>NC_092127.1:99372618-100846368 GCF_043159975.1 Macaca nemestrina
TTTTTTCAAGTAATTAATGTACAGCTTGTGCACCAGCTTGATCTTGGCTTCATGGAAATAATTCACTCTTAGCAGCATCTAATGCCACAAAGCATTTATGGATGCCAGCTCAGAACTTACTTTTATTTATTTCTGAGTTACTTTTTTTTTTTTTTTTTGAGACGGAGTCTTGCTCTGTCTTTGGCTTATCCCTAACCTCTTAACAGACTTAATTTTAAGCTCCATTTCACTCAGTTGTTCTATTGTCATATAGATGAGACATTCTGCAAGCACGGTTTTTAGTTTCTGCCAGAGCATCGTACAACATTGTAAGTTATGATGAAGACCTAGAGATGATATTTAACATGAAGTTCATTATCTAGTATTTGGTATGTGTGACAAAATAGCAATCTACTGTTTGGCTCTGCTATAATCTATTTACCCACCTATCCCATCTTTCTTTCCATTTAAAAGGATAATGATTTTAATCACAATTATACATAAACCCATTACCATAGGCAACAAACAATGGAGCAAACCATCAGTCCCATAGTTAGGGTGTGGTCTGAAGTGTGTTTTGGTGGAGAGAGTTCTATGTCTGGAGATAGCTAACATGGATTTGGGTCCCAGATCTGCTCCTACCTGTTGCCGTGCCTGTGACCAAATCATGTCATCTCTCTGGTTGCAGTTTACTTGTGAATAAAGTAAATACCTTCATCAACACCTGTTTTTGAATACTGAGTTTTTCTGTAATTTTTGCTTGTTATAATGTTATGATGGTCATCCTTACATCTAAATCTTGGTTTACGTTTTCATCAACTCTTTTGGAAAGATTGGAGAAGTAAATTTTGGAGATGTATGTCGGCTATTAAAATATTTTAATTTTTTAATTAAAAATTAAAACATTGAAAAATCCTGATGCAAAATAAATGCATTATGCTTAGTGAACTCTTCTCAATTTGAAGTTTATTCACCTTCTTGTTTTTGCAAGTTTCCTGAAAAATGCATATAAAGTCACCAAGTATAAAATTATATAACTATATATAATCTTTTGATGTCAGTGAAGCCAGCTGATCCTATAGAAATAATGTAGGAATTATAATCACTAACACATAATTTAAGAGTCTGTGGTCTTATTCATGTTATTTACCCTCTCTGAATTTTACATATAGTAAGAGGGTTACTATACATAATATGTGTACATGTATACAGGTAAGTATGTATATATGCTTATGTGTAATAGCAGAATTATTGTGAGAGTCAAATGGAAATGTGAAAGTACTTTGTAGTTTTTTATTACTATTATTAATTTTTAATAAAATGGGAGCATTCATTTAACAATCATTAGTTTTAACTTCAGATGGTACTGGCTTTCCTCTAATATTTCTTAAGATTAGTGAATAAAGTATTTCTCCTAATAAATATATTGACTACTGTCTTTTGATCAAACATATTAGGTATAATTTTACAGTAGCATCAGACATAGTGAAAATTTGAAGCTGTTTATGGAGGACTGATTTATGATGAAAAGGAATAACATGAACAAATTGAATTATATGAAGCTTCCCCAGAAACATTTAAGAGGGGCCAATTTTAAGAAATATCTGACTTCTTCTTCATGGACATTTCAAAATAAACCTAATTCATATGGTAAAGTTTTTAAGCGAGAAAAGAAAAAAACATCTGAGAATCTCTGGAATTCTGCCAAAAGTATCACTTGGCATTTTATTCTACCTTCTGGATGCAGTTGATTGACAGCAGTGTTATGATGCCAGGGGTATAGTGACTAGAAGAAGAAAACCAGGGAATTCAGTGTTCTTGCTTGTGAAGAACAGCTTGGTTCTTTAAAAACAATAAGATTTTGCCACCCCATCTCACAAACCTATGATTTGTGAGAACAATCCCTTTTGTGTTGCAAGACTTTTACATTCTCTTCCCACACTATATCAGAAGAACAAACATTGCTTCATAAATACTGATTGATAGTCTCATTTCATATTTCTAAAATAGAGATACTTTAAGGTTAAATTTTTCATGTAGACTGAAATGACGAAGTAACCATTCACATATTTCAAATAAAATATATTGTTACTACAAAAGGAAAATGACTAGGTTCTTAGGTGTTATAGTCAAGTGTAATTGAGTAATATGAATTCTAAACGAATTTCTAAGATCTGCTTAGCTTTTGCTGCCTTAGGAAGGAACAACTTAAGAGAAATTTTAATAAAGGTATCTCTTCACACACTTGGCAGTGTTATATTTAGAGAACATGATCCATAATTTTTTATGACTGCATATTGAATTCCTGATACTCTTGGGAAGCTCCAGAAACACCAGTGGAGTTTCCAGATGTAACTATGGCTGCAGACCCACCAGTCCCAGTGTTGGAAGGAACCATTATAGGCTCTTGTATTCAGACTCATCTTCAAGCCCGGAGTAATTAACTGACTTGCCCAAAGTCGCAAAACTTTCTCATGGTAGATTGGGCACTAGAATCAATATCGCTTTTTCTTAGTGTTACAGCCTCTGTATTATGAAACCTTCTATGTTCTGAAAGTGTTGAAGGCCCTCTCTGCTGGTGATGTCTCCCTTCTTCATCAGTTTTACATTTTTAAGCAATGGAAATACAAACTCACAACTCCCAATTCCCAAACCATCTTAGGAAAAGCAATATTTAAAGAAAAAATTACAGGCATCCCCTCTCCTTTACCTGGCCGATGCTTGAGAGTAATGGCATCTAGATAGTAATGACATCTAATATAAATGTGTCCTTTTAAGTCAAGCTTTCTCTGTTCATTAGTAGAAATATTGTATATCAAGTGTGCAAAAATTTTCTTCAACAAGGAGCTTTCTTTCCCTCCTCTTATTATAACAATCTGAGCTTTATCGTCCCAGGGTCTCCTAGTGCCTGTCTTTAGGTCTGTTTATTCACAGTGGAGAAAGCATGTCATATGGCATTATCTAAGACTCAGGCTGCTTATGCATGATGACAGAAGGGTTCCCAGACACAAACATTCATCCATGCATTCATCCATCCACCTAGTCATCCATTGATTTAGCTGATGATTATTGACTACTATTGAGTTGCCCTCAGATTTAGTATCTGTCCTTCTGTCATGGGGAAATATGGGTTAAGCCACAACATACTCTTCTCTTCTTTATCTTCACCGTCTTAGTATATTTAGTGCCATTTTGTCTAGCCCTGCCTCTGGCTTCTTTGTTGTACTTCAGGCTTTTTATCATTGAAAGTTATTTCTGCATTGTAGATCATTCTCTTGGTCACTTTGCTTGTTCACTTATAAAATTAATTCAGAAAATACGCACAATGATTACCATAAATCACAGGCCATAAACTATAATACTGTATATTGTATTTTAGTACAGAAATATTTATAGATACTTTAAAATGTTTTAATTATAGATATTATAAAAAGATATGTATCATATAAGTAATATAGATGCTTTTTTATTACCTCCTCTCTCCCTATTCTCCAGGCCAGTATTTTAAAAATCTGTCTTTATGTGTCCATCCTGAAAAAAACTCATGATCATAAATGAGTTTCTCAATAGAGTTTACAAGCCCACAGTTGAAACACAATTGCCTTAGCATCTGCTTAGTTGTCATATTTTTAGAATTTAATGGCAAATATTATGTCTTGTTTCTTCAAAAGAAATATTTTAAAATTTTAGAAAGGCAGTTAGAGAAAGTAGAGATAATGGGCTGTTTAATCCTACTTTTCATCCCACAAGTGAAAAAAAAATGATAAAACACTTTTCCCAAAATGTAACTTTAACTATACTTAAATTTGGACTAAAAATGGGAGATATCTTTTCCACAATTGAAAAGCCGTGTCTGTAGATTAATGCTAAAATTGGTTGTAACAGCAAAATTTGTTTGGCTTGATTGCCAATGGCCCATTCATTTGGCTACAGAAACAATAGTACATAGCAATAGATAATGATGTGAGATCACCTAACTCAGGTAAGAGTGTCTGATCCGTCAAAAATTTATACATAAAGATTCAGAAGAAATGTGTGTTTTCTCAAGTCATCTCTGTAAAAATATATTAAATAGAAGAATAGAAGTTTGATTTGAAAATACATTGCAGACTCAGTCTGTCTGTCTTTCCTATTTTCTGGTGAAAAAAGTATCAAATATCTGGAACCTGGAACTGCTATTTTCCTTCTTAAAAATCTTTCTTAATATTCTGTTGATAACTGGTGCAAGCCTAACTTTTTGTCTTACCCAATTCTTCTCACACCAACGTGATAGGACCTTCAAGTGACCTTTGGATAGAAGATAAATAATAATTTAACTATTGATGGAACTAGTTAGTAATAGAATTAGGCTTGGAAGTCTATAGAATAAAATGATTCTACAACAATTTGTATTTCAGACGTTAGTATAACAAAACATGTTTGCCTGTGCATGCAGAAACAACCAATTTCATGTGGATGCTTATATCCACAAAGGAGTAACCACCCGGGATTTCCGACTGTTGCTCCAGAGGAAACTAGCAGCAAGAGAACTTTTCTGAAGGTATCAAGACATCTTTAAAAAATGCTTGTAAGTGTTGGTTCAGCTAACGCAGGGCATTTTCAGTTAGTAATGGCTTTTAAAAATTAAAACAAGTTTAGCATGTAGGTCATTAACCTTGAATCACTGTCATGATTATTATTAACCACCTGTTCTCAAATCTAAAGATATTTTTCTTTTCTAGATCACACTTACTCTCACATTGCTAAAACAATTTCACCACATATGAAGATATGAAAACTGTAAAAGTCACACCTTCCGCATTATTATTTGTGATGCAAAATTCCTAATGAAACACTGTGCTCTGGGACAGAGAAAGGAACCAACTGACATTTTGCTTCTTAACTTGTTTTTATACCACTTCTAGGTGGTTTCTGGCCATGTACATAAAAGACAAATATCTGGAAAAAAACTAGCAAAAGTCAGTTATTTGGCTATATCTACTTTGAGAATTATGTTATATAAATGTTAGGAAATTTTTTGTAATATTCTTATTTAGAAATAAAATATACCAAGTTTTAAAAATATCTAAGGCCAGTATGCAGTCCTAAAGTAAAGCTGTTAGGTAAATGCTGCACAATCCTCTTATTACAGAGTCACTTACCTGAGAATTTAAGAAGAGGGCCTCCTGTTTAAGAGTAAATGTGAGCTGCCATCAGGATTCTGTACTCTTTTGGACACTTAGTTTTCTTTTTCCCTGACTGGTGTTGCATGTTACTGAGATACCTACCTCTTATGTGACCACAGCTTATGTTACAATGTATCTAGTCAGGCTTAGAAATGTGTGAAAGAGCAGCACCTAGGGGAGAAACTATGGGTCTATAAAGGTTTTGCCCTCTTGAGCCAAGTCCAAACGAGGAAGCCACAAAACTTACAGTTGCATTTTTGCAGATTAATGAAATATATTTTACACTTTTCCTGAAAGATATTTTATTTGTGCAAACCTTGTTACAAAGTACAGCCAGTTGATTAATCGATCAAGTGATTTGCAGTGGATTCTTATATGTTGTGTAAGGGTATATGTGAGACCCTATACCAGAGGCTCTCTATATAAAGAAGTATAATTCAGTTCAGCATTTCAATTCAGCAATCACTTATTGGGCCTCTACTCAGTTGCCGTCAGGGTTTTATAATCTAATTGATAAAGGGAGGTTAATTAATTAATTATAACAACAGATCGCTTAATGGTATAACTACTAATTTAATTAATGACAAATAACATAATACATTAAAAGGAATGCATTAATAAATAATAATATATTGGTGTTATAGACAATAACTAAACAACAAAAAGCTAAATATAGGGCCCAATCTCTTCTGGCTAGCAGGGTTTATACTGAGAAATCTGCTGTTAATCTGCTATGTTTTCCTTATAGGTTACCTGATGCTTTTGCCTCACAGCTTTTAAGATTCTTCCCTTCATCTTGACATTAGATAACCTGACGGCTGTGTGCCCAGGTGGTAATCTTTTTGCATTGAATTTCCCAGGTGTTCTCAGTGCTTCTTATATTTGGATATCTAGATCTCTAGCAAGACTAGGAAGTTTTTCTTGATTATTCCCTCAAATATGTTTTCCTTACTTTTAGATCTCTCTTCTTCTTCAGGAACACCAATTATTCTATTGTTTGATAGTTTAACGTAATCCCAAACTTCATGGGGGCTTTGTCCATTGTTTTATTCTTTTTTCATCTTTGTCAGATTGAGTTAATTTGAAAGCCTTGTCTTAGAGCCCTGAAGTTCTTTCTTCTACTTGTTTGATTCTATTGTTGAAAACTTCTGGTGTATTTTGCAGTTCTCTAAGTGTGTCTTCCATTTCCAGGAGTTGTGATTGACCTTTCTTTAATGATATCTATTTCTCTGGAGGCTTTTTCATCCTTATCTTGCATTGTTTTAAAATTTCTTTAAGTTGGTTTTCACCTTTCTCTGGTGCCTCCTTGAGTAACTTAATAATCAACCTTCTGAATTCTTTATCGAGCAAGTCAAAGATTTCTTCTTGGTTTGGATCCATTGCTGGAAAGCTAGTGTGATCTTTTTGGGGCGCTAGAGAAACTTGCTTTATCAGATTGTCAGAATTATTTTTCTGTTTTCTGGTTCCTTCTCATTTGGGTAGATGGTTTCAGTGGAAAGATCTGGAATTTTCCCTTGTATCTGCCATTTTCCCTTGTGGTCCCTGAGACAATAATTTTGAAGAAGATAAATAATTGTTGTAAAGAGTTGATTTTCCGGCAACTAGTCATACAACAGTGAGATTTAATCAGATCCTTGAAAACCTTGAATAAGAGAAATAACATGATAAAATGGAAGCTTTATACTAATTAAAGTGATGGAGATGTGCAGAATGTTTTAAAAGAAAGGAGTTTAGAGGCAGGGATGAAAATTTGAAGGCTGTAATTGTTTTATATCAAAATTTCAAGATTTTAGAGTGCTTTTAAAAATATATTCTAATTTTATAAATACTAACTAATATACCCCAGACTCTCACACAACACAGTGGTTAGGGGTGCCAATCCCCCAAGCAGTCAAAAACCCACATAAGTGCTAATAGCCTACTGTTGACTAGAAGCCTTGCTGATGACATAAATAGTAGATTAATATGCATTTTGTAAGTTATATGTATTATACACTGTATTCTTACAGTAGAGTAAGGAAATGTTATTAAAAACCCATAAGGAAGAAAAAAATACGTTTACCATTCATTCAGTGGAGGTGGATTATTATGAAGATCTTCATCCTGGTTGTCTTCATGTTGAGTAGGCTGAGGAGAGGAGGAAGTGGAGGTGTGGGTCTTGCTCTCTCAGAGGCGACAGAGGCAGAAGACACTTGTATGTAAGTAGACTTGTGCAGTTCAAACCTATATTGTTCAACGTTGGTCAGCTGCATATGTTTTTACATATTGGGTTGGTGCAAAGTAATTGCACTTTTAGCCATCAAAAGTACTGGCAAAAACTGCAATAACTTTTGCACCAACCTAATATATATTTTATACATTCTAACACATATTTAAAGTGTAAGATAAAATATTCTGCTAACAATAAATGGCTCATGCACAATTTTCAAAATAGTATTTTTATTATTTTGTGCAATAGATTTGGAAAGACATTTGAAAATTAATTTGCATGTTACTAATCAATGGGCTTTACAGGCTGGTGTAGTGTTTCTTAAGGATCCCTCTATATAACATGAAATATCTGTTATTGGTACTGAGGTGTGGGCCACAAACAATTCTGTGACATTCATATGTTTCCTGAAAACTCTTCAGAATATTCGTCATCTTTAGTGCTTGTTATCTTAGTGTTTGGGCTTGGCTTAGGGTGATACATCTCGTAACAGAGCAGCAGAAAGAACCAGGAACCAAGATTTATACAGCATAACTCAGTAAAACTAGAGGCACCAGAGGTTTACATTTACATTAGGTTACATTTTCTAATAGGTAGCAAAGCACATGAATGAAGTTTAGTGGAAGGCCTTCCTCAGGAATCCAGTAAAAACCAAACACACACACACACACACACACACACACACACACACACACGGACATCCGTGAGGCAGGAAGGGAGGTCCACTATAGTACAGACAAGCATCCTGGAAAGTCATCAAGGAGTAGGTAGGTTTCAGTTCCTGCAGGAACATGGCATGGACCCAAACTAAATGAGTACAGATACTTGTCATTGAGGAGAAGATTCAAAGTAGGATCCTAGGTGTACAAATTGAGGCACCTGGGGCAGGGGAACTAGGTCTCTGGAATATTGGCTTAAAAGCACCCCTCTCAGGAAAGGGCCTCATATGCCCTGCAGGGGGTTATATATGTGTTGTGGGACACAGATGGCAAGGAGATAATTCTATGCACCAGGCTCTACCATTAACAGGTAAACAGACCAACATTAGGGGAGACTTAGGTAAAAAGGTACGTGCCGAGTGATCAGTTCTCAGGCACTTCCAAGATGCAACTAACAGAAATGTAACTTGGTGTTTACTGTGTCCTAGGTCCAACAACTAAAGAAAAGTGAATTAGTACCTATTATGGACAGACAGACAGGGGCAGAGACCCATTACAATGCTGTCTCAGATAGGCATTTGAAACTGTTTAAGTACGTAGAGGCTTAAGTCAGGCTGGTTCTGAAATGTGAGAGAGGGTTAAGCTTCATGGGAAATCAGCAGGGTAGTTTGTTGTTTTTTCTTACAACCAATCCCACAATAGTTTGGGACATCAAATATCAGATTGTTGGGAATATTTTTCCATATTAGTTTTTTGCCTCTAATGTTCAAACATAGTTTACAAGATTCCACATAGTTTACAAGGAAAGTTTATGAGCATGTGCTAAATCTCCCAGTTTCTGTCATTCCATCATTGGAAGTTATAAAATTTCAAAAACAAAAAGTTGTAAAATTTCCATCTCCACTTAATCGATCTTATGTACCTATAAGATACATCAAATGTTCTGTGTATACAATCACAGAACATTTGTGCAGATCATGCAAGGTGGGCAGACTCTAGGGATTGGAGATGCAAAGGTGAATAGAGGTTCCACTGCCTCAGTCACTGCTCATTGTTATGGGTGCGGTAATGGATATAAGTAAAAAGTAATCTGAGAGCACAGAGAAACAAGAATTGAACTCTTAAAGAGAAGACTGTGGAAAGCTTCACAGAAGTGTCATTTGGACATCAGCAGTACCAAGCTGCTTCTACCCAGGTTTTTGTTTTCTTTTTTTACGTTTTTTAAAATTTCCATAGGCTTTTGAGGAACAGGTGGTATTTGATTACATGAGTAAGTTCTTTAGCAGTGATTTGCGAGATTTTGGTGCACCTATATATAACCCGAGCAGTATACACTGCACGCAATTTGTAGTCTTTTATCCCTCGTCCTCTACCCACCCTTTTCCCCTGAGTCCCCAAAGTCCATTGTGTCATTCTTACACCTTTGCATCCTCATAGCTTAGCTGTCGCTTATGAGTGAGAACATACGATGTTTGGTTTCCTGTGTTACTTCAATTAGAATTATAGTCTCCAGTCTCATCCAGGTTGCTGTGAGTGCCATTAATTCATTCCTTTTCTGAGTAGTATTTCATCATATATATATGTATATATATATGATACATATATGTGATATATATGTGAAATTATAGATATAGATATAGGTATAGACAGAGAGTTTCTTTATCCACTCATTGATTAATGGCATTTGTGTTGGTTCCATGATTTTGCAATTGTGAATTGTGCTGCTATAAACATGTATGTGCAAGTATCTTTTTCGTATAATGACTTCTTTTCCTCTGGGCAGACACCCAGTAGTGGGCTTGCTGGATCAAATGGTAGTTCTATTTTTAGTTCTTTTATTTATTTATTTATTTATGTATTTTTAAATTATATTTTATGTTCTAGGGTACATGTGCACAACGTGCAGGTTTGTAACATATGTATACATGTGTCATGTTGGTGTGCTGCACCCATTAACTCGTCATTTACATTAGGTATATCTCCCAATGCTATCCCTCCCTGCTCCCCCCACCCCACAACAGGCCCTGGTGTGTGATGTTCCCCTTCCTGTGTCCAAGTGATCTCATTGTTCAATTCCCACCTATGAGTAAGAACATGCAGTGTTTGGTTTTCTGTTCTTGTGATAGTTTGCTGAGAATGATGATTTCCAGCTGCATCCATGTCCCTACAAAGGACACGAACTCATCCTTTTATATGGCTGCGTAGTATTCCATGGTGTATATGTTTTCTTAATCCAGTCTGTCACTGATGGACATTTGGGTTGGTTCCAAGTCTTTGCTATTGTGAATAGTGCCGCAATAAACATATGGGTGAATCACCATACTGTCTTCAATAGTTGTTCCCACCAGCTGTGTAGAAGTGTTCCCTCTTCACCACATCTATGCCAACATCTATTCTTTTGTGATTTTTTATTATGGCCATTCTTTCAGGAGTAAGGTAGTATTCCACTGTGGTTTTGATTTGTATTTATTTCCCTGATCGTTAGTGATGTTGAGCATTTTTTCATATGTTTGTTGGCCATTTGTATATCTTCTTTTGAGAACTGTTTATTCATGTCCTTAACCCACTTTTTGATGGGATTGTTTGCTTTTTTCTTGCTAATTTGTTTGAGTTCGTTGTAGATTCTGGCTATTAGTCCTTTGACAGATGTATAGATTATGAAGATTTTCTCCCACTCTGTGGGTTGTCTGTTTACTTTGCTGACTGTTCGTTTTGACATACAAAAGCTCTTTAGTTTAACTAAGTCCCAGCTATTTATCTTTGTTTTTATCACATTTTCTGTGGAATTCTTGGTCATTAAATCCCTGACTAGGCCAGTGTCTACAAGGGTTGTTCTAATGTTATCTTCTGGAATTTTTATAGTTTCAGGTATTAGATTTAAGTCTTTCATCTATCTTGAGTTGATTTTTGTAAAAAGTGAGAGATGAGGATCCAATTTCATTCTCCTACATGTGGCTTGCCAATTATCCCAGCACCATTTGTTGAATAGGATGTCCTTTCCCCACTTTATGTTTTTATTTGCTTTGTCAAAGATCAGTTGGCTGTTAGTATTTGGGTTTATTTCTAGGTTCTTTATTCTGTTTCATTGGTCTATGTGCCTGTTTTTATACAAGTACCATGCTGTTTTGGTGACTATGGCCTTATAGTATAGTTTGAAAGCAGGTAATGTGATGCCTCCACATTTGTTATTTTTGCTTAATCTTGCTTTGGCTATGTGGGCTCTTTTTTTGTTCCATATGAATTTTAGGCTTCTTTTTCTAGTTCTGTGAAGAATGTTGGTGGTATTTTGATGGGAATTGCATTTAATTGTATATTTCTTTTGGTAGTATTACCCAGGCTTTTCTTACTTAGGCACCCTCTGCTATTCTTTCCTTTTCTTTCTTTCCCCTTCTCTTAACCAACTGTTACCTACAGTTCAAGACTTTCTGAGGGCATTGCATCCTCCAGTAAGTCTCCCTGAATCTTCTCTTCGTCCCCAGGCTTATTATATATCCTTCCTCTTGGTTCCCTTTGCACCTGTGCACACTTCTGTCATTGCACTTGCCAGTTTGTTTTGTGATGATCTGCTCATCTGTCTCCTCACTTAGACTATGAGCTCACTGAGAGCAGTGGCTGTCATATTCACCTTATATTCTCAACACCATCTTGAAAGCAAGAGAAAGAATACCCAGAGGTGGAGCTGGGAAGCTGGTTGTCTGAATAGTGAATGACTCTAGTTTGAACTCTATAGCCAGTGGGCAATGTGGATGCATTGACAGTTTTTTAACAGGAGTCTAGTGAAATCACATTTGGGTTTAGAAAAAAATTGCAAGTCTGATGACATGCATAGAATTAAGAGAGGAAATTAGGGATAGGAATTTCGCTTCAGAAATTTAACCACAAGTAAAAGTGAGAGATCACAGAAGTCTGAACCAGACTATAAATGTGAGAATAGAGAAAAAAGTTAAAAATTTGGGTGTGAGAGGGCGAGGGGAGAGGTGTGAAGAATGACTAAGTGTGGATCTTTTTTTAAGGATTGAATGGAAATCTGAGCATTTTAGCTAATCAGGCCTAATACTGAATTTTGAGCAAAGCAAAACTCTTCAAATGTGGGCTGAGAAAATGAAGAAATATAAATTCTCACATTATAACCTCTTCCATGTGTCTGATTTGATAGAGTCCACCCCCATCGCCTCCAAATCTCATTGCATCTTAGACAAGCAAGCACAAATGAATTCTATTTAACCTTAGAATTCTATATGAAAATCTTATTGCCTTTTTTTTCTAATTATGTGTCTAAGTGTGGGAAGAACTTTTATCTATGTTTTAATAACTTGCCAGTATAACCACTTTTACTTGAAAATTTTATAATTTTTTAAGTAAACAAATTATTTCTCGAAGTTGAAAATTTTATGACTGAATAAAAATATTTTTCCTCAAAACTCATAGAAATTTTACAACAAATGTTTTAGAATTAACCAAATGTTTCTTTAGTAGTTCAGTCACTTAAAAAGTTATATGATTATGAAAATACTTAAACTTTGTCTTTTAACTATTTCTAATAATGCTATTGGTATAATTTCATATTTTTATACTGATCTTTTCTCCAAACTTTAGTAAAACATACTTCTGTAAACCCCTACCCGCAAAACTGGAGTCCACATTTACTTCTGAATGACTGATAAGGTTGTAAAAGTATGCATGAATTTCGTTATTAAGTTAAAGTTTTTATTGTATTTTATGCACAACGGTATAAATATTAAATTAATTTTCAAGCCTATAGAACATTGATAAAGATTGTTATTGTTATTAGAAAACCCTGAGTTGATTGTTATAAATTACATAACCTTTCATTAGTGGTTTAGTGAATATGGTATAGGGTGACCATGAATCCAAAGAATCAAGGCTGGCTACAGCAAACAGAGGGTCAAAAGGATATGGAACTATGCATGATCTAGCAAAACACTCAATATCTATGCTAAACTACCATGTTTTCCTGGAATGTTAAAAGACAAAGAAGAAAACTTGGGAAACACTACATGCATATAGTTCTGGGTCTTTAAGAATAAAAATATAGGCTGGGCACGGTGTCTCATGCTTGTAATTCTAGCACTTTGAGGGAGGCCAAGGCGGGCGGATCACAAGGTCAGGAGTTCAAGACCAGCTTGGCCAACATAGTGAAACCCTGTCTTTACTAAAAATACAAAAAATATTACAAAAAAGAAAAAATTAACTAGGCATGGTGGCAGGTGCCTGTATTCCCAGCTACTTGGGAGGCTGAGGCAGGAGAATCACTTGAACCCAGGAGATCGTGCCACTGCACTCCAGCCTGGGTGACACAGCGAGACTCTGTCTCAAAGAAAAAAAAGAATAAAAATATGAATGGTCAGAGTGCTGGTACCTTGTCCAGTGCAGTGCTGCCTCGGGATTGCATTGCAGCAAGTCTGACTCTGTCTGAGAGATAGTAAAAGAAAGTGATACCTTCCTTAGCCCCATTTCTCTTCAGACTATATGCTTTCTCCTCTCCAAGTTAATATCTCTTGGTCTAAAGCCTGAGAAAAGGTGCCAATCTTGTTTTTCTTTCTTTCTCACACATCCCAGAAGTTACACTGGGACACTATTACTTTTTTCCAGGCTTTGGCCATGTGTATTGTTTTGGTGAGTCAGCTTCCTTTGTTTTCTTTCATTCTGCAAATATTTTTTAGCTGTCACTCAGTACTAGGTGCTATAAAACTTACAGGTGCATTTTACATGCCTATTTCCTACAGGTCACGATTTAACAAAATGTTCATAAATGAGAATTACTAGTGCATGTATTGAATCACCACACCTTAACTGAACAGCTTTCATTGGCCAGAGACTATATTGTCGGTGGAGATTCAAAGATAAACTACAGAAATATCATGCTTAAAGAACTTTCTACAATAAATTGTATAAGAGAAGTCGGTTCAGGGATCTTGGGAGCTCAGAAGCAGGATGAGTTTAAACAAAAGTTGGATTTTGCCTTTAGCTTGGTTTCATTACCCTGAAAGCAGAGCCTGAAATATACTGTAGGGTGCAAGTAGTATATGTGGGTGGTAATCTCGGGAAACAGGAGCATGTGATGAATAAGGAGAAAAATATATATATAATATAAAGATACCGCATTGAGGGCAATGAGGGCTCTAATTATCCGCACCTTCTCAAGCATTGTGCAGATTGGTTTTCTGAATTATCAACCTGAAGGACAAAATGAAGAAACAATCATTAGCTCCTGTCTCCCATTGTCTGAGAGCTGCCACTAGGATATTAACTTCCTGAAATTCTGCAGAAATCTCCTCTTACTTTGGCACTGGAGATGCCCATACGCAGAAAGCAAAAAGGCACAGCATATTTCAGGAAGCTCATAAGAAACAGTGCATCCAGAAGTGGTGAGAATTGGAGGAACGGGCATGGGACTGTAAGAAGCGGCGCCTTTGATGTTCCTTTTGATCTGATATGTAGCTCTTCTTGTATACAGGTGAGCAAAGGCATGTGGACAAATGGATTCACATGTGCTAAAGCAAGGAGTAAAAAGCGAATATTAATTCAGGAAAAGGCAAGATGTATGGCCCTCTCTGACTCTGTCTAACGGTGAATCAGAGAGGGGATGTATGTAAAAGAGTGGCAGGGCAGGACTTGAGATAAGAAGGCTAGGTGGGTGCTCTCATGCTAGTAGCATTATAGTACAGGTGATGAGAAGCTCCTGAAGAATCATCTTAACATTTGTATTGTAGAGCAACAATACTGAGCTCTGACTTAGAGGCAGCAAAACTAAAGACAGACCATTTTGATTATTAATGATGTAAATACAAGAATATTGTCAACATGAACTGAAGCATGAAGCTACTTATGATTTATCATCAGAAGGATTTAACTGATTGGAAACAAACAGAGAGGGAGGGGGAAAAGAATTCATTTGTTTTTATTTACTCTTTTTTTCCTACTTATTCCTTAGTTCTGAGTGTGAATAAACTTTGTAAACACTTATACTAAAACATTCTGCTCATTCATACTTATTTATTTGATGAAAGAAGGAAACCCTTGTATAGTTATAAATGTGTGAATTGATTTAAATATTAGGAAATTTTTAAAAAATAAAGCTAACTTTCCGGAGGGGAAAAACTTGGTTAAATTTTTTGCGGGCAATCTGCTTTGTGGTTTTTGAACATGATATCTACATCTAGACTCATGTTTTGCTAGTTAGAATTTTTTTTTCAAATTAATGCTACCATTATTGTATGCTTCACCATTTAGCTTTTGCAGCCTTGGAAATCTATGATTAATACAAATAATTCTCTATGGCAATTTTTAAAATACATGTAAAAGCATTCAATCTACATTGCTACTGTGTAGTAGCACAAAAAAAAAAGAAACTGTCATCAAATTTGAATAAAATCTACCATTTATTCCCTTCTAAATGCAGTCCTAGCTCAAGAGAAAGGAAGCTATTTGTATTTTTCAGAATCAAACTTTCTTAAGTGAATATAGAGTAAGAGTTATAACTGAAATAGTGTTGAAACAGTGGTCATCTCAAATCTGAAGGTCATTCCAAGAAAAGTTTCTGAGTTTTCATTGCCTCAATCTAAAAGTTGGCCTTTTTGGTAAAAGATGAAAGTAAAATAATTAAAGGGTCTGTTGCAGTTTTGGAATATCTTCAAAATAGAGTAGAGTGAAGCCTTCTTCCCTCAAATAAAAGACAATTTGCTCATTGTGTTCTTTCTGGGCAGATAAGAATAATGCTTTCTTTCTCTTGTTAGTCTTAACACTTCACTTGTTACTGTGTGTCAGAAAAGCGAGACACCGTAAATGGAGATACTACTGATGGAGGTCATCTGACATGGGGCTGGTAGGCAGTGGGAAGATTGGTATGCACACAGGTAGCTTAGGGGTTGGGGGATGATTTGGAGCCAAGGAAATGATAATTAGCAGAACCCAGTGTGCATGTGTGTGCATTCGTGTGTCCACGTGTGTGTGTACTGTAGCACAATGCAAGAAAGAAAAAAAAAAGGCAGACTTTTCATAATTTCAGGGATAAATAAATCCTTAATCACTTCATGTAGACTATTGGCTACTTGGAGATATATATTTATGTTTAGATATATCTATAACTATATAACTGCATGCTAATTAAAAACACACAAGAAGTGCCTAAAGAATTACAACAGAAAGTGGCATAGTAATTATTAGAGTTAATATAGTATAAATAAGGCCAGGCATGGTGGCTCATGCCTGTAATCCCAGCACTTTGGGAGGCCAAGTTGGGGAGATCACTTGAGGAGAGGAGATAGAGACGAGTCTGGCCAACCTGGTGAAACCCGTCTCTGCTAAAAATATAGAAATTAGCTGAGTGTCGTATTGGGCGCCTGTAATCCCAGTTACTCAAGAAACGGAAGCAGGAGAATTGTTTGAACCTGGAGACTGAAGCCGCAGTGAGCCAAGGTCACTCCACTGCACTCCAGCCTGGGTGACAGAGCAAGACCCTGTCTCAAAAAAAAAAAAAAAAGTGTAAATAATAGTTCAAAACACAAGTCTGTTAAGAGAAAAGGTACAGAGGAATGGTGAGACAACTTTTTTATTTGTATGATAAAGGACTGTTTTCTGTGACTGTGAGAAAGACTATGAGTTAAGAAAAAGTGGCCATCAATAAATGAGCCACTTGTGGGGAAGAACCATAAGCCACTCTCAGCTGAAATACAAATGCCATCATTATTTAATATGATTGGAATATTAGTATTAGTTTTTGGTATGTACTGCTAGTACTGGTACATTTTACTAGTCAATTAATATTTTGTTAATATTAATTTCTAACTAAATTCCAGAGTGAAATGGAAAAATACTGAAAAAAATTTTATTTACAAAACGGATTTTGTTTTTTTTCCCATTAAGAATGATACACAGTTGTCCTTCAGCAGCCATAGGGGATTGGTTTCAGGACCTCCCTTGGGTACTAAAATCTGCAGATGCTCTAGCCCTTGTTATAAAATGGCTTAATATTTGTATATAACCTATGCACAGCCTCTGGTATACTTCAAATCAGGGGTCCCCAACCCCAGGGCCACGACCAGTACTGGTCCATAACCTGTTAGGCTGTTTGATACCAGGCTGCACAGCAAGAGCTGAGCTCCTCCTCCTGTCAGATCAGCGGTGGCATTAGATTGTCATAGGAGCACGAACCCCATTGTGAACTGCACATGTGAGGGATCTAGGTTGTGCACTCCTTATGAGAATCTAATGATAAATGTAATGTGCTTGAATCATCCCAAAACCACTCCCCTTCCCCTCACCATCCCTGTCCATGGAAACATTTCTTCCACAAAACCAGTCCTTGGTGCCAGAAAGTTTGGGGACTGCTGCTTTAAATCGTCTCTAGATTACTGATGATGCCCAATACAATGTAAATTCTATGTAAATAGTTTTTATACTATATTGTTTAGAGAATAATAAAAAGAAAAAGGCTACATGTTCAGTTTAAGTGTTGATAAGTGTGCAGAGAAAAGGGAACCTTCATACATTGTTGGTGGAAATACAGATTCGTGCAATCATTATGGACAATAGTATGGAGGTTCCTAAAGAAATTAAAATTAGAATTACCTAAGACCCAGCAATCCCTCCTCTGGGTATGTACCCAAAGGAAATGAAATCATCACCTCATAAAGTTATCTGCACTGCTCTATTCATTGCAGCATTATTTACAGTAGCCAAGATGTGGAAACCACCTAGGTATGTGTTGGTGGATGAATGGATAAAATAAACTGTGGTATATGTATATACAATGGAATATTATTCAACCTTAAAAAAGGAGGAGACCCTGTCATTTACCACAACATGCATGGACCTGGAGGATATTAAGCTATGGGAAATAAGCCCAATGCACACTCACACACAAAATTGCATAATCTCACTTATATGTGAAATCTAAAAAGAAAAAGGTCAAATATACAGTTAAAATAAAACAGTAGTTACTAGATGGACATGGTGGCTCACGCATGTAATCCTAGCACTTTGGGAAGCCGAGGTGTGTGGATCACCTAAGGTCAGGAGTTCAAGACCAACCTGGCCAACATGGCGAAACCCTGTTTCTACTAAAAGTACAGATATTAGCCGGGCGTGGTGATGGGTGCCTGTAATCCCAGCTACTAGGGTGGTTGAGACAGGAGAATCACTTGAACTCAGGAGGTGTAGGTTGCAGTGAGCCGAGATGGTGCCGCTTCACTCCAGCCTGGGCAAAGAGCGCAACTCTGTCTCAAAATAAAAAAAAAACATAAAACACAGTGCACACAGTGGTTACCATGAGTGAGGTGGCAGGGAGGAGACTGGGAAATGTAAATCAAAGGATACAAAGTAGCAGGTATGTAGGAGGAACTATAAAGCTGACATGCAGGATGACAACTATAGTTAGTAATAATGTATTGTATTCAGGATTTTTGCTAATTGAGTAGATTATAGCTGCTCTTGCCACAGGGGAAAAAGTGGGTAACTATGTGAGATCATGGATGTGCTAATTTTTGTCGCTACAATAACCATTTCACTATATACATTCATCTTATAACAGCATGTTGTTTACTGTAAATATACACAATAAAATTTATTTTTAAATATCTGAGTATGATTTGATGAATTGTGAAAATAGAGTGAATTATAATAATTTAAAATGTAAGTTAATGTTATTAGAAAAGAAACAGAAAGAACGTACCACACAGAAAGTCTGTCTGAAGGATCTTTGTTTTCTCCACCAATACAAGTGTTCATTGATTCAGAGGTGGATTATGAGATATGACCATAAAACAAAAATTTCAAGGGAAATATAGTTAATTCAATGAAAAATTCTCAACACAACAGTTACATGCCAGTAAACACTATATCTTTTAGATAACAGATCATATCTATTATATTTAAAATTCAAGGAGAGACTACATTAGAGATGCTATTAGATCAGCTTCTAATTTCAAAGATTTCTAAGATATGGAATGGTTATTCCTTATACAAATTTAAAAAGCCAATGCTGAAGAAATTCAGCTGCATAGATACACCATGAGGTGGAAAGATGCTCCATAACTCTTAATTAAATTGCATTAATTACACATAAAAGGAAAATGTTTCATTTCATTGTTATTTGGAAACCAAAGAAAGAAAAGACTGAATTTTTACATAGTGTTAAAGAGATTGCATATCTGTACTAAGTTTAAGACAGAGGCAAAATGTATTTTATTCATTTGTCCTGCACCAGTTAGAAATAAAATTCAACTTCCTTTTACTTTTCTTTTTGAGAATAAAAAACTCAGTCTAAGGAAAATCTTAAGGTTTTCATTTTAAGAGATCCACTGTTCTAGAAGTTTAGTATTTTGTTTAAAATGTTTATGCTCTGTATTCCACCAAGTCTAGTTTTAAAACAAAACAAACAACAACAAAATACTTCTGTAACTTGGAGTTTAAGGTGAAAGAAACCAACTACATGGTTTGAAAATATCACACTTTTCATCTCTCTTTTTTTAAATTTTTAAGTCAGAACAGAAATTGTATGGATTTAGTGTAAGTCTTAGGATCTCACAAGTGTCAGTATTTCACTCTCCTCTATATCTTGATAGCAATAACTTGAAACAGGATCTCAGTAGCTCAAGCAATATTGGGCTCTGAGAGTTGGTTAAAAATTATTTGGCTGAGCGCCTGTTGCTGAGGGAAGAACTAATCTCGAGCATATTTTTGGAGCCAAATATCAAATTGTTTGTGCTTAGCAACACAGCACCAGTCTTGCCCTTCAAAATGATCGTAGACCAAATGCCAGAAATGTTCTGGTTCTGACTACAGAGTTCTATTCATAAATGACAGGAGGCAAGAGGCCCTCCTCGCTTTCAGAAGAAAGGTCCTTTGCTTTCTTAGTCAATGGTAGGAAAAACCATTGTGGTTTTCATTGCATTACATAATTTTTAAGGTGATTACTTCAATAAGAAGTGCTCTCTCTATATATGTGTTTATAGATGCATTTTTTTTAAACACTGGAAAATTTCTGAAAGTAGTACAAATCTTGTAATGTCAAGTAGATGTGGGAAAAAGGGAACTTACAACATTCCCTCCTTACATTGCTCTACTTTGGCATCTGCATTTTTAAAATGTTAAAAATGTTTGAAAATGTGTTGTTAACACTTAATATGGTGATAGTAGCTGATACCAAGGCAACTCTAACTCCACCCAGATAAAAATAAATCTTGAAGATGAGTTTCTGTGTCTCTGGGCAAATATTTTTGTGAATAGTAGAAATAGAGAAAGTTAAAGATACCTGAGCTTTTGACCTTTACCAGTTTTATAGATATGTTTATAGTTACACATTTTTATTCATGCATTTTAGATAAATAACTTTGGAAAGCAATTGATTCTTCTTGTAAAAATCAAGTATATTCTCAATAGACTGAGAGACTTTTTTTTTTTTGAGACAGAGTCTTGCTCTATTGCCCAGGCTGGAATGCAGTGGCACAATCTTGGCTCACTGCAACTTACCTCTGCCTCATGGGTTCAAGCAATTCTCCTGCCTCAGCCTCCAGAGTAGCCGGGATTACAGGTGCACGGCACCACATCCTGCTAATTTTTGTATTCTTAGTAGAGATGGGGTTTCACCATTTTGGCCAGGCTGTGAGAAACTTTTTAAGGTCTCTTTTGCGGCCAGCTGTTTGTCTACCTTATTTAATTCTTAATCTCACTATCCAATATTTTTCTGTTTAAGTACTTTCAGCAAATATTAAATACTTGTTGTGACTTTAGTCTTCTCCTGTGGAAAAACACTGGTAATGACAAAAACACATATTTCAACCTAATATACAATAGAAACGGAATGCCAGCTATTCATGGAGGAGAAGAATAACCTTCTGTATTTAAAATAACTTATTTTGCTCTGTGTTTTAAAATCATTCTTCCTTAATCAATTGTAAGCATCTTGACTATAATTTATATACCTAAAGATAAATAATTCAGTAGCAATGATAACTGAAAACAGGATACATACAATGAACTTGCTAAATTACCATAAATTCTCATCGATTTCAAAAATAACTCTGTACTTTTTTCAGATTTTGTTAGAAGAATATTCAATAAAAATATTTATTCAATGAACACTTCAGATGTCAAGATTCTTCCCCATGTGGACAACAGTAACCGGTAAAGATTCTGCAGCCAGGCGTGGAGGCTCACGCCTGTAATCCCAGAACTTTGGGAGGCCGAGGTGGGCAGATCATGAGGTCAGATCAAGACCATCCTGGCTAACATGGTTAAACTCTGTCTCTACTAAAAACACAAAAAATTAGCCAGGCGTGGTGGCGGGTGCTTGTAGTCCCAGCTGCTCAGGAGGCTGAGGCAGGAGAATCAATTGAACCCGGGAGGTGGAGGTTGAGGTGAGACGAGATCGCACCACTGCACTCCAGCCTGGGTGACAAGAGCAAGAAAAAAAAAAAAAGATTTTACACCTGGACTCTGTGCTCACGAGCAGAAGGGGTAACATGGCTTCTTAGGACAATCTTGCTTGACCATTTACTTCTTTGACACTAGGGATATTCTTAGATCAGCAGGTCCTTCCCTCCATATATCCATTTGAGGCTCATAGAAAGTCTGGGAGGCAGGGAATTTATGACAGGGAGCAGTATACTTTTTATCTAAGAAATTATTAATGTCACCGCATTCAAGTAATGGACACCCTCAATACCTTCAAGACCAAGGGAATTACATGATATGTAAAATTAGAAAACTGTCATCTACTAGTGGCTAGGTACTTTAATTACATTAAGCATGCAACAAGAGAACTCTTCAAATGAATCCCTCTCTCCTCTGTATTATTTCCAACCCTCGGATCCCTATTGCAGACAAAAGCTATGCTGCTATGTCCCTTCTGCAGACAAAAGCTATGCTGCTGAATGTCTTAATGGTTTGTTACCCCAACTAGCTTCAAGATACTGCAGGTCAAGGATAGCATCTTACTCTTCCCTGCATCTCCAGCACCTCTCAGTATGTTGGTCACATAGAAGACGTTTGCTGAAGAGTTGAATAAAAATATGTACAAGGGACACAATTAGCATTGTTTAAAAAAGATGTAACAAGATAGGGTAAAGGAAAGCTTTTGAGGATAAACCTTTAGAACAATCAATAATATCTTCTCCTCTGTTGGTTAGTTGCCCTTCAATCTCAGCCACTGAATCAAATACAACGTAATTACTATTCTGATATGTTCCTGAATCTAATATCCAATAACAAGATACATAGTGGATTTAATGATGTTTTTGAAAGGGCTTGAGGAGACAGGAAGGGGAATATACACACTAACTTTAAAAATGTATCTTAGTATCAGAAACAAAAAAATATGTGAAAAAATGTGTGTCATTTAATCAAAGAAACATAGTATTTTCAACTACAGAGTTTACTCTGACTTGGTAACAAATCTTTATAATCGCTGACATACTCTGAGCTCTTAAGATGGACCAGGCACAGGATTATGGCTTTTACATGCACTGTCTTTTTAAATTTCCACAGTAACTAGTGATATAGGCATTTTGAGAAGTTTAATAACTTGTCCTTGATCAAAGACCTAGTATTTCGGATGCATAGCCATGTCCAACCCCAAAGCCCATGCTTTTCACTATTGTTGTACTCCATACATTAGCTTCCAAATTTATTTGCAATCCAAATATTAAAAGCAAGTCATAAGCTTAGTATGGCCAACGTGATACTAAGTATCCACTTACTAAACTTTATTTTCAAAATGTGGTTTTATCTCAGTTTAATGAACATTGCATGTTTTAATTTATACTTTCACATTATATAAGGGCGTGGTTACAGATATGTTAATTTCCTGTTCTTCTTCACAATGATGGAACATAGCAGCAAATTAAACTGTTAATTTGCAGATACCCATAGGCCTTTGGTGTCTGAATAGAAATGAACACACCTACAACTGAGAGAGAAAGCATGTGAAGTATTCCAGTGAACATAGACCATTTATTCAGTCACAGACACAGGAGAAAAACAACAATTAAAAAAACAATTTCTGATGAAAAGTTCATAAAAAGTTCACTCAGTTTAAGCATATATTCTACAACTACTTAAAATAAAGTTCTTCTTAAACATCAAATCTTTTTTGTTTTTAGATTTCTTCTGCCTGTATCAAATTAATAGGACACAGCATACTTTTAATTTGTTCTGGTTTCTTAGTGGGGCATTTATTAAACACATTAAAACAATAGTCTCAGGGTTTTACTGCTGATGTTAAAGTTCTGCTTTCCTACTTACCAAATGTGTAAGGCACATACTTTGCCCCTTTCTCAAATCTCCCAAATGGAGAATGATAAGAATACTTACCTCAATTAAACAAGCTATAACAAGTAGAGTGTTTAGAAAAGTGCCGGTACACCATAAGCCTGCAGTGAGTATTGGACTGTATTACCTCTGAAAGCTGCAGAATGGAATTCTCAAAGTTATATGTCCCTAAAATCCTCTTAAGTGACAGGAATGGAGAAATTACCAGTCTGTTTAAGAGAGCTTTTCTAGAGTCTGGGCCTATGTTTTTAGGACAAGACAGTTCAGCTTCAGCTTAAAATGAGAGAGCATGTCTGTGTCCTTACCCCTGGGTGCCAGGTTTCTTGTTCCCATCTTGAGACAAATAATTTTTGATGGAGAAGAGGCAGTCTCTTTCAGTTCGCTCTAAAAACCTTTTCTGGAGGAGGTAGACACTCTCCACCCCCGTTTTGAGAGTCATCTCATGCAGCTGAGAATGACTGGCTGAGTACAAGCAATTGTTCCTTCTAAGCAGTTTCAATTCTTATAACTTGTGGAGATATTCTTAAGTCCAGGAAATTTTGTGGATGGTGGATTTTTATTACAAAGGCCTGTGCTTCATAGGAACAAAATAATTCAAAGTCAGGAACCAGATCAAAGCCACAACTCAGATATGGCACCTTGAGAAGTTCATTTGTATTTCACTTGCATAAAAATCCTCACCACTGCTACCTGATTTTCACAAATCATTCAACAGTTATCCATGAAGCACCCAGTGTGTGTCTGGTCTCTGTGTCAGTCCCTGGCTTCATGTGTCTTTCCTTCTGTACCCCGACTCCCCAGCTCATAAGCACATGAAGTAAGAAAATGAAAATATTTTTCTGTCCTCTCTTCTAAATCACTTTTTTCAAAACAAACAGCTCTCACCTGCTCATCTTCCATCCAGTCAATCACGGGGGCCTAGAAATATCACAAATATTTTCTGGTTCTGTCCCTCCCCTCAAGCTTGCCAACATTATCACAGTTCAGAGCCTGCTCATCTTTCCCCCAAACTGCAGTTAGATCTCTCCACAATGCAATTCTGCACATTCCCTGTTAGAACCCTTCAATTGTTTCCCAACCCATGCAAAATAAAATCTAAGGCTTTTATTAACACATTCAGGAACTCTGTGGCCTACGTTTCTCTAGACTAATTTTCCAGCAGTTGACTTCCAGTGCAAGTGAAAGCCTAGTGTCATGCCTGTATGATAGATAAATTGGAAGCTGAGGAGCCCAAATGTATAGACCATGCCATGAAAGGTTTATAGTAATGACACAGAGGCCCTATACTACAATGCTTGAAGCTGCCTCTCTACTGTCAGACAGACCGCTTGCCAGTCGTGAGACCTGGGGTAAAATGCCTTAATTTTTATGTGCCTAGAGTTCTCTTGTGAGATGAGTATAAAAATTATCCCTATTTCATAAGATTTAATAAAGCGTTTAGCATAATACCTCATAACAATTGCAATTCAGTGGTGGTTATTATTATAAAGAAATGATGATTAACTTTGTCTTAATGTTTAACATGTTCTGATAGTTACTGATCTATAGCTTTAATATGGAGGTTAGAGAATGACCCGGAAAGAATTGGCCACAGATGATTGAAGATAGTGATGCAGGAATAAAAGATGACTGCAAAATGTAAACCTGTAATAACAGGAAGAATGAAGTCACTGGTCTCATGGGAACTGATATGGGAGAAAAAAAACAGATCAAAAGGCTATTCATGTTTTGGACCTCTTTGCCAAAATGGAAATGAGAAATTTGGGAATAAAAATTAGAGCAATTCTAGCATCTAGTTTTAACATAATTCTTACCCCTAAAAAGAATCTATAACAAACCCCCAAGGCTGGGCGCGGTGGCTCACACCTGTAATCCTAGCACTTTGGGAAGCCGAGGCAGGCGGATCACGAGGTCAGGAGAATGAGATCATCCTTGCTAACATGGTGAAACCCCGTCTCTACTAAAAATACAAAAAATTAGCCGGGCGTGTTGGTGGGCGCCTGTAGTCCCAGCTACTCGGGAGGCTGAGGCAGGAGAATGGCGGGAACCCGGGAGGCGGAGCTTACAGTGAGGGGAGATCACAGCACTGCACTCCAGCCTGGGCGACAGAGCAAGAATCCGTCTCAAAAAAATTAAAAATAATAATAATAATAATAATAATAGTAATAAAGAAACTCCCAAATGACAGGCAGCCATGCATTTCAAGTAGTCTTTTAATTGTTAAAATTTAAGTTTCCAACATGAACATAAAATTTTCAACTTAAAAGAAATGAGTTCCAAATTTGAGACAGGTAACAAAGGATAAAGACTACTAGGGGGTAAATTCCATCTCTTTAGAGATCTAGTACACAATTTAGCAATGTCCAATCAAGGCTTTAACTACTACATGTGAACACATCATCATTTCAAAATGTTACTTAATGATGCCAATTAACTGTACAATGTCTCTGCATAGCACATAACCCTAAAATGATTTGTGCAACGTTATTGTCATTAAAACTGAACTACAGGGAATGCTCATATTCTATGTCAGTATATACAGAAATGGAATATCAATAATGTAATGTCTGTTGGTATTAGAAAAAAGTGAAAATTTTCATATTTTTCTATTTTCTTTTTTCCTCAATGGGATGCTCTTGTTAAAGATAGATCTGCATAGTAAGGTTTGTATAAACATTATTTAGCTAAGGTTAAAAGAGGTAATGTACTGATTCCAGCACAGATATTAAAACAAATTAGTCTGTAGGTAGGCAGTAATTATATTACTAACCATAGTTTTATTATATGGTTATATTAATTATATTACTAACCATCCTTTTATTCTTTCCCATTTGATTTTACACAGTGGGATGTTAAAGGTTGAATGTCTTTGGTATCTATAAACTTAACTGAAAGATGTATTTGTTTGTTTAGGTCTGCTGATTTTCATAATCATAATTTTACTCCTATAGATTTCTTGTAGGAGTACTATATACGATTTATCTTGCACTAAATTTTGTTATGTCATACAAATTAATAGGCTTTTATTTATGGAAAGCTACTATTAATCTGTCATTTCTTTTAAAATTACCAAAAAAAAATGTTATAGCTTTAAATGTTGGAGAGTTTATATTTTAAAAGTTACATGCTAGAAAAGCTTATGTTGTATGAGTATGTTAGAAGTTACAGATAATTCATCTGTCAACTATATAACTCTCTAACACTACTTTTCTTTAATGAATAATATGAAATTTAGCAGTGAAAATGTAACAATGTGCTAATCCTAAATAAATCAACAAATTTAGAGATGTACCTCTAAAACAATTTAAATTCAACAGTGTAATTTTCCATTCGACTTTCACTTATTCATTCATTAAACAAATGTTTGTGTGTACCTGCAATGTATGAGACATTGTACTGAAGCTAGGCAGTGTGAGTTATCATATGGGATTATCTTTTAAATACTTTTGAGGGCAAAAAGAAAAGAAAAGGTGTGAGAAAAGACAAAGGGTTAATTCATTTAAAAATAACACTTGAAGACTATTTTCTTTGCAAGGCATAAAGTTGTCACCCTCTCAAACAGTAGATATTTCACATTTAGGATGCAAGACTCCAGTTCCAATAAAGCTGATTGCACAGCTGCTACCCTAATTAAACTGCTACATGAACTCTGAGCAGTGTAGCATGGTAGCCGCATGCTTCTGCTTGCATGATGGTTAATTCCTTCCATCCTCATCAGTGATTTTCTGAGCTTTGAAATTCTGATGGTACCTAGGATATGAAGCATATTTATCTAACTGAAAAACAAATAATTAGATGTAACAAATGTGCAGAAAGTATGAATGGCTTTGTCACTTTATTGTAGCAGAGAATGAATGTGGGAGAAATTAAAGCTGATGCTAGAACATATGCCTATTTTTTTTAGCTGGAAAATTGCAAGGTTTATGTACCTTGGGCTTGAGAAAGAAATGGAATTTATTTTTTATGCACTGATATCTCCTTTTTTTTGTTTGTTTGTTTTTTTGGAAGAGCTCTCTTATGAATGAATGGTATGTAAATACAGCAGAAATGTAATTATATATTTTCCTGACCCAGTTCCTAAATAATAGATATCATTTCAGAAGTGCCCCTAATACCTGACCTTTTGCTCTAAGCCATATCAAAGCACACATCTAGTCTACTTTTCACTCTCATTCCTAGCCACTATGACAATACTATTCAGATAAAACTTCTGGTCCTCTACTTATATGACTCATATCAACTTGACCTTAGGATAGTGACTGACTGTGCCTATCCAGGTTCATGCTGTTTGTCCATTATTATGGTTTTGTGAGAAAAGGCAAAATTTCTAGGTAAAGTGTTATGATGACGAATAACCCACTAGGAAACCAGCTGACCCTTTCATTTGCCATCTCATCACTTCAAACAGCTCTCCAGAACCTGCAGCCAGCACAGACCAAAGTCAGGTTTGTCTCTTCTTCTGTTGAGGAACAAAGGTTGATTCCATATCTTGGCTATTGTGAATAGTAATGCAATAAACATGGCAGTATTATATAAAAATATCACAGATAGCCCTTAAATATGTATAACTATGATGTATCTATCCAAATTAAAAATTAAAATCTATTTTTAAAAGTTAAGTTAGAAAGCTCATAGTTCCTGGCAAACTACTACCTTTCTTGGCAAAAGAATTTGATATCTCTTAAATGTTTTCTGCCTAATGCTGATAGATTGTATTTACATATTCCATTAATGACAACAAATAAAATTACACCAAAACATTAGCATTATTTATTTCCAGGTGTGCCTCTCAATATAAATTACTCCAAAATTCACAAAACCAAAATCAATGTGGAATTGTACTCAGGGATGCAAATGTAGCCCAGTGAAGCGTTTGCCCACTTGTTTGGGATTATTTAAGCACAATTGGAAAAAGGTGCAATGTATGCCTAAAAATTCCATAATAAAGGCCAGGCACTGTGGCTCACACCTGTAATCTCAGCACTTTGGGAGGCCGAGGTGGGCAGATCATGACATCAGGAGATCGAGACCATCCTGGCTAACATGGTGAAACCCCGTCTCTACTAAAAATACAAAAAATTAGCCAGACATGGTGGCGGGAGCCTGTAGTCCCAGCTACTCGGGAGGCTGAGGCAGGAGAATGGCATGAACCCAGGAGGCAGAGTTTGCAGTGAGCCTGCTCTCCAGCCTGGGCAACAGAACGATACTCCGTCTCAAAAAATAAAAATAAAAAATAAAAATTCTGTAATAGGAACTTTTTAATGTATGATATTATAATGTAAAAAGACTAGATGTCAAACAAATTATGTGATGGGAAGGAATTAAGGGAGAACTTTAGACTAAGCAATAGAGCAGCACCTGTTTTTCACCACAAATCTGTTACGTGTATTGCTCAATTGTGCTGAATCCATATTGGATCCTGGTGGCTATGTAATAGTCTCTTTCTTGGATAAACTTTTGTCCTCTCTTATGGTTTATTAATGGTGTACAGAACAGCATTGAATAGTGATTATTTCCTATGGCTTCCTAGATATCTCTCTCATAATCACCTTTGAATGTTCTAAAGATCATTCTTAGATAGAGTATAACTAGATACCAATCATAGTGGAAATCAAGTAGACAAAATTTAAAAGGAGTCTTAATTGAAGGTCATTTTATTGTCCTCAGATAGTATTAATCTTATTTAAAACAAGCCTGTCGCTGAGCAGAGCTCAAAACACCAGAGCCCTTTGCCAAATGTGATTTTTTACAATAGGAGTGCTGGCAGTTGAGAGGAGTATTCTGTCACACTTGAGAGAATCCGAGTCCCTGAAGATTTATATGAATGCTTAGCTATTATCGAACCATCTCTTCATAGATGACTTAGGAAATGTCTGTTTTTGCATCAGATAATGGCTTACAAGTTAATCTGTTGCTCTCCGTTACACACACATACACCTTCTTCCCAAACAGCTCATAAGGTGAAAGAAAGACTCAGATTTCTGACTGTGTAATTGATAGTATCACATGGACTACCTGCTCATCATCTGCTGGTCACATTGGCAGAGTTGACAGTTTTGGAGACACTGAAGACAGTGCATATATTAGGAAATTAGCAGTTTTCTGATATGAGTTTTCTTGTAATTTATAAATTATATAACATTTATTATTCCCTCATATTTTATAATAATAATAGAACTGACACATATATTCATTTTAAACTCAGTTGTGTATAATAACTATCATAGCAACCCTTGAGTGCCTCCCATAAACATCTTGAATATATAGGGACTGTGGTTAGCTCCAACAAACTTTTGGTTAGAATTCATTGCGTTGATACATAGACATGTTTTAAAGGCAGTTTCAAGTCAAAGCTCTCAGCTGTGAATCCAGCACACCTTAAAAAGTGACACATTTGTCACTGGATTCCAGCCTCTCAGATTACTCACACACATCCTTTTTATGTAAAGATGACATTGTTCTTTCCTGATATATTGCATTCCTCATGAATTTCTTATAAGCCATTTCAGCATGACTGAAATAAACATCAATATTTTAAACTTTTTCATTCCATCAAAAATATTGTATGCAGAGATATCGCTGTAAGTGTGTATACTTGTGCTTAAGAGACTAGGGCTGAAGAGAAGTAATCAACCAAACCACTGGTGTAAATGTGCGTGACATTTTTAACGACTAGAAATTGAAATAATTCCAACAAATAAATATATTGGCGAATTCAGATTACCTTAGACTAAGATAAAAATCTTTTCCTGGTACTATATGCCTTATTTTATTGAATGACTACCTGGCTCTTTCTATTATATATGCAGAGTTTATATCTCTGGTCATCTTCGTAAATGGTGCCTAAAAGATAATTTGAAGAATAAGTGACCAGCAATAAGAACAAATGTCTATACAAAATCACCCTTCAGCTGGATATAATTCACTGTTTCGAGTTGTTAATAACCTGTAAGGATGACAGTAGCTACTAGTTGAATAAACCATTATGTCTATTATTAGAACACTAGATAGTTTATAAGTCCAAACAATGCATAAAATACCTATCTCACATTACCATTGTTTAGGTTACCAGTTAATTGTTCTCTCCAATTATTCCACTTAATTTTTTGCTTGCCCATTAGCTAAGTGTCAAGAAAATGCTAGACATGTATTGAAAATGCTAGACAAGTACACTTAAAAACAGGTCAGGCACAGTGGCTCTCACCTGTAATCCCAGCACTTTGGGAGACTGAGGTAGGCGGATCACTTGAGGTCGGGAGTTCGAGACCAACCTGACCAACATGGAGAAACCCCCGTCTCTACTAAAAATACAAAATTAGCCAGGCATGTTGGCACATGCCTGTAATCCCAAATACTGGGGAGGCTGAGGCAGAAGAATCGCTTGAACCCGGGAGGTGGAGGTTGCATTGAGCCGAGATTGTGCCACTGTACTCCAGCCTGGGCAACAAGAGCAAAACTCCATCTCAAAAAAGAAAGAAAGAAAGAAAGAAAGAAAACAAATGCACAATTTGTAAATATTATTTTTATATAGTATGTCATCTAGGGCTTCTAAATGTATTCTTCTTATAGGCCTAGGTTTGTAATAACGTTCATTTAGTATTGAGTAATTTAAAATATAATATTTTATAAAATATAATAATTTCTCTTAATTCTTTGAAAATATTAAATTAAAAGGGAGTAGCAAACTCTGCATTCCACGTTTCTGTCCCAACATTTAATTTTAGCAATTTTGTAGTCTGCCTAACAAGCAATCCATCATTTACTGTTTAGAAGATAGGGAATGTACACAGAGGCCTTTCAGTTTCCCTGAACGCCATAAAAATCCTGTTGCTTCTTTACTGCCCCCCTTTGTCAGGGGTTCTGAGGAAATGTTTTTTTATCTTAAGTCTCAGAAAGCATTCAGGAGAATATTTAAACTTAAATCCTTTTAAAACTTATGTTCAGGACAAAGTAACGTTGTATGCATTGGTGTCATAAGTATTTAAATTTTGAAATTTTTAATATTGGCAAAATAAGGTTTCAATTTTAATTTAAAATATTTAATAATCTTAAATCTTTAAATATATTACTTAATATATTTAATATATCTAAATGGTCACAATTGTTCCATGCTAATAATCATAAAAAATCTTACCTAATGGTCATATAGGTATACTTAATGGAGTTTTGGGGGGTATTTTTGTATATTAAAAAATTCATATATTTGCCTTAGTAGAACTGGTTAAATGAAAGTATAATATTAACAAACATATTCAGTTATTTTATATTTGCATTTGTGATAATTATATTTGAAACAAACGTTCAAAATTTTCCAATGAATTTCTTTTGCATTTGCATATTTGTGCCTTTTTATTATAAAAGTAGGTGGCTTTTTAGTTCCACTGCGTAAGTTTCAACATAGGTCTACAAATAGTGCATCTTTTTGAAATTAATCATTATAATCACAAATTGAAATTGCCTGAGCTCCAACTGGAGCCTAAATGGATGACTGAATCTTATTATTCAAAACCCCCTATTGCTACCCAATATGGCCACACAAGAGAGTACACAAAACCCATCTGATTCAGCCTCAGTGACATAAATATTTTAATGGTTTTGTTGGAATCTGGAAATGGCGCTCTCCACAGGTGATGCTTCTTCCTTTGACTCTCATTATTATTTCCTTTACAAATTAATTAATAAAAACTTAGATGGTAAATTAGCACTTGATGAAAACTTACATAGCCTTGACATTTTGATTATGTGAGTGAGCAAAAATACTAGGAGAAACAAAAATCCTAATCATGTTCAGGAATACCCACAAGGTAACAAATATATTTTTAAACTTTAAAAACATTTATTATTCATGGTAAAACATGTTGTGTGATTTAAATAAAATTTTTATTATTTGCTTTAACTTATTTCCAAATTAAAAAGTAAATGTTTACCTATCTGTTCTAAATGGTAATCCTCATGATTAAAACAGCAATTTGTCATATTTCAGTTAAAAATGATCTTTTATTATTAGTTATAGGACATAAGTTTCTTCATTGACTGAGGCGATGTTTCAAGTGGATAAATCTGTTAAAAAAATTGTGGTAATATTCTGTTAAATTCTCATACCAGCCAATTTGTTTGATATTCAGAAAAAATCTAGGCACTGACCAAAAACTCTACCTGCCTTCTCAGCTGTATCCTCTTGGACTTAAAGGGGACTGGGAAAGTTATAAAATGGTTCATGATAGTCCATCAACATCCCAAGAATAAAAACAGATGTTGTACTGACAGCATCATATGATCATATGCATGTGAGTAAGAGCATATTCATATTGCCAAATCAGTTGGAATTTTTCACGGTTGAAAGTTAAATGAAATGCTTAGATGCATGAGTCATTGGAGTTAAAGACAATTACAGCCAGATTTATGGCTGTGCTAAAATAAAGCTAGTTAGAAAACAGACCAAATTCCATGACGATACCAAGTCTGACTAATGATTCACCTTAAATTTCAGAGCAACATTTATCCTCACTTCTTTGTTTGTCTATTTGACAACTTGCCCTTATCCATTAAGTAGCTAGGAGGAAAGGGAAAAGCACTACGTGGGTGCGTGACAAAACACTGAGATTGATTTGTGACTTTGGATAATTCCTGGATGCTGTTATCTGTTTTGGCATAGAGATGGATCTGTAACTGCTAATAATTGCGACTGTTACCATCCCAGAGGTCATTTACTTAACCCAGGTATTTCAGACCTGACAGCTCGAGGATAAACACGATTTTCCTCCATCGCTAACTTCATCTGCAGGGCCTAAGCCTCCTTCACAGTCTCCCCAGTGATTTATTGGCATCTCCAAGGGTATCTCAAATGTGCTGAAGAACAAATCTGCTCACTTTCATCCGCTTGGTTTTCCTTTGTGAAATCTGCTGCCTTAAAATTACTAAGGGAGGAATCATACTGCTGCTACCCTTGCCAGTGACCTCGCGTCTTGTGCCCTGAGTGTTCCAATTACTACAATCAAAACAGAAGCGTTAGCAGTTACTGCACTGCTCTCTCTGTGGACGTCAGGTCTGACTCAAAGAGCCAGGCTGGGGAACAGCCATTTCCATTCTTGTTCCTCTGCAAGAGGACTTCCATGTTCCGTAGACTCCCACCTCTCATTTTCCCCCCAAACAAAGCATCATAAATTAGACAGCATGTAATGGGAAGGAAAATCCATTAGCCATTTGGGTTCAGTCAGACAAGCCAGCTCATGGAAAGTTTATACAGGAAGGTCACGTTTCAGGTGAGATCAGGAGGATGAAAGGGTCCAGCTGTGTGATGAGAGAATGTTTGGGAGTGGGCTTATTAGAATGTGGAACAGAGGTATCCAAGGCAGGACAAACTTGTATATGAAGGTTTTAAGGGTGTGAGAATCTGGCATATTTTATGGCATAAAAGAGTCCTGAATAGCTAGAATATGGTGAATGTGAGAGGAGGTGAAGGCTGGAGATAGGAAAAATTATTCCAGATCTTATAAGCTATAGTGAGAAGTTTGCATATTATATATAGACTCATGGGAAGTCACTGGATTTTGTAAGAAGGAGATTAACATTATCCTATTTATGTTATTTGTAATTTATAACCCCAAATGTGCCAGATACAAACAAACCAGAAATAATAATAATGAGAAGAAAAACAACAATAGCAATGGAACTGTGGTGATGGTTTTGGTCACAAAATGCATATATATCTATTTTTCACAATGTAAAAATATTTCATTATTTCAAATTTTAACATAAATGTCAGTGTGCATTAGTTTATAAATCTTGAAGTTTGTTGGGGAATATTGTTGAGCATGGTATTTATTGCATGGTCACAACTTACTAATGGGAAACATCTGAACATCTATTGAGTTGATGCATGCACATTTTTATTTTCCTGGAATACTGAGAAAAGTTGTTAGATAATGTCTTGATAGCTTCTAAGTCAGGGCGCAAAAATGAATATGGAATCTGCTAATTGGAGTGGACTCAGGTTCAGCCAAGTTCTCAAAAGCATTTGCTTTCATAGATGTCTTCAAGAAACAAGGAGTTTTGAATTTAAATTGTGAAGTGTCTATCTTAGAATAGAGAGATTTAAAATCTGACTGTATTTTGTTAAAAAAAGTCTATATAACTGTATTATATAAAATTATTTATACCACAGTTAAAAAAAGAAACCCATCCTATTTGTGCCTAAATATGTGCCTGCTTGTAGCATGAAAACTATTTGTTGAGGGTCCTTAGATCCTCAGAGCATGCTATAAAAGTAGGTACAATTGTTCTTTCTGTATAAGCCTCTTAAGATAACAGATCATTGCCAGAAATACAGCGCATAGTACAAAATTACCTTGCTTTACTTTTGCCACAAAAAACAATTTCTTTTGGCTTTGAGCAATAAAGGCCAATGATTTTTTTTCCTCTCAAAATATCTCCCTCCCTCTCCATAAGTTTTATATTTGTTCACAAAGGAATATTCCAATATCGGATGTTTTTGTCTGTGTCTCTTCCTGGAACAAGTAATAATTAATCTCTTTGGGTTTGTATGTCAAGTGGAGTGGTGGGGATTGGGGACAGGTGATAGTTGTCTAGGGACTTAACTTCATCTCTATAGGAGAGTGGATAGATGCTGTGTAAGAAAAGCTCTTGAAAAGGGAAATAAAGCAGTCACTTCCCCAAGGCTTCCACGGTGGTCAGACTCCTTGATTGCTTTAGATTAGTTCCGGTTTTTGTCCTTCTGAGGCCACCAGATTGGATGGATAGACATTGCCCTTGCTGTTCTTTTGGCATACCTACTTGTACTTTAGGGAATAAAATGCTTGTAATAAGCTAAATGCTTTCTCAAAGATCACCGAAGTATATAACACATGGCAAATAGAAAGAGAAATGAAAGAGATGGTATCATCAGCATAATTTATAAAAGTGCCTTACAGCAAGATCCCATGGGATATGGCTTTTTAAAAAAAAATCTACCTAATCTTTTCATTGAACTCCTATTCAGGATTCATCATGTTGAATATGACTTAGAGACCTAGAAAATTGTTTCCACCTTTTTAATTTATTCACCATCGTTTATGGAAGTTTTCAAGGACATTTACTTACCTACCTCAGTTAACAGATTGTACTACTTAGGAAGTCTATAAATATGAGCTTAAAGAATTTTCTAAGTTTTAAAATAATTTAAATTCTGTAGAATGTTAAAACTAAAAGAGGAAAAATTATTCAATTCCTCAGTTGAACCTAGCAATTTATCTTTTCACAGTGTGCTCAAGTATAGTTTCTGAAAAGTAAAGGAGATTGTTTTTATACAAAAATAAGCACATTTCAAAGATTTTATTCAACTAATTAATTAATAGTGGAGCCAATAAGCTGGTAAGACTGGTTTAAAGGAATATCTGAGGAATAAAGATTTATAGAAACAGTGAGTCAAAGGAATTCTAAAAAGAATTGGCTAATAGATATAAATCTGATAAATATTTGATTAATAATAGCAGTAACCTATGGAATTATGTTTTCTACTGAGCATAAATGTACAAGTTAACATATAATGTGCAGATTTGGGGGCTCTAATAAAAAAGTTAATGGCAATGTCAAAATCAGGTGTTTTATCTTAGATAACTTAATAGTCATTGAGTGAGCCCCTTAAAAATAACATTTAAAGGACATGTAGTCATTCTCTTTCTTTATTTCCAAGTTTTCAGCAATTTTTCTCATGAGAATGAGTGCTAAGAAACTTTTGGCAGAGTGTGGTGGCTCACACCTATAATCTTGCACTTTGGGAGGCCAAGGCAGACCAATCACTTGAGATCAGTAGTTCGAGACCAGCCTGGCCAACATGGTGAAACCCTGTCTCTACTAAAAATAACCCCTGCCAAAAAAAATAGGAAGGTGTGGTGGCACATGCCTGCAATCCTAGGAGGCTGAGGCGCAAGAGACACTTGAACCCGGGAGGCAGAGGTTGCAGTAAGCTGAGATCCCACCACTGCACTCCAGCCTGGGCTACAGAGGGAGGCTCCATCTCAAACAAAGATAAACTTTTAAGATATAACAATAGAGACATCACATAGCCCACAAAACCACTTCCAAAAAAGCATTCTAGTCACCTGTAAGAAAGTATATGTATACACACACACATACACACACACACACATATATACCCACACATATGTGTGATATAAACATGTATATTTACACATATACTTGTGTGCATGTGTATTTTTAACTTAAAATGTACTAGGAGTTAGATATGAACTGATTTTGGAGGAGGTGATATGCTGTAGAGAGATAGAACAGGAGAAAAGGAGTATTATGTTCTCTCTCCATTGTATTCGGTTTTTTTCTTTGTCTGAATTTTTAATAGAAGTCAGCCAGAAGATATTCGTTTCTGGGAAATGTGTTCAGATTTAAAGTCAAATCCAGAGAGAACTAGAGGCTTATGAGTAAATAAGTAAAGGTTATGTAGAGAAAGTATTCTTTTTCCTGTGTAAATTTGAATATTGGCCAGGTGCGGTGGGCACCTGTAATCCCAACACTTTGGGAGGCCGAGGCGGGTGGATCCACTGAAGTCAAGAGTTCATGACCAGCCTGGTCAATATGGTGAAGTCCCATATCTACTAAAAATACAAAAATTAGCAGATATGGTGGCAGGCGCCTGTAATCCCAGTTACTAGGGAGGCTGAGGCGGGAGAATTGCTTTAACCCGGGAGGCGAAGGTTGCAGTGAGCCGAGACCGTGTCATTGCACTCCAGCTTAGGTGACAAGAGCGAGACTTCGTCTACAAAAAAAAAAAAAAAAAAAAAAAAAAAAAAAAATCCTTGAATATTTCTTGTAATTGTGTTCAAATCATACATTTATAAAAGTGTACCCCTAGCTGTTATACTTAAAAGGTACTTCTGAAATAGAAGTAAACAGAGAAGATACAGACTGTTAATGAGTTCCACTAAACTTTTAGTGGTTTAGAAAATACAAATATTTTCTTGTTTTTCTGGAATTCCAGCCATTAATGTAAAACATTGGTTTCAACATAAATAACACACTGGTATGCACATATGGCTAAATGGGCCCCCACACATACAGACATGTTCTGAAAGACCACTTTTTAAAACTATTCAGTACTGTATATTGTGCATTCCTTCTTTATCCACATACTTAAGCTGCTGCGAGCATCCCATTGATAACACCAGTAATAAAATATAATAAAAGATGGGACCATCAGTAATGAGATTTGAAAGCCCGTTTTGCAAGAGAGTAAGGTCTAGAAGGTGGAAATCATTCTCTGTCTTGATTGAGTCTTGATTGATAGAGTCACATGGGCTTTCCTAGAAGCCTGTGCTCTCAAAGCCTTTTTGTCAGAAAAAGAAGATGTATCATCCAATGCATATGTAAAATTCTGAACAGCAGATAAAACAACATTTACTATTAATCTCTGCAAAAGGAGATATATTGAAATAATCCTCATGTGTCCCTCTTTGGGTTTCTTTGTTATGTATTAAAGCAGTTATCTTTAGATACATAAGAATCACCTGACGATCTTATTTTTTAAATTCAGATTCCTGTCAGTTCACTCCCAAAGGTTCTGATTCAGTAGTTACTATATAAAGCCTAGGAATTTGCATTTACAATCAACACCTCAGGTGATAGCTATGCATGGTGTTCTTAATGCTCTACTACTATCTATGCATAAAAGGAAGACAAATTTTTTAAAACTTGAAATGTGGTTTAAAGGTTTAATATTGAATAATATACATTTTTACCTATTTTAACAAATTATGATATCTTCTTGGGGCACTAGTATCTTTTATTTTGGATCTGAATCCTAATACTGGCTATGTATCACGTAGTCTAAAACAATTAAATGGAGTTAGTGGTTTCTTTCAGTAACTCTTGATTTTCTGTTTTTTTCCATTGGCATCTTACAAAATTTATTCATTTTTCCCTTTTTCACTTGGCATTATTTGTTACACAGTGGACAAAAGAACTGTAGAAAGTAGAGATGAGTGTGATGTTGTCCCTGCTCTTAGGTTCTCACAACCCAGGAGAGGACATTTGCTTATGCCAATCATCTCAAAACATGGCAGTTTATGCTGAACTCAATCCAACGGGAGAGCATTTGACTGAGCACATAGGAAAGAGAGGTTAGCTCTGTTGAAGGATAATCAACGAAGAACTCATAGGAAATGTGCGATCATTCATTGAATATTCGCTCAGCACTTACTAGGTGCATATATGTACTAGGATCTAAGGATGGGCTGATGAAGAACGTGGGTCCCTTTTCTCCTGGTGGACATGCAGACTGGCCTTTAAAAAAAAAAAAGGTAACTGGGAAATGGATAAGGAAACTGAGTCAGTTCTTACCGCACAGTTTATTTGCTTTCGTTTGTATTTTCATTTTGACACAGTGCAATGTCATCCTAACGCATCCTCCAGAGTGAGGGGTGGGGTGGATAACACTTTAGTTGGCATTTCTGTAGCCAGGAGCCAGGATCTTTCTCCCATAATTGCAGTAACCTTGGAAGGTACCCTCTTGGTAGATTTGTATAGCACCCTGGCTAATCAATTATCAGGTTACTTCTTGTCTCACTAAGCTTTAACACCTTACATTTATGAAGCACTGTAAATATAACTTTAGCATCTTGATCACAGCAAGCACCTGATTTATATTTATTTTATTTTATTTAGCTCAAGTGAAATCAGATCAAAGAAATACATTACAGGTCATAAAATATGTGCAAATTTCATAATGACCTCCTTTTTTAAATGTGCAAAAAGAAGATTGTTAAGGCATATTCCAGAGCCTTGGGGGGTGGGGGTGTGTGTGTGTGTGTGTGTGTGTGTGTCTTTTGAGAATATCTTTATATCAGAAAATTTGACTGAGAAGCAATCTTCTTCTTAATGGTTCTTTTTTCTCTTTTGAAAATAAAGTACTAAAAATACTTAAAGATGCAGAACAGCAACCTGTCCCCAGTGAGACTCTCGTTTAATTAATGTGGTGATCTATGTAGAGAAAAGGGACAATTGCAAAAGTCCCTCAATAATTATCTAACCACAGGCTTTAGGTAATCATAGCAGAAAGATTTTCAAGACACAAAACACCCTGGAAATTTTGACCTCTTATTTTGATTCAGGCCTTTCATTTCTTAAATCTTTTCTTTCATGTCGATGTTTATGCGTGACAAAGTCAGCCTAATGCCAGATGAATCCCTGGAACTCAAAACATTACTGAATTCACAGTTGAAGGATTTTAATATAATATACCAGGGTTTAAAAATCCTACAGTGAGAATAACAGGACTGAAGAAAAAAATTAAGAAATGCTCAGGTAGAAATAAGGAGAGAAATTTAGAGAAAATAATAAACCATATTCAAAATAAGTATTAAGCATTGGCAAACAAAAAAATAGTATCAGACAATTACATGTTCCATTTGTAAAGATGACTATTAATTAGTGGTCTTGCAAAACATTGGAGAAAACTTGCTGAACCATCACATTCATAAATATTAAAACCATCCATTAGCGAAAATCTTTTTACTAAACTTCACAATTGATAGTCAAATAATGTTCCGTTTTTCTCCATTGCAATAAAAATTAAAGGCTTTAGGTTTCAGATCAGTCTCTGGGCCTTATTAATTCAGTCAGCCAGAAGCCACATGGAAATATTTTGTTTTTGTTAAAAGCCAGCTTGCCCTCATGATCTTTTAAAATCTTTAAAAAATGTTCCATCAGCCCTCTCCCTGACTTGAATTATGGCAGTGCTTTCTAAACTGGTAAACTCAATCTCCTTGGTGTGCCTCAAGATAGAGTGCATAAACCCTCCTTAGAAATTGAGCTCTCAATTCTAAATTGCACTCTCCTTCATGAGAGCAAGCGAGAATGCTTTGCTTTGTATTAAGTGGTCACAATATTAAGTATAGCCATAAACAGCACTGTATTTTCTAAACACCTTATCTTCTTTTAATGACTGACATAAATTAGGTCATAAGTATACAAATGCATATCTGTTGTATTTTTCAGCACCCTGTGTTTTTTTTTTTGTTGTTTCTTTTCTCGGAGTTATTTTTCTGCTTTTGGCAGCCTTTTCTCTCAGGTGCCTTGTGATCCACAGTGGTGTGTGTTCACACTAACCAAAGCAACAGTCTTACCTGCCAGAAATAGCTGTGACATTTAAAGAGAAGTCCAGGGGAAGGCACAGTGCTTAACATCCAAGTCTGAAGAGCTAATAGGGAAATTGGGACATCAGCTACAGAGAGATTTAGGGGAAGTAACATGCAGGTTAAATATTTTATGGAAATGATTTCTGTTCTGTATAAGATTACAATTAACACATGTCAATCTGTTTCATTAATTTGTTAACTCATCTATTATGCTATGCCATGAAGAAAATAAAATGGAAGTTCTTTACTTTTTTGAGATGGAGTCTCACTCTGTCGCCTAGGCTGGAGTGCACTGGCAGGATCTCAGTTCACTGCAATCTCCACCTCCCAGGTTCAAGCCATTCTTTTGCCTCAGCCACCCGAGTAACTGGGACTATAGGTGCGTGCCACCACGCCTGGCTAATTTTTGTATTTTTAGTAGAGATGGGGTTTCACAATGTGGGCCAAGCTTGTCCCAAACTCCTGATCTCAAGTGATCCTCCTGCCTTGGCCTCACAAAGTGCTGGGATTACAGGCATGAGCCATCGCGCCCCACCATAAAACTGAAGTTCTAAGCTTCAGTTTAGATGCTCACTAAATACTTGTTTTGCAATACCTGACTGTAACTGGCAGAAATATGTTTTGAAAGTCTTCATTTTCCAGGTATGCCAGTGAAATATAGGGACATTATCTACTATGTCAAATTATAATGATTTATCAGTGGCACATGAAAGTGGCCTCATGTTTCTTAATCAGTGATATACCATGATATACCATTATATCATGCCACCTTTTAATGTAATATGTTTATATCTTTCTTTAGATGTAAACATTCATTTAGTTCATCACTGTGGTTTTCATAGTTACTCCAAGGAACCCTATGAATTCCTTCAATGTACTCAAGTCTCCTGCCCCAGGGAGAAAGGGAGGGATGAGCAGGAATCACTTTAATCTATTTACACAGATATTTTCTTTTCCATTTAATTTAAAGGATTTTTTTGTTTACTTAATGAATATGCAGTGATGGTGGTGGTGGTGATGATGATGATGATGATGATGATGATGATGATGATGATGATGATACAAAGGTTTAAATGATTAGGTAGTCAAATCTGGGCTGGAATTGTAATACTGTTTTGACTTTTAATCTTAGAGAAGCTCCAATCTGCTTATTTTCTGGACATAAACACATGAGAACAACAACACAATTCTGTTATCTGAATGCTGTTATGTTGTTTGAAACATTCAGTGACTTTCAAATGTTGTATTCGCCTAAGAAAATTCAACAGAGTCAGACATTTTCTTCCAGGTTAAATTCGCTGAGTCTGCTACGAAAATAAATTTTGTGCACTGGCCATTCTGATCTAGCGGATGTTCTAATAAAATCATCTTTGTGCTGCCTACAACTTCACTTCAAAGATGAGATACCTGGGTACTCCACACCAAATTATAGTTTGAGATCTGAAAAATGGGATAGGAAGGCACAGCTCAAAGAAAAAAAATACTAGCACTGGAAAAGATAGGACTAGTGAAGATGAATCATTCTCTGGACTTTAAATTCAGAGATATCAAAGTTAAGAAAAATTAGGAGGAATAAAAAAAGAGGGTAAGAAAAACAATAAAAGTTTATATAGCAAGAGGGTATAAAACAAATACAATATTTTTCAGAAAAATTAAATAAAAATAGATTTACATAACATTGTCTTTAATCTCAAAGATCAAATTTCAATTTTCATCTCATTTTAAAACCCATATGCACAATCTCCTTTATATACATCAGTTGGGCGTCAAAGTGACTTTTTTCTTGTTTCCAAATACAGTTACTTTTCAATTTTAATTCTATGATTTAGGAATTTGATAGCAAGTCAGTTGGCACACATATATGTTATTACATGTGTGCTTTAGACTTGGTTTTTAGTTAATGTAACATGACAGGGCCACCTGAATTATTTGTTTACAAACTAGCTAGAAAGCCACCAGGGAAGAGAAACCCTGGCAACAGAATGGTCTGCAGCAACGGTGCTTTTTTGTTATTGTTATCTATGGGATTGGATGCCATTACTACTGTAAAATGGTTCACAAGAACTCGGTCTATGGGAAAGACTCAAAACTTCTTTGCCTGTTAAAGAAAAATCAGGATATTGGGCTGGTTAGTTTAACTAAAAAGTGATGATACTCAGATTCTGCTTGCATGCACTGCTTCTCACCAGTTGTTTTATTTCTTTCTAATTGATATTTTATCTTATTTTTCAGATAGTCCATTATAAAACTCTTCTACTTCCGTTAAAATCACAACTACACAACAGCAACTAAAACATGCTTTGGCATAAGACTGATACGGTTTTGAACCCAGCTTGACTATCATATTTGTTACTTTAGGCAAAACACCTCTGACATTTTTATCTTATCTTCAGTAAAAAGTTTTACAAGAGTATTAACTGTTTTACAAGAGTATTCAATAAACAGATATAAATTCCCTCCTTTTCCTTCCTTTCCTTTCTTCATCTTCAGCATCTGAATGCCATAAGCTCATTTTAGTTCTCTGGACTCATGTTAACATGTCCCACCTTTCCCAAATTAAAAATCACCTCTGTTCTTGGCTCCATTCTTTTCCTCTCTTTTGAGACAATTCTCTGTCAACCAACCCCGTCTCTGCCCTGTATCGTGAAACTCTGCTCCTACTACATTAACAGTCTCTTGGTTTCTTTAAAAAGGAAGACAACACAATTAAAGAACAGAAGCAAAAACTCTACTCAAATCCCCAATTGTTACCCTCAAAATTGTCCCAAACCCAACTTTCTCGTTGCACAACTCTTTGTCAAAATGTTTTCTACCATCACAGTCTTCAATGATCCTTCTTGTTCCTTTAGCTCCTGAAATCTGACTTCTACCTCCATCTTTTTTGGGCTATTCAACACACTTAGAGAAAAAACACATTTTTGTTAAACAGGTATGTATCTCTGAAGCATAAAATACGTAGTACTGGAAGTGCACATGTGTGGTTCTTTCCATTTTTTGTCAGCACTTGAAACTGACAAGTAGTAGTACCAATTACTTAGTGAAAGACTTTTTTCATTTCATTTCTGAAATGTTGTTATTTTCCTTTTTCATCTTCCATCTCTGACTACGTCTCCAATTTTTCTTCTTTGCTGCCTTCCTTCCTAAGAAAGTTCTTCATGTGATGCCATCTTGTTTTTCTTCACTGGCCTCTTTTTCTCACTTTAATTTTATGAACTCTGATGACTTTTTCAATTACCTCTATAGTGTAACTCCTCAAAATATATATTTCTGAAGTCTCTCAACTGTAATCCCTTATTTTCAACATATATTTATGGAGGCATCTCAGACTCAACCTATCTAAAATATGACTTATCTCCCTAAAATCTACTTTGTTCTTTTTTTCTCTACTGCTAATAATTATCTTCCTAGTTGGTCAAGCTCAAAACCTAATCATTTTTACCCGTTGTCCCTCTGTCAGCTGCCCACATTCAAGCGGGGTCTCATTTCTGCACATTTTACAAGCAAGTCAGTAACTGCCTTTTGTTTGGGATTAGCTTTTTATATAGTGAATAGCCTTGGAAGATATAAATCATTTATCCTTCTAAAACAAAAGGCAGGTGTGCTGGCAGCCTTGGATAGAGGTAGTGCCTCTTTCTGAAGCAAAGGGACATCTTTACTGGCCATTATAAAATATCCATGTTTCCTAAGCTCTGGGTTCCTCTTTTCTGATGCAACTCACTGAGCACAGAGGTGTCACTTGAGGTTTTCCATGGGAATTGGGGCTTGAGGAATCAGTGCAAGAAAATCATGATACTCTTGCTAATGCTATTACTGTGAATAGTAAAGTCAATTGTCTCTGACCTAGCACTATTGTGTCTTTGCCCAGCACCCAAAGAACTGGCAGGCTTGCAAGTAAGACAGAATGTTAGACTTTTCACAGTTCTTCTGCTTATAAGTACTTGTTAAAAGCAATTAAAACACAACTTGTAGTTTGCACCTATAATTTTGTAGCATTTGCTTCTTATCTATGTCACTAGGATGCACTTAGGATGCAACAGACTCATCTATCATCTATTACTCAAGTTTTTGGCTGTATTCCTAGGCAACAGAGAGAAGGGAAACAAAGAAGAGGACCTGTGCACAGTGTGAGAAAGGCAAAACACTGAGCTTAATTGCAGACTTGAAAGTGGCTAGCAAATGAAGTAAGGCAAAAGGTTCCTTTTTTTTTTTTTTTTTTTTTTTTTTTTTTTTTTTTTTTTTTTTTTGAGACTGAGTCTGCTCTGTCACCAGTCTGGAGTGCAGTGGTGCTATCTCAGCTAACTCCAACCTCCACCTCCTGGGTTCCAGCAATTCTCCTGCCTCAGCTTCCCAGGTAGCAGGGACGACAGGCATGTGCCACCATGCCCAGCTAATTTTTGTAATTTTAGTAGAGACAGTGTTTCACCATGTTGGCCAGGATGGTCTCAATCTCTTGGCTTTGTGATCCACCTACCTTGGCCTCCCAAAGTGCTGAGATTACAAGTGAGAGCCACTGTGCCAGCGAAAAGTTTCCATTTTTTAAATAGTTGGGTTTTTCGTTTCAAATCTTTCCAAAAAAAGGTTTTTTTAAAAAATAAAATTAGCAATAAGATGAAATACAAGAACAATGTAATCTTAAGACAATATATGATAAACATTTATCAAAATGCTTATATTTTCAAAAGTGCTTAAAATAATCTGGCACATAGTAGATGTTCAGTAAATATTTGATATTATGACTGTGCAGGGGTCATTGCAGGCTACTTTATGTGTATCATTTCATTTAATACAACACCACTCTGAAAAATGTTTTATCGTTACCATTTTTCAGTTGAAATATTTACATTGCTCAAGATCTCACTGGTACCATCTACTCATAGGTCAATCTGCCACCAAATCTCATGCTCTTAAATGCCCTTTTTCTCCTGCACTTCCAACAAATAGTGTACTGTATACAATTGTTGAAGGGAGGGGACTGTGATACAAAATATTTAGAGTGATTGTGTAGCCACAATTTCAGTTTCTCAAGGAAGTAATAGAATTAAGAATCATCCTCAATATATATTCTTCCAACACACACACACACAAATACCACAAGCCCACTTGAATGCACCCCACCTACACATTGCAACCGTAGAGACAATTGCAGCATTAAATACAGAATATTTTGTGTGTTGTTTGTTTGTTCTCCCTCTGCTACAAAAATCAGAGTTTCTATTCAATAAACAGCAAAGGGAGATATAAATGAACCAAATTAAAGATGGAAAAATTGTTGAAAAAATTAAATACAGAACTAAGTATTGATTTATTGAGAGTTCAGTAATGTAATCCAGAAATAATGGATGCTTTAAAAGTAATTAAAATAATACATATAAACATTTAGTGCCTAGTTAAAGAAAAAGAAAAAACAATATTAGACAAAATAAAATATATTCATTTGATGTGATGAGGAAATAATCTTGTATTCCTCTTTAAATTCTCTGTGGAATAAGGCAGGGTTATAAATAAATAAACATCTGCCCCATGGACTTAATGGATCATTATGTTTTATTGTGGTAATCAAAATGAAATTGTTGGGAGGGATTAGTATCTCTAGTATAACACTAAGAAAGATAAGGCCTGTGCCCAGGCAAAAGCTTTCCTGGTTGGTCAAAAGGTTTGAAGAAACTCAAGTGATGATGTTTCAAACCATTCTAAAACAAACAAAGACGCAAACAAACAGAAAACATATAGCGTCTTTGCCACATATTTAGGAAACAAAATGAACAATTTATTTCTGACAATCTCATAGTCTTTATTCTGTCAGAACAATAATGGAAAGGTTTAAACCAGAAAATGCTATGCATTGAATTTATAACAAACTGTTTTTTCCTATAATGAAAAATTGATAAACTTGGCATTTGCAGATTTAAAAATTAAGGTTAAAAATATCTGTTTTTTGCCGTTGCAAAAAATCGTATGTATACACACATATATGTGTGTGTGTGTGCATATATATATACACACACATTTATATATATATATATATATAAACATTTCCTTTGACCTCCTATTTTCTTCCAATAAAAACAGTGGTACTAGAGATAGTTCTGATATTTCATCATAGAATAGTTAACATTGCATTTGGAAAGGATGAATTTTTTAAAAACATAATTTTACCTTAATAAGCAGCCCAGCATAATATTTTAGTAACTACACAGATTTTTTTCAAGACATTTAACAAATAATATTGCCTGATAGTTAAGAGTGTAGGCTTTGGATCCAGACCTCCTATTTCTGTTCATTCACTGATAAAAAGGAGACAGTAGTAACTTCCTCATAGAGTTGTTTTTTAAGATCAAATAATGCATATAAAACTCTTGAAATGGTACCAAATACAGAGTAAGCACCAAATAAACATTAACTATTATTGTTAGTCCACGTCCGAATAACATAGAAGAGTAAGAATTTTAATATTTCATTTGGATAACCTTTTAAGGATAAACCTAGCCCATTATCTTTCTTGATAATCTTGTAAGATGATTCCTTTTTTATCTCCTATCTGTTGAGGCATGGATAGAGGTTTTCAGGGAAAACATTTTCTAGGTAACTAAAAGAAAGTAGGAACACAAATTGTGACAAAACTTTACAATGAGAGAATTTACAAGGTAGAATAATCGCAATTCCTTTTGAAATCAACCACTATGGTCCTCTGGCTGGGAAAGCTAAGCAAAGATATTCTAGCCTGAAGGTTGAGACCTACTTGAAGAGTTTTCCATCAGATTGTGAGGGCCCCTCAGACTTCACTTGGTGTCTGTTTCTATTAGTATGGGAGCTTCCGGGACCTTGGGGTATCACATGCACTTGACTACTTTATTCCTGCTCTATCTATCTTAAAGCCTTTCTTAATCTTTTACATCTTAGAGAAGATACTTCTGGATTTTAAATTCACTGATCTTGAAGCTATTGCCCTCGCTCTCTGCTTCAGAGCCCATCCTTTTATATATGAGTAGTTTGTTTTGCCTAAAGTATTTTCTCCCAGTCACATATTAAGTCCAGGTTCTCATCTATTTTTGAAAGCAAACTCCTGGGCCTTGGCTCACTAACATCTTGACAGCATATTTCTTCTTTCCTATGAGCTTTTCAGCATTCCCTGGGTTTCTCTAAAATATAAAAGCAGACTCTTTATCTCTTACTTTGTCAAAGCCTACCCTCCCCACTGATTTCTCACCCAGTTGCTGCTTTCAAGACCTGCCTCCAAATATCATTGTATTTACAAACATGAAATGACTCATTGATTCTGAGCTCAGCACAAGAGCAAACGTTTCTCAGCTTGACCCATCTTCACATTGTTGGTGCCTTATTCAGTCACGACCCAAGGGGCTGACCTTCAAGAATCTAATCCATGAAAACTTAAAATAGTAAACAAATTTGAATATAGTTTAACATATATAAGAAATGTTATTCATAGAAGAGGAAGATCAACCCTTAGACATGAAAAGTGAAAATAGTTTATTCCCAGATTTCCCTTTGTGCATTAGTATTTTCAACCAAGTCTATCCAAGTAACAGGAAAAAAAGAGCTGGCAGTTGTTGCTGTGCTGTGAAGTCTTATTAGGTGAGTCAGCTAATTGCATGGCACTATCATAAATACAGCAAGCACTGCACTGCTTGTTAAGCTTGCCAAGGAAAATGAGGATTTAAAGCAGCATACTACCTCTTTGCTATATAATGACATTTTCTTCTTAAAAATGATTTTGTACCAATTCCTGATTTATCTGCCAATTATTTTTTAATTTATGGTTGAATGTGTTTAAGCCTGAATTCAGAGATAAAACTAGTAAATAGCTCTCAAAAATAACCCCCTATATTAGCTTTACTCTCTCCTCCACTGCCAAACCTTTAAAAACAGTGAAATAAGTAGTTTTTATTTCATCTGTTCTCTTTCTCTCTGTATATAAGGTGATTGACGAGACTAAAGAAATAGCTAGAAGGGCAAAAGGCAAGAAAATGAGTAAGATAGTAACTGATTATCCAAAGTAGAGCACGGGCCAGGTGCAGTGGCTCATGCCTGGAATCCCTGCACTTTCAGAGGCTGACGCAGGAGGATCACTTGAGTTCAGGAGTTTGAGACCAGCCTCGGCAACACAGTAAAACCTCATCTCTACAAAAAAAATTTTTAAATAGCTGAGCATGGTGGTGCAAGCCTATAGTCCCAGCTACTTGGGAGGCTGAGGCTGGAGGATTACTTGGGCCCAGGAGTTGGAGACTACAGTGCGCTACGATTGTGTCACTGCATTACAGCCTGGGCAGTAAGGCAAGACCCTGCCTCTAAAAAAAAGATAAACAAAGTAGAGCATAAATAGCTTCTAAATATGTGTTGTTTATGTGTAAGACTGGAATCTCTAAAGGTATCAATTAAAATAGATTTGCATTCTCAATCTGTACATATGGACTATGTATAATGTATTTACAATATGACTTACGGCATTCACCAATGTGACTACTCCCAAGTGATCCAGACGGCTGATGACGTAGTAATTTGTACATTTGCTGGAACCTGATCTGAGTAGGTATATAACATAACTGAGGGAGAGTAAGTCCATTTGCCGAAAGAAAGCCTAGCATATGACCCAGGAGCCACATCTTCACTCAGCCTTGTTGCTAGGTTTGGCTTAGCATATATAATAGCATAGGATGTATAATTTATGACAAAAACTGTACTTGCACTTTTTAAGTAGAACATTCAAAATGGTCTCAGGAACTGGCACCAGAGATCATCAGTGGTCTACTGTACTTTGCGTGTATGTGTCTGTGAGTGTGTGTGTGTTTGTGTGTGTTCCCACATTCTAAGGCATATCTTGTACAGGTGAGTAGAAAATGTTGATAGAAAATTATAGATTCTGACATCTAAAACACAGTAGGTCACTACATTGTTAAAACTTGGAATTTTTTATCTTGTTTTAAAGTCAGGCCAACCAAACCTAAAATACTGCTACATTGAAAGAGTGCAAAATATTCAAAATACTATAGTTATAGATTTGGTAGTAGGACTGTACCAGACCTGTCACTCTATATAAGACTTATGCCTTGCCCTTTCACTTACCTGTTCACTTTTACATCTATCTCACTAGATGTAATGCTATAAATTATATTTATAATATATTGTAATTTATCTTGTATTATAATCTATTAAATATTACAAATTATGTTGCAACTCCCCTTATCTTTTGTCTGCATATTGCCTCAGAAAAAACAGGTGGATCCAGTGGACTTCAACCACAGGCCCCTGGTAGCAAATAGCTCTTAATGCGGAGTTTGCCACTTTGATGCATTTCTAAAGTTATAGAATATTAAATGAACTAAGTCCCTTGGCCACTTTAATTATACCCTAGATCTAAGCCATAACTGTACTTTCCCAAAAATTAAAATTCGAATTTTAACTTAACCATATATAATTGGAAAAGGAGGTGGGGTTCATTAAGTGTACTTTTATCATGCTTTATTATCTTTTGGGCATTGGATACAGCAGAACATGCCAACTTTTATGACTTCTCATGTGACAGAATATACTTACTAGGATGCAATTAAACACTTCTTAGAATATGTAAACAATAAATATAATCATTACATTCTTTTCATATTTTTCTTTCTTATACATAATAGTAAGACTTAAAATATACAGTTATTTCTGAAATATGCATATTGTTTTGCTTTTGATGATTAAATAACATTGTCCAAAGTTTTAGGTGTTTTGAAATCTTATATTTTTTAACAAAATATGTAGCCTTTCCAAAACAAGACCTCAATAATTCATTTAAGACCTAGAATTGTTCCTCTCCACACAGATCTCTTAAAAAGGCAGAGGATTTATATGACCTCAAGAGAAACCAGAGTATCCAAAGTTTGCTTTAATTCAATTTTTTAAAAATAAAATTCTTTAGTTTTTTTAAAAAAAAATGAGATTAGTTTGATTTTGAATCAGATGCCCCTGTTCCCCACCCCAAAATGGCATCATGAGCAGACTAGGAATTGACAATAGAAAATTGAACATATGAAATGTATCTTTACCTTGCTTTTTAACAAGATATTCATGTCTGTCTCCTTCATTTTTAAGTGTATCAGTAAAATACATGGTAATTTTCCTAGTGAAATATACTGTCTACACTATGTACACACTCCCCTGTCTAAGGTAGGGAAGTATAGAATATTCACATTTTTGAAACATCTATGTTATTTTTATTTAAATAGGAGTTCTGGGCTTGATTTCATTTTGGAACACTGGTGTGTGCTTAAGTGGAACCTTTTTTCCTCTTAGGTCAAATTTCTTGTTTAGTTTCTTCTTTTATCTTTTTGGTTACCATCTCTCTCCTTCATCCTCATGGTGTGAGCTGTTGAGTGAAGGTATTAATTCCATTATGTGAGGCTAAGTGTCATTGTTCAATAATGCAGCAAAACAATGATTCTACCCCAAATATCTTCCAGTGTAAAAGCAGTGGGGAAAAGAGAAAGTGTGCTTCTGCTGCTCTGAATGTTTAAGGCCGTGAAAGTTGATCACACAAATTGGGTCATTCTTGTTATACCCAACTAAAACAATCAAGAAGCCTGGGAGGAAAAGCATTCGAGGAACCTTACATTACTCCACAGGTGTAATTTTCTACAAGTCCACATGCTGAAGCTGCCTGTTGTAACCTGGGACCAGTTTCTTCTGTAACTGCTGAAAAAACTTGCTGCAGTTCTAGGACTAATTTTGCCCACCACTGTCACTCACCAGTTGAAGCTTGCCAGCTCCCCAGAACCTTTCTAGTGCCAATGAACTTTCTCAAAGAGCAATGTGTATCGTTTCTCTTTTTTACAACACCTCCAACCTCCTCTTTGTTCTTTAGGTATACCAAAGACCAACCAGCCTCGAACTTCAATTTTTCTTCCCACATAAAAAGTTAAATTTAGAAATTTATCTCTACATTTCTAACTTTGACAAAGCATAGATACCAGATAATTGGTGAAACCTTGCCATTATAACGACCACCACGGATTACTTCCCAGTGTCTTCAGATAACCCTCGCCATTTACTAACGTTTGATGGACTTCAAAATGAACGTATCTTTTTTAAAAAAATTTTATTCACACTGACAGCAAGTACATTGGTATACTCTATATTAAATTATACCACAGGGTTTACAAACAATTAGTGATGTTGGGCAGTGGTTTCCAAAGAGCATACTTAACAAGACATTCACAAGGCCCTACAAACCTGCATTTTTAACAAGGACCCTAGATGATTCTAGAAGAATGTGGTTTGGAAAGCAATTTTTACCTTTATTATGTGTCATTTTAAATATATAATAAAATTAAAGTTATGAGTCATGGAATTGAATAAAGATAATTTCCTTACAGAAAGTATTACTAGATATCTAAATACAATATGGTTCAAAACAGGAAATTTAAAAAGATTATGTAAATTCTGTAGTTGTATTCCTAAAGACAGAAGCTGAAATTTTTTCCTACTTCTCCTTGTATCACTTCCCTTTTCCTTCACTTTCACTTCCCTGGAATTGTACTTCCCAATAAACTATTAGCTGTGAACTTCATCTCATGATCTGTTTTATAGAGCACTTCAGCTGAGACGAGTACCAGCTGGTAATTGATTATATTGGCTATTCAACCCTACAGGTTTATTTAAAAAGAACTTGAATAGGCTTTTTAGGGTGAAAGAGGTCAGTCTCAGCCATTTCTGTTTCCTGATATAGCTTTTAAGTCTTTCCTTATTAGCAATGAAAGGCCATTCCATTGTAATTTTTTGATAACCATTTTTCTTTCTGTGTGTCAAATGCAGATGTAAGATACTGAACTGAGTCTATTTCACTGTTCGTAAAACAATCTCATTTGGAAAAAAAAAAAAAGTCTACAGATATTCCAGGGATAGGGTGTAGTAGAGAGAGAATAAAAGGTATTTTATTACTATGTCTCTATATCCTACCCTGTAGGATCTCTTATTAAGCATACAGGCATATACCAAAATCAAGACATTTTTCTCATTTATTTTATTGCCCTAACATATTCTGGGTTAATATAATATCGTAATAAAAATTTGAGAAAAAAATTGATTTTTTTCAAAAGTGTTTAACATTTGTTATATTGGAAGGTTTTTTTTTCTTGTTTGTGGTAAAAATAAATAGAAGGTGCATTTCATACCTTCAAGCATGATTACATTTTGAAAACAAGTCATTAATACTCATAAAATGCAAATTTTAATGTTCTTTTTTGTTACAGCCAAACTATAATTAGGCACAGTTATAAATTGGAGTTGAAATTTAGTAAGATATTTCTTTATAGATAACACTTAATGGTTTTAGAGATGGGCTTATGAAACAGTAAATATACAGGTATAGGGATAAAATTGTGTCTGACGGTCATATGAAGTGTTTGTTGTTATATTCTCTCTTGGGATAGCTGCCAAATATTTTAGTATGCTTAAAATCTGTGAATGTTATGGAGTCAACAAATTGAGATCACATATCATATTCAGAAAAGCATAGTTAGAGAAATAACCATTGAAATGAGCATACAGCAATCTTCCTTTATCTGCAGGGATACATTCCGAAAGCCCCACTTGGACACGTGAAATTGCGGATAGCAGCAAACCCTACATATACTGTTTTTTCCAATGCTTACGTACCTATGAAGAAGTTTAATTTATAAACTAGGCACAGTAAGAAATTAGCAACAGTAACTAATAACAAAAGAGAACAATTATAACAAGAATAAAAGTTATGTGGGTATGGTCTTGCTTTCTCTTTCCCTCTCTCTCTCAAAATATCTTAGTATTTTGGGTCTGCAGTTGATGGTGGGTAACGAAAACATGGAAAACAAAACCACGGATAAAAGGAGACTACTGTGTATACTTTTTAAAACTGAGGAAATATTAAACTCATGTTTCTTCTATATCCCACCAGTTTCCCCCCACCCAAACCTAGATAGATATCTTATTTGATCTGTAAACAATTAATTTGTAAAAGTTAAGAACTTTTTAAAGTAAAACTGTAATATATCTTCACACCTAAAGAAATAAACAATAATTCTTAAAAATCCAGTCAGTGCTCAAATTTCCCCAACTACCTCATATGTGTTTTCCATTTGCTTATGTTGGGATCCCAAAACGAATGAAATAAGGTTCTTAGGTTGCAATTGGCTAATTCTCTCTCACTTCTACTTTAATCTGTAGGTTCCCACTAACTTCTTTTTTGTTGCAATTTACTTGGTGAAATTAGATGTATTATTTGTCTTGTGTAGTTTTTCACAGTGCAAAATTTGCTGATTGTAGCCAGTGATGTGAACAGTGAACATGTTTTTCGTCCCTTATATTTGCTGTAAGTTGTCAGTGATAGTTAAATGTGAATCAAATTCAAATTTGGATCGTGTAGGACTTTTCTTTTCTTTTCTTTTCTTTTCTTTTCTTTTTTTTTTTTTTTTTTTTTTTTTTGAGACGGAGTCTCGCTCTGTCGCCAGGCTAGAGTGCAATGGTGTGATCTGGGTTCACTGTGATCTCCGCCTCCTGGGTTCAAGTGATTCCCCTGACTCAGGTTGCCGAGGAGCTGGGATTACAGGCGCGCCACCACACCCAGCTAATTTTTTGTATTTTAGTAGAGATGGGGTTTCACCATGTTGGCCAGGATACTATTGATCTCCTGACCTCGCGGATCAGGTAGGACTTCAATTGTTGAACAAACGAACTTTTAACAGCGGTTACACCATTAGGATGTCCTGATCCAACATCGAGGTCATAAATCCTATTGTCGATTTGGACTCTAGAATAGGATTGCGCTGTTATCCCTAGGGTAACTTGTTCCCATTTGATGAAGTTATTGGGTCAGTGAACAATAGCCCACTTAGACTAGTATGGTCTTGGTTTAAGATGGTGATGTGTATGTACTTCCATCAGAGGGCAGATAATACTGTAAATCCTCACTTAACTTCATCAATAGTTTCTTGGAAACTGTGACTTGAAGCAAAACAATGTATAACAAAACCAGTTTTACCATTGGCAATTGATATAAGCAAGAATTAAGTTCCTATAGCAAATTTCTGGTCACAAAAACACCATCAAACTCCTAAATAAAGATAAATCACTTCTGATATTAAACACTGAAATTAATGTGAGCTATATATACGTTTATGAAAGATTAATACAAACAAGTCAAATAACTTACCTATTTATTCCAGTGGAGACCGCAGGTGGCTGGACCCTCTCCTGGCAGCTTAGGGAGCAATATGGGAACCCACCCCGGACAGGACGCTGTTTCATCACTGCAGGGTGCTCTCACACACACCCAGTCACCCAGGCTGGAACCATGTAGACACACACACTCACCTAACCTGCACATCTGCATACATCCTTCAAAGTTCAGCCAAATAACATATAAACATATCCAGTAACATCCATCAGTCTTAGTTCTGCCATAACAACTCCTTTTTGATCATCAAACAAACAGGCTAGGTCCGCCATATTTACTTGTCTGGTCCATATCAAAATTTTCTAACAAATTATATTAGAAAATCAAATCTCTGTCAGTTTCAAAATGCATGAAAAAAATTGCCTTATTTCCCTTATACTTGGCTATCCTAACAGTAATCTAAATATTAATGAGAAAGTTAATGATGTCGTTTGCTTCTCCCAGTTGTAAAGAAGGTTTGGCTGCCCCATTTGATCACTAAGGCTAATTGACACGCAGAAAAAAAGCATAGGAAACTTCTCAGCATCACAAAAGCTCTGTCATCTAGAGAAGCTAGGACTTGAGCTCAAGTCCTGTGACATGGAAGCCTTGTGCCTAGCTACCCCGCAGCAGAGCCCGTATCCTTCACTTGTACCAAGAAGTGAAACACTATGAAAACAGTCTTTACTCCACATTTTAAAGTGAGGTAGTTTGGGGTGGTTTATATTTTATTTAATGTATCTATTATTCGGATTTTTTTAGTTTATAGAAAGGGCATTGGCAAGGGCAGAATGATCTATAAGCTTCTCTGCCCACCTACCATAATTTGACCTTTTCTTACCGTCATCCATTTCCTTATACTTCAGTGTCCCTGTCAGTCACTTTCATGTGAAGACATGGGGAGGATTTTTTACATCAGACATGTTGTTGAAAATCAGCCTCATTGGCTGAGGGATTATTTGATCCCTTCCTCTGAGTCCATTAGGCTCACATTGCCTCTCTGTTCTTTGAATTTTCAGTTAACTTTATCTTCTTATAATTACTTTGCTAAAATAAATGCAAAGCAACAAAAGGTATTTAGTGAGGAATATCAACAAAGCCATGACCATTTCAGGCTGAGTTTTGAGTATTCTTTGTCTAGGAAGAGATACCTAGAAAAACTTTCTGACCATGTATTTGATTATTTCCCTTCAATATGTATAGTCTCAGTCTTCAAATTTCAGAAAAGAATTTGTGTATTCGTTGTCATTTAAAATCATTGTGTTAAATATGTATGCTTTTACATTATAAATGGTTATAAAAGTTAAACACTTAGAAAAAAGTCAAAATAACATACATAACTATCCAGCAAAATAACTTTCATATTTTATTGTGTTTTCTTCCAAACTTTTTACCTTTGCATCTGAAATGTGTGTAGGTTGTATCTATAATACAAATAACACTTTATAGTCTGCTAAATATTATACCATAAATAGGTTGTTGTTACATAATTCTCAGGTAATAGTAATACATGTCTTTATCATAATCTACCAAGTAGCTGAATGATCATTTCTTTTTAAGACAAGGTCTTGCTCTGTCACCCAGGCTGGAATGCAGTGGCATGAACATAGCTCACTGTAGCCTCTACCTCCCAGGCTCCAGTGATCCTCCTGCCTCAGCCTCCCAAGTGTCTGGGTCATAGGCATGTGCCACCATGCCTAGCTATTTATTTGTATTTTTAGTAGACTTGGGGTTTCATTGTGTGGTCCAGGCTGGCCTTGAACTCCTGGACTCAAATGATCCACCTGCCTCAGCCTCCCAAAGTGCTGAAATCACAGGAGTGAACCATAGCACCCAGCAATAATTTTTTAACTCTTCATTATTCATTGAACGTTTAGTTAACAATTGTAAAAATGTTGTTTCCTGCTGTCATTGATCTTGTGAAGAATATTTTTGGACTATAGCTGTGGATTACTTCCTAAATAGTGAATTACTTGAGCAAAAACTTTACATACTTTGAGGGTTGGTAACCCATGTTGCCGCAATGTTTCCCCAAAGGCATTGCAGAGTTTAGAATGCCAGTACTTATATTAAAGTGTGCCATTTTCAACATCCCTGGCCAACATCCCTATATGTAAGATTTTTCCAAAACATGGTTCTGATTTTTAAAAGTGAAAAATGCTACTTCATCATGTTCTGTTTGTGCTTCTCACTTTAAATATTAGAATGAAGAAGGAGCCCCACAGGAAGGAATTCTACAAGATATGCCTGTGGATCCTGACAATGAGGCTTATGAAATGCCTTCTGAGGTAGGAGTCCAAGCTGAATCTTTCTAACACTACCAAAAACCTGTCATTGTCATATTTCTCTTGCTTAGTGAGAATCATTTGCTCTCTACATGCTCATTACGTGGACAACTTTCAAGCTAGGAATGGTTTTTACATTTTTAAAGGGTCCAAAAAAAAAGAGGAGGAGGAGAAAGAGAGGATGTAACACAAATTCTAAGTCCACATAGCTTAAAATACTACTTGACCCTTTACAGGAAAAGTTTCCTAACTCCTGCATTAGAGAATATATTTTTAGAAACTATACCTTCTAAAATAAGTTTCTAAATGGAAAGTTAGGGAAATCAATGGAATGCCAAAGGAAGGTAATTATTTTTTGCCATACATTTCCAGTGGGATGATTGCATAGTAAAATAAAAGTTACCCACACAAGTTATAGAATGAAAAGATAAATGTATGATTTGCAACAATCGATATGTTCCAGTATAACATTTTAAACAACGTATGATTGTTAATTTTATTTTTATTGAAAACAAAAGTATTTTAATAGAAAATGTATCAAAAGGGAAATTAGGAAATACTGTTAGATGAAAAAAACTGACCCAAGAAGAAATAGTAAATCTGAATAGATTTGTATAGATTTGTAACACAGTGAAGTGATTAAATGATTAAATTAGTAAAAAAAAAAAAAAAAAAAAAAAAAAACACCTGCATGCAAAGAAAATCCCAGGCCGAGACAGCATCACTGGTAAATTCTACCAAACATTTAAGGAAGAATTAATACTAATTAGTTAACACCAACTAATATCTCTTACACAACATAGGAGTCATTTAGACATTTCCCAACTAATTCCGTGAGACCAATATTACCCTGATAATCAAAACCAAACAAAGATATCACAAGAAAAGAAACTGTATGATGGTTCCATTAAAAATTGAGTTCAAATATGTTGTGGTTAGGTTATGTATTATTCCTCATGGCATTATTAAAAGGCATATCAAGGATGGGTGCAGCGGCTCACACCTGTAATCCCAGCACTTTGTGAGCCAAAGTGGCCAGGTTACTTGAGGCCAGGAGTTCAAGACCAGTCTGGCCAACATGGTGAAACCCCATCTCTACTAAAAATACAAAAATTAGCCAGGCATGGTGGAACATGCTTATAGTTCCAGCTACTTGGGAGGCTGAGGCACAAGAGTTGCTTGAACCCAGGAGGCAGAGGTTGCAGTGAGCTGAGATGGCACCCCTGAACTCCAATCTAGGCAACAGGGCAAGACTGTCACTCACACACACACACACACACACACACACACAGCATATTAATAATAATTCAATTTATAGAAATTGAGATTAAATTGTTTGCCTAATAAGAATTTCCAATATTTTGGGGTCTTTTATGCAAGACACAGTACTAAACACTATAGAAAACTATAGTGTAATTGACATTACCAGGATATAAGGAGTTTACAGTCTGGTAGGTTTGATGAAAAAAATAGAAATTCATTCATTCATTTCTTCATTATGATTCCTTCCTTTAACAAACATTATTGATTGCCTTCTATGTACCAGGCATCACAGGAGCAAAGATATACAAGATATACTAAAAAGTATAACATTTTAAAGGATCTGTTTCAATCAATCAGGAGTAGTTTTATTGAGGAGGTAATGTTGATCTGGGTGGGAAAAGGAAAGAGATATGGTAGGGCAAAACAAACAGAGGACGTTCTGGCACAAGGGAATATCAGAAGCAAAGGCATATGTGTCTGAGAATGCAAATGGATATGTCTGAGAATAGTAAATAATTATGACTCAAGCTTAGGAACAAGGAAAATGGTGATAGATTGAACCTGCAGCTATGGGTCAAAGACAAATTATAGAGTATTAGGACAATCTTGTCATTTAAGTTTGTGTTCTATTCAGAAAACAACTTCAGTTATTGAAGATATGCTTATTTGTTTGTTTTTAAGCAGAATCCTGATATTATTAAAGTTGCTCTTTAGGAGGAATAATCTGACCCCTTTAATTACATCATTAATATTTGTATTGTGGATGCTTTCCAGATATTGTATGGAGAGCTTGGGGTCTGAAATACAACTAATAATTGAAGCCATAGATGAAGATGAAATTTTCAAGTGGGAGAGTGAAAGTAGGGAAAATGTACCTCGCCTTCAAACGTCTTAATTTCCTTCTGAGAATTAGAGCGTCTTAGCCCTGGAAAAGGCTTTATAGACCGCTTGATTTTATTCTCACATTTTACAGGTGAAGAAACTGAGAATCAGCCAGTCCAACTTATTTGTCCTACCAGACTAGGTATATGATCATTAAATGGTACATCTGGATTAGAACCTAGATATTTTAACTGATTACTACCACAATTCACGTCTATATCGGACAGGAAATACACAACTATTAAAAATAAGATAATGTATATTGCAGAATATTTGCAAAAACATTGAGTGTAAATTTTAATGTAAGTGATGAGCCATTTCCTATCTCATTGGCTGTCAGTGCTGATGCATGATTGAAACTTACACTAACAGTGCGTGCTGTCTTTTTTATTTTTCTAATATTAGGAAGGGTATCAAGACTACGAACCTGAAGCCTAAGAAATATCTTTGCTCCCAGTTTCTTGAGATCTGCTGACAGACGTTCCATCTTGTACAAGTGCTCAGTTCCAATGTGCCCAGTCATGACATTTCTCAAAGTTTTTACAGTGTATTTTGAAGTCTTCCATCAGCAGTGATTGAAGTATCTGTACCTGCCCCCATTCAGCATTTCGGTGCTTCCCTTTCACTGAAGTGAATACATGGTAGCAGGGTATTTGTGTGCTGTGGATTTTGTGGCTTCAATCTATGATGTTAAAACAATTTAAAAACACCTAAGTGACTACCACTTATTTCTAAATCCTCACTATTTTTTTGTTGCTGTTGTTCAGAAGTTGTTAGTGATTTGCTATCGTATATTATAAGATTTTTAGGTGTCTTTTAATGATACTGTCTAAGAATAATGATGTATTGTGAAATTTGTTAATATATATAATACTTAAAAATATGTGAGCATGAAACTATGCACCTATAAATACTAACTATGAAATTTTACCGTTTTGTGATGTGTTTTATTAACTTGTGTTTGTATATAAATGGTGAGAATTAAAATAAAATGTCGTCTCATTGCAAACAAAATTTTATTTTTATCCCATCTCACTTTAATAATAAAAATCTTGCTTATAAGCAACATGCATTGAGAACTGACACAATGGACATAAAGTTATTAATAGGCATTTGAAGAAGGAGGAATTTTAGAAGAGGTAGAGAAAATGGAACATTAACCCTACACTGGGAATTCCCTGAAGCAGCACTGCCAGAAGTGTGTTTTGTGGTGCCTTAAGTGGCTGTGATTAAAAAAAAAAAAAGTGGGCTCCAGGGAACGAAGCAGTGTAAAAGATGATTTTGACTACATCCTCCTTAGAGATCCATGAGACACTTTAGCACATATTAGCACATTCAAGGCTCTGAGACAATGTGGTTAACTTAGTTTAACTCAGCAGTCCCCACTTAAAAAAAAAATCATCAAAAATTCTCTCTCTCTATTCCTTTTTCTCTCGCTCCCCTTTTTTCCAGGAAATGCCTTTAAACACCTTTGGGAACTATCAGGATCACCTTAAAGAAGATCAGTTCTCCAGACTGATAAAAATTTCATGATCTCTTTTAAATGTTGCCAAATATATGAATTCTAGGATTTTTCCTTGGGAAAGGTTTTTCTCTTTCAGGGAAGATCTATTAACTCCCCATGGGTGCTGAAAATAAACTTGATGGTGAAAAATTCTATATAAATTAATTTAAAATTTTTTTGGTTTCTCTTTTTAATTATTCTGGGGCATAGTCATTTTTAAAAGTCACTAGTAGAAAGTATAATTTCAAGACAGAATATTCTAGACATGCTAGCAGTTTATATGTATTCATGAGTAATGTGATATATATTGGGCACTGGTGAGGCAGGAAGGAGGAATGAGTGACTATAAGGATGGTTACCATAGAAACTTCCTTTTTTACCTAATTGAAAAGCGACTACTACAGAGTGCTAAGCTGCATGTGTCATCTTACACTGGAGAGAAATGGTAAGTTTCTTGTTTTATTTAAGTTATGTTTAAGCAAGGAAAGGATTTTTTATTGAACAGTATATTTCAGGAAGGTTAGAAAATAGCTGTTAGGATATATTTTAAATCTACCTAAAGCAGCATATTTTAAAAAATTAGAAGTATTGGCATTAAATGAAGAAATAGAGGACAAAACTAGACTGACAGCAATGACCCAGAACATTTTGAGATTAGTAAAGTTGTGACCATGAATTTAGGGATTTATGTGGATACAAATTCTCCTTTAAAGTGTTTCTTCCCTTAATATTTATCTGGTAGTTATTTATGAGCAGTGAATTATTTTGTAGTTTATATATCTTAATAGTTTATTTGGGACCAAACACTTAACAAAAAGTTCTATAAGTCATAGAAGCCTTTTCAGGAAGCTTGTCTCACATTCATTCCTGAGACTTTCACCTGCCAAGTGGCCTGAGGATCAATCCGGTCCTAGGTTTATTTTGCAGACATACATTCTCCCAAGTTATTCAGCCTCATATGACTCCACAGTGGGCTTTACCAAAACAGTTCAGAGTGCACTTTGGCACACAATTGGGAGCAGAACAATCTAATGTGTGGTTTGGTATTCCAAGTGGGGTCTTTTTCAGAATCTCTCCACTAGTGTGAGATGCAAATATGTTTCCTCATTTTTCTGGCTCATCCAGTATGTAGCTTTTTGTGACATAATAAATATATACATATATGAAATCATGTATTTGGTTTCTGCCTCCAGTTCTTACAAAGAGCTCCTAAAACCCTTGTAATTTCCCGAGTGGCAGGGGTGCTAGGGTCATCCTTTGTTCTAATATTTGGTCTTTGACCCTGCTTTCTGACACAGAGCTCCTAAGTCCCTGGGCGAGAGTAGTATCTTCTCTTCTAATGAAGGGACTCTTGCTGGGTTCCTGGACTGGGGCTGGTCACCAGAAAAGTCACGCCATGATAAGAAGCTTGAAGCTTTTAGCCCCATTTCCATCTTCTGGGGACAGGAGAGAAGAGGAGCTGAGTTAATAAGCAACCATGCTTCCATGATGAAAACTCCGTAAAAATCCCTGAAAGACAGGATTCAGAGTGATTTGAAGTAAGTGAACATGCAGAGGTGCTGGAAAGGGTGGTGTGTCCAGAGAAGGCATGGAAGCTCCCCACGCCTCCCCCATACCTTTCCCTGTGCATCTCTTCCATCTGGCTGTTCCTGAGTTGTATCCTTTTATAACAAACTGGTAATCTAGTAAGCAAACTGTTTTCCTGAAGTCTGTGAGTCACACTAGCAAATTATCAAATCTGAGGAGAGGGCCGCAGAGACCTTGGATTTGTAGCCAAGTCAAACAGAAGTTATGAGTAACATGAAGACTCATCATTTGTGATTGTCATCTTCAGTGGGGAGGGGGAAAATTTTGTAAAACTGAGCCCTTAACCTGTGGGTCAATGCTAACTCCAGGTAGATAATGTCCGATTTGAATTATGGGACACCCAGTTGATAGCCACAAAGAATGGGAGAATTGCTTGGTGTAGAAAACACACCCCACACACACGTGGTGGTAGAAATGAAGTGTTCTGGAAATAATGAGTGTCGTGAGTGAGTATATAGAAAGAAAAACAGCTTTTCCTTTTCACTACTGGATTAAACGCAAACACACGCATTCACACATCTCAAAGACAACCATCAATTCTCAAAGATGGTGCCGTCTAAATCCATACTGAGGAAGAAAACACATTTTCTTTTCCAGTCTGTAAACCTGACAGACTGCCTCGTCCACACACTAATGGAACTCTGCGTTTTATCTGGAATGCGTTCATCCCATTTAGTTCTTTCTGTCTTGGGCAGGGCAAGAGTGCAACAGGGCTGACATTTTCACATGAGCTCTGTCCCTGTTATTGGCTATACTTAGACAAATTATTATGTGTCAAATATAGACGTAAGTGATTTATCAATATTAAGTCACTTAATTCTCAAAACAACCTTAATAAGTTCCATTATGATTCTAATTTTATACATAAGCCAACGGAGGCACCCTCAGGCTAAATAACTTTCCCATGGCCACACAGCTAGTAAGTGGCAGAGCCAAGAGGCCCAATGTTACAGTACCACAGTCTGTGCTCTCAGCCCCTTGGCCACATAGTGTCTGAGCGAGGACACAGAGCTATTTAAGAGAACTTCCAGAAGTCTAGGAAATGGGGTGATAGCTCCACTTTTCTAGGTATAATTATTAGATATTTGTTTTTCTTCAGGCACCCAAAGAAAACTTACTAGAGTTTGAGCCTTTAGCAAGTTTTGCTAGTGTATTTGTTTTTCTTCAGGTGCCTGAAGACAAACATATATACACACACACAAACACACACACGCACACACACACACACAATGTGCATCTATATATGTGTGTACACACATATATACACATATGTTTTATCTATATATATGTCTCTCTATATATCTATAAACATATATCTATAGATACATAGAGAGAGATTTTATTTATTTTTTCTTTTTTTTTTTTTTGAGACGGAGTCTTGCTCTTGTCACCCAGGCTGGAGTGTAATGGCACAATCTCAGTTCATTGCAATCTCTGCCTCCAGGGTTCAAATGATTCTCCTGCCTCAGCCTCCTGAGCAGCTGGGATTACAGGCACCCACCATCTCAGCCCAGCTAATTTTTGTATTTTTAGTAGAGATGGGGTTCACCATGTTGGCCAGGCTGGTCTCGAACTCCTGACCTCAAGCGATCCACCCACCTCGGCCTCCCAACGTGCTGGGATTACAGGTGTGAGCCACCATGCCTGGCCAAGATTTCTAATTCTAAGAGAAATTAACACCTGATAGATATTTCCTTGTAACTAAACCAGGCATATTCTGATTATATAACTAAGTTATTTATTTTCAGTGGAAGATACAGATGTTGATACAATAATAGCGGCAGTCTACAGTAAGGTGGGCTTTGTAAATTTCTATGTTGAATCATGGCATGGTTACTTGGCTTATGTCAAATAGCCAAAAAATATAAATTAAAGTATAACTAAGATTGTCAATTACACATATTTAGTAATGGAATGAATGAAGTTATAAATAAATAGTAAAGGGCATGAATTAATAATCTGTATGTATAAATAATAGTAGCAACTTAATATTGTATAATAAACTTCGATTTTCTAGGTATAGTTTTTTGATGCAGTAATGTTCATTTTATCCTTTGAATAAGCATAGAATTGAAGAACCCAACATAAAATAGAATAGATATAACACTAAAACTATTCTTAAATATGATTTTAGTTCCAATGTTCTTTGTGTAATTACCTACGGTTTTCTTTAATGTTTTGCTGCTACTACATTATCCTTAATTATTTGAAATCTTACATTGGAAGCAGTTAAACCACATTCCTTCAAAGAGCCCTTAGTTTGAGCCTTTAGTAAGTTTTGCTAGTATAATTTGGTTTTAAAATCAGCAGGATTGCATAGGGAATTTCCATAACATATTGATGATCTGCAACTATAGGTTAATGTACTAGGATGGCTTCTCTTATGAACTTTATGAAAATATATCCTCAGATTCCCTCAAAGGTCAGTGACAGAAATCCTCATTGTTTCTATGGCAACACAGCAAGAGCTGGTGCCTTGGAAATGTGCTGCATTTTAATTAGGTTCCTCTAGGGCTTCCTAACTGCCTTTTGCAGGTAAACTAAATACCAGGTTGCCTTTTATCTTGCAATGAAATGAAAGCTAATGCATGTCTGTAAATGTCAAAGTTAAGCTGTGTTCCAATAAAGTTGAATCTAAACAAATATAGTAGCAAGTCATGCTTTTATCTTAGAAAAGAATACAATACTCTTTACCTAGAATAGTCAGGGATGCTGCTTAATGAGATAGGTTAGAGTAATAGAGAATATCCTGAACTCTAAAACTATTAATAGACTATGGAACTTCGACTCCTATTTATGCCACTTACTACTTAATATTAGTGTCTTTGTTTCCTTATACATAAATATGCAAATGATAAAAATAGTGCCTCATGGCATTGTTGCATGCATTAAGTGAGTTAATATAAGTGGAACACTTAGGACTGCCTGGCTGATAGTAAGTGATCAATGAGTCAATGATGCTATTTATTAGTAGTAGTACTAGTACAGCACACTGTATTTTTAAAGGTAAAAAAGAAATAACACATTTTTTAAATGTTCAGATACATTCACATGTCTTCTTTTAATATAAAATAGCAATCAAGATCAAGATAGTGGTAGAGATATTTTGGAGACATAAGGCAGAGGCTATTTACTAATAGCTAGGGGAGCATTTTACTAGTTTACTGACCAATGTTACTATACTTATGTGTACTTTGCAGAATATCACCTAGCACCAAAAAGAAACTAAGAAAGTGTAACTTACTGAGAGGTGAATATGCACCAACTCCATAAACACTATGTTTATGGAACACATCTAACTTTAGACTTAGTTATACTCATCAACTTATGTATCTTCTCGTCCAAGTGGGATGTGTTTAATATTTACCATATATTCATAAATTCACTGAGTATTGTTCTGGTAACTAGAAAAAAAAAGGAGAAGCATATATAAGTAAAACTCAGTGATCTAAAACAGAGTATTATCAACTACAAAAGAAAAAAATAACCACTTGAATCTCCACTGATTTCTCAAATCTCATTTATTTCCCATTATCTTCCCTCACACCTCTTGCATTTATTTAGTTAAAGTTCTTTTTGATCCAAAAGGAAGCAATGTTTACTGGGCAATTTCTACCTTATGCCAGAAACAACAAATATACCAGCAATTACAGTATTTCCAAGAAAAGTATTGTTTGTTTTCTCTTCATATCTTTGGTGAGTCCCTTGGAATTAGGATCAAAAAAGAGCGCATGAGCTGGTGAGATGTTTGCTATTGTCCTCTGTCAGATTTTCCTGTGCAGCAGCATGGAAAGTAGGTCAGTAGGACAGTGCATACTTGTCCTTTTGCCTTCTGGACACTGCGACAACCTAGGAATTGAGAGTAGCAGAAAATTATTGTTCAATACTATGTTTCCTAACAAAATCAACTCTTGTAAAAAAAAAAAAAACAAAGACTAAATATGGACAGATGAGCCTCTATAATGTACTACTAGAACATACTATGTGTTGCGTAAGGCCTCATCCAAATCTCTATGGAAATGGTCAAAGCAAGTTTGAGAGGCTGCCAAACATTAGTAATGTGGCAGCACTGACTCCTGCTGTTGAAGATGGAGTGTCCATGTTGAATGATGAGAAATCTGGCAAGTCTTTTTGGCAAACTTCCTTGGAAATCCATCTTGGGCATCCTTAGCTGTTTGTGCCATCCTTTAGCTAGGTTAGGCCATTTGTCTTAGATCAATGGGCAAAAGGGTAACAGCTGAGAAAAAGACCTTTCCTACAATTTTCTTGATCTCATCTAAAGCAAAAGAAGACATATCTCTGAAGGAACTGTAAATTATGTATTGTCAATAACTGATTCTGAGCTCTGATTATCACAGCAATGTTTGGATGTGAACACTGGTGGATACTTGGTGTCATTCTAAGAAGGAATCCAACACAATCCAAAGTTATGTTTAAGAACAGCTCTGTAAATCAATATTGTGGAGTTTCGGTGACTGTGTTTTCACTGCCCATGGTGAGAATAGACATTCAAATGCTACACTCTGTTGATTTTTGATGATCAGACCTACTTCCAGGCTGTTAGGTATAGGTTTTAGTCATGATTTTCTTGCCAATTATTTCTGAACATGCTAGAAACAGTTCATTTGAAGTAATTCTTTCTGGAATAACAATGATTTCCACATTATAGTCCCCTTTTATAGATGAGAACTCATATTGACAGTCTGTAATTGACTTGAATTTCTTTTTTTTGAGCAGTATCTTTTCTGACAAACCATTCCATCCAGCTGCCACATACACCCAGCAGCAGTTCAGGAAAGACTGATCTGTAGTCGTCATGTGTAATTATGGAATGTGTTCAATATGAAAATGCTGATAGCTAATCTTAAACACTTGATATCTGTATCTTTCTGACTTCTGAATGCATTTTTTGTTTGTATTCCACTTACCCACAAAAAACTCAGATCTGGCTTAAAATAAACATGCAAACCACAAAACAAACAAACAAAAAATTGCACTGGACTATGAAATAAAGCTAAATTTTTTGTAAGTGAGAAATCATTTACATGTATAATGGGGAAATGAGACTACTGAGAATACGGTACAGAATAATGTAGTTATATCCTACTCTTAGATCTAAGTTTCTTAGTAGCCAAATCTATAAGAGCAACACAAAGATCACATAGTTTTCAATGTCTGTAGAAAGAACCCATTTTGTTACTGTTATTGTTTGTGATCATTATTATTATTATGCATTTATTTTTTCCTATTTTAATATTAAATAGCAGCTTACTACCGACCAGCTCTTTTAAAAACATGACAGTCAAATGGCAGCCTTCCAAATCGTAATTCCCTGTAGTCAAAGACGTATTCACAACTGGTATCTTTTCCGAGGAAGAAATAGTGGCAGTCCCATGACATCCTCGTGATGGAATACTGAATAAACTACGGTGTTTTCCCTTTTAGTGCAGGCCCTGCACAGGATGGGCAGAATAGACAGGTACAGTTTGTCAGTTCTTCTGTGTTTCTAGAAGCATCTAACCAAAGTTCCAAGCTCTGCCTACCCAGTGACAGAATTAAAATCATTTCTTTTCTTTAGGAGAAAGGCCCAGTGGAATAATCTGTACAAACGGTGAAGGCATCCCACAATATTCACGTATAGAAGACTCAGGTGCTTGTAGTACAAGACATGTTAGGAGAAAAGACCTTTAGAAATTTACTCATCTATGGGAAGAAGGAAATGCTGGGAAGAAGTCCAGGTATAGACAACAACAGGGAGACCATTGCAACAAATGACAGTATGCTAAAGGTCTAGCAAGAAGGAGCTAGAAGCATGCAGGAGAAGCAGCACTGAGAATAGGGAAACAAGTGCTATTCACCCAGGCAGGGTTAGGGAAGTCTGACAGCAAACAGTACCACCCCTACCCAAGTCAGGGGTTTAGTAGCGAGATTCTGGAATCTTCTGTGACTTGGCAAGACTAAAATTAGACTATAGGCCAAAAGACTAGCATCCTAAAGAGATTAACAATAAGCTCTACTTAAAATACCTTATCACCATATCAACTAGCCCAAAATTTCAGCCTTGACTCACAGGCATTTGGCAAAAGAATAAGCAACACTCTTATCATGCTTTGAGACTTTGAGAAATTTTACATTTTTAGGAAAGGTTGGTGTTGCTGTTGAGAATTCTGTTTAGAACCAAATGTTTCCATACATATCTGAGGCCAAGGTGAAGCAGAAATATGAAAAATGCTATTTTGCCAGATACTTGGGCCTTGCATTCTCTAAACTACTTCGCACATTTCAGTTCACTCTCTGTTTTGTTTTCTTTCAGGGAAAAATCAAAGCACTCAAACATACAAATTCCAGGAAGTAAATTGATTGGCACTGTGCATTCTGAAAATCCTCAAAGCATACATTTGAAAAAGTTTAGGTTTCTAGGTGGAATCGTGACCGTATTTCTGTTGCCTGTGGCTACCTAATTAATTTTCTTCTTGGTGGATGTGTTCATACTGTTCAGTTTAGACAGGAGTTGTGAGTGAGACTGCCATAGGGAGATTCCCCAAGTGACAGCAAAGAGAGTACAGTTCAAAACAGCCTGGATTGTTAAAAGGTACAAAAAAAAATTAGAGTGAGACCAAATCAGGATTTAGGATCTAACAGAGATGTAGGAAGAAAAATCAGTCTGAGCAGTTCTATTTATCAGGGTCTAGCAAACCATTAGTGCTGACAGCTCTCCCAGAAGACACATCTCCTCCTTTTGTCCCCATCAGCCCTTTCCAGTGATACAGAAGCCCTGCCCCAGTGGAACCCCGAAGCTGCAGGTTGTCTGATGATCAAAGAGTCACGTAACTTTATAGCTGTCCAATGTCTTTATTTTATAAATAAGCGAACACCCAAAATTACATGGCGCCTTGCCATTTTGGATAGAATCAAAACAAACCTTTGACCAATAATTCTTTACTGCTACGAAAACTATTACTGGTGAATTCCATCCTAAACCTATAGATACATTCCAGAATATATCTATAAAAGGAACACAAAATATTAACACTAAACCCCAGCACACACTGGAAGCATAATAATGCTCTCATTTAAATGTGGGCAGTTTTCTTATATAACAAATTTAGGATTCACTAATTCCTGCTGCTTTGAGCCACTATATTACCCCTGCACCTTCCTTATTGCTGTGGGAAACAAGGTACTTTTTAAGTAATCTAAGAAAAGTACAATAAAATATATATATATAAATGTCTAAGAAAACAAACACAAAATTCCGTATCTAAATATTTAGCACAAAACATAAGAACTTAATATTTAAGTTAAGAACCACCAGTACACCTATACAAATGTAACTTCATCAAGTTCTTTTCTGATTACATTTTTGAGCCCTTACAGTACAATGGCTAGTAGAATCTTGGTCAGAGTAAATATCTGCATGAATGTGCAAACATCATTATTAGATGTTATTCTTAAACACAAAATTTGTTATACTAGATATATTAAGATTGAGATGAAAAGAAACCCATTTGTACATTCACTAAATTTTTTAATGGCTAAAAATTATTATATCATTCAGGTATACAATTAATTTCTTACAAGTATAGAATAGATGACCTTTCAAGTGACTACTATCAAGTACAATGACATTTACTTTCGAAATGTTATTTCTCTGTTCTTTAAACCATGGCCAAGTTGTCTTGATCCCTTAAATAAAGAGACTGTAGGTCACTAGAGAAAAAAAAAAAAGAGGTGAGTGCTAATCGTTAGAAAAAAAAAAAAAAAAAAAAAAAAACCTCAGTCATCTCAGGACACCATCAGCTTAAAAGAAGACAGCACTTTTTTAGGAGTATGTTTGACATTTTCCACATATTTCAAGAAGGTCTTACTGATCTAAAATTGTAGCAGATGGAGAAGCAGCAGGTGTGAACTCAGCAACTATACAAGAGACAAGATTCCAAACTAGGCCAACCACTTAAGGTCTTTCACATTTGAGGTGAGGGAATGGATTCACTTTAGAAAAGATATAAAAGTGTGTGTGTGTGTGTGTGTGTGTGTGTGTGTGTGTGTGTGTGTGTGTATAAAATGCATTAAAAGCTATGTTAATATATTTCTATAAGACATGCCATGGATCTAGAGCCTAGGAGATGGATGATAGCAAAATAAAACAGAGGAAAGAGTTCTACACCAAAGTTAAAAGAAGAAACCTAATTCTGTTTACTGTCCAAACTAATTCAAGTTGCTGTGCTGTTTTTAAAATTTATTTTCATTTTTATTTTTTTTTAATTATACTTTAAGTTCTAGGGTACATGTGCACAACGTGCAGGTTTGTTACATATGTATACCTGTGCCATGTTGGTGTGCTGCACCCGTTAACTCGTCATTTACATTAGGTATATCTCCTAATGCTATCCCTCCCCCATACCCCCACTCCACGACAGGCCCCGGTGTGTGATATTCCATGCCCTGTGTCCAAGTGTTCTCATTGTTTAGTTCCCACCTATAAAGTTTACTGTGCTTTTAACCTCAGGAATATGCTTCTCTAAAGGCAAATTCTTACTTATTTTAACAACCTCTCCTCAGATACTTGCTCTGCCAGTTATTTCAAAATTATTAAAAAATAAAAACATAGCTATTTTCTCAATCAGAATCTCTGGGTTCAAGTTTTAGCTCTACAATATTCTAGCTACGTGACCCTAGGAAATATATTAGCCTCTGAAAATTAGATATAAATTGGAAATTAAAACATTCACTCTGCTTTGTTTTAAAAATTAAACGAGATCTACTATGAGTATATTAACTCTTAATAATACCTAATATTCTTTGTTTCCATTTTCTCATCTTCACTGGTGTAAGAAAAGTCAAAATCTTAACAGCAAGATGTAATAGAATAAAAGTGATATTAATATTTTTTAAAAAATATTCGGGTCAAATAAGTATATCTGTTTGGGTTTTTAATGTAATAATTCCTTATATTACTATGGTGACTATTATAAAAAAGAGGAGGCCAGGCACGGTGGCTCACTCCTGTAATTCCAGCACTTTGGGAGGCCAAGGGGGGTGGACCATTAGCTCAGGAATTCGAGACCAGCCTGACCAACATGGTGAAACCCCGTCTCTGCTAAAAGTACAAAAATTAGCTGGGCGTGGTGGTGCATGCCTGTAATCCCAGCTACTCAGGAGGCTGAGGCAGGAGAATCACTTGAACCCCAGAGGCGGAGGTTGCAGTGAGCTGAGATGATGCCACGGTATTCCAGCCTGGGCAACAGAGTGAGACTCTGTCTCAAAAAATAAAGAAGAAAAAATTTTCAAAAACACTTTGAGCAATAAGATCTTAATGCAAAAGAAATCAAATGAAAAACATTTGAAATAAAGTTTCAATTTTTATTACCAATGCAGAAATATCTTTCTGTACATTATCGTGGAGAGAATTTGGTAATTTCCAAAAAGGCTTTTGATTCAGTTAGGACATAGACACAGAGATTTAAATCAAATTGCAAAGCAACATCTATTTATATATTTACACCATCCTAACTTACATGGAAGAAAAAGGAAAGTAATAGAAAAGCTAAAAGTACTACATTCCTATACATATGTTTGAAATAGACTGTACACAAACTAAATATAATCTGCATTTCTTTTGGCTACAACAGAGCACTAAGAAATGTTTTACAGACTGTTAAACTGACTCAATATTATACTTTTAAATATCAGTGATATAAACAGAATAAGGACATTCTAATATATCTTGGAACTTCATCCACTAAAGAAATGCATTTAAGATTTTGTGTTCTAAATACTCTATTTTAGAATACAAACAAGCAGGGTAAAGCAACCTTGGCTTCCTCGTTCTTGGTTATTTGATAATATCTGTAACTTTTCACTTACAGTGTGATTCAAAAGGACCATGACAAACGTGAGAGGCACATTCACATTAAATAATGGGCAGTTGCAAAACTTTGCAAAATTTAAGTTGTCAACAGCTAAATATACCTTATGATAACAGTCCCTAAAAGGAAGCTAAATTTGTAAGCGAACCAAAAGGTTCAAGTTTTCTCAAAATAGAGCCAATGGTGGATTTTAAGTATCCTTAAATAAGATGTAACTTCTTGCATTTTATATAAAATTTAATGTCCATATGTCTATATAGCTTTTTCTAACTAAAAACATTTATATTCTTCATCCACTTCTAAAGTGGATGTAACCCAGAATAGGTTAAGAAGCTATATAAAGAAGAATAATATTGTATAATTACTAGAATCATCTCAGAATAACTGACTGAAACCTTATTTTCACAAAATATATTGCATAAAATACCAGTTCCTGGGGAGTTAAACAGATACATAAAAAATTTGATGAATAAATGAAACTTCTATACTGCAGGATTTTTCAGAGCTATTAACATTTTAATGAGCATTGTTTGTCTCCAAGAGTGTGATACAATAAGCAGTTTTACCAACTCGCCTACCCAAGGAATCTTTCTTAGGTCACAGTGTTGCCTGGCTGTGAGAGTCCAAGGAAACCGCTTGGAGAAACGGTGATTTAAGACTGCACTTTATGACCAAACATTGAGTGATAGATAATCGAGTAAAGATTTTATAATTAAATTCAAACTAACCAATTTTTAATGAGTAAAATAGCAACTGTGCCTTTGGAACCATGCTGTTCTCCATTAAGCAATAACCATAATCGCACCGCTAAGTAAATTGACCAGCAGGTACCAAATGGATAAATACTTCTCCACATATTCTTAATCGCTTGGGCAAATTACCTTTAAAGAATACTTTGTCTAGCTTTGTTGTGCCAAAGATCCTTATTATTTCATCCCTAGCTAGTTAGCTAGTACACATAAAAAATAAAACTAAGAACAGCAAAAATGGGGTGGAAAGGATAAAAGATAACGTTTCAACTGCAAATTCCAGGAATTGCAGTCATTGATAAAATTGTGTAAAATGGGACAAGTATAGCCAAGAGCTGTATTTTAGCTTCAGGATTACCAGAATTTGAAGTTTAATGCAGTGTTAACCTATATTAAAACAACCAAAACCAAAAAGAAAGAAATGATTAGCAGAGAATCAAACATGCTGCTGTTAGTTAAACTTGAGTAATAGTGAATTTTCATTGTCATATTGCCTAAGACTTAAATACTCTTTGTAACTGCTTCCAGTGTGATTTTAAAAACCTGTAGGTCTGACGTTCTTTATAAAATGGGAAACACATTTTATTTCAACTAAAATCACAGCTGTAACCTAAAGAGAGAAAATGAGATTGCAAGTCGTCCTTTTCCTTCCTCTCTACTTTATCAGCTGTTCAGTTATATCCACCGACTCCATTTAAGCTGACAACTGGTATTTTTCTTTCATTCTCTCTACTCCCACTAATATTATTTTAGCTTTTGACTTCTCTCCTAACATCACCATCTTGTTTTTGCCTACATCTGTTCTTCATTAGCCTCCCAGAGAGGTAGGTTCTCATTCAACTTTATGGAGTATCCATGATAAGCCTGAGACTGAATATTATGTGTTTCTTGTTCCAAGATCCAAGGAAACTGACAATCTTGCAAGGGAGCAAAGGACAAAAACACCTGCTACTTTATCCTAGAATAAGACAAATTTTTCAATATATGGCTTTCGTTACAGTAAATGAGATATGGTACCACTAACTTAATTCTTCACTTGTAAAATGCTATTTTGATATGGCCTAAGTGTCGCTATGGAAGCTGATACTACTCCTCAGTTGTAAAAGGGCAAGAGATTGTACATTTAAGAAAAAATTATGAACATTTTGGAGAAACTATATTGTTAAAAAGCTCTGTTTTAGACGTGTAACAATATTTAAAATGCTGAGCTGATATTTATAATATTTTGTTCTTTAGCAACTATCTTTTTACATTGCTAGAGCACTGAATTATTGAACATTAATGTGGTACACTGAGCAGTAGAAATGAGCTTTCTAGGAATATAGTTGCCTAAAATATAATACTCGAATGTATTTAAAACTAAGTTCATTATATTTTGACAGAATACCTTCTGTATATTTAGATTAAGGACATATTCTCTCAGCAATATTATTTTGGTAAACTGTAATATTAAATCAGACATTTTTGGAATGGATACTAGAAATTTTGAATGGATACTTGAAATTTTGTGTCATTATGGTTAATGCAAACATTTTAATCTGACTGCAAATTTTCAGAGAAAAATATTTGTTCTACACTTGTTGGTAGGCAGGAGAAATGTAAATAGATATTAATGTTTACAATGTGAAAATATATATGCTTAAGGCATACATAAGGTATTAGTTGACAAAAGTAGACTTAAAGTATTAGTTAAGTTTCATTTTATTGTGGTAACAGACACCAACTGGAGCTAGATTAAACAAATAAATATACTTTTTAGGAAGATGCTGTCACATCTCACAGTTTCCAGAAAAGGAGAACTCTTGACAACTAGACACTAACCCAAGAGTTATTCTACAACTCAAAAGAATGTGATCGTTTATCAAATTAAATTTCAATGACTATCAAAGTTGATGAATGTATCTTTCAGATTTCATTTCACTGGTATCCATTATGAGTCATAATCAATTCAATTTTATTAGAAAATATATGCGTGTGTGTATGTAAACAAGATAACCTTGACATGTAATGAATATGGTTGATGCTAGTAATGTTTACACAGTTGATTTAAAATTAACCTAGAGCTCTTAATGGAGCTTATTTTATAATATGTGGAGAAGCTTCTCTCGAGAATGTTAGTGTCAGGCCGGGCGCGGTGGCTCAAGCCTGTAATCCCAGCACTTTGGGAGGCCGAGACGGGCGGAACACAAGGTCAGGAGATCGAGACCATCCTGGCTAACATGGTGAAACCCCGTCTCTACTAAAAATACAAAAAACTAGCCGGGCGAGGTGGTGGGCGCCTGTAGTCCCAGCTACTTGGGAGGCTAAGGCAGGAGAATGGCGTAAACCCGGGAGGCGGAGCTTGCAGTGAGCTGAGATCCGGCCACTGCACTCCAGCCTGGGCGACAGAGCGAGACTCTGTCTCAAAAAAAAAAAAAAAAAAAAAAAGAATGTTAGTGTCTATTTCCAATAAGCTTGAACAGAAGAGGTGCAGCCTGGAGCCATCCAGATTAGACCCCCAACACAACAGATTGGCCTGAACAAGTCAGTTTTAGATCAGTTCTAATGACTATCAAAGTTGATGGTTACATCTTTCAGATTTCATATTTGTTGCAGGTTATCCTCCTACTGGGCAATAAAACTAAAAGGCATGCTCAGTCTTCCACGGAAGTACACAGAGAGGAGCATTACAAAATGTATTCAATTTTATCGTTATAAGGATGTACTTTGATTTTTAAAAAATCTCAGCTCAATTGCTTAATTTTTTTTTTCACTCCATGCATTTGCAAAATCTGGGATGTAAATGTAATCATGTAGCTTGACTGAATTTTATAGAAAATGGACAACTTAATTGTATGAATAAAAGAAGAAAATAACCTTTCTACACACTGATGCATTTATTTAAAATATATGGGTTCGATGTCTTTTTAGAAATAAGCTAGGGTTTCCTTCTGCACATTAGTAGGTATTAGAGTTTGTTTGTTTGTTTGTTTGTTTGTTTGAGATGGAACTTCGCTCTTGTTGCCCAGGATGAAGTGCAATGGCACGGCCTTGGCTCACTGCAACCTCTGCCTCCTGGGTCCAAGAAATTCTCCTCTCTCAGGCTCCCAAGTAACTGGGATTACAGGCGCCCGCCACTATGCCCAGCTAATTTTTGTATTTCTAGTAGAGACAGGTTTCACCATGTTGGCCAGGCTGGTCTTGAACTCCTTACCTCAGACGATCCACCCACTTTGTCCTCCTAAAGTGCTGGAATTACAGACGTGAGCCACCGTGCCTGGCCGGTATTAGAGTTTTTTTTTTTTTTTTTTTTTTTACTGTTATTGGATTAAAGGATTTTACTCTGTTACTAACTGCACTTGATGAAGTTAATAAATAAGTTATTTGACTTGCTTTCCAGGAATGTTGGTAATCATGTGTCAGCCGTATTTGCTTTTAATATTTAGAACTTACCAAGAAATTCAGTGACAATACAAGTGGCACATAAGTGAGCAAAGAACAAAGAAGACACTGAGTCCTTCAGATTATTACTTAATATGTTTTTGATTTTTAAATAATAGCAAAAACCCATAGTTACTCTTCTGCTCATCCTATAGTGGCATAATAAGGTGATCAGTAGAAATTGGGGGTGACTCTTTATGATTACTGTTAACTGAGGAAAGATCTGACTTCAGTGGCTCTTGTGAAAGACCTCTGTGGTCAAAAATAGCTAAATTTGTCCCCTCCCCCCTCTGATAATAAGCAAGCACTTAACTCTTTTAATGAATTCCCTTTGTTGCATCTTGGTAATGGAGAATGGAGAACAGGAAATTGCAAGATGAAGAGACAGGCTCTCATTGTGGGAGCAGCTGACTGCTGAGCTGTGGCAACATCAGTGGGGCTCAAGCAAGAACAGAGATGACAGAAAATACAATAGAATCCTTTTACATTCAGAGGAGCTCTTAGATTCAGGGCCAGATACCAGCAGTGCATGGAAGACAGGAAGTAAGCACGGATGTCTGAGAGATGAAAGCCTTGCTATTTTGTATACAGCCACATGGCATGTGTGGAAACACCAGGGAGTTCCACAAAACTCCATTTTCCTCATCCTTTCTTTCTTTGGGAGAAGGAAAACATACTTGGAGCCCTTGACCCTCACCCTCAAGGATGTAAACAAGTTAGAATAACATTCCCTCTGTGATAGCATGCCATGCTGCCTTGAGAGGAATTGCACTGGGAAAGAAAGGTAGAGGTTTCTGTGAGTAGAGATAAGGGAGGCTGTGAAAACTGATTCCATTATGTTCCACTGGTTAAAGCAGCATTCCTGGAATTTCACTGGTATCCATTATGAGTCATAATCAATTCAATTTTATTAGAAAATATATGCATGTGTGTGTATGTAAACATGATAACTTTGCCATGTGATGAATATTGTTGATGCTAGTAATGTTTACACAGTTGATTTAAAATTAACCTAGAGCTCTCACTGTAGCTTTTTTTATAATATGTGGAGAGGTTTCTGCCAAGAATGCTAGTGTCTACTTCCAACAAGCTTAAACAGAAGGGGTGCAGCCTGGAGCCATCTAGATTAGTCCCCCAACACATCAGATTGGCCTGACCAAGTCAGTTTTAGAACAATAATAATTGTTAGCTTACTTGTGATAAATTTCTTATTGTGAATCAAATTCATCCCAGTGGACAGAACCTAATTCCAATGTCAGCCCTTAAAATTAGCCTCATTCTATTTACACTATATTACAAGCAACCAATTATTGGATTTAGTGAAAGTCATCACACGGGCCATAAAAGAAATCTAATATTTATATGTTCAATAAATAGAGTAATTACATTGTGTTAGACACTAAACTAAGTACTTGCAACTCATTTTAAATATTGCTTGGTGGAGAAAAAAGGTATCAAACAAGAAGATAGAAATGAAGTTTGATGCCAGTGATGGTTATTAGCTTTCTTATTTGAAATGGAACAAAACACCAGAAAATGGAACTGCACAGGCTAGTACAACGTATCAGGCTTTTGAGAGGTTCAGTGCAAGTACTAATTATAAAGACAATGGAATCAGATGGCTCTTGCTGAGCATAACTGATGCATTGGAGAAAGACACCAAAAGGTTGAGGGTAATTAATCACAGCTCAAAAGCAAAATGTGAAAGTCAGAGGTCTTCGTTGGCAGCATATAAAATAACTGTTATCTTTTACAGCTTTAGACAGACAGAAAAAAACAGAGGATCAGGGCCAGTAGCAGAGCACCAGAAAAGGCTAAAGTCTCAACTGCATCAAGCCAAGGCTCTTGTTGAAAAGGGATGAGACTCTGAGAAGTGTGAGGATTCCATTTGGCTAGAAAATGTTGAAGCCCCAGATCCTCTCGAATTCTCTGGGTTTACAGGAAGGTCCAACTCCTTCCAGCTATATACTATCACTTTCCTCCTGGTTGAAGACAATGCAGCAGTCTCTAGCTTGCAACCCCACCTAAGAATCTAGCCACACCTCCTTTCCTAACCAGCAGACCAACAAGTAGCATCAAACCACAACATTAACTGGCTGGTGAAGTACTGAGACAGAAAGGAGGAAATGGAATAAATGAACTATACCCCAAAGAAGCTCCATGATCCAGGCAACATGTACCAGTAGCAACCAGAAAATGATGTATGGGACTAGATCCTGCAGGTCCTGGATTAAAAGACTGGAGGATGGATGGAACAAAAGTCTGAATAATGAGGAGTTTATTGACATAGTAGTATTCTCCCATAATAGCAGGTCTAATTACCTGGCAAGGACTCCAAGAGATTGTGCTAATATGCTGGTTGGATTGCACTTCAAGGTTTTTGGGGACAGCAGTGGCCCATAGTAATTGAAATATAAATGGAGCAACTGCAATGGCAGAAAATGGGAAAAGGCGTGCTACAGTGAATATTAATGTAAGCTTAGAAAATCTGCCATCTGATCACATTCCACGGGTGGAGTTGAAGGACACTTCTTTTACCAAAGTGCTAAATTATGCTCTAGTGAGAGAGGCACCAACATCATTGAGAAACTCAGTAGTGACTTTTCCTCTGTTGGTAAAGAAAGACAGCAGGAGATTCTGTTACACAACTGGGCTCAACTGTTACACAACTGGGCCAATAATATGAATTAGAATGACAGAATTCCAAAATACAGATAGTAGGTGGTGGCATTTTATTGTTGAAGCAAGGAGGTTACAAATAATGCAATGAGCAACCGGGTGTGGTGGCTCACACCTGTAATCCCAGCACTTTGGGAGGCTGAGGTGGGTGGATCACAAGGTCAGGAGTTCAAGACCAGCCTGGCCAAGATGGTGAAGCTTCATCTCTACTAAAAATACAAAAATTAGCCAGGCGTAGTGGCAGGTGCCTGTAATCCCAGCTACTCAGGAGGCTGAGGCAGAGAATTGCTTGAACCTGGGAGGCAGTGATTGCAGTGAGCTGAGATCGTGCCACTGCACTCCAGCCTGGGTGACAGAGCAAGACTCCATCTCAAAAATAATAAATAAATAAATAAATAAAGCAATGAGCTTGAGCAGCAAGACTGGCATGACAATCTGGGGTCCTGAACTACAGGACACCATGGAAATGGTTAATAAAACACAGCTTCCCTAAAGGCAGATAGATTGGTAACCTAAAACGAAATTACTCAGTTCATATAATCAAAATAAATTAGACAAAAAGGCCAAGCACACCTGGACTAATGAAATGCTTCAAATGTTTGTCTGTTTCCATATCTGAGACAATTTTCAGATCTGAAACATATGAGCTGAAGGGCAAACTGGGTTCTCAGGAGAAAGAACCCTGCCTGAACAGGCAAATGGACAAGTATGTAGGGAAGTGATTCCCACAGTCTTTCTACAAAGGGACTTATAGTTATTCATACAAGTAACCATACACAAAAGAGGAATACAAAATATTTTAAGCACTGTTAGACACTAAGTTGGCTTAGACTAAGTCTAAAATGCTCACAAATGTGGAGTATATAATCCATGCAATACTGTCATGGGTTGTCACACAGTGAGTCCACCAATTCCTCAGAACCAACGAGTGGCCATTTCTCTGATCTTGGCCCTGACTATGTAATTGGTGTAGATATACTGGATTGATATCAGAACTCTCACAGGTGTTTCTGTCCTGATTGGGAGAATATATTGTAGTGAGGAAGGCTACATGGAAACCTCTGAAACTCACCAACTCCTTTCCCACTGGCTGAGTTAGTAAATAAAAAAAAATACTGTATCTTGAAGAGAATGGCAGAGATCAGTGCCACCTTTAAAGCCTTAAGAAATACAAAGGTGATGGTCTGCATTATATCCCAGATTAGTTCACTAGTCAACCTGATAAATTCTGTTTGCTGTACTGGATGTGGAATAATTAACATGGGCTCAAATACATGGAGTGCTATATGGCCATTACTTGGGCAAATGTTTTTATTTCCACTCCTGTTAAGAAGAAGGACCAGAATAAGTCTAAATTCATTTGAAACAGACAGCAATGTACTTTTATGGTCTTCCCACAAGACTGTGTGAACTCTTCTGTCATCAGTCCTAACATAGTCTGAAAAGATCTATACTGTCTAAACATTTACAGAATATCATATTAATCCACTACATAGATAACATCATGTTTTAGGACTAGATGAGCAAGAAGTGGCAAATATGTTAATAAAATATGATTTTGGTTAAACACATGACTTTCAGGAGATGGGAAATAAACCCCATGAAGAATCAGGACCAATTGCATTGGAAAATTTGAGAGTCCCAAAGGTCTGGGCAATATTTTCCCCTTGAAAATAAATGACAAATTATTGCGTCTCACACATCCCAGCACTAAGAATAGAGCATCTTGGGGTCCAAGAGACAGAATAGTCCACCACTGGGAATAGTACTCTAACCTTCAGTGGATGGCATGGAATACAGCCAAATGTGAATAGGATTCAGAGTAGAAAAGTGCCTTGCAGCAGATTCAGACTGCTATGAGAACAACTGTACCATCTAGACCATAGTGTTGTGAAACAACTAATATTTTTCATTTCTGCATGATCCAGGATTTCTGAGTAAAGGATAATTGAATAGGAACCTGAAAGATAAATCCTCGCTGGAGTCATTTGCTTATATTTCAAAATGGTAAAGAAAAGCTATCAATTTTTTCTTCCTCTCTCTGGAGAAGATTTGTTTACATTGCAAAGCAAAAATCCTTCTCTAGGGAGGAGGAGGAATAGATGTGCCAGATGCCCTACTTAAGCTCTGATTCTCATAATTTTTGGATTCCTCTTCTGTAGCAAAACCTCTACATGCACAAGTGATATCTGGCCCTCATTGTGTTGCCCAAAGGAGAATTGGGGCACTGCTGAGATGATCTGCAAACAAATGATGTATTCTTTCATCTAGAAGTAATGTCTCAGATCCTTCACAGTTTCAAACTTAAAATTGTTACACATAATTTGTGGTGGAAAAACACATGTTGTGTGGAATTTCTCACAAGCCCTAGTAGGAGTTTCACAGCATAAATCCTAAGGATTCTGGAACACAACCATGTCATCTGCAGTAGAGAATTAAACACTATTTGTAGAACAGCTCCCGGATTGCTCCTTAGCCCTAATAGAGATGGAGAGAATACAGCTTGTTGGCATCAGCCATGGAGACACACGACAGTTTTATGAGAAGGCTGATGAATGAGGATCTGAAAATGATGATGAAGAGCAGAGAGTGTTCAAACCCTAACTCTCAATGCTAAGAGGTAAGAAATGGGAGAACACACAGTCTTGCTTGAAAGAAGAAAATATTAATCAGGGTCTTTCAGGGAGAATGAAATGTTATTTAAATCCAATATGTGTAAAGTACTTTGCAAAGAGTTTAACCATCTCTAGAGATCATTAATCATGGAATGGTGGACTTAGGGAAGGAGTTTAGAAGGAACAGAAAAGAGATGGGATCAAGGAACAGAAGGAAAAAGCATTATTGATAGGAGAATAAGACAAAATAACTCTTATCCCAAAAGAGTCTACACTTGAATGATGGTTGAAAAAATAAGGAGGTGAAGCAGGTTGAAGTTGGATGCCAAAGAGAAGCACAAGATAATCAGCAATGGATAATGCAGGTTTGAACCGTCATCAGGGCGGGAGGCCAAGCAGTAGCAGCTACATCATAGTGGGGTGATTTTCAAATGTTTGATGGCTGACAGTGATGGCAAGGGCAGTGGAGGAAGAGATTCCCCATCTCCTCTGAGATCGACAGGAACCCAGCTGTATATTCCATTCCGAACAAACATGCCTATTTTCAGAGAGAATTTACAAAATTCTAGGAGGCTGCTAAGCCTGTAGTCTCCTTTGAAGCACAAACAATTCTGTCTTTGGGCTAGTGTGATAAAAGCAAACAAACCTCAATTTACTGGACACAGCTAAAGTAACTGTCTAGGTGGAAATGCAGAGACCATTGTAGATGATAATGAAGCTAACCCAATCAGATTTGGTGGGAAAAACTATGAGAGGTCTAGGTATACAAAGAGGCCAACGTCACTGGCCCTCATGCTGTATTCCCGATGATACTAATTGATTATCTCAGGGCTATCTGAAGCCTGCTGTACTGAAAAGCTGAATGTCTGAGGACACACCATATGATAATAATCCCATATCCATTTCCCTATGTGCTTACCTTCATTGGATAGGTAAACTAGGTACCACTTTTTCTTATTAATGTAAATAATTTTGCTGTAACAGCTATCTTTTCCCAAGGACTTAAATATGCCCAACACTGGGCATGGTTTATAAGCTTTATTTAGTTTTATACTTAAATAACTCAACTTGCTTGACCCTATTATAATAACCCTTTTTGTTACATAAAGGAAACCAAGGTTAAAAAAAGGTTAAGTAAATCAAGTCTCACAAATGGTAAATTTTGGAGCTTGATTTCAAACTCAGGTGGTTGACCTCAGAGCCCCTGCATGCAACCACTAGCCACATTGGTGTTTTCTCTTTTCACTTTGTTTATTCCCATCCATCTTCCCTTAGGAATCTTTCTACTAGGACAGTTGAATACATTTGTTGCAGTCATAAGATTATGTTTTCTCAGACAGTAATAAGTAAAGTGGCAGACAGAGATAACCAAAAGAAAAGGAAGGGGGCATGGGTTAAAATGAATGGAGTAAATTCATTTAGAAGGCCAATGATTTTTTGGTCAAAGTGGCAGAAAGTGGAAAACAGTTAATACTTGATAAAATCTATTTGTAAATCTGCCCTGTATTCACTTAATTCCGAGAGATTGAAATTGAAATATAATTGATATTTCACACATAGTTGAACAAGTGGAAATGAATATATAAAATATGTATGTGAGAAAATTGCATTTTTACTGAACATAAAAATCTAGAATGAAAATTTAGGTTTTGCATTTTTGGCTCTACAAAATGGACTTGCAGCTTTTCCTCACTTGGCTAAAAGGTGGCAGCTGAACTGTACTCTGTTTTATAGGTTCGAACTATGATAGTTATTTCAGGTAGATTGCATTTCCCCAAAATTTCTAAAAATACTATGTTTGCTGTTTTAATGCTCTTCCACAGTATCACCACTCCTCATCAAGTTGTAAAGTCTATTTCTCCTCCCCATAAAAGTGGGCTAGCCTTTGTGACTACATTAAAAAAATGAAATATGAGTGATTCCAAGTGACTTTCTAGTCTAGGGCACTGCAGCATAGTAGGTGATACTGCTTCCACCTCGCTCACATTCCATTTCTCTCCTCATCTTTGAAATCCAGCCACCATGTTGTGAGGAAGTCCAGGTCACATGGAGAGGCCATGCCATGTGTAAGTGTTCCGGCTGAAAGCCCCAGAGAAGGACACAGAGTACATCCAGGAATAATCTCCAGGTCAGTGGAATGAGCAAGCATTTAGCCGCTCAAAAGATACCAGTCCCCAGGTCACAGGATTCTGTCCAAGTACAGAAGCTATTCCCATTCTTCAGTTTCCAAGTCTGATGTTCTATTCTCAAAGAAATTTTCTCTGAACTTTCATATTCTATTAAGTTGCCCTTTTATATGTTATTATAATGCCTCATGAATCCCCTCCATAATGTATATAACATGTAAATATGTGTCTACTTATATAATTATACAAATCTAATTTGTATAATTTATATTTGTATGAAATCATTCATTATGAAATAAATATATACTTATGCTCCATATATATCACGGAAGAGCTGTATCTTTCTGGTTCACCATATGTACTCAGTATTGTAACTTTGACATTTGGCAGACCCTCAATATATATTTATTGTGTAAATTAATTGTTACTCCAGTGCTACTTCTAAGGGACTCAAGCTACAATGGTTTAAGAGTCCCTAGAGGCTCGGAAAGACTTTGGTATTTGTACTCTAGTAGATTGGTAGGGGATGGTAGAAGACTGTCTAATCAGCATGGTTTTCAATTTTGCATTTATATCTTCATAGAAAAGTAAGTGTGATTTTGTTTATTTTATAGAAATAAGGAACTCATCAGAGTAGATTTGATTGTAAAAGTGCTTTTCCTCCCTGGAACATATAAATGACTCCTTTCAAAGTGTCCCTTCTTTCTGTGCTGTGTTCTGCCATCATTTATTATTCAGAAAATGAGGCTATGGTGTAAAAGGCAGAAAAGAAAGAAGGGAGCCTTGAAGATAGATGCTGCAAATTTAATCCTGGCCAAATGACCGATGTAGGGGGGGTGACCTAGACCTGGATATGTTTTAAATCTTCCCAGGCCTGTGCCTCTGTAAAACTTTGCAAACAAAGTTTTCCTGAGGAAAACAGAGGCACATAATGTACATATATTTCTAGTGATACATGTGGCACAGTGTAATGCTATGTGAAGCAATGATAAAGATCTTTGAGGGGCAGCATGCTGAATAGAAAGAATAAGGGCTGTGAAGTCAAGCAGACCTTGAACCCGATTCTTCTGCTTTTAGCTGAGCCTTATCTTCAAAGTGGTGTATAATTAGAACTAAATGAAATAAAGCATGTAAAACACGCCATACAGTAAGCTCTCAAAAATTTTCCTGATTAATACTCAGAAATTAAAAAAATAGTGAGCTGTTTTTGTATCTTAACTGAACCAATGCTAGTATTCTGGTTGTAATATTATACTATATTTGTGCACTGTATTTGTGTTACCACTAAAGGAAACTGGGTAACTGGTATATGGGATCTCTCTGTCTTACTTTGTACAACTGTGTGTAAATCTACAATTAGCTCAAACAGTTTAATTTTTTAAATCTAGACTGAGAGGGAGAGGAACCTCCACTCATACAATGGTTCAGCTGAGCTGAAATTCTATTATTCAAGCTCCATCATTTCACAAATGACGTAAGGAAGCCCAAAGATATTTGTTGATTCAGGCAACACATAGTCACCGGCAGAGCTGCAGAAAAACATACAATGTCGTAGTTCTAGGTTGGTTTTGTAATACAAATTTAAACATATTTTTGAGGAGAGATGCTTGGCATCTAAGTAGCCTTTTCTCTTTTAGCTCTGGGATTGCTTGTATTTTGTATTTATAGCCTTTTATAAAGATGACTATTTTTTTCTGGGCAGTGTTTGTAATTCTTTATACTAATATAGATTTTCACAAAATCCTTTCATGTAATAATTTAAGAAAGTATCTGTTGATATATAACCTTGAAATTGGGTGGCTGGGCATGGTGGCTCATGCCTGTAATCCCAGTACTTTGGGAGGCCAAGGCGGGAGGATCACCTGAGGTTGGGAGTTCGAGAACAGCCTGGCCAACATGGTGAAATCCCATCTCTACTAAAAATACAAAAATTAGCTGGGCTTGGTGGCAGGCACCTGTAATCCCAGCTACTCGGGATGCTGAGGCAGGAGAATCTCTTGAACCCAGGAGGCAGAGGTTGCGGTGAGCCAAGATCGCGCCATTGCACTCCAGCCTAGGGAACAAGAGTGAGACTTTGTCTAAAAAAAAGAAAAAAAAAAAAAGAAAAAGAAATTGGGAACAAGCTTGAGTAAGTAACTAGAATTTAGGATTTCTGCTATCAGTTTTCTCTTGCTGCTCTGTGACAGAAATGCCTTTAAGAGGTTGTATGAATCAGATCATACTGTCTATAGAAAAGAATAATGTTGTAGGTAATAATATATCCATCACATCTTTTTTGAAATATAATGGGAAAAATTCAACATTTATAAATAAAACACACTGCAGACATACTAATTAGAATATCCAGTATGAAACATCATACAGGGCTAATGAGGCTTTTGAGTAATGTCTTAAAGGACCCCAGACATCCCCATCTCAAAATGCTCTACCTTGTTGACTGGCTTCTTTCTCTGTGACTTTGCCATTATGTTTTCATTCCTATTGGTTGCATGAGTACATTTAGATGTAAATACCTCAAAAGAAAGCTTTTTGTTACCACTATTTATACTGCTTCCAAGCAGAAAACTAGCTGAAACCAACATTCTGAGGTGATAAGAGACGGGATAACTAAATTCCGTAGAAGGAAACATTAAGCCATGTTGAGAAAGAGCGGGTCTTCATGGGCCATTGCAGTGGGAAACAACACAGAACGCTTGGGTTACGGCGGGAGGAAGACAGTAAATAAAAATAGGGAGAGAAATATTGAAAATGTTTAAGAGAAGACGTCTTAGAAATACATCTTACTACTTTACTCTTTCGTCCAATGTATTTCGTAATCAACATCATGATATTAACAGCACAAAGACAGCATTTTCCTAGAAAGTATACCAATTAAATTTAAATGAGAAAATACAAAAATGGTTATTCATATAGTAAAATTAAATTCTTCGTAAATGTTAGCTGTGACTTTTATCAAAAACATGCTAAAATTATTAAAATTGACAGGAAAAGTGATAGGGACATATAGGATATAAAATGCTCATACCCACAAGAAATCATTTGTGTATACTAAAGGAGAATCTGATATATATTTTTTAATGCTTTAACTGTAAGTTCTGATATTAGAATGAAATTTCAATTTTTCTACCAGTTGACTGAAGGTTCCAGCTAAAATAATATATGTATATTTCTCACTTTTACAAAAACAGTTAGATTTGTTTTCCATGCTCTTGGCTGTATTCTAAGAGAGTTCTACATGAGTATGTCACCTCAGTCCTCAAGAGATGAATCAGGCTTAAAGTTAACAGCACACACAACAGTTAAAGATGAAAAATTGCTGTTGTTTCAGTATAGATAAAATCAAGCCACAGTTTGCATTCTATTCGAATTCACTGAACTTGGTAATACATTAGAAAATATAAAAGTATTTTTTATGTTTCTTTCTTAAGTGTGTATAGTTTTTTATTATCCAGAATTCCATATCTGAATTGCAGCCATTACTTGAAGAAAGTGGGTGTATGACACTAATAATTTTCTTAGGGTTTGTGACAATGTTAACTATTTCTCTGAAATGGATGAAACCTCTAAAATGGTGGGGAAAATACTTAGGGCACTGCTTCTACTACTATGGTTTCTTTAAACTTCTTTTTTTTAATTATGAAAGGAATGAAACTCTAACACTGCAAAAGAGCAAAACATGACAGTATATTTTAAATTTCAACTCTTTCTAAGGTTGACTATTATATAATACTATCATAAAAGTTTATCGAGCATCCTTGAAAGCCTATTTCTTCCAGTTACAAATACACACAGATTTTACAAATTGCATTAGTCTATTTTTGTATTGCTATAAAGAACTGCCCAAGATGGGGTAATTTATAAAGGAAAGAGGTTTAATTGACTCACAGTGCCGCATGGCTGGGAGGCCTCAGGAAACTTACAATCATTGGGAAAGGTAAGAGAAAGCAAGGCACCTTCTTCACAAGGTAGAAGGAAGAAGTGCAGAGCAAAGGGGGAAGAGCCGCTTATAAAACCATCAGACCTCGTGAGAACTCACTCACTATCATGAGAACAACATGGGGAAAACTGCCTCTATGATTCAATTACCTCCACTTTGACACGTGGGGATTATGGTAATTATGGGGATTATAATTCAAGATGAGATTTGGGTGGGGACACAAAGTCTCACCATATCACAAATGCACACGCATACATACACACATAATATGATACTGTGTATATTGTTTTGTTACTTGTTTTTTCACTTAATAGGTTATGTAATTTAGCTAACTATATTTATCAATGTTATTTAGAGTATTTCCAATTATTTGTTATGTATTTTATAGTAATGCTATGAGTGTCCTTTTACTATCTTTTTGTACATATGTACAAATATGATTATAACTCCCAAGAAAATAATGCTCTTAATCCATTTTTAACTTTTACAAATATTGCCACATTTCTCTCTATAAAAGCTGGACACATTTACACTCCCACCAATAGTGAACCAGGGCCCATTTCCCACATAACCAATTTAAATCTCATAGACAAGTTCTGCCCAATAGAATTTTCTACATTGATGTAAATGCTCTATATCTATGATGTCTAATATAGTAGCCACTAGCTATATATGACTACTGAGCACTTGAAATTTGGGTGGTGCGATTAAGAAATTAAATTTTTATTTTTATTTAATTTAAATGTAAAAAGCCACATGTGACTAGTGTTTACCATATTGAACTGCATAACTATACCAGGAATGGGATCTGGTTTATTTGCAAGCTTGATCATCTTTCATAACTTTTAAAGTGGTTTATTGTTCACTATCAATTATTTAATCTAGGAAATTTTGCATGTGTATTTCTGCTTTTTTGCTACTGTATTGTGTGTCTTTTATCTTATTGACTTACAAGTACTATTTTCCTGATATGCTGATTTCTACTGGATGTTTATTGATACTTAATCTACCATAGAGGATGCAAACATTTCATTCTGGGCTCTTATTTATTCACAGATACTTTATGCAGTTGGTACTATTGTGAGTTACATATTTGCTTTTCAGTATTATCTAGTTGGTAATGACTTGTGTATATGAAAATTTGGGTTTTGTATATTTAGCTAATATCTTGTCAATTCACCTACTTAGGCTACTAGTACTAACTTTGTGGGGGTTTTCATTAAAATTATTTTCTAATAAGCTTGTATTTCTAAATCATTGTTTGAAATAATTGCAGCTTTGTGGTTTCCTTTGTAATAATTATCTCTTTATTTTTCTTTTATTAGTCTGGCTGAATGCACTAGAAAATACAGAAACACTGAATGATAACAGTAATATGGTAGTCACAATTCTTGTTTTATTTATTATTTTGATATTTGAGAGTTTGATAGTTTATTATTTGATAACATTTGATAGTTTATTATTAATTGTGATATATATGTCTCTATAAATATCTCATGTAAAGATGAGGAAGTCTACTTTAATTTCTGTATTAACATTTAATCTATAAATAAATTCATTAATAATTTTTCAATGCAAAATCCATTTAAGTTATTGGTATATTCATTATAAGCCTATCAACACTTTATTATAGTTATTGCTTTATGCCATTGCCCTTTAAATCAGATAGAAGAAAAGAGTTACTAATAAAAATATATTTATAATGTCTTTGATATTTATTTATGTAGTTAACCTTTAACAGTATTCCTTGTGTCTTATGTGAATTCAAGTTGCTCTTTGGTATGTCTCATTTCAGCCTAGAAACCCCCATTTAGTATTCTTTTAGGGCAGGTCTGCTAGGGATTAATTTTTCAGAATTTTTGTCTGGGAATTAATTTTCTCCTTTATTTTCACAGGAAAATTTCTTTGGATGTACAATTCTTTATTGGCAATCATTTTCTTACAACACTGAAAATGTCATTCTATTTCTGGCCACCACCATAGTTTCAGATAGGAATTATTTTATTGATGATCACTTATAGGTGATGAGTTGTTCTCAAAATTCTCTCTTTGTCCTTGGCTATTCACAGTTTTACTATGATTTGTCTAGGTGTGGATCCCTTTTAGTTGATTCTATTTTGAGTTCCTTAATCTTCACGAATGTGCAAATTAGTGTTTTTTATCAAATAGGAAACAATTCACACTATGATTTATTCAGATATTCTTTCTGCCTCTTTCTCTCGCTCCAATCCTTCTGGGAGTTTATCATGCCTATGTTGGTGTGCTTGATGATGTCCCACATATCCCTGAGGCTCTGCTCAATTTTTTTCCTTCATAATTCTTTGTGTTCCTTAGAACTGATAATCTCAATTGATCTATCTTTAGCTCCATTGATTCCATCTTCTGCCATTTCAAATCTGTTTTTGAGTCCTTCTAGTAAAATTTTTATATCATTTACTTTAATTTTTAAGTGCATTATTTCTACTTTATTTTAAAATTATTTCTACCACTTTATTGATATTTTCTATTTGAGATAGTCTCATATTTTTATTTAATTTTTTAATCATGGTTTCCTTTAGTTCTCAAAGGTATTTATAATAGCTGATTTAAAATCTTCGACTAGTAAGTCCAAGGTCTTAATAGTCCAGTAGTCTTTCTCAGGGATAGTTTCTATTGATTATTTATTCCTCCATCCCTACCCACCACACCCTATATATGGGGCATACCTCTATCTCATTTATTTGGGTATCTCAAGATTTTTTACTGAAAAGTGAGACATTTAAAATAAACATACTGTGACAACTCTGGAAATCAGATGGAAATAGGACTTCCAGGACTTGCTCCTGTTGCTAGTTGTTGTGCCTCTCTTTATTTTCCTTTTATTTGTTTGTGACTTTCCTGTACTAATTCTGTCAAGGCTGTATTCTTTAATTTACTCATCAGCTAGTGATTGGACAGGGATCTCCTTACATACCTTGGACCAATAAGTCTCACAGCCTTTGCTGACAGACTCTGTGTTTATGTTCAGGAACATCTTCAACACTTCAGACAACTTACAGTTCTGCCATAACCTTTACTTCTTGATTTTATAGCAACTAAAGGTCAGTCATAGGTGAGCAATTAAGACCTTCTCCAGTGTTTTCTGTACATGTTCGCAGTCCTGCACATGCATGTGGCCTTCTAGATTCCCAGGAATGTGTGGAGTTTTTAACTATCCTCTAAAGTCCTTTCATTCCCCAGTTTTTCCTTTTAAGTTTCCTAGCCACTTATTAGCCCTAAATGGGATCTCTGCTTAAGGAAGCTGTGTTGTTCAACAATTGCCAATAGTTGCTTTAGACACACACCTGGGAATATGGCTATTCTCACAGAGAAAGCTCTAAGTCAGGCCAAATAAAGATAAACCTGCCACACCTATAATTCCAGCACTTTGAGAGGCCAAAGTGTGAGGAACACTTGAGGCTAGGAAATTGAGACATGCCTGGGCAACATAGCAAGATCCCTGTCTCTGAAAAAAAAAAAAATTAGCAGGTGTTGGTCAAGCACATGCAGTCGTAGCTACTTGGGAGGCTGAGGTGGGAGGATCATTTGAAATTAGGAGGTCAAAGCTGCAGTGAGTCAAGGTCATGTCATTGAACTCCAGCCTGAGTGACAGAGTGAGACTCTTTCTCTAAATAACTAACTAAATAAAATAATAACAAACCTTGAGAATGAAGTTTTTCAGGTAGCTTCCATACAGGTCAAATGGTCATTTTGCATGTGGATTTGGGTGATTTCCAAACCCTTCTTCCCACCCAGTGACTACTAGGCTGTTGTTTTTCAGTTACTGTGGGTGTGAATCTGTTGGTCTTAAAGGATATCATGAATTTGAATGGGCATAAAGTAAGTTCAAGCACCACAAAGCTCATTGTTACCAAGATCTGATTATTTTTCTAAAATAAAAGTTCCTCAGATTGTTGGAAAACTTCAGTTAGTTTCCAGGATTCTGAAAAGTTGATTTTGACTTTTTTTTTTTTTTTTTTTTTTTTTTTTTGCCAGTATCCTCATTACTTTTATGGAGGAGGAGTTTTGGGAGGGTTTTACTACAACCTTCCCTTCTTCTTTTATTTTGAAACAATTATAGTGGATTAGAAAAGTGTATCTAGGGATTGATAATCAAAGGTTGTATAATTGACTACAATTATGTTTAACAAAATAAAGTTCAAGGTGAATTACAAAGGGCTGAAATATTTTATTTCGATTAAATACATAATAGTTATGGTCTTGGTACTGCAAATAACATTTCTTGGAGATGTTTAGATGTAGAGAGAGAAACAGATAAAGTCACAAGGGTCGAGGCTTTAACATACCACTCTAAGAAATAATTACTCATAGCCAAAAACAACATAGTATTACAGTATTATACAGTATTCTGACACAGCTAGGTTTCAGAAATCATTATACTTGACAAAAAGGATAATTTACATTCTTTTTAAAATCCCATGTAACAATTACAAAAATCTCTTTAGCAACAAAGAAAATCTCTAGAAATTCTCTAAAGTAATCTTTTAATGCATGGCATTTTCTGAACACAATAAAACTCTAGTTGATAGAAAAAAAGACAGAAAAAGGCATAAAATAAGCTTGCCTAATTTGAAATAAACACTTTTCTACGTAACTCAGATTAAAGATAAAACCAAAACTAACAAAATTTTTAGAAGACTATCACTATTTTAACTTTCAAGAAAACTGTTTTTGAATAGCAGCTATTATTATTTTGTGGATACATTAATTTCTTTACATTCCCTGAGGATACAAATTTCAAATAAACATTGTCCTATCTGTATTTCCTCAGTCTTAAAAGCAGATTTTGACAGTCCAAAATATTATAATATCTATAATCATATTTCCCAGAGGCAACCACTTTTGGCACTATTTTGTGCTATCGTAGTTATCTCCTTAACTATGAATAAGATAACTATATCTCTATGTTATGGTTTAACAATTTTAGACATTATGAACTGTCTCTTCTCTTGGAAAGATTAACATTTACTCACATTATCTACTGTTTCTTCTTGCCTTTGTCATTTTTGCTTTCGGTATTTTTTTTTAACACTCCTTAGTAATTTAAAATAATATTCCTAAGCCATTCTTTCTCATAACAATAACTTTAGTATATAAACTACCCACCATGTAGTAGGTGCATATTATATCATTTTCTTCTCATCTCAGACTTCTGTGTAGATACCTTCATTATTATAATATCAAAAAGACAATAAAATTATATTTAATACATCTGTGCTTAGTAAAAAATTTGGTCAAATACTCAAAACCAACAAACTGTAATTTCTTTAAATTTTTTTTAATTTTTAATTAGTGTGGGTACATAGTAGGTATATGTATTTATGGGGTACATGAGATCTTTTGGTACAGGCATACAATGTGTAATAATCACATCAGGGTAAATGGGGTATCCATCACCTCAAGCATTTATCCTATGTGTTACAAATAATACAATTACACTCTTTTAGTTACTTTGAAATGTACAAATAAATTATTTTTGACTATAATTCTCCTGTTGTCCTATCTAATACTAGGTCTTATTTACTCTTTCTAACCATTTTTTTGTACCCATTAACCATCACCAATGCCCCCCTCCCAATTCCTCCTCCTAGCTTCTGGTAACCATCTGTTCTCCATCTCCATGAGTTTAATTGTTTTGACTTTTATATCCCAAAAATAAGTGAAAATATGTTTGTCTTTCTGTGCCTGGCTTATTTAACTTAACATAAAGATCTCCAGTTCTGCAAATGACAGAATCTCATTCTTTTTTATGGCTGAATAGTACTCCATTGTGTATATGTACCACAGTTTCTCCATTCATCTGTTGATGGACACTTAGGTGGCTTCCAAATCTTGGCTATTATGAACAGTGCTGCAACAAATATGGGAGTGCAGATGTCTCTTCAATATACTTTTGGGTATATACCTAGCAGTGAGATTGCTGAATCATATGGTAGCTCTGTTTTTAGTTGTTTGAGGATCCTCCACACTGTTCTCCATAGTGGTTGTATTAATTCACATTCCCACTAACAGTGTACAAGGGTTCCCTTTTCTCTACAACCTTACCAGCATTTGTTATTGCCTGATTTTTGGATAAAAGCCATTTTAACTGGAGTTGGATTATATCTCATTGTAGTTTTGATTTACATTTCTCTGATGATCAATGATGTTGAGCACATTTTCATATGCCTGTTTGCCATTCATATGTCTTCTTCTGAGAAATATCTATTCAAATCTTCTGCCCATTTTTACATCAAATTATTAGACTTGTTCCTACATAGTTGTTTGAGCAAACTGCACTTTTATTCACTTCTGAGCCAGTTAGTGTGCTAGCATTTACCTTTCCTTCTCAATAAGCCCAATTCTATGACCTCTGTGACAGCCGAAAGTATCAAGTGCAAATAGATTATTTATTCTTACACTCTGCTGACCACTCAAAATCATACCACATTTTACTTTGCTTAATGTTAGGACCATTATTTTAGTATAGAGGTTTTAATTTTCTCCTGGCATTTCTTATCTTTTTGTTGTTGTTAACAAAATCGTATTTTTTTTTTTTTGCACTATATCCTCAAAATTAGCCAGCATTTTATAGACCTTTGACCAAAAAATTGCAATCTGGTTGTGTTTCTCTTTTGTGCTATTGATGTTTTACAAATGTCTGGTGGTCATTCTTTTCCTTGTTATAAGTTGATAATTCTATTGTCCCTCTTTGCATATATCTGTTCCCCTAAGTGTTGTCCTCTTCCCCCCGCGCCCCGCCCCCAGAAAGAGGGTCTCCATATGTCTTGGTTACACTTGGACTTGAACTCCTAGGCTTAAGTGATCCTCCTACCTCAGCCTCCTGAGTACTCCTGAGTAGCTAGAACTGCAAGCACATGCAACCATACCTGGTTTTCTTTTTTCAAACGAAGAATATGCATTCTCTGGAAGCATGGGGAAGATGTGAATTTGCAGGTTTTATTTTAGAAGACTCATGGGGAGGTAGCAGCCAGTCACAATGACACCCATCTTGTGGGGAAAAGAAAAACAAGAATGAATTTGTATTGCCTATTTTGCAAGGCATCTTGGGGAACTACTAATTGGAGATCACTTTACATTAAATTTTAATTTGAGCTTTTTCGGGCCCCACAGGTATTGTGAATTCAAACCTATACTGGAAAGAATGACTCCCACTTCTGCTGAAATCTCTTTCTACATATTGTTTTGCTTCTCATTCCCTTGTTCAGTTTTTACCTTTGTGTGTCATTTAATTTAAGTGTACCTCTTACAAACAACTAATTACTGTTCTTTGTCTTTGACAGGGGAACTTATCTAATCATAATTGTAATCATAATATGTTTAAACTTTTTGCTGCCATCGTGTGTTATGTTTTCTTTTGTTTGGGTTTTCAAATGTCGTTTAAAAATACTTCCCTGTTTATAACTTTGTTACTTCTTTCTAATGATTTGCAAATTGAATATCTTATTTCTCTTATTGTACTGGTTGTTCTGAAATTTGAAACAAAATAATCCATTTATTTCCTCAGTGTCAAGAATTAATCATTTGGCTTTTGATAGTTTGGAATTGTTTATTATATTGTGGGTCCTTTGTTTAATGAATTTTCTTTTAAAAATTATATGGCCAGGCACAGTTGCTCACGCTTGTAATCCCAGCACTTTGGGAGGCCGAGGTGAGTGGCTTACAAGGTTAGGAGTTCGAGAACAGCCTGGTCAATATGGTGAAACCCCTTTTACTTAAGATATTTTGGGCTGAGCATGGTGGCTCACGCCTGTAATCCCAGCACTTCGGGAGGCCAAGGCGGGTGGATCACTTGAGGTCAGGAGTTGAGACCAGCCTGGCCAACATAGTGAAACCTTGTCTTTACCAAAAATACATCAAATTAGCTGGGTGTGGTGGTGGGCGCCTGTAATCCCAGCTACCTGGGAGGCTGAGGCAGGAGAATCCTTTGAACCCAGGAGGCAGAGGCTGCAGTGAGTCGAGATTGCACCACTGCACTCCAGCCCAGGTGACAGTGTGAGACTTCATGTAAAAAAAAAATTATATTAATTTTTGGAGTGGTAGCCTCAATAATTATTTAGAGTTAAGAGAAATTTTTCTGGTCTCTTTGCTCATCATGGTTTCTTGAATTCAAAACCTTTCTCTCCCTTGGTTTATAATGATCATTTTTTGATAATGTATCTTCAAGCCAATTTTATGGGTGTGATATTGTTTGGCTGTGTCCCCAGCCAAATCTCATCTTGGATTATAGTTCTCATGATCCCACATGTCATGGGAGGGACCTGGTGGGAGGTAATTGAATCATGGATCATGAAGGTGGTTACCTCCATGGTGATCTCGTCATAATGAGTGAGTTCTCATGAGATCTGATAGTTTTGTAAAGGGCCGTTCTCCCTCACATGCTGTCTTGCCTGCTGCCATGTAAGATGTGCCTTCACTCCTTCTTTGCCTTACACCATGATTGTGAGGCCTCCACATCCATATGAAACTGTGAGTCCATTAAACCTCTTTTTTAAAATAAATTACCCAGTCTCAAGTATGTCCTTATAGCAGTGTGAGAATGGACCAATACAGGGTGCCATCAGTAGTTAACATTGCTGTAGAAATACAACTATGCTAAAGTCTTACTTAAAATTCATAACTACAAATCATACATAGGCTCTTAATATTGGTCTGTGATCATACCACATGTCCCTAGTCTATTTACTCTCCCATTCTTCTAGATGTGTGCTGTCCAATAAAGTAGCCATTATCTATATGTATTTCATTTTCCATTTAAATTAATTAAAATAAAATAATGTTGTTTCTCAACTCCACTATTGTTTCAAATGGCCAATCACCATATGGTGATAGTGGTCGTGCTGGTAGGCAAAGTAATGGCCTCTCAAAAATGTAGGCATTCTAATCCTGGAACCTATGGATATGTTACCTTACATGGCAAAAGGGACTTTGTACATGTGATTAAGGTCAAGGGCTTTGAGATGGGAAGATTATCCTGGCTTATCCACAAAGGTTCCAATCTAATCACAAGGATACTTAAAGTGGAGGAGGAAGACAGAAGAAAAGATCAGGGTAATGAGCTGTGAGAACTCAACATGCCTTGCTAGCTTTGAAGATGCAGGAAAGGAGCCACAAGCCAAGGAATGCAACTGGGCTCTAGAAGTTGGATCAGTCAAAGAAACAGATTCTCCACCAGAGCCTCCAAAAAGGAATGCAACCACGGTGACATCTTGGTTTTAGCCCAGTGAGACCACGGTGCATTTCTGATCTACAGAACTTATAAGATAATAAATTAATATTGTTTAAGCCACTAAAGTTGAGACAATTTGTGGTGGTAGAAATAGAAAACTAATATAGCTACTGTTTCAGATAGTGCAAATATAGAATGTTTCTGTCTCTGCAGGAAGTTCTATTGGACAGCACCAATTTATAAGATTTTAAATAATTGAAGGTACAGTAAATGGAGTCTTCATTCACTTTTGGTAATCTCTCTTTCTTTGGTAATCTTCACTTTCTGGAATGATCTCATCTAGTCTCATAACTTTGAATAGACAACAATAAAAGCTGTTGATTCCAAATGTATATCTTTAGTTTGGACTTCTGACTCCAGATGCATATATACACAACTGATCATTTAAAAGTTCCAATTAGATAGTTAATGGACATCTTAAACACAGCATGAATAAAACTGAACTCCTGATCTCTCCCAGCATAGACTTGCTTTATTTACATTATTTTCATCTTAGTTAATAATAATTATGCCATTTTCAATTTCTCAGGAAAAACACTAGAGTCATCTTTGACATCTATTTCTCTTATAACACTCATACAACCTATATCAAAACTCTTTTTGACTATATAAAGGATAAAACTCAGGAACAGCCAATGAAAGAGAGGCATAGAGCAAAGAAAAGGGGCAGGTACAGGACCTTCCAAGCCCTCTTCAGGCTTACCCACCTCACAGCTCCTCTCTTGATATATTCGCCAACCCAGAAGCTCTCTGAAACTCATGGTTTAGGGGTTTCTACGGAGATTGCATTATGTATGCATGATATTGATTAAGTCTTTGGTCATTGGTGATTGAACTCAATCTCCAGCCTGTTTTCTCTCCTCAGACGTCAGGGAGTGAGGCTGAATGTTCCAGCCCTCTAATCATGCCCTAGTTTTTCTGGCAACTAGCCCTCATGCTGAAGCTTTCTAGAAGCCCCCAACCACCACTCTTCTCATTAACATACAAAAGATACTCTATTAGTCCACAAATTTCAATTTCAGTCTTTTGGAGCTATATGCTGGAAACCAGAGTCCAGTTTATTTTTTATCACATTCAGTCTATAAAATATATTCTGCATCTAATGACTTCTCAACACTTCCATTGCTACCACCTTATTCCAAGCCACCATTATCTTTAGCCTAGATGATTGTAATAGCCCACTCTATTACAAACATAGTCCAATGTAATAACAGAACCTACTCTAGGGAAATAATAGAAGCCAATTAGTCACAAAATTGTTAAATACCTGAAAGAACAAACGGAAGAGTTAGGATAATCCAGACATTATTTATTATAGCCAGCTACTACCCCTAGAGATGATATTATTGGAACCCAAAAGCTGAGACCACCCAATACAAATGGCAATCACAGTAGCCTGCCCAGCAGGGACCGGCCTTGGGGCACATGCAGCAGTCACCACAGGCACAACCCAACAATAAGAGAGAGGGACCAATGCCCCAGCTTGTCCCTTCTTGGTGCCCTGAACTTCATGACAATGCTTCTTTGTGAACAAATTCAATTTGAAACCAATTAGCAAGGGAATCTGGGAAGTATATTTTGTAGAGGTTAGGCCTCTAAGATATAGATGTAACTAGAAGAAGGGGAGGGAATGAATTTGGGAGAAAACAGATGCTTTCTGATTTGTCTCCCAGCTTCCATTAAAGCTGTCTACCCACTACCACTCTCCAGTACATACACATTCTATTCCAACAGAGGAGGCAAAGTGATCCTTTTTAAAATAAAGCAAATTATTTCACTCCAATGGCCAAAATTTTATGGTTGTCTTCCTGTCTTGCAGAGTAAAAGTCAAAATCATCACAGTAGCCTACAACATCTACATGACCTCCCTCCCATTTCACCTCTTTGACGAAACCTGCTTCTTTTTCCCTAACTCAATTTTCTCATGCTACGGTGACCAGCTTGCTGCTCCTAGAGGGCACCAGGAACCTTCCTAACTCTGGATCTTTCCAGCTACTATTATTCCCTTCCTCTAATATCTGCATGGCTTACTCTCTCACCTGCTTCAAGCCATGCTGAAACACCAGGTTTTCATGTTAAAGAGCCATCCTTGAGCATCACAGCAATGTGCTGAGAACATGTAACAAAAGCTTCCTGTAAAAGAACTGAATTGGAAGAGATATTTAGTGCTCAATGCTTTTACTGTTTTTTTCCTTACATTAAACTATGCTAACTTAACACGTCTTTGTTGTCTTCTTCTATGATTTGACATCTAATGAAAAACATTATAATATTACATTATTATCAAAGCTGTAACTGTAAAAAGAATTTGAACAGCCAGACATGAAAATGCAGATGACACCCCAGAACATTTATGTTGTTGATGTTGTTCAATGCAACTCATTTCATGGTTCAACTCAGCACAATATCCTACTTGAACAAAATAATAAAGAGAGAAATGCCAAATAATAGGGGAGAACGTAGTAGACTCTAAAGCTACAGTTTAGCTATTACACCAAAAACAAGTGCTATCTGAATAAATTATAAACTTGACAGATTTTGACATGAAGAAGCTAATTTAGTAGAACTGTCACAATCCCAAGTCTCTCTTTCTTGTTTCAAGGAAATTTTGATTGAATGCTAACTGAAGCACTGAGTGGCATGCTGCAAAATTTATAATTTGTTATTTTTTCTCAATAAAACATTAACAACAAAGTAGTATATGATCTAAAAGTAAATCTGCTGACAAAGCAGAAACCAACTTGTGGGCACTTCTCTGCCTCATGCCTGTCTCATACTATATAAGTAATCTTTCACCTGAATGGGATATTAGCTACATTATTGTTTTTAACCAAGATCTGTTTTCTTCAGTGTTGACGTGCAATTAATTTTCCTGGCCAGTGAGAAGTGTGGCTAGGAAAACTGAAAAGGGTAACAAATATGGCCATTACAAATATGGCCACAATAATCAATCCTTTCCTTATCCATGCCCTTTTCCATTGATTTTCAACTACTCCCATCAAGAGATGGAGTCTGTTTCTTCGCCTTTTTATCTGGGCCAGCCTGGTAAATAGAATGTGGTAGAAGTGACAGGATGCTATTTCCAAGCCATGAAGTCAAGGGTCTTCTGTGTAACTCTTTCAGAACTCTGCCACCACCATGTGTTTCTTCTCCATGTGGTTTCTCATCCACCATCAGTCTAAACCAACCAGCAGCAGACCCTACAAACACGGTCAGCCCAGAAAAAACATCCAGCTGAGCTCTGTCCAAACTGCCAGTTTGCAGATATGTAGGCTAAAAGAGCAGCTGCTTTAAGCCACTATGTTTGTGATTGATTATTATGTGGTAATTATAAGGTAGCATCTTTCTTTGCTGACAAGTAGAGGAAAAAGATACTGATTTCATTTTGAATTGCAGCTTGAGTTTTAACTGGAATAAGCAGAAGGTCCCTTTGGTGTCAACAGATTAGATAAAAAGAATTGGGTTGTTTGTTCCCCCTAGTGTTTCCTCACTAGATCACAGTTCTAGATACCAGTGGCTGGCACTCATGCACCACGTAGTGGTACAGGAAGTCCATCTCCCTTAAAACAGAGGAGCTCTGAGAGCAGAATGGGCATTTTCAATTCTGCTCAGACAGCTAAGAAAAAAAACAACACGTTTAATTACTGTCACACAGATGTACTACTTTGATTGTCAACTTTTGTTTGATTAAATCAGTCTTTTATGGAAAAGGAGGCTAACATTCTTATGGTACAAAATTGGCTCATACAAACTAAAGCAGAAAAAATTCATAAATCACACACCACAGCTAGAATTGACTTATTTTGGTCGCACTGAGTAGAAAGAGAAGTCCCTTCAACACAGTCCTCAGACTGGTATATCTGGAGGGTCATCTCCTATCCTCCTAAACAATGATAACAAATGGACTGGACCAGTTCAAACCTCACAGGAAGAGCCAGTATAAAGTATATGGGCATCGAATCAAATCAGATGAATGTAAGAAATACTGGGAAAACAATGATAAAGAAGGCAAAAGGAAATCGCCTACCCAAGCATCTCCTATTGTTTCTAGATTTATCATTGGCAGGTAGGTAAAGTCACCCAAAATATCTTCTTGATACTGACTGAAGTCTTCATTTCATGTGTATCTCCTTACTACACAATTCAACTTACAAAATCATTCTGGAAATCAAGTCTATCAGGTACTAATTAACTCATATTCACATGTATCACTATGTACTATGAATCTTCATTATGTCAGGTCATGATAAAGATTCAAAAATGAGTAAGCCATAGACACTGTGTTACACAATGTATGGGGGATGTTGGTAAAGAAACACCTTAACATAGCTAACAAAAGGTAGAAAATAGGAAGAAATTACATTAGTTGAAAATGGAGATAATCATTTGAATTGGACCCTGAAGGACAGGCAGGATTTGAACATGAATAACAGTGACATGGAAGAAGAGGAAATCTAGGATGAGACAATAGCTTGTTTCTCTTTGCAGAGAGGAAAATATATTGGGTGGACCTGGCCAAAGCTATTACATTAGGAAAGCTTTTCTTTGGAGGTCCTGGCCTCTTGTTGCTGACCTAAGAAGGTAAGAAAGAAAAAAGCATTAGCATAGGAAATGGACTATATTTAGGACTAAATTATATAGAAGCAATATATCCTTGCTTCTGAAACATAAATCAGTGTGTACTTTGTAACTTTTCAAATGAATATTCATAACTTAGAATGTATTTTAATGACATTTTAATCATATCTCAAGCAATGCACACATTAATTTTCTTTTGTCTGCAACTTTATTACTCCATTGGAATTACAGGATTTTGCTACCATTTTTGTTCCGTGATACAATTAGTCCATGTAGATTTGTTTGTACTTACCTTTAGCCCAGTAAATAATGTAGATTATGGTTACCGTTAGTGTGCCTGATTTTGTTCTGAGTATATTTTTCTCAGACAACTCAAAGTTATCATTTTAATGACTGACTTGAATTCCTTCCTAACAAATCTAAATCTAAATGCCTTGTGTTTTTTTACTTTTTCCTTCCTCATCTTATTATTTTCTCTCCTCTCTCTTATGTTTTCTTTTTTTTTTTTTTTTTGTCCTCCAAACTTTCCTGTAGCAAAATGAAATTGCTGTCTCCTATCAGATTATAGCAATCCTGGCATTATTACAAAAGATTTCCCTCATCTAACTAGAACTAAGAAGCGATACGTTTTAATCTGAGATATTTCTAGACTGACATAAAAAGTAAAGTTTTGAATTTGGCTCTATCACTTAACCCATAAACAAGCTTAGTACACCTTACTTCAGATTCCTTATGAATAAATTCTGACTTTAATAGAAATATTGACACATGTTTATTGTATGTTTTGTGTGCCAGAAATTGTGCTACATGATAGAAAACATACAATAACATAAGATTCTCATAAGGCTAAGGACTATGAAATATAAAGAAATCAATAAAATCAGTCAAAATGCCTCATAAAAATGCAAATCATGTTTTAAATGCTAAAGAGAGCTTCATATTAGCTGTATAGAACTTTATATCCTAACACATATGAAGTGAACAAGAGTGAAGACACAATACTGTTGAATAGACTCTATTTCCCTTTTAGTGTTTGCCAAGCATGACTACATAAAAGCTTTAGTTCTCCAGTAATCAAGAGGCTAATGTTTACAAAATTTTTTTCTTTGTACCTCATTGCTGCAGAATAACTTCTTTCTTTGGCATTATTTGATATCAATGAAAGCCTCTTTTAAAAAATTTTTCTTTTATATTTTTCTTTGTTCAAAATTAAACAGTGGGAATAAGTAAAAAAAAAATCTTATACCTTAGAATTTTGACAGATAAGTGCAGGATATAAAGGGCATGCATAGGATTTAAAATGTAATGGGATATGTGGAAGACTATATAGAGGCCTGTGACTATAACCTAATGCATGGTGCTGTGGTCTAGGAATTATCAAGGCCCAGAAACTCTGAGGAGATAATCCTTATCACTTGTACCTCACTAGCTAAACTTTGTATTATGCAATATACATGGCAGTGTGATAAAGAAAAGGGGTAGGCTTTGGAAGTGATTGGAGAAAACACTGTAGTGATGACCAGACATAATTGTAGTAAAACTTTTCCTGTTTGAATTGAGCTTGGAAATAATAGTTCAGACTATTTGCTTGGTGACAGACATCAGGCACTATGAGGTTAATGAAATATTTTAAGACTTTGAAAGACAAACTGGTTTTTGTCTTCTTTTTTACTTTAGATCCTATAAGGTTTTTACATCAAAGAGCCGTTACTACTGCATAGGGAAAGAAAAACAAGACCTTGCCTGTTTTTGGTAAAACAAGATGGATAAATTATTTTGTAAAATAAATATTTATCTACAATTTTTGAAGGTCCTGAATTTATAGTTTCCATATGGTATAGGATGCACTAATCTTATATCACATTTGTGATTTGTGTAAATGATTACTATTTATTAAACATTATTTAAAATACGTATGAACCATACCCAAAAAGCATATTTAAAGTAACATATCATGATTGTCTATGATTTCTTTCAAAAAAAATAAGCAAATATTAGAAAATCTGTCAAAGTAATACCTGATAGTAAAGGCTTAAGAAGAAAAACATGTTTATCTCAGTTTTTATAGTCTTTGCTAAGGTTTAAAATATTTGTATTAAAAACTCTTGGTAACCTCTTAAACTTGTAATAGTCATGTAGCAAAAATTTGCTACAAACATTGGACATAATGGAGAAACTGATCACATTCCCACCACCACAACTACTATATCACAAAATACTGGAGGCCTTATCAAACACTATATGAAAAGAAAAGAAAATGAGTTACAAATCTGAAAGGGAAAAGCCAAAATTGTCATTATTTCAAATGATGTAATAATATGCTCAGAAAAAAAAGAACAAGAAACAACTGATGAAGAACAAGAAACTGACAAAGTATTAAAAATAAAAAACTGAGGGCAGTTTATCACATTCAAGATTAACCTACCTTGGGAAACTCTTCCGAGATGCAACAAATGGGAGAATTCTCGATCAAGGAAATGGAAATCATACAACAATATGTAATTGTCTTTAAATATGTTACGCAAACATCTCAAAAACATAATGATGAAATAAAATATATGCATCAAGTACTGAAGGTTACTAAACAAAAATAGTAAAATATGAAAAGAACTCTTTTAAAAACATAAAAATGAAAAAATACTATTACAAATGAGAAACTCAAAAGTTGAAATAAACATTTGATAACATGGCTGAATACAGAATTAAATACTGAAGTATAGAACTGATGAACTAACTTAGAACGCAGCACAGGAACTAGCAGATACGAATATATGAAAAGGGATCAGCAAGGTCCTTAGCAAGGTCAGTTTGCTTTTTAATTCAGATTTATAAATGTTTGTGAAATGCCCAAATACTAGGAATAAAGAAAAGGTCATAAAAGCAACCAAAGGAAACAAATATTACCTACAAAAGATGCAGGAATTTTGCTCCAGAGTTCAACTAAAGTCCAGGTTCTTGTCTAACAACCAGGAAAAAATTAGGCACGCAGACACATTGAAAGGTAAGGATAGCAGCATTTAGTAAAAGAAAGCTCTCAGCAAAAATAAAAAGAGGACCTGCCAACAGACTCCCAGCTCACAGACTGAATACCAGGCCACCACACACGAGCTGAAGAGCCCAGACTCCTCCCCGGGCATCAGGCTTGAATTCTCGGTGGCTCCACCCCACTCCTCCAGTATGCAGGTGGGCCCCCCAGTCTGCTGTGGGCATGCCCAGACAAAGCCCTGTTCCGTCATCTACACAGAAGCATCTAATGTAAACATTTGTGGGGCAGGTCAGAGATTCTCTGGGAACCCTCTCTTATCCGCCTCTTACATCTATCACAAATAGATAACATCTTTATAAGTGCTCTCACTAGCAACACAATGTCCTAGGAATTATATTTTCAAATTTTAGAAGGGAAATGATTGTCAATATAGAGTTCTGCACCCTAGTAAACCATCATTCGAGAGTGAGCGTAAAATATAAGTGTTTCAGATACTCAGTTTTTGATCACATGTACTAACTGGAAAATAACTATAGAATGTACTTAGCAAGAAAATAAAAATGATCTCAAATAAGAGTAAATATTGAGAAAAAATTTTTTCAAAATAAGCAGCAAAACATGTTCATAAATTTAAATAAGCATTGACTTAGAAAAGCTGCATTTTTTGCTTGAAACAATGTGTAAAAAATTTTCCACATGTGATTATAGAAGATAGGAGCATGATTTAGTTCAGAATGTAACATCTCTCTGCTTTGAAAGAATACAGACTAACTGGTTCTAGGGAATATCAGAAAATATAAATATGATATATAAGTGAAAAAATGTTGAGTTATCCCTGAAAGAATAGAATTAAGTACATAACTTCTAAACTTATACAGAAAAAGAGGGGAATAGAAATGACTTCACTGGATCAATAGAATATAGGGTAAGGGGAAAAAGGGACAGAAAAAGTGAGAGGTGAAGCCAGCTGGGTTTCTGAGTCAGGTGTGGACTTGAAGAACTTTTCTGTCTAGCTAAAGGATTGTAAACGCACCAATCAGCACTCTGTGTCTAGCTAAAGGTTTGTAAACGCATCAATCCGTGCTCTGTGTCTAGCTAATTGGGTAGGGGACTTGGAGAACTTTTCTGTCTAGCTAAAGAATTGTAAATGCACCAATCAGCTCTCTGTGTCTAGCTAAAGGTTTGTAAATGCACCAATCAGAGCTCTGTGTCTAGCTAATCAGGTAGGGGACTTGGAGAACTTTTCTGTCTAGCTAAAGGATTGTAAATGCACCAATCAACACTCCGTGTCTAGTTAAAGGCTTGTAAACACACCAGTCAGTGCTCTGTGTAAAAACAGACCAATCAGCACTCTGTAAAACGGACCAATCAGCACTCTGTAAAATGGACCAATCAGCACTCTGTAAAATGGACCAATCAGTTCTCTGTAAAATGGACCTATCAGCAGGATGTGGGTGGGACCAAATAAGTGAATAAAAGCAGGCCACCTGAGCCAGCAGTGGCAACCCACTGAGGTCCCTTTCCAGGGTTGTAGAAGCTTTGTTCTTTCCCTCTGTTCTTTTGCTCTTCACAATAAATCTTGCTGCTGCTCACTCTTTGGCTCTGCGCCACCTTTAAGAGCTGTAACACTCAGTGCGAAGGTCTGCAGCTTCACTCCTGAAGCCAGTGAGACCAGGAACCCACCAGAAGGAAGAAACTTTAGACACATCTGAACATCTGAAGGAACAAACTCCGGACACACCATCTTTAAGAACTGTAACACTTACTGTGAGGGTCCGCAGCTTCATTCTTGAAGTCAGAAGACCAAGAACTGACCAGAAGGAGCCAGTTCCAGACACAAAAGCATGGCACAGAAAGCAAAACTAAAATGCTGAAAAAAGTCAAAACATCTGAGCAATCATCAAGAATCAGAATGAGCTAAACCCACCTTTCCAATACCAGAAATCTCAGATTATTTAACAAAATCCAGTTATATCCTTTATAAGAGAAACACCAAATGCAATAACACAGAAATGCTGAAAAGAAAAAGAAAAAAGAGAAAGCATGTGAACATTAATAAGAAAAAAGTTGGTGCATCAATATTAATATCAGAAAAGAATGAAATTTCAGATGAAGTATATTAAGGAAAAGAAGAACACTTTATACCAATAAAGTAACAAATCATGAAGAAAATACTCTAATGTTGAATCTATAAAAATATATAAAACAAGTAATAGCCAGATTACAAGACGAAATGGATAGCTCCACAGCCGTAGTGGGAGATTTTCAACGAATCACTCATATACTGAGAGATAAAGGAGACAAAAATTAAAAATCAAATAAGATTTGAAAAACAAAAATTTTCATCTGAAAGAATTTCTATGTGGAAAGATCATTTTCAATTGCCATATACTTTCTCTAGTATAATGGCTTGTCCTCTGCCTTAGTAAATGTCCACAAATCCATCACTTGACATTTTCCCCCAAGCTCTTTTTTCTTTCCAATTATTTTGTTTAGATTTTCACTTTAAATGCTGTCCTCTGGCCTTATTTAATTAATTTCTGATGGTGAAATTATTTCTCTGATTATAATTCCATTTAAACAAACCAGATAAGTCATCCTTTTAAAAACTCCCGGAGAGAGCACCATCCATTGACTTCCACTTAAGCATCATTGATCAAGGCTTTGTCATCTGACCACTAGTAGCTTCAAAGTCAATTGACTTTCTTTACCAAGGCGGCAGAAAGCCATTTTGTACCATAAAATAGCAAAATTGATCGCTAAACTGCAGGAAAATAAAATGAATAAGTGAATAAATAAATAATAATATATGTGCATAACCTCCTCCTCCCAAATTTGAGCACCCTGTAGCCTGTGATGAAAAAATACCAAACTGACAGGAATTGAATTAAAACTTAAAATCACTTCCTTAATAAAATTACAAAAGTTGGGAGAGTTGGAAGGGATTATATTCATATAGACAGTAATTTATATTAAAAACAATATCATTTTAAAACAATGTCTTAGCTCCACAAACATGGCCACCACAAACCCAGCCCACTCATCTTTTGATTGTTTATCTTAGTCTGTCCACATACCCTGTTCCTACCCAGCATTTTCTTTTAGAGTAAAAATTCCTTATAAGTTTTATATATAAATATGTGTGTGTTTGTGTGTGTATATATATATAGTTTAAGTTCTGGGGTATATGTGTAGAATGTGCAGGTTTGTTATATAGCTATACACGTGCCCTGGTGGTTTGCTGCACCCATCAACCCATCACCTACATTAGGTATATCTCCTAATGTTATCTCTCCCTTCACCCCCGACAGGCCCCAGTGTGTGATGTTCCCCTCCCTGTGTTCATGGGTTCTCATTGTTCAAATCCCACTTGTGAGTGAGAATATGCAGTGTTTGGTTTTCTGATCTTGTGATAGTTTGCTGATGATTTCCAGCTTCATCAATGTACCTGTAAAGGACATGAACTCATCCTTTATTATGGCTGCATAGTATTCCATGGTGTACACATGCCACATTTTCTTAATCCAGTCTATCACTGATGGGCATTTGGGTTGGTTCCAAGTCTTTGCTATTGTGAATAGTGCCACAATAAACATACATGTGCAGGTGTCTTTATCATAGAATGATTTATAGTCCTTTGGGTATATACCCAGTAATGGGATTGCTGGGTCAAATGGTATTTCCAGTTCTGGATCCTTGAGGAATTGCCACACCGTCTTCCACAATGGTTGAACTAATTTACACTCCCACCAGCAGTGTAAAAGCATTCCTATTTGTCCACAACCTCTCCAGCATCTGTTGTTTCCTAACTTTTTAATGATCACCATTATAACTGTCATGAGATGGTATCTAATTGTGGTTTTGATTTACATTTCTCTAATGACCAGTGATAATCAGCATGTTTTCATGTCTGTTGGCTGCATAAATGCCTTCTTTTGAGAAGTGTCTGTTCGTATCCTTTGCCCATTTTTTCACGGTGTTGTTTGTTTCTTTCTTGTACATTTGTTTAAGTTGTTTGTAGATTCTGGATATTAGCCCTTTGTCAGATGGATAGATTGCAAAAATTTTCTCCTATTCTGTAGGTTGCCTGTTCACTCTGATGATAGTTTCTTTTGCTGTGCAGAAGCTCTTTAGTTTAATTAGACCCCATTTGTCAATTTTGGCTTTTGCTGCTGTTGCTTTTGGTGTTTTAGACATGAAGTCTTTGCTCATGCCTATGCCCTGAATAGTATTGCTCAGGTTTTCTTCTAGGGTTTTTATGGTTCTAGGTCTTATGTTTAAGTCTTTGATCCATCTTAAGGTAATTTTTGTAAAAGGTGTAAGGAAGGGGTCCATTTTCAGTTTTCTGCATATTGCTAGCCAGTTTTCCCAACACCTTTTATTAAATAGGTATTCTTTTCTGCATTGCTTGTTTGTGTCAGGTATGTCAAAGATCAGATGGTTGTAGCTGTGTGGTGTTATTTCTGAGGCCTCCATTCTGTTCCATTGGTCTATATATCTGTTCTGGTACCAGTACCGTGCTGTTTTGGTTACTGCAGCTTTGTAGTATAGTTTGAAGCCAGATAGCATGATGCCTCCAGCTTTGCTGTTCTTGCCCAGGATTGTGTTGGCTATGCGGACTCTTTTCTGTTGCATATGAAGTTTAAAATAGTTTTTTCCAATTCTGTGAGGAAAGTCAGTGGTAGTTTGATGGGGATAGCATTGAATCCATAAATTACTTTGGGCAGTATGGCCATTTTCATGATATTGATTCTTCCTACCCATTAGCATGGAATGTTTGTCTATTTGTTTGTGTCCTCTCTTCTTTCCTTAAGCAGTGGTTTGTAGCTCTCCTTGAAGAGTTCCTTCACGTCCCTTGTAAGTTGTATTCCTAGGTATTTTATTCTCTTAGTAGCAATTGTGAATGGGAGTTCACTCATTATTTGGCTCTCTGTTTGCCTGTTATTGATGTATAGGAATGCTTGTGATTTTTGTACATTGATTTTTGCAGCCTGAGACTTTGCTGAAGTTGCTTATCAGCTTAAGGAGGTTTTGGGCTGAGACGATGGGACTTTCTAAATCTACAATCATGTCATCTGCAAACGGAGACAATTTGACTTCCTCACTTCCTTTTTGAATACCCCTTATTGCTTTCTCTTGCCTGATTGCCCTGGCCAGAACTTCCAATACTATGTTGAATAGGAGTGGTGAGAGAGGGCCTCCTTGTCTTGTGCCAGTTTTCAAAGGGAATGCCTCCAGCTTTTGCCCATTCAGTATGATATTGGCTGTGGGTTTGTCATAAATAACTCTTCCTATTTTGACATATGTTCCATTGATAACTAGTTTATTGAAAGTTTTTAGCATGAAGGGCTGTTGGATTTTGTCAAAGGCCTTTTCTGCATCTATTGGATAAACATGTGGTTTTTGTTGTTGGTTATTTTTATGTGATGGATTATGTTTATTGATTTGTGTATGTTGAACCAGCCTTGCATCCCACGGATGAAGCCAACTTTATTGTGGTGGATAAGCTTTTTCATGTGCTGCTGGATTCGGTTTGCCAGTATTTTATTGAGGATTTTCACATCAAGGTTCATCAGGGATACTGGCCTGAAATTTTCTTTTTTTGTTGTGTCTCTGCCAGGTTTTGGTATCAGGATGATGCTGGCTTCATAAAATGAGTTAGGGAGGAGTCCGTCTTTTTCTATTGTTTGGAATAGTTTCAAAAAGAATGGTACCAACTCCTCTTTGTACCTCTGGTAGAATTCGTGTTGGGATTCACTCAGGATGGTGGCAGAAATATTAAAAGGAAATATTAGGGAAAGTTATAGGGAATAGTCACAAACCTTTTGGAAGGCCAAAAGGTTACATAGCTTGTAATAACTGAACAGGCTAAAGGCAGCCGTTTCTTACCTTAGAGCATTAGGTCATAGCATAAATATTAGGGACAATAGAGGCTTCCCCAGTTAAGTGTGTTTACCTCCATTAACTAACCCCTGAGCCAGATGGCTCCCTCGGTGGGGGAGAGATTGAGGAGGGAAATTGCTCCTTCATGGTATTTACTTTAGACCCCAGTACCTGAGTTTTAATCATTCCTAGAACTACTCTCTTAACTGTCTTAATTATCTGCAAGTATGTTTACTCAAAGCTTCTGTTGTTAATTGTACACCAAATAAATGCCTGGTGTGCAAACTGCTCAGGGCCTGCTACAGTGACAAACCTCTCTTGATATGCAGGCGGTTGGACACTCAGCTGAACTGGCAAAACAAAATATCTGTGTATCAGTGTACATTTTATTCACCTGTCATTTGGGTCAGGGTCTGCAGGCAGACGCCCGCAGCTAATGTCCTCAAGTCTGAGGAGCAATACCTCAAATTCGGCTGTGAATCCGTCTGGTCCTGGACTGTTTTTGGTTGGTAGGCTATTAATTACTGCCTCAATTTCAGAACTTGTTGTTGGTCTATTCCGGGATTCGACTTCTTCCTCGCTTAGACTTGGGAGGTGTATGTGTCTAGGAATTTATCCATTTCTTCTAGATTTTCTCGTTTATTTGCGTAGAGGTGTTTATAGTATTTTCTGATGGTAGGTTTGTATTTCTGTGGGATCAGTGGTGATATGCCCTATTTCATTTTTTATTGCATCTATTTGATTCTTCTCTCTTTTCTTCTTTGTTAATCTGGCTAGCGGTCTATCTATATTGTTGATTTTTTCAAAAAAAAAAAACAGCTCCTGGATTAATTGATTTTTTGAACGTTTTTCATGTCTCTTTCTCCTTCAGTTCTGCTCTGATCTTAGTTATTTCATGTCTTTTGCTAGCTTTTGGATTTGTTTGTTGTTGTTTCTCTAGTTCTTTTAATTTTGATGTTAGGGTGTCAATTTTAGATCTTTCCTGCTTTCTTTTGTGGGCATTAATATTATACATTTCCCTCTAAACACTGCTTTAAATCTGTCCCAGAGATTCTGGTACGTTGTGTCTTTGTTCTCGTTGGTTTCAAAGAACATCTTTATTTCTGCCTTCATTTAATTATGTACCCAGTAGTCATTCAGGAGCAGGTTGCTCAGTTTCCATGTAGTTGAGCGGTTTTGAGTGAGTTTCTTAATCCTGAGTTCTAGTTTGATTGCACTGTGGTCTTTTCTTTAAGAGCGTTGAATATTGGCCCCTACTCTCTTCTGGCTTATATGATTTCTGCAGAGAAATATGCTATTAGTCATGGGCTTCCCTTTGTGGGTAACCCGACCTTTCTCTCTGGCTGCCCTTAACATATTTTCCTTCATTTCAACCTTGGTGAATCGGACAATTATGTGTCTTGGGGTTGCTCTTTGCAAGGAGTATCTTTGTGGTGTTCTCTGTATTTCCTGGATTTAAATATTGGCCTGCCTTGCTAGGTTGGGGAAGTTCTCCTGGATAATATCCTGAAGAGTGTTTTCCAACTTAGTTTCATTCTCCCCATCACTTTCAGGTACACCAATCAGATGTAGATTTGGTCTTTTTACATGGTCCCATATTCTTGGAGGCTTTGTTCTTTCCTTTTTATTCTTTTTTCTCTAATCTTGTCTTCTCTCTTTATTTCATTATGTTGGTCTTCAATCACTGATATCCTTTCTTCCGCTTGATTTATTTGGCTATTGATACTTGTGTATTTTTCATGAAGTTCTCATGTTGTGTTTTTCAGCTCCATCAGGTAATTTACATTCTTCTCTACATTGGTCATTCTAGTTAGCAATTCAACTAACTTTTTTTCAGGGTTCTTAGCTTCTTTGCATTGGGTTAGAACACGCTCCTTTAGCTCGGAGTTGTTTGTTATTACCCACCTTCTGAAGCCTACTTCTGTCAATTCGTCAGACTCATTCTCCAACCAGTTTTGTTCCCTTGCCGGCAAGGAGTTGTGATCCTTTGGAGGAGGAGAGGCATTCTGGTTTTTGGAATTTTCAGCCTTTTCGCGCTGGTTTTCCCCATCTTTGTGGATTAATCTACCTTTGGTCTTTGATGTTGGTGACCTTTGGATGGGGTCTTTGAGTGGATGTGCTAATCCTTTCTGTTTATTTCTTTTTCCTTGTGACAGTCAGGCCCCCCTGCTGCCAGTCTGCTGGAGTTTGCTGGAGATCCACTCCTAAACCTGTTTGCCTGGGTATCACCAGTGGAGGCTGCAGAGCAGCAAAGATTGTTGCCTGTTCTTTCCTCTGGAAGTTTTGACCCGGTGGGCACCTGCCAGATGCCAGCCCGAGCTTTCCTTGTATGAGGTGTCTGTCGGCCCCAACTGGGAGGTATCTCCCAGTCAGTATACATGGGGGTCAGGGACCCACTTGAGGAGGCAGACTGACCTTTAGCAGAGCTCAAACACTGTGCTGGGAGGTCTGCTTCTCTCTTCAGAGCTGTCAGGCAGGGACGTTTACGTCTGCTATAAGCCCCTGACTGGGGATCCTGCCTTTTTTACAGAGATGCCCTGTCCAGAGAGGAGCAATCTGGCAGTTGGGCCACAGCAGCCTTGCTGAGCCACAGTGGGCTCCACCCAATTCAAACTTCCCAGCAGCCTTGTTTACACTGGCTATACAACTGCATACTCACACCTCAGCAATGGCGGACACCCCTCCCCACACCAAGCTCCTCCATCCCGATCTCAGATTGCTGATGTGCTGGCAGCGAGATTTTCAAGCCAGTGGATCTTAGTTTCCTGGGCTCCGTGGGAGTAGGACCCACCGAGCCAGACCACTTGGCTCCCTGGCTTCAGCTCCCCATTCTGGGGGAGCGAACAGTTCTGTCTCAGTGGCATTCCAGGCGTCACTCAGGTAGGGGGGAAAAAATGTTAAAAAATAAAAAAATAAAAAAAGGCTCCTGCACCTAGTTCTAGTTCAGTGTCTGCCCAATTTGCTGCCCAGTTTTGTGCTTGAAACCCAGGGCCCTAGTGGGGTAGTCACCGGAAGGAATCTCCTGGTTTGTGGGTTGCGAAGACTGTGGGACAAGCACTGTATCTGTGCCCTTGTTTCTCAGGTCTGACGCTCACGGCTTCACCTGGGTTGGGGAGAAAACTCCCCGACCCCTGGAACTTCCCAGGTGAGGTGACGCCCCAGCCTGCTTTGGGCTGCAGCCAGTGTCCAACCAGTCCCAGTGAGATGAACTGGGTACCTCAGTTGGAAATGCAGAAATCACCCGTCTTCTGCACAATCTCGCTGGGAGCTGCAGACCGTTGCTGTTCCTATTTTGCCATCTTGAATTTCCCTGTGGCCTTTATAAGTTTTCTATAAGTTCTCTCAGTTCTTAATAGCAATCATGCTGGTCAACATACACCGCTTTCAAAATGCCTTAAGCTTAATAAGAAAACACAGAATCTTGATCTTCACTTGTCTTGACTTTTAAAATTGTGTTCAATGCTGAATAAACCAACATAAACTCGAAGTCTAGTTCATTAAAAAAAGGTTTTAAAGCCTTTTTAAATTCAAAGCCATGCTAAAATTTCAGAAATACACTTGTCCTTGACTTTGCGACTTATCATTCTGTACATCCCCTTTAATATTTAAAAAACATGTTTGCAACAAAATACTTTGAAATTTGAAGAAAAAACATTGCAAAGTCAAATGTCAAGAAATAGACACCTTAAAAAAACAAAAAGGTTAATGGAACAGAATAGAGAACCCAGATACAAATCCAACATTTACAGCAAACTTATATTTGACAAAGGTGTCAAAAATATACGATGGAGAAAGGAGAGTCTCTTCTATAAATGGTGCTGGAAAAACTGGATAATCAGTTGGGTACAGTGGCTCATAATCCCAGCACTTTGGAAGGCCAAGTTGGGAGGATCATCTGAGGTTGGGAGTTTACATGGTGAAACTCTGTCTTTACTAAAAGTACAAAAATTAGCCAAGTGTGGTAGTGCACACCTGTAATCTCAGCTACTCAGGAGGCTGAGTGAGGCATGAAATCTTTTGAACCTGGGAGGTGGAGGTTGCAGTGAGCCAAGATTGAGCCACTGTACTTCAGCCTGGGTGACAGAGTGAGACTCTGAAAAGAAGGAAAGGAGGAAGGAAAAAAAAAAAGAAGAAGAAAAGAAATTCAGAGAGAGAGAGAGAAGGAGGGAGGAAGGGAGGGAGGGAGACTGGATAACAGTATGCAAAAGAATAAAACTAGGCCCCTGGCCAGGCACGGTGGCTCATGCCTGTAATGCTAGCACTTTGGGAGGCCAAGGCGGTGGATCATGAGGTCAGGAGTTTGAGACCAGCCTGGCCAATATGGTGAAACCCCACTTCTACTAAAAATACAAAAATTAGCCAGGAATGGTGGCATACACCTGTAGTCCCAGCTACTCAGGAGACTGAGGAAGAAGAATTGCTTAAACCTGGGAGGCAGAGGTTGCAGTGAGTCGAGATCACGACACTGCACTCCAGCCTGTATGACAAAGCAAGACTCTGTCTCAAAACAACAACAACAACAACAAAGCTAGACCCCTATCTCTCACCATATACAAAAATCAAATCAAAATGAATCAAAGAGTTCAGTGTAAGAGTTAAATATGACACTTCTAAAAGAAAACACTGGGGAAGTACTCAGGGACATTGATCTGGGCAAATCTTTTCTGTGTAAGCCCTCAAAAGCACAGGCAACAAAAGCAAAAATAGACAAATGGGATTGTTTCAAGCTAAAAAGTTTCTGTACAGCAAAGGAAACAATCAACAAAGTGAAGAAACAACCCACAGAATGGGAGAAAATATTTGCAAACTATCCATCTGACAAGGGATTAAAACCAGAACACATAAGGAGATCGAACAACAGTGGAAAGAACAATTTAAAAATGAGCAAAATATCTGAATGGAAGTTTCTCAAAAGAAGACATACCAATGGCCAACAAGTATATGAAAGGATGTTCAGCATTACTAATCATGAAAGAAATGCAAATCAAAGTCACAATAAGATATCACTCACCCCAATTAACATGGCATTTATTACAGAGACAGGGAATAACAGATACTGGTGGGGATATGAGAAAGTGGAACCCTCCTACACTGTCGGTGGGAATGTAAATTAGTACAGTCACTATGGAAAACAGTATGGTGATTCCTCAGAAACCTATGATGAGAACTACCATATGATCCAGCAATTTCACTACTGGATATATATCCAAAAGAAAGAAATCAATATATAGAAGAGATATCTGAACTCTCATGTTTATTGCAGCACTATTCACAATAGGCAAAATACAGACTGAACCAAAGTGCCCATCAATGGATGAATGAATAAAAAAAAAAGTGGTGTATATACACAATGGAATATTATTCAGCAAAGAAAAAAAGAATGAAATCCTGTAATTTACAGCAACATGGATGGGATAGAAGTCATTATGTTAAGTGAAATAAGCCAAGCACTGAAAGACAAACATCACATGTTCTCACTCATATGTGGGAGTTAAAAAAAATAAAGGGATTTCATAAAGATAAAGAGTAGAGGCCTCTGGCCTGTACAGAGGCCAGGAAATGTAGGACTGGGGGTGGAGATGGTTGATTAATGCCTACAAATATACTTTCAAGTAGAAGAAATAAGATCTAGTGTTTGATAGATTAGTAGGATGACTATAAATTAATCTCTTGTACATTTCAGTATAGCTAGAAGAGAATAATTGGAATGTTCCCAGCAGAAAGAAAAGATAAATATTTAAAGTGACAGATATTCCCATTACCCTAACTTGACTGTTACACATCATATGAATGTATCAATTATCACATATACTCCAAAAATATGTACATCTGTTATGTGTCAGTAAAAACAAAATAAATGAAGTTAGAAAGCTCATAGAAAAAAAGAGACAGATGTCTATTTTTAACTGACAAATAATAATTGTATATATTTATGAAGTACCATGTGATGTTTTCATATATATGTGATACATTGTCAGATGACTTTCCTCGAAGCACAATTATAGATTAACCCAAATGAACTACCTGAGCCATGAATTCCACCGACTCCTTTTGAGATGACAATCGCCTCAGTTAGGACTCATCATGTGCTGTCAACCTCAGGCACTTCTAGACCGCTATTATATGTGTAAATTGGGAAAATGTTACTCATAAAACCATATTATCATTTCACATATGTCTTTCTAATTTTGTTGTGTGCTAAATTGGACTCTTGCCTTTTAAATCAATTTAGCTCAAAATAAGATTAGAAGCCAATGATGAAACTTAGAATCTTAGAAGTCATTTGACTAAACATCAAACTAATCCATGGTGTTTCTTTGACCACTCCTATTATTTGCTCACTACCTTTTATGGGGTTGGCTTTAATAGCTGTAATCATTTTTAGTGCCTTTGCTTAGAATCCAAAGCTGTTTCACTATTATCACAACTCATGTGTTCTGCCAGAATCTGTTAAACTGTAGCAGGATAACTTACTAGCTTTCAAAAAGGGTGAGACCACAGACCCTTCACAGTTCTCAGTGCAAAAATCAGAAAGTGAGTGGCTTTGGAAAGGAGACTAATGGAAAGGGGCACAATGGAAGGAACTTTCTGTAGTTCAAGGTTGAAATTGAAACATCTTAATTGAAATGTTCTATTTCTTTATTTAGGTTGTAACCACAATTGTCAAATTAGAACACTTAAGAAATGTATTTATTGTATGTAAATTACACATCAAATTTTTTTTAATTCCTAAAAGTTCATCCTCAACTGAATGGCATTATTCCTTTTCATCTTCTCAGGAAATTTAAAACTTTTTTGGGGGGTGGAAATTAGCACCATCAGTATATACAATGTTAAATGACAAAAATAAGTAAAATTTATGAATAGTTAGCAGCAATTACCAAATAATTACATGAATGACAATTCAGAGAAAGACAAATATTTGATATGAGAGCTTTAAATGATCAATGTCTTTATAAGCTGTAATGTTTATTATTTAGGTTTTGTGAAATATCTAAAACTTTAAGTAGGAAAACTTCAGTGAAGATTCTCAAGTGGCTACTGAGAGAAGCCTGAACAATATGTTGACAGATTTTTGTAGAAAAGAAAATAGAGTAACTTGCAAAAATATCCAAAATATACCAATGACAAATTGAAATTCTCTCTCTCTCTCCAAAATATATATATATTTTGCAGCACTATATATATATTTGCAGCACTATTCACAATAGACTATATATATATATATATATATATATATATTTTTTTTTTTTTTTTTTTTTTTTTTTTTTGAGACAGAGTCTCACTCTGTCACCCAGGCTGGAGTGCAGTGGTGCCATCTCAGCTCACTGCAAGCTCCGCCTCCCGGGTTCATGCCATTCTCCTGCCTCAGTCTCATGAGTAATTGGGACTACAGGCACCCACCACTACATCCAGCTAATTTTTTGTATTTTTAGTAGAGACAGGGTTTCATCGTGTTAGCCAGGATGGTCTCGACCTCCTGACCTCGTGATCAGCCTGCCTGGGTCTCCCAAAGTGCTGGGATTACAGGCATGAGCCACCACTCCTGGTCCCAATATTTCATTTTTGAAAAAAAATCAGTAATGACTTCATGCCAGAAAGAACAGAAAAATCTAGTTTAAAAATTTGTAGCTGAACAATTGACTTCCTTGAATAAAATGAAGTTTAGATGCATAAATAAAATACCTTGATAAAGTAGGGCATTAAAGAAGACTGAGATATTATCATAGAAGCAGAGTTAGTGCAATTTGAGTATATGAATATAAAACATGTAGGAAGGTAGAGATGCGCTAAAAATTAGATGTGTAACAGAGGAAAATATTAATTTTTATTATACGTTGTTATAGGGTACATGTGCACAACATGCGGGTTTGTTACATATGTAGACATGTGCCATGTTGGTGAAATTAATATTGTTCCAAACAAATTCTAGAAGAATCTACTGTAGAGATGCTTATGAGCACTTTGAAAATAAGATGATTTCATGAAACCCCTTCAAAGCACACAGAGATAAACATACTTAACTAATACTTAAAAGAAAATAAAATAGGAGAGAAAATATCAGAGTGCCCTGCAGGTGATCAAGGAAAGTACTGTTTTCGGAAGATCTTGTTTCCATTTAAAACGTGCGTATTTGTGTTCTGCTTCACAATTAAGATATATTTCTTATTTGGGGTTCAAGTTCAGAAATATTTGCAAGCTTCTGTTCTGAATAGGTTTGCCTATAATATTTGAATAAGAAATGGAGAGACAGATACTATAGGAAGGAAGGTACCTACTATAACTAACTTGTTCCACTTACAAGCTTGGGCTACAAACTGTCATTTTTAATATATAAAACTAAGTGATTCTGAGTCACCTTCTCTACATATCCACATTCCCTGATAAATAACAGGATTCTAGCACTTTCTTAATCCAAAGTATTTGTCCCCATTAGTATCATTCCCACAATGGAAAAGCAGATCATCTGAGCAGCCCTTTGCCTCAGGGGAGATCCCTGGCCTGTTTCTGTTTTGTTCAAAGGCTGTGTAGTATAGCTGTGGAACAAGGGTGGTGGACCAATCAACTGAGGTGACTGAATCATAGACCAGAACTGCTGGTCTAATAGTAGCTACTCAGCATTTCAGGAAAGAGAGAGAATGCCTTTCTTTCCCAGAGTTATGTTAAGCTATAGTCACTCCATGCCACCCAAGGCCTGAGCCTCCTGTGTTAGGGCATTTCACAAGTACAGCATTTTTAGTTCTCTACTTCTACATAGACATCTGTTTTCTCCATGCATATGGCATGGTTAGATGATCTATACCAGCCACATGCTGTGCTCAGACACAGGCCTCTCCTACTACTCCAGGGGGAGGTTGCTACTCTTCTTATATCCAAAGAATCACTCTTACTGATTACTTGTGATGCTGGAGGGGAGATACAACCTTAAGTTTGGCATTGCCATCATGGGTTAGTGCTGGCAAGGGGCATCCCAGAGACTTGATGACAGTATTTCTCACTCCTGGCTTATCTTCGATGTGAAGAGCATCTCTTGTCCCAACACTGAAGCCATTCTTCCAGCTACAGACTTCATACTTGGGGCCTTCAGGATCCGGATCCATAGGAAGTCCCTGCCTCTGCTCCCTACTTCCAGAAGGGCAAGATCCACCGCAATTCCTGTCACAGAATTATTGACAATTAAAATATTTTCTTTCTTCTGTCCATCGTCTGAAATATTTTGGACTGTTGAGGCATTCTCTTTGCTATTTAGTCTTACCCCGAGCGTTTTGCATTTTGGCAGATCTCTCTATAGCTGGAGGCAGCATGCTTTGCTGTTTTTTTTTTTTCTGTCTTCAAATTGCACAGATTTGAAGTCAAACCCTGAATCTAACACTTCAAAGTTACATATCTTTATAACTTTGGGAAGCTGACTTCTCTGACTTCAAGTGAGGTTATGTTTAAATGTTAAAACCATAGTAGACATGCAGGAACTACTGGTTTCTTTCATTTTATATTTTGTTCTCGCAATGTGAGTGCATGATAGAAGTGCACTAACTAGTTGATTTGGCTTCAATTTTGTTGGAAGAAATTTTTTCAACAATTATTGATTGATATTAAACTAGATACCATTCATCGTTGAGGAATTACTGTTTCGGTAAAAATCATGTCAATCAGAGAATTATCTTTAAATTGTTAGCAATGGTGAAGTCATCAGAAGTTAGTCTGGGCATGTTTAAAGGAGGCAGTTGGATAGAAATGTGTCATGAAAAAAATAGAATGTACTGCGCTCTGAAGAATGACAAAAAGGGATTATTCAAATAAGAATGTAATTACTATAAACACCAATCTTGGCTATAATTGTTATATTTCTTTCTGATCCTCTGAGATTGCTTTTTATTTTTTGAAACAGGTGACTATTTTAATTCACTAGGTGAGTTATCACAGCCATCACCTTTCTGGACTTCCTCTCTAAATAAACGAAAACTATTCCAACATAATGAAGGAAAGCTGTACAGTCTGTTGAATTGTATTCTTGTGTCTCTCCTGAAAACTATAATGGAGGAATATGTGGCTTCTCTTGACCTAAAGGTAGAGAATGGTAAAATTCACTTATTGGCATTGTTTGCGTTGTAGATCTGATGCCAGTAGCTGGGGTAAGCCTTATGCACAGATGAAGTGTTCAGCTTCACAGCAATGTTTTGTACTAGGATTAGGAGAATATCCTGAGGAAATACATCTTTTCAAAACTCCATAATGCAGATCAAAATAGTATTAGTTACCATATGGTCTGTAAAGCAATTCTGGCCCAGTTCTCTCTATTTTGTAGATTAAACAAATAAAAAAAAAAATCACACACATAAAATTTTTTTTTCAAGCTCAAAAACCTCTGCCATAGCTAGCACAGGTACCTGGAATTCTACTTTCAAAGGTTCATTTACACATTAGAAGGCGTCTCAGTCTTCAGGTATCTTTGGCTAAAATGTAAACAGCTCTGCTAAGCACAGTACATTGACTTTTATCATCCTCCAACACCTGCAAAGATGATTCCCTGAAGTGATTAGCTAGGGAATGGACAAGGACAACAATGATAGGAGGCTATGTACATTGGGCTGGGGCAGCATGCGTATTCCAGGCATTTGGTGGAGTAGGTGTGAGAAAGTAAGTCGTGTGAATTTGGAAAAGAGACCCAAAAACAAACTTTTCCCATCTCACGATTGTGTCTGACTCTTGTCCTGAAAGTAGAAAAAGGCTAAGAAAATCAGGTTATACAATAGGGGGTGGAATAACTCAAAAGCTTCTTTAAGATCCTCAAGCAGAATGAGCTTATTAATATTTCAAATCTAATCTAGAAGAAAATGCATTATTAAAGGAAGACCCTGGGATGACTAAAGACAGAAATCTTTTCCCTTGCCTGTAGGCCTTCTACCTAAATCAAATGATATTCCAAATGACTTGGTCTATCTGATCTGCCCAACATACCAAGGAGAGGGAAACCAAGAAACCTCACCAACATTTCCCGGCAGCCCTTTGATCCTGTCCCCTGCCTCCACTCCAGGGATCCCCCAATTCTTGGCCCTTCAGTAAGTCCCCCTTCAGACTCACCCTGACCACCCCTCTAAAACTCTGGCACAATATTCTCAAGTAACCACCAAAAAATGCTACATTTATAATAAAGTCATATTATTAAGCTCCTGCAAATAGCTTATAGCTGTATATTTCATACACTACCAAGTGTGATTAACCCTTCTTTAAAACATTGAGTAACTTGCTGAACATTTATTATGGGAAGTGATGATGTTTCAAATTTTTTCTGCACTTTGTTTTATATTTTTTAATACAGCATGGTTTTGTTTTCCTGTTCTACTTTTTCTACCTTCATTGGAATAATTTTTTACTTATTGTGCTTTTCTGTCTATTGTTTTAGAACTTAAATCCGTTTCTTATTCTTTTAGTGATCATCTTAATTTTTAACAAAAAATTAAACTTATATTTTATTCTACATATCAACAATTAATATTAATCCTCCAAATACAACAAAAGCCTTATGCCATTTGTACTTTGCTACTCTCCCAAATTGCCACCTCACATGTTTGAAAGTGTCTTGGATTTGAATTCAAAATTGTTACTTATTTGTTCATAATTAAATCAACACTTGCATAGTGTTAACTATACATTTACTGATTTCTTGCTCATCACTATTTTTTGCCTTCTATTTTATCCTTCTCTTAGATTCTCTTTTCCTTTCGGGAAGTAAATTCTAAAACAATAATTTCAAAAAGGATCTAATGGTAATGTATTAATTAAGGACATCTTTACCTACAACTAACATACTCTCATAGCAGTAACTTAGATAGAGGAATGTATTTATTTCTTGTAACTAGATGTAAGACTAGATGTAGATGGCTGCTAAACTTGGTTCAGGACTACATACCAGGCCACTATGTCTACAATTTTCTTCTCCTGATAGTTGCAGAATAGATGCCATTATAGATCTTAAGCAAGCGTTCTAGTTGGAAAAATGAGAAAAAGAAGAGCAGCTTATGCATCAAGTAGATCAGAAACTTTCCCAGAAATCTTATGGCAAATTCCACTTATCATTGACTGGAATTATACATGGGCAATGTGGGAAAAAAAGATGGGAAATGGGGATTGGGTCCACAAAGAAATAGCAATTTGTCCAAGAGGCTAACTTTTAGATGAAATACATACCAAAAAAAAAAAAAAAAAAAAAAAAAGAATGCATTTTGTCCTCAACTTGAGTACTAATTTTTGTTTTTGTTTTTGGTATAGTATTTTAGCTTAAAGCTATATCTTGTCAATATTTTGAAGACATGACTCCATTTTATTCTCCTATGCTGTGTTGTTGATGAGAAGGCTATTGAAAATTTAATTTTTGTTTCTTTAGAGGTAAACTATATTTTGTTGGTGGTGATGGTCATTCTGAAAGATTTTGGAGCTTTTTTATTCTTAGGTGTCAGGAGTTGAACTTTTCTCCTAAAATAGGCTCAAGTCCCAATCTCTGGTACCTGCAAATGTGACCCTCTGAAAAAAAAAAAAAAAAAAAAAAAGTTTTTGCGGATATAATCATATTAAGAGAAGGTCATACCGAATTAGGGCAGACCCTAATCCAGTGACCGGCATCCTAAGAAAAGGGAATTTTGAACATAGGCACACACAGGGAGAATGTCATGTAATGACAGAGGCAGAGAATAGAGTGATGTGTGTACAGGTCAAGTAATGCCAATAATTTCTGGTAACCACCAGAAGGAAAGGGCGAAGAAGGATCCTCCCCTAAAGCCTTCAGAGGGAGCAGCAGTGGTGAATCCACATCTTGATTTCAGTCTCTCCTTCTGAACTGTTAGAGAATAAATTTGTTATCTCAAGCCGCTCAGTTCATGGTAATTTGTTATGATAGTCCTAGGAAACTAATACACTAGGTTTCTAAAAGTTATCTAGGTCATGTCTAAGTATAACTCCTATTTTATAAATCCTATTTAACACAATGTAAACCCTTTAAATTGAAGGACTGTGTTGATAGCAGCCTTTGCTGAATGATCCTGGTGGTTGTTCTAGACATCCTTCCTGCTTTATGTTTTTGTTTATTCTGAACGTGGAGTTTCTCTGGGAAATAAGCTGCCCTTTCCCATCCAATACCTTGTCACTGTGTACGTTCTGGCGGTAGCTTTCTCTGTCCATTTTTTTTTTTGTTTTTTCTGTTTTTTTTTTTTTGTTTTTTTTGTTTTTTTACCATTTGATCCTATCTACTTTCTAGCTTCTAGAATTTTTCACTATTTCTGGCCTGTTGTTGAAAAACATCCTTGTTTTTCAGGGTTATTCCCTGTAAATATATTTTCTTTCTGTTACATCAGTAGAATTGGCTGGCAGAAAAGCGAATGAATGTGCGTTGCTCAATCTGTCATTCTGAGTTAGGCCACAGATTTTTAAAAATTTATTTATCCTAGTTAATTTTTTCCCTTAAGACCTTTCAAACCATATTGGCATTAGAAGCTTTTGTGTTATTTTTTCACTTTATCTAGGGTCCAAGCATAATTTGTGGCTGCCTCTGAATATAAACAAGGTAGTTTTTTCCTCCTTGACAGAATTATTGATTGGTTTTGCTCAAGCTGAAATTCTAAAAATCTCATTCATATCAGAACTAGAGGTTGTATGGTACTGGGATAAAATCTGCTACCTAGGAGTCATCCCTAACGTCTTTTAGTGTGCCCAAGTTTAGATTTGCTATGTTCTAAACTAGTCATGTGTATCATGTAAGCCTTAAATTTGAGAGAAGGCTAACTTGTCTTCATTAGTAATACTACTGACTTAGGTGTTTTTTCAAATGCCACAAATAGTCTGATTAGATTTTGTGGTTTATAGAAACACACACACACAAATACAGAGTTACAGTTCTTCCAGTCCTAAGGCAAATTTAGCACTACAGAAAGGTCCTCAAGTGGCACTTACACAGGCAGATAAACTTGTATGTGTAGCACAGAGTCCCCAAGATAATCTGCTTAATTAGCTGGAATCAGTTGAAACAAGTGTAAAATGAACATGGAACTAAGGATTTCAAAGGTAAAACAAGCAAACAATAAACATAAGGAATTGAGATTTTACCTCTCATTTTTATTTCATTGTGTGTTTTTTTTAATTTTTTTTTTTTTTTTAGGAAAACTGTTTTTCAGGGATCACCATTATATTAGCTCTAGGTACATATTTTATATCTCAAACTTTAGCAGCAGGGCCTGAGAAAGTGGAAGAATAGATTAATTTACATTGAGATGATTTTTTTTTCTTTTTTTCCCCCCTTGGCATTTATTTTACATTTTGCAATGCTTCAGTCAACCTGAAATGTATGGAGAATACTATAAACTACTCCTATATAACTGCTACCCACATTCAACAAATAAATATTAACATTCTGGCATACTGAATTCGTATCATTTTGACTTTTCATGTGTAAAAGTTAAAGACATAACTTGAAGCCTCCCTTTCACTCCCTACATTGTTATTTTCCCTCTGTCCTTAGAGGCAGTCACTGTTCTGAGTGGGTTCTTTCCATTCATTTTTCATCTTTTCTTCCTATGCATTTCTAAAGTTTTCTCTATTTTCCCTCTTTATTCTTCACTCCTTAAATGGATGTATACTTTGTAATACATATTCCTTACACCTATCTTCCTCCCAGAGCAGGCAAGGATCTTGGCTTTACCGCCCCAACCCCCATTCTGCCCAAAGGAATCTGTTTTCATTGACACGTATTTCAGTTTCACCTTTTGTAGCTCTAAATCTTTTATTTTGTCATCAGTAGTTAATTAAATTTGCCACCATATTTTACCAGTTTTTATATTCACTATTTTTTCATGCTTCCTGTGATTTTTCTCTGGATTTCATCTTCTTGCTATAATACATCTTTTGGTCATTCTTTCCGGAAAAGTATGGTTAGTAAACTCTTTTAGTTTCCACGCTTCTGAAAATATATTTTCCTTTCCCTCCTGCTTAAAATATAATTACTTATTTACAGTAGAGTTATGCATTCTCTATACAGTGTAATTATGTATAGAATCCTGGGTGGACAATTGGCATCCCTGAGCACTTTAAAGGTAGATTATCATTGTTTTGGGGCACACTTGGCTACACCTGAGAAGACTACCATTAGTTTAATTATGGTTCTTTTGTGGAAATCTTTCTCCTCTGATAGATTTCAGGGTGTCTTTTTTTTCTTTATTTTTGATATTCTGAAGTTTCAGTAGGATGTGTCTGGTAGACTTATTTTTATTTTTCCTTCTTGGCCCTCAAAATGAATTGCCAAAATTAAGACTCATATACCTGTTCAAATCCAGAAAATAATTATTAAAATTTTGAATTCTGTTCCTCTCTTTCAAAGCTAAAATAGAATATTTTATTATTTTAATTGTTTAGTGTTAGCTGTCTTTCTTAAATTTGCCTCATATGGTCAGGAATATTGGTTTGCAGGCTAATATTGACTGGAAGTTTCCATTTCAATTTCATCCCTCCAGCTAGAAGTTTTACAGTTACTTCTGCCTAGGAACCAGTGCAGAACTGGTAATTTTGAGTTCCCGTGCCTCAATGAGTGATGTTAAGAATATCTCAGACCAGTCATTGAACTAGTAGACAGTTTCACTCAGGTGGTAACTGAGAAGCTTCCGCCTGCTTCCTCCTCCTCCAGCCAGTGCAGCATCGACCTTTCCAGAGTTTTCTTCCCCCTAAATGGAAGACTTTGGTGCCAAACAGTGAAGAAGGTTCTGTCCCCTATCCCACCGGAGATGGATTTCGTTTCCATCATCCCATAGGATCAACATTTTTTGGTGGCAAAGGCTCACTTCTGGCCCCTCACTCTGGCAAGCTGCATGTTCTGTCTCATTTAGCACTGTTTCAGTTCCATTTCTGGTCTGCAAAGATCTTTGTCTTGTTTCCAAAAATGGCAGTCTTGGCTGATGCACTGTGAAAACATTTTTCTAGTTATAGAAAAGTGACTTAATTATATTTAAAACTATATTATACATAAATATATGTATAAACATGTACTTTAGATTTTCAAGGCTAATAACAAAACACTCAAATTAATATTTTTAAATGTATTGTCTTTTTGTACATCATTATTTTAAAAACATATACAAAGTCCCAGAAGCAAGCATGCTTCTTCATTCTTGAATAAGGAAATGTGTGTTGACTGTATGTTCCTTTAAGGTATTTCAATACAAATCAACTGGGAGAAACTCACAATCAGATGTGAAGCATTTCACTCAATTTCACAGTCAGCAATTAATTGCTTATTTTTATGGCACTGAAAGTCTACTGTTTTCACTGAAATAAAGAGTGCCATCTACTGGTTCAATTGTCGTTAAAGGGACAGAATCAAGCAAAATTTGTGTTGGTGGGAACTCACATCACGCCTAATTCCATTCTCTTTTTTTCACCCTCATATAAGAGCTGAGTGAAGAGCTAAAAGCTGACCCCTGATCTAAAGCACACAGCTGTTTCAATTCAACATATAAAGATCAACATATAAAGACATATAAAGATAATGGTATTATCTTTATAACTAACTGAGAACTCGGGGACTTAAAGCTCATTAGCTTTCTCCAACTTTTTAAAGTTTTTTTTTTTAAGTAGAAAAACTTTGTATTGAAATGTAATAAAGACACCAAATAGTCTTTTATATTGTTACAACATAAGAAGAAACACTTTAGCTTCTAATAAAAGAAGGTAGCAGGACATAGAATCCTGTTTATTTGTTTGTTTGTTTTGTTTTTTGAGGCGGAGTCTCGCGCTGTCCCCCAGGCTGGAGTGCAGTGGCGCAATCTGGGCTCACTGCAAGCTCCTTCTCCCGGGTTCGCGCCATTCTCCTGCCTCAGCCTCCCAAGTAGCTGGGACTACAGGCGCCCGCCACCACGCCCGGCTAATTTTTTCATATTTTTAGTAGAGACGGGGTTTCACTGTGTTAACCAGCATGATCTCGATCTCCTGACCTCGTGATCCACCCGCCTCGGCCTCCCAAAGTGCTGGGATTACAGGCGTGAGCCACTGTGCCCGGCCGCAGGACATAGAATCTTTAATGTTACCATAATCAATGGCTCGTTCCTCCTAGGAGAATGGTGGGACTGTGAGTTGCTTGGTATATTTGTCAGTGTGGGGCTCAGTAGTGAGAAGGGAGCATCAGGTTGCATGACTCAGGCTATGAATTGATTTAAATACTAATATAAAGAAAACAGCTAAGTTAGACGACAATGGCACATCCCAAATAAAAGCTTAATTTATATGTTAGTGTATTAAAGCTTTAGAATATAATGGTAACTTTCCTATAAAAATCATGTCAGTAAATATACAAGACGGGTTTATTATATCTCAATTGGATCTGAGTTTGGCCGGCAGTCTCAGATTCCACCCCCTGAGAATTATCTTCCTGGGGTCTGTAGCCCCTACAGACACTTTCATTGTTCACTGAATCTTAAAATGATGGAGACCTTAATATTTCAGTTTGTCAATAATACAGTTTCTAGGCAACCATATTACAGTTCCTCATTACAATCCCCAGATATAATCAGCTACAGAGTCTCAGATCCATCTAAAACTGATTAGCAATTAGTCAAATAAATTTCAGATTAGAGAATGTCAAAGACTCAATATTGCTTTTAACATAAATGTTTTAAATCTCAGTTTTCTAATAAGGCAAAACTTAATTTTATTTTCAAAATAATTTAATTTAAGGCATCACAATAATGGATTAATTTTAAAGAAAAATTTAAAAACCTTTTCCCTCAGCTCATAATCATCCGGGTTGAGTGTAATAAGTTTATGGGAAAATAGAATATTAAAAATATCAACTACTTGAGTTGAACATTGATAATTCTGATCACTCAGTCTACAGTACAGATACAAATCAATATTTGAAGAAGAAAATCATTTTATAATTTTGGGCTAATTAAGATGGTGATAAAGTTCAGTTTGCTGTTAAAGTAAGTAAAATATGCAGTAAACACTAACATGTAGGAGAAGAAATAATTGAACTACTATAATAACTACATCTTCATCAAACGCTGGATATGAATTTTATTAAATGCATGAGGGGATAGAAAATGAATGTAGAACAGTCAAGATTCAATTTTCTCTTTCAAGGAAGAAAATTTCCCAAGTAGTAGAAACTGAGGCTTAGTAGTCAACAGCATAGAGTATAGCAGTGGCGTCCATGGGGCTGAGCCACACACAGCTATGATTCATGCACAATATTTGCCACCCAGGTTAAAGAGCCCTCACAGACAACTTAAAATCGAAAGTTGGTCCAGAAAAGCACTACCTCAAGTGATATGAAGCTGCTACTGTAATTAGTTAAGCTAAGTCATCAAATAACGATTATCCAGGTTTTTCATTAAAATCAAACATTTTCCATATGGCAATGAGAGCTTCTGACTGGCAGTGTGTAATACCATCACAGCTTTTGGAGATAAAGGTAATAAACACCAATGGAAATTATCATTTTAAAATGGGGGAGAAAAAGGTCATTTTGCAAATGTTGGTGTCAGCTATGGGATGCCAATGAGAAATTCCTCACTGACATTCTAATTTCTCTTACATTAATTAATTTTCTCAAGTTAAATTAAAAATGAAATTTTAAAGGGCCTATTATTTGCAAGTGATACAATGAAACAAAACAATCTGGGACAAGCCTTTAACATTCCTTTGTGAGAACAGGAGGTTGGTAAATAATTGTGCATTAGAGAAACTATATTCGTGTCTAACTAGTTTCCTTAATTTTGCAGTAACTAAATTCTTACCTATGATCCCTCCTTTCTGCTGTCTATCCCTGTTATAAACTGAATTGTACACCCCTAAAGTTCATATTCATAATCCCCAATGTTAATGCATTTGGAGATATGGCCTTGAAGGAGGTAATTAAGGTTAAATGAGGTCATAAGGGTGGAATACAATAGGACTGGTGTCCTTATAAGAAGAGGAGACACCAGTGTTCTCTCTCTTCATGTGCGCAAAGGAAAGGTCCTGTGAAGACACAGAGAGAAGGTGACTGCTTATGAGCCAAGGAGAAAGTCCTCCCCAGAAAGTATCCCTGCTGGCACCTTGATCTTGGACTCCCAGTCCTCATAACTATGAGAAAATTAATGTCATATTTAAGCCACTCATCTATGACACATTGTTATGGCAGCCTGAGAAGAATAATACAACCCCCAAATTCCATATTAATCTAATTGTGTACCAGTAATACAGAAGGCAAAGTATTAAATGAAAACCATTTAGAAAAATCCAAAATTAGTTTTTGAAAGTGACTAACATTTAACCTGGCTATTTCTACTTGTTTTTTTTTTTCTTTTTCTTTCCCTTTTTCCTCCTTCTCTTTCTGTCTTCCTAGTAGTGGTAATGTTGTTATTGTTGTCATTATTGGTATCATATAGTGCTACAAACTTTAATTAATGACTATCATATTAATGCTACAGCCACCCCTTGCCAGTTTTTAGACATGTAACAGCACGGGAACTAAGTTTTGTAAACAATCTACTACACACTATTTTGTTCTAGGTTATTGATATAGGATATGTTTTTTTCAAATTCTGAATTGTAATCTTTTTCTTAAAAATTATTTATTTATTTATTTTTTGATATGGAGTCTCACTCTGTTGCCCAGACTGCAGTACAGTGGCACAATCTCAGCTCACTGCAGCCTCGTTCAAGCGATTCTCGTGCCTCAGTCTCCTGAGTAGCTGGGACTACAGGCACGCACCACTATGCCCAGCTAATTTTTTTTTTTTTTTCGTATTTTTAGTAGAGATGGGGTTTCACCATGTTGGCCAGACTGGTCTCAAACTCCTGACCTCAAGCAATCTTCCCGCTTTCACCTTCCAAAGCACTGGCATTATAGGTGTGAGCCACCAAGTCTACCTGTCATGTTTATTTTAAATGTCTCTTTTAAATATAAGATAAGAATAAATTATCCTGGTTAAACACTTAGAATTTGAGAGAGGCAGAAACCTACACAATTATGCTTGTAATTGATCCCGGAGACTACGGCCTTTGCACTACACCATTTTGCCTCAGAAACACAATTTTCCCACAGTATTTCCAAATTTGCGTGTTACCTGGGCTGATGGTGTTGGCCCATTTCGTTGGAAGGTAGCACTAATGGGTCCAGGCACACAGTTTCGATTTCTACAAGCCACGATTAGCTTTATTATACTACTTGATGACAATCGTACCAGAATCTGATTTTTGGTAAGATTTCTGGTGAAAAAAAAAAGAAAGAAAGAAATCAACTTATTTTTAAAAAATACATTGAAAGTGCAAATATAAATATATAAATATGTTCCAGAAATACATATTTCTAAAAAAAATTTAATTTCTTAATTGTATGTCATTTTGTTTTTGAAAATATAAGTATCCTTGTGTCAAAACCGCTTTTTGAGGAAAAAGTTGTCTACCAAGTGTTTTCTTAAATGTATAATGATAGTTATTAAAAAATAATCAACAATAGTTTATTTCAAAACTACAGGTTTTTAAAATAATATTTGTTTTTTAGATTTTTGTGGTTTTACTTAGTTATCGATATTTCTCCAAATTGATTCTTTTTGTCTAAAAATGGAAATGTAGATACTTCTAAAATTCTGTCACTATAGAAAGATATTTAAAAAAATCAATAATACTATGAACAAAAAATGGTTTTATATCAATAAATTGGGACCAGGAAAAAACCAAAAAATTTAAATTATTCATTCTATTCTAAAAATACTCAGAAAATAAATAATTATTAAGTTAAAGAAAAAATAAGCCAAAGGGAAAATACAATGAACTAGTTAATGTGATTTGTTTGGTTTTTGTTTGGAGAAAAAATTATGAGTTTTGTGAATATAGCTAAGTAAAATACTTAAACATTTAGATATTTACACTGAATTAATTATTATACACTGAAAGCTGAAAACAATACCTGGAATGTTTGAGCTTTTTTTGTTTGTTTTTGCAGGATATGAGGGAGTCAGTTCTAGAACAGATTCTGGTGACAATGAATGTCTTTCTAGTACAGTGTTAAATGTTGCCTTCCAGCTGTCGGTTTATGTTATCTTTTTTCATTAATTTCTGGGAAATTTTCCTATTGTCTTATTATTTCTGTGTCTTCTGAATGGATGTGCTTTATGGATGTGCTAGGGTAGGCAAAGACCTGAAAGACAGCAATTGCATTTCCTACTGGCAAGCTAATTAAAGACATCTAACATCTAAGTCCTTGGAATTTATTACAGCAGCTAAGCAATGCATCAAAAGTTGAAAGTCCTATGTACAATAGAGAAAATACCCTGCCTTGACCACATAAACATAAACCTGAGATATAAACTCAGGCCAGAGGATATTTAGAATGTTCAACTATTTTGATCTTGGGACTAAATATTCATTAAAGATACTTACAGCTTCTTTGAAAATGTCATCATCCTATTCAAGCAGAGGTCACATTCCCACATGAATCCAAATAGGTCAAAGGGCAAGACATGGAGCACAAATGCAGGGTTAAAAATGGATGTGCCCTAAAGTCACATACAATAGCATGAGGTTTTTCCATTCATTCTCTAGTAAGGCTTCTGAAAACAGGTTGTTAGGCCTATGGCTCAATGACTGCCAAACATACTACAATACTTACTGAGCCATGCCAACCCAGCATTTAAAACAATCCAGGTCAATGATCAGGGTGAATGCTGTCTTTAAAAAAGAAAAGAAAAAAAAAATTCCTTGATCTAAATACACTAAAAAGCAAGAGACAGAGTAATCACTTAGAGCTGGGTTTAAAAAATAACTGTTAGTAAGTTCAAAAATTGTCCAAGTAATGGTTCCATGAGAACTGACAGTGAAAGCTTTTAAAAATAGTGCTTCAGAATTAAGATTATTTTTTTTCTGTCAGCAGAGAAATATAAACAATATATTAAAAATAACAATATATTACTGTTGCTTGGGTTAAAAAATAAAGCTTCAATTTCTCATTATAGAAGGTACATTAATAAAGCTAAGTCTACAACTTTATAGTTCACTTTAACACCTAAAAAATTGTTAAAATGACTGTAAAAGAAAAACAGCACATAGCAAGCAAACTAAGATAAATACAGCATTCAAGAAACATACATTGGCCTCAAGGTACGCATACAGATATACACACATTGTGCAAGTCAATCAAGTCATATTTTCAAGCCCTTAGCATTGGGTCAAGGAGTGCTACTTATCCAAGTGATTTTTTGTTAATTTTGTGTTGGAGCAGTACTGCCCAACTCTTATGGTAACCTGGGAGACAATTGCCAAACGATAGACCTAATTTAAGAATGTGTCAAAGTTTGGTTATAGACCCTGGCATTTGGTCAAAATCTAACATTTGGGTTCATCTTTAGTTTTATTCTTTGGAAGTCCAAATAGTCAAATGCCTCCTGCAATATTTCTGTCATCTCCAACAGGTGTGTGATGAATGTGACCAGATAAATGTGATCACGTAGACTGTCATCATATCTAAGCAAATAACAGTGATATAAAAAAGGAGCAAGAATAGGCACTTCAGATTTATTGTTAATGTCTCATTATCCACTGTAAAATATAGGTAATGGGGTGGAAACCTTATTCGTTATTAGTATCTTATTAGTAAAATAATTATTTTACTAATACTAGTAAGTATCTTATTAGTAAAATAATAATTTACTGATTTTTTCTTTTTTTTTTTTTTGAGATGGAGCCTTTGTCGCCCAGGCTGGAGTGCAATGGCGCCATCTTGGCTCACTGCAACCTCTGCCTCCTGGGTTTAAGCGATTCTCCTGACCCAGCCTCCTGAGTAGCTGGGATTACAGGCATCTGCCACCAGGCCCAGCCAATTTTTGTATTTTTAATAGAAACGGGATTTCACCATATTGGTCAGGCTGGTCTCGAACTCTTAACCTCAGGTGATTCACCCACCTCGGCCTCCCAAAGTGCTGGGATTACAGGAGTGAGCCACCATGCTGGACCAATTTACTAATTTTTACTAATAAAATAAAGTACTAATATTTACTAAAATAGCTTACTAATATTTACTAATAAAATAATTATTTGTTAATTTGAAGTATAAATGTGTATTTATTATTGTAGTGGTAAAACGGAACAATAATACATCATGGTTATGAAAGTTGTTGATTATATTTATGGAAAGCCTTTTGAGAACTTTTATATAGTAAAATTATCTTAGAAATAAATTGACCTTTATGAATGTTAAGAAAACATATATTACATAGATAATTTTAGGAAGAAAATTATATTCTTTTGGAGTCAACAAACTACTATAAATAATTCCAACATGAATGTATCAGAAAAATAATGACTAGGTTGTATTATATTTCCAATCTTTGTAGAATTATTTGGGAACTAGTGTATATATTTATATAAAACATTAAATAAAATATCCTCTAAGAACTGTGTTTAATATTTAATTATTTAACCCACTGTATTTAATATTTAATTACTTAATTCCCATTTTGTTTGGAAGTCTTTGAATAAAAAGTTCTATTTTGTTGCTCTGAAGTCTGAGAAAAGGTGATTTAACAGACACACACTATCTTTGCCTTGTTACTCATCACCTGTGACAGACAGCAACAACATCATGATCAGTAGCCTAAGCAGATTGAGCCGAAAGATACCTCACATCAATTTAATGTGACAACTGCTCAGTGACCAGAAGACAATCTTGCACTTTCCAGTAGAGAGATATTGTTTGTTCCTGCACTGTAAAACCAAGCAACTAATTATTAAAATAATAGATGTGTAAATTAAAATGTCAAAATTATTCTTCTACTTTGGCCAATTAATTGATTTTTGACACTTAGCTGTTTGGCATGTTTTTCAAATGTGCATGTATCTCATTTTTTTGAGGGAGATACATTAATATATATATGAAATGAAAAATAAATAGACATAGTTGCACAAAATTTCTTTTTAACCATGATGGAAATATGTGCTTATTATACAACATCTTGAAAATTCTGAAGAATTTAAAAAATATAACAAACACGTTTTGCATCCCTCCAAGAGTACAGTATATAATTCCAGTCTTTTTCTCCATATATGTATTTCACAAATATACATACACACTCAAACACATACATGAACACATTCACTGTCCTTGGGTTTTATAGACAAAAACTTAAGAACACTAAATGAATACCTCTTGATAGAATATTTTTAATTTTTTAAACAATTTTTTGCATTCTTCAAAATCCATCTCTCCTTCTCTTTTCTAAATTGTCTGAAAAACTTGCACATCTTTACATGAGTATCTCTTCACTCTGCTTTCCCGAAAAGGAATAGAACGCAAAATGTCCCAATGTCATGGTAATTCACTACATTTTACATGATTATTTTTATCGTAGGCCAAAAGACATACCTTAATGTGAGAGTTGGTGAAAGCAATTAGAAATTATTTTATATAAGTTAATCGGACTGACCGAAGAAAACAGATATTTAATCTTGTAGGTATTTCCTTTTATTCTTCTTTACAATTAAGACGAAATATACTACATCTGCATAGGTAAATAAGCACATTTATAAAAAGGAACAGCTTAGTTTATATCTGGACTTGAATCAAACTTTGCTGCTATAAAATTGATCATGAATTTCCTTAGTTATTTGATACAAGAGAATCATGGTCATTTCTCCCAAATAGTGTTGTAGTGTTATTCCTTCTGAATTTGAAGGACCATTCATAAAAATAAAGATCAATGTAAAAGGTTTACATGAGATACATCAAGCTTCATCTGCCTAGAATAAAATTTAATGCTTATTCTGATTACAGATATTGCAACTTTATATCCATTTTCTCCTTGCCAATGCTTATAATATTTTTAGCAAGTTGCAACTCTGTTCTCAGTTTCAGTGTCTAGCAATCATAGGCCAGATATAACTGTATCATTGTGACGGGGTATCTCTGAAGATTGTTTAAGGTGGCATATTTCCCTTTATTTTTCTCCAGGCACCCAAAAGTTGATGGGTTCTGAAATCTCTTGGTTTCCATTGAATTCTCTATTTCAATTAAACTTCGTATTTCCTCTGTATTTCATTATGTGGTTGTGGGATTTGAGGCTTTTGGGCTAGAGAGCTCTGATGGAGATTTCCACGACTGTGTTTCAATTTGTATTTCATTTCAGTTAACATTTTAATTAACACAACTATTTCTAGGGTCCTTTAAAGAATATTTTTATTCTTCCATCTCCAAAAATCTCTCATAGACATAGACATTTTTTAAAATGGTGTTCATTAACATTGCATTCGGAAAATACAGTAGAAGAAAATGTTTTAAAGAAAAACCTGGTCCTGAACAATAAAATAATTAATTGTGGATTTTCTTTGGATTTAATTGTTACATATCATTCGAATTAGAAAGTTAGTTTTTGTTTGCTCATTCTTATCTGATAAAATTCAGTAGGAGAAGAAAGAATATAATAATGCAAATGAATGGTAAAAATCAAAGTATTAGACTTGGTATAGTTTTAAAATAATAAAAAGAATATAAGCATAATAAATAGAATTTGATGATAAGTAGACATTGAAGAGATCTCAAAATCATATCATCCAACTCCAAAGCTAAAGCTAGATTCCTTTCTGCAATATTTTGGCTGAAATCCCTTTCAGAGTGCGCTGAAACACCATCTGTGAAGCAGGTTTGGTCTTTAGTTAGAACTAACCACTCCCTCTTTCGTATATTTGCAGAGCTTTGAAAAGGTCTTTGTCAAAGCCATAGAGAATACTTTTATGCCTGTATATAGTGTGTGTGCTTCTGGCTAAAGAGTGCATATGTAGAAATCACCTTTGTATTTTCAGGAGTTGTGTGAGCACCTGGAATACAGGTGAATCAAAGAATCTTCCCCAATAATAAGACCCATACATACTTGGGAGTCAGCATATTAAGTTTTTAATAACTCTGTTACAAAGCATTGTTATACTGGGCTGTAATTAGTGGCCCTTGGTGGTCCTTGTTTTTATCTTGAGATAATACATAAAAACTTCTGGGTTTTCTTGTTTGTTTGTTTTTGTTTTGTTTTTTGTTTGTTTGTTTGGTTGGTTGGTTTTTTTCTTTGAGACAGGGTCACGTTCTGTTGCCCAGGCTGGAGTGCAGTGGGGCAGTCTAGGTTCATTGCAATCTCTACCTCCCGGGTTCAAGAGATTCTCATGACTTAGCCTCCTGAGTAGCTGGGACTACAGGTGTGCACCATCACACCCAGCTAATTTTTGTATTTTTAGTGGAGATGGGGTTTTGCCACGTAGGCCAGGCTGGTCTCAAACTCCTGACCTCAAGTGATACGCCCAACTCAGCCTCCAAAAGTACTGGGATTACAGGCATGAGCCACCACGCCTGGCCCCACAAAACTGGTTTCACATAGATTTATATCAAATGCAAATATTGAGGTAATCAATGACATTTTCCCCATTGTACATCTCTCTTTTACATACTAGATATCCCATGCCCAGTTACTCCAAATATATATCATGGGGCATGATTTCAATCATTTTTAAAAATCTGGTTCTTCTCATTTAAAAAAATCATACATGTCCAGATTACTGGGAAAAATGGTTCTCAAAACTGAAATAGTATGTATTTGAACATATAGAGCAGGACCCATCTGGCTCTCAGAAACTAACTTCTGAGAGGCAAGGATCTGCTTATTGCATGTTATGTGTAAAATCTGACTGTATACTTCTTTGGTAAGAGAGGTGTTGTACAAACTACATTCCATAGGAGATTAATAGTGCTGTATGAACACACAATACAATTTGCATGCATGATCTGTTCTCTGGTCAAATTAGCTTGAAAAACTTTCAGTTAACTTGAGATTTACAACATTTAAATTAAAGAGATTTTTAAATTGCATACCATGTTAGACCCTTAAGATGCTATTATAATCATGTCCAAGACTCCTTGAGGGATAAACACAGAGCACTGTTTCCCAAAACTTTTTGACACCAGATCCTTTACATAGAGTGTCTTGCAGGACACATTTTGTGTAATAACACACATTATTACTCTTCGTGCATGAAAAAGTATAGTTTCTTTCCAAGTATAGGAAATGCAGAATCACCTGAAAGGTGAAATTGAAGTTATTCATGCGACATAAATCTGCCTAATTATTGTTGAAGATTTATGTTCCTCAGACCTAAATGCTGAACTGAACAGAAGATTAGGATGCAGCAAGAAAACAAGGTGTTTAGGCAGCTGGTCCTTGAAAAATGAATCAAAAAGTGGCAGTTCTCATGGGGAGGCTCACTAAGAGCGGAAGCTAACTTTGGATCTCAAAGAGGAAACTTTGGTCTTGCACCTACTAAACTCCATGAAACTTTAGGGAGAGTAGGCAGGTGTCTCTACTTCGGGACAACAGTAGATTAAGGCAGAGTTTGAGTATTGGGCTCGTATCTTTGAGACAAACTACTTCTGTATTTCTTGGTGTCTGGCCATTTCTCTTTTGTTTTTCCCTTAATGTTCGGAAAAATCTCTGAAAATTCCAACCAGGCTCAATTTTGAGATGCATATGCAAAATAAATATTTTTGTCTTAACTTAGATTGGAGGGGAACAATGCACGTTGTCATCCGACCTCCTGAAGGCAGCTGTATTCTAAGTGGCTCAGTTTTAAGGAAAAGGCCAAATGTATTGACAATCTCATAAAATCTGTTTTATCAGATTCCCTTCCCCACCTGGAGAGTTCTCATTTGCTGCTAGCTTCTAAAGCCTGGAGGATTCTACATTTATTAAGGAAAATGATTCCTTCACAGATTGTGTTACACAGAAATTCTAGTTTTCTTTTGCCTATGGTTATGTTTATTTGTTTAAGGCAATCTTATTACCTTTTTGAGGTGACACCTTGAGGTGACAACTAAAGGAAACAACACACCCTCCTAATTTTCACATTTCTCCATCTCTACTTGTGATTATCTTTTCCTAATATGCTACTTAGGTTTTCGAAACAAAAGACAAGAATTCATAGTAATTCTTTTCAAATGCAGTTTCTGAAGATTTAGCCCATTCATCAAATCTCTAAATACCATTTGATTCTGCTTTTCCAGTGTATTTTTGTCATATCAATGAACCTTATCATCTGCAAATGTATTAAGTATACTCTCTAATTCTTCATTACAGGCATTAATAAAATGGCAACAGATTGGAATCAACATATTAATAGCTTCTTGATGTGATAATATAAGCACTTTCTTTCCACCTTAATTACATTAGCATCTAGCCCATATTTCTTGGCATTATTCCTAAGGATATCTTGAGACACATTGTCAAATATCTTGTCAGTTGCAGACACAAAGGGGAAATAAGAGAATTCAGGATCATATCAGATATGTATTATTTAGTTGAGCAATATTCCTTACAAATATTAAAATAATTGAAATTTTATAGTACTATTATTACTTGCCCCGTAAGTTTTCTGATCTAGCTCAGAAAATACTCACAGGCCCACATAACACTCAGATAAGCAAATTTGTATTATTTATTACAAAAACTTTCCACTGAATTCATTTGAGATATTGATTTTCTTTTCTTTTCTTTTCTTTTGAGACGGAGTTTCACTCTGTCGCCCAGGCTGGAATGCAGTAGTGTGATCTCCGCTCACTGCAAGCTCCGCCTGCCGGGTTCACGCCATTCTCCTGCCTCAGCCTCCCGAGTAGCTGGGACTACAGTGCCCGCCACCACGCCCGGCTAATTTTTTGTATTTTTAGTAGAGGCGGGGTTTCGCCATGTTAGCCAGGATGGTCTCGATCTCCTGGCCTCGTGATCCGCCCGCCTCGGCCTCCCAAAGTGCTAGGATTACAGGCGTGGGCGGCCCTCATTTGAGAAAATCGATTTTCTAATTATACAGAGTTGGTCCTTATGTAGATCTGACACTTACCGGCTGCGAACCTTATCAAAGTTTTTTTTTTAAATCCTGGTCCTCACTTGCCTCATTTGTAAGTAGTAATTAAGAAAAAATTAAATATTTAAAGTGTCTGGCATAATCCTGGTACTTAGAAAAATTTCAACAAAGATAGGTCTCCTTACCAAAGTTATTACAATTATCTTAATAATATCTTTCGTAAAGAGAAGTCAGTTTTCTGACTCTTTTTTTTTTTTTTTTTTTTTTTTTGAGATGGAGTCTTGCTCTGTCGCCCAGGCTGGAGTGCAGTGGCCGGATCTCAGCTCACTGCAAGCCCCGCCTCCCGGGTTCACGCCATTCTCCTGCCTCAGCCTCCCCCTGACTCTTAAATGACATCAATATAAATTCTAAGAGTTGTATGAACTGGGACGATAGTGAAATAGATGTGTTTATCAATGAAATCAATAGAAATTTACAGTTTGAATTTAGGAGTACAACATAGAGTCACAATCAAAATAATGTAATACAGAAAAATAATTACTGAATGCCTACCATATATTCCACCCTCTGTTGATATTAGGAGCGGGAAGGAAAGATTTAATCTCCTTTCAAGATGAGGTTCAAAGCATGATCCCTTCTATAGAATAGACCACAATCTAGTGAAGATAATTTACAGAAAGCCAATAATCGGATTCAGTATGCTGCGTTCTTTAAAAGTAGGTTGTGCATCTAAATATTTGGGGTGCTATAAAATTGATTCAGTTTACCGGGATTGAAGGCCAAGATTACCCAGAGGAAAATATGGGAGAGGGGACACTCGCTGTTTTATATAGTGAGTAGAAATTTTAAGGAGAACAGTATTTTTTTGCTTAGGAAATAATTAATTTGGTATGGTTGGAGCACACATCTGGCTTGAACTCTCTAAAAAATAGAATTCAAATATGTATTTGTTAACTTTCTATAACATGTTTAGAACTGTAGGTGCTGTTGATTTACGGAGAAGACTTAGGAGAAATAATGCACTAGAATTTAGAACTAATTATTTTGAATGATGAATGAGAAACAGATCAAGATGAATTTAAATATCTAACTTGGGTAACTAAGCAGATGGCAGTTAAATCAACAGAATTAGGAAATTACTGAAAAATAGCAGATTTGGGAGATATGTGGAGCTTGAGCTAATCAGAGAAATAATCCGTAGTGTGATATCAGAAGTCATTTGCCAATTTAAGCTCCGGTGCTCATAAGAGATTGCAGCTATAGGTACAAGTTTTATATGCCCTCTGTATCATTTTTGATTTTATTATGATTAGATAAATTACATGTTTATTGCAGAAAATATGAAACGTATAAATAGAATATAAAAGCTTCTCCCAATCACATCATCTGTTAATAATTATAGGGGTTAACATTTTGGCAGATATTATTCCAAAATTGAGGTTATAATGTTCATTCTCTTTTTTCAATTAACTTTTTATCATAAGCATATTTCCATGTTCCTAGACATTAATTTAAAATTAGTTACATGCTCTGTAGTATTGTATTGATGAAGCAGGATACTTGAGTATCCCTTTTTTGCGGGCAGGAACTTGAGTACATGAGCACGGGAACTAGCCAGCTGCTTCGGTGCTGGTAGGGGCAAACTCCACTCACTCGGACCTGCTGCATTCCACTGCTTGCTGGAGGGAGCAAGCAGGTAAATGAGCGCAGGAGCTGGGGCGAGCGCTTTTGGGCACCAGCAGGAGCAAACTCCATACCGGCCCCGCAGTAGAGTCTAGGGGGATGCCTGCGACCCCTGGAGGCCCAGAAGAAGTGTTACAGTACTCTTTTAGCTCTGCTGTTTGAGGACAGCTTAAGTGTTAACAACTCAGCGGGCCCTCTGCTCTTTTGTGTGAGGCAGCCGCCTTCCTCCAGCGAGGGCAAAGGGTCGGTGTGACAGCCTTCTGTATCCGCACCCAAGCTTTTGTCCAGCGTCCAGGAGAAATGACGTCACAAAATTAATTGGAGAACGGCAAATGTGGGGGATTTTATTGTGATGGAGGTGGCTCTCAGCAGGAAGGGGAGCTGAAAAGGGGACAGGGTAGGGAGGTAATCTTCCCCTGAAATCCCACCATCTCTGGTCGGATTATTCTCCAAAGTACCGATGTCAAGCTGTCCCTCTGAAGTCAAGCTGCTTCTCTCTGATGCCCAGCCTTAGTTCATCTGCTTCTCTTCTCTCTGCCAGCCGAGGATGGGGTTTTCACTGGCACAAGATAGGGGGTGGGGCAGGCCTTGGGTGGTTTCGGAAAAGGCAACATTCGAGCAGGAAAACAGGGTTGTAAGTAAGTTCTTTTTTTTTTTTTTTTTTTTTTTTTTGAGACAGAGTCTCGCTCAGTTGCCCAGGCTGGAGTGCAGTGGCACGATCTCGGCTCACTGCAAGCTCCGCCTCCAGGTTCACTCCATTCTTCTGCCTCAGCCTCCGGAGTAGCTGGGACTACAGTCGCCCGCTGCCACGCCCGGCTAATTTTTTGTATTTTTAGTAGAGACAAGGTTTCATCATGTTAGCCAGGATGGTCTCGATCTCCTGACCTCGTGATCCACCCGCCTCGGCCTCCCAAAGTGCTGGGATTATAGGCATGAGCCACCATGCCTGGCCCAGGGATGTAAGTTCTCACTTCGGGCCAGGGTATCAGGCTTTTCAACTTGAGGGTGGGTTTTTTGGAAGGGACCGGCTCTCTTCTGCCCAGAATTTCCCTGCCTCCTGTCCCTATCATTATGTAAACAGACCTAATAAAAATTTATTTAGTTCCATACTATAAGCATTTTAGGGGTTTTAATTTGTTATAGTAAAATATTGATATGTTTACTATCTTTTCATAAATATGTTGGTACGTCTCTGATCTTTCTTTATTAACTACACTTCTAGAAGTGGAATTAATTTAACAAAATATATGAAAATTGGACCAGGCACGGTGGCTCACGCCTGTAACCCCAGCACTTTGGGAGGCTGAGGAGGGTGGATCACAAGATCAGGAGTTCAAGACCAGCCTGACCAATATGGTGAAACCCCATCTCTACTAAAATACAAAAAAAAAAAAAAAAAAATCCAAAAATATCCAGGTGTGGCCCACACCTGTAGTCCCAGCTCCTGAGGAGGCTGAGTCAGGAGAATTGCTTGAACCTGGGAGGCAGAGGTTGATGTGAACCGAGATTGTGCCACTGTACTCCAGCCAGGGCAACAGAGCAAGACTGCATCTCAAAAAAAAAAAAAAATATATATATATATATATATATATATATATATATATCTTAATGCTCTAGCTAGTGATAGTAGAAAAATCTACTAACAGTGAAAACTCTTGGACTCGAGTGCCAAAGCACATTTGATCACACGTGATTCCATTTGTGAGTTTAACTTTAAGCAGTTTGCAATGAACTATCAGTTAGGAATATAAATTAGATTGAACAAATTCAAATATTTTTCTTGAAATAATAACTACCATAAAAATAAACGTAAATGACAAACTAAAGTATGTTTGCAATACAAATGGCAAATAATTTGTTTATTTAACAAAAGACAAAACAGTGGGCACATATATAAAATGCTAATTCATGAACTATATGGTATGTTCAAATTCACTAGAAATTAAAGAAATGCACATTTAAAAGAAAAGTACATTATATTTTACTTCTCAGTATGGGAGAGTTTTAAAAGCATGGTAATACCATGTCTTAGCAAGATGTAGTAACATTAGTACAGTACTTTTACATTTTGTTGTTAGGGATGTAAAATGATACCATCTTTCTGGTAGACATTTTGGTAGTATGTATTACTCCATTTGAATGAGCATATTATCTGAATTAACAATTTTACTTCTGGTAAATTTTGTTTTATATGCCTACTTATATAGTTATATAAAAATATTGTTATATATATGTATGTTTATATATAATGACATTTATGTATAATATTTTTGCTATATTATTTATAATATTGAAAATTTGGGGGAAAAACAAAGACCTGCAAATAAAGATGATTAATATTCTAAGACAAAATAGAATGCTATTCACATAGAAAAAACTCATGATGCAGTTTTATATTCATTGATACTGAAAAAATTTTATAAAATATTAAATTAAAAATCAATTTTATTATTAGCACATATATTGCATATATTTTGTGTTTATATGCATAAAAAAGGATGGAGAGCCATAATAAACATAAATGTTTTTGCAGTTATTTCACAGCAGAATTTGGGGGTGATTATTTGCTTTTCCTTCAATGAATACTGTATGTGATATGAATGAAACAAAAAAAGCAACACAAGCTATTTTCCTTCATACTGCACAGTTGATCAGTTTGCTGGTTATGCATCTCCCTTCTGTTTGCACTTGAATATTCTCTCAAAGGACATTTAAACTCCACAAAAGATCAACATTTGACAACTTAGTGATATTTCACTGGTAGTAAAAATGACAACAAAAGCAGAAAGAGGTAAGTACAACTTTCATGTGCATTAATTTAGATAAAAATAAAAGAAAAAATATCTTAGGAGTGGAATTTTAGAAAGAAGTGTTGTTGTGGCATCATCTTCAAATTGTCTCTGCTTCTCACCCACTTGCTGAAATATTTTGTGTTATTGAAAAGGATATTTTAATATTTTATTTAAAATAAGAATATTTCAATTACGTAAATAATTTTGTAACCATCAGCTTTGAACATTGGAACACATTCAATTGTTTTTAACAAAACATATTCAAAGCAGCAGTAGGTTGTTCTACCTTCTGAAACAGCAAAGTCATTTATTGCATTATTACGTGTGTGAATTGTGGGTATCTTTCAATGTGAAGTTTGTTCTTATCACTGGCCCTGAAGTTATTCTAAAGTGAATTATTTCAGAGAGAGAACTTCAAGATAGTAAGGCACAAAAAAATGACTTCTTTTTCTGATTTCTTTCCTCAATTACTTAATTCTTCACCTTGAGATATTTAGTTAACTACTTCAACTTCTTCTAGAATATGAGTTTTATGAACACATAGTAGGTTCTTAAAAATATTTGTTTTGTAGAAGCTTTCAGATGTTCCTGATCATCTTTTTGTCAAGATTAAATAAAATATCTGAATGCTTATCCTGTAGTAAGTGCTCAATAAATATTAATTGTTATTATAATTAGCTTAATCGCTGGCAAAATATTGTCTTTGGATATGCAGTTGTCTGTTCAGCAAGTATAGAAATTTGCTTCTTACATTAAAAAATACCATACAATAGATTATTGCCTTTAAAAATGGAAGTTAAACTCAAGATGCACTAAATACACCCTATATTAAAATTTGCCATCACCTCCCATACACAAAACATGGAGTTTTGAACAATGAAATTTAGCTGCTAAAATGTCATCTCACAATACATCCACTGAGTGAACACAATTTTTTCTATATTTGATTCCTATCTGAAATGTCTCAGGGTGATGGAGATTAAGTCAAGGGTACAATATAATTCTGTGCGAAATAACTCTTCTCCTGTCTTAGTTATATAGTTATATAGGAGACAGTAGGCATAGCGATGAAGAGCACTGACTGGATTCAAATCCTGGGTCTGCAATTACAAACTGTACGAACTTAAAGCAACCACTTTGCCTCACCAAGCCTCAGTAAACCATAAAAGCACATATACTTACCTCCCACAGTTGCATTTGTTACGATTGAATTGAATGGAGTATGTAAGCGCTTGGTACAATTACTAATTCAGAGTTAGCACTCAATAAGCAGCAGCAAGTCTTTCTATTGTTGTCCGGAATTAAAAGGAAGTCTTTGGTAATTCTGGAGTCTAAAACTTTCAAGAAATCCAGATGAAGACTTAGATTGGTATCACTCTGTATCTCTCACTATGCATAGCATTCCTCATCAAATCAATACACTTTGCTTTCTCTCATCTGCCTTCTCCTATTTTTTTTGCACCTAGCAGTCATGCTTCCCCTATATAGCTAGAGCCTTTGGGATCAGTCTGTCATCATTCAGTATGGGTCAATCTATGTCAGATGCAAGTGCCTTCCTTGTAATCAATGTAACTGACTTGTTTAAAATGAATAGAAAAATACAGTAAGTTTCCCATTAGAAGAATATATCTTAGTTCCATGGTTGACCATTGTATGGCAATAATAACATTATTGTCTTTGAGCTGAAGATTTCATATCTCTAAAACTGAGGTTATATCCACCTCAAATACTTTTGGAGAGGATTAAATAAAATCCTACATAAGTATTAAGTAAAAGGCTATGCCTACCACACAGTGGTTACTCAGTGGATGACAGTGGTTGCTTAGCTGTTGATATAAACATTATCATTATCATGATTGCTAGTGTTGTTTTTGTAGACTCAGTACTTAACAGAGCCTAGAACAGTGTTTGCATGTGAATGAGTGAATATAACTATAGTCTTACTGCTGAGCAAGTGGTATCATTTTACATCCATGAGAGAGAGCAATGTTTTCTACTGGAAATATGAATGAATATTGGTAGCATCCATAGAACACAATGGCAGCTATTTGTAGCTTCTGATGGTGATGTAACTCAGCTATGTGGCTCAAGGTACTGGTAAGCCCTTAAAATGCAGCTGGCTTAGCTCCTTTAAATAAAAATGATTAGACAAGAAAAAGTAGAAAACAGATTTATTTATAAACCATCCTACAAAGACGCAAGGTGCAGTTCTGTTTTCGTGACACACCAGCAACTCTTTAAATATTTACTGTCAACCTGGGGAATTCATGTGTAGACGGATGGCATATTTAGGCCTTTAATGTGCCATCTCAGCAGGGCCCGCTTAAGGCTGCCCATCTGGAAGATGAAACTTTACAGCCAATTTAAAAATGTTTTTTCAAGGACAGATAAACTGTTTCTAGCTGATTTTCACCAAGACATATGAAAGCAAACCTGGTGCTTTTTTATTTGGGAATTAACATTTAAACCAGAATTCATACTTCTTTTCCGGAACACCTGTAGAAAACTCCTGCATAGTCAAGACTAATTTAAATTTGGTTCTATAAAACAAGCCATACAACAATGTTGAATCAGTAGAGAGACGTATTTTCCTCTTATGGCAGCAAAAGCAGTAAAAAATCTAGTTCGAATTTTATTCTCACCTCTTCTCTTCAGACTTAATGGATAGGTATAATGTGTTAAGTCTCCGCCAATTGAATGAAATTCTTCAGAATTCTACCAAATAAATCTCTAAATGTTATGGAGCAATGTTACATTCCTCTTTGAAAGTTTTGCTTTATTGATTTGTAAAATATCTTTCAAAAGGTATGATACGATTGCTATCTCGAATCTCAAATGCCATAGTACTGGTCAGGATCAGTTCACTGAGTTAGTTGTTCACAAACACTCCTGTGATTTGAAGGATATTTTTCACTCTTCTCTCCCTCCATCCCACTCATCTTTACTCTTGTCCTTCCTTCCTCCTGCCCTCCCTCCCTCTCTCCCTTTCTTCCTTTCTTTTCTTTCCTTTCTTTCTTGGATTCTCATAAGCTAATAAAGTTGGTGTTCTAGTGTAAACCTATCTAAATATTCAACCTCCTTTCCCTCTCCTGAGAGTTCAAATTATTTTCTTCCAGAAGCTATATTTAGATTATTTCTCCACAAAATGATTTTTAAAACTCTGTATATTACTTAATATGAGGTATAAGCAGAATTCTGGGGAATTGGGGTGGGAAGGAATGGACGAGCAATAGCAGGAGCAAGAGTCATCATGAAAGCCACAGTAAAAGCGTTCAGACCACTGACAAAATCCCAACCACATTCCACAGCACAATCACAGTATTCATATGAAGTGCCCCCACCATTGTAAGAATCACTGAAAAAATACTAAAGAGCAAAATTAGTTTCTTCAAAATGATTGTCTGTAATATTCATTTTAAAATGGAGCTTAACTTTCTCCGAAGTTATCTTTTTGAGAATTAAGAAGAAGCATGTGACACAGCTCTCTTTCTCTCTCCTCTCAGTCCTCTGAATAGCACATTCTTGAAATTAGTACTGAAATGGAGTAGCCAATATAATTGGATAAAATCCAGGGCAGTAACAGCAGATAGCAAGATGTCTCTCTGAAAGTTACCTCTTTTTCAAATGAAGTCCGATATTACTTAACCAAAGAAAAGATGATTCTCTTGTTTGTGATGTCTGTTTGCAGGGTTACAGCGTCCCCATTTACTTGGCAGTTAGTACAATTAGCCAAGTTAACTGGGTAAATGGGTCTGCATTCAACTATTACCCAAGGTTTTATGTAGTTTGAAAACATTGACCATCATTAGCAGAATTCTTCCTATCCTCCTGCGCCAGTTCCTCAAATGTACTTATAATTGGAGAACCATATAATTAGGCAATGGTTACCCTTATTGGAGAACAAATTATTTGGAGAGCTATTTTCAAAGAGTTGGCATGACTAGATCCCTTTTTCTCTACATTTCTTGTGTACTATTAAAAAAATGTGTTTACAATGTTTCTCAAGTCCTTTTCTCCCACCATTGTTCTTATTATGTTTTTTATTTTATATTATTATTTGGACATTATTACAAGCCTGTAGAAACTATTTTTTTTTTCTCCATCTTAAAGTTGTGAGCTGACAATTATGAGCTTTGTAGACCAACTCTGCTTTGACCTGGGATCCTAGCACATGGGGTGAGTTCATTCATTTTCTACAGGACAGTTCCTTGAGATTTATGGATTTTTTCTAAGTAGATCAAATTTACATAAGTAAAGAACAAATTTCTATCACATTTAAGCCATTCTCCTATTAGGTGTTTTTCTTTATGCAGCTGATCTTAATTCTAACTGGTTCAGCTAGTCATCAGGGATAGACAGAAACAGACCCTACCTTCCTAGGGAGGGAACACTTGATTTAAGTCTTGAACTAGATCTTTAGCCAGATGGAGCTTGGGTTAGCAGAGGTGAGGTTGCTGTGACTTAGAAGACTGGAGAATTAAGAGCATTTTTGGGTAGAATAAATACTATGTTCAGATGTACTACAAGTACACTCAGATTTAAACATTAAAGCTTATGAAGGAGGTACCCTAATATGAATCACGGTAGTGATCTCTAGTTTCCCCTTATCCCCATCTTGCAGCAGGCTGACCTCCACGAACTGGATCAACAAGCTCCTCTGCCTCTTGTCGTTCTGGCTGGGTTCAGTCAATAGGAAGGACCAGCAGAATGTCAGAGTGAAGAAAGAGAGGGAGGTTAGGAAAAGTATTCCCTCAGCTTCTTCCCTGAAGAGCCAGTCAGGACTGGCTGCATACTGAAACCATAACAAGTCCTTTGCCAGATGCAATTAGTCAATATATTGAGACACTGGGGATTGCAGCAGAGAAAGAGTTTGATAATCAATCGTCATGCAGTCAATTGAAGAGACCAGAGGAAACCTCCAATCTGCCTCCCTGAGAGGTTTGTGGTTAGGACTTTTAAAGGGTCTGGGCAGGTGATGGGGATTGTGGGGATCACTGATTGGTTGAGAAGCGAGGGGTGAAATTGTGGGACAGGAAGACAAAACTGCATTCCTGTGCTAAGTCAGCTCTTTGGTGGGGGTCTTCAGACAGGCTGCTGTCAGCCATTCTGCGAATTCGGGATCTGAAAAACACTTTAAGCAATTCTTGGGTAAAAAGGTCCAGTGCCAGAGATTCTATCTATAGGAACAGTTAAGGATTAAGTGGTCAGCATGCTACATGACTCTCAGTTGCTCAGTAGTTTCAGGGAGGCGGGTCCAAGCGCACCCTGGTCAGTTTCTAACTATAATTCTGCCTAAAGCCTGTTGCAATTCTTGTTAACCCTATGAGACTCCCTCTACCAATGGTAGTGGCTCCTGACAGGTGACCTTCTCTCTGGGTTCCAGTGACTTCTCTGTCCCTTTGTCCCTTTAGACCTAGGGGTGGCAGTAGTATCCTGCTGTTACTAGCTGTTTAAGAAAAAAAAAAAACTATTTTGTTCTCGGTACATTCAACATGGAACACTTTTGACACAAGATGTGTGGGTTTCCCATACAAAGTAATTCTGACATTAACACCCGGTAGTTAGCACAGACCCCATAGGTTAAGGATTCAGACCCACAAGGCTGCCCAACCGTCCCCCTCCCCCGCTTCAGATGCCAACTTGAAGTGGTAGATCACCAGGTTGCCCAACATTTTGTTCAACTTGGCTACAAACTGGAGGTTCCCATGACCCCCTGCTCACTTTCCATCATTTGCTAAAGCAGCTCACAATTCAGGAAAACAGTTTACTTACAAGATTACTAGTTTATTACAAAAGATATCTTAAAGGATACAAATGAACAGCCAGGTAAAAAGATAAAAAGAATACTAGGGGGAGTTTAGAAAGGTCCCAAGCACCCTCTTGTGACTTCTCTTGCTGATACTTTTGTAAATGTCCCCTATATTAACCGCTCCTCAAATGAACCCTATTTTGATAGCTTTTTGTTTCCTAATGGACCCTGACCTATCAGAGTTCGGATCGTTTTATTCTGCTAATTTATAGCACCTATTAAAAACAGCAGGAGTAAGAATCCAGTAAAAGTACTTAGGCTTCAAAATACCTGGATGAATTTTGTGAACACGACAAGAACTTTTTTTTTTTTTTTTTTTTTTTTTTTTTTTTGAGATGGAATCTTGCTCTACAGCCCAGGCTGGAGTGCAGTGGCATGATCTCAGCTCACTGCAATCTCTGCCTCCAGGTTCCTGGTTAAGCAATTCTCCTGGCTCAGACTCCCAAGTAGCTGGGATTACAGGCACACGCCACCGTGCCCAGCTAATTTTTGTATTTTCAGTAGGGACAGGGTTTCACCATGTTGGCCAGGCTGGTCTTGAACTCCTGACATCATGATCCGCCTGTCTCAGCCTACCAAAGTGCTGGGATTACAGGTGTAAGCCACTGCGCCCAGCCAGAAAGAACTTTTTGAGAATTATTGAAATCACCCTCTCAGTTAAGGAAGCTGTGAGAAACCGTATCTTCCAAGTTCTCCTTCTCCTGGTGCACTCCAGTGTACAAACACATGCTGTCCGTGATGGAGCCTCATTTTATGCTGTTAGAAGACTTACTGTTGAGTCCCTGCTATTATTCAGTTTGTTTCAAGAACTAAGTCTTAACCAAATGGTTTCTACAAAGACTGCTTTCTTCCTTTATCCTCCCCCAACCCATCTGCTCTGAAATTGCTTGCTGAATAAAAACTTTACTTGTTAACTCTTGAAGTGGCTTTTCTTCTCTTTGCTCAGAACAGTAGCTGTATTTTTGTTTTCATCTTCTCCCATGTTGCTAAAGAGAAGGATTTCTCCTTTTATTTTAGGAAGAATCATTACATTCTTGTAAACAGAGTCAAAAACAGATTTTTCTGTTGTTCAGTAACTCCACAAATCTCATGAATATCACTTGAAGGCTACATCCACTGATAGTAGCCGCAGAGGTAGCTTAGGGTTACGTCACATACAATAGACAATGGCACTGAAGCAGAAGAGAGGATATCAGTGTCAAAGAAATATACTGATGGTGTTTAGCTAAAGATTCAAATGGGTATGAGGAATCATAGAAGATGAAGAGGGAGAGGTAGGAAGGTGATTTTACGCACATTCCTGACTTACACATTCTTCACTGACTGATATCCCACAGCAGTGACCTAACTCAGAAGACTCTTTTATATGGAAAGCAACAGTATCAAAGATTTACAGGGCACCCACATACAACAAAATACCAAAACAAAAAGGATAAACAAGAATCTGATTAGTGATATATTGAAAATTATAGGGGAAGACATGGGATGATCTTTTTTCTCCCCATTGTAAAACGTTATGGCAAACATCCCTATAATGTAAAACGGGCTAACAAGGGAAAAGTAAACCAAATTCATTACTATTACATGCACAAGTGTTGACGGAAGCCAGACAAAAATGTGAACTTGAAGGGGAGACAGATGATTGGGCTTAAATATTCTCTTCATGGAAGAGAGATGTATAAACCTGGGAAGTGGGAGACAAACCTTATGGGAAGGTGAGGGACAGGGCTGCATAGGAGCAAAGGTACTCTAAATATGTAGATAGAGTTCCCCAGGTAAATTCTTGGAGCTGCCCTCAGAAGAACAGATAAAAAGTCTCTGGGGTGTGGTTTTCACTCAGAGTCTCTTCTCTGGTGGTTGCTCTTTTCTGGTTAGCTGATCAGATCCCTAGGGAAGAAGTCTCAAGACAACTGCATTTGTTTTGGAAAGAAGCTTTCTTGGTCAGAGAAGTAGATTCCAGAAAGTCCTTCCTTGTGCTTGGGGAGAAGGGAAGAGATGAGACAAGGTTAGAAGAACTTGATTCTGTGGCAACTTCCAAGGCCTTTCAGCCTGTCAAATTGCCAGTCTTTGGGGAATAGAGTTCTGAGCCCCAACAGAACTTACTGTGTGCCAGAAAGGATGAAGAAATGTATTACCTTGGCTTGTTCTGACATTGTGTAGTTTCTCTTTTAATCCTTAAAACCACTTGAAAAATTCTTTTTTATGTCTATCAATAAATATTGATGTTATTTCTTCAAAAATAGTTTTATTTATGAATAAATAAATACAATTTATTTGTTGCTTCAAATTGTTTTGATGAAATGTGATTTCTTTTGAAAAAACAAATCAGTACTCAAAGGTTTATTTTCCATTCTGCTGTTCTCATTTTGTTAGCCAGCTCTTATCATGGACTCAAAATGGGTATAGCAGTACAGGCATAAACAGCAATGTCCAGAAGTGAAAAAAGAGGGAAAATAAAAGAAATCCTTGTGTATCATTTAAGATCTAAAAAATCTTTTTCCGAATCCCCAGCCATCTCCTTATGTTTCTTTGGAGAATTAGGTCTCCAATGGCCTGAATTAGGTCACATGCTACTTCTTAACCCATTCTGATCAGTAGGCAATGGAATTACCAACATTGGCTTAGTCAAGCCATAATTATCTAATAAACATAATGGGTTATCAAGATCTCTGCCCTGTAGCAAAGGCCAGCCTTTCTCAAAGCATACCTTCAGGGAAAGGAATACTAACACCTGAAAACAGAAGAGTTTCATTAGAAAGAAAAGGGAAATAGCCTTTAAGCAGACAATCACCAATGTCTATAAGAGTGACTGAAAAATCAAAAAGACTATGTAAATGCAAAGGACTATAACTGAGAGAAGAAAAAACTATAATGGAAGGATTTTAAGTAATAACTGTGTTACAGGAAAGGAGCCTCAATCCAGACTCCAAGAGAGAGTTCTTGGATCTTGAGCAAGAAAGAATCCATGGTGAATCTGTAGTGCAAAGTAAAAGCAAGTTTATTAAGAGAGTAAAGTATTGAAAGAACAGCTACTCCATAGACAAGAGTAGGGTGTTCCCGCAAGTAAGAGGAGGAACACGTCCACCATGGGCACAATGCTTGTTTATACGGGGAGATGTGCTCTGCTACAAGAGTTTGTGATAAAGGATTAATTTTCTTAATCACTATATTTTCAAGAATCGATATTATTATCTTTAAAGCAAAATAAGAATACATTTGTTCTTCAGATATGGAGATATCTGGACACTCCCAAGTCTGGATCTGTTTAATAAACATTATTAATTTGTTCCCTTACCTGTAAACGTCTAGAGGCTAGGAATGCCAAATTTTCCGGGAATGCAGCCCAGCGGGTCTCAGCCTCATTTTCCTAGCCCTCATTCAAAATGGAGTCACTCTGGTTTGAACACCTCTGACAATTGGGTAGAGGAATATTTTTTTTTTTTTTTTTTTTTTTATTCCTGGAGAATGACTTTGCTCATTCCCTGGAGAAAGTCTTTGTATAAGCAGCATTTTATCTTTTTTGGAAAAGGAAGGAAGGAAGGAAGGAAGGAAGGAAGGAAGGAAGGAAGGAAGGAAGGAAGGAAGGAAGGAAGGAAGGAAGGAAGGAAGGGGAAGGGAAGGGAAGGGAAGGAAAGGGAAAAGATGGTAGCTAGAGAATATTTATGTCCTACATCAAGGAAGAATTGAATTTATTGAATTTAGTTTTATTTAATTTCTTGTCCTGAAAGATAATCTGCAACTCATCCAACCATGGGTCAAAGTATAATCCAATTTTCCCACTGAGCTGATTGACAAATTCTTATCTTAACAAGATTAAGACTTTAAAGCAGTAACTTCTCTGATGTTTCAAAAAGCAATAGCTTTTTACTGATTTTCTTGCACATTTGACCGCTGCTTGTCTTGTTAAGATGCCATTTGTTCTTTAAAAATCTTTATCGTCTTTATATTCCCAGTCTTTTTTCTTTATCAGTGGCAATAGTGCTTTCCATTTGCCCTTTAGCAGACTGAAAGGTGAGGGCAGCTGTCCAAAACATCTGAAACACCTCTAAGACACCTTAAATATTATAGGAAAATGTGTAGCATAGGGCTGTCCTGGCAGCAGAACTATGAATCCTAAGCCCAAATTCAAGAATATAGTATAGTATACTGTAAGCAGAGAAGAATTTTAGATGTGACTATAGTATGCTATAAGAAAATCCTATATGTGAGTATGAACTTCTACCTTTATCCAAAAAAGTAAATGTCTAATAAAAACTGTTTTCCTTCATTTATCTTTTAGTGAGTAGCCTGTAGGGGGCTTGACCTTCTCAAAGACCTTCCCAAGAGCCTTTTCGGTATGTGTGAGTATCAGTCAATTTATAGATCCATCTCCAAATAAGGGAGCCTGGGTTCTCTGGAGAGTTGGCCCAGTTCTGAAAGGAAAGCTTAAAGTAGCCTGTCTGCTTATGAGTAGAGGTTATCTAATATTAGCTTCTGTGTGATGGAAAACAAATTGCCTTAACTATTAATCACTGCATAATAGACTGACCTCATGATACAGAAAGGATTTTAAATTAGTAATAGCTTTATTTGGGGAAAATGCTCAAATGCATTTCATGCAGATTAATCAGGTTTTCAATTATTCTTTTCAATTCTTCCAGAAAAAAAAAATCTGATTTTCAAAATTTCTAATTTAATTATCAGCTTCAGAAAATGTAAATGATCACTTGCATTGTAATCAGTTTAATGCCAGCAGTGGTAAAACTATGAGTGTTGCTCAAAATCTAAGGAAATGTCTCTAATCAGACATAACTATAGTATATATAATATACTATCAGTATAGGAAGACCCTATATGTGAATATAATATAATCCTTCAAACCAGATATAATCATCCTGCCTAAGATAAAGTAAGTTTTTGAAAAAACAGGGCCTGAAAAAGATGTTCTGGTCTGCTAACTGGCACCTGAAGGAGAAGAGTAATTTTATTAAATATGTGCAGTAAGTCAGATTGCCTGGGTTAAAATCCCAGTTCCATAATTTTTTGGCCATGTGATTTTAAAAGGTTCTTCAAAGTCTGTGTTTTAGTATCTTCATTTGTAAAATGGTAATGATAGTAATAATAATGACAGAATTGGTTCATTGTAACCATTAAATTAAGTAGCATAAATAAAGTACTTTGGTGAGCACATGGCTCAGTGTTAGAAATTATTAGTATGATATCACTATCTCTTTTAAGTTGAAGAACTTTCTTCAATATAATTTTTATCATTTTTAATAGGATTAGAGGCAACCTGATTCAGAAATTTCTTTACATTCTTTGCCTGGTATAGCCAAACATTCATTGCTTTACGGGAACTAGAAAGCAGTGAATTAGTGCATTCTATCAGTAAGTTTTATTAAGGTCCTGGAAGGAGGCAGACCTTATCCTAGACATTAAGCAGAAATGATGAAAGACACACAAAAAAACCAAAGATGCACTTCGCATGCAAAGAATTTACAGTTTGATCAATGTAATCAACACACAAGAAAATAATCAACAATAAACTAGAATTAGAAATTACTCACACGTTATGCATATCCGTAATATTGCATCACCTCCATGATGTAATAATTATTAGTTGATAACTCTCTCCCTGTGAGATTAGAAGTTTTTTGAAAGCAGCTATGATCCTGCTCGTCAGAGGTCTAGGTATGGTACCATGCACTCTATAAGCGTGAATATTTGAGAATAAAGAAACTGCAGCAGTCAGGGGAGTGATCACAGTTACATGAGTGGAAAGAAACTGGAATGAAAGAAAAAGGAATTGAGGCTGCTGAGATAATTGGCTCTCCCACTAATTACCTATGGATTTGAACCTGTGAAATGAAAAGATTAATCTAGAATCTAGATTAGTATTATTCCAAGTTTTTTTTTTTTTCATTTTTAAATAGGGCAAAAACATTCTTCAAAGGAAATCTTTTGAGTAAAAGCCAACAAGACTAGAGGACCACAAACAGCCTTGGGATTGCAGAGACATCACCTGGATGAATCAATGTTTTAAGCTGAGTCCTGACGGACAAATGGGAGTTACCCGGGAAAAGAATGTGAACATAAGAGAAGATTGTTCCAGAAGCTAGAAAGAGCATGGCATTAAAATCCATAAATTTTGGTTGAATTCAAGAGTGCAAAGAGGAAATGGAAAGAAATGGGGCTTAAAAAGTAAGCAAAGGCCAGATCATAAAGGTCCATAGAAACTATGTTAAGAAGTTTTGGACTTTATCCTTATGGCAGTGGGTAACTATTAAAGAGTTTTAAAGAAGAGAGCAATCTCAAATTTGTTCTTCAGAAAAATCATTCTGGCTCTAATGCTAAGAAGGAATGTAAGACAAGCAGCATTAAGGCAAAGATGTCATTTAGGAAATTGTTGCAGTAATTTTAGGAAGAGAAGTCAGAAGTTTAAGCCAAAAAGGTGACATGAAATCCCTTATTCCCTGATTCACTCGCCTCTTTTCAACTTCATTATAGCGCTGATACCACAGTCCTGGCTAAATCTAACTCTTTTCTAACTCCATTCCTGTACTTAAGAAATTAGATGTAGCTGGGAAAAAACAAACAACTAAGCTGATAGATCTCATTTTAAATTCATGAAAATAGCTACCTATAGGCCCTTAAAATGCTGCTCAATAATCATATTCTACATCCCCTGTGTCCATTCAGTCTTCCATTGTCCTAAAAAATATATATACATTTTATGATTTCTCTCCTCTCTGAAAATCCCCAATACCTCTTTCCCCATTCTCACTCTCAGCTTATGACCTTCCTTCTTACTTCACGAAGAAACTTGGAGCAATCATAGGTGCCTTCCGCAGATTCCCACCATGACATCTAGCCACCTACCTATCAGGACCTGCCACCCTCCCTTCTATCCAGCTACTTCAAGTGACGTGTCCATGCTTCTATCCAAAGCCCATCCCTCTACTGCATCCCATCTCCTCTCACCTCCTTTAGGGTGTCACTTTAGTAGCTCTCCCCACTCTCCTTCATCAGTAACTTTTTAGTCATTACCAAATATTCTTACCATCACTGAAATATAATGTTATTTCTCCCATCTTAGAGAAAACTTTTCATTACTCCACCCATTTCACCAGCTCCCGTTTCTTTGCCCCTTTTTGCAATAAACCTCTTGAAAGGTCTATCTATTTTTCCAATTTCTCTCTTCTCTTTTCTATAAACCCATGGCAATCAGACTTTTGCTCCCACCACATCAGGGAAATCATTGTTACCAAAGTCATCAAGGATCTTGTTACTTCTTAGATGTAGGTCCTGCTTTTGCTTAATGTATCAGTAGTATTTCAGTCAGTCATTCTGTCCTCCTATAAGTGATTGACTTGGCTCTGAGGATAACATATTCTCTTGGTTTCTTTTATTGTTGTTGTTTGTTGTTGTTGTTGTTTGAGACAGAGTTTCTCTCTATCGCCGAGGCTGGAGTGCAGTGGCACAATCTCAGCTCACTGCAAACTCTGCCTCCCGGGTTCACGCCATTCGCCTGCCTCAGCCTCCCGAGTAGCTGGGACTACAGGCGCCCGCCAACTCACCCGGCTAATTTTTTTGTGTTTTTAATAGAGACGGGGTTTCACCATGTTAGCCAGGATGGTCTCAATCTTCTGACCTCGTGATCCACCCACCTCGGCCTCCCAAAGCGCTGGGATTACAGGTGTGATATTCTCTTGGTTATTTATCCTACCTCATTGATTACTCTTTCTTGGTTTCCACTTGTGGTTTTTCTTCTCTCAACCTTTTAATATTAAAGTGTTATAATTCTCAAATTCTGGGCCTTCTTTCTTCTCTATCTACTATGAAAGTTGTCAGAATCAAAATGGAATCACTTGTATTAAAAGCTCTGACAAATGAAGCTGGGGAAAACCATGAAGAGAGGCTTCTCATGCATGAATGTCTGATAACAAGAACTATCACAAAAGACTTAAAAATGACAACCTTGCATAAAGGCCATCTCAACCTCATACGAAAAGTATTTCTGCAAGAATATCTGCCCAGCAACTGCCTGTCCAATCTCCAACTGTCACAACCCTTGTTATTGATCCTTGTAGTCCAGGATAGTTATCTCAAAACAATTATGCAATCTTCCTTATTTTTTTTAAACTTTGTCTTTATCACCCAGAATAGCCACATAGTTTACTATGGCACACACATTCCCATTTTGATGCTCGTACCCAAATAAATATTATTTTCTTTTAAAGAGCTTCTTTTTGTCTGTTATTTGGTTTGACACTATACTTCCATGGTAATTGTATCCAAACCTATAAGTTTAAATACCCTCTATATGCTATCAGCCCAGTCCTCTATTAAGAATATCATAGCTAAACCCAGAGTATCTTATCAAATGGTCACAGTAATTGATTTAGGGGTAAGTATATAGTGTAAGCTAGTTCAATAACAATGAGCCTTAATACTTGCTCTGGGAATTCTAGTGCATAGATTCACATGTTCTTCACTGGACATAACGATTTGGAGCTTGAAACTGCTGTAGTCAATATATGCCAAGAGGCCCACTATATGCCTGTTTTTGGAGTCAAAATAGGAAGGAACCAGATTCTAGAAGTGGATTCTGATGACCTTGTTTGAGTCCTGAGTGAAGCCACACCTTAAACCAGATCAATTCTTGGAATATTCAGTTTCATGACAGTAAAATTATTGTTTTTAGTTGAGATTTCTGTTGCTCACAACACATACATCCTATCTGATATACATCCACATGAGTTAGATATTTTTACCTCTAATTCATATTAGGTTTGTGCAAAGGTAATTGTGGTTTTTGCATTACTATTAATGCAATAGGAAAACCATACTAATGGTTTAATGCAAGAGAAAAAACCATGCTAACATGCCTATATAATTTTCCCAAAGTCAATCATCTAGCAAATGCTGGCATCAGGTTGATCCAATAGTCATATTTTAGCCTCCACATTCATAGCTACAACTCCTTCTGAGTGGGAGTTTCGAGATACTGGAATGGACAACATTCTATATGTGTCCCTTTAAAGTGTCCTGTGTGTGTGTGTGTGTGAGTGTGTGTATACTCTCACTCTAACTACTAAAGTAGAACATTAAACAAGTAGTCATATTTCCTAAAAAAATAAAACAAAGAAATGATTCTCATTTATTATTTAGCCGCACTCCTGGGAATATCCTGAGAATCAACTTTACTCTTTGGTCTGTGTCCTCAACTTTAATTCTGTTCTTCATAGAACAATGAACATAGTACTCTCACCTATGGATTTGGTGTTCTTATATTTTCAGATCTGTATCCAGTAAACAAGAATCTGCTTTTGTAATGTCTAAATTTTATACAACAGATTTATTTTCCTACCACTAAAATGTTAGTGTAAGTGAGCAGGTCAGTGAAATGCACACAGAATGAGTAATCTGGGAGGCTTGGGTTCAAATACTGATTCTTATGACATTGGGCAAGTTTTTTAGTTCACTGGAGCCCTTTTCTCCTTCATAAAGAGTGAAACACAAAGGCCTACCTTCTAGGACTGTGGTTATGATTAAATGAGACAACAAATGCCTGACATATAATGGACCTTGAACAAATCATAGTGTCTTTTTCTTCTTTAATTTTCAAAATTCTATTGCAATATAAATCTCTGTATTAGTAAAGAAGATCCCCAAGTGTCATTTCAAAGCATATTTGTTTCAATAAGTGTCTATCTTAACAACTATGGTATGCTGCATCACAAGATGTACCCTCCTCCCCTCACCCCTTTTTAATAAGACATTAGCCCTGCTGACAGGAAGCACTGGAGTGTGCCAATGCAGAGCCATGGGAATGGCTCAATAATGTCCTGGGCAGAGGGAGAAGTCAGTCTGGCATTCAAAATTGTCCCAGAGGTGACACAAGGATGGATTAGCAATATTGCCCCCACTGACATTATATGGATGTGCCCTGACCACTCTGTAGCTGAAAAAAGTCCGCTCCAAACTTCCCACTACAGAGAATTCAATTTGACATTGTTTAGCATCCTACAGAGTGAATGGGGAACTTATTGCATTTGCTGTCTTATCTCAGAATGGAAATGTTTTTCTTTAAGAATTCTCAGAAGGGAGTGATTCTTTGATAATTGAACTCCCTGTGGTTTTGGTCAAGTGGAAACAGTGCACAGAGGCTTCAAAGAAATAAAAGCTGTGAGCACAGAGCAGAAGCTTTTCTGGCGGTGATGAGAAGAGGCATCTCTTTGACCCTTTAAGTAATGAAAGCCAATCATTTAGAAAAAGCCCAGGCTGAAGTCCCTAAAGAGAGCCAAGAAAGGAGTGAGCAGAGCCTCATGTGGGAGAACTTGCTCTACATTTGAGGGCCCTCCCAAAATGGTTTCTTTTCAGTGTGATGATTTTGTTCACAAGAAATATTATGTAAATTCGAAGTTAGAAGCAAATGAAGTTAAGTCATATAAGAAAAATTGTTCAGGCTGAAAGGATTGCTTCAATTCAGCAAAAGGGAGAAACATCTTAAAAGACTACATGGATAATTAGGTAGCAGTAGACGTTGCCTACAGGAGGACTGATCTTTAGTGAAGACAAAATACAGTTCCACTGCAGAAATTCCTACAAAAATCAAAACACAGGCAAACAGACCTGGGGGGGTAGTTGTGCTTATCTTTAGTTTTGTTATAGCTGTGTCTGCTTCTCTTTATCACAAGATTAACCTGCATAGTTCTTAGAACAAAAACCAGTAGTATCTACCAAGTGCTGGAATGGAACCAGAGTCACAAGCAAAACTAATATTTTTCTTCTGCTGAATAAGGGTGAGAAAGTCTGACATAAATCTCACTGGCTTTGTCTACCTGGTATTATAAATCTATTTCATTAGATTGCCACAATTAGGTTTTTCACAAAGATTAGCCATTTATCCATAGTGCCAAACCATTAATCTTTTCCTCATTCTGAAATTATTAGTGATATTTTATCAGAAAGATATAGTTTTACTTCTAGGGATATACTCACATTTTCTTCACTTTTATATTCTTTTTATTTCAAAAAGAAGTGAGAAGTGGCCCATTGCTACCATATAACATAATATGTTATGCCTTAATAACCCTTTGAAATGTCATGATCCCCACAGCAGTAGTAGTTTGGCATCCCTGAAGGCGTGGTAAGAGCTTATACTGCTTGAAGAGCAGTGAACTGTATTTTAGTCCGATTTTCTGAAAGTAGATGAAATATTTAGCAACTGATCTGAAAAGAGCTGCTGTTCCTAATAACTACAGCTCCCAGGAGGGAGTCAAGTCATGCTCCGGGCTCTATTGCTAAGGAATTTCATAAGGGTCAGAGCTATATCAATCAACCAACCTGAAAATAGCTATTGAATGGTACATCATCATCATAATCAACAGATATTTTTATTTGCCTCACTAGGAACAGGGTACCCTTTTAGGTAACAGGGCGACAAAATGGCTCAAGAACCTAATATCTAGTTTCAAAAATCTTCATTTCTACTCATTTCAGTGGTAACTTCTGTGCCAGAAAAGTATACTTTTTTTTTTCAGGCAGCCATCATTAAATTTATGGAAAATTAAATGAGAAAAAATGTATACTTTAAAAGTGTTTTTTCGGGAATACTACATATCAATTCTATGAAGGTAAGCAACAAGGCCTGCGACTTTCATCATTTCAACACCATTAGATTAGGAATAAAGTGAATAACCAGCATTAATTTGCATTTATTGTATTTCTATTACCACAGTACATTTACTGGCAACTAATCAATCATTGTTTACATTTTAAGGTAAACATACGACTCTCACAACAATTTGAACTATGTGAAGAAAAGAATAGATATTAAAAATTGCACTAGGACTAGAAATAGAGATATTTAATCACCCACTTAACATATGCCTGGAATAAGAGGCAGGGTGAACAGTTGTACTATTCTTTGTAATGCAAACTCCAATTCAAAAGCTAATTTTGCCTTTCATCTTGGAGAAGACAGCATTATTCCCTTCACGTGCACAAGCACACACTAAGCATCCAAATCAGAATGGGCCCCATCATATTACACAGAGCACAATTTGCAGCAGCTAATAAGAAAAACCTGCAGCCAAACTCCTGGCTACCAGACCAGAAAACATGAGTCATATGCTTCTTCAAGCAGCTCCAATCTAGTAATTATTTAACCTTTGCTAGCTGAACCAGAGCAACAAAGGTATTTCTGGAACTTAAAAAGTAAGACTGAATTTTGTTTTATTCATTAGTATTCCCAAGTGCTTCAAGATGATACTTAAATAGAAATGACCACAGCTAACCTTTATTGAGCATTTACTGTGTGGGAGATACCTAGAGAAGCACTTTACATATATTGTCTTGTTTAATCCTTACCACAAACCTATGAGATAGATAACCTTATTAAGCAAAACAAGCTTAGATAATTTTCATAAGGTCACGTATCTAATAAAGAGATGGAGCTGTAAACTCAGGCAATGGCCAACCTTTTAAACTCTGCCTCATAAAGCTACTCAGATGAGTAGGCAATAAGTAAGTTCCAAGTAGAAAAAGTAATTCTGCTTTATGTAAGAATTCTGCTTCCATACCTGAAGCTTCCTGCATTTAGATTCGCTCCAATATTGTCTTTGCTAAAATTCAAACAGGTACCTGGAATGGATAAGCATGTTCACCAATTTGTACCAATGAGCCTAATTCTCAGAGTCCAATGCACTGAAAACAGGCAAGTATCTTAAATAAGAAAGAGCATAGGTAGTGTCCTGAGAATGTTGGCCCCTGAACAGGGACATTCAAAAGAGCGAGATCCTTGGGCTTAGGGACAGCCTGAAACCACTGGACTTGAAGCAAAAGCAGAGGATATGGCTAGAGGAGATGAGAAATGGAAAGGAAGCTGCAGGTGGAATACTGCAGTAAGACAGATTAAAATCAACCTCCGGGTTTTCCTTAGAATAAACATTCTTCATGGGTCAGTTAAAGGCATAGCATTGCCACCTGGTATCCCATTCATGGGCAAGTCAACACAAGACTTTTGTAAGAATTCAGCAATCTCACCACTGGGCATTTATCCAAAATAAAGGAAATCATTATATGACAGAGACATCTGCACCCCTATGTTTATTGCAGCACTATTCACAATAGCCAAGATACGGATTCAACCTAGGTGCCCAACAACAGATGAATGAAAAAGAAAATGTGGTATACATACACAATGAAATACTAGACGTAAAAAAGAATGAAATCCTGTCATATGCAGCAACATAGATGGAACTGGAGGACATCATGTTAAGTGAGATAAACCAGGGACAGAAAGTTAAACACTGCCAGTTCTCATTCATATATGGAAGCTAAGAAAAGTTGATCTCATAGAAGTAAAAATTAGAACAGAGGATACTAGAGACTGGGAAGAGTCGACAGAAGGGGAAGACAGGGAAAGATTTGGTAAAGGGTACAAAATTATAGCTAGATAGGAGAAGTAATTCTAGTTTTCTATAGCACTATAGGATGACTATAGTAAACAATACTATATAGTTTCAAATACCTAGAAGGAGAATATGGAATGTTTCTAACACAAAGAAATGTAAAATGTTTGAGATTACGGATATGCTAATTACCCTTATCTGATCACTATACATGTATCATAACATCCTTATGTACCCCATAAATACGTACAACTATTATTTGTCAATTAAAAAATTAAAGTAACTACTACAATGGAAAAAAAGACATATAAAGAATTCTACTCCATTATTTTTTATAATATGAAATTCATACTTGTAACAACTTCTACTTTGAAATATTGACAGTTTATCAAAGGAAGAAGGCATGACATTTAGTAATTACTTATTAAATTAAATTTAAAAATTGTTTTCAAATTATCCCACATTAATTAAATTAATATCTCATATGTTTTCCTAAAACAAAATATGAAAATGTCAAATGAAAGCAATCTTTTTCATTATCAACTCCTTTTGCTCACATGAAGACAATGTGTGCTTCTCACATGGCCGTAGTCTAAGATGTTTTTTACATGATGAGATGCGTTTACTAACTTACAGCTTATTAGATCTGTCTTGCAAATTGGCTTTCTGACCTAGCCAACTTTTATTTACACTAATGATGATATTCAGATTATGCAACGATATAAACAGGGTTGTGTCTCTCTTGCAGTATTAACACTATTCTCTCTTTAAATTTATTTTCACAAAATGACTTTTAAAGTTGTTTATATTGAGGCATATTGCTAATTCAGTCTTTCTCTCATTTTTAACATAAGAAACTCCTATGAATTATTTATGAAGTTTGCACAACAGTAGTGTCCTGTAATTGGTTAATAATTACACATGCAGGCACTGTGGCTCATGCCTGCAATCCCAGAACTTTGGAAGGCTGAGGTGGGTGGATCACTTCAGCCCAGGAGTTAGAGACCAGCCTGGGCAACAGCAAAACCCTGTCCCTACAAAAAAATAAAAAAATAAAAATTAGCCAGGTGTGGTGGTGTATACCTGTAATCCCAGCTCCTGGGGAAGCAGAGGGGGGAGGATCATTTGAGCCTGGAGATGTAGGCTGCAGTGAACCAAGATCACATCACCGCACCCAAGGGAGACCCTGTCTCGAAAAAACAAAAACAAAAACAAAACCACACAATGAAACATTTCGAATGATTCATAAACATTTCATCTTCTGAATATGAAAAATGAAGCACAAGGAATTGTATGCATTCTTGAATCTAAAACTATAACTATTTCTGTAGAAAAATAAAATACCACATGGCATAATGAAAAGAGTTTGGACTTTGATGTACAAACCCAGGTTCAAAATATGCTTCTCTTTCTTAAACAGCAGGTATAATGAAGAAGTGAACTCAAGAGGATATAATCACAAGCAACCATCCATTCTCCCATTGACCCTTCAAATCCTCTCACTGGGCTAGTTCTTTCCCTGTCTTTGAATTTCTTAACCACTTTTAGTCACATTTCACAAGAATAATGCCATTTCAACATGAAGGTGCCACCTCTTAAAAGAAGGATAATATCTATGTAGTGAAAGACTAATCTTACCCAAAGAGAAATCTAACCTTTGCCATAGCTCCAGCTCCTTCCTGAGAGGTAATCTGTAAACCCTTGGAATTTCTCAAGTGACAGGAATGTTTTTGTTATTCACAGTGGGGCCCTGGATCACACCTGATAGTATGCTAAGCAGATAACTCAGAGTGAGGCTGGCCACATCCACAGTCTTAAGATGGAGGCTGGCCATGCCAGAAAGACAACCATGTGATTGGATGGTTGGAACATAGAACCAGGCAATATAAGTGTGACTTCTGGAGGGAGGAGGCTAGAGATGCAGTTCAACCATGTGGGCCATGGGCCATGATTCAATCAATCCTCCTTACATAAGGAAACCTCAATAAAATCTGTAGACACCAAAGTCAGTTGAACTTTCTTTCTTCTTCTTTTTTTTTTTTTTTCCATAAGCTATTGGAGTACCAGTGTTATTTGGTTACATGAGTAAGTTCTTCAGTGATGATTTGTGAGATTTTGGTGCACCCATCACCCAAGCAGTATACACTGCACAGTCTTTGTAGTCTTCTATCCCTCACTCCCCTCCCCTTCTTCCCCCAAAGTCTCCAAAGTCCATTCCATCATTCTTATGCCTTTGTGTCCTCAGAGCTTAGCTCCCATGTATCAGTGAGAACATACAACATTTGGTTTTCCATTCCTGAGTTACTTCACTTAAAATAATAGTCTCCAATCTCATCCAGGTCACTGCAAATGCTGTTAATTCATTCCTTTTTGTGGCTGCATAGTATTCCATTATATATGTATACCAGTTTCTTTGCCCACTCATTGATTGATGGGCATTTGGGTTGGTTCCACAATATCGCAATTGTGAATTATGCTACTATAAATATGCATGTGCAACTATCTTTTTTGAATAATGACTTATTTTCCTCTGGGCAGATACCCAGTAGTGGGATTGCTGGAGCAAATGGTAGTTCTACTTTTATTTCTTTAAGGAATCTCCACAGTATATTTTGTTAAGGATTTTGGCATCTGTGTTCAACAAAGATATCGGTCTGCAAGTTTTTTTTTGTTATATCCTTTCCTTGTTATGGTATTAGGGTGATGCTGGCTTCATAGAATGAATTAGGGAGGGTTTCTTCTTTCTCTGTCTTGTGAAATAGTGTCAAAAGGATTGGTACCAATTCTTCTTTGAATGTCTGGTAGAATTCTGCTGTGAATCCATCTGGTCCTGAATTTTTTTTGTTGGTAATTTAAAAATTGCCATTTCAATCTCATTGCTTGTTATTGGTCTCTTCAGGATATCTAATTCTTTCTGATTTATGCTAGGAGGGTTGTATTTTTCCAGGAATTTATACATCTCTTCTAGGTTTTCTAGTTTATGTGTGTAAAGGTGTTCATAGTAGCCTCAAATGATCTTTTGTATTTCAATGGTGTCAGTTGTAATATCTCCTGTTTTGTTTCTTAATGAGGTTATTTGGATTTTATCTCTTCTTTTCTTGGTTAACCTTGGCAAGGGTCTAGCAATTTTATTTATCTTTTCAAAGAACCAGCTTTTTGTTTCATTTATCTTGTGTAATATTTTTTTGTTTCAATTTCATTTAGTTCTGCTCTGATCTTGGTTATTTCCTTTCTTCTGGGTTTGAGTTTGGTTTGTTCATGTCTCTCTAGTTCCTTGAGGTGTGACCTTAGAATGTCAGTTTGTGCTCTTTCAGTCTTTTCACTGTAGGCAGTTAGGGCTGTGAACTTTCCTCTTAACACTGCCTTTGCTGTATCCCAAAGGTTTTGATAGGTTATGTCATTATTGCTGTTCAGTTTGAAGAACTTTTTAATTTCCATCTTGATTTCATTTTTGACCCAATGCTTATGCAGGAGCAGGTTATTTAATTTCCATGTATTTGCATGATTTTGAAGATTCCTTTTTTAGTTGATTTCCAGTTTTATTCCACTGTAGTCTGAGAGAGTGCTTTATATAATTTCAATTTTCTTAAATTTATTGAGGCTTCTTTTACGGCCTATCATATGGTCTGTCTTGGAGAAAGTTCCATGTGCTGTTGAATAGAATGTGTATTCTGCAGCAGTTGGATGAAATGTTCTGTATATATCTGTTAAGTCCGTTTGTTCCAAGGTATAGTTTAAATCCATTGTTTCTTTGTTGACTTTCTGTCTTGATGACCTGTCTAGTGCTGTCAATGGAGTACTTAAGTCCCTCACTATTATTGTGTTGCTGTCCATCTCGTTTCTTAGGTCTATTAGTAATTGTGTTATGAATATGAGAGCTCCAGTGTTAGGTGCATATATGTTTAGAATTGTGATATTTTCCTGTTAGACAAGGCCTGTTACCATTATATAATGACCCTCTTTGTCTCTTTTAACTGCTGTTGCTTTAGAGTTTGTTTTGTCTGATATAAGAATAGCTACCCCTGCTCACTTTTGTTGTCCATTTGCATGAAATGCCTTTTTCCACCCCTTGATATTAAGTTTATGTGAGTTCTTATGTGCTAGGTGAGTCTCCTGAAGGCAGCAGGTAGTTGGCTGGTGAGTTCTTATCCATTCTGCAGTTCTGTATCTTTTAAGTGGAGCATTTAGGCCATTTACATTCAATGTTAGTATTGAGATGTGAGGTACCATTGCATTCATCATGCTTTTTGTTGCCTGTGTACTTTGGATTTTTTGTTTTTGATTTTTAACTTGTATTTTTGTTTTATAGGTCCTGTGTGATTTATGCTTTAAATAGGTTCCGTTTTGATGTGTTTCCAGGATTTGTTTCAAGATTTAGAGCTCCTTTTAGCAGTTCTTATAGTGGTGGCTCGGTAATGGCAAATTCTCTCAGCATTTGTTTGTCTGGAAAAAAATGTACCTTTCCTTCATATATGATGCTTAGTTTCGCTGGATACAAAATTCTTGGCTGATAATTGTTCTGTTTGAAGAGGCTGAAGATAGGGCCCCATTCCCTTCTAGCTTGTACGGTTTCTGCTGAGAAATCTGCTGTTTATCTGATAGGTTTTCCTTCGTAGCTTTTGGTGCTTCTGTCTCACAGCTCTTAAGATTCTTTTGTCTGTCTTAACTTTGGATAACCTGGTGACAATGTGTCTAGGCAAAGATATTTTTGTGATGAATTTCTCAGGTGTTCTTTATGCTTCTTTCATTTGGATGTCTAGGTCTCTAGCAAAGGCTGGGGAAGTTTTCCTCGATTATTCCCTCAAACAAGTTTTCCAAACTTTTAGAATTCTCTTCTTCCTCATTAACATTGATTATTCTTAGCTTTGGTCATTTAACATAATACCAGACTTCTTCAAGGCTTTGTTCATATTTTCTTACTCATTTTGTTTGCCTTTGTTGGATTGTGTTAATTCAAAGACCTTGTCTTCAAGCTCTGAATTTCTTTCTTCTACTTGTTCAATTCTATTGCTGAGACTTTCCAGAGCATTTTGCATTTCTAAAAGTGTGTCCAAAGATTCCTGAATTTTCCATTGTTTTTCCTTTAAGCTATCTATTTCTTTGAAGATTTCTCCATTGACTTCTTGTATCATATTTTAGACTTCCTTGCATTGTGCTTTGCCTTTCTCTGGTCCCTTCCTGATTAGCTTAATAACTAACCTCCTGAATTCTTTTTCAGGTAAATCAGGGATTCTTTTTGGTTTGAATCCATTGCTGGTGAACTAGTGTGATATTCTGGGGGTGTTGAAGAGCCTTGTTTTGGCATATTACCAGGGTTGGTTTTCTGGTTCCTTCTCGCTTGGGTAGACTCTGTCAGAGGGAAGGTCTAGGGCTGAAGGCTGTTGTTCAGCTTCTCTTGTCTCATCGGGTGTTCCCTTGATGTAGTACCGTCGGCCTTTTCCTATGGATGTGGCCTCCTGTGAGCCAAACTGCAGTGATTGTTGTCTCTCTTCTGGGTCTAGCCACCCAGTGAGTCTATCCTGCTCCGGGCTGGTACTGGGGGTTGTATGCACAGAGTCCTGTGATGTGATGTGGTTTCATGTTTTATTTGTGTGCTGTTTGGCCTCCTGCCAGGAGGTGGGGCTTTCCACAGAGCATCAGCTGAGGTGTATGGGGAGGAACCAGTGGTGGGCGGGACCCTAAGCTCTCAAGAGTATATGCCTTTTGTCTTCTGCTACCAGAGTGGGTAGGGAAGAACTATCAGGTGGGGCAGGGCCAGGTGTGTCTGAGCTCAGACTCTCCTTGGGCGGGTCTTGCTGTGGTGTATGGGAGTAAGATTCCCAGGTCACTGGAGTTGTGTACCTGGGAGGATTACAGCTGCATCTGCTGAGTCATGCAGGTTGTCAGGGAAGTTGGGGGAAAGCCGGCAGTCACAGGCCTCACCCAACTTCTACGTAAACAGAAGGACTGGTCTCACTTTCACCGTGCGCCTAACAACCGCCCCCAGACCGTTTCCATGTGGAGAGCAATATGGGCTTGAAAACCTGCCCCAGGCTACCTGCCTCTCAGCTGGGAAATAAAAGGGCTTAGTTCTTCCTCCCCTGTGGAGTCTGCACACCCGATTTGCACCCTCCTCACAGTTCCAGCCAGGAGACTTCTCACCCTATTTAACTTGTTACAAAGTTCATCTGGAGATTTCCTTCTCCCCATGGAGTTTTGGCCCCTGATCCTCTGGTCACTCACTCGATGGATCCCTGTGGTGCCAGGCAGGAATGGGCAGCTAGGGGACACTTTGAGCTCCCAGACTGCTGTTTCCTCTATTCCTGTATTTCATTCAGCTCACCAAATTGACCCAGCTCCACATAAAGTCAGCAACTTCTCTTGCAAACAGACCTTCAGCTTCTCCAGTGAGGTGTGTGTTCAGGATAGGAAGGTCTCCCTTTCCCAATTCTGCAGTTGGGGCACTCACAGTTTTGGGGGGTGGGTCTCCTGAGTCCTGCAGGACCAGTCCGTTTCCTTCAGAGGGTCTGTGCCCAGTTGAGTTTTCCTGGTTGGCACACATCAGTAATGCTGGGAGCTTCAGGGTTGGAACCATACCAGCCCCATCGTCAGCCCTTTGCCTCTCTTCCTTTGGCTGATTCTAATGTGTATCCTTTTGTTGTGATAAAACTGTAATTATAGGTATAGCACTTTCCTGAGTTCTGTGAGTCATTCTATTGAATTATCAAACCTGAGGGAGCCCGTGGGCATTATGGATTTATAATCAGCTGGTTAGAAGTAAGGGTGGCCCCAGGGAGCCCTGAATTTGTAGCTGGTGTCTGAAATGAAGGCAGTCTTGAGGAGATTATTCTCTCTGACTTTGCAGTTTGGTAAACTCTTCACAGTTGCTATCAGTGGTCTTAGGTAGACTTGGCCATCTGGAAGACTATAACCTCAACCTCTTTAACCTCCAGTTGAGACTATAACCTCAACCTTTAATCTCAACCTCTTTAACCTAACTGCTGGTAACACCAAATCCTCAATCCATTTAGAGTTATCTGTTCCCCAAGTTTCACACTCCTTCAGGCTGAGAAGCCAGAGTGGGAGAGTAGGGCCTGGTCCTGGAGGAAGAACTTTCTTTATCCTGCCAGCTCTAGCATCATTATTAGCTCCCATTTCCCACTCCTCAGTTGTTATCCCAAAAGAAGAAAGAATGCATGCCTGGCTTACATGTTGCCATCTGGCATTGAAATGTTGCAATTTTTATGACAGCATTCTTTGGTTCACTGATATTGACTTCTCCTCAGTCCCAGGGATGCCATTTTGCTTTGCACCTCCTGGTTAGGGTCCTACCTTAGCTTAAGGTGAGGGAAAACGCCCTCCCTACTCCCACCATTTACTCTTTTCAAAAGAACCTTCTTTCTCAACTGGTCAGGTGCCATTCTTGTACAAGATAAAGCTTTGAGAACCCATTTTACAATATCTTAGCATATCTGACATATGATGTTATTTGTGGCCTACCTGAGACGGAATGAGTTCCATTTTAATATCTAGTTACACTTGCAAATCATATGACCTTAGTCAAGTTACCCACCTTCTCTTTCTCTGAGCATCAATTTTTTCATCAGCAAAGTTACTATTAAAAATGCCTTCCCTGAAGGTCTCCTGTGAGACTGAGTTAGAAACAAATACAGTACGTACAGTAGTCATTGTGCTTGGCATTAATATTTTACATATTCTTAACTTTCTTTTTTCTGTCTATGTAATGCATGCACACATACTATTTTAGTAACTTCCTGACCTACCTAATAAAAATGTAAATTTAATAAATTTACAGACTGTTTTCCCTACACAAATATGTGCATATGTGTTACAAAGGGACAAGGCAGTTGGATTTTATTTTGTATACACAAAGCATGTATAAAATGTAAAAACAGAGCACTCAAAATCCCAATGTTTTTCTACCTTAATCTTTCCCTTATCCTCATGACCAATACTGTGCATTTTTAATTAGTTATTTCAAGTTAAGCAATAAAAACAGGTGCACAACAGTTTCCCATGTGAATATGAAAACAAGTGTAATGTGGATATGAGTATAATCTTGCATTTTCATTTCCCCACATTTGTAGTTTATATCAAACACATGAAGATGGAAATGGAAAATACGTCATTGCACTTCCTTCAATCCCATCCCTCTGGGAGATTTTCTGGTTCCCATTCCCATGACTTTGGGATCTGCAGAGTTAGTGGTCCTAGTGCCCAACATGAGCATGCTTCCTCCACTGGGCATAGCCAGAGTCCCAGTAAACAATAAGGAATGGTTGCTGCCTTGGTGTTTTGACCTCCTTGAGTCCAAGAATGAGAAGACGAGGAAAAGAGTCACCACTTGGCAGTGGTAATTGACCACGATTGTCAGGAGGAGTTCAGGCTACTGTTACACAATGGTGGCAGGGAGAAATTTGGGTGACACTCAGATCCACTTAGGTGCCTCTTGGTACTCCCTTGCCCAGTTATGATAGTAAATGGATAAGTATGGCAATCCTGACCCCAAAATGCCATGGTGATCAGAAAGAGGCTCAGACCTCTTTGGCACGGTAAGCCAGGATATCAAGATAAGGCACTGCTACCAAGACCAGCAGAGGTGATAGCTGAGGATGACAGGAGTTTAAAATGAAGAATGTTACAGGAAAGTAATGATTGCCGGTTGTGCCACCAAGATCACCTACAGTGGTAAGAGTTATAGTTTACCCAGATAACTTTTCTCCTCCCAGTTTCCCCCGAGAGGCCAACCAGAACTCTAGAAAGATTAGAAATAAAGAATCTGAATGGTGCAAGATGTAGACTGGTGGGCCCAGAGATGTGCCAATCAGATTCCTCTACAAGGAAGAACTCATTGTGCCAGTTTTTATCAGATGACTTCCAGCTATCAGCTCCGTCAGGAGTTCCCAAGAGCCACTTCCCCCATGGGCACCTTCATTAGTCTCAGAGCTTCCCATATCCAGTGACTAACCAAGATGATAACACAAAGGTCTGGCTGTTTCAGTCAACCAAAAACAACTTGACAGGCATTGTGTGTAACAGAGTTCCCCATGGGGTTGACTGGCCTGCATCCTGGTTTGGCTTTCCCTCTGCCCAAACCTTCTTACTCCCCTTCCCCTTTACAGATATTTATCCCTAATAAATGCCTTGATGTTCAAACTCCATCTCAGCATCTGTTTCTGTAGAACTCAGTGCAATATGGTTACTGTTTTTGGTTTTTTCTTCTTTGCAAAGAACAGAAACCAACTTTGGTTAAATTAGTCAATGGGAATTTACTGGGAGAGTATTAGGAACCAAAGAGTAAACAGAAAGGCTGGAGGACTAGAACTAAAGCAGCTCCAGAGGATCAGGAAGCAGGAACTGCAAGAGTGGTAACAGCAGAAACAAATTAGGTACTGCTCTTGGAAGAAATAAACTCCAACTATTTTCAATCTCTACCCTTTTCTCAAGTTTTGAATTCCAGGGCAGGAGCATCCAATAGCCTAGGGGAGTGTAGAGTACCTGATTGTCCCAGCAGACTCTATCTAGTGGGAAAGAAGTAACTCTCTAGAAGGATTTCAGAGTGCTGTTAAAGAGATGAAGTGGCTGTAGAGAAGGCAGAAAAAAACATCTGATGTACTCCATACTTTTATATACCCATCCACCCTTCTTCCCATATATACATTTGCAAAATAATAATTTGTTGTTATTTCTTAACACCATAAGGAACATATGATGATGATGATAATGATGATGATGATAATTAGTATTATTATTTCAAATTTTACATACTCAGTGCAAAGGAAGTTTAGGTAACTTGAAAAATGACATATGACCAATAACTGGTACTTACTAAATTAGCACAGCCCACTTCAGATTGGGAATAACATGTTTTGCAAGTGAATCAGTAATTTTAATCACTGCCTTCCGTACTTCCACCCTTTGGTCCTTTGACCCATGAATACATAGGCAATAGTAGTTGTCCTCAAGATTGCAATTAACATCTTAACTGAAAATAATCTAGTTTGGTTTAAGACCAACTTGATTTCCATAATTTCCAGAAACTTTGTTCTAGCATACTTCCATGAACTCCCACATTCTTTGCGCTATTGTCATATGAACTATCTATCTATACTTACTAAATCCGTCAACACCATTTTATAATTATTCCTTTATGCAGTCGTTCTCAAATAAAAAAATTACAAAAAAATTATACGTTTTTATATTTCCTATGCACTTACCTTTACCAGTGCTCCCTTTTTTCTTCATACTGATTCAAATTAGCATCTACTGTTATGCCCAGACCGTTTATTCCCCGAAGAAGACCACCAGAGTCCAGAGTCAAAGCTAAGCAGCAAGGATCTTTATTACAGGTTCGAACCTGGAACTCTCCCTCGCTCGTGAAACGAGACGGGCAGGAGAGCTCCCCCACTCAGCTCCGAACAATGTTATATAGTCTAAGAAAAGTGGGCATAGAGTTATTATACAAATCAGATATATGATTGGCTAGTGTTTGAACAAGGCGATTTGGCTAACTATGATTGGTTCCTGCCATTTCTGATATTTTGGTTCAAACTTTGAGGCGGGAGAGCAGGTTTATGGCAGCAAGAGTTTATCTTACTTAAACACGTCTTGTGACCTTGCCTCAGAACTTACAAAATCTCTGGTATGTGCAAAACAAAATCTCTGGTACGTGCAGAAAACCAGGTACTCACAGAACTTACGAAATCTCTGGTATGTGCAAAGATTAGAGAGCAGAACAAGGGTGTAGCGGGTGGGGGGCGGGTACACATCTATCTTTGTGTCCTTTCACTACTATCCTTTTTTTTCAGTCTAAAGAATTATGTTTAGAAATATTATTTAGCATTTTTCAAGGCACCTATCTACTAGTGACAAATTCTCTCTACTTTTCCTTTTTTTTTTTTTTTTGAGATAGAGTCTTGCTCTGTTGCCCAGGCTGCAGTGCAGTGGTGTGATCTCAGCTCACTGCCATCTCCACCTTCCTGATTCAAGCAGTTCCCCTGCCTCAGCCTCCTGAGTAGCTGGGATTGATTACAGGCACACACCACCAAATCTGGCTAATTTTTTTGTATTTTTAGTAGAGATGGGGTTTCACTATGTTGGCCAGGCTGGTCTTGAACTCCTGACCTTGCGATCCACCCACCTTGGTTTCCCAAAGTTCTGGGATTACAGGTGTGAGCCACCGCACCCACCCAATTCTCTCTAATTTTCTAAGACTGAGGATGTCTTAGTTTCTTTTTCATTTCTGAAGGAGAGTTTTGCGGGATGTGGAATTCTTTGCTGAAAGTCTTTTTCTTTCAACACTTTGAAGGTGTCATCCCACTGTCTTTTGGTTTCAGTGGTTTCTAATAAGTCACCTGTTAATTTTATGGAAAGTCCTTTGTATGATGTAAGTTCTTTTTCTCTTGCTGCTCTCAAGATTCTCTCTTTGTTAGTAATCATTAATTTGACTGTGATGTTTCTTGGTGTGGTTTTCTTAATGTTATTCTACTTAGAGGTCATTAAGCATCTTGGATGTGTAGATTAATGTTCTCATCAAATTTGGGAAGTTTTCAGCCTTCATTTCTTCATATAGTTTTTTTTCATTTATCTTTCCTCCCTCTTTCTGGGACTCCTGTTAAGCATACGTTGGTATGCTTAATGGTGTTGCACACGCCTCTGAAAATCTTCATTTTCTTACTGTTTTTCTTTTCTTTCTGTTCCTTAGGCTGGATAATCTCCATTGATCTTTCTTCAAGTTCACCAATTCTTTCTTCTGCCAGGTCAAATTTGTTGTGAAGTCCCTCTAGTGAATTTTTCATTTGTGATTGTACTTTCAACACTAGAATCAATTTCTATTTGATTCTTTTGTTAGAAACATTTTACATCTTAGTTGACATTTCTTATTTTGTGGGACATAGTCATTAGTCATCAGACTTTCTTTCTTTTTTTTTTTTTTTTTTTTTTTTGAGATGGAGTTTTGTTCTTGTTGCCCAGGCTGGAGTGTGATGGCACAGTCTCGGCTCACCACAACCTCCACCTCCCGGGTTCAAGCTATTCTCCTGCCTCAGCCTCCCGAGTAGCTGGAATTACAAGCATGTGCCACCATGCCTGGCGGATTTTGTAGGTTTAATAGAGATGGGGTTTATCCACATTGGTCAGGCTGGTCTCAAACTCCCGACTTCAGTTGATCCACCCACCTCGGCCTCCCAAAGTGCCGGGATTACAGGCATGAGCCACCGTGCCCAGCCATCGTCATCATACTTTCTTATGGTTATTTAACCATAGTCTTTTAATTCTTGGGACATATTTAAAGTCTTCATTTTCTAACTGCAACATAGGGGCTCCCCCAGGGATATATGCTGTTGGCTGTTTACTCTTTCCCTGTGTGTGGCATACTTTCCTATTTCTTCATGTCTTGTAAATTTTGTTGAGAACTGAACATTTTAGATAGAACATTGTAATAACTCTAGTGTCTTATCCCTCTCCCATAATAGTTGCTTTTCCTTGCTCATTTTGTTGTTGTTAACATTGTTGCTTTTGCTATTGCTGCTTATTTGTTTGATGACTTTTCTGGACTAATTCTGTAGATTTTGTATTTCCTGCAGTGTATGGTCATGGCCACTGAGTTCTCTGCTTAGTATTTATTTCCCTTAAGTTATTGTTTTTATTTTTAAACCTATGGGGCACTCGTGTATCAAAATAACTTGGGCAGGCATCCAACGATCAACCAGAAAATTTTTTAATGTCTTGTTTATTCCACCCTTGCCAAGGGGATCTGTGTGTGAAGGGATGCTTTCAAACTTTAGTCAAAGCATGTAGTATAAGGGTTTTTTTGTTTGTTTGCTTTTTAATATTCTATTGAACTTATTATTATTATTGCTTTTTAAAAATCTCTTTGCTTAAAATTCTGTCATGTTGAGTATAAAATCAATACCTTTAAGACACATTTGAATTATCAAAACTTAAAGAATCCCAAGCGCTCTCATCTGTGCTGTGTGAAAGGCATTTTGTTACTTTTGGAGAAGCCAGGCAGCCAAACTGCTTTTGAAAAATTCACCTTTGAATTAATTCAAAATACACAAATATATTAATCTATAAGAGTTGCAACTAGAACACGTGAACTGACAAGAATAATTCAGTCTAGTACTTGACTTAAAAATGTTTAGTTACTTTGCAAATAGCCATCTAAAAGGTAACAAAATAATCTACTAGCCTTGGAATTGAGAAGTCAGATGGTCACCGTAGGTCTCACTGTCAGAAGCCATACCGCGAAGCATTGGCTTTGCAGCAGGATTAGAGATGCTTGGGGAGGGGAGCATTCAAAAGATACCTCTAGCACAAATGTCCACTGTCTACATGCGAATGTGTACATTCTCTCCCTAGTTTCTGCCTTATGGCCTTTCACGTTAACCATGTCTCTGGAATGGTTAGCGTATCTCCCTTTTGCACTTTCCCTCTCAGGATTTGGGAATTTTGTATTGATATGCTGGCGCCAATGACATTTACCTTCAACACAAAAAATTGCTTTCTTCTGTCTTTTAAACTCTCTGACCCAAACACTTATTATTTTTAAAATTGTGTATACCCCATAGAACAGATGTTATTTGAGTTCAGCTTTCTACTAGGGAGTGAATTCCCTTAGTATTCATCTGTGCTCCCTGGATCTTGGTAGAGAAGGCTTGGAATCATCTTTGTAATTGCCTTAGCATTAAATGATATCATAACTGTTTATGGAATGCCTGTTATTATGCAGAGTATATTTAATAATTTTATCTTCCTTCACATATTACATTTATTTCTTATGATACAAAAAGATATTAAATTATTTTTATTTAAATACTAATACTCAGATATATAATAAAATAGACCAGAATATGAACAGGCAGCTACTAGTAGTTAAGAGAATGCAGATTAAATTAATAACAGCTTACCCATAAGACTGCTGGAAATGAAACAATAATAATACCTACTGCCAACAGGGATGTAGTAAAAAGGGTAGAAATGTGAATTGTATGCTTTTGGAAAGACACCTGCCAGTGTCCATTAAAAATGTAAAAGGCACATGTCTTTAAACCCAGTAATCCTACTCTGGGGAAATCATTAGATAGAAATAAAAGCATTATTAAGTTATATATATATAACATATATATATATATGATGATTATTCCAGATTCTATCATGATGAAAGATTGAAACAAAGAGAATAATATTCAGTAGAGAAATGGTTGAGTAGATTGTAGAACATTCCTACCATGGGGTATTGTACAACCTTAAGAAAGAATGCACTAGAGCCCCATAAAGTCAATTAGAAGAATTTCAACAAAAAAAAATCAAGTTGCAGAAACACATATACAGTCATTGCTCAGTATCTGCAGGACATTGGTTTCAGGATCCTCTGCAAAATACACAGATTCTCGAGTCCCTTATATAAAATGGCATATTATTTGTGTATAACATATGCACATCCTCCCATAAACTTTAAATCATTTCTAGATTACTTAAAATACCTACTACAATGTAAAAGCTATGTAAATAGTTGTGGTATTGTATTTTTATTGTTGTATTGTTATTTTTTAAAAAACTATGTCTGTGGTTGGTTGAATTCTCAGATGTGTGACCCATGGATATAAAGGGCTGGCTGTATTATATAATTTCAGTTTTTTAAAACGAACAGTGGAATAAAACCTCACACATATATATGATTTTGTGAGCATGGAGACATGCATGGAAAGAGATGCATGAGTTTTATGGCATGGATAACCTAGAGACGGGGAAAAGGAAAAGAAGAAAAGAGAACACGAAGAACAAAGTTTAGGAAAAAACACTTGAAAAATTAAATGTTTTGCAAAAGTAGTATATTTCATATGATATAAATTGTATAATATTATGTATGCATGTGCACATGTGTGTGCATAAAGAGATGCACTAACAGAAATAATCACCAAATGTTGAATATGGTTTTCTCATGATAGGATGATTTCAGGTAATTGTCCATTTTTTTTTTTTGCACTATTTGAGCTTTTCAAATGACTATTTATAATTTATTTAAAACATACATATAAAATAATTTTATTGTGAAACAGAAATGTCAGTGATTATTACGAGAATCATTTTTCCATATATATTCAATATACATTTAATGATCCCACACCATTTTTTTAAAAATGGACGAATCTAAACGTATTTACCAGCAATCTGTGCTTTGTGTTCAACTTACTCACTCTCCACATTCTGGTTGTCTGGACAACAGTACTTATTAATTTACTAGTCCTCTCCGTTTGTTCTTGAACCCATTGTTCTAGTTACAGATCTGTCAGATTGAATCTCCAACTTCTTAACTCTGGCTTCATTATCTACAATGTGGCTTGCATAGTATGACTTCTGCTGTATTATATTCCTATCTACCCTGGCTATAATATAATATCATATGCAGTTTTATAATAATATATAGTCCACCAAAATTTCCTCCAAAAATCTCTTTACTAGCCTCTTAAAACTGATCTTTGTTCCTTTCAACATCAGCTCCCCTCATCTCCAAACCTACGTAGGCCAGAAAGAAAAAAGATGACTGCAATACCCCATTGTAATGTATCTCTTTGAATGTCGTCTAAATTGTCTTGAGCTTTATTCTCTGTCTCTGTCTCTTTCTCTCTTCCTCCCTGTATCTCTTTCTTATCTTTCCTCTTACAGTCTTTTTGCCAGCTACTGTGCCTTCTTATGACTGCCTAAACCCTCCAAGAAGTATTTTCGTGATGTTGGACCTAGATATGGGATCATATTATATTACATTTGATCTTCTTGATTTATTGTTTAATGGGAGATTTTCTTCTTCATTTATTTTAATACATCACCCTTTTTTTTTTTTTTTTTTTTTGAGATGGAGCCTCACCCTGTCATGCAGGCTGGAGTGCAGTGGCACGATATTGGCTCACTGCAACCTCCGCCTCCCAGGTTCAAGCAATTCTTGTGCCTCAGCCTCCTGAGTTGCTGGGACTACAGACAGCTACCGTGCTCGGCTAATTTTTGTATTTTTAGTAGAGATGGGGTTTCACCATGTTGGCCAAACTGGTCTTGAACTCTTGACCTCAGGTGATCCACCTGCCTTGGCCTCCCAAAGTGCTGGAATTACAGGTGTGAGCCATGCCCTGTCGATCACCTTAACTAGACAGTAATTTCCTTAAAAAGTCCAAGTCTTCTGTTTTTCTACAATCATCTGAGTATTATATATTCTAACTAGCAATCCTTTAATATTCTTTACTTATTAACTAAACGGTAGGTGTATTTGACCAATGGCATATGTGAAATATATCTTTGGTGCTATTCTGCACTGAGTCTTTAATCCCAGTATATCTATAATTTTAATGCCCTTATTTCTAAATAATCCAAATGTAGAAATGACCCCTGAAATTTATTAGCATTTAGATAATAACAAACACAATGTTATGCTTTACTTTTCTCTTTTTGTAATGTAAAGTAACACATTTCAAATATTAGCAGACTGGTGCATTAGAAGCAAAGAGAGGAAAACTTGGCACAGAAGTTTCTCAGGTGGGAAGATCAGATCCTAGCAAATAATATTCTAAATATGTAAAGTATGAATAAACAAAAAAGTTAAGGAAGTTCTAGATTGAATAAAAATAAACTTTTTATATTAGCCCCCAGGGCTGAAATATTAATAAAGAAAAGAAGTCATAATATAATTTATGTCAAAGATAGTCCATGAGGTTGTAAGGGTATGGTAAATGTGTCTAAGTGAGATTCCTTTTAAAAAGAGGGGATTTTATCTCTTGACCATAAATTAAAATTGCCATTAGTCAAATGTGAAAACTTTTTCACATTTTTCTTTTTCTGTTGTTGAAAAGTATCATGTTTTGAATTTTGTTGTTGAAAAGTTTTGCAGTACTTACTGAGCATTACTTGCCCATGAAAAACCACTTCTTACTACAATTTATCATCGTTTGCTCTTATGAAATACTTAGATGTACTTTTCATTTTAACTTACAGCAGTATCCAATTATTTCTATTTCTGGAAAAGCACATAGCATGAAAGACAGTTTTCAAAGCCAAGAACATGAAATAGATACAGTGCAGTTTAAACAGCCATTTTTTCTCTCTTTTATATCTATAGAGAAAGAAATATATAAATATGGGAAGGGAAGAGACTGGGTATAAAGGGGAGAAAGCAAAAGCAATTATATACTATTCTGGGGAAACTATGCCATTAAAAAAAGTTTTAATAATTCCAAAAACTTCTTTTCAAGGTTGAATATCTCTCGTGCCCTGCCTATATTTTTTCAGTTAATTCAGAATAAATTATGCCTTTACCAACTTTTTTAAGGGTGATTATATATAATTATTAAAATGTATGTGCTTGTGATATCTATCAGAAATAAAGAGGATGAAAACTAAGCAAAACTTAACTGGAAATAGATAAGAATAACTGACAGAGGACACCTAGTGGTGGTGAAGAGTAGTGACATATTCTTCTGCAGTACAAGGTTTGTGCCTCCCAGGTACACAAGAGGACTTAGCTAGAATAGATTGTCAGGTGGTTGCCATTCAACAGAGCAAGAGATGTCACAGAGAGAAAAGTCAACGAACAAAATATTCTTTGATTTATATATGTGAACTTGTCCCAAACCCTTTAAAAATATATAGTCTGGCTGAAAGTTGTAGCATATCTCATTACACAATAGATGGTCCTACAACAAACAAACAAAAACTTGCCTCACTTTAAGTGTGAGATTAATGTCAATTTTTAAAATGACAGATGCACTCATTAATTCCATAAAATAATGTTCTCATTGTTATATGTCATCACTGTGCAGATGGTGAACTGGACACTGTATTAGATCCTGAGAACAGAAGAATGAATAAGACATAGCCAGGTCCTGTAAGGTAGAGGAAGCAGACGTATAAAAAAGTTGGTGGTGTGAAGTGTTTGAAGTCCTGTAACAGAAGTAAGGCTTATTTGTTGGGGAAGCGAAGTCAGGAAGTGCTTCCACAGAGGAGGCAAGTTTTGTTTGTTTGTCTGTCTTAGGGCCATCTTCTGTGCCATCAGCCTTGTTGAATGCCTGTTCACTTCATAGAACTAGGAAGAAGAGATGTTGTATTGTTGTTCCTCATTCTAGCTGCATTAGCCTGGCTATCTAACCATAGAGACTTATAATTACGTTTTTCCTAGGCCTTCTTAAAACTAGTTTAGTCAACTTTCACTTTATTCCAAATGTATAGAAAGAATAGATAAAATATATATTTTAAAGTTTATATATTTGGTTGGAAAAAGAAAGAGCACTACCCAGACAAATTAGGAATCTTGTCATATCTCTGCCAGTAGCAAGTAATGAGTGTTGGTGATATCATTGAAATATCACCAGTCTCAATTTTATTTTAGGTCAAATGAAGGTTTGGGATATGGTGCTATCTGAAGCCCCTTCTAATTGTAAGCATTAAATGGCATACACTCATGATGTCTAACCTATCTGCAGTGGTTGAAAGTATGTCTACAAATTCCTTTTCCATCTTCCCTTCAAAAAGTAAAGCCTAATTCCCCTCCCCTTGTGTATGGACAAGGCTTCTAAAGCATCAAATGAAGTAGGAGTGATAGTGTCTGATTTCTCAAAGTAGGTAATAAAAGGCAGTGCAGCTTCTTCCTGGACATCATTCTTAGATCACTCATATTGGGGAAACCAACTACCCTGTCATGAGAATACTCAAGTAGCTCTATGGCAAGGCTCATATGGCAAGAAACTGAGGCCTCTAGTCAACAACCACGTAAGTGAGCCATGTTGAAGATCCTCCCTCCTTAGACAAGCCTTGATATGACTGCAGCTCCAGCCAACATTTTAAATGCAGCCTCACTGGAGAACCTGAACTAGAAATATCCACTAAATTGCAGCAGAATTCCTGACCCACAGAAACTCTTAAATAAGTTTTGTTTAAAGCCTCTAAATGTTATGGTAGCTTGTGATCCACTGGATAGATTGCAGAAACACCAGCCCTCTAATCATCTCTCCCTTGGCTCATGACCCAACCCAGAATTTCTGACACTCAAACTCCAGTAAGCAATAATATAGATGCAGAATTAATTGTTTTCTCTTTAAAATTCTTTTAAAAGGAGGCAGAACGTACATTTATCTACTCCCATTTCTGCCACAAGTTAGAAATCTTAACACTCACCCTCCCCCTCTGCCTTCCTATGCCTAACTGTATCACTGCAAAAAGCACCAGTTACCATTTACCATTTGTAGCTTACACAGCTCTTTTCACTACTATATTCCATCTTTACAGTTTAAGAAAGCAAATGTGGACAATCACCAAGCATCACTTCCTTGCAATTCCTTCAGCTTTTTCTGCAGCTTCAGTCAAAGTATACACTCTCCTCCAAACCAGGATGAATTCTCATACTTCCATAGATACTTCCACTCCCTAGAACTCTTGATCAACAGGTCTAACTCAAGAATCAAGGGCATACGGCAAGAGACTCAAATTATTTTTATAGTCTCCCAAGGTAAACGTGAATACTAAATGGATTAATGGCACTGGATTAAAAGGCAAAAGCAATGCAGTAGAGTGTCACATCTGTAACCAATGATCTGATCCTATGGTTGAGTCATAGCACTGCTAATTACTTGCTGTCTGAATATAAACAATTTATGAAACTGCTCTGAGTTAAACTTTCCTCATCAGAAAAATGAGAGTGTCAATATCTACTTTACAGAGTGGTTCTGAGAATTTAGGAAATATTAAATGTGAAAAGTCTTTTTCGTTGTTTTTTAGTTGTAAGGACTTTTTAGTTGTTTACTATGATTTTATGAAGCATCTCATGAATACATATAAATAACTTAAAAATTGATCAAATTCCCAGATCTAAGAGACTTGCAACATTGGCAACTCTATTTCTTCTTTCAATGCAATGGAAGTACAGCATGCATATGAAAGGCATCTAGAAAGCTGAATTTCAGGGTGCTACCACTCAGATACATAACCTTGAATAAGTTGCTTATCTTCTCAGGGTCAATGTTTTCTCATCCAGAAAATGAATAGAATGAGTTAGAGAACTTTAAGATCACTCCTTGGATGCTGGTAATCATTAAATAACAATTAAATGGAGAAGGAAGAATTGTAAAAGTAGGGAAAATAATCAATATAATATTTTAAAGTACTGTATTAAGAGAAAACATATTTATTCAGTAATTATTTCATTTGGACCAGTGACTGTGAAAATGTTCTTATTCATCTGCTTTGATAAGTAGCCAGATGGTGTCTAAGGATACATTTTCTTTGTAGTTTCATGCAATTGAAATGAGTTTGCTAGTCATCTCTTGAAACCTATGAAGCTTTAAAATCCATCATTCAGAATATGAAGATTCAGTCTAGTGAGGCTATTAAACTCTATGACTTTTAAATGTTAAAATCACCAAAGCACCTTTAATTTTACTGGTAATGGCATATACAACCTTTAATACTGGATATTAAGTATTCATATTAAATCATAATAAATATTCATGCTGAACCATAAGTCACCTCATATTGCAAATGGTCATTTATTTTGTCATTTATATAGCACTGTTAGATCTGATAGGATAATGTTTATAATTTATTAAGCAATATGTCACAAAAAAATGTCCAATTCCACACTATTTCCATATTAGTAGCAATGGTTGTTGCCAGGGCATGGTGGAGTATAAATTATTTCTCAATTTCAGCATGATGCTACTGCAATAAAATGCCCCATGGCTAAGAAAGTCATTAACACATGCACTATAGAACAAGCTTGTCATACATAACACACACACACACACACACACATGCAATAAGAATACTTAGTATTATAAACATAAAAGAAATAAAGAAATTAAAAGAAGTAAACACAAAGCAGACAGCCTCTGATTTACAGCAAACACGGAGGGAAGGATGCAAGTGTAGTTCTTTTATAGCAAGCTAAATAAATTTCCCTTGTCTACAAGGAAGCATAGTTCAAAGTCAGGTCAGTCAGGCAAACTTGGAACTTAAAGGAATTAGAAAACATTTATCTTTTTCAAAAAGCTACTGCTTCCAATGGGTGACTATGTGACTAATAAAAACGGAAGGTCTCATTATTTTTATTTAACTGTTAATCAGATGTTGTGAGCCATATGGAAAGAAATTTAATTTAATGTTTTCAGAGATAGGAATGGTGTGTATGTGTTTGTGTGTGTGTTTAAGTACAGTGAAAATAGATATTTAGATCCTTGTAAAAGGAGTTTGTTTTATCAGCTCTTTTATTTAAACAGTAGAGATAGAAGCACTACGTTTGTGATAATATCATGTTAGCACTACATAATATTTTTTAGTTTACAACATATATTCATAAACATTATTTTACCTGATTTTTACAAGAGTACTATTTTCACAATTTTATTACAGAAGAAACTGGAATCCAGAGAGCTCAGAGTCACAAAGCTACTAAGTGAAAAGACCACGGCTTGAACCCAGGAGATCCTCACTTTTCACCAAAGTCTATGAGAAAAAGTGGAGGAAAGGCATATCATTGAACTCGTTTTCCTGGTGCCTTAGAAAAATGCATTAGGTTACTTCTTACCACCCCATATTTCAATTATTCCTCACCTTACAAGGGGTGCTAGTTCATAGTCTTGTCCTCCTATTGTGGCTACCTGGAGAAAGAAGATATGGCTCACTGATTCATTCAATGAATTTTTGTAGTACTTACCATATGCCTAGAAATGTTTTGAGTACTGCAAATATGTCAGTGAATAAAACAACATACCTGACTTCAGGTTACATTTGTTCATAAATGGTAGGGTGAAACACTTTTTGCATTACAACCCTGAGAGTTCAGAATTCCTCTACTAACCCTTTCCAAAGATGTAAGAGGAGCAAAGACAAATACAGCAAGAGGGCAGGGGTGTTATGGAGATAAAAGAATCTGTGATATGTGGAGTTTAAAATTCAAAGTGTACATATAGTTTCTTATTCACATTTCCTCTCCTTCCTTTTTTATTTCTTCTTTCTCTTTTACTCTTCCCAAATATCAGTCAACACTTCTATTTTATCTCATCTAACCAAAGGGAGTATTGCATATGTTCAGTAATCAGGAGTTTAGAAGACAAAGTCCCTCCTAAAGAATGAAACTTCTTCTTTCAGAAGCCTCTCGTAGTGATATCTGAACTGCAAGAGATTTTGGCAGTTTCCTTCGTACACGTCAAGGTCTGGTTTCCTAAGACTTGGGATTCCTTTCTAAGTTTGAACTTGGGTCATTTCAGAATTTCAAACGGCAAGGACAGCTACACATATGAGTGGAGTTCCACAGAGAGTGTGAACTCATAGTGCTCAGAAAGCTCATCATATAATCTCAATAAAAACTTCACCTGACCAGGCTGTTTTGAAATTCAACCTTAGTCATTTTAGTGTAATGATCTGACTCTCCAGGTCTTATCTGTTAGCAAGACATCTGGGGAGGCCATTCCAATCGTAAATCATCTGTGCTCATTACCAGAGAAACTTCCATTGTTTGCTGTCTCCCAACTTCTGTGGTCCCAACTATATCAATAATAACATTAAGTGTGACTGCTTAAATAATGCAAGGCAAAGTCTGAGATTATCAGGGTAGACAAAAAAGCAAGACCCAACTATATGCTGTCTACAAAAGAAACTTTTTTATTCAAAGATACAAATAGGTTGAAAATGAAAGGATATCAAAAAATTCAACCAACAACCAAATAAGGCTGGAAGGTTGATTCTAATATCTGACAAAATAGATTTTTAAACAACAAAAAGAATTGTTACTATAGATAAAGGGAGTCTTATTTTTTCTACACCCACAGCTGTGAGATGAGAGACATTTTATAATGTAAGGAGTTCAATACATCAGGAAGATAAAAGAATTATAAACATACATGCAACTAACAACAGAGCACCAAAATGCATGAAGCAAAAACAGACAGAATTGAAAAAAAGAAATAGGCAGTTAAAGAATGGTAGTTGAAGACTTCAATGCCCACTTTCAATAATGAATAGAACAACCAGGCAGAAGATCAATAAGAAAATAAAATATTTGGAAATACTGTAAACCAACTAGACCTAAAAGACATCTATAGGACACTCTACCCAACAACAGGAAAATGTTGTTTGTCTCAAGTGCACATGGAATATTCTCCAGAATAGACTATATGTTAGGCCCCAAAACAAGCCTTAATAAATTTAAAATGATTGAAAATATACAAATATGTTCTCTGACAACAATTGAATGACTTTAGAAATTAACAGCACAAAAAAATTGGAGAATTCACAGATATGTGGAAATTAATCAACACACTCCTAAATAACCAATAGGTAAAAGAAGAAACTCCAAGAGAAATTAGAAAATAATTTGAGAGGAATACAAGTTAATATACAACATGACAAAAGTTATGTGATGCCGTTTAAACAGTGCTAAGAGGGAAATTTTTAGCTGTAAATGTCTATGTTCAAAAAGAAGAAAAATTTCAAGTCAATATACTAACATTCCACTTTAAGAGACTGGAAAAAGAACAGCAAACTATACTTAGTGCAAGTAGAAGAAAAGAAGGAGTAGAGATTGGAATGGAAATTAATTAAACAGAAATTAGAAAACCAATAAAAAAACAACAAACTGAAAGTTGTTTCTTTGAAAAGAGTGACAAAATTAACAAACTTTTAACTAGTTTGACTGAAAAAAGAAAAAAAGATTCAAATTATCAAAATCAGAAATGAAAAATACACCGTACAGAAATTTAAAAAAAAAGATTGTAAGAAAAGATACTATGAACAATTGTAAACCGTCAGATTAGATAATCTAGATTAAATAGATAAATTCTGAGAAAAATGCGAATTACCAAAAATATCTAAAGAAGAAATTTTTAAAAACTGATCAAACTATAGCAAGTAAAGAGATCGAATTAGTAATGAAAAAACCAAAAAAACTTCCCACAAAGAGAAGCCTTGATCCAGATGGCTTCATTGTTGAATTCTACCAATTATTTAAGAATTCTTCACAAACTCTTTCAAACAACAAAAGAAGAGGTAACACTTCCCACCCATTCTATAATGCTAATATTTGCCTTATATCATACAAAATGCATCACAAAAAATATAAGTCAATATGTTTTATGAATGTAGTTGCAAAATCCTCAACAAAACACTAGCAAACTGATACGGTTTGTATCTGTTTCCCCACCCAAATCTCATGTCAAATTGTATTCCCCAGTGATACAGGAGCCTGATGGAAGGTGATTGTATAGTGGGGGTGGTTTCTCCTGGTTTAACATCATCCCCCTTGGTGATGTTGTGGTGAGAATGAGTTATCATGAGATCTGGTCATTTAAAAGTGTGTATCACCTCCCCCATCTCTTTCTTTCTCTTGTTCTTGCCTTTTAAAACGTGCCTGCTTCCTCTTCACCTTTCACCATCATGGAAAGTTTCCTGAGGCCTCCCCAGAAGTCACTATGCTTCCTGTACAGTCTGCAGAACTGTGAGTCAATTAAACCTCTTATCTTTATAAATTACCCAGTCTCGGGTATTTCTTTATAGAAATGTGAGAATGGATTAATACACAAACTAAATTTAGCAACATATGGAAAAGATTATAACTCATAAACAAGTGATATTTATCACAGGTGTGAAAGGTTTTTTTAATATCCAAAAATCAATTAGTATAATATACCATTTCAGTAGAATAAAGGACAAAAACCACGTTTATCTCAATTGATGCAGAAAAAGCATCTGACAAAATTCAGCATCCCTTTGTAATTGAAACACTCAACAATCTAAGCTAAAAAGAAACTTCCTCACCTTGAGAGAGTCCTTTTCCAGCTCCTGGGGTCACCCAGGGCCAGAAGTACCTTCGAGATAAGGTGTCCTGATTCAGACCAGGACCCTTGTTACTGGTCCCATTTTTCCCTTGCAGGGTATTGTCCAATTCTCCCACCACCACAACCACCACTGCCACTGTGATGCATGAGGTCCACTATGGAGTTATTTGGCAGTCTCTTGGCCAAATTTTGGAAGGGTGACCTGGTGAAACAATTACACAGACCAGCACAAGATTTTGTTCATAGTACTAGGCTGCCAGTTCGGTGCTAATGTGCCCGTATTGAGTGATTCTCCCTCATAGCACACAAAGGACAACTTCAGGGCTCTGAGCTACCAAAGTCCACCATGCTCTTTGGGCTTGAGCCACATATGTGGGTCCATACATTGTTTCGCATCCTTCCGTATTTCAACTGCTGATGACTGTAGGTTCACTTCCTAATTTACAGCACCCAAGAACCATGGTTATAGCAGTAGATGTCCTTTACTCTGTGAGTCCCCTTACTGCTGGCACCAAGGGCAGTCACCCCATCCTCTCTGAAGGCTTCATGCCATGCGTCAGGCAGTCCTCCAGGTGTGGCCATCTCTACATCCTCCCTTCTGATTTCTGTTCTGTCTTTCTCATAATTAATGTGGTACCATCGTACTCCCTCAGTCAGCCTTAAGCCATACCAACAATAATATAAACACTTCTTATACGAATAGGATAATTTTTGTTGTTCAACCCACAGAGCCTTTGCCTATTTTCCCCACTGGTAGGTTGTGTGAAGAGGGGAAGCTTGCAACCAACATTTAGAGAGATCACATTCTGGGGATGTTGTGATTACTACCTAAAGAGTTCTAAAGAAGATACGGCCTTGCATTTATGCTGTCAAATTCTGAACAGTGAATGTAACATGAGCAGGAAACAAATTATTCTTCACACTTTCCCAAACACCCTAGCTAAAACTTGTGTGTGTGGTTGTCATCAATAAAGCACAGTAGCAATGTCTGAGACACTTGCTGGAAGCCAGTATTCACCAGCAGCACTGTTGGGGGATGAGACTACACTGGATTTCTCAGGATTCCTGTAAGGAAATCTGCCTTGCTGGGGTTTCTCACAGACTATGAGAATTAGAGCTGTCACCACTTATCCAGTTAACTGCTCAGATACAGCCCAGACTAGGTCCGTAAGTTAAACCCCAGAGTGTCAGGATGACTGCCTGCTGTCTCTCTAGTATTTACATTTGAAGGAGGAATGAGGCACTAGGAACGTGGAGATATTGATAGACTGGAAAAGCAGAGGCACTTGGGATTATCTGACACCTGGAGAGATTTTATTTACACGTCAAACACTGGAGTTAGGTTTTGGGCCTATGACTTTTCCAAGGAGGGAGACAAATCCCTGCTTTCTTGGGGCAGAGAAAAATGACTTTTCTCTGATCTATCTCCTATGGAGTGTCTCACTCTTTGTGTAAGATATTTGATCTGGCCCTGATAGTGTCACCTCAGGGATAAGCACTGGGGCAAGGGACTGGAAATGCCAGTTCCTGTTGAACTGCTTCTGGGGATAGTTTGCTAGGTAAAAAAGATTTTTTTTCCATAAAAGTTAAACTTTTCAGAACATTGCAAATAAAGGCAAACATATTGCAACAAACTAGTTTTGAGACAACATTTCCTGGATTTCTATGAAATGGTAGAACTGACGGAGAAAATGTGGATGGATATAGAATTGAAGAGTGATATGCAGCAAATAACTTTCCTAAAACAAAATATTCAAATAGCTCAAAGAGATGGAATGAAGCATGAGCATTTTAATTGATTCTGACAATATAGTAGTTCAAGTTCTACAGAGCTTCATAGTTTTCATACTCATTACTGCATCAAGAAAAAACACTTAAAGACTGAACTTCAGTTTGTCATCTGTAAAATGGGCATAATCACATCTACCAGAGCTGCAAGGGGGATACAAAAGGATGTGAGTAAAGTATTTGACATACCCCCTAGTGTAAAGTGCTCAATAAATTCTAAGCAAACTGAAATGTCAGAGTTAAGTGATTGCCTTAACACAAATTGCTAATGATAAAAGTTTATTCACAGTTTGTTAGAGACAAAGTCAGAATTAGAATTGCTGATTGAGTGTTTTATTTTATGCCATGAGTATAGGCATTGGGTTCTAGAGCTCCTACCAGGTCAGACCGGTTTGTACTGATTTGTGAGAGCCAACTGTGAACAAACACTTCCTAACTCTCCATTTGGTAACATTAATGTTTGTAACTTGAAATCGACTATGGGAAGATTATCTACACCACAGAAACTGCCAAATGCTACTAATCAAGGCTTTTGTTTATAGGGCATCCAGTTATTAAATATGCACCAGCATACCACTAATCTAGGGTTATAGATGTGGACTCAGTGGCACAGGTGGTATTCAGTTCAATATCATGAATGTGATGCATACATCCGCTCTCTGAGAAACCACTAAGGATTTCAAGTCACAGGTTCCATTACAGCTAATATAGTTTCCAATGTGTACTTAATTACTTAGAGGCAGCTTCCAAACCGGGTGATTCTTACTCCATAAGTCACTAGATGTCTTTTTTTAAGTCTTATAGTATTTGTTTTCTGAGCATTGCCTTTCCCTATATTTCTTGAAGGTGGAATAAAAGGCCTTCAGAAAAATCAGAACATTGATTTTTATTTCCATCTCTTTTATGTTGACAGTTCAGTGAAGCTTCCCCACTAGGCAGAATTAATCGCTCTGGCCTCTGTGTTCCCTAGCATTTTGCTCACTGTTAATATTGCACTTACCACATTGTGTTACTGTCTGATTTTTTCCTGCTTCTTTTCTTGGCAGGATCATGGGCTGCTCAAAGGCCTCCCATTCACCTTCTCATCACTGGCACCCAAAATGCACCTGGCTCACGGTAGGCATTCAGTAACTGTTGAGCTGACTTGATCTGGTTCAGAAGAAAATAGATACAGCCAGCTTTTTTTGATAGATATTCCTCAATTAAAAGAGGGGTGCATTTTGGAAAACTAACTAAGTTATTTTTCTAAGTCACAGAAATGTTTAAGTAGTTCCTTCTATAATGAAATGCAAATCACATTCTCAATGCAATGGAGAAGGAAAAGACAGAGCAGTGGGATTTCTGTCAAGGAAGGCACAGAGTGTACCTGAATTCTTTATGTTACCAGGAGCTCTAGGTGTTCTGATACCACAATGAAATAGCCTGGAGGTGTAATATACAATCATTACATGATGTTACCTAAATGCATATTCTAATTCAACAGTTATTTACTTCACTGAACCTTTAATTCCCTTTTAGAACAAATACTTTCTGAGGTCTCCCTTCATTATCCTAGAATTCATAGACAGTATAGCCTTCTTAAAGTCGTTATTTCAATAAATCAATGTCATACCCTAATTGTAATCTAAATAAAAATATTAAATTAGGCAATTCATAGTAAAATAGTATCTATTTGAACACTAGAAGACATATTAAATGGTCAGATGCTTACCTCAAAGCATCACTATGAATCGGTCAGCCACAGTGTACACTGATACAGGTAGCTTGCACTGGTGATTGGGATAACAAGGTGTTGGATCTGGCGATGTGATTTTCAGAAAGAACAAAAAATTTGCAGGAGTTTAGAAAAAGATGAAGTGCGTATTACTTTAGATTTACATGGCAGTCAAATTCCTGGAAAAGTTATCATGTATTAAAATTGCACAACTACTTTACATATAAAATTGGGTTCGGTTCTAAAGTTGGGTAATTATAAAAGCTTTACAGATTATAAACATGAATGTCTGGGAAGACTTCAAAAGTCATGTTCAACGTGGGTTAAGCTTATTGTGTGGGATTTTCCTGAATATTGGAGATGTCTTTCATACCTGGCACCCACCCACCGTGTGCTGGGAATCTACCCACCCCTACTGTGTCACTATGACAACCAAAATTGCCTCTATTTCCCAAACAGCTCCTAGTGTCTTAGAACCACTGACCTAAAGAGAATGTAACCTTTTGGTAAAATGAAGATATTCTTACCAACCTTACCTAAATCCCAAGGCTGATGTGAAAATCAAATGAGAAAAAATGTTTCTGAAAGCCCATTATAAACCACAACACATCAGAGAAATAAACAGTTTTATTATGTTTGCCAAGACTTACGTTGGAGCAAATTTGGAAATTTCTAGCACTTCCATAACTCTGAGACCTTGTCACTGTGACAGTATTACCTCTAGAAGACTGTCTTTCCACACCAAGTAAAAGGCTGTCTCTCCATGCCAGAGTGTGCTGAAGTAACTTTTTTCCTACTATCTGTTTTTGCTTTGGTATTTAAGAAGCAAATCTGAACTATAATATCATACTAACTAGTTGGTACTGCCATCTAGTGACTTTCATAAACCAATTGTCCAGCTCTGTCAAATTTAGCTCTTCAGCCATTTAAACAAATCAAGTGCATAAATATTCTATTTTCTAAATCTCACATTTTTCTCTCATTTATGTGAAGGTTTTTTCTGGGAGAAAGCTGCTATTAAAATGTCTTTAAAAAATAGCATGCCACTAGCACTTTGCTGAATGGCTGCTTCACAGCATGATAGTACTCACTATGAATTTTGCAATGTGTTTTAACTAATGCTCGCAGGTACCTAAATCTTGATATCCACATTAGTAGCATTTCTTTTTCTGTATCAGGAAAGTAAGGGATGCTTTGGTGTCATGACAAACAGATTTATTCCAGATTTTTTTCAGATTTGGCCAGTATGTCTTTGCTCAAGCATCCAAACATCTGACCTCAGTGGCAGTGTTCAAGCAGTTGGAATCTTAGCAAACTGCCATCCATCTTATCTGATTTCTCAGACAAGTCCACCTCTTGCCCAAGGAGCATCACCAGTAGAAGCTGAAGAGGGATTTGTGCTGTGTGCTGCAAAGTGTCATCTGAGGTCAATGTGTTATCAGTGATGGCTTGTGCAGTAATGCCAAGATTTAGCATGTGACCTGAGCCCTGCAGCCTGCACGCTCTATAAGGCTTGTGGCTCCAGAGATGATTCCTCAGAGGGCTGATAATGAAAAAGGCAAACCTCCATTTGCTCAAAAAGACACATAAATCTGCAGTCGACTTTTAATTACACTCTTTCTCTTACTCTTTTTGCCCAATGATAGTTTAAAAACTTAGAGCATAATTTTTTGCCTTTACCACCATTTTTTCTAAATGCAATATTATATCATTTTCTGTATTTTCAAGGGATAAAGCAAAAATACAAAAACAAAACAAAAAATATATATTCCCCTAATTATTAAGGTCCTATGCTGGGCTTTTTTTTTTTTTTTTTTTTTTTTTTTTTTTTTTTTTTTTTACTGTCATTCATTGAAGAGAGTCAAGTCCCTCTCACCTGTATTCTTTTAGCATGCTGTGTTATTTTCTGGAAGTATTTATCACAATGGTAATGGATTTGGGTTAAACATCTGCAATCCTGCTAGAACAAAGACAACATAAGACTAGGGAAAGACAGCATCTATCTAGACTAGCTTGGCCTCCCCAGAGCAAAGCACTGGGTCTTCTTGCACAAGTTGGCACTAAAAATATTCATTAAATGAAAAGTAAGTGAACAAATGCCTTAAGATTTGACTTTAAATTATTTCTTCTGACAATCATCTCTATTTATTTTAAACTGCACACAAAAAGTCAATTGCTACCATTTTTCTTTGATCTTAGCTCTATTAACCCAACTTTTATGCTAATGAGCTATTAAACTTGTCTTGGTTGCTTGATATCTTTGTTGCTCAATTTCCTCATTGGTGAAAATCAGAATATTACAGTGAAAGTGATAATTTGTGTCTCCTTCCTCTACTAATTATGCTTTGTTTCTGTTTTATAGCTAATCATCATGTCCAGAACTCAACAAACAATGTCAAATAACAATAATAACAGAAGAATCAGACTCTTAGTTTTTAAAGACCTATGGGAAAGATCATTTGAATACACTAAGCCCAGTGCCCACTTGCTTCCAAAGAAGTGTTGTCAGAGTTATTTTTGAAGAGTATCCTCCTAAAGGTTCTAAGATATTTCAAACTTAGAGCCTAAGAGCAAAATGAAGAAAATGGGACAAACAGCACAGTTTCTTTTAAATAAGCTGTACTTTAATACTTTAAATCTAAATCCTGAATCATAACACAGTAGTAAAATCATTCGAGTACCGGCAATTAGTTGGAAAAGACAGATGATTTCATAGCCTTCTGAGGTAATAATTTGCAGGAAAGCCCAAAGATTCAATGTTTTAAGTATTCTTCTTTTTATTTGATCAGTGTAATCTTCTTGTTCAGTTTAATGATGATGTTAACATTAGACTGTCCAAAACCTTTGATTTACTGCTAATTGTCAACTTCTGAGCCATGCTGGGCAGATTCTCACACCTGCATTCATAGACATAATTATATGAACCCCCTCTCTTTAGTAGTCAAGGCCATAGATTTAAAATATAGGAAAAATAGTAGCTTTGAGGAATCTTTTTTGTAAAATCCAAGATTTATGTTTATGATTTTTAAAAATCTATCTAATAATGTATAGATAGCTTCTTTGCCTTTTTAGAACCACCCTTAATGGTTTTTCCTCTGTATGACTTCTGGCATTTTCCAAATGTTCTACAAAGTGCCCACAACCATTAAATGGTTTACCCTTTGTCCATTCGGATCCATTCTCCACCCTCTTCTGCACCACAGTATGCTCCAGGAGGATCTTCTCTATGGGCTTCCTTCCTTACACTATGGTTGCAGATGAGTTTTGCCAATTGGAGGCACCCAGAGCAAATCAAAAGTATAGGGAAAAAGAGAATGGCATTTATTCACTCACTCCTTACTGGACCATGGTATTTGCCAGTGTCTGCAGTTTTCTTCTGCTCACCATCGCTGTTGCTGGGTGCCTTTGCACAGTCACTCAATGCACAACACGTTGGTACTGGAATAATCTAAAACAATGCTCGGTTTTCTCAGATGACAAAATACTGGCGATTTAATTGTTAGAATCTTCCACCTAATTTGGATGTCACACAGCTATCCTATAATGTAATGTTATCCAATTTTTAAGTTTTTGTTTGTTTGTTTGTTTGAGACGCAGTCTCGCGCTGTCCCCCAGGCTGGAGTACAGTGGCGCGATCTCGGCTCACTGCAAGCTCCACCTCTCGGGTTCACACCATTCTCCTGCCTCAGCTTCCCGAGTAGCTGGGACTACAGGTGCCCGCCACCGCACCTGGCTAATTTTTTTTGTATTTTTAGTAGACACGGGGTCTCACCGTGTTAGCCAGGATGATCTCGATCTCCTGACCTCATGATGAACCTGCCTTGGCCTCCCAAAATGCTGGGATTACAGGCGTGAGCCACCACGCCCGGCCCACTTTTTAAGTTTTAAGCAACGAAATAGGATAAAAAATGGAACGCTATAGTGTGTAAAACTGAACTCAATGTGCAGAAGACTCATTTAATACACACACGTCTAACACACATGCACACACCACACATACAAATATGTGCGTGTGTATATATACAAATATATATAATTTAATCTGTATAGTACAAAGGAAATAATTAAATTGGAATTAATTAAATCAGTTCATATGTAGAAATACTTTACTAAACTACTACTTAATGGTAAATCCTATTTTAAGGGAATATATTACACATAAACCCATTTAGTGTGCTTAAAGTAGATATCAGTATGACTTAGGCTATCCTAAAACATCAACCTTTAAAAGGTTTTAATGTAGCTATTACATCCACTTCCTCTACATATATTTTTATTTTCAAATCATATGTACTTTGGAAACCAGCTATGCCTAAGATAGTGTTTTACCCCAAATCCTATTTATTTATTTTTGTTGTAAATTAGTAGTTTCTACCTCGTGAAGAGTCTATCCATCTGCTAGGGTGGCTTCAACAAAAAATATATGTATATATTTTCTCACAGTTCTGGAAACTGGAAGTCCATGATCGAGGTGCCAGCAAATTCAGCTCTTGATGAAGACTCTCCCCTGGCTTCCAGACTGCTGCCTCTCCATGTGTCCTCACTTAGTCCTTTCTCCTCTGGTGGGAGGTGGAGAAAGAGACCTCTCCGGTGTCTCTTTTTTTCTTACAAAAACATCAGTTTTGTTGGATTAGGGATTCACCCTTATGACTTCCATTAACCTTAACTGGTTTCCTAAAGGCCCTATCTTCAAATACAATGACATTGGAGGTTAGGACTTTAACATATAAATCTAGGGATGACATAATTCAGTCCATAAAATTCTGCCCTCTGACTCCCTCAAAATTCATGTGCTTCTCACATGCAAAATATACTTCTTCCATCCCAGCAGCCCTGAAACTCTTAACCTATTCCATCATCCATTCCAAGACCAAAGTCTCCTTTAAATCAGGTACGGTGAGACTTAATGAGACTGATGCTTTGTCCTAAGGCAAAATTTCTCTCCAGCTGTGAGCCTGTGAAACTAGACAAGTTATGTGCTTCCAAAATACAATGGTGAGACAATCATAGGATAGGCATCTCGCTTTCAAAAAGGAGAAAATAGGAAAAAATAAGGGTTTAAAAGCAAGGCCGAAAACCCAGCAAGACAAATTCCATTCAACGTTAAGCCTTGAGAATAATCTTTTTGGCTTTATGCTCTGTTTTCCAAGCCTACTGGGTGGCAGCTTAACTCCAGGGCCCTAGGCAGTGGTCTCACCCCCTCAGCTCTTCACAGGGGCAACCTGGCCCACTGAAATCAAGGAAGTGAGTTCGTCCTCTGAAATGAAGGAGGAAATAGCTTTACCCATGGGCCTGTGGTGGAAGTGGCAACTCTGATGATCTTTAAATAGCTTTCATGGTCATTCTTCCCTTTTCATGAAAGATAAGGCATGGTCATCACTGGATGGCTCTACTGTCTCATGTTTTAAATCCCAGAAGTTGGAAAACCTTTCTTCATTTTGTCCTATCTCTATACCCTTCAGTTCAAACTCCAGTGAATTTGCAGGTGTAAGCTCATTTCTTCCTGGCTTCTGCTGAGATGGCTGATTAAAATTATGGGTAATCCCTTTGTTAGGTGATTGTCCAGCCATAACCTTGGTGTGCTCTCCTGAATACTCTTTCTCATGTTTTGCAATATGAATAGGCTTAGGATTTTCCAAATCTTCAAGTTTTGGTTACTTTTTGCTTAGTAATTCCTTCAATCTCTCTCTCTCTCTTCTCACATTTTACTACAAGCAGTAAGGAGAAAGCAGGCTGCACTTTCAACACTTTGCTGAGAAATCTCCTCAGCTAGAGTTTCAGTGTCATCATTCACAAAACCAATCAAAGGAATTGTACATAGCATTGTATTTGAGTTGAAGTTGTTTCCCATGCGGTACACATTAACAATTCAGAAGCCATAATACAAGTGTAGTGAAAGTGAACAATTAAGTAAAGGAATGGCAACTGTGGGAGCCAGGTTTCTCACAGTTGGAGTGGGAGGTTATAGACAGGTAACAGAAAACCAGAACAATTTATGTGGTAATAAATGAGTTATAAACATCAGTGTGTATATTAGGGTTCTTCAACAGGACAGAACTAATAGGATAGATGAATATATGAGGAGAAGTTTATTAAGAATTGACTCACACAGTCACAAGGAGAAGTTCTACAATAGGCCATCTGCAAGCTGAGGAGCAAGGAAGCCAGTCTGAGTCCCAAAACCTCAAAAGTAGGGAAGCCGATAGTGCAGCCTTCAGTCTGTGGCTGAAGACCCAGGAGCCCCTGGCAAACCATTGGTATAAGTCCAGGAGTCCAAAAGCTGAAGAACTTGGAGTCTATTGTTCGAGGGCAGGACACATGCAGCATGGGAGAAAGATGGAGGCTGGAAGACTCAGCAAGTCTGCCCTTTCCATGCTTGCTTTTATGCAGCTGATTAGATGGTATCCACTCAGATTGAGGGTGGGTCTGTCTCTCCCAGTCCACTGACTCAACTGTTAATCTTCTTAGGCAACACCCTCACAGACACACCCAGGAACAATAGTTTGCATCCTAAAATCCAATCAAGTTGACACTCAATATTAATCATCAAAGTATGAATTCATTTTTAGCTGACTGTAAATACAGATGGGGCAATATTTATATATTTGTGTACATATACAGGTTAGTATACACACATATATTTTTTGCTTTGTTAGCTAAGAGGACCTAAAAGAAATGACACCCTGGAAGGGATGAGCACAATCAGTGCCTAGATCTTGGCTTTTATTAATAGTACCAATTTTATTCTCCAATAAAGGGAACTAGAGTTTCTTGGATAAATGGCTGACTGTAGGACTGGGACAAGAAATATACAAAATGAGAAATATATTAGAAGAGGTGAGAAAACATTGTAGCGCCCAAAAGTAAGAAAGTACTCCAATTCACAAACACATACACACGCACATGCAGGTGTGCGTGTGCACGCACACACACACACTGATGGGTATATCAAAGGGACATAAGAGTTAACTGAGAGAGCTCCCTATGGCCAAAGTTGAAATTTTTTATTTTTTATTTTTTAAGAGACCAGTTCTCATTTTGTCACCCAGGCTGTAGTGCAGTGGTGTAATCATAGTTCACTGCAGGCTCAATTTCCTGGGTTCAAGTAATACTTCTACCTCAGCCTCCTGAGTAGTTGGGACTACAGGCAGATGCCACCACACCTCGCTAATTTTTCAGTTTTTTCTAGAGACAGAGTCTTGCTCTGTTGACCAGATTGGTTTTGAACTCCTGGATTCAAGCAATTCTCCCACCTCAGCCTCCCAAAGTGCTGAGAGTACAGACATGAGCTACTGTATCTGGCCCAAAGTTGAAATAATTTGAGCAACAAATAAGTAAAGTGGTATTGGATTATCACTCGAAGTGTAAAATAAATAGCCATGAGTCCATATTGATATAAATAAATGACTAAGTAAATACATAATGGGCTGTGGGTGGTGGTTCACGCCTGTAAACCCAGCACTTTGGGAGGCTGAGGTGGGCAGACCACTTGAGGCCAGGAGTTCAAGACCAGCCTGGTCAACATGCAAAACCCTGTCTCTACTAACAATACAAAAAATTAGTGAGGAATGGTGGCGCATGTCTATAGTCCCAGCTACTCCAGAGGCTGAGGCAGGAAAATCACTTGAACTCGGGAGGCAGAGGTTGCAGTGAGCAAGATCGTGCCACTGCATTCCAGCCTGAGTGACAGAACAAGGCTGTCTCAAAAAAAAAAAAAAAAAAAAAAACCCAACAACAACAACAGCAACAAAAACATAATGGGAGGCTGGAAAAGGCAAATCCTCCATGCAGGAGAATTGCAAACAATTTATGTGTATTCTTCACCTGATACTTCACTCTCAAGGAGGGAGAATATAATTTCTCACTCCTTATATGCACGTGCTGTGCATGGTGACTACCTTTCAAAGACTACAGACTGAAAAGGGGTAAAAAGTAACTTTACAAGGAAGAAACCGAACACTACCTCAACCAGGTGACAAAGGTTAACATCAGCTGTGATGAGTCATGTGGGCTATTAGCTACCCTTGATAAGAAGGAATGAGAATTAACTTTGATCTCTTCCTTACAAAAACCCTTATCCCAATCTAATAGAAAATAAATGCAAGTTTCAACTGAGGAACATTCTACAAAATACCAGACCAGCATTTGAAACAATTGTCAAGGTCATCAAAATCAAGGAAAATATGTAAAACTCCCATAGCAAAAAAAAAGCTAAGAAGAAATGATGACGAAACACAATGTGGCATCCTGGATGGGATTCCAGAACAAAAAACAAAAGCATTAGGTAAAAATCAAAGAAATGTAAATAAAGTGTGGACTTAATTAGTAATAATGTAGCAATAGTAGTTCCCTAATTATGACAAATGACCCAGAGTAACGTAAAATGTTAATAAAATGGTAAAATGAGGATGGGGTACACAGGAACAATGTACTATTTTCACAGTTTTCTATAAATCAAAAAAAGTTTAAAAATAAAAAATAAAGTTAGTTTATTTATTTATTTTATTTTTATTTTTATTTTTTGAGACAGAGTCTTGCTCTGTAGCCAGGCTGGAGTGCAGTGGCACAATCTCAGCTCACTGCAACCTCCACCTCCCAGGTTCAAGCGATTCCCCTGCCTCAGCCTCCCAAGTAGCTGGGATTACAGGCCCGGCTAATTTTTTGTATTTTAGTAGAGATGTGTTTCGCCATCTTGGCCAAGATGGTCTCGATCTCCTGATCTTGTGATTCGCCCGCCTTGGCCGCCCAAAGTGCTAGGATTACAGGCATGAGCCACTGCGCCCAGCCAAAAATAAAGATTATTTTTTAAAAACTGTAAGTTAGATTACTTCTTTCAAAATGGAAATATGTCTACCACATATGATTAAATTTTAAAAAAAGATTTGAAAAGTGAAATTTAAAAAAAGATTTTAAAAGTAAATTTAAAAAAAGATTAAAAGTAAGTTTTCAAAGGTTTTGTAGTAAATGTTATTGACAATAATAATTAGAATTTTACATCAAAATTCTTTCAAGATATTTATGAATGAGTAGGAAATTCTAGAAACATACTTTTCCAGAAGTTGATGATTCTGCCGCATAAATGTGAACCTCTGCAAAGCTGGCCAAGCTTTTACTCTAGAGTAGCATACTTAGTTAATTCATTTGTTCATCAGTTTTCCAGTGGTGTCTCATTGCTCATTATCTGAGGTAGCTGATGAGTTTTTAGGACATTTTAATAATTTATGCCCTAACATCATACATAATGTTGTGGTATAATAATTCACTTCTTATCATTATAAACAGAGTCATTGTGGCCTGAATTGTTGCCCCTTCTTCTCTGTAATACCAGTTATGGCTATTATTAACACACGTCCATGTACCTCCTGTAAACATCAGTACTTTGAATCTGAGCCACATGAAGTGTTAACAAGTCCACAATGAGTAAAAAAATCGCCAGGCCAAAAATCAGTCTCCCTAAAAATGCTAATTACCTCCTAGATGGAGGTAAATCTCCGAACAAGGCACAAAGCACTAAATCATTTATAAAGCTGAAAAGTCATTTAAATATTTTGGGAGACGAGTGGGGATGAATTAATAAATGAAACATAACATTTTTCAATACTCAAGGTCCCTAAGCACTGGATTAACTTGAAGACTTATAAGACTTTTACTTCTAGAATTCCTAATTTTTCAGGGAAAAAAAGTCATTTGATGAAAAACCATGTTATTTGGTAATGCATCTTTATATCGTATTTCATCAAGTTTTATCAAATATCAAATAGCAAAAGAAAAGATAAACAGAAGTATAAGATGACTAAAGATAGATTAATTTTAGCTTTGTGGTCAGCAAGAAGCTAAGCAAAGATTATGTAGAATAAAAGTAAAAATAATAAGACATATATATAGCATATCAAATAGAATGGGACTTAACCTCAGTAATAATTAAAAGATCAAAGATAAATGTGCAATTATGAATTACATTCACTCAGATGACAATTTAAAGAATGGGCTCAGTTTCCCTTAGGAGGGGCTTTTCCCATAATGCTTAGATATAATTAATTGGCCTGCTTATTTGGGAAGGGGAAGAAAATCATTCACAAGGTAGCTAACCTTTCCTCCATGGAGTCAAAGATTGCAATTATGAGCAAAACAGCAGGTCTTTATCTAAGGGAAAAATTAGCACAGCTCTCTCAGTCTTTGCAGAGAGCAGCTTTAAGAATTATCGAAATACTCAACATTTCAGACAAGCAGCTTATCTTGCACTCAATCAATCAGTTGTTTGAATTTCACACATATTTATTTGTATTACTCTAAACTGGTTGTATATAAATTCATGAAAGCTAAAGATCTCAATTATTTCAAAATTATTTGACACTATTCTAGCCAATTCCCAGAGTGTTCGTTCGTTTCCACCTTTCTCAAACTACCTTGCCTGTTCTTCAGCGAATACTTCTATCAAAAGGCTTAGTTTCATCGGCTTTTAGAATATTGGTTAAATTTTGCTGTCCTTAACTCAGTTTAAATTACCCAGGATTCATGGTGTGCCTCAACTACACTAAACTTCAGTCTTTCTGTTAAACCCACTAGGCTTTCTTAGTCTGCCAGTGACTGTACTTTTGTTGTGGCTTACTGACCTGCACCCTGGGCTGCCCCTCTGGGACTTGTTGTTACCTCTGTGACATTAAAGATTTTAAAACTTCATTCTGGCCGGGCGCGGTGGCTCACGCTTGTAAATCCCAGCACTTTGGGAGGCCGAGGCGGGCAGATCACGAGATCGAGACTATCCTGGCTAACACAGAGAAACCCCGTCTCTATTAAAAATACAAAAAAATTAGCCGGGCTTGGGGGCGGGTGCCTATGGTCCCAGCTACTCGGGAGGCTGAGGCAGGAGAATGGTGTGAACCCGGGAGGCGGAGCTTGCAATGAGTCGAGATCCTGCCACTGCACTCCAGCCAGGCCGAAAGAGAAAGACTCCGCCTCAAAAAAAAAAAAAAAAAAGCTTCATCCTACATATAAGAGTTACTTCCTGTACTTGCACCATACATAATACACTCTAAAAATGTGCTTATGTGATACACTAGAACTTATGCAGTAACCAATGGAGGAGGAATCTAGAGCACTAACTAGGTTTGTCCCAAAACAGCAGTCTGAAATTCAAGTCTTAAATGGCATCCCATTTGAAATAGATCTATGTAAATATCCTGACATACATGAAGGTAGGGAAGAGGGAGCTGGGGGATGGTCTGATCTTAACAAAGAAGAGAAAAGCAAAAGATGGAATGCTATTTGAGTCATGATATTGTAGCTCCCTTTAATTTGGAACACAACTCTAGTAAGGGGAATTGGTCAAGTTGATCCGGATGACAGCCGATGCAGAAGCCTGAGGCAGAAGCCTCCTGCAGAGGTCAGCTCCCTGAAATATGAAACAGTGTGAAGACAGGATGCGTAATAAAGCAAAGTGCAAAATGGCTCTACTATATTTGGAATGCTGGTGTCCCCTCAAAATTCATATGTTGAAATCCTACTCCCAAAGGTGATTGATATGGTTCAGCTCTGTTTCCCCACTCAAATCACACATTAAATGATAATCCCCAATGTTGGGGGAGGAATCTGGGGGGAAGTGATTGGATCATGGGGGTGGATTTTCACTTGCTATTCTGGTGACAGTGAGTGAGTTCTCATGAGATCTGGTTGTTTAAAAGTGTATAGCACTTCCCTCTTCACTTTTTCTCTCTCCCTCCTGCTCCACCACGGTAAGATGTGCTTGCTTCCCCTTTGCCTTCCATCATGATTGTAAATTTCCTGAGGGCTTCCAGTCATCCTTCTTGTACAGCCTGTGAAACTGTGAATCAATTAAATGACTTTTCTTCATAAATTATCCAGGCTCTGGTAGTACTTTATAGCAGTGTGAGAATGAACTAATACAGTGGTGGTACAAGGAGGTTGTGCCTTTGGGAGACAATTAAGTCACAGAGGCAGAGCCTTTATGAGTAGGATTACTGCCTTCATAAAGAGGCTGAAGGCAACCCCATTTCCCTTCTGTCATGTGAGGTTACAGGAAGAAGACAGCTGTCTATGATGAAGTAGGCCCTTACCAGACATTGAATCTGCCAGCAGCATCTTGATCTTGGACTTCCCAGCCTCCAGAGTATAAGAAATAAATATCTGTTGTTGATAAGCCATCCAGCCTATGATATTTTGTTATAGCAACCTGAATGGACTAAGACAAACTCCAAACAACATAGTTGCCAGTATCATCATTTACAGAGACCTCTCACTTCATGGTGGCTGAAGAACCTGGGTCTTATCTTGAGTCATATCTCTTACTAGTGGCCACTGGACACTTGGCTCAGTACTTCTGCTTTCTGGCTTTCCCCTGATACTTAAGTGTGGCCATCACTTTCCTGAATTTTGAAATCCACAGATAAATCTGCCATCTATTATATGGGTCAGCTGGTGAATGATTTACTAGGTTATCTACCCCTTGGTCACCGCTATAAGACAAACTGGAGATGCCACAATCCATTTTCTTTATACAATGTTGTCACATGTGCCTTCTCTCTTGTTTCTTTTGTGGCAGCATGGGAATCACCTAGAGTTTCTCTTGAAGTTTTTCTTCTCAATCAACCTGGAGTCAGTTTATCCCACCCTAGATTTCTGTTCTCTTTCAAACCAACAAAATAATTGTCAGTCTACTTATATGAAGGACAGCCTACCTATACTGGAAAATAACAAAACTTTTATTTTAAATATTGCAACTTACTAGTTAAACAACTAGATATACTATAAGAGTAAGTTAGTCTTGAAAATGACAATAAATTCTTTTGTTCTAAAAATTTCATAAGAAAAATTGATTATATAATTTTTCTAAAAGGTAAAGAATGGTGAAAAATAGTATGTATGTTGCACTTGCAAATGCATTCTTTAACATTTTTAAGAAACTGTCATACTTTAACTAAGATTAGCTATGTGACATTTAAATCCTATCTATTCTACTAAAAATTTGCAATAGTTTAAGTAAAAAGGAGTCTTTATCATGTAGACAAAACAATGATAATCTGACTGAATTTCATTTAAAGGATTATATCAATAATCCCATCCCATAAAATTTTAACAAGCACGGACACAATCTGATATAAGCAAAGTCTGGTTGTTAGAGCAATCAGGCAATTGATAAAAAGAGAAACCAATGCTCTCTAGAAGAATACATCTTCAGTGAAAGTCTTGTAAAATTTACACATATAGAATTGCAACAAATAAGAGGTCACAATTTTAAAAAGCAAAATCATAGGACATACGTAAGGGAAAAAGCCACCACATATGAGTCAGCAGAAAATAACCAACAACAAACCTAAAACCACAAAGATATCCAATATTGCTATTTTTTGATACTCAATATAAAATAGGTACATTAACTACATGAGAAAAAATTTAAAAGCACATTGAAATCATTGGAAAGAAGAAAAATACACCCTGAATCAACACTTCATCTTAACCTATGAATTTTGATACTACTTTTAGAAAGCTTAGGATTAACTCTATCTACATTGAAAAAAATAAAACTCAAAGAGCTCTGGACTAATAATGCCAGGAAATTGAGGAGAAAATGAAAGCATATCAAAATCAGAAAGATTCCTTAAAAACCTTTTAAGAAGTGGTTAAAATTCTAGATCCTTTCTCCAATGCCACACAAATATATAAATGTTCCTTTTCTTCCTAGTGAAACAGTTAGATTTATTCCCATAGAAGATAGAAAAACAGAGGGTCTATGGATTAGAAATTCCAAGCATTGTTGGAAACGTGAATGCTGACTCAGCCATTGCCATGACAGTCAAGAAGACAGTATGTTAAAAAGGTGTGACTGAAGAGAGTTTTAAGGAGGTACTACTTACAAAGCTGTGGGTTAAAAAAATGCTGAAGCATCTATAGATTTGTAACAGGGTAGATAAAGTTAGTTTTCAGCTTCCTCCAGATATGATAAACCAACTTTTTTAGGCTTTCTAATCAATTTCCATTTGGCTGTCTAATTTCTAGCTTCTAAAATGTTGTTGCTTGATCTTCCTTTCTATGCATCTTGTTCTTGTCTTGTACCTCTTTCCTTACAGCACAAAGAAAGCTGCTATCACATCTAGGCCCAAAAAGGAAAGAGAAGGAAGTATTTAGCTGTGTGGAGAAAGAACTGGAGGAGGTGACTTCTGGACAAGAACTGAAGAAGTAGAAGGAGAAGACAGTTGTGGCCAATCTGTGGGTAGGCTGGAAGGAAACTGGGAAATACCTTGATTTCTCTCTCCTAATGGTACTTCCAATGGCCAAAGCCAACCGGAAAACAGAGGGCAAGGGAGCCTAATTGATGCGATCAATCTTAGTCAGTTTGAGCTGCCATAACAAAATACCACAGACTGGGTGGCTTAAACAAGACATTTATTTCTCACAGTTCTGGAGGCTGGGAAGTTCAAGATCAAAGTGCCAAAAGATTTGATTCTTGGTGAGGGCCCTCTTCCTGGCTTGCACAGAATCGCTTTCTTGCTTCTCTGTCCTCACATTACAGAAAGAGAGAGAAAAGAGACAGAGAGATTGATTGAGAGAATGCTCTGGTCTTGCTTCCTGCTCTTTTGAGGACACTAATCCCATCATGGGGCCTCATCTTCATGATTTCATATAAATATAATTATCTCCCCAAAACCCTACCTCCACATATCATCACATTGGTAGTTAGGGCTTCAAAATAAAAATTTTGGAGGGACACATTGAGTCCATAACGCAGTACATACAGATCAGTTTCCCAGAGCACAGGGCAAAGTGAAAAACAGTAAAAGTGTATCAAAGGAGCACATGAAATCAAGTACAAACACCATAATAAAATGATGAGCTTGGTGAATATATATGAAGACTGAAAGCTGAAATACTGGCACATAAGCCCTCTTCTCACAATAGACCCTTTTTTATGCTGGCAAAATCTGTAGACACCTGCTCTGTGGACCCTGTCTAGCCTAAAAGTAGAAAATTAAAGATACTGGCAAATGGGGTTTCCCCAGCAAACCACCAGCTACCATAATGAAAGTCAAATTCAAATCTTTATCCACATACTTGATATTTATAATTAGCTTTCATCCCCCAATTTTAAATGTAAGAATTACCAGAGCCAAATTTGTTAGCTGAGCAAAACCCCTAACATGAAAGACTAGGAAAAATACAACAAGAAACAAAAGAGAAGAGAATATAACACAAAAAGAACATGTATAATATTTAATAGTTAAACATTAACTATTAAATAAAATATTTTAAAAGATTATTAGTATCCTTATAAAGATTAGCAAAGCCATTTCATTCATGAAATCATAATAGGATTCATTGAACAGAAAGAGTTCTTGAAAATTAAGAACATGATAGCAGAGATAAAGAAATTCAAAGAAAATTTTGAATGATAAAGGAAATCTCGTGAATAATAGAAAAGAAATAGGTAAGTATACAAAATAAATGAAACCAAAAAAATACTAAAGAACACTCATCTCAATGGTCTAACATCAAAGTAATGAAAATTCCACAAATAGACGAAAATATATATATATGTATTTTATATATACACACAAATAAATGTATATAAACACCAAATATATACACACAAAATATATGTAAACACTATGTATATCCATATATAAACATACTATATATAAATATATAATATAAAATGTATATATTTATATATAAATACAAATAGAGAAAATGTAAAATGCAGAAAAGAAGCTTTAAGTATAATTCAATAAAATTTTCCAGAAATAAAGAACAATAAATTACATCATTTTTGGATTTAAGAACATTAGAGGCAAAGAGAAAATATCTATAAGCTTCCAAAGTATAATAAATAAATATATATATGTATACATATATTTTTCTTTAAAAAATTTAGGACATATATAAACACACACTATATATAAAAATACATATGTAATTATACAATATTATATACTTCATAATATATAAATATTATAAATAATATTTATATAATATATACATATTATAAATACTATTACATATAATATATAAATATTATAAATATTGAATGGCTATTACCAAAAAAAGAAAGAAAAAGCAAGTGTTGGTGAGAATGTGGAGAAATTGGAAGCTTCATGTCATATATTGTTGGTGGGAATGTAAAGTGCTGCAGACACTGTTGAGAACAGTTGGTGGTTCTTCTTAAAGTTAAAGGTAGAATTGCCATATGATTTTACAATCCTACTCATAGGTATAAACCCGATAGAACTGAAAGCAACATTTCAAAGAGATACTTGTACAAAACTGTTTATGGCAGCATTATTTACAACAGCTAAAAGGTGGAAAACACCCAAGTGTCCATCAACAGATGAATGAACAAAAATGTCACATAGACATGCAATGGAATATTCCTCAGCCATAAAAAGGAATTAATTTCCAATACATGCTATAGCATGGATGAATCTTGAAAACACTATGTCATATGAAATAAACCAGACAAAAGGAACAATATTGAATGATTATATTTACATGTGACACTTAGAATAGGCAAATTCATAGAGACCGGAAGTAGATCAGAGGTTACCAGGGCTAAGGAAAGAAGGAAATGGGGAGTTACTGTTTAATCGGTAACAGAGTTTCTGTTTGAGATTATGAAAAAGTTCTGAAAATGGATAGTTGTGATAGAATACACTTAAGGCCACTAAATTATATACTTAAAATAGTTACAATGATAAATTTTATGAATATACTTAATACACTTAATGCTACTAAATTGTACACTGAAAAATGGCTACCAGGATAAATTTTATGCAACATATTTAAACAATAATAAATAGGAAAGAGGCAAACATAGAAAAGATTCTTCAATTTTAAGAAACAAATAAAACTGATCTAGAAGTATTGATAAGGAGCAATGTGCCAGGTATATTGTTAAGAAAAAGAAATCAAGGTACACAATAATGTGTATAGATTATTATATCACCTTTAATTAAAAAATATATGGGGGATTCCTGCACACATTTGTGCACACACATGCACACAGATATATCAGAGAGAGAGATCTTTGGAAAAACATCCAAAAAACTGACAACTAGTTTCCTATGAAGTGAGCGATAAGGGTGAGAGAGTGATTTATAATAGACTCTGGATTTACTTAACACACATATATCACATGTTTGAAAAGAAAACAGATTTGAAATTAGAGAGTTTTGTCAATAGCCATCTATTCATTAGACACGTAAATAGAAAATTACAGTATAATATAATAAATACTGTAGCATATTAACAGTGTAGAGGGAACACACTGTAAGTGGAACTCAATTTGCAGGGGGAATGATAAATGGTTTCATTGAGGGAGTACAATCTGAACACAGATCTGAGGGGCAATCTAGATACTTCACTATGCAAGGACAAGAATACCAGGCAAGGGATAAAAAATGGCATTTTCAGGAGTGATGAGAACTTCAGGGTGTCTGGTGTGTGGATATTCCCATGTACAAGAGCATAAGGGAACATTAAATCTGTATTAATCCATTCTCATATTGCTATAAAGAACTACCTGAGACTGGGCAGTTTATGAAGAAGGAGGTTTAATTGACTCACAGTTCTGCATGGCTGGGGAGGTCTCAGGAAACATAATCATGACGGAAGGTAATGGAGAAGCAAAGCATATCTTCCCAAGGCAAAGCAGAAGAGAGAGAGAGCTAAGGGGGAAGTGTCCCACACTTTTAAACCATCAAATTTTAGGAGAACTCACTATTACAAGAACAGCAAGAAGGAAATCTGTCCTGATGATCCAGCCACCTCTCACCAGGCCCCTCCTCCAATTCAACATGATATTGAGGCAGGGACAGAAATCCAAACCACATTATCCTGCCTCTGACCCTTCCCAAATCTCCTGTCCTTCTCACACTGCAAATTACAATTATTCCTTCTCAACAGCCCCAGTCTTAAATCATTTCAGCATCATCTTAAAAGTCCATAATCCAAAAGTTTTATCTGAGGCAAAGTAAGTCCCTTATGCCTATAAGCCTGTAAAATCAATAACTAGTTACTTCCAAGATGCAGTGGTTGTGCAGACATTGGGTAAATAGTCCCAATCCAAATGGGAGAAATTGGCCAAAACAAAGGGGTTACAGGCCCATGCAAGTCTGAAACCCATCAGGGCAGTCATTAAATCTTAAAGCTTCAAAATAATCTCCTTTGACTCTATGTCTTACATACAGGGCATGATGATGCAAGAGGTGGACTTCCAAGGCCTTAGGCAGATCCGCCCCTGTGGCTCTGCAGGATACAGCTCCAGCCAGTTGCTTTCATGGGCTGACACTGCGTGCCTGTGGCTTGTCCAGGCTCACAGTGCAAGCTGTTGGTGGATCTACCACCATTCTGGGGTCTGGAGGACAATGATTCTCTTCTCACAGCTCTGCTAGGCAGTGCCCCAGTGGGGACTCTGTGTGGGGTCTCTGACCCCATATTTTCCCTCTACACTGCCCTAGTAGAGGTTCTCCATGAGGGCTCCACCCCTGCAGCTGACTTCTGCCTGGACACCCAGGTATTTCCATACATCCTCTGAAATCTAGGCTGAGGTTTCCAAACCTCAACTCTTGCCTCTATGTACCCACAGGCCCAACACCACATGGAAGCTGCCAAGGTTTGGGGCTTGCACCTTCTGAAGCCATGGACTAAGCTATACCATTAGCCATGGCTGGAGTGGCTAGAACACTGGGTGCCATGTTCCAAGGCTGCACAGAGCAGCTGGGTCCTGGGCCTGGCCCATGAAACCATTTTTTCCTCCTAGGCCTTCAGGCCTATGATGAGAGGGGCTTCTGTGAAGGTCTCTGAAATGCCCTAGAGACATTTTTCTCATTGCATTCATTATTAACATTGGGCTCCTCTTTACTTATGCAGATTTCTGCAGCTGTCTTGAATTTCTTCCCAGAAAATGGGTTTTTCTTCTCTACTGTATCATCAGGCTGAAAATTTTCCAAACTTTTATGCTGTTTACCTGTTAAATATAAGTTCCAATTTTAGACCATCTCTTTGTCCACATGTATAACAGTACACTTTTAGAAATAGTCAGGCCACACATTGAATGCTTTGCTGCCTAGAAATTTCTTGTGCCTGATACCCTAAATTATCTCTCTCAAGTTCAAAGTTCCACAGATCACTAGAGCAGGGGCACAATGCTGCCAGTCTCTTTGCTAAACCATAGCAAGAATGACCTTTGCTTCAGATTCCAATAAATACCTCATCTCCATCTGAGACCACCTCAACCTAGACATCATTCTCCATATCACTATCAGCATTTTGGTGAAAAACAATCAACAAGTCTCTAGGAATTTCCAAACGTTCCTCGCCTTCCTGTCTTCTTCTGAGCCTGCCAAAGTATTCTAACCTCTGCCCATTACCCAGTTCCAAAGTTGCTTCCACATACTTGGGTATCTTTATAGCAATAATCCGCTCCTTGTTCCAATTTTCTGTATTAGTTTGTTCTCACATTGCTATAAAGAACTACCTGAGACTGGGTAGTTTATGAAGAAAGAGGTTTAATTGACTCATAGTTCCACATGGCTGGTGAGGCCTCAGGAAACTTACAATCATGGCAGAAGGCGAAGGGGAAACAAGGTGTATCTTCCCATGGTGGATCAGAAGAGAGAGAGAGTTATGGTGGAAGTGTCACACACTTTTAAACCATCAGATCTCATGAGAACTCACTGTTAGAAGAACAGCAAGGGGAAAATCTGTCCCTATGATCCAATCACTTCTAATAGGGTCCCTCCTACAATTTGATGTGAGATTTGGGTGGGGATAAAAATCCAAATCATATCAAAGTCCTTTAGTTCTTTTAAATTCAACATATCCAAATTGAAATTTATAATTTATTCATAAAAATCTGCTGTTTCAGCTTAACAAATAATTTGGGTTTAGGCATTAAAGTTCTAAGCATACCCATCTTTGGGTTTTAATTTTTATCATTTTGTTTTCTTTGCCAATACCAACTCCTTTCCTAAATAATGTATATTTTTTTCTTCCCTGAGGCCTTGAACTTCTATTTGCAAAGGTATGGCAATTCAGAAGGGGAATGATGTGTGAAGATCATGATTCTGTCTTTATGATGCCAAGCAGACTGAGGAAGAGGACTATTGTGGGGGAGTGGCAACTTACTCAAAAATATCCCCCTGAAAGTATAAGGCTCCAGTCATTTGTAAGTGCTTATTAAAAGCCATCAGTGTGCTTGCCTAGGCTGATACAGTGCTGAGAATTTCCTGGATTTTATCTCCTGCCTCACTGATAAGGCAGCAAAATTATATTATTCAAATAATGAAATCAATATACTTACATGAGGCCCCAGTCAGTAACTGAAGGAATTAACATAGAGACATAGAAAAATATTATTGGTGGAAGGTTATTTAGTGTCAGCAGAAGCACTTATCATACCTGATGTGAACCGGTTAACTTCCACAGTTCTCAGCCTCCCTTTCACTCTGTCTCCTTCTCTTCTTTTCCCACGGAGCAAACAGCATATGATAACACTGGCACATGATAGAAATTGGCAAAAACATTTATGAGAAAGACCTAGTTGTTTCCAGAAATGCCTTATGGGTAATAACAATAAAGACAATACTAATAATAGATAATATTTGAGACTTTACACTGTTCTGAGTGCTTACTATGCATTTTTTAAATACTACAAACCTTTTAGGTAGACACCATTATTACATTTATTTTTAGAGAGGAAAAAACTGAGCCACAGAGAGGTTAAATCAATTGTTCTAAGTCATACAGCTAATGAATGGCAGAGCTGGGATTTGAACTGAAACAAACTGGGTCCAGGGCCTGAAATCTTAAAAATGACACATTGAAACTCTTGGCTAACATCTTTCTTTCCGAGCCATCAAGTGGAACATGGGTGTAACTTTACAACAGAGCACATTAATTGGTAAATAAATTGTAGTCATGAGATCACACATGAATCTATTACAATGGCTACTATATTTATTTCCTGGCTTGACAATGCAGACGCTAGCTCTCAGCATTCTTTCATAGCTTTATAAGTTAATTGCCTCATATATATGTAACGCCTGAAGTCAAAGCTTATTTTCTTACAATAACCTTGAATATGCTATATTTTTGTCAGAACTGAAATATATTAGGTATCTTTTAGAGGTTAAAAAACTAGGAAATAAAATTTGGACACCAATTCACATACTTTTGCATATAAGACACTATCTTTTGCATATAAGACAGTATCAGTTATATTATTTCTTACTCAATCATAATACCAGAAAATCACAGAAACCAAAATTTGGAGACTTTTAGATTTCCTTTCTTTTATGCTTTTTGCAATTACTGTCCTTATTCTTGGTTAATGTTCTAAAGGCTGTGATAATATCCTTTATAATTTTATGTTTACAAAAATCTTAGAAACAGTTACACATATTTATGAATAATACACCTTATTTTTTCACTTTTTTGTCAATATTTTCTTTTCTCTAAAAGACTTTTATGTTAGCTTATTAGACACCAAGTTCATATAGTGTTTCAAAAATGCCATGTCCTGACATTTTATAAAAGGCACATTTACTCCTGTACCTGTGTTTAGCAAAATACCTCTTAGTACAGTTCATAATTCTCATCAGTGCAGACTGGGAAAGAGATCCTGTCACCAAAAGGTATTCATTACATTTCAAGAAGGCAATATTAAGTCAAAGGAAGCAGCCCAGTTTTAAGACACTTTATACAAAGGAGAATGTCCTTGGAGATGGATGGCTGAGATCTGTAAAATGTATGTTATAATTAAAATTGTAACCATGGGTTCATGATTTTCTACAGATACCACAAGCTGCATTAATTGACTAGGTGGAATTTCAAATTAGCAAAGTACTATAATCAAAATGAGGTGGGTTATATTAAATGAGCTTTCCAGTGAGGGTCACCAGGTCAGATAAACCAGATTCTGTCTGCTGCTGCTGTGTATTCAAGGATTAGAAACAGAATTATGATGTAACAATTTAAATGAAAATACTGTTTTTAGTGATTTACTAGTGCAGATTCCTAAAGGCATTAAGGGCAGGATGAACATAGCTAAGTGGGTAAATATGCTGACTTTAAACCTTCCTTAGAAAAAGAAAAACAGTGGAGAATTTTGTTTTTATATATATGCATATACCCCAACCCATTGTCCCATTGGGGATATTGAATGATTGGAAAATGTCAGTGGTCATGAAGATGAATGCCCTTCCTTTTGTTGTCTTACTTGCTTTGTAATTCCTCCCTGTTAGTAGGAGGAGAGTATGTTGGAGGAAAGCCAAAATGTTCAGAGCTATTCACAACACTTAATGACTTTATAGCTTCGGGTTTCAAGTAAATATTGTCAAGAGTCCTCTGTTGGACTTATAATAGAAATGCTGACTCTAAGTAAGTGACAAAAGCTTGCCTAGTTGCCCTAAGTGTATGGAAAACACAAAGGTGAAGGAGACGGAGAGTAAGAAAATGTGCTATTTCAAGACTAAATAGGTACATTTCTAGTAGTCCAGTGGAAAAGAAAAGGGTTAGGATTGAATGCTTGTCTACCTTTCTTCATATGGCTAGTTTCCTCCTCTCCTTAAACAATTTTGATGCCTTTTAAATATTAGATCCTCCTCTTTATCTGAGCACTTATTGCAATTGTTTTATGTTTTTGATCTCTCTCACTCATCAGAATGTAAATTACATGAAGGCACAGACAAACTTGACTTGCTCACCTTGGAACTGAACACAAACAGTAGGTGCTTGTGTCAGAAAGCTCTGTCCAGCTTTATGCTCTTTCAGCCTCGCCTTCATTCCAGCCACAGGATTCCATCAGTTTACCCCATCTGTAACTTGTGAGTACCTCACATCAGCCAGTACCACACACTTTCCTGATCCAGCACTTCTGTATACCAATGTGCAGCTGACCCCCATCTTGAGGGAAATTCTGTGATGAATGCTGTGGGGAGGAACTGTATTAAATACTCTTTTCAATTCTACTTCTTATTTCAGCCACTGTTGTGAGCGGCGAGTTTCATTCAAGAGACCAAAATCATGCTGGTTTAATTTGCCAGTACTTGCATTGGCCAATGCTATGTATGTCTCAATCTCTGCCCTGGGGTCTTTCTAATGCTGTAGAATAGGTTTCCCAGGTGAACCTACTCAAGCATGCCCAACCAAGAAGTGTGAGGTATTGAACACCTGTGGGTCTACCCTGGGCCAATGAAGGCAGAATTCTATAGATAAATGTTTTCCCCTTAATATTTGGAATGCACAGTCTAGAGAAACATTCATAAGGTCCCCCCAAACAATCCCAGAAGGATTAAGCATTGGTAACTAACAATGGTGGTCACCTCAATAATGCAGTCTTGTTTAACTATACTAATTTCTCATTTCTGTTCTCTAGCTCACTTAAAAATGAGTTACTGAATGCAGACTTTTTTTTTTTTTTTTTTTTTTTTTTTTTTTTGAGATGGAGTCTCGCTCTGTCGCCCAGGCTGGGGTGCAGTGGAAGGATCTCAGCTCACTGCAAGCTCCGCCTCCCAGGTTTACGCCATTCTCCTGCCTCAGTCTCCCGAGTAGCTGGGACTAATGGCGCCCGCCACCTCGTCCGCCTAATTTTTTGTATTTTTTAGTAGAGACGGGGTTTCACCATGTTAGCCAGGATGGTCTCGATCTCCTGACCTCGTGATCCGCCCGTCTCGGCCTCCCAAAGTGCTGGGATTACAGGCTTGAGCCACCGCGCCCGGCCTGAATGCAGACTTTCATATAAAACTCTGATTTGAAATCAGCCCAGGTTGGAAAAGAGTTCAATAAGGGTTCGTTGAATAAGCAAGTAAACAAACAAGTGAATGCTGATTATTCTCCAAAGTCCCTTATCAGTCCCTCCTCCTTCATTACGCTTCCTCTGCTCAACCTTAAATATTGGTATTCTCCAGACTTCTTTTATTCTCTTTTCTTCATAGGCAAATAAAACTACCCTGAACATTCCTATGCACATCAAAGCTGTAACTATTCTTTATTCTAACTTTTATCTCTTACCCAAAGCCCTCTCCCAGACTTTGTAACTACACATGTGTACATATGCATGTAAACACATACGGTTGATACCTGAACAGCATGAGGCTTAGGGGTGCTGAACTCCTGTACCAGCTGAAAATCTGTAGATGACTTTTGACTCTCCCCAAAATTTACCTATCACAACCTATTTTTAATCAAAAGCCTTAACAATCACATAAACAATTAACATATACTTTATATATTCTATTTATTATATACTGTATTTTTACAATAAAGTAAGCTGGAGAAAAAATGTTATTTAAAAATCACGAGAAAGAGAGAATATATGTACTATTTATTAAGTGGAAGTGGATCACCATAAAGATCTTCATCCTTGCGGCTTTCACATTGAATAGGCTAACAGGGAAGAGGAAGAGAAATTGGTCTTGCTGTCTCGGGATGGCAGAGGCAGAAAAAACTCCTCATCTAAGTGAACCCACACAGTTCATACTTGTGTTGTTTAAGGATTATCTGTAGGGAATATATTTACACTTATAATTCTCACTATTTTTCCACTTGAATGCCATATAAAACTTCAAACTCAATATATATAAAGAAGAAATTATTATGTTCCTCTTGAAATCTACCACTCTTTCTGGGTTTTCTATATTGAGGAATGGTTTCACCATCCTTCAAACCCATAAGCCCAAAATCTGAATTTCTCTTAATTCTAATCCATCATTATCCATGTCCAATTAGTTACAAAGTCCTACACATTCTATCTCTTAAATACAATGTAAATTTCCTCAATTACCACATTCACTACTACTTCATTAAATTAGACTGCTCATACTACTGTGATAAAATCATAAGTAGCTTCTTCAATTTCAATTTCACCACTATGTCTGGATAATGTAGTGATCATCCTAAAATTCTTGCAATGTCCTTGTTTTAACTTTTTAATGTTATCCCGTGACCTCTAGCTTAAAGCTCAAATTCTTAACAAAGTTTGCAAAATCCTTTATCATATGGCTCCTACCTACTTCTCTCACTCTTTATCTCACTGTCCCACATGTACTTTTTTTTTATCAATCACACAAAACTCCGAAATAAACAATGCCCTACTTCTGTATGTTTATACGGGTGTGTTTCTTTCTGTAACAATCCTCTATCATCCACCCAACTTAAGATATTTCATTATTTAAGAAGTAACTCAAAGCTGACTTCCTCTTGAAAGCTTTCTCCAATTTCCCTCCCATATTCCTAACCCCAAGGCTAGATTGGATATTACTCACCACACTCTCTCTTTAGTTCTTTACCATTCACTGTCTTATTTTCTTACAATATTAACATTATTGCATAGTATATAAACTACTGGTTTTCTTCATTTTTTTTTCTTAGACAGTAAGTACCTTTAAGTTAGAGACTTACTGTCTTTATATTTTTGCAATACATCAGAGTGTCTGAATATAATACCTCCCCAGTAAATGTCTTCTGCAGAACATGATCCCTGATGTTAGGAATTACCCCACTGTGTAACATTTTCAAAAGTATACTTTAAAGAAGGCATTAGTTTCTGCCATTTTTGGGAAAAGAAAAACGAAGTTTAGAGAACACAAGGCTTACTCAAATACACAGGAGAGAAATAGCAAAACCATTTTGCAAATCTTTGTTTATATGAATATATGGTTCTTATTCTACTCTATGTCGTATCATCTCCTCGGGTCCCATATAAATTGGACATGGAGAAAAGAGTATTATGAGAGAGAACTTGGGATAAAAGATAAATCTAAGTAAGGACACTATAAATCTCTTTGTTTCTATTCTTATCGTTGTCATTACTTTCTTGTTGGTTTATATTATTTTGAGGAAGGAGGAGATTTCTGTCTCTTTTATTTAACAAACCATATTAAAAAGAAAATCTTACATGCAAAACCCCCAAAATTCATCAATCTACATTGCCTACATTATTTGTTTTAACCTTTGAATGATCAATAAGCATAAACATGGTTTTACTTCAAAGATGACTATTTCTCTTTAATATTCACTAATCTTTATAATTTGACAAATCTGAAAAAATGGGCTCCACAATTTTGTTAAACATCAAAGAAAACTAAGATCTCACTCAAATAAAAACAAAGATGCATTTTGTCATGTTAGAAATGGTCTTCTTTGCTTGTCAAGCTGGTCAATGTAAGTATAAAGAATAGTTTCTTTCATTATTATTTATTTTACAGTAAGAGTTTTCCTCTGGGCCAAAAGTAGTATTTGTTTTTGATACTCTGTTTTTGATTTTCTTGCTTTCTAAATATATACATTTGTAAAACCCTTTGCCAGTCAATGGGAACAGCGGAGGCATTCACAGAAGGGAAATGAACAGGATAATGTGACAGTAAATTTCCTACTCTATGGATTTGCTTGGAACTGTATTTTGGAAAAAGAAAGTCTTAACCCAACACAAATGTTAAACACTAGATGAGGAAACACATTCGGGAATGTTTAAGAATGAAGTGTACTGATGAAGCAAATTACTTTGAAAGCATCAAAATACTATTTGATGATCTGTTAGAAGTATGAACAGAAGATGGTTAAATATTTAATAAACAATTATAGCAAAATGTTAATTGTAGAATCTAGGGGATGAGCTCATGGTTATTGAACATGTAATTCTTTCAACTTTTCTATATTTTGATAAAATTTATAGTAATATGTTTAAAAATCAATCATAATAAAATATTTAAAAATATAATTGATCCTATGCAGAATTTCTGGACTTGAGCCAGTTGGCAGACCCAGAACTCATTAACTGAAGAAAATCCCAGGTTTCCTTAAGGAAGCACGATGAAAAACCATGACAAGTATATTCTCTAGTAACTTCCCCAGTCTTTTCCTAAAGGAACCTACAGCCATTTATTTGGTTAATCAAACATTGGGAAAAAGAGAATACCTCCAAATCTTTTGAGAATGTCAGTATACAGCATTTACAGTAGCATTGATAATTGAGGAAAAGTGTCACCTTTGCCCCATAAAAGAATACAAATAGATGTTTCTGCATAATAAATGTTGTCCTAGGGCTGGCTCCACTCATAGTTATGATTACACAAAAGTTATTTTCCAGTTCCTAAATGTATAATTGTGCTAGTTATAGTTGGTAGTCAGTAGAACCAGTTCCTTGAACTGTGCTGTAAGAGAAATAATAGAGGGGAAGATTAAATGGAAGCCTCTGAAATTGCTTCTGGCCAAGAGAGTAAATATAGTAGTAAAATAGTAAATACAGTAAAAATAATAACATGCTGTAAAAGTATCTATGAGATTAGTGAAATATTTATGATATAAAATATGCAGAGGTATTAGCCCTCATCATATCCCTGCAAAAATTAAATAAATCCAGAAACTCAACCAGTAGAAGCCCAAATTGCAGCTTCTATGTCAGATACACTCTTTATGCCAGAACAAATTAACACAGCCTCCAGCACATTTTATGTGGCCACTCATTTGATGAATGCACTATTTTCCATTCTTATCAATAAGGAAGACAAAAAACAGTTCATATTCACATAGAAAGGACAATAGTATGCAGTATGGTCTTTCTCCAAGACTATGGAAATTCTCTTAGTCTCTTTCAAAGTATAATCCAAAGTGATTTGAGCCATACAAACATTCCACAGAACATCACACTGGTTAACTATATGGATGACATTGTGTTAACTGGATTGAAATATAAATTGGAGCTTTAGGCAAGACAAATGTGCTGTGGAGGATAGGAAATGCACCCTCTTCAAGTGCTTGCTTCATCAGTGAAGTTTTAGGCACCCAGTAGTCTATGGCATGCTGTGCTATCCCTGCAATTTAAAAGAGGAATTATTATATCTCACATCTTCTAGCACAAACAGAGACACATAATTTCTGGTATGCATTTGTAGGTTCTGAAAGCAGCATATTTATTCTACATTTGGAAAGAATATTCTTTTCTTCTTTCAGCTGAAGGAGAAAAAGGCTGTCAGCTTCAATGTGTGCCCAGGGAATGAAACATTCCTCAGTAAGCTTCAGGTTATGATTCAGGTAGCTCTGACTCTTGGAATATATGCCTGTATGGTACTAAAGATAACTAGAATAAGAAAAGAATACATGTGGGAATAATCGTAAATCCCAATAGAAGAATTGTAACATGAATTCTGAGGACTCTAGAGAAGTGCTATGTTACCTGCCTATGCTGATTTCACCAGGAAATTGACTCTGACAGAGAATTCCATGCAGGAAGTATACTGGAGCAATCCTGCCACAGGATCAAGGTGATACACAAGACATGTATCTGCCCATCATGACAAAATTCAACACTTTCTGATTTAAGATATCTTAATCCAGAATCCCAACAACTGATCATGCAAAATGTTAGCATGCAATCAAGTTATTAAGCAGCAGAAAAATGTGATCTGTCAAAAAAAGAAAGTCAAAAAAGTAGGCCCACAAATAACACAAATGTTGGAAATAACAGAAAAAGACGTTAAAATAACTCTTTTAAGTACATTAACAATTTAAGGGAAAAAATTGACAGGATGAATGAAAGGATGGGAGATTACAACAGAGTAATACAAATTAAAAAGAAAACAAATGAAAATTATAGAACTGAAAAGTACAGTAACTGACATGAAAAATTCTTTGGATGGGCTTAATAACATACAGGACATAATTGAACAGAATTGGAAAACTATGATCTATGGTTCAAATCTGGCCTGTGGTCTGTTTTTGTATAGCCCACAATCTAAGAATAATTTTACATTTTTAAAATTTGTTCTAAAAATATGCAATAAAAACTATATGTGGCCCAAAAAGCCTAAATTATTTCTTATCTGGCCCAGTTTAGAAAAATTCTATGGAACTCTATGAACTTAAAGAAAAGTCAGTAGAAGCTTAGAGAGAACTAGTTACAACTTAGAAAAGAACAGGAAAAAATAATCATCTGAGACCTGTGAAACTTTGATCAAAGAATGAAGAGACATTTTCTAAAACTGAAGAAAAACATCAAGTCAAAGATTCAACTTTAGTGAACCCCAAGAAAGATAAATCCTACACACACACATGCATGCACACATATACACACTCCACACAAGGACATCATAGTCAATCTGCTGAAAACCAGAGATAAAGAGAAAAATCTTTTGAAAATCCATAGAAAAAGGTACACATTCATTTCAAGGAAACAACAGTGAGATATTTGGATAAATTCATTATAAACATTAAGGATAAAAGACAATCAAATTTTGTCTTTAAGGAGCTCAAAGTAAGGAGGAAACAGTCACCTAGATTTATCTGGTGAAAATATATTAAAAACAATGAGTGGGAGAAAAGGTGAGACAACAAAGTTAGAAAAGTTGGAAAATTAACAAAATCTATAGAAATATAGTAAGAATAGTGGGAGGTCATGCATTTGAGAATAGTGGGAGGTCACCCATTTCCCCACAGCTCTGTGTTGTAGAATAGCTATACCAGTGGACTTTGCAAGCAAAAGGCAGTTCTCATTTTCCTGAGCTTTCTGGGATGCAAGAAGCATCCTAGGTGTATTCAGCAGCTGGTGAACATCAGCATATCCCACTTCCTACAATTTCTTAACACAAATGGACTGTACCAAACTTGTGGTGGAAACCAGAAAGCTGCCTCTATTTTCCCACCTCCAACCGTGGCTACAAATGGAGAATCCAGGAGGGGCATCTAGCGAAGACTGCAGTCCAGCATTTCTATACAGTTCTGTGTTGCAGAAGAATTTCTCTGGTAGGCTCAGCAGCTGAGCAGCAGCTCCCATCTTCTCTACCTTCTTGGAGTGGAAGAGCTATTCCAGGTAGATTCAGCAGCTGGTGAACATTGGCATATTCTTTCCATAACCTGGGTTTAGGCTCCAGAAGATCTATCATGGGTGATGGCAGCAGCCAGGCAGTGGCACGGGTTCCTCTCTCTTCCTGCTGCCCCACCCCCCACCCACCACAACTGGCACATGCAGCTCCTGCTCCATAGGAAGGATACGAGTGGAGCAGCCAGTGAAGAGTGAGTACCCACTCCTCACACCTACATCTCCTGTGCAATAATGCAGAGATCTGCCTATAGGAGGTGCAGAGAAAGCCTCAAAAACTGGCAACACTCTGCCTCTACTAAGAGGCCGACTTTATTTGGATCACACTGTGGAACATTTTAAGCCTCAGGGCATTGTTGAAAACAATAGAGCAATTGGCTTTAAATTAGTGAAGACTGGCAACAGCTAGTAATAACAATAAAGCCAGACCAGCCAGAAGCTTACTGAGAGATGAGGGAAGAGACAATCAAAGATAGCCAAGCTAAAACCAGTCATCCCTGATGGGGATGACTGTGTACATGCACAAGACACATCATTTGATAAAAAACCAGAGAAAACTTCTGAGCTACAAATTATTTGTTGAACACAAAGCAAACTCATAAACTCCCTGAACAATATAAGCAGTCTTCAAGCAACATACAGACTCAACAGTAAAAGGAAAAAATCTTGGTTCAGGGAGCATAAGCACAATCTTGAACCAATCTGTCCAAAAAACAATACTGGCAGAAGGGCTAACCCTAGGCAGCCGGTTTTAAAAACAAAATGAGGGAAAAAATGTGAACGGGAATGTAAATGAAAAATACAGTTCTAAGCCCCTCAACCAACTGAATGGACCCCTCTGTCATGTGCATCCATGTGAAGAGACCACCAAACAGGCTTTGTGTGAGCAATAAAGCTTTTTAATCACCTAGGTGCAGGCGGGCTGAGTCCGAAAAGAGAGTCAGGAAGGGAGATAAGGGTGGGGCCGTTTTATAGGATTTGGGTAAAGGAAAATTACAGTCAAAGGGGGATTGTTCTCTAGCGGGCAGGAGTAGGAGTCACAAGGTGCTCAGTGGGGGAGCTTTTTGAGCCAGGATGATCCAGAAAAAGGACTTTCACAAGGTAATGTCATCACTTAAGGCAAGGACCGGCCATTTTCAATTCTTTTGTGGTGGAATGTCATCAGTTAAGGCGTGGCAAGGCATTTTCACTTCTTTTGTGATTCTTTGGTTACTTCAGGCCATCTGGGCGTATTTGTGCAAGTCACAGGGGATGTGATGGCTTGGCTTGGGCTCAGAGGCCTGGCACCCTCCTCACAGCCAAGGGCATTCCAAAGTTAACCTGGGAAACTAGTTAAGGCCATGATGGGAAGGGAGACTCAGACATGCCTCATTATACTCTCCTTCCTTTGGAATTCAGGCACAGTCTACCAGCATTAACATTAAAACCGAAAAATTAAGAATGACAAAACAGACACATTATAGCAATAAGATACCAAATTCCAACTTAACTCTAGTATAGTATCACATGGCAGATAGCAGGCCCTCAAAGAAACAGAAGTATTTTACTCCAAAATATATTTCTTTGATATATTTTTAAATGGCCCTGCAAAGTTGTCTCTTGTGGGGGAATTTTACATTCTGTAGAGACTCTTCTTCTATTACTAGATCTTTTCAGGAAAATCTAGCACCCTTTTATGGTCTAATAAAAAGGCATTTACTATGTATTTTCTCTGAAGCCTGCTACCAGGAGGATTCATCTACATAACAAAAACCCTATCTTCTACAAGACAAGAACCTGCCCTCCTTATCTTAACCACAAGCATTTCTTTCTGCTGACTACAACTCTTTAGGCAAAACTTAACTCTTTCAACCAATTGCCAGTCAGGAAACATTTGAATCCACCTATGACCTGGAATCCCCACTTTGAAATCTCCTGCCTTTTCAGCATGTACACCTTACATTTATTGACTGATGTCTACCTGTATCTTCTGCCCCTGTAAAATGTGTAAAATCAAGCTGCGACCCACACATCCTGAGCACATGTTCTCAGGATCTCCTGAGGCTGTGGCATGGGCATGTCCTTAACCTTGCCAAAGAAACTTCTAAATTGATTAAGCCTGGTTCAGATGCTCTTTGGTTTACACAAATATCAGAGGTTCCATCTGTGGGAAAACATAATTCACTGAATTCACGTAACCAAGTCAATAAACAAACATGTACCAAAGATGAAGGTCTCTGTATCCAGAGTTGCTATATTATCTAAAACATCCAATTTTAGCACATACAAAAATAGGATACACAAAGAAACAGGGAATACAAGCAAGTAATAGAAACCACCTTTAGGAGCACTCAGTTGCTGGACCTAACAGACAAGACTTTACAGAAAGCATTATAAATACGTTTAAAGACTAAAGAAAACCATAATTAAAAAAATTAAAAAAGGATATGATGATAATATCTTGTCAAATAGATAATATAAATCAAAATATAAATTATTTTTTAAAAATAGTCAAGAGCCAAGTTGAAATTTTGGAGTTGAAATGTACAAATAACTGAAATAGAAAATTCACTAGAGGGTTCAACAGTAGATTTTTGCTGGCAGAAAAAAGAATCAGTGAAGACGAAAATAAATCAATGGAGAATGGAGATTATACAAACACAAGAACAGAGAGAATAAAAGAATGAAGAAAAATGAACAGAGCCTCAGAGAAATGTGAAACATCATTAAGTATACCATATTCATAATGGGAGTACTAGTAATGAGGAGAAACAGAAAGGAACAAATATATATTTTAAAATAATAATGGCTGGAAACTTCCAAAAAGTGAAGAAAACCTTACACATCCAAAAAGCCCAGTGAACTCCAATTAGGATAAACATAAAGAGATCTATGTACAAAACATCAGAGTAAAAATATTGAAAGACAAGGAAAATCCTTAAAACATCTACATGTTACAAATCAAACAAAATATTACTTTGTATAATTTTATGTCTTTGAAAGAAACTGAGAGAGGACTTCTCTCTCTCTTTATAATTGATGAGTTAATACAGCATTTAAAAAACTATTAACCTAATAAATGAGCTAAGCGAAGCAGGATACAAGATCAATATACTAAAACCACCTGCATTTCTATGTCCTAGTAATGAACAATCCAAAATGAAATTGACATAATTCCATTTACAATAGCATGAAAACAAACTGTTTCAGAAGAAATTTAATAAAAGAAGAGAAGAACTTGTACAGGGAAAACTACAAAACATCACTGAAAGAAATTAAAGATTTAAACAAATTAAAAGACACCTATGTTTATGATTTGGAAGACTAAATATTGTTAAGATGGCACCGCTCCCCAAACTGATCTATAAATACAACACAATACCTATCAAAATCCCAGCTGGCTACCTACTTTGTTTTGTTTTTTGTTTGTTTTTGCGGATACTGACAAACTGATGTTAAAATGTATAGAGAAATGCAAGGACTCCAAAATAGCTAAAACATAGCAAAAGGGACTTTGCAGATATGATTAAATTGAGAATCTTGAAATGGGGAATTATTCTGGATTATGCAAATGGGCCCAATGTAATCACAAGAGTCTTCATGAGAGAGAATCAGAAAGGTCAAAATCAGAAAAGGATGATAAGGGAAGCAGAAGTCACAGTGACAACATTGCTGGAAGGGAGTTATGAGCCAAGGAACGCAACAGTCTCTGGAAACTGGAAAAGGAAAGGAACAATTATCTCTTGGAGCATTCAGAAGGAACACAGCCTTGCCAATACCTTAATTTTAGCCATGCAAGACCCATTTTTTTGACTTCTGATTTTCAAAATTTTAAGATAATAAATTTTTGTTATTTTAAGTCACAGCATTTTTGATTATTTGTTATAGTAGTAGGAAACTAATACAAACCTAAATGTCCATCAACTGATGAATGAAACAACAAAATGTAATGATAACCATAAAATGAAATATTAGCCAACAATAAACAGAATTAAGTACTGATACATGCTACAGCATGAATGAACCTTGAAAATATTATGTGAAATGAAAGAAGTCACTTACAGTGGTCAACATACTATATGGTTCTATTCATATGAAATGTTCGGAATGCACAAATCAATAGAGACAGAAAGTAGACTAGCTGTTGCCTAGGGCAGGGAGAGGTGACTTCTAATGTGAAATGGTTCCTTTCTGAGATAATGAATATTCCAAAATATAATTGTGATGATAGTTTCACAATTCTGTTAGTCTACTAAAACCACTAAGTTGTATACTTTAAAAGCAGCAAATTATATGTCATGTGAATTGTCTTAATAAACCTGTGAAAACTACTGAAAGCTGGAAACAACAGTGATGAAGATACACTGCGAAGTTTATAACAACAAAAAAAGAAAATATATGACTACAAATTCAGAATGAGGTTAAAGGGAATCAAAGTCATCATGATCTTATATAATTTATCAAAATATATAATATTGGCTGGGCGCGGTGGCTCAAGCCTGTAATCCCAGCACTCTGGGAGGCCGAGACGGGCGGATCACGAGGTCAGGAGATCAAGACCATCCTGGTTAATACGGTGAAACCCCGTCTCTACTAAAAAAATACAAAAAACTAGCTGGGCGAGGTGGCGGGCGCCTGTAGTCCCAGCTACTCGGGAGGCTGAGGCAGGAGAATGGCGTAAACCCGGGAGGCGGAGCTTGCAGTGAGCTGAGATCTGGCCACTGCACTCCAACCCGGGCAACAGAGCGAGACTCCATCTCAAAAAAAAAAAAAAATATATATATATATATATATATATATATATATATAAAATATTAATTTAAGATACATTGTGGTAAAATAAGAATGCATATTGTCATCACTAGAGCAGCAGTGGTTTCCAAAATTTTAGCATGCATCAGAATCACCTAGAGGCTTGTTGAGACACACACACCCACCCCATGAATCAGCAATTCAACTCCTAGTTACACGTGAAAGAGAAATTAAAACATATGTCCTCAAAAAGACTTGTACGTGAATGATTGTAACGTTTATTCATAATATTTCCAAACTTGAAACAGCCTAAATTTCATCAGTTGGAGAAAGGATAAAAACTATGTACTACAGATATTATGGAATAAAATAGAATACATACTACTCAACAATTTTAAAAAATGAACTACTAATGCACACAAAAAAAAATATGTTGAGGCTGCGTATGATGGCTCACACCTGTAATCCCAGCACTTTGGGAGGCCGAGGCAGGTGGATCACTGGAGGACAGGAATTTGAAACCAGCCTGGCCAACATGGTGAAACCCCATCTCTAATAAAAATACAAAAAATTAGCCAGGTGTGGTGGTGCACATGCCTGTAATCCCAGCTACTCAGGAGACTAAGGCAGGAGAATCGTTGCTTGAACCCGGTGGGTGGAGGGTGCAGTGAGCTGAGATCATGCCACTGCACTCCAGCCTGAGTGACAGAGTGAGACTCTGCCACAAAATAAAAAAAAAAAAGGTAAGAAAAAAATAGCTGGACACAAATGAGTATATACCATATAATTCTATTTGCATGATGCACAAGAAAGAGTAAAACTAATTTATTGTGATAGAAATAAGAGAAATGGTTGCTTCTTAAGAATGGAAGAATTGTCTGGAAAATAGAATAAAGGAAATTTCAAACAAAATGAAAACATTATATATCATTATTTGAGTGATAGGTACATGGGTATATACATGAGTATATATATATATATTCAAATCTTATAGAACTTTACACTCAAGATCTGTGCATTTTATTATTAACTATGCAGCAAAGATACAGTAATGTACCAACAAAAGTGAAAAATCAAATAAATTTATTATCTTTTCCTCATTCTTTCCCATATTTGTATATGTTATAAATTATTTTAAAGATGAAATATAATGAATGTTTATTTACATTTTTTTTTTTAGTAGAGACAGGGTCTCACTATGTTGCCCAGACTGGTCTTGAACTCCTGAGCTCAAGCACTCCTCCTGCCTCAGCTTCCCAAAATGCTAGGATTACAGGCATGAGCCACTGTGCTCAGCCTAAAGTTTTATTTACAACAGCCTAGAAATGTGGTCTCTAGTTATATATAAGTGGCTATAGCGTTATGCTTCCATAATTTAGAAAAATAAGGTGGAGATGGCCAAATAGAAAGAGTTCTTGTCTGCAGCTCCCAGCAAGACCAACGCAGAAGGCAGGTGATTTCTGCATTTTCAACTGAGGTACCTGGCTCATCTCATTGGGACTGGTTAGACAGTGGGTACAGCCCACATAGGGTGAGCTGAAGCAGGGTGGGGTGTTGCCTCACCCAGGAAGCACAAGAGGTCGGGGAACTCCCTCCCCTAGCCAAGGGAAGCCATGAGGGACTGTGCCATGAGGAACAGTGCTATCTAGCCCAGATACTCTGCTTTTCCCATGGTCTTCACAACCCACAGACCAGGAGACTCCCTTGGGTGCCTATACCACCAGGGCCAGTGGTTTCCATCACAAAACTGGGCGGCTGTTTGGGCAGACACTGAGCTAGCTGCAGGAGTTTTTTTCATAACCCAGTGGTGCCTGGAACACCAGGGAGACAGAACCATTCACTCCCCTAGAAAGAGGGCTGAAGTCAGGCAGTCAAGTGGTCTTTCTCAGTGGATCCACCCCCACGGAGCCCAGCAAGCCAAGATCCACTGGCTTGAAATTCTCACTGTTAGCACAGCACTCTGAAATTGATCTGGGACTCTCTAGCTTGGTGGGTGGAAGGGTGTCCGCCATCACTGAGGCTTGAGTAGGCAGTTTTCCCCTTACAGTGTAAACAAAGCCACTAGAAAGTTAGCAGTTTGGCAAAGCTGCTGCAGCCAGACTGCCTCTCATCTTGCTAGATTCCTCCTCTTTGAACAGGACATCTCTGAAAGAAAGGCACCAGCCCCAGTCAGGGGCTTATAGATCAAACTCCCATCTCCCTGGGACAGAGCACCTGGGGGAAAGGGTGACTGCGGGCCCAGCTTCAGCAGACTTAAATATTCATGCCTCCTGGTTCTGAAGAGAGCAACGGATCTCCCAGTACAGTGCTTGAGCTCTGCTAAGGAACAGAGTGCCTCCTTAAAGGAGCCCCCGACCCCCATGCCTCCTGACAGGGAGACACCTCGCAGCAGGGGTCGACAGACACCTCATACAGGAGAGTTCTGGCTGGCATCTGGCAGGTGCCCTTCTGGGATGAAGCTTCCAGAGGAGGAGCAGGCAGCAATCTTTACTGTCCTGCAGCCTCCACTGGTGATACCCAGGCAAACGGTCTGGAGTGGACCTCCAGCAAATTCCAACAGACCTGCAGAACAGGGGACTGACTGTTAGAAGGAAAACTAACAAACAGAAAGCAATAGCATCGACATCAACAAAGAGGACAACCACGCAAAAACTCCATCTGAAGATCACCAACATCAAAGACCAAAGGGAGATAAATCCACGAAGATGAGGAAAAAACAGCGCAAAAAGGCTGAAAAGTCCAAAACCACAATGCCTCTTCTCCTCCAAAAGATCACAACTCCTCTTCAGCAAGGGAACAAAACTAGATGGAGAATGAGTTTGATGAATTGACAGAAGGAGGCTTCAGAAGGTGGGTAATAACAAACTCCTCTGAGCTAAAGGAGCATGTTCTAACCCAATGCAAGGAAGCCAAGAACCTTGAAAAAAGGTTAGAGGAATCGCTCACTAGAATAACAAGTTTAGAAAAGAACATAAATGACCTGATGGAGCTGAAAAACACAGCACGAGAACTTCGTGAAGCACACACAAGTATCAATAGCCAAATCAATCAAGTGGAAGAAAGGATATCAGCGATTGACAACCAACTTAATGAAACAAAGCATGAAGACAAGGTTAGAGAAAAAAGAATGAAAGGAATGAGCAAAGCCTCCAAGAAATATGGGACTATGTGAAAAGATCAAACCTATGTTTGATTGGTGTACCTGAAAGTGATGGGGAGAATGGAACCAAGTTGGAAAACACCCTTCAGGATATTATCCAGGAGAGCTTCCCCAACTTAGCAAGACACACCAACGATCAAATTCAGAAAATACAGAGAACACAACAAAGATACTCCTCGAGAAGCGCAACCCCAAGACACACAATTGTCAGATTCGCCGAGGTTGAAATGAAGGAAAAAATGTTAAGGACAGCCAGAGAGAAAGGTCGGGTTACTCACAAAGGGAAGCTCATCACACTAACAGCAGATCTCTCGGCAGAAACCCTACAAGCCAGAAGAGAGTGGGGGCCAATATTCAACATTCTTAAAGAAAAATATTTTCAACCCAGAATTTCATATCCAGAAAAACTAAATTTCATAAGTGAAAGGAGAAATAAAATCCTTTACAGACAAGCATATGTGGGAGTTAAACAATGACAACAGAGGGAGGGGAACATCACACCCCGGGGCCTGTTGGGGGTGGAGGACAAGGAGAGGGATAGCATTAGGAGAAATACCTAATGTAGATGATGGGTTGATGGGTGCAGCAAACCACTATGTCACAGGTATAACTATGTAACAAACCTGGACGTTCTCCACATGTACCCCAGAACTGAAAGTATATTTTTAAAAATTCTGATAGAATTACATGTGAGTTTAGCTATGCTGAAAAATACAAGTCAGAATACAAAGTCAATTGTGTTTCTGTAAATTAGGCATAAACATTTGGAAGTTAAAATTTTAAATAAAATGCCATCTATAATAGCATCAAAAATCATAAAATACTCAGGGATAAATTTAACAGAACATGTGAACTATTTAAATGCTAAAAATCACAAAACAATGATGAAAACAGCAAAGAACACCTAAGGAAATGGACAAAGGTATGTGCTCATAGGTAGGAAAACCCGATAGTGTTAAAAGATCAATTCTCTTCAATGTGATTTATCAATTTAATGCAATCCCAATGAAAATTTCGCCTGATTTTTTTGTAGAAATTGATTAGATGACTATAAAATTTGTAGAGAAAAACAAAGGACTCAGAATAGCCAAAATAATTTTAGAGAAACAAAGTTTTTCAGGACTCTCACCACCTGATTTCAACACATCTTATAAAGTTATAGTAATCAAGAGAATGTGGTATTGACATAAGGGCATATAGATTAACAGAACAGAATAAAGAGTCCATAAGTTAAATCTACATGTCAACTGAATTTTTACAAAGTCCCAAGGTAGTACAACATAGAAGAGTCTCTTTAATAAATGTTACTCCAACAATTGGTCCTCTATATGCAAAAACTTGAACATCAAACTTTACAACATATTATACACAAAATTAACTCAAAATGATCATACACCTAAATATAAAATCTAAAACTATAAAGCTTCTAAGAGAAGACATAGAAAAAATTGCTCACAACCATGAGCAAGGCAAAACTGTCTTAGATGTGATACAAAAACCATGAGCCATAAAAGAAAAAAGATTGCTAAATTGGACTTCATTAAAATTAAGGACTACTGCTCTTTGGAAAGCATTGCCAAAAAAGTGAAAGACAAACTACAGACTGGAAAAAAATATTCACAAAACACATAAAGGACTTGTATCTAAAATATATTTTTAAAACTTTTAAAATTCAATTATAAGAAACAAAAAACACAATTTTTAAATTGGGCAAATGATTTAAATAGACATTTCACCAAGAAAACATACCAACGGTAGACAAGTACATAACAGGATGCCTCAATATCATTAAAAATAAGAGAAGTACAAATTAATACTGCAATGAGATACCACTACACACGTAGTAGAAAATCTATGATTTTTTAAAGGAATAATGAAAGAAGAAACTGACAATATCAAGGGCTAGTACAAATATGGAGTCACTGAAACTCTCATATTGCTAGTGGTAATGCAAAATGGTACAACCACTATGGAAAAAAAATATATTTTTAAGTGACTCATACATATATATTAGCCAGCAATCCCACTCCTAGATATTTACTTAAGTGAAATGAAAATATATGTCTACAGAAAGCTTATATGTAAACGTTGAGCCGGGCGTGTTGTCTCTCACCTGTAGTCCCAGCTACTCCGAAGGTTGAGGTGGGATGATCATTTGATCCTAGGAGTCTGAAGCTGCAGTGAGCTATGATCTGCCATTGCCTTTCAGCCTGGGCAACAAAGTGAGTCTTAAAGTGTTGTTTGTCTCAAAAAACAAACAAACAACAACAAAAACCACTATACATGAATGTTTATAGTAACTTTATCCATAATTGACAAAGACTAAAAACCACCCAAATGTCTTCAGCTGTTAAATGGATAAACAAATTGTTTGATATTCATAAAATATAATGCTATTTGGTAATAGATTGAACTACTGATACACAACGTGGATATATCGCAGAAGCATTGTGCTAAGTGAAAGAAGCCAGATTTTAAAAATTACATACTGTAACTTACATAACATTCTAGAAGTGGCAAAATTAGACCACACCAATGGTTGCCAGAGGCAAGGGTTAGGAGAAGAGACTGACTACAAAATGGCACTAAGGAGAGTTTGGGGTGCTGAAACGTGCTATATCTTGGTTGTAGTCTTGGTTACAGGGCTGCATGACTTTGAGCTGCATGTCTTTGACCAGGGTCATCAACTCTACACGTATATGGGATAAATTTTACTATCCATAAATCAGACCTCAATAAATCTGACCTAAAAAAAAAAAAAGAAAAAATAAGATTACCTTATTAGAGTTAAATGTATAAAAACCACATTTATTGAATGGAATTAGCTATTTGCAGAACTGTTTTAAAGAGAAAGTCACCACAATTAATACTGGGAAGAAGACCCAGAAACTCTAATAATAATGACTATAATGTATTAAACATCTACTATATGCCAGGTAGTTAATATCTGTTGTCTCTAATTTGCAGAAAAACCCTGAAAGGTAGATACTATTTTCAGAGATAATTGATTCTTAGCAGGGTTAAGTAACTCATAAGAAATTATTCATTAGATAAATGGCTGTTATATGTATTTAATTCTAGATTTGCCTAAATTTGTATTAGGCAATATAATTGCCTAATTTATTCTACGAAAATATTCTATGTTCTTTCCACTAAAAATACTGCTACTCTGAAAACAATTTTTTGTTGTAGAAGACTCTGTGGTCTAATCAAAGTTTGGGATCTCCCTGAAGAAAGAATATGTTAACAGATTCTTTCTAATATAAAGAATATGTTTCCTGGATAAAATATATGAATCTCGAAAATGTTCAGACAAAATTAATCTAGTCATGCCTTTATTCAACTCTCTTTAGGGTATGGAAATAATGTATCTGGTGTACAGGAGTTTTTCTTTCCCTAGGTAAGAGTTATTATTGTTGTTTCACTTTGTGTGTCTGATTTTGTGGTATGGAAGTATTTTGTCAAGTCTTAACAGTTCCTGGACAAAATGTCCCTAATCATATTTCATAATTCTTGCATGCCATGGAATCAGCAGGTTTATAATTTGGTTTCCTAGATACCTTGACAGCAGGAGGGGGTGACCTAGAAAAAGGAAATGAGTGCTTTAGTCACCAGCTGTCACACATTTGATCGTAAGTGAACAATTAGGATTCTGTTTGAGTCATCAATGGCTTGTGAATGTATTTGGTGAGTGAGATTTTGAGGTGTCTACTCATCTGAGGCTACATTGATGACATAGTTTCTGCACCTACAAGGATGAGGGTCAGCATGTGGTAACAGAGATTTCATGTAAACAAGACCCCCTGCAATATTTTCTATGAAATCTGTAAGTAGGCTTAGAGCTACATCTTACTCTTTCACTGGTTCAAGTTGAGTCTCTCATTTTATTGATGTTCTGCTTAATTATTATCTATTCATAGGGACAACATTCTTTCCAGGTAATTGGAGTTTGGCAACTAGAGGCAATCAAGTACAATTCATGTCTCTATTAAAGTGGGAGTGATTCCAATGAAATAAATCAGAAACATTAATCAATACAGCTCTATGTATTTCATGCCATCAACGAAGATTTTTAATACATCATCCGAGCTGACTGAAAAGTAGAAAAAAAGTTGCGTTGCTTTTTTTGTAATTTTTGAAAAGTACTGAGATACTGTGATTGCTAAGCAGGAGTGGGAACAGATCAAAGAAGACAGAGTGAATAAGGCCGAACTATAAAGAATAATCATAGTACGTTAACAAACATATTAAAGGTCATTCAAGTCTAAGGCATATGTGCATTCTTAAGTGATGTGTAAGCATAAATAAAATGATTAGCAAAGTCAGTCTCATCAAAATGACTGGTACTATGTATGGAATTCCATTACCCGAATGACAGAGAAAATCACAGGAGACCTGGAGTGAAGCCCTAGCTTTGCCACATAATCATTAGCTGTATGACTCTGGTTGTGTAGCTCAACCTCTCTGAGGGTCAGATTTTTTCATCTGTAAACGATGATACAGTACTTATCATTCAGGAATTTTTAAGGATTAAAGAAGATCATGAGTGTATCTATTTTGACAGAGTTAATACAGTTACATTTCCTCCTGGGAACACAGCTAAATTGTATTTTCCAGCCTGCCTTAGAGTTAAGTGGGACCATAAGATTAAATTTTGGTTAATGTGATGTTGGACATGATGAACGTCATTTTCAACAGAGGGTTCTAAAATGTCCTCCACAATCCAAGATCAGCCTCTCACTTGATGGCTAAATAACTTCAGGACTTCGAAGAGTATTCTGGGACTCTGAAGAAGTATTCACCAGACTTGGTCATTACATTTCTGCTCTCCCAGATGACCTTCAATAGACTGTGAAATGAATACAAGTAAATGATTTGGTTATAGTTGTATGGAGTGAATTTGCACTGTCAAATACTACAGAAATGTTATTTTCTTTTTTCTGTTAACTAGTAGCTTCTGTGTAGCACAACAGTTACAGGGAAATCTACCGTCAGACAAACCAAAAACCATTTGATCTGATTTAATTAAGTTATTAATTTAACAACATTTATTGAACCCTTATGTGCCAAGAACCATTATAGACACTGGGAATAGGATGATAAATGCAACATAGTTCCTGTCCTCATGTAGCAAATATTTTAGTGAATGAAACAGACAATAAATAATGAATTTACACATGCACATGCACACACACACACACACACACACACACAAACATGCACACGTGCACACACACATTGGGCAATCAGCTCTATGAACAAAAATTTAACAGGCTTACACCTGTAATTCCAACACTTTGGGCAACTGAGGTTGGAGGATCACTTGAGGCCAGGAGTCTGAGACCAGCCTGGGAATGTTGCGAGACCCCCCAATCTCAAAAGACAAAATTTGAAATTAGCCAGTTGTGGTAGCATAAGCCTGTAGCCCCAGCTACTTGGGAGACTGAGGCAGGATCTTTTCAGCCTAGGAGTTCAAGGCTGCACTGAACTACGATCATGCCACTGTACTCTAGCCTGGGCAACAGAACAAGACCCTATCTCTTAAAAGAGAGAGAGAGAATACAGTATGATGAGGGACTATTTTAAAGAAGGAGTTCTGAGAAGTCTCCTTGAGAGGTAACATCTGAACTGAAGTATCAATTGAATGTGAGAACAAATTCTCAACTCCAAGTAGAAATTGCAAATGTAAAGGCCTGAGTTAGAAACTTGCTTGGCACATCTGAGGACTATCAGGGAGGTAAGAGTAAGTAGAGACCAAGAGCAAGAGATAGAGTGATAAGAAATGAGGCCACAGATTTAAACACGGCCCAGATCATGTAGAAATAAGACCGTAAAAAGGACTTTGGGTTTTATTTGAAATCTGATGGGAATTGTAGAACAATTGACACCAGAGAAATGACATGGCTTAACATTTTTTAAAGTAGCCACTCTGGCTACTGTGAAAAGAACAGTCTATAGTGGAAAAGCGGAAACAAGAATGGTCAGGAAGCTGCTGGGATAATCCACAGGGAAGGTGGTGCTGCCTGGGCTAGCATGGTAGTGATAGAGGCAGTGCAGTGGAGGGTTTGGAATACATTGTAAAAATGCAACAGACAAGATTGCTCCTATATTGGATGTTGAATATGAGAAAAACAGGGAGGTTGACCAAGGCTCCAAGGTATGATCTGAGAAATTGAGTAAAAGCTGGTACCATTTGTTGAGGAGGGTAAACTGTTGAAAGGGCATTTTTGGGGTGGTCATAGGCAAGAGTCCAGGGGTTTGGATACGTTTTAGGATCTTCAAGTTATGCCAGTAAAATGGTATAGTTTACTCTTATATCCAATTGTCATTGTCTTCAGATTAAAAAGTTTTGAAAAGTGAGGTTCCTCCACACCAAAGACCTTTTTCCAGTGACTCTGCAGGCACCCAGGAGAAGGCCTGCCTTTAGCACTGAAGTGGCTTTGAGGGTAGCTAGGATGTGAATTCCTGTGTTGGTTACCCCTTGTATTCCACCTGACCTCCTCTTGGCCCAACTTTTATTCCAGCCTTTGCTTCAGCATCTAGATTTGTGCTGCTATAACCTGACACCTGCCTTACTATACTACCCTGGGCTTCCCTGAAGCCCTAGTGTGGAACACCTGTGGAATCCACATAGGACAGACACATATGGACCTGGGTGTGTGAGGAGAAGGAGCAGTAGCTTCCTGATCTTCTAGCGACCACAATGGTAATATGATCTTCAGCTCCATAGTTCCAGAGGCAGCCTCCTGATTTCCTAACATCTGATGGTGCCAGAGGTAACAACAGCTCACTTGGGGAGTAGTTCTATGATGTTTGGGGAATTAATCGAGTGGGTCTGAAACCCACTCCTCTAATGTCTTTAACAACTTGGTAAGCACCTACTTCTCTGTGTCAAATTCCTTTTTGCTTAAGATTTTAAGGTAGTAATTTTTTTTTCTCTGAACTTTAGCTGATAAATGCAGATTATTCCTGTACTAGGTAAATATTACACTCCAGGAACCAATATTTTCTACATGTTGCATTGGGATCTTATCAGAATTGCTGGACATTTACACAACAGGTCCTTTCCAATAATGCCCAGCCTGAGGGTAAGTCTGAGGACTGATGATTGCTAACAGAGCTCTGAAAAACAACCTTCCACAAACATCACCACAACCCCAGCCTCTGACACAACCTTGATTTCCCCTCCTTGTGGAATCCACATTAAACATGCAAATACTGGAACACTGTTTAAGACAGAAGGCTGCATAGTCAACCCACAATTCAAAATGCCTGATTTTAAGTTTCACTGAACAAGCAACTTAGCACATAATAAGCAGGTTTCCTAACCAGGGAAGAAAAGTGTTAACATAGAGTGGGTCTTAAAGAGCAAGTTCCTTTAAGCATCAAATGTCTCCCCAAGACCCCCACCAAAAACATCTATTGATTTGAAAAGAAAATCTGTTTGTTTGTATTACTCATGTTCTTATATTCTTAGGCAAAAGTTTCTGAATATTAGTCCTTCTTAAAGATCCAATGTTATTACCATAAATTTCAATCATAATCTCAACCTCTAATGTAATAATTTTATCCTTAACACTTTTTTTGGTCAATGTTTCAATGACTGTTATAGACCCTCCCTACAGTGATCTGACATATCAGATAATCAGACCTGCCAGATTCTCTGTAAATTGGAATGAGGAAGAGCTAAATGAGGCTTTGAGGCTCATTCCTTGTTTCTCAAATCAAATAAAATAACTTCAGTGCTCAGGTGTCTTTAAAAAAAAAGAAAGAAAAAGTTTGGCTCATCAGAAGCTATTTTAGTTAATGTTAGTATTTTTTATATCTTGAGCCATGATGGGGGCATGGGTGGCTGTTAGGTCATTTCAAGGAATATGGCATGACTATACACTAACCATTGTGCTTTTCACATATGGATACCATTAGTTTTAAATGTTTCAACTAATAAACTACAAACTGATCTAAAGAGTATCTGAATTCACAGCAAGGCTTGGTCAGTATGTATTTTCTGAATTAATGGATACTAAATATACTACTACTATCATAGAGAGATGTTATGAGGCTTTTTTTTATGTTAAGAGGGCCATAATACTCAGATATGTTAACAGATATTGTGCCAGAGGACAGTTTCCAAAATGTTACTTATGAGTAATGTAAGGACACATAAAAATTAAAAATAAGATGCTTAATCCTCCCTCTTGAAAATAAAGAAAGAAATTTACCCACCACTCCCTTCCCATTTTCTTGGGGCATTTATTTTAGAAAACTTGCAATTATAAGTTATTTCTCCTCTCTTTGAAATGAATATAAATCCTTTTGAAAACTAGATAGGCTTTTTGTCAACATCATGCCTCAGGAAGGTTTATCTCAAATACCTGGGAATTATCTCTTTGAAATGTAAATATCTACAGGTACGGTGGCTCACTCCTGCAATCCCAGCACTTTGGGAGGCCAAGGCCAGTAGATTATCTGAGGTCAGGAGTTTGAGACCAGCCTGGCCAACACAGTGAAACACCGTCTCTACTAAAAATACAAATTTTAGCTGGGCGTGGTGGTGGGTGCCTGTAATCCCAGTTACTCAGAAGGCTGAGGCAGGAGAATCACTTGAACCTGGCAGGCAGAGGTTGCAGTGAACCAAGATCGCGTCACTAATCCAGCTTGGGCAATAGAGTGAGACTCAGTCTCAAAAAAAAAAAAAAAAAGAAAAAGAAAAAGTAAACATCAAGGGAGTGTGCACCCCTTATATGGTTTGGCTATGTCCCACCCAAATGTCATCTTGAATTGTAGTTTCCATAATCCCCAGATCATGGGAGGGACCCGGTGGGAAGTAATTGAATCATGAGGGCAGTTACCCCTATGCTGTTCTTGTGATACTGAGTGAGTTCTCATGAGATTTGATGGTTTTATAAGGGCTTTTCCCCTTTTGCTCAGCAGTGCTCTCTTCTGTCGCCTTGTGAAGAAGGATGTGTTCGCTTACTCTTCCACCATGGTTGTAAGTTTCCTGAGATCTTCCCAGCCCTGCAGAACTGTGAGTCAATTGAACCTCTTTCCTTTATAAATTATCCAGTCTCGGGTATTTCTTCATAACAGTGTGAGAAGGAACTAATACAACCCCCATCTACCAGTTTCTGTGGGAGGATATGAGATTGTCTTCCATGTGTGCCTTGATCCAACTTCCAAATCTACCTCCTGTCAAAAAGATATAAGAAGTTTGCTTTTCCTCTGGATAAAGCCAATCAGCTTACACAGATGGTCACCCCAATTACTAGATGAATCTAGGATGAACTATGCGTGACAAACGGCATTATCTAGTCCTCTTACTTGAAGACTGTTGAATGTTTACCTAGAAAACATGTATATATGTGATGGGTTATATATATTGACAGTATCAAAGGGTAAAATTTTGATCTGCTAGTTCTTTGCAAGCTCCTAGTAGATTGCCTGTGATAGACATCACATTCTCATTTAATGCCCATTCAATAATAAAACTGTTTATTTCTCTAGTACCTTAATGGAGAAATTTTCTGGGTTGGGAGAAGATTTTGTTTTTAATTATATTTCCTCAACAGTAAAAAGGAAATTACTCCATAACTGAACCCAACATTTATCAGGCCAGCCCTGTGATGATCCCTATCAGCAGGTTCCATTACAGAATTCCTACCATTGCTACTTGTCTCTGAGGTATCTTAAACAAAATTTGATTACCACTGTTCAGATGTGTAACAGGTAGCTTTATGCTAACATGTACCTTTTTGGACTTTCACTCTCTGCTTGTAATTATGGTAAGGATGTCATGAGTCTTTCCTTTTTCCTTCATCTGACCACTGAAAGTCAGCCATCCTCAGTTCTTTGAGTTTACCCCCATTTAAAGCTGGCTTCGATCTGAATATTTATTCTAAGCAGCTATTCTTAGCTCCTGCCTCCTCCTCCTCCTTATCTTTTTCCACAGTCCCAAATTATGGCCAAACTGTAATTCGCATCTTCATCCTTCAGAATTAGCTTCATTTCAAACAGTATTACTCTTACCTCAGTTTGAGATTAAGAATAACTTTCACGTTGAAAGGGATGCTATGCACATGTATCCATTTTTCTTCTCAAAGGATCGTAGAAGGTCTGAGGTAATTCCACTATGCCTCAGGCAACTTTTCTTCTAATCAACAAATCAGGACTACATTTCAATTGGCAATTATCAGCATGTCAGCTGACAGCCTCTTGAGTTTCAGCATCCTGTTTCCAAACTGTCACCAGTACTGTGATATCCAAGGTTTAAGATGTCAGTAACACTGATTGAAAGAGCTTACATGGCACACAGTATGGTAGGTGATGTTCATTAGCGATGCCCCTGAACTTATTTCCCAAACCTGATTTCCAGACATAAGTAACATCCAGAACATCAGTTCATTTAATTGGACTGTTCTGTTAGGAAGTGACTCAATCACTAAGGGAAGAAAGAACCTCTGCTCTTTCAGAATTCACTGTCTTCTGAGTTGCATCACTCCAAGTGATTTAAATGATGCCCAGAGCTGCTTTTGTATTCAAGAAATACATCTTAATTTTAATGGGAGCCCCAGTAGACAGTCTCGTCAGGGAATTCTACATGTCCTTTTTCTGCTGCTAGCAACAATATTAATGCTGTTGCTTGACAAGTAAACATTTCCACTTCAAGATACAACATGTAAAGGTAAGGTTCCTTTTTTGCTTGTCTATAATTACAGAAAAAATTTCCAAAAACAGATCACCACAACATTTTTGAACTTTCTCTCAGTGGTTCTTGAACTAGCAATTGCAGCTACATGGCACCTCAAAATGTACTCTGGTGCAGAGCGAAGGAAAGCCACCATTTTCTTTAACCTAGAGATTTCTCTTACAGCCATACCATTATGCTGTACGTGTAGGCTCCTAGCAATGATGCTATCTAATCAACATCTGGATTAATTGAACCACTTTAAAGTGAACACAACAAAACTGTGGTAAAAAGAAGATTCTCATCATGACTGTGAAACAATTACCAGAGTGAAGAGACAAACTACAGATTGGGAAAAATTATTTGTAAACAATACATCTGATAAAGTGTTAATATCTAAAATATATAAGGAACACAAATAATTCAATAGGAAGAAAACAAATAACTGAATTTTAAAATGGGCAAAGGACTTGAATAGACATTTCTCTGAAAGAAGACACATAAATAGACAACAGGTATATGAAACAATGCTCAGTATCACGAATCATCAGGAAAACACAAATTAAAAACCACAATGAGATATCACCTCATATCTCTTAGGATGGCTTTTATCAAAAAGTTGAAAGAAAATAAGTGTTGGAAAGGATGTGAAGAAAAGAAAACTCTTGTACACTGTTACTGGGAATGTAAATTCGTATAGCCATTATGAAAAACAGTATGGAGACTTCTTAAACAATTAAAAATAGAATTATCATATGATTGAACAATTCCACTTCAGGTATATATTCAAAGAATATAGAATCAGTATGTCAAAGGGACATCTACACTCCCCTGTTCGTTGCAGCATTGTTTATAATTTCCAAGAGGTGGGAATAACCTAAGTTGTTAATAAATGAATGGTTGAAAAGTGACTATATTATAAAATATAGTAGAATATTTTTCAGTTTTTAAAAAGAAGAAAGCCCTCTGCTATCATTTGAATGTTTGTGTTCTCCATAAATTCATATGTTGAAACCTAATTTCCAGTATGGTTGTATTAAGAGGAGGGGTCTTTGGGAGATGATTAGGTCATGAGGGATCCACCCTCATGAACTGATTTCATGCCTTTATAAAAGAAGCCTGAGTGAGCTTGTTTGCCCCTTACGCAAACAAGGGGCAAACAAGAGGACACAGCTAGAAGGTGTCCTCTTTGTAGCAGAGAATGAGCCCTCACTGGACACTGAGTCTGCTGGTGGGCTGGTTGGACTTCCTAGTCTCCAAAACTGTCAACAGTAAATTTCTGTTGTTTATAAATTACTCAGTTTACAGTACTTTGTTATAGTAACTCAAACAAAGACATCCCATCATATGCTATAACATGAATGAACCTTGGAAAGATTACACTAAGTGAAATAAGACAGTTGCAGAAAGACAAATACTTCACAATTCCACTTATATGATATATGTAAAGTAGTCAAATTTGTCAATGCAGAAAGTAGAATGGTGGTTGTCAGAGATTAAGGGGGAGAAGAAAATGTGGAGTTGCTTGTCAATGGGCATAAAGTTTCACATACGCAACATGAAAAGGTTCCAGCAATTTGTTGTACAGCATTGTGCTTATACTTAACAATACTGTAATGTACACCCAAAATTTTATTGAGAGTAGATCTCATGTTACATTTTCTTAACCACAGTAAAAAAGAATCAAAATGAATTTAAAAACCCCAAACTATAAAAACTCTGGAACATAACCTAGGCAATACCATTGTGGACATAGACATAGGTGAAGATTTCATGACGAAGATGCCAAAAGCAATCGTGACAAAAGCAAAAACTTGACAAATGACATCTCATTAAACTTAAGAGCTTCTGCATAGCAAAAGAAACTATCAACAGTGTAAATAGACAACCTACAGAATGAGAGAAAATATTTGTTAACTATGCATCTGACAAAGGTCTAATATCCAGCATCTATAAAAAAAATTAAACACATTTACAAGAAAAAACAAATAAACAATGAAAACACTTGGACACAGGAAGGAGAACGTCACACACCGGGGCCTATTGTGGGGAGGGGGGAGTGGGGAGGGATAGCATTAGGAGATATACCTAATGTAAATGACGAGTTAATGGGTGCAGCACACCAACATGGCAGATGTATACATATGTAACAAACCTGCATGTTGTGCACATGTACCCTAGAACTTAAAGTATAATAAAAATAAATAAATATCATAAAAAAAGGATATAAATTGTTCTGCCATAAAGACACATGCATGCTTATATTCATTGTAGCATTATTCACAATAGCAAATATGTGAAATCAACCTAAATGCCCATCAGTGACAGATTGGATAAAGAAAATGTAGTACATATACACCATGGAATGCTATGCTGCCATAAAAAGAATGAGATCATGTCTTTTGCAGGAACATGGATGGAGCTGGAGGCCATTATCCTTAGCAAACTAACTCCATAACAGAAAACCAAATACCACATGTTCTCACTTATAAGTGGGAGTTAAAAGATGAGAACTCGTTAACATAAAGAGGGGAACAACAGACACTGAGGCCTTCTTGAGATTGGAGGGCGGGAGGAGGGAAAGGATCAGAAAAAGTAACTATTGGGTTCTAGGCTTAGTACCTGGGTGATGAAATAATTTGTACAACAAACCACCATGATGTGAGTTTACCTACATAACAAACCTGCACATGTACCCCTGAGCCTAAAATAAAAGTTTCTTTTAAAAAGAAAGAAAAATAAATCATCTTTGTGACCACTACAGTTCAAACATAATTGCCATAATGAGTTATGAATTATGATCTTTACCCACACACATAATGTGTAGCTAATAATGATGGCCAAGTTTCTCACCTTCTGTTCATGCTTCACAACCAAGAGTGTTTAAATTATGAAAGCTCTTTAGTCTTCATTTTTGTGTATGTCTTAATGAATAGTAATACGTAATCTTGTAGATTTCCTGGGTAAAATATATGTAATCTATTTAAAGCATAAGATCAATTTCTGATGCACAGTGGGCATAAAAGAAATGGCAGTTATCATGCTAAATAAATATATTTAAGCCAGGCACGGTGGCTCATGCCTGTAATCCCAGCACTTTGGGAGGCCAAGGCGGGCAGATCACGAGGTCAGGAGTTTGAGATCAGTCTGGCCAACATAGTGTCTCCATTAAAAATACAAAACTATTAGTCTGGCGTGGTGGTGTGCGCCTGTAATCCCAGCTACTCAGGAGGCTGAGGCAGGAGAATCATGTGAATCTGGGAGGCGGAGGTTGCAGTGAGCCGAGAGCACGCCATTGCACTCCAGCCTGGGTGACAGAATGAGACTCCGTCTCAAAAAAATTTAATAGTATACATTTTTTGTTTTTTTGAGACAGGGTCTCGCTCTGTCAGTCATGCTGGAATGCAGTGGCACAGTCACAGCTCACTGCAGCCTTGAACTTCCAGGCTTAAGAGATCTTCCCACCACTGCCTTCAGAATAACTGCGACTACTGGTGTGCATCACTATGTCCAGCTAATTTATTTTTATTTTTATTTTTTGTAGAGGTGGGGCTTCACTATGTTGTTTAGGGTGGTCTCAAACTCCTGGGCTCAAGCTGTGTAAGGAGGTGACTCAGTTAAAAGTGGAAAAAATAACATAGAGATTTACACAGTAAACATAGATATATGTTTCTACAAGAGGCACTGGCAGTACGCAAGTCACTTAAAATAAAGTTGTTTTAACATGTACTGATTTGCATTGTTTTTCAAAATAATTTACAGCTTGACTTTCTGAAAAAAAATTGATCTTTCAAATGCCATTGTGTATAGGTGGTACTAAACTTTGGCTTCAGTGTGGGTATTAGCAAAATCGGGTGTTACCTTTCAGCTTTAGATGAATAGTTAAATGCACTACATGTTCAGTTCTGGCATCTATGAACTCATGTGTGATCGATGGATACATGATCATGTAGATAACCTTTCTACCTAGTTATTTTAACATCATTAAAAATATCAATAAGTTGCAGTGACACTGCACTACACTACTGAGGCACTCATTCTTCCTGCAGCCAGGAATGATGAGTGCTGAGGCTCATTGCTGAGTCTTTTTCCATGAGCTGCTTCTCACTGAAGAACCTGCCTTGCCCAAGATTCTCCCCGCTGTGAGCCGATTACATCGAATAACTGCTTCTAGTCGGGGTGCAAAGGCCTTGGCCCCTTGACTCAACTGGTATTCTAAATAGTCATCTCAGCTTCTAAATCCCCTTATAGGATCATCTGAGGCTGCTTTTGCAACTGTATCACAGTTTAACTTTTCCCTGTGCCTAATTCTGCCTTCCCCATCCCTCACAGGTATTGTATATGAGCACTCCCTATGAACCTCCTGTCTGCAAACATCAGTTTCTCTCCCCAGAGATCTTGACTTACAATATAAATGTAGGCCATGTTGTTTAGATTTATTATTTAAACTAACATTTTATTATGTAAATTTTCAAAAGAAGAAAGGTTTTTAAAACTTCGCATCATGTATCTACCACCTAGATTCTACCATCTATATTCAACTTTATCAAATGTTTGTCCACTTATCGATCTTGGATTTTTTTTTTAACACCTGAATACTTTCTTTAAAATATTGGTAATCATCATAAAATGTAAAATTGCTATGAAAATGGACTTTAATAAAAAATAGGCTACATGTTATCAAGATATTTTGAACTACCTTATCTTATACTTACATAAGATATTCAACCAAGATAGAATGAAAGTTATTACACATCCAAAGACTGAGCAAATAAAAGCAAGCCTTATTATATACTTTGCAGATAATAACACCACAACATCAGTATCTTCAGACATATCAACAACCAAGGGTTGCTTTTACATCTTTCCTTTGCTGAAGTCTGCTGAATAAATCAAACAAATATGTCATGAAGTGTGAGTTTTTCTTACATGGTGCCTGCTGTACAGACCCTCCAATCATTCCTCTTTAGAGAAATTGCTAAAATGTCATGCTTACCAGTGAAAGGCTGACAGAAATCTGAGTGCCAACTAAAAATTCCGGAACAGTTTTGTCATTCTAAAAGCCAACCATATTGTTCTATTGCAAAAATTCTAGTCCAAAGTAAGGACAATTTTTCCCAAGTGATTGAGTGGAGCAGCAAATGTCTGTAAAAATAGTAGATATAAAAATATCAGCAAGAGCCAAAATTACAAGATTGTTTCTGAAAATATTCCGAAAGAATGCTTAGAAAGCATCTTTTTCCAGGTAGACAGAGAGCTTGTGACCCTACATCGTTGGCACCATTTTATCATCACCATCCAGCTCAGGAGCTCAAGAGGAGGGGAACTGAGTCAGTTAGAATTAGAGAGGTAGGGAAAGTTGAATAATGGTTATATTGTTAGATCATCTGTACTGTAGACTGCAAGAGCTAGATCAAAGAAGTTGCTCCTCCTCTAACCTCAGTAGAAAACGAATGCCTATTTATAGTCTCACTAATGTGTAATATAATTACCATGGGAGCAATCTATCAGGTGTTAATGCTGAAAAAAAATGTTTCTATGCTATAATGTCAAGTTTCAAAATGCAATTTCTAAAATTATAACAAAAGTTGAACAATTAAACTTTATTTAATAACAGTTCAGATATTTGTTTTTACATATTCTTTCTATATGATATCCATATTGACCAACTGTTGACTTTACCATTTTCAGCATTCAGCCAAATGTGTATTCAATACACTGCTACTGAATTTGATAAAGATTTGTTTTCTTTTTGTTAAGATGCTGTTCTATTTCTATGTTGAAGTTCAATTTTATGTTTTTGTATTGGAAAATTATATAAAACTCCTAGGGAATTCTTTTCCACTAAGAACTTCCAAGTACTTTTAAAAAGCACTCTTAAGATTCAATCCCTCAATTATCCATTTTGGAGTTAACACAAGCTCCCATAAAATTTTTAAAAATCTATTTTATTATTGGAAATATGCACCCCGATTTCAGAGCTTGTATGGAATTATTTTGGTTTTGAAACTTTTATCAAAATATGTATTTTTACCTTCTGTAGCCTGCATAGTTTGTACAAAGTTCTTTTCTTATATTTTATGACTGTAGACAAAAAGCCAAAAATCACATTTTGAATATATGGCTTTACTAACTAAATACGGACAAAAGAGAAATAATGAACCTGTGAGAGAAATGGAATGTTTGTGGATGGGCTGGATGCTGCTGTGCTCATTTGCACAATGAGCCCTGACTCACTGGCTTATCAGAAGTAGCTACACATCTGGGCAGTGGCTTATGTCCATTTAAAGGCAGTTATTAGAAACAGCTGGACAAATATTTCATAATGCTCAGGAAATAAATTAGAGAAGAATGCCAGATGGAAATGAATCATATGAAGGGCAAAGGGCATCAGAGCAAATTATGAACATAGCGCAATTTGCCAGTTTAAGCAGGAAACAAAGAGAAAAGAAAAAGAAAGCTTTTGGACACAAAGTAAGACTCTGTTGTCCGAAGTGAGATTCTTTCAAGTTAAAATGTGATTAGCAGGTAAACAGCTAAATGACCCTAAACATAGCAGTTTTATTGATTTATATATTTAAATTAATTATGGCTCATGCCTGTGATCTCAGAGCTTTGGGAGGCCAAGGCAGATGGATCACTTGAAGTCAGGAGCTTCAGACCACCCTGGCCAACATGATGAAACCCATCTCTCCTAAAAATACAAAAATTATCAGGGTGTAGTGGTGCACACTGTAGTCCCAGCTACTTGGGGGGCTGAGGTAGGAGAATTGCTTGAACCTAGGAGGCAGAAGTTGCAGTGAGCCAAGATCGTCCCACTGCACTCTAGCCTGCGTGACGGAGTGAGACTCTATTTCAGAAAAATAAAAGACAAAAATGTATGTATTTATTACGTACAACATGATTTGAAATACATATACATTATGGAATGGTTAATAAAGCTACTTAACATATGCATTATATCACATACATTTTTTGGTGATAAGAATAATTAAATCTGCTCTCTCGGTGACTTTTCAAGAACACAATACATTGTCATTAACTGTAGCTAACCATGTTGTAAAAATAGGACTCTTGAACTTATTCTTCATAACAGAAATTTTGGATCCTTTGGCAACATTTCCCTAACTCCCCACCCTTTCCAGCCACTGGTAACCATCATTCTACTTTCTACTTATATGAGTTCAACATTTTTAGATTCCATATGTAAGTGAGATCATACAGTATTTGTCTTTCTGTGTCTGGCTTATTTCACCTAATATAATGTCCTCTGGTTCATCCACATTGTTGCAAATGACAAGATTTCCTTTTCTTTTAAGGCTGAAGAGTATTCAGTTATGCATGTACACCCCATTTTATCTGTTCATCTGCTGACGGACACTTAGGTTGTTTCCACCTCTTGGCTATAGTTCATAGTGCTTCAGTGGACATGGGAATGCAGGTATCTCTTTGATATACCAATTTCATTTCTTTTGGATATATGCTCAGTAGTGGGAATGCTGGATGATATTGTAGTTTCATTTTAAATTTTTTGAGGAATGTCCATACTGTTTTCCATAACACCTATACACTGTTGGGGGGAATGTACTAACTCACATGTAAGTACATGTAAGTAATGTTAGCACCTTTCCCCCAGCAGTGTGCAGGAGTTTCCTTTTCTCTAAATCCTCACCAACACTTGTTATCTTTCATGATTTTTGATAAATGCCGTTATAAGAGGTGTGAGGTGATATCTCATTCTGATTTGAATATGTATTTCCCTGATGATTAGTGATACTGAGCATTTTTCCTATACATATTGGCCATTTGTATGTCTCCTTTGTATGTTTCTGGAGTGTAGTGTTGTGATTTTGGCTCACTGCAACCTCTGCCTCCCAGGTTCAAGCGATTCTCCTGCCTCAGCCTCCTAAGTAGCTGAGGTTACAGAAGCGTGCCACTACGCCCGGCTAATTTTTGTATTTTTAGTAGAGACGGGGTTTCACCATGTTGGTCAGGCTGGTCTCGAACTCCTGACCCCGTGATCCACCCGCCTCGGCCTCCCAAAGTGCTGAGATTACAGGCATGAGCCACTGCACCCAGCCTGTATGTCTCCTTTTGAGAAATCTTTATTCAAGTACTGTGTCCCTCTTTTAATTGGGTTATTTGTTTTCTTGATATTGAGTTGTTTGAATTTCTTATGTTTTGGATATTAATCCCTTGTGAGATGTCTGGTTTGCAAATACTTTCTCTCATTCCATAGGTTGTCTGTTCACTCTGCTGTTTCTTTTGCTGTGCAAACGCCTTTAGTTTGATACAATCTCTTTTATTTGCGCTTTTGTTGCCTGCACTTTTGGGGTCAAATCCAAAAAATCATTGGTGAGACTAATGTAATAGAGTTTTTCCCTATGTTTTCTTCTTGTAGTTTTACATTTTCAGATCTTATGTTTATGTCTTTAATCCATTTTGGGTTGACTTTTGTATATCATATGAGACAAGGATATAATTTCATTCTTCTGCATATGGATGTCTAGTTGCCCTAATACTACTTATTGAAGAGACTGTCCTTTCCCCATTGTGTGTTCTTGGCACCTTTGTCAAAATCAATTGACTGTAAATGTATGGATTTCTGGACTCTATTCTGTTCCATTGTTGTATGTATATATTTTTATGCCAGTTCTATGCTGTTTTCATTACAATCACTTTGTACTGTATTTTGAAGTCAGGTAGTGTGATGCCTCCAGCTTTGTTCTTTTTGCTAAAGATTGCTTTGGCTATTCAGGGTGATTTCTGGTTCCATCTGAATTTTAGAATTGTTTTTCTATTACTGTGAAAAATGTTACTAGAATTTTGGTAGAGATTGTATTGAATCTGTAGATTGCATTGGGTAGTACGAACATTTTAACAATATTAATTCTTCCAATCCATTAACGTGGGATATCTTTCCATTTGTTTGTGATTTTTTCAATTTTTTTCATCAATGTTTTATAGTTTTCAGTGTACAGGACTTTCATCTCATTGGTTAAATTTGTTTCTAAGGTCTTTTTTTTTTTTTGTAGCTATTGTAAATGAAATTTCTTGATTTCTTTTTTCAGATAGTTTGTTGTTAATGTATAGAAATGCAACTGATTTTCATATGTTGATTTTGTATCCTGCAAATTTACTGAGTTTGTGTATTAGTTTCAACAGTTTTTTTTTTTTTTTTTTTTTGGTAGAGTCTTTAGGATTGTGTATATATAAAATAATGTTGTCTGCAAACAAGGACATAATACCTTCTTTCTTTCCAATTAGATATGCTTCATTTCTTTCTCTTGACTAATTGCTCTGACTAGGACATCCAGTACCATGTTGAATAGAAATGGTGATGAGTGGGCATCATTTTCTTTCTTCTGATCTTAGTTAGAGAAAAAGCTTTCAACTTTTCACCATTGAGTGTGATATTGACCTGTGGGTTTGTCAAATATGACCTTTGTTGTGTTGAGGTACATTCCTTTTATACCTAATTTGTTGAGAATTTTTTCTTAGGAAAGGATGTTGGATTTTGTCAAATGCTTTCTCTGCATCTATTGAGATGATCATATGGTTCAGTCATTCATTCTGTTAATATGGTGAGTTACATTTACAGATATGCAAATGTTGAACCATTCTTATATCCCTGTGATGAATTCCACTTGATCATAGAAAATTATTCTTTTAATGTGCTGTTGAATTTGGATTGCTAGTATTCGTTGAGAATTTTTGCATCTATGTTCTTCAGGAATATTAGCCTGAAATTTTATTTCCTTGCCTGGTTTTGGTATCAGGAACGCTGGCCTCATGAGTTTGGAAGTATTCTGTTTTCTTCATTTTGGGGGAGAGAGTTTCAGTAGGATTGGTATTCGTTTTTCTTTAAATGTTTGATAGAATTCAGTGGCAAAGGCTGCTCTGCTTATGGAGCAGCCATTCTCTATTCCTTTACGTTCCTAATAAACTTGCTTTTTTTTTTTTTTTTTTTTGAGACGGAGTCTCGCTCTGTCGCCCAGGCTGGAGTGCAGTGGCGCGATCTCGGCTCACTGCAAGCTCCGCCTCCCGGGTTCACGCCATTCTCCTGCCTCAGCCTCCCGAGTAGCTGGGACTACAGGCGCCCACAACCGCGCCCGGCTAAGTTTTTGTATTTTTAGTAGAGACGGGGTTTCACCATGTTGGCCAGGATGGTCTCGATCTCCTGACCTTGTGATCCGCCCGCCTCGGCCTCCCAAAGTGCTGGGATTACAGGCGTGAGCCACCGCGCCCGGCGCACTTGCTTTCACTTAAAAAAAAAATCAGTGGTAAAGCCACCAGGTCCTACACTTTTCTTTTATTAGACACTTTTTAATAGTGATTCAATCTCCTTATTTATTATTGGTTTGTTCAGGTTTTCTATGTCTTCATGATTTAGTCTTGGTAGGTTGTATGTGTCTAAGAATTTATCTGTTTCTTCTAAGTTATCAAATATGTTGCTATATAATTATTCATAGTAGTCTGTTATGATTCTTTGAATTTGTGTGGTATCAGTTGTAATGTCTCTTTTTTCATTTATTATATTTATTTGTTTTCTATCTTCTTTAGTTTAGCTAAAGTTTTGTCAAATTTATTTCTTTTCAAAAAACCAACTCTTAGTTTCCTTAGTCCTTCCTATTCTTTTATGCTCTATTTCAGTTATTTCTGCTCTGATAATTATTTCCTTCCATCTACTAACTTTGAGCTTAGTTTATCCTTATTCTTCTAGTTCCTTTTTTGTTTTGAGGTCTTTCTTCTTTTTTGCCTTAGGTGTTCACTGCTATAAACTTCTAATCTTAGAATTGCTTTTGTTACATCCCATAAGTTTTGGTATGCTATTTATTTATATTTATTTGTCTCAAGACACTTTTAATTTCTTCGTAACTCATTGTTCAGGAGCATATTTGTAAATTTCCAAGTATAGTAATCAGGCCTTATTCAAGTTTCAGTTTCCCATGGTTAATCACGGTATGAAAATATTGAGATATTTTGAGAGAGAGAGAGACCACATTCATGTAACTTTTATTACAATACATTGTTTAAATTGTTCTATTTTATTATAGTTTTTTTGTTAATCTCTTATTGTGCCTAACTTATAAATTAACTTTCATCATATGTATGTATGTACAGAAAAAAAATCATATATATAAGGTTCTGGAGCTGAAAAATACAATGAACAAAGTGAAAAGTGCAACAGAGACCATCAGCAGCAGAATTAGTCAAGCAAAAGGAAGAATCTGCAAAATTGAAGACAAGTTATTTGAAAATATACAGTGAGAAGAGGAAAAAGAAACCATTTTTTAAAATGAAGAAAGCTTACAGGAATTATGAGACAGCATCAACAGATCAAAAGTTTGAGGCACTGGCATTTTGGAAATCTGCAGCTTCAGGTATCCACTGGTGATTGTGGAATATGTGCCACAGATAATGGAGGACTACTGTATCTTTTAATTTTCTGAAATTCTTCGTGTTACTCACTTGTAATTTCATGCCATTGTGGTCAGAAAAGATACTTGATATGATTTCAATCTTCTTAAATTTCTTAAGGCTTGTTTTGTGACCTAACATATGAAATATCCCGGACAATGTTTCATATGCACTTGAGAGGAATGCATATTATACTTCTGTTGGCTGGAATGTAATGTATATGTGTTAGTATCGGGAGAACCTGCTCCCCATGTTTAACGTGGGTTCTTTTCTATTTCCTAAGTGTCTCGGCTGGGTTGAGAAATAAAGGGAAAGAGCACGAGAGAGAAATTTAAAGCTGGATGTCTGGGGGAGATGTCACATGTCGGCAGGATCTGTGATGTTCCCGGAGCGGTAAAACCAGTAAGTTTTTATTAGCGATTTTCAAAAGGGGAGGGAGTGCACCAATAGGGTGTGGGTCACAGAGATCACATACTTCACAAGGTAATAAAATATCACAAAGCAAATGGAGGCAGGGTGAGATCACAGGACCACCGAATGAGGAGAAATTAAAATTGCTAATGAAGTTTTGGGCACGCACTGTCATTGATAACATCTTTTTTTTTTTTTTTTTTTGAGACGGAGTCTCACGCTGTTGCCCAGGCTGGAGTGCAGTGGCGCGATCTCGGCTCACTGCAAGCTCCGCCTCCCGGGTTCCCGCCATTCTCCCGCCTCAGCCTCCCAAGTAGCTGAGACTACAGGCGCCCGCCACCTCGCCCGGCCTGCCACATTTTCTTAATCCAATCTGTCACTGATGGACATTTGGGTTGATTCCAAGTCTTTGCTATTGTGAATAGTGCTGCAATAAACATACGTGTGCATGTGTCTTTATAGCAGCATAATTTATAATCCTTTGGGTATATACCCAGTAATGGGATGGCTGGGTCATATGGTACATCTAGTTCTAGATCCTTGAGGAGTCGCCATACTGTTTTCCATAATGGTTGAACTAGTTTACAATCCCACCAACAGTGTAAAAGTGTTCCTATTTCTCCACATCCTCTCCAGCACCTGTTGTTTCCTGACTTTTTAATGATCGCCATTCTAACTGGTGTGAGATGGTATCTCATTGTGGTTTTGATTTGCATTTCTCTGATGGCCAGTGATGATGAGCATTTTTTCATGTGTCTGTTGGCTGTATGAATGTCTTCTTTTGAGAAATGTCTGTTCATATCCTTTGCCCACTTTTTGATGGGGTTGTTTGTTTTTTTCTGGTAAATTTGTTTGAGTTCTTTGTAGGTTCTGGATATTAGCCCTTTGTCAGATGAGTAGATTGCAAAAATTTTCTCCCATTCTGTAGGTTGCCTGTTCACTCTGATGGTAGTTTCTTTTGCTGTGCAGAAGCTCTTTAGTTTAATTAGATTCCATTTGTCAATTTTGGCTTTTGCTGCCATTGCTTTTGGTGTTTTAGACATGAAGTCTTTGCCCATGCCTATGTCCTGAATGGTACTACCTAGGTTTTCCTCTAGGATTTTTATGGTATTAGGTCTAACATTTAAGTCTCTAATCCATCTTGAATTAATTTTCCTAAAAGGAGTAAGGAAAGGATCCAGTTTCAGCTTTCTACTTATGGCTAGCCAATTTTCCCAGCACCATTTATTAAATAGGGAATCCTTTCCCCATTTCTTGTTTCTCTCAGGTTTGTCAAAGATCAGATGGCTGTAGATGTGTGGTATTATTTCTGAGGACTCTGTTCTGTTCCATTGGTCTATATCTCTGTTTTGGTACCAGTACCATGCTGTTTTGGTTACTGTAGCCTTGTAGTATAGTTTGAAGTCAGGTAGCGTGATGCCTCCAGCTTTGTTCTTTTGACTTACGATTGTCTTGGAGATGCGGGCTCTTTTTTGGTTCCATATGAACTTTAAAGCAGTTTTTTCCAATTCTGTGAAGAAAGTCATTGGTAGCTTGATGGGGATGGCATTGAATCTATAAATTACCTTGGGCAGTATGGCCATTTTCACAATATTGATTCTTCCTATCCATGAGCATGGTATGTTCTTCCATTTGTTTGTGTCCTCTTTTATTTCACTGAGCAGTGGTTTGTAGTTCTCCTTGAAGAGGTCCTTTACATCCCTTGTAAGTTGGATTCCTAGGTATTTTATTCTCTTTGAAGCAATTGTGAATGGAAGTTCATTCCTGATTTGGCTCTCTGTTTGTCTGTTACTGGTGTATAAGAATGCTTGTGATTTTTGCACATTAATTTTGTATCCTGAGACTTTGCTGAAGTTGCTTATCAGCTTAAGGAGATTTTGGGCCGAGACAATGGGGGTTTCTAAATATACAATCATGTCATCTGCAAACAGGGACAATTTGACTTCTTCTTTTCCTAACTGAATACCCTTGATTTCTTTCTCTTGCCTAATTGCCCTAGCCAGAACTTCCAACACTATGTTGAATAGGAGTGGTGAGAGAGGGCATCCCTGTCTTGTGCCAGTTTTCAAAGGGAATTTTTCCAGTTTTTGCCCATTCAGTATGATATTGGCTGTGGGTTTGTCATAAATAGCTCTTATTATTTTGAGGTACATTCCATCAATACCGAATTTATTGAGCGTTTTTAGCATGAAGGGCTGTTGAATTTTGTCAAAAGCCTTTTCTGCATCTATTGAGATAATCATGTGGTTCTTGTCTTTGGTTCTGTTTATATGCTGGATTATGTTTATTGATTTGCGAATGTTGAACCAGCCTTGCATCCCAGGGATGAAGCCCACTTGATCATGGTGGATTAGCTTTTTGATGTGTTGCTGAATCCGGTTTGCCAGTATTTTATTGAGGATTTTTGCATCAATGTTCATCAGGGATATTGGTCTAAAATTCTCTTTTTTTGTTGTGTCTCTGCCAGGCTTTGGTATCAGGATGATGTTGGCCTCATAAAATGAGTTAGGGAGGATTCCCTCTTTTTCTATTGATTGGAATAGTTTCAGAAGGAATGGTACCAACTCCTCCTTGTACCTCTGGTAGAATTCAGCTGTGAATCCATCTGGTCCTGGACTTTTTTTGGTTGGTAGGCTATTAATTATTGCCTCAATTTCAGAGCCTGCTATTGGTCTATTCAGGGATTCAACTTCTTCCTGGTTTAGTCTTGGAAGAGTGTAAGTGTCCAGGAAATTATCCATTTCCTCTAGATTTTCCAGTTTATTTGCATAGAGGTGTTTATAGTATTCTCTGATGGTAGCTTGTATTTCTGTGGGGTCGGTGGTGATATCCCCTTTATCATTTTTAATTGCGTCGATTTGATTCTTCTCTCTTTTCTTCTTTATTAGTCTTGCTAGAGGTCTGTCAATTTTGTTGATCTTTTCAAAAAACCAACTCCTGGATTCATTGATTTTTTGGAGGATTTTTTGTGTCTCTATCTCCTTCAGTTCTGCTCTGATCTTAGTTATTTCTTGCCTTCTGCTAGCTTTCGAAAGTGTTTGCTCTTGCTTCTCTAGTTCTTTTAATTGCGATGTTAGAGTGTCAATTTTAGATCTTTCCTGCTTTCTCTTGTGGGCATTTAGTGCTATAAATTTCCCTCTACACACTGCTTTAAATGTGTCCCAGAGATTCTGGTATGTTGTATCTTTGTTCTCATTGGTTTCAAAGAACATCTTTATTTCTGCCTTCATTTCGTTATGTACCCAGTAGTCATTCAGGAGCAGGTTGTTCAGTTTCCATGCAGTTGAGCGGTTTTGATTGAGTTTCTTAGTCCTGAGTTCTAGTTTGATTGCACTGTGGTCTGAGAGACAGGTTGTTATAATTTCTGTTCTTGTACATTTGCTGAGGAGTGCTTTACTTCCAATTACGTGGTCAATTTTGGAGTAAGTACGATGTGGTGCTGAGAAGAATGTATATTCTGTTGATTTGGGGTGGAGAGTTCTATAGATGACTATTAGGTCTGCTTGCTGCAGAGATGAGTTCAATTCCTGGATATCCTTGTTAACTTTCTGTCTCGTTGATCTGTCTAATGTTGACAGTGGAGTGTTGAAGTCTCCCATTATTATTGTATGGGAGTCTAAGTCTCTTTGTAAGTCTCTAAGGACTTGCTTTATGAATCTGGGTGCTCCTGTATTGGGTGCATATATATTTAGGATAGTTAGCTCTTCCTGTTGAATTGATCCTTTTACCATTATGTAATGGCCTTCTTTGTCTCTTTTGATCTTTGATGGTTTAAAGTCTGTTTTATCAGAGACTAGTATTGCAACGCCCGCTTTTTTTTGTTCTCCATTTGCTTGGTAAATCTTCCTCCATCCCTTTATTTTGAGCCTATGTATGTCTCTGCGTGTGAGATGGGTCTCCTGAATACAGCAGACTGATGGGTCTTGACTCTTTATCCAGTTTGCCAGTCTGTGTCTTTTAATTGGAGCATTTAGTCCATTTACATTTAAGGTTAAGATTGTTATGTGTGAACTTGATCCTGCCATTTTGATATTAACTGGTTATTTTGCTCGTTAGTTGATGCAGTTTCTTCCTAGCCTCGATGTTCTTTACATTTTGGTATGTTTTTGCAATGGCTGGTACCAGTTGTTCCTTTCCATGTTTAGTGCTTCCTTCAGGGTCTCTTGTAAGGCAGGCCTAGTGGTGACAAAATCTCTAAGCATTTGCTTATCCGTAAAGGATTTTATTTCTCCTTCACTTATGAAACTTAGTTTGGCTGGATATGAAATTCTGGGTTTAAAATTCTTTTCTTTAAGAATGTTGAATATTGGCCCCCACTCTCTTCTGGCTTGTAGAGTTTCTGCCGAGAGATCTGCTGTTAGTCTGATGGGCTTCCCTTTGTGGGTAACCCGACCTTTCTCTCTGGCTGCCCTTAAGATTTTTTTCTTCATTTCAACTTTGCTGAATCTGGCAATTATGTGTCTTGGAGTTGCTCTTCTCGAGGAGTATCTTTGTGGCGTTCTCTGTATTTCCTGGATTTGAATGTTGGCCCGCCCTACTAGGTTGGGGAAGTTCTCCTGGATCATATCCTGAAGAGTGTTTTCCAACTTGGTTCCATTTTCCCCCTCACTTTCAGGCACCCCAATCAGACGTAGATTTGGTCTTTTTACATAATCCCATACTTCTTGCAGGCTTTGTTCATTTCTTTTTCTTCTTTTTTCTTTTGGTTTCTCTTCTCGCTTCATTTCATTCATTTGATCCTCAATCGCTGATACTCTTTCTTCCAGTTGATCGAGTCGGTTACTGAAGCTTGTGCATTTGTCACGTATTTCTCGTGTCATGGTTTTCATCTCTTTCATTTCGTTTAGGACCTTCTCTGCATTAATTACTCTAGCCATCAATTCTTCCACTTTTTTTTTTCAAGATTTTTAGTTTCTTTGCGCTGGGTACGTAATTCCTCCTTTAGCTCTGAGAAATTTGATGGACTGAAGCCTTCTTCTCTCATCTCGTCAAAGTCATTCTCCGTCCAGCTTTGATCCGTTGCTGGCGATGAGCTGCGCTCCTTTGCCGGGGGAGATGCGCTCTTATTTTTTGAATTTCCAGCTTTTCTGCCCTGCTTTTTCCCCATCTTTGTGGTTTTATCTGCCTCTGGTCTTTGATGATGGTGATGTACTGATGGGGTTTTGGTGTAGGTGTCCTTCCTGTTTGATAGTTTTCCTTCTAACAGTCAGGACCCTCAGCTGTAGGTCTGCTGGAGATTGCTTGAGGTCCACTCCAGACCCTGTTTGCCTGGGTATCAGCAGCAGAGGCTGCAGAAGATAGAATATTTCTGAACAGCGAGTGTACCTGTCTGATTCTTGCTTTGGAAGCTTCCTCTCAGGGGTGTACTCCACCCTGTGAGGTGTGGGGTGTCAGACTGCCCCTAGTGGGGGATGTCTCCCAGTTAGGCTACTCAGGGGTCAGGGACCCACTTGAGCAGGGAGTCTGTCCCTTCTCAGATCTCAACCTCCGTGTTGGGAGATCCACTGCTCTCTTCAAAGCTGTCAGACAGAGTCGTTTGCGTCTGCAGAGGTTTCTGCCAAGTTTGTTATTGTTTACTGTGCCCTGTCCCCAGAGGTGGAGTCTACAGAGACAGGCAGGTTTCCTTGATCTGCTGTGAGCTCCACCCAGTTCGAGCTTCCCAGCAGCTTTGTTTACCTACTTAAGCCTCAGCAATGGCGGGTGCCCCTCCCCCAGCCTTGCTGCTGCCTTGCCGGTAGATCACAGACTGCTGTGCTAACAATGAGGGAGGCTCCGTGGGTGTGGGACCCTCCCGGCCAGGTGTGGGATATGATCTCCTGGTGTGCCTGTTTGCTTAAAGCGCAGTATTGGGGTGGGAGTTACCCGATTTTCCAGGTGTTGTGTGTCTCAGTTCCCCTGGCTAGGAAAAGGGATTCCCTTCCCCCTTGCGCTTCCCAGGTGAGGCAATGCCTCGCCCTGCTTCAGCTCTTGCTGGTCGGGCTGTAGCAGCTGACCAGCACCCATCGTCTGGCACTCCCCAGTGAGATGAACCCAGTACCTCAGTTGAAAATGCAGAAATCACCGGTCTTCTGTGTCGCTCGCGCTGGGAGTTGGAGACTGGAGCTGTTCCTATTCGGCCATCTTGCTCCGCCCCAAGCAAAAATCGTTTTTTCTTTTAACTTTTATACTAAAGATATAAATAATATATACACAACTATTACAGTGTGAGAGTATTCTGAATTTGACTGTGTATTTACTTTTAACAATGGATTTCATGCTTTCATATACCAATTAGCATCCTTGTCTTTTTGCTTCTTCAGGTCTTCCTTTAACTTTTCTTGTAAGACAGGTCTGGTGGTGATAAACTCCCTCAGTTTTTGTTTGTCTGGAGAAGTCTTGATCTCTTCTTCATTTCTGCAGGATAGCTTTGCCAGTTAGAATATTTTTGCCTGGCAATTTTTCTCCTTCAGCCATAGAGACTGACCTGGGGCCTGGGGCTGTGGGAAGTGGACATAAATCTGGGTCCACAGGGGCAGTCCTGGAGCCTGTGTCTGTGAGGTCTGGCCTAGTGCTGGGGTTAACTGGGATGAGCTTGTACAGTGGGTCTTGTAAAGTAGGCCTGGACCCTAAGCCTAGTGGAGTGTAGGGCCACAGGGTCCAGCCTGCAGCGTGGTATTGTAGGATCTGGCCTGGGACTGGACAGGACTGGAGTCCTCGGGTGTCAGCCTGGTACCTGAGACAAGGGATACTGACTCAGCACTAAAGCGGGCCTGAAGCCTGGGACTCTGTGGGCCAACCTATCTCTGGGCTGTTCTGAGCTTGGGGTTAGGTCTGGAGCCAATATCTGCAGGGGCTGGCCTGCAAGCTGGGTCCACTGCAGCTGGCCTGAGGACTAGGGCTTCGAGGGCTGGCTTAGTGCTGGGATGGTCCTGAGCCTGCGGCTATAGAGGCCAACCTGCTGCTAGGGCAGTCCAGAGCCCATGACTTCCAGGGCCAGCTCAAAGAGACTGAATGAGTCTTTGGGGCAGCCTCAAACTCTGGGGCTGCTAAGGTTCGCCTCGTGGTGAGGTGGGCCTGGAGGCCCAGTCCAAGTGTGTCAGCCTGGGGTCTGAGGCCCATAGACAGCTGCCCAGTTCTGGGTTTTACTGTGGCAGGCTTGGTGTTAGGTTTAAGGCAAAGTCCAGTGCACACTTCTCTCTCTTTCCTCCAAGTGTGGGTTTCTCTCTCTACGCTGTGCTGCCTCGGGTTTGGGGAGGGATGGTTGGATAATGTCAATCTGTCCTTCTTGCCCTCATCAATGTGTCTTTTCTTATTTCTGTGCTATGCTAAGGTGCTGTAATGTTTCACCTGGTTTCCTTAGCTCTGGGGAAGGTATTTTCTTGAGGGAAAGATATTTTATTGTGTGGAAAATGGTTCAAATTGATGTTTCCATTGGGGGATGGGCACTGGAAAGCCCTGTTCTGCTAACTTGTTGGCATCCCCTAGACAATCTAAATATAAGGTTTAGTGACCCAGAGGGAGATCGTAAATTCTAATTGCACTTGTACAGATAATTTTCAATGCACTTGCTCATACTGAGGGTTGTAAAAATGACTAAGGAGAGTGTTGGCATTTCACTACACTGTGGGTACACAGAGAGAAAAATAAATATATAAAAATATCTTGCTTTAGTAGCTACTGAGAGGAAGAGTATTTCATCTTGCCCTTGCCATAGTAAAGATGTAAACCCCTTTCTAAGTAAGGTGTATTGGCTTTTATTTTTAAATATAAGGCTTTATATACTGTACAAAAGTAACTGGATCTTTAATTTCTTGTTAAAGGCCAAACAAGTAAGTGGAATGACCTAAACTGAGATCTACATTGTAGTAAAATTATACTTTCTCTTAACAGCTTTCTCATAATTAATATTTGCTTATCATTTGTTGTAAGGGTGATAATAATTTCAGTTGGAGCCTCACTGGTAACCTTGCTCAGCCACATGACTGGAATGTAAGTGGCTGGGGCATTTTGGACAGCACAGATGTTAAATGTGAACACTACCTTCTCAGTAGCACGAATCTGACTACATCTTTAAGTCTCCAAGAGGTAAACTCTCCTTCTTCATAGAAGATTTCACATTTTCAGAGCAGATGCAATTGGAAATTCTAAGAGTACTTAGTCTCTGAGATTTAGCTTTTGTTAGTTCCAAACTCTGCCAGTTTTCCTCATCATTGTTAGAGTCATTTTAATTCTTTCACTTTTCAAATGCTGTGCCTGCCTCTCCCACGGCACTCTTTGAAGTAAGTAAAGACAAATAAAGACAGTGCAAATACAATCCTCTGAGGCAACAATGGATTCAGAAATGGATACCTACATGAGACACTGCTTACCCAAGTGCTATAATTTGGAATACAATAGCAAAAGCTGTCCAAGCCCCCACCCTAAATCACCTTGGACAGCAGCTGCCTTACCATCTGAAATTCTACCTCTAGGAATTTACTGGAGAGAAGAGTTCAAGGCAGAGCAGATTTTGTACAGTAGAGAACTGTAGAGTTAGGAGGCCTCGGCAGGGTCTCCTAAAGAATTCACACATGCACCCCACAAGAGAATTAGCATTTGATTGTTTTCACTCAGAGGTCATCACCAGGGAAACTGTCGAAGTCAAGACAGGAAAAGAACAACCCAATTAAATGAGTCATTTGACTGAACTACTTTTCTTTCTTTCTCGCTTCTCTGTCTTTAAGCCACCAGAAGAAAAAGAGCTTCAGGAAAGGGAGGATGGGAAGAGTTTCTGCATCAGATCTCGACACTTTTCAATTCCAAGTCTTCTGAGCCAAAATCTTGTTGCTGATGGAAGGAAGAGAAAGATTTAAACTGTATATAAGCTAGCTAGGTTGATGTCAAATCGCTGAGAGTGATGAGAAAGAATGAGATTTCCCTTAGAATGTTACTAAGGAATAGAAATGGAAATTCTACAGAATAGTTGAAGGAAATGATTTTTAAAAGAAAAAGATAAACAACTTTATATCTGTGTCTCATCAAATTCACATCATTCATTAATCTGGCTATACATTGTTGTAAGTAATTCATATTTAAATTAGTTTGTCTAATCCTTTCCTCATTTAGTTTTCTGATGTGAAGTCACAGTAGAAATGGAACTGCTGATTAGAGAAGGCACAGAATAATTTTGAGATATGAATGTACTTTGGGTGAGACTGCCTAGATAATAATAATCTTGAGTCAGAGTTACCATGCAGCAGGCATTTTATCAGAATCTTTGGGAAACCTCACAACTTTGCAAGGTAATTGTTATTTACCCCAGCTTGCAGGTTAAGAAAGTGCATCAATAAAATCATGTGATTCATCTAAAGAAATCAGTCTAGGATAAGGACCTCAGATAGAGAGTATAATTTCCAGGTCCAGATATGCAGTCATTACACATATCATGTGGCCTCCAGCGGGGATGAGGGCAAGGGTATTTTGGTGGTGATAGTGGGGAGAAACAGAAGAGGAAGTGAAAACCCAGAAGAGAAAAAGGAAATAGACAGAAGTAGGAAGACGCTAGAAAAAACATTTTCCAACTTTACATTTATGGCTAAGGATGACTTTAAATATTTAACCTCATAATAGTTTATCCATGGAAAATCAAGGTACTAACTTTAAAACACATAAAATTTTTGCACCTTACCATCATGAATCTACTCTTGGTTCTATGTGAATTTCTATGTTTTTCAGAAAGGCATTTGTATAAAACTAATATTTAATCACAAAACTTTCTCCAAGAAAGGTCAGTGTTTTGATTCAGATAAGCTGTTTATTTCCATGTTTGGGAAGACCTGAGCCAAAAAACCAGAATGGAAAATGGAACGTAGCCCTAGTTCTTCCTGTAACTCGGGTTTATTGCAAGGATTTCCTTTTGTTGGAAAACATCAGGCATAACGATATTCAAGTATGCTCACATAAATACATCACTCAGCAGAGATACTGTAAAATTATACACAATTGTGAAGAAAGTTAACCTCTACTTTCACTAATGCAGACTTAAGAAGCCCTTTAAGTCTTTTTATATGAATACAATATAAAAGATATAGGAATAACATTATTCTTTCTCCAGTGCCTAACCTCTTCCAAATGTCTGCTTGCAAACACAGAACTGAAAGACTGTATGTCCTCAGTGTGTATGTGTACGTGCACATGTTCACATATTTGCATGTGCACGAATGGAAGATTCTACATCAAGTGACTCAAGAGCTGAATGTATCTCTGCTTTAGTATTTGCTGAGTTACACTGATAAAACCTAGATGCCGTACCAGAAGTAACTTCCATTAATGCATAATCACCTTCACATCTTTTCTATAATCTGACCATGAAAATAAACACCACTTCTAAATCTGAGGCCCAAAGTGATTCAAGGTGAACCTTAAGAAAATAAAAAAAAGTTGTCATAATTAAACCAGGTGTCTAAAATATAGCCTGTATGTTCTGTTCAAACTATATTTCCCTACTTAATTTACATGGATTTTTCTAAAATGCTAAGTACTCTCTTTGTGTCTGCTGCTCACAATAAAATAATTTGTTCTCTTAATCTAGGAACATGAGGACATGAGCAATAGAGGAAACCTGGAGGAAGAGGGTGTGGCATGTTGAAATTTAAAAAGAAGCAATGTGTATTTGCAAGTCAAACCAATATAATAAAACCAGTGGTTATTTTTTAATATTTTCAATCATTGGAATATACATAAATTTTTGCAATGAAGTGTGCTAATTCATATCTTTTAGAACATTATTTGTCCTCCAGTTGGAAATCTACAAAAAAAAAATTGACTTTTATTTGAAACAACAGTATATCTGAGAATCCGAAACAGTGTATCTGCATATTGCTCCAGCCTTTAATATGGAAGTATTTCAACAGGATGTTCTTTCAAAAACAAAAGGGGAAATAGTCCACATACTGACTAGAAATATGTTTGGCAGATGTGGGAGAATAATCTATTACAGTGGATTAATCAATTAATCAGGGAATTAATTTTATACATAACCAGACAGCTAGAGGTTAGCCAAGAGTTGGTACAGCTATTAAAAAAAACAAAAACTGAAGCTCCTTCTAACTTCCTGCTTTACTCTTCTTTACATGCAAATTTTTTCTCCTGATTGCAAGATGGTAGCTGTATCTTCAGGTATATCATCATTGTTCCAGGCAGAAAAAGGTAGAAGTAAGAAAACCAAAAGATACTTTCTATTGGAGTTTTTCACTTTAAAATAATCAGGGAAACAATGGTTTTCTTCAAAATTCTAGCTAGTATATTTCTAGTTATGTGACATTTACCAGAACAGAATAATAGAGCCAACTTTGAAAGGTATGAAAGGTTGAGTATTTTTAACTGGGAACAAAAGTATCCCAATTTTGTTGCTGTTAGTGGGGAAAAAGTAGTTTATGGAGTTGGGTAGATAAATTTTGATACTGTTATGGAAGAAATGATTTATGGAGTTAGGAAGGCAAATAGCAATGTTTGCCAAAAGTATCATGAATAGAAAGAAAAACTACACTCTTACCAATGTAAAGAAAAATTACATGTTGGCTTTACTCTTATTTTTAGGGCTCATAAGCAAACAAACAATAATTTGCCTATTTCTTACTCCTGAAGTGGTTTATATTAATGCTATAAGAGAATCTCACCTCCCTAAAAGCAATTTCAGTTTAAGGAACTTGAAGCTTTTTCATCCAATTCTAGGTTCATTAGCCTTCCTAGACTTATTTCTTCTCCTGTGAGTTACAAATTATTTGCCTTTTTATTCAGGAACACACCATACCTGAAGAAAGTCCTTTGGCTCAATATTGGCTTTTTCTTTACACACACACACACAAGCACACAAAAAAATCTAGCATAAATGCCAACTGGTATCTAATCTTGTTTCAAAAGAACTCATAATCTTTTACATGAATATATGTCAATATGAAGGAGATGATGATTTCCCTTTTCCAGGACAGAGGATAGAATTGTGTAAGTGTCTGATATCACAGTGATATTAGAAGAACACAAAAGTCACTTTATGAGTACTTTCATTTCTTAGGACTGTCATAGCAAAATACCACAGACTTAAGCACACAGAAATTTATTTTTTCATAGTACTGGAGGCTAGAAGACAAGGATCAAGGTGTTAACAGGCTTGGTTTTCTCTGGGGTCTCTCTCCTTGGCTTGCAGATGGGCACCTTCTCTCTCTGTCCTTATATAGTCTTTTCTCTGTGCACACACACATCTTTGTGTTTCCCTGAGTGTTCAAAGACAAAAGTTTCTCCCCTAATGTTTTACCTAATGCTTCCCAGAATAGAATTTAGAGTCAGACAAACCTTGGTTTTAATGCAAGCTCTGATTATACTAGCCATAAAAGCTTGGCCAAAATAACTAACTTCTTTGTGCCTCAATTTCCCCATTTATGGTATGAAGGAAATCTAGTGGAGTGCTTTTGCTGATGGCCCCCCACTGGAGTACTTTCGCTGGTACTTCTGTTACTACACCAGAGAGATTTTGCAAGAGGACCCCACTGCCCAGCCAGAGAGCTTTTGCAAGAGGCCCCCACTGCCCAGCCAGAGAGCTTTTGCAAGAGGACCCCACCGCCCAGCCAGAGTGCTTTTGCAGGGGGCCCCCTGTGTCCCACCAGAGTTTTTGATGATGGCCCCTCATAGGAGCACTTTTGCTGGCATCCCTGCTGCCCTAGCGGAGTGCTTGCTTTTTTTTTTTTTTTTTTTTTTTTTGAGACGGAGTCTCGCTCTGTCGCCCAGCCCAGGCTGGAGTGCAGTGGCGCGATCTCGGCTCACTGCAAGCTCCGCCTCCCGGGTTCACGCCATTCTCCTGCCTCAGCCTCCCGAGTAGCTGGGACTACAGGCGCCCACAACCGTGCCCGGCTAATTTTTTGTAATTTTTAGTAGAGACGGGGTTTCACCGTGGTCTCGATCTCCTGACCTTGTGATCCGCCCGCCTCGGCCTCCCAAAGTGCTGGGATTACAGGCGTGAGCCACCGCACCCGGCCGCGGAGTGCTTTCAATGGATGCCCCATCACCCACTGAAGTGCTTTAATCAGAGATTCCTGCTGCCCCATAGGAGTGCTTTTGTCAGCAGCCCCTGACATAGGAATTTTACCAGCACCCTGGGAGCACCTTGGCCCTTCCAGTGCAGCTTGTACTTGACCTCTGTGGGGATCCAGAGGACAAACCCATGTGCCTGGTTCCAGCCCCCCAGAGTTAGATCACACAGCCCAGGAGTGCCAAGCTGAGCTTTGGTCCTCTGAAAGCATCCAGAAATGAAGACAGTCAGCTACATCCAAATTACACCATAGTCAAACCCTCAAGGGAAATAAACAACATAAAAACAGAAAGCCTCATCCAAAGGACAGCAGCTTCAAAGGATGAAGAAGTATCAGCTTTCACAGATTAGAAAGAACCAGTGTAAGAACTATGGCAACTCCAAAATCCAGAGTGTCATCTTGCCCTCAAGTGATCACACTAACTCTCCAGCAATGGTTCCAAACCAGATAGAAATGGCTGAAATGACAAACACAGAATTCAGAATCAGGATGGCAAGGAAGCTCAATGAGATACAGGAGGAGGTTGAAATCCAACCCATGAAAAAGAGCAAAATGATCCAAGAACTGAAAGACAACATAGCCATTTTTAGAAAGAACAAAACTGAACTTGTGGAATTGAAATATTCACTACAAGAATTTCATAATACAATTGGAAGCATTAACAATGGAATTCACCAAGCTGAGGAAAGAATCTCAGAGTTTGAAGACAACTCCATGAATCAATGCAGGCAGACAAAAATAAAGAAAAAAGAACTTTAAAAAACTAACAAAATCTCTGAGAAATACAAGATTATGTAAAGAGACCGAACCTATGACTCGTTGACATTCCTGAAAGAGAAGGAAAGAGAAGGAGAAGGAGTAAGAAACTTGGAAAACATATTTGAGGATACAGTCCAAGAAAATTTCCCCAATTTCACTAGAAACGTTAACAGGCAAATTCAACAAATTTGGTAAACCCCTGTGAGATGCTATACAAGATAACCATCCCCAAGACACATAGTCATCAGATTCTCCAAGGTCAACATGAAAGAAAAACATCTTAAAGTCACCTACACAGAAGTGATAGACCACTTACAAAGGGAACCCCACTGGGCTTACAGCATACCTCTCAGCAGAAACCTTACAAGCCAAAAGAGACCAAGGCCTTATTTTCGGCATCCTTAAGGAAAAGTAAGTCCATCCAATAATCTTAATATTCTGCTAAACTAAGCTTCTTAAGAAAAAGAGAAATAAAATCCATTTGAGACAACCAAACTCTAAGGGAATTTATTACTGCTAGACCTGCCGTATAAGAGGTTCTTAAGTGTGTTTTTGTGGTAGCACGTTTCTTTTGCTTCCATGTTTAACATTCCCCTAAGTACAGAGCCCACTGACACTATAAAGAAACTACACAATAAAGTCTAATCAAGCTAACAATACAATGATAGGATCAAATCCTCACATGTCAATATTAACCTTGAATGTAAATGGGCTAAACACCCTAATTAAAAGACACAGAGTTGCAAGTTGGATAAAGCAGTAAGATCCAGGCCAGGCCTGGTGGCTCACATCTGTAATTCCAGCACTTTGGGAGCTTGAGGCAGGAGGATCTCTTGAGCCTAAGAGTTTGGGACCAGCCTGGGAAACATAGTGAAACACTGTCTCTACAAAAAAAAAAAAAAAAAAAAAAAAAAATTTAAATTATTAGGTGGGAGACGTGGAAAGATGTGGAATTTATGACTCAGTCATAAATTCAGAAACAATTGAAACAAAAACAAAAATTGAGAAGCGGGACCTAATCAAACCAAAGAGATTTTGCATAGCAAAAGAAAGAGTAAACAGACAAACCACAGAATGAGAGAATGAGAGAAAGCATTTGCAAACTATGTATCTGATGAAGGTCTAATATCCTGAATCTATAAGGAATTTAAACAATTGAACAAGCAAAAAACAAATATCTCCATTAAAAAAATGGGCAAAGGACACGAACACACTTCTCAAAGAAAATATACATGTGGCCAACAAACATATGAAAAAAATGTTCAACATCACTAACCATTAGAGAAATACAGAGCAAAATCACAATGAGATACTCTCTCAGAACAGTCAGAATGGCTATTGTTAAAAACTCAAAACATTACAGATGTTGGTGAGGTTGTGGAGAAAAGGGAATGCTTGTAGACTGTTGGTGGGAATGCAAATTAGTTCAGCTACCATGGAAAGCAATTTGGGAATTTCTCAAAGAGCTTAAAACAGAGCTACCACTTGACCCAGCAATTCCACCACTGGGTGTATACCCACAGAAAAATAAATTGTTACACATGCACATATATGTTCATCACAGCACTATTCACAATAGTAAATACAGGGAATCAACTTAGATGCCCAACAACAGTGGGCTGTATAAAGAAAATGTGGTACATATACACCATGGAATACTATGCACTCATTAAAAAATGAGATTATGTCCTTTGCAGTAACCTAAGTCAATTAACATGGGAACAATAAACCAAATACCACATGCTCTCACTTTTAAGTGGGAGGTAAACATTGAGTACACACAGACACAAAGACGGGAAAAAGAGACACTGAGAACTACTACTGGGGTAAGGGTGGGAGCAAGGTGAGGGCCGAGAAACTAACTTATAGGGTACTATGCTCACCACCTGAGTCACAGGATCATTCTACTATGCTCACCACCTGAGTCACAGGATCATTCCTACACCAATCTTCACACAATGACATGCAACTTACCCATGTAACAAACCTGCATGTGTATCCCCTGACCCTAAAATAAAAGTTGAAAATAAATAAATAAAATATATATTGGAAATAACATATACTTTTAGTGTCACAGAATGATTAAATATCGGAATATATATACATATATATGTGTATATATATATTGCTTAGCACAGCACCTGGGACACCTTGGTATATAATATTAGCACAGAGAGGCTAAGATAGCTCCTTTGGGAGGCAGACTGTGACACTCACTAGCTTAGTGACTCTGGACAAGGTCTGTAACATCCTCTACCACACTTTCCTCCTCTCTCTCTCCCTTCCTCTTTCTCTCTGTCTTTGTATGTGGGTCTCATCACTCATTCCGAAGGAAGCCATTGACATGTCCTAAAGACTCAGGTAGCCTATGAATAGACTTACTTGGCAAGGAATAAAGGCCTCCATCTAACAGCCAGTAGGAACAGATGCCTGCCAACAATCATGGGAGAGAGCCTGGAAGTGGATCTTCCAATTGCAACAGTCTGAAGGTGACTGCTAGTGAAGCTACAAGTTCTCCTGCAACCTCACGAGAATCTGAACCAGCCAGTCCGGAAGACCTTTTGGATCCCTGGCCCTCAGAAACTGCAGATTATAATGAATACTTGTTACTTTAAGCTGTTAAGTTTTGTGGTAATTTATTACTCAGTAGTGGTTAACTGTTTTCCCCCTACAACATTGAAGATAAAGACAAATAACCAGGTAGACAGAAAGTCTTTTTGTTTTTTTCAGATGACTCCTACACTTTCCCCTGGGAGTTTTTAAACATTATTAACCTTTATTTATAAAGACTTCAGGTTTGGAACAATTCGCACAAAGTGAAAAATCTGGTCAACATGATGACTCCAGATCCTTTTTTCATTATTTTCATATCTGTAAAGAAGGAATATTTTTCATCACAGATTATATATAGACTGATAGAAAAGCCTGATGTAAAGTGAATCCAAGAGTGGGAAAAAACCTTTAAGGTTAAAGTAACTTTGTACCAACTTGGGAATTTTATAAAAATAGCCTGTGGCTATAATTTTATTGAAAACTAGACCAAAGGAGCAAACCAAAATTGAAAGCATTGAGTTATTACTTTCCTGCTCTGACAGCACAAAGAAATCATTCTATATCTAGAAGGGCCCTCAGGCTTTCTACTGACTAAATTGTACATATGATGAGGCTGACAGAACATGACGTTTTATATGATACCGACATTATACTGAAACTAGTCTAGAAGGCAGTTTTTTGTTTTTCGTTTTTTGTTTTTTTTAAATGCCACTGATTTCCTTGGAGAAATAATAGAACTAATCTTCCAAATTGTTGTTACTTTTTTTTCTCCACCCTTGGTACCTTTCCAAAAGGGCTCCAGCTTCCCTTTAAGGCAGACAATGGATGAGATGATTTGGGCTTTTCAATATATTGCTGCTTATTTGGCAATTAGCTCCTTATCTCTCGGGAAATGTAAAAAAGAACACACAGCAATTCGGAATGATGAAATCTTTTAATTTCATATCACAGAACATAGATAGATGTAACCAGAATGCCCAGAGCAATCCTTGTCAGAGGGCCGTGGAAGCACAAAAACACCTTTGTAGTCCTGTGAGCAGCATCAGAGCCCGTCAATGATCTGTCACAATTTCACCTGTCAAAGGCCTCAGCAAAGGCATTACCACATTGAATCTTTCCCTGAGATCTTAATACGATAAATTATTTGCCTTCCCCCAACCCCAATTACTTTGTCAGTGCATTTATTGCACCATTCTTTTATTCTGCCTGTTAATATTGTTGTTTGTACAGTTGTCATTATTTCACAAAGAGAAATTGCCAGTAATTTTGCTCGACTTTGGGAATACAATGACAAAGGAGATATACAGTTCCTTAGCAGGACAAAGAGGATGCCACAGGGATCCTCACAATCCAGGAGAAACATTCTCCTTTCCTATCTCCTTTCAAAATATTGCCTGTCTCACCCCCTGTAACAGTCAGAGAGATCAGTATTGAGAAGGGGACTATAATTAAAACCCATTACTCACCTTTCTGTAAGAAATCATACAGATGAATCGCATCATATTTAAAACATTCTTCCATAGACACAAGAACTCCTAGTCTTCCAGTCTCCTATCTCTACCTCTGTATGTATAGCCCCTAAGATTACTCAGCCTCCCATCCTGAATGTCTTCTTGCTTCCACTGTGCCCTCCAGTATGGCATCTGCAAAAAAGCCTGTATCAAGTTATCTGAATGATCCTGTAACTTTCTTGCTTAGCCAAAACCAGCTGAAGGTTTGCTATGCCCTAATGACATTACTTTTCCCACATGGTCACAAATGGAGAAAGTTTGTTCTCCCTCTTTACATAGAACATTAGGAGGAGGCAGGTTGGTGTCCTCCTTGTTCTCTATTTCTCTATTACAGCTTCGAGATTAATGTTCCTCCCTTCACCAAAAACAAACACGCAAACAAAGAAACTGCATGAAACATATGCCATCTGACACCACCTTTCATTTTCACAGGTACCTACCATCTGCCCAGGCTTTTCTTTTTTTTTTTTTTTTTTTTTTTTTGAGTCTCACTCTGTCACCCAGGCTGGAGTGCAGTGGTGTGATCTCAGCTCACTGCAACCTCCACCTCCCAGGTCCAAGTAATTCTCCTGCCTCAGCCTCCCGTGTAGCTGGGACTACAGGCTCATGCAACCATGCCTGGCTAATTTTTGTATTTCTAGTAGAGATGAGGTTTCACTGTGTTGACCAGGCTGGTCTCGAACTCCTGACCTCAGTTGATCCACTCCACTAGGTCTCCCAAAGTGCTGAGATTACAGGCGTGAGCCACCGTACCCAGCCCCGCCCAAGAATATCTATATTTATCGATGATTTTAGCACTGGTCTCCAAGTCCTTATTCCCTCAGAATTTCTGTTATTGTTCATGGTGAGTTTAATATCTCTAGATGATTCACTGAAACTTCTCACTCTGCAGGTCCTTAATTCTTTCCACGTCCAGTGTCTTACACTGATGTTCATGGTTATACCCTAAACCAGAGGGTGGACAAACTTGGCCCATAGCCAAACTGAGTCCACTGTCTGTTTTTGTAAAGCCTGAAAATGAAGGATGGTGTTTATATTTTTAAGCAGAACACAGCCAAGTTCATTCATGTATATATTGTCGATGACTGTTTTCATGTTAAAACAGCAGAGCTAGTAATTGAGATCAATTCCATTGCCTACAAAGTGAAAATAGTTACTATCTGATCTTTTACTTAAAGGTTTGTTGACCCTTGCCTCCTAGACCTTCTTATTACCAATAACTTCAACACTCAAATCTTAAACCAGCTTAAGTATAGATCGATTGATTGATAGATAGATAGATAGATAGATAGATAGATAGATAGATAGATAGATGATAGAGACTTATTGCAGGATTGCAAGGCTAAGGAGTAGCTAACAGACTAAAAAAAAAAAAAAGGAAGGAAAATCTAAAGGAACTATAACAGGGAAATCACATGCATTGTTGTCCCTACTCCCCTCTGTGGGTTGAGTTTATTGCGTCACCTTGTGGACAATTTTATCCACCAGTAAGTCGGAATGGGGAAGGGCAATCATGGATCTAGTATTTGTTTTAGGTTTACATTGTCCCTGTTTAGTGACCCAGAGAAAAAAAAAAAAAAAGGGCTTCTCTTTTTACTTGCTCATATAAAATTCCAGGGAAGAAACTGAATTGTCCTGGCTTAAGTCACACACTATTTGATAAACAACTCCAGTTGTACGGATAGCATGTTATGATTAGTCAGACTGGGTCATATGAGCTCCCTGGTGGCTGGACAGGGGTTTGGGTGGGCAGGATACTCTATGGACATTCCTACAATAATTACAAAAGGTGGTTAAGGAATATATTCCAGAAGACAGGTGAGGGTACATAGTTCTTCTACTAGAAGAAGGGGAAAGGATTAATAACCAATCCTCTCTCTCCCAAAAAATATATCCACTCTATTTTCTTGTGAAGATTGTAGTCTTTAGGTGCTTTATCCTTGGGCATTTAAAGGAAAATATAAATTATATAGAATTTTAAATGATAATGACAATGAAATAGACATTACAGGGAGGAGACAGAGACCTGCTTAAATTTCTAAATGCCCATTTAGTCCCTATGTAAGGGAAGCTAAGCAGTGTTGGGCTACAAGTTAACCTCTACTAAAGGTGGAATTTGCTTGAATATTCATAAAATCCTGGAACCCTTAGTTGGCATGGTGCACTTGGTTTTAGGGGCACATCTGGGATCACTTGCTGTGGGCCGGATGGAACAATTATTTCAAAGAAGGTGGGAAATACTCTAACACCTTTTTATAAGATTGTTAGCAGAAATCAAGAGTCTTTGGGGGCACCATGCTACATCCTTAAATACATAAAAGGACAAGTTTCATCCAATCTCTAAATTTTTAGATAACAGAGCTTCTCCTGGAAATTTCCAGATATTACATGTCTTGTCTATTCTTGCAAAATGTGTTAACTGTGTGTAAACTCTCAACTGAGTATAGCCACACATAGTCTTGCAGTACCTTACTGAGGCACACTAATTACAGCCTATAACACTGTCTATCCCTGAAAGAAGAAAGAACTATCAGAAAGGAATGTAGAGTCTCCCGTCTATGAAGGATTTGCTGTAATTCTCTTCTGATTTGGCCGTTACTTGCTACTATAGAAATCCACACATAACTGCAATGTGATGGAACAGGATAGTCCCATCCTAACAAAGGAGAAGGGGATATGTTTCCTTCCCTTTTCCCTCTGAATTCCCAGAATCCAGTAGGGGAGCATTAGGAGAGGAGGGCCACCACACAAACCTCAGCACAGCAGAGGACGCAACCACACTAGAAAGGTCTTTGATGAAGAACACACATCAAACATTTCACATACAAACATCAGTAAGCTCAGCCACAGTAAGTGAGAGGAAACAGGCACCTTAAAAGAGGGGACAAATGGTTGTAGCATTTACAAGAAGCAGTTAGACATGAATGAATCTCACTTTATTGAATATTCTTTAAAATTTGCTTGAAACTTTGAAAGATTTCAATAATTTTCATGTTCAAGGGAGAGTTGCTTTAATAGAAAATTATAATTGTTCCTTTTTGTGTGAACTGAAAGGGTGTCTTCATGATCAAAGTTATTCTTCATTTGGTTTTATAAATTTAACTGTCTTAGTATATTGAGATTTCTTTAAACAAGAAGCAAACTTTATATATATATATATGTTCATTGGCTTAAAGAACATATATATGTTCATTCGCTTAGTATGACAGACATATATACATATATATTCATTTGCTTCATGTATGTGTGTGTGTGTGCGCGTGTGTGTGTATATATATATTTACTTTAAGTTCTGTGATACATGTGCAGAACGTGCAGGTTTGTTACATAGGTGTACATGTGCCATGGTGGTTTGCTGCACCTATCAACCCATCATGTAGGTTTTAAGCCCTGCATGCATTAAGTATTTGTCCTAATGCTCTCCCTCCCCTTGCCCGCCACCCCCGACAAGCCCTGGTGTGTGATGTTCCCCTCCCTGTGTCCATGTGTTCTCATTGCTCGACTCCCACTTATGAGTGAGAATATGTCGCGTTTGGTTTTCTGTTCCTGTGTTAGTTTGCTGAGAATGATGGTTTCCAGCTTCATCCATGTCCCTGCAAATGACATGAACTTATTCTTGTGGGGTTTTGTTTGTTTGTTTTGTTTTGTTTTTGAGATGGTGTCTCGCCCTGTCTTGCAGGCTGGAGTGCAATGGTGCAATCTCAGCTCACTGCAACCTCTGCCTCCCGGGTTCAAGTGATTCTCCTGCCTCAGCCTCCCAACTAGCTGGGATTACAGGCACGCACCACCATGCTTCGCTAATTTTTTGTATTTTTAGTAGAAATGGGGTTTCACCATGTTGGTCAGGCTGGTCTCGGACTTTTGACCTCATGATCCACCCACCTTGGCTTCCCAAAGTGCTGGGATTACAGGCATGAGCCACTGTGCCTGGCCAAACTCATTCTTTTTTATGGCTGCATAGTATTCTATGGAATATATGTGCCACAATTTCTTTATCCAGTCTATCATTGATGGCCATTTGAGTTGGTTCCAAGTCTTTGCAATTGTAAATAGTGCTGCAGTAAACATACGTGTGCATGTGTCTTTAAAGCAGAATGATTTATAATCCTTTGGGTATATACCCAGCAATGGGATTGCTGGGTCAAATGGTATTTCTGGTTCTAGATCCTTGAGGAATTGCCACACATCTTCCACAATGGTTGAACTAATTTACACTCCCATCAACAGCACAAAAGCGTTCCTATTTCTCCACATCCTTTCCAGCATCTGTTGTTTCCTGACTTTTTAATGATCACCATTCTAACTGGCGTGAGATGGTATCTCATTGTGGTTTTGATTTGCATTTCTCTAATGACCAGTGATGATGAGCATTCTTTCATATGTTTGTTGGCTGCATAAATACCTTCTTTTGAGAAGTGCCTGCTCATATCCTTTGCCCACTTTTTGATGTTTTTTTTTTTCTTGTAAACTTGTTTAAGTTCCCTGTAGATTGTGGATATTAAACTTTTGTCAGATGGATAGATTGCAAAAATTTTCTCCCATTCTGTAGGTTGCCTGTTCATTCTGATGATAGTTTTGCTTGCTGTGCAGAACCTCTTTAATTAGATTCCATTTGTCAATTTTGGCTTTTGTTGCAATTGCTTTTGATGTTTTAGTCATGAAGTCTTTGCCCATGCCTATGTCCTGAAAGGTATTGCCTAGGTTTTCTTCCGGGGTTTTTATGGTTTTACGTTTTACAGTTAAGTCTTTAACCCATCTTGAGTTAATTTTTGTATAAGGTGTAAGGAAGGGGTCCAGTTTCTGTTTTCTGCATATGGCTAGCCAGTTTTCCCAGCACCACTTATTAAATAGAGAATCCTTTCACCATTGCTTATTTTTGTCAGGTTTGTCAAATATCAGATGGTTGTAGACATGTGGTGTTATTTTTGAGGTCTCTTTTCTGTTTCATTGGTCTATATATTTTGTACCAGTACCATGCTTTGTTGGTTACTGTAACCTTGTAGTATAGTTTGAAGTCAGGTAGCATGATGCCTCCAGCTTTGTTGTTCTTGCTTAGTATTATCTTGGCTATACAGGCTCTTTTTTGGTTCCATATGAAATTTAAAGTAGTTTTATCTAATTCTGTGAAGGAAGTCATTGGTAGCTTGATGGGCATAACATTGAATCTATAAATTACTTTGGACAGTATGCCATTTTCATGATATTAATTCTTCCTATCCATGAGCATGGAATGTTCTTCCATTTGTTTGTGTCCTCTCTCATTTCCTTGAGGAAAGGTTTGTAGTTCTCCTTGAAGAGATCCTTCACATCCCTTGCAAGTTGTATTCCTTAGTATATTATTCTCTTTGTAACAATTGTAAATGGAAGTACACTCATGATTTGGCTCTCTGCTTGTCTATTATTGGTGTATAGGAATCCTTGTGTTTTTTACACATTGATTTTGTATCCTGAGACTTTGCTGAAGCTGCTTATTAGCTTAAGGAGTTTCTGGGCTGAGACGATGAGGTTTTCTAAATATACAATCATGTCATCTGCAAATAGAGACAATTTGACTTCCTGTCTTCCTATTTGAATACCCTTTATTTCTTTCTAATGCCTGATTACCCTGGCCAGAACTTCCAATACTATGTTGAATAGCAGTGGTGAATATTTTGAGGGACATGTGAAGCAAGACTATTATCAGCATTAACTGGGATATGAATGAAGTAAGGTAGGACTATTCAGGTCAGTTATTATACTAACTGAAATAAAATTATGATTTCATCTTTACAGTATCATATTTATGACCGTCAGTCTTGCCTATTCTTATTTATATGAGAATATAATGATGAAAATAATTAATACCTCAAAACCAGGGAACTAAAGGGAATAAAAAGTCACCCAAATCAAAATTCCATTTTTGAAGAAAGCTGAGTTTCATAGGAGAGGCCCAACTAAAAGAATACAATTTAAAGTTAGGCATGCAGATTATAATGCGAAGGTTTTGGTGTACGTACTATATCTATAAACAGATATGCATATTAAAAATAACAAAGGGAAATTCATCAAAATATTCACGGAAATTATATTAATAGTAATGAAAATTTCTCTGAGTGATGAAAGTATTAGTGATTTTAAACATTATTTTTAGTTTTCAAATTCTACACAGTGAAGTTATATCATTCACATAATTTTAAAAAGCCAAAAAAAAAAAAAAAAAGGATTTAAAAAAGTTAAAAGAGGCAGGATATACTTAAAAGCCAAATCATTTTTAATGGATGGGCATCTGTACTTTAGAAAGAAGTTGCAGCATGGAAATCTATTGGTGATCTATTTCAGTTGTTCTATAGTTAGCCATAAGCCTTTCAATAGGCAACCTAAATTTCCTATATTATGAGTGAGCAGCAGCAAAAGTAACTATCTCTTCTGATTCACAATTAAGCAGCATATTTAATAGTCCTATTGATTTGGTTAAGTAATAAACTCATCATTTTATCATCAATTGAATTTTGAAGGGTTTTTTGGTACAAAATTATAACTGTTAACCATATTTAATTTCTCTTAGGTTAAGAAACAAACTCAACACTATTACAGTGTTTTCACAGGGATCTGTAAAGAATGTCCGAGGCAAGGCACGGTGGCTCACGCCTGTAATGCCAGCACTTCCGGAGGCTGAGGCAGGTGGATCTCTTGAGGTCAGGAGTTCGAGACAAGCCTGGCCAACACGGTGAAACCCTATCTCCACTAAAAATAGAAAAACTAGCCAGGCATGGTGGCACTCACCTGTAATCCCAGCTACTCAGGAGGCTGAGGCAGAAGAATCACTTGAACCCAGGAGGTGGAGGTTGCAGTGAGCCGAGATCACGTCACTGCACTCCAGCGTGGGCGACAAAGTGAGTGAGACTCTGTTCCCCCACCAAAAATAAAAGAATGTCTGAGGCCTACAATTATGCTTTGATAACTAATAAAAATATTGTCTATTCAGAATAAGGAAAGGGAGTTTTGAGTTGCTGTTTCTACTACCATCCTCCTACTCCCACTCTTTCTCCAGGATCCACAGCAGTAACAGCAGAGGGGCCTTGGGGAACACATATCTAATATCCCCAGTGGCCAGTTGACCCCCATCTTAAACCAGGTGAGCATCCATGAAAACAGCCACCCTTGCCACTCTAAGCAGATACCCATGAAAGATCATTCAGAGTTCTCATATATTAGTGAATTATGTATCACTGTGCCTGTCTTGTTTTCCTTTCAATTCTATTATATCATTGATTGACTTTGGACTTTTCTACAGCTGCAAAGACATTTTGGTTCCACTTTACTTATGACTATGTTTTCTCTTATTGTTTCTGTGTATTCTTCCTCCAAAACTCGTCTCCCTTTAGACAACATTATTAAGTTTAATTCCAAGTGAATAGTAACCAAAATAATGATTAAAATGTATACTTAGAAATTTGCAGGAGTAGATATTGGAAAATGAGGGTATCTATTTAAATTACGGAGGAAACTAGATGATGGCAATTACAGCATATTTAAATTTATGGGATGGATAGATTTCAATGTTATCACTATAGTTCTGTATTTGTATAAACTAATTTATATAAACTAATGTCAAAAGTCTGAAATTGAGTCCTACTCTTCCTGGCTTATTTATAGAAAAACTGGCTGCACGGCCTTTGCAAGTCCCTTCATCTTTCTGCATTTCAGTTTCCTCATAGGTGGGAGGAATTTATTTACCTGTTTCTAAGGACCCTTCATACATAAAACTGGATTATTCTGAGACCTTTCCCTGGTCTTCCTCTCATAATTAATTGAAGTAAAGTCCCATCAGTCTCACAGCCCCCTTCATCTCTTATTAAACAAAGATGGCTCTGTGTTGCCGTCTGTTCTAAAGGTCTCTTAAAGAGAAATCAAATTTTTTGAGATTCTCGAGTCCTGATTGACTGAGACCTTTACATCCTAACAATAGCTATTTGATACAGTCACTGGATAAGGCAAAGATTCTTCTGTTGACGTGTGTTTAAGTGCCTGTGAGTTCAGCCAACAAAAAAATCCATTTGGTTGAATAGTCTTAGCACGAAACAAGGCCTCATCCCAAGGGATGTAAGGTAAGATAAAGTGTTGGGTCATCTTTTGTTGAAATCTTTGTACAATCCAAATGCCTTAGCTGATAACTTGGTAGGCATTGGGGATATAGTTAAGGTAGATTTATATTTTTTAATGAATTCTATGGTTTCTCAAATAATAATAGCAGCAATCATTGAGAGAGTAAGCCATCCACTAGCATTGCAGTAAAAAATAATGCGTATATTCTGTATTTCATAAAAATCTGCATAGTGAGAGAAACAGAAATATATATATATATATATTTTTTTTTTTTTAAGTGAACTTACACATACTGATCCAAAATTTTATATCTTAACAGCTTATGGACATACATGATAAAATCAAATCATTATTCTAAACCTATTAGTCAAATGGTTTATTAGCAGTTGGACAACTTTATGGTAAAGGGAGGTCTACATTTCAGGCTGAGACATTCCTAGTTGGAGATGTATAAAAAAGTCCAAAAAATCCCAAATAAAATTTCAAAATATCTCTATGATGAGGACTTTTATTTATAAAGCTTTCAATATTTTTAAGCATCTGAATAATACTTTTAATGGTTTAATGACATTATTAGCGTCTAATCCCATGCCTTTATGCCTTTCTCCAAAATTCAACAGGCATTTTGCTAAAATCATGAAATCTTAAATTTGATAAGCCGTAGGAAATGACTTTCTCTCATCTTTTTTTTTTTTTTTTTTTTTTGCTTGACTCTTGTCCATTCTTAAACATCTGTTCGGCAAAGCTTTTCCTAATTCTATTTCCCCTAATAGACTAACCACTACCTCATCTCTGTCTTCCCTTTACCTTGGATATATTTGTGACATGCATGCACCATTCCATGCTTTAATGGCTTGTATATCTGTCTCCCCCATAATGCTGTCTTGTCCATCTCTGTGTCCCTAATACAAGGCACGGGGCCTGGCATACAATATGGGCTCGGTACATATTACTGAACTTGTGAGAAAACTGAGACTCAGAGAGAGGCTGTTGTTTTCTTGAGATAATTATAGCTCATTTGTAACAGTGTTTGTACTGGAATTCAAATGACCTACCTTTAGCATAATGCCCCTCACTTAATTCATACATATTGAAGGAATTAATGAATCAACATATTAATAAGTCAATTGTTCTTGAGCATTTTCCATTGCACTATCCAAATCAAATAATAAATATAACATATTTATTTTTTTAACCAGTCTTCTGGCTACCTGGCTTCAATGAAGCAAGTAATGAGGAAATGAGATTAATAAAACATCAATGAGATCAGATATTTCACATACATTTGATTATCGTGGCCTCGTGGAGATACAGTTTATATCAATCAGATATGCTAAACTTTATCTGGTAATAAAATTCTATTATTAATATCTAACAATCTAAGCTAGTGATCTGAGAGACAACTTTCTCACCAAGTCGAATGTCTACCCAGTCAACACAGCTATCCCACGATTCTTGTTTGGAAAATTAATCCTCTTGGGCGTGGATCAGTCCATGTGTCACAGGTGCTTTAAGGATAGTTTACTGGCTTCTCTTTTGTTCTGAAAGCAAAGAGGTAACCTTTGTATTGAATTGAATGCTAAGCAATAGCTCATTTGACTTTTAAGGGCTGTAATATGTTTTGGGTATATCCCTCCTCAGAAATGAAACAAGAACCATCTTCCCTCGGATAGCCACAGGGCTTCCACTCTGATGTCAACCAAATACCTGTGCATACCTTGCCTTACCAGAGAGGTCTTTCCACACTCACTTTTTCTAAAATAGGACCACACTCTGGCTTTCCCCTTCATCATCCCCTTTCCCTGCTTTTCTTGCAAGTATTATCACCTAACACTCTTATTTTCTCATTTTTTTGTTACTACATGTGTGTATATAACATGTTTATGTTGTCCAGAATTTACACATTCAATGTTTTGGGGGGTAATTAGTAAACAATATCATAGACACACCAGAAATTCTGTTGGGAGCACAATTCAGAATGAAGATTCAAAAACTGGTAAGGACATTGTAGGTCATGTGGTACAAACTATTTATTTCGTAAGTATGAAGTCCAACGCTAATAATAACAGCTTTTTAATTGCACATTTCATGTTCCAGGCACTGAGTAAAGTGCTTTACATGCATAAACTCTTATGACACTGCGGCAATTTTATAAGAGGGATCTTGTAACTATATCTTATTAATTTAAAAATAAGCATTTTTTACATTTCAATTTTAAGGTTTTAAAATTATCATAATTGAAATCAGAATGATTATTACTTCAAGCATTTTGGAATTTGCTTGTGTGAGTTTGGAAAATATAAGAAGTAAAAAAAATTAAAGAGAAGGTCTTTGTTTAAATAAAATAATAAACTTGACTACTGTGTTTACTGATGTGTAATTTTTCAAAAAAGGATGTAAAAATAAATTTTCTAGTAATGTAGCTTCTATTTTTTCTCTGATTTGTTAAGAAAGAGTTCATAATCCTTCAAATGCAAGAACCACATCCTCATCCCCTCTATCATGTACAATGTGTGAAACATCATTTTTCCAGTGCTGGTATGAGACTCCGCCATATGGAAAAGTGGCTGGAACAACCAGGATCATGGGTCCTGAGGTCGTTTTCCAAGGTAACAAGGTAAAAACCAGGGGACATTGACAAGGAAAATTTATAAGTAGAATAACAAAGTTAAATTTCAGAAGTCCAAAGTGGAGTGGATAAGGTTAAAAGGCAGAGCTGCTATCCAAACACCTCAACAAAGTAGAAAGTGTGATTAGAAGATTGGGGTCAGCTTTGACAAAATCAAACTTGGCAAAGGGACGGAGCAGATTCTGACAATTGTGCCCCCTAAAAACCAAGCATGAGTGATTTTTAATTGTTGGACACAACTGTGTGCCCCAGGACCCCCGGCTTTAGAAGCAGATAAGCCTCTGAGATACTTTCCACTCCACAGGGAGCAGACCCTGATGACTGCACTTGGGTGGGTCCTCCTGGAGCACTAATCATTCTAACAACCAATATCTGGCTAATGAAACAGATGAAATTAGAAATCCACCAAGAGACTCAAGAGACAATAGGATGTCAGGCATAACCTTCAATGAACATCTCCTCACAAACACATGTTAACATGCTGCACAACAGCCTTTTTCTTGGGTCTCGAGAGTACCAGAGTGACAGATTATCATGTGCACAGTAATCCAAGTGGATGACATTCTGTCAAGGCTGTTCTAATTACAGTCTTGCATTTATGACACAGCAATCGGGAAGATCATTCTCAACTCTAATCCCTGTTGTTTTGTAGGCTAGTTACTCAGCTTCCAAATAGAGCTGCCTCAGAAAAAAAGCCCATTTGTAAAATTAAAGTGATCAGGTTAAAGTGATAATATGAACAAGTATTTATTAATTTATGAATATGAAGGCTTTCTTCTAACACAAAAATATCTTAATGAATGTAATTACACTTGGCAATCCCTGCTAGACACTTATGAATAAGAATAAACGCTCATGAAGAACTGCTCTTGGTTTTTAACAGTTTTACATTTCAAAAAATAAAAAGCTCAGCAGTTAACTGCTGCAGTGATGATGTAGAGGATTCAACCTTCCACTTGAATATTTCAGCCTGACATCGCTGCTTATTCACCAGATGAATGCTGGTTTATCCAGGCCACTTGAACATGGCAACACTGAGTCAGAGGAAGAGTGTTGCCGCAGCTTTTGAGATGTTGAGTACAGCTTTAAGCTGCTGTTTGGGGACTGTTAGCCACTGACTGCAGCTAGTCCTTATCGAATGCCTACTATTCACTGGTGAATTTTTGAAGACATTGATATATTTTATCTGATTTCATCCATATGTCAAACTTCTGAAGGAGAATTACTTTTCTAAGGAAACACAGGATTATATTAAATAAAAGTTAAATAATATATCCAAGGTCACACAATTACATGGAGGCAACAGAAAAGTGCCTCTCCCATGGGAGATGGGTACGGGAGCAGGAGGGAGGATAGAATTAGGGATAAAGAAAAAATTTGCTCTGTCTGAATTAAATTAGTAAGATCCATATGCAATATCTGTGTGTAAGCCTTTTATAGAAGTATAGAATTAGGGATAAAGGAAAAATTTGCTCTGCCTGGATTAAACTAATAAGATCCATTTGCAATATCTGTGTATAAGCCTTTTATAGAAGTAAACTCCAACTTTTCTTTTCTAAATTTTTTTCTTTTTTGGTTTTATGAAGTATGACTAAAGACATTTTAAGATTTTGTAAACACCAGAATCTTGGGTCAATATCAGGCAGTTATTTTCAGAAAATAGATAATTGGAATAGAATTGGAATTTTTGAATTTAGAATATTACCCACTTGTATTGTACTGTGTTTAGAGTAGTATTTGTCAGAGCAGAGTAGGGGGGATTGTCAGTCCAGAGAAACAAGAGACCCAAACAGCTAGAAGTCGGCTATGCCCATTTAGAACTTCATACTTGTGGAGGCAGACATGGCCTCATCAGGAAGAAGGTGCATCAGACTGTTTTGACAATATGCCATGAAGCACGTGAATTGTAAAATTCCCCTTGTTTTGATCCATGCTCACCAGGCAGGCTTCTGATGGTAATTTTGCTTCCTGAACATCACATTTAATCGGAAAGATTCTATTGATGCAAGCATTCTAGTTTGCTTACCATTGCATTTATTACTGTAAATTAGTCAATCAGAGTTATGGAGATGTGTCAGTTTCCACAAGCTTGAATAACATAAGCCTACTCCTGAAAGGTATGTCAGTTCTCAGTGTGCTAATATAACAGCATGAAAATAAGGGGACCAAATTCCAAAATGATGAACTCACCAAATGATTATACCTACACCTGCGTACTAGGCCTCTTCAACCCAGGGAGCTCTGTACAACATAACAGTCATGGTGCAACTCAGCTGGGAGAAAATTAATCCAGGGATAAGTTCTTTTTGAAACCAGCTGTTTCTCGCTGTCAGAACAATTCCCAGTGTAATCCACTGGTCTGTACATCTTATAGGAATCCTACCCCCGCCCCGCAAAAAATAAAACAGCAACCAGCCCTTAAAGAAAATAATACACAACAGAAAACCCTAGTGAATATATCTAATACATGAAAAAAAAACTCCTCCCTCAGCTAAATACCAGACATGCAGTGGTGTAGTGATACTTCAGTAGCAGCTGGAACTTCAATAATTGTGCTCTTAAAAAGACAACTGTTACCCAGTGCTCAAATGATCAGCTCTAACTCCATTGTCCAATAAAAAGAACCAGGGCTCTTTGAAGAAATGGCTACTTTTAGAGCTGGGGGCATGGGATAGACAAGGTAAATTAGGAGCATCTTACAGTGCCAGGATTTAAGGAAGTGCTCAGAGAATAGAAGGATGCAGGCATGTCAGAGCCAACCTGAAAGACCTTCTAATGGCCAAAGCTGGAGCAATGAGAACAAAATAAATAATGATAGTATTGGGTGATAAGGCAAAGCATAAAAGAAATATCCCAAGTCCATGCTGATATAAATAAATGACTGAATACATAAGCAAAGGTGGAGACGAGAATTTCAAATAGTCTATGTGGCTTCCCCCGTCTCCAGGCAGTGGAGCTTAAACTGCCAACCACTTTTGACTGTGGGCTACATGTAATGACTTGTTTCCAATGTATAGAATAGGGAAAGTAGGGAGCGCGGGTGACTTTACAATGGAGAACCCTGGTCTGGTGATTAAGATTAACATCTCCATATCTACATCACAGGAATAGCACGTAGCCTTGATAAGACGTGACGTGAATTTGCCTCTGTGATCTTTCTCACAAAAGCCCAACATCCCAGTTAAACCATGAAAAAATATTAAGACACATCCATATTTAAGGACATTTTACAAAATACTCCTCAAAACTGGCAAGGACATACAAACCAAGAATGATGGAGTAACTGTCACACAGGGGAGATTACAAAGGAGGCACGATGACTAAATGTAATGTGGAATCCTTGAGAGGATCCTGGAACAGAAAATGGACATTAAGGGAAAACTAGTGAAATCTAAATAAAGTCTGGAGTTCAGTAAACAATATTGTACCAATGTTGTTTTCTTAGCTATGATATATGTACCATAGTAAAACAAGATGTTAGCATTAGGGGAAACTGGGTAAAGGGTACAATGGAGCTCTCTGCATTATCTTTGCAATTTTCCTATAAATCAAAAAGCATTCTAAAATTAAAATCTTATTTTAAAAATTATTGCTTTCTTTAGATTTTATCTGTATTGTATTTTAAAGGTATGCAATGAAAAATTCTGTCAGGTGGATTTTGACATTTCTAATTGTTCTGCAACGGTCAAGTCAACTTTGAAAGATTTCATTTGGATTTGAGCAACACAGCAATTCAATTAGATGCCACATCAAACCCTCTGTACTCAGGATCTTGTAAGGCACAAGCCCTTTGACCTCAATTATAACAGTAGGAACTTGTTTTGATCTGGCTCCTTAGTTTCTAGTAAAAGTTAAACGTAGTAGTAAAAATGAATAGATAGTAAATGAAGAAAAACCAAGATCAATAAAGCAATCTTGTCCTTACAGATTCTCAGCTTACCTCAGAAGAAAATAAACAGGTGTGTTTTGAAGGGGTGCCCCATGAGAAGCAGAGTTGTGACAAAAAGTTATTTATTCATTCAATAATCTACACAATAAAAAATGGTGTTTGCCTATTGCGAACCGGCTAATCCAGAAAGAGAGAAAATAAAGCTCCTGTTATCATCATCAATGAAGTCATAATCTGGGGACAGAGGTAGGCAAGGAGAGGGAGAATATAAATCACTGATGAGTGCTAGAACGCCAACTTCATCCAATGTTTATGCTTGGTGAAATGGGCAAGAGGCTGCCTCAGTGCACGGCCTCTCTCCACACTATCAGTGGGTAAGAATTTAGAGATCATTCCAGATTTATGAAGAAAAAAAATTCAGATTAAAAACTACCTTAAATATCTTATCTCCTTTTTAAGAAGTCATTACTTAATGAAAATTTATCTGTCTCCTTCAAATTTTGTTCCTGCTACAACCACCTGGACCTTTATTACTTAACCATTTTTATGCCCACTTACAAGTAAGTCACCATAGTGACCTGATGGTATTGGCTTATCCTTAAAAGGAGATTTATGATTCCTAAAGATTTCTAAATGCAACCCCTAAATGAGTGAGACTGTTTTTGCCAATACTGTACCATACAAATTCTTTATCTCCTCTGCCTTTGCAATCTGGACATGAAATGTTACCCGGCCAGTATCTGCCCTGACCAGCATAGGCAGTATTTGAGATTATGTTTTGTTTTAAATCATTTTTACTGATGAACAAAATATACTCCCTTTAAGTGTACATTTCAATATGTTTTGATAAGGAATATGTATGTAACCACTGCAATGACAAAGATATAAAACATTTTTCCATCACCCAAAAATGTCCCATACTCCCACTTCAGCCCCAGGCAACAATTTTGTTAATCTGAGTATTCTGGGAAGCAGATGCCGAGAAAGGATTAGCCATGAAACAGGTTTAGGGGAAATGCTGTGAAAGATAAAGGGAAGAGAATCCTGAGAAAACCTGGAGAGCCTACAGAGTATGCAGTTCCAACACCTGTAAAAGAAAGGAAGAAGGCAGGACGAGGGGGTAGAAAAAGGCTTAGACTGCAGTACAATTCCAAGAAAGGTTTGGTCAGGCTGAGGGGGTGTCCTCAAGGCAGTCTCCCACTGGAGGATTCCTGTGTCTCTTAGGAATGGGCCTGAATCAGTACATCCTCTGTGCTGAGCTGCTGGCTGGGTGTAGTATCCCATTGTAGGATTACCACAGTTAGCTTACCCATTCACCTGCTGCTGGACATCACCATTGTTTCCAATTTGGAGCTGTTATAAACAAAGCTGCTGTGAACATTTATGTGTAGCTCTTTGTGTAAACGTGTGCTTTCATTTCTCTAGGTAAATACATAAGAATGGGACTGCTGGGGCATATGGTAAGAATTAATAGTTTAACGTTACAAGAATCAGCCAAATTTTTTTCTTAAGTGTTTGAGTCAGTGTACATTTTACAAGATTTCCAGTTGCCTCCATCTTCTCCAAAACATGGTGTTAGTCTTTTTAGTTTTGTCACTTTTAATGAGTATATAACAGTATTTCAATGTGGTTTTAATTTGCCTTTTCTTGATGACCCGTGATGAGAGTCATCTGTTCATATATTTATTGGTGACCCCTTTTAAAAGTTTCCAAGAGTCTCATCCCATTATAGCATCAGCTCAAAGGCCCATTACAGCATTAGCCCAAAATCACTGAAATCAGACCCAGCCATAAATGAAGTTCCAGGGTGTAATCTGTTAAGTACTGTCCCTGGGGCACAATTCCTCTCTTTTGTCAGATATATGTTGAAAATATTTTCTCCCAGTCAGTGTCTTTCCTTTTCATTTGCTGGGACTTTATGATAAGCACAATCCCTAGGCAACATATCACCGGAAAAATAAAACAAGTTTATATTTAATATACCTATGAGTGTAACAGCTCACTTGGACACACTTAGACCAAATATATGTCTTCTTAAAGCACCATTCTGTAAAAGATTTTGTTGCCTGCTTCCTCTCAGTAGGAGATCTTAACAGGAAGAACATCGGGTAGGTTGATGAAGTCTAGATAGCTAAATATCTCAAGACCTGAAGATATGGTAATTCAAAATGGTACCTAGTAATCACCTACTACATACCATTTTGAATTGCCAACTATCTACTGGATAATTCCATCTCAATCTTTAATTTGGGACATCAGAATTAACTGAAATTATTGATCCCACGAGGTGGAATGAGAATTAAAACAACTATAATTTTTAATAATCACAAATAGCATAAAGCAGTTTCTCCTTAAACAGGAGTTTCTCCTTAAAGCTTTTTTAAAAGCTTAAAAACAGCTGGAAAAACTGACTGGCCAGGCCGGATGGCTAAGATCATTGTTTCTCCTGTGATGTAGATGATTCCCTTTCCTTCTCTGTCCAGTTTCTGGTGACTCAACTCTGTATCCCAAGCTGCCCTCCACAGGGATGTTGTTTGAAAGTAACAACATGCTTATCCCTATATGTAGAACATGTTTAGTCTCTGGATTTGAAACCCTGAAGTTTTGCTCAGTGATTTTGAACACTCTTCCATGGTAATGCTGATTACTTTTTCTCTCCTGTCAAATAGCATTTAGAAAATGCCTGATGCTCTGTTCTCATCACAGGGCATGGCTTCTTATTCCCTCTGTGTGGTGCATCGTGTCTGTGTGCCTGCGTGAGGGGCCTCCCTGCTCTCCTGGTGGGTTGAGATGCCTGAACCCTCTTAGCTGGTGAATATCACTTCATTTGCTTACAAGACCAAAATAGTTTACTTGTTGGAAAGACACATAACATCATTATATTTCCTGTGCAATGTTTTAAGCTAACTCTTCAATATCTTCCTGTCTGCAGAGATTTTATTGTTCAAACACTTTACATCCATTTATTCAAAGTTTATTAACCTCTTGATCTATCAGAAAGCATCTTACCTATCAGGAGAGTAGGAGATGGGGAGACAGAAGAAAGATGGAAAGAAGGGGATGGAGAAAATAAGAAGAAAAGTGAAAAGATGCACATTTTTATCGGGTTACTACAGAGTACCTGACAGTGAAGTGATTTATCCATGTTCCTTATTGAGGGAAAAATAGTAAATAAATCTAAAAAAATAACCTCAAAGAAGTTGTAAGATACTACTTTGACTAGGAATATAGATATTCTTTTAACCTTATATCATCTAGCTATTGCACTTTGTCAGTTTTTATTTGGCTGCTAAAAACAGTGCCAATCACAGGGACTTAAAATACATATTTATCTCACATAATAGAAGTAAACAGTTGATGCCATTGATTCAGGACTTCAAGCATATTAATGCTAAAGTATCTGATATTCTCTTGACCATTTTTACAAGGTTCCAAGATGGTTGCTGTGACTTCAGCTATTTCATTTCCATTTCAGGAAGGTAGAGAAAGGAGAGGGGAAAAGGACATGTCTCCCAGCTGAGTCAGTCCTTTAAAGAGCTTTCTTGGAAGCCCAAGCCCACCCAATGGGTGGCCATTATATCTCATTAGTCACCCAACTGCAAGGAGGCTTGGGAATGTCATTTTAAACTGACCATATTACAGTAATCAAAATTAGAAGGATTCTGTTACTTAATAAGAGTTGAAATTGACTAGGCAACCAGCAGTCTTTGCAGTCCTCTTGCCCTCACACTCCAGGGCCTTAAAAGAACAACCTTACATTCCTGTTCTCTACTTAATCACTTTGCATTCACCCTTTAATACATCTAGCTTCTGCCTCCACCACTTCTCTGTAACTAGTATATTTCATCCTCTCAGCATATTACATGCTCTTATCTGGAGTGTTTATCCATAATTAAAAATGTCTTGCTTGCTTTATAGAACATTAAGGTAATTACCACCCACTGTCCAGCTACTCCTTCTCAGCCTCCTTTCTTGGCCCCTAACCCTTCTGATTCCTATGCATTCTCTCTAGCAATATTTTTCACATCTGTGGCATCAATTTTAATATGACCTATACTTCTCAACTATGCTTTCTTCTCATTCTCAGACCTTGAATTGCTAATCACTTACCAGAGACCATTTTTAAATGCCAACTACCTATTTAGAAAATTCCATCTGGATATTTTACAGGAAAATCAGATTTTAGATATTCAAATCAAACTTGTCTGCCTCCTCTTCTTTCACCTGAAACCTTCCATATTTTCTATCCCAACTGATGTTACAGAACTAATAAAGAGGCCGGGCGCGGTGGCTCACGCCTGTAATCCCAGCACTTTGGGAGGCCGAGGCGGGCGGATCACAAGGTCAGGAGATCGAGACCACGGTGAAACCCCGTCTCTACTAAAAATACAAAAAATTAGCCGGGCGCGGTGGCGGGCGCCTGTAGTCCCAGCTACTCAGGAGGCTGAGGCAGGAGAATGGCGTGAACCCGGGAGGCGGAGCTTACAGTGAGCTGAGATCCGGCCACTGCACTCCAGCCTGGGCGACAGAGCGAGACTCCGTCTCAAAAAACAAAAAAACAAAAAAACAGAACTAATAAAGAATCAGGGGGGAAAAAGACATGACCAAAAAGTATTCATCCTTTATTATGAGGCAGAGTCAATGGTTAAATATTTTCGTGTCCCGTCTTGAGGCAGCGCTCCTTTCACGGGGGCACTAGCTGAGGGGTGTCTGTTCCTGCAGACCCCTGATTCAGCGACAGATGACTGAGGTACACTGACACACAGATACTCTGCTCTGCCAGTCCAGCTGAGGGTCCGAGTCGCTTACAGACTCCAAGTTGAGTTCTGTAGATAGTTGTGACTCAGCCCTCATCCGCTAGTCAGGCTCGCATTTATTCAGTAAGACTAATTAACAAAAGTTGTGAGTAAACACCACTAGAGGGTAAAGATTAAAGGCCAGGTTCCGAGGCCTAAACCAAACACCATTTGTGGGTGATAAACTTCTGCCAACCCCTACCTGCCACCAGTAGGAGGCAGTAAAGTACCCGCGGGTAGGTGTAGTTTGAAAGGTTAGTCTTAAGCCCACATAAGTAAGCAGGTTAGTAAGATAAACTTCCCACATTCCTTTGTACTTGCACCCTATCTTTCCGGCTCCTGCAAAGAGACCCTGGCTGCCTTCAGCCAAGCAATCTGAAGCTATGCAAACTCTTGGGCCTTCCAAGAGAGTTTTTGGCTATTATATAACCATCTTTAATATTTTTCCCACCATCCTGATTGAACCCCAACACCATCTCATTTCATTGTCACTATAATCCTACAAGAAAGGTACTTTATTATCTGCAGGATACAGGTAAGAAGACTGAGACTTAGAAAGGGTTAATAATTAATACCAGAGAGATAGTAAATGTTACTCCCTCCCGGCCTCAAATCCAAAATCATTATATTAGGCTGTTTCCCCTTTTTTTCCTATTAAGATATCTGACAAAACTTTCCTATATATGTATCTGCCTAGGTAAAGTGACTTATTCTACCACAACCCTCACAAAATTCAGTGGAGTGCACCCTATAATAAATCTAAATAATTCATTTATCCCACAGCCATTGCTTTAATGCAGGATCTTTGCATATCTTATCCCCACTAATACAAATAGCTGTTGAAGTCTCCATACCAGTGTTACCAGGTTTTATTTTCTTCCTTCTCCCCTGAAGAAAGAAATATTTGTAAAACTAGATTCTGACCATGGCAGTACCTTGATGGTATTCCTTCAGTGACGTTGTATTATGCACAGCATGAGGGCCAGGCCCTCGGGATGATAAGCAGAGTTGGCCATGGCTGGGCCCATGTCTGCTTCTCCCTCACGTCTGCCCTCTTCTTTAGCTATGAGGAGCTTCTTGGTGACTTATTATCCTTGCATATAGTGATCCCTCTGGAAGTTACCTCCCCTCAGCCCATCTTCATAACTTCCTAACATCTTTTGACATTTGGATTACCTATGACGCTCTCATTTTCTGTATTAGTCTGTTCTGCATTGCTACAAAGGAATACTTGACACTGGATAATTTATAAATAAGGATTTATTTCACTCAAGGTTCCGCAGACTGTGCAGGCATGGCACCAGCATCTGCTCAGCTGCTGGAGAGGCCTCCAGAAGCTTACAATTAGGGGCAGAAGGTGAACGGGGAGCTGATGTATCACATGGCAAGAGAGGGAGCACGAGAGCGAGGCAGAGGTGCCAGGCTCCTCTAAACAACTGGATCTCACATAAACTCATTGCAGAGAGGCCACCAAGACCATTTATGAGGGGTCCATCCCCATGACCCAAACATCTTCAACCAGGCCCCACCTCCAACACTGGGGATTACAATTCAACATAAGATTTGAAGAGGACAAACATTCAAATTATAGCACCCCTCTGGGAAGTTCCCTAGCTCTTCCAGGCAGATATAGGGCCTTAAATGCTCACAGTCAAGTGCAAGATACACGTGAAAATGTGTCATATATTAGCATGATACCCTGCCACAGGATAGATTTCAGTTGTCATATTAATATAGATATTGTTATTTTTCTGTAAACTTATTTGTTTATCCCATTTCTTCTCCTGCCTCACAATTAACATAAAATAATGAAGTTAACCGAGTTTCTGTAAGATGTTATTGGCATAAGAATGAAACCAACAAGTATCTTATCCTTTGGCAATACTCTGGGAGGAAAAAGCATAACCAATCATGTCCATGGACAAACAGCCAAGAAAAGCAAGAGGTATGTTCTAAATGCACAGGAATTTCTTCCTTTCTTACTTTATACCACATGGGATAATTACTCCTGATTTTCAGAGTATTCATCAGCTTTGCTGTAGTAACAAACCGTCTCAGGTTTCAGTGGTTTCCTACAATAAATTTTTCATGCCCATTCATGTTAAATGCAGCTGCAGCTCTGCTACAGGCGGAGGCACTGCTCCATGGGTTTTCTCATTCAAGGACCAGGACGAAAGAACAGCCACTATCTGGGACTTGTCATAATACCATGATAGCAAGATGCCTCACACAGTTGCATTTCATGATTCTGTCACATCTACTCACATTTACCTCAGCAAGTCACACAATCAAGGCTAGGGCAGAAAGTGAGAAAGTACAGGGAGATACTGAAAGTGACATGGTAAGGGCAAAGAGATACAATCCTCTTATAGGGAAGGGGACAAAACAATATTTCAATCTACCTTATTCAACCATTTGTTTCTAAACTTCTTTTTGTAGACCTCATACCACAGTGGAAAGAGGACACATCAGAAGTCAGATGGGATCATCTATCTCAGCTCTTGTCCAACTCAACTTCACTGACGTTTGGTTTCTTCATTTATAAAATGAAGGGATAGGACTAAATCATCTAAAAAATACCTGTCCAAATAAGCCATCCAAGTTTTGTGTGACACTTTCTTATTCTGTCATAATTGGGAAGGAAATGCAAAATGCAACAAGAAAAACTAGTTTCTGTTTATAAGGACTGGTTCAAACACATGATGTCACAGATGTAAATTCTATTATATTTTATTGGGAGGCTGTTGGTTTTTTTGTTTTTTTTTTTTTTGTAACATATTGACATAACCAATTTGTTACTCTTTCATTTGACAAATAAACATGTCAGCCACAGGTACTCAAGTCTGCTATATTAGTCTGTTTTCAGGCTGCTGATAAAGGCATACCTGAGACTGGGAAGAAAAAGAGGTTTAATAGGCTTACAGTTCCACGTGGCTGGGGAGGTCTCAGAATCATGGTGGAAAGCAAGGAGGAGCAAGTCACATCTTAAATGGATGGCAGCAGGCGAGGAGAAACAGAGAGATAATTTGTGCAGGGGAACTCCTTTTTAAAAACCATCATATCTCATGAGACCCACTCATCATTGCAAGAACAATGAGAGAGACCCGCCCCCATGATTTAACTACCTCCCACTGGGTCCTCCCACAACATGTGGGAATTGTGGGAGATACAATTCAAGATGAGATTTGGGTGGTGACACAGCCAAATCTTATCATCAAGAAAGTTGCAAATGATGGTCTTTCCATTGCAAGTAACAGAAAATCCAACTCACATTGTTATACACAATAAGATGATTAATGGGTTAAGATAGCTCAAAAGTCTATAGGGGAAAATGGCTCAAATCAGGTGTGACTTGATTTGATAACTAAATCATTTCACCAAGACCCTGCCAGCTTTATCCCAAGACTAAGTCTTCTCTTCGTCACAAAACAATTACCAGCTGCAATTTGAGTAATGTATGCTCTTCCTTCCAGTCACAAAGGAAGATGTTTGCCACCCTAACTATTGACTAAAAGTTCTGGGCTTTACTCTGAGTGGACAAACTTGTGCCAAGTTCTTAACCTTGAACCAATCTCAGTTAGAAAGAGAATATAAACGTGCTCTTCAGCTTCTGCCTACTCAGATCCCCTCGCTTCGCCCAGTGGGGAAGGAAAACAGCAAACGCTGGAGAAGCAATCAGTCAAATCAACATGGAAAGTCAAAGATTTAAAGAGAATGTTTTAATGACTGCTTTGTACACTTTATCAATACTAAGGAATATATCACATAAAGAGATATAAGATGATGGGAAATAATCCATGACATTCACATATCCATGAGCATACTTTATGCTTCTAAAAAAATTATGACTTTTTCTAATCTGAATTTTGTAAATTTTCAGTGTGTTTTCCTACTGAGAGTGTTTATGTTGAAGAAAGTTAAATTTTCCTATTTTTAGAGTTTTTAAAAATCTTTCTGGAAAAAAAAAAAGGTTCCACTATAAATGGTTCAATATTTATGGTGGAGAAAACATAAATCTAATTTATCAGCCTTAAAAGTTACCCCTGATTCTTTTATATTGATTTCAACTTATTTTGCTTGATTACCTCTTTTGTTATCATAAACAGAATGTTCTTTTACCTGGGGGCAGAAATAAGAAAGCACTCTATTTGAGGGGAAACAGTCCTAGATTAAAACACACAGCACATGACAAATATCAATCCCTTTTTGTTCCTTTTAATTTCAATATTATTCTCTTATTCCCAGAGGAATCCTTGGAAAAGCAGGGCATATGAGTAGCTTGTGGCGGAGCTAAACAGGAGAAAACAGCTTTTAGCTTCTGGAGAATCAGGTCTTACAGATATGCCTTCAATCTTTTGTATGAAATATTGGGAATTCCTAGAGCATCAACCACATTTATTCCAAAGGAAATGCCAAAATGTATTCCAAACATAAATATAAGTGATTTTTGGATTATCTAATTTTGTTCCTCTCCAATAGCTTAGAATATTAAGTCAACTGCATATGAACTTCTTATTCACAGTTAAACAGAATATAGCCTCCTCCGAATTATTCCTGCTAATTATGGGGAAAGAGAAGAAATGTCATGAATAAATTAAATTTGTAGGTGAACAAAAATAACTGTATTTTCATGGCGTATTGTATTTATCCTTTAGCTAGAATGTCTCACAATACATTACAATTTCTATTACAAGTCTAATGTTTTAGCTATCAGTCTTGAAGTTCTGGGGTGCCAAGTTATAAGGAATTGAGGCAGGTACTACAACTATAGAAATCAGCAAGTCATAGTTAATCATCTCAAGGAATGTAAAGTCTCACAGAAGACACAGATAAGAATACTAAGGTTTACAAAACAGTAAGATAATTGCTACAATTGCTGTAGGGGAACAAGAACAGGAAGGGGAGAGCCTGAAGAATACAGAAATTCTAAGTCTAGGTAATATAGGAGCTGAATGTTAAACAATGAGGTATCTAGACAGCTGATGAGAAACGTCATATGTGGCCAACATACATGAAATAAAGAGATCCAGGGCTTGCAAAGAAAACCACACAGTTCCATAGAGCTTTGGCCAGCTCCAGGCAGCAGTACAAATCTGAGGTGGGCTGCTGCCAGAACCTTTTTTGGCATCACAAGCAGTTACGGAATAAGACTACAGTATCATGCAAAGAACCAAGTACCTAAAGATTTATTCTTTTAAAACATAGATTTCTGGACTCCACACCTAATCAGGAAATGAGAACACTGGAGCTGGCCCCAAGATTCTGTATTGTTAACAAATGATCCAGATATTTTAAATGTTTACTAAAATGTGAAAATTATTGTTTTATTACATGGAATGCACATTATAATCACCTGGGAAGCCTTAAAAGATGCCAGTGACTGGACCCCACTGCAGATATTTTTACCCTGGCATCAGAAGTTTTTCATAACTCCCCGGTGATTCTAATGTGTACCAGTTGAAAACCACTTGTCTGGGGAAACAATCAGCATGTTTCCTTTTCTTTTTGCTGACATATGTCCCCAGTAACTTTTTAGTAAAACAAAATCCATTTCTCTAAGTACTAAAACTCACTTTTACCAGCAACAAAGTAATGACAATCTGTTCTTTGTGTTAGGTTTGCCAATAATTTGAAATAGACTTACAATCTAGTATAACCACCTAATTATGCCTAAATTCAAAAAAATAATCAAGATAACTGAAAGAAGGATAGACAACACCAAAGCTTTAGGGAAAAAGTATCTGATATTTTCAAATACTGTGCATTAGAATTAAATATTTCAGGAGCTCCATTTCAGGGGGCTCCAGAACTTTTGCTTCATGAATGTAATTTGATGATGATATGTCTTTCTACACATATGAATAAAACTACTAATCCTTGTGAATTTTCCAGTATAAATTCCTTCTTTTGTGGGCTGGCGTTTGTTGTGATCATTTAGGAGACATTCAGAGATATTTTACCTCATTTGTTCATTTGCTTGTTTTTCATAATAACTTTTATATTTATAATAAAACCATAAGCCGCCTTCTAAATGGACCATCACCCTCGAATCTGCACTGTATAGTCATTACCTGTTAGGCAGTGCATCCTCTATTCATTAAGAAGGAACAAGGAGGCAAATAGCCAGCAAGCTAATTTCCAGCTGTACCAGAGGATAGAAATAATTTTCGGACTAATCTCATTGCTTTGGATACAGCAACAGCAAAAAAGATAATAAAGAATATAAAAAAGATGGATATAAGAAGACAATCCATTTGTTGGTTAAAATAATAGGAGTACCAGAATTTTTAGTATATGTTAATCAAGCAATAGTGGGAGAGATGGGAAGGAGTAAGAAAAAGGCAATAAACTATTCATCTTTATCTGTTGATGAAGATAGTTCTTCACTGTCTTAAGTCTGGGGCCAGTGTTATTTACCCTGGAAACTAAGGTGGCTGAAAAGAGCAAAGAACAAGGCCATGCCTAAGTTTGTGTGCTAAGTAGTGAAACGGCCACCCTTCACAGTCTCTCAAAACTGTTTCTACATATTGATGGGAAATGACAAAGAAAAGGCAAAAGCCATTCTAAAGTGTCACCTTTATCACTTTCCTAGCAATGCCTTCAGGCCAGATAGGAGTATTTGTTTCATATTGTCCCAATAGGAAATGAACCTAATTAGATCCTATTTTTTGCTTGGCCTTATAAACATAAGTATCACCATAAGTATTCATAATACTACATGAGGTATTGTCCATAGGAAACCAAATACACTTACTTCCTGTCTTCTTTGATGCTAAACATCAAAAGCAACCGATTCTATGAACGGGGCAGGCAAATACCACATGAGCCTGAAACGTCTTGTAGTGCCAGAAAGTAGGAAGTACTTAAAAAACAAATGATGGGTCATGTCAAAGGACTCAAGAGCCAACCTGAAAGAGGTCACAATGATTAAAGCTGGAATAATTTGAACAACAACCTAATTAACTCAGTACTAGATTATAATCCAAAGTATAAAGGAAATACCCATGAGTCCATACTGATGTAAGTAAATGACTGAATAAACAAATGGGGGCAGAAGAGACAAATCTGTCTTAAAGAAGAATTCTGAATAATTTATGTAGTTACTCTCCCCTCCAAAGGGTGGAGCTTAATTCCCGATTGATCCTTTTCGTGTGGAATGGATTTAGTGAGTTGCTTCCAAAGAACTGACATCATAATCAAATACTATCTAGATATCCGGGATTGGGTCTTAGATCAGAATATAATTGGTAAAAAAAACTAGTACTATTACCTTGAAACTATTACTATTACCTATTACTAGTACTATTACTATTACGACTGACTTTGAATCTCTGCAGTAGGATGCAGAAATCTAGTCGTAACATTGGCTCCCAGGTGACATTTTTGTTCCCCACTATGGGAGGTTACAACTCTCTGGACTTCCCGAAGGATTTCCATTCTTAGTTTTAGCTTCTTTCTGTGGAAGAATGTGAAACATTTTGGGGTAGTCTCTTGTCTCCGCATGACTGTTGAGGCATTCCAGATTTCAGAGGCTGAGGAAGCTGTGTCTTAACTCTTCATTAGGAAGAGTATTATCAGTCTCAAAATAAAGGACTCATAGAAATAGAACTTATGTGACTATTTCTCAATCTCCACCTTTCCAAGGATGCTATCCAAATAAGGCCCCTACCACCACCCAGCTATGGACAGCTTCACTGAGAAGTGTTCATACATATTTAAACATTGTTTTAATCACTTGCTTCACTTTCGTCAATAGATTTCTTCCCACACTTACTATACTAATAATATAATAGGTTTCATATACATGATGTAATAGAGAATTAGGTTGAACCTATATGAATAACAGATCATTTAAGCTGATACTACATAGTTTAAAGATTCTCTGAAAAGATATTCTTTTCTCAAAGCTAGAATAATTTGAAAAATGTATGTGGCTTATACTTGTTCAACTTTTCTTTCATAGCTAAACTTTCCATTGCCTGCCTCACTGTGGACACATTTTTACTTTCTTCAGTTTTCATTTAAAGTGGTCAAATTGTCTTTCATGTTAATTAGCTTTAAACAAAAGAAAGAATCTCTGTGTGTGTAATATCCAACTCCAGATAGGTATTATTTCATTAACTTCATGCTTTGGAGATATAATGGCTGATTGTCAGAGCACAACAGAACTGGTATAAATTAAATCTAAATGGGTCATTCATTAAACAGGCAGTGTGAAGTATCCTGAAAAGCAAGGTCCCTTCATTTAATTTAATGGTATTTTTCCCATAAAATCACAATGTTGCTCTAGTAGTTCAAGCACATATCTATTTTAATTAATTTCTAAATTCTTTACTCAAAAATAATAACTTCAAAAGAAGAGATTAATGCTGATTACAACATAAGACAAAACAAAGCTAGACTGCCAGCCTCATCGATGTTCCTGGGCAAATGTGACTGATACCTATACATCCGTTTCTGTTTGTGGATACAATATATCCTAAGGAAATATTATGCAAAAACCTTTTGATGTTCACTAAAATATCAAGTTTAATTATTTAAGAGATACTAGTAATTTTTAAATTACTTATTCCTTTAATATTTTGAATTCTGAAGCAACACAGTGTAGACCAGGTTACATTAATAAAGTCCTTTAAACAAAAATCCTTTGTGTTCTGAAAACCTTTCTAGCACTTTCTCTCCAGCTGAAAGATATATGTGTTCTCATGATATTTGGCTGGGTTTTAGTATATTCAGGGGGAAAAGTCTTACATTTAGAACATATAGAAGTCTAGTCGTGACTTTTTAAACAAAAATTCTCTTATGCATTCATTCAGCAAAAATTTTCTTAGCCCTTATCATATGCCAGGCACTATACTAAACCCTTTAAGAACAAATGCAAATATAGTAGACATTTTCCCTGCCCTTACAAAATCTGGAACCTACTGCTATTATTATTTCTAAAAGTATAGTGACTCTGTCATTTTCACACTAGGTAGATTCATAGCTTATTAATCTGTAAGATTTTTTTAGTACTTAATTGTTAGTGTCTCAACACACAACAAAAAACAAATAGGAAATTTTAAACATGGTAGAAACCTAAGCATATATCAAAGATGAAATAATTCATGATGAAGGCATTAACAGTTTTACAGAATTAGTAATCATAGCGCATCTTGGCCTTTTGGCTAAAATCAAGTGTAGCAATCATAGCATTTATTATATAATTCAGCCAATTATATGGTAACATTAGAAAACAAGAAACTATCTGACAAAATGCTAATTCTGTGATATAAATTACACTCCCTAAAAAATTAGGAGTTGATCCTTAGGAAGTTTATTAGAAGAAATAAACCCTGAATGCAGAAAGTCAAGATCTTGTCCTTTCCAAGTAAATGATAATATGACGTAAATAAATGGAGGAGGAAAGGCTATCTCTTCCACTCTCCTATAAAAGTATGAAACCATGAAGCCCTTAGCCTCTTCTGATTGTTACTCTTTAGAAAATCATATTATGTAAATTAACTAGGAAGATTAATTTTAAGTAATTCACAAAAATTCTGAAACAGTTTTTCACTGTGAAATTAATACTATATACACATATTAAAATGTAAAGCTTAGTCATTTTACAACCTAATCCATAAATCAAAAACGACCTAGAAACTGCTTGGTTTCTCCCAACTTTTGGTGCAGCTCAACCTGTCCATTTGCCATTACTAAGTCAGTAAAGAACTTCTGCTGGTTGTCTAGGAAACTATAACGTAAATTGTGATAATCTCATTTTCCATAAACCTGTAAACAAGAGATAAACTGAATAGAGAAAGCACAAATTGGTTCACCATCCTCTTGGAAAAAAATAAGTTTTAAATTACCCTACAAAAAGCCTCTTTGAAATGTGGGGCATGCTGTTTTACAGTAAGAAAAAAAGAAAAGCAAGAATCTGAAGATTCTCAAGAGGTACTGGATAAATGAAGAAAGAAATGGAACATGAAGAATAATGATATACACTCATTGCAAATTCAGGAGGCTTTTTTTCTCTTGTCTAATTTAAAAATTGGACTCACAAGCCTGCAATTCTGCCAGTATTACTTTGCCTTTATCATACAGTAGGACAATTTTATTTGTTCATATAATATAAGCAATTTCAGAAAAGGTTTAATGAAAACAAAATCTCAGCAGTAGCATTTTTGTATTTCACTGAATAGTTTTAGAAACATCCAGAACTATCACTTTATTAAAATTCTAGGAATTGACTTGTGTGTAAAGGTTTTCAGTTTCCTATTTTCCAATTTTGATGTTATAAGACTAAAAAACAAGTCTCTTTATCAAAAAAGGAAGAAAAGGAGGTGGAGGAAGAGAGAAGGATGAGGAGGTGGTGGTGAGAGCAAAGTGTTAGCAATTATATCAGAATTATTGTATGGCTCATTCTGATCGTTTAGAAACCCAAGTAAGAGTTAAGAGTAGTGATGGAACAGAAAAAAAGTAATTATGTAAAATATTGATAGTAGGGAAGGTCACCAATTGAATCAAGTTTCAATTATTTTACAATTTAGATCAAAACAGCCCCTACATAGGCAGCTGTTCTATTACAAATAGAATATAAGATATAAATCAACACCTAGTTGTATTAACAAGATATGTTCCTTGACCAAACTTTAGTCAGGCTCCTCTGAACCCTCTACCCAACTAAGCTTCAACCTGTGGATTTTTCTGTCTCTGCATTGTGCTATTTTAGCAAAAATCCAAAGTTATTTTAGCAAGAATCCTCCATCCTTAATATCTGATCACCCTCGGTATCTTTTTTTTTTTTTTTTTTTCTTTTGAGACAGAGTTTCACCCTGTTGCTCAGGCTGGAATGCAGTGGCATGATCTGGGCTCACTGCAACCTCCGACTCCTGGGTTCAAGCGATTCTCCTGCCTCAGCCTCCTGAGTAGCTGGGAATAGAGGCACGCATCACCATGCCTGGCTACTTTTTGTATTTTTAGTAGAGACAGGGTTTCGCCATGTTGGCCGGGCTTGTCTCAAACTCCTGACCTCAGGTGATCCACCCGCTTCTGCCTCCCAAAGTGCTGGATTACAGGCATGAGCCACCGCCCCTGGCCTGATCACCCTCAATATCTGATGAAGTTCCTCATCCTTCACCCACCTTCCAGATCTGATCACCCTTGCCTCCCTCTGGTGACAATTCTGTTAGGTTTGTTTAATCAGAATCCCCAACTTCTGATGTTTCCTCTTTGTAATTTTTCATCCACTGACCCCCAGCCTGATCCTTGACTATAAATCCCCTCTTGCCCATGCTGTTTTCGAATTGAGCCCAGTTCTACACTGAAGTCTCAATAGTTCCCAAATGAACTCCTTTACTATCCAGCTCTGATTTTCTTTTAAAACACTCAACTAAATATTTTGCGGCCGGGCGCGGTGGCTCAAGCCTGTAATCCCAGCACTTTGGGAGGCTGAGACGGGCGGATCACGAGGTCAGGAGATCGAGACCATCCTGGCTAACACAGTGAAACCCCGTCTCTACTAAAAAATACAAAAAATTAGCCGGGCGAGGTGGTAGGCGCCTGTAGTCCCAGCTACTCCGGAGGCCGAGGCAGGAGAATGGCGTAAACCCGGGAGGCGGAGCTTGCAGTGAGCTGAGATCCGGCCACTGCACTCCAGCCTGGGCGACAGAGTGATACTCTGCCTCAAAAAAAAAAAAAAACAAAAACAAAAAACAAAACAAAACAAAACAAAAATTTAAAAAAATAAATATTTTGCTACATATCACTTTCTATGATCCTCTATTTCACACTGGTAATATCCATCTTGACAAATACTAAAACTCTCAGTCCCTTGAGATCTAAAGTGTGCTATAGATTTCTCTCATGCTCCCCTGTTGCTCCCTCTACAGGTAACCAGCAGAGAAATAACAAATATTCCAAAGATATAAGTAAATTAGACAGGAATGGGATTGGCTTCCTTAAAGATTGAGTAGGGTGGTACCTTTTCAGTCTTGAATTATTTGCTTTTACCAGCAGAGATATATGTTAACATCTTCCAAAGCTGCTTTTTGAGATGTCCTTCTCATTGAATGACCTTAAGACTAAAAAAGTCTGAAAGTCTTAAAGTTAATTGTTAACAGAGTTATCAAGGTTTAAGGACTTAAAAAGAAAGTTCAAAATCTATTTAGTGTACTTAGAATTCACTTGACAGATTTTCCCCTAAAATGAAGAAAGTAAAGGCAAATGGAATAATGTAACATGCATAGGCTTTCTCTAGAATAAAAATGTCTCTTCCAAAATAAAACTTCATGTTCCATAGTTTCTAAAAACCCAGTTTCAATTTCTACGGGAAAGATGCACATAATGCTATTACTTACCGGCTAAGGGATATGACCTGAAGAACTAGATACTTCTCTGCTGCCTTTCTTAACACCCAATATGGCCCTATCTGCAAGCATGGACTGTGAGCACGAAAGAGGGACTGTGCCAAATTTGTGACTAACTTAATGCACAGATACTAAATTACCAGTTTTATGTAGTTTTCATTTTTATTAAAAAAAAAGAAACCAAGTAATTGTGAATCTAATTAGTAATAATAGCAATCCTGCAAATTTGTATAATGCTTACATGCTTATAAATTAATGTTGCAGACATTTTCTAATCTGACCATCACTACAAATCTCTGGAGTGGACTTAACAGTTATTATCTTTATTTCACAGCAAATGGAAATCTGACTTAGAGAAGGTTTAATTCACTATACCTAAATTTTTAACCCCAGGGACATTCAATAGTACAAAGCAGAAATATGCCCCTTGAAGACAGCATTTGAAAAATACATGGTGATATTCTGATGGACTAGAAACCATATAAAATATGAGATATCAAGTATGTCCTACTTTGCTATATCAAGTGATGTGCAGGGAAAGAATTCTATGGCCCAACTAGAACTCAAGTAATACAAACATCTGCCATAATAGATTTCACTCTATTTAACGTGTGATTTTTCCTTTTTGGTATGACTTAAATAAAAAAATAAGTCAGCTGGGCATGGTGGCTCATGCCTGCAATCCCAGCACTTTGGGAGGCCAAGGCAGGAGGATCGCTTGAGTCCAGGAGTGAGAACAGCTCTGGCAACATAGCAAGACCCCGTCTCCATACGTACACACACACACACAAATTTAAAAAAGAAGCCAATAGAATTTAGTAAAACAATTTAGCATGCATTTTAAAGATCAAACCGTTACTATATACCAATGGAATTACATTGTTAGCACTCTTATCAGGAACTGCCCTTTATCCATAAGCGTCATCTAAAACTAGTACAGTAAGTGATAAATTTCCTTTTAACAAAGTAAAACATTGTGTTCTACTGCAATGACCAAATATTCTACCAGTAAATGTCAAAGGTTGGGAACACAGAACTCTTGTTTGAGATGATGGAAGGACATTTCCTGAAAGAAGAACCTGGCAAGCAACACTGGAAATTCTACTCTTTAAACTTCCCTTTATAAATCCCAGTGAAGCACCTCTCCCACTTGCGACACAGATAAAATGGAAATATTCTCATTCTTCTTTTCTATATTAGTGTTTATACATTTTATAAACATATATAGAGGCTTATGTTTCACATTTGTGTTTTTAAAATAACAATATACTTTGAAAGGTGAATCCAATGTTATTTAAACATATGTGTACAAGCCTTGGAGTTCAGTCACAAAGGTCCCATTGGGACAATTTTTTCTTTTTTCTGAATGTCACAACAGCTTTGGGTCACCAATGATTTTCCTTTGTTTTCCTTCCTGTCCTTGCCATGATCCAACCATGCCAGCAGGGAATCGGCATTATGCTTTGCAGCCAGCTTCAAAAAAGCTACATCTTCCCTAACGAGGTACTGAGAGGAGACAGCCACAGAGTCTGATAAAATTCCACTATGTAACTTTTGATGCTCCTAGCTCCATCTTCCACCCACATCAGATGAAAGTAAGAAGATATATAAGATCATGAAACATACTATAATAGAGATATCATAGCCAGGTGTATCCACAACATGGAGACCCAAACAGCTTTGACATTTATTTAACTCTGTATAATTAGAACTCAAAGATTTTAAAAGTTAGCATTTTAAATCATGCTGGGCATTATTTCAATTTTTATCACAAATTGCCTTGACAATGAAATAAAAATCATTTTCTGACCTAAAAATGTACTGTTAATAAGATGAAAATATTGCTATCATTAAAAGAGAAAAGTTGAATGATCTGAAGTCTAACCAACCTACACAGAATGACTTCAGTCCTGACAAAAACCCTCATGGGTCCCTGCAGTGAATGTAGATGCTATGGTGGGAGGTGCCCCACCTCTGTTCTCTGCTGCCAGGTGAACATCTGTTTTGGGTAGACCACAGACCAATCAAGATCAACACTAAGGTTGAGTCCTGCATAGGACTGTGGGAACCCTGGAGAAAGGAGAATTAAGGTAATAGAGAACATTCCTTACATTCTTTTCTTCAGCATAATTCCTTGACTGTATTTCTACTCCACAGTTTGCGTTAAATACAAGTTATAAGCCAGGCAGCTTAAAATTTCAAACCTTTTCTCCAGACAATTCAAATGTGCTCTAGTGAAGAAGAGTGAGGATTTTCTGCATTGTCATTATGAGCATTCAGACACATGAACTCATCTGGAAGACCCATGGAGCTGACCAAGAGCCCACCTGGACAGCCTCCTGAGAAAGACTGCATTACCTGGCTTTGGAGGAGAGATGCCAAATACCTCAGAATGTCCTCACTTTGTTGTCTAGTCGAGACCTCATGGTCTCCTATAAAAGTTATTAAGATTGCCGGGCGCGGTGGCTCAAGCCTGTAATCCCAGCACTTTGGGAGGCCGAGACGGGTGGATCACGAGGTCAGGAGATCGAGACCATCCTGGCTAACACAGTGAAACCCCGTCTCTACTAAAAAATACAAAAAACTAGCCGGGTGAGTTGGCGGGCGCCTGTAGTCCCAGCTACTCGGGAGGCTGAGGCAGGAGAATGGCGTAAACCCGGGAGGCGGAGCTTGTAGTGAGCTGAGATCCGGCCACTGCACTCCAGCCCGGGTGACAGAGGGAGACTCCGTCTCAAAAAAAAAAAAAAAAAAAAAGTTATTAAGATAAAATTCCTACAAGGAAAAAAAACATTGATTTTACAGAGAAATTTTTGTGATATACTAGGAACACAATGCTGGAATGATCTGAGCCAAAATGAGGCTCTCAGGAACAAGTCTAACAATTCCTTCCTAGCTCATTGCACACAGCCCCCTAATGGGGCTCTTATCTCCATAGGTGTACAAGCAGTGTCCTTACAGAAAAAAAATTCTTGGTAGCTTGAAACACTCACAACATGTGGGTGTCTGAAACACCCAGAAATACCCAAAAGAATCTGATTTTAAGCAGCATCCTTTCACTATATAGTACATTGTTGGGATAACTAGGTAAATCAGAATGAGGTCTAAGGATTAGATAAATAGTGGTATTTATTTCCATATTTGGATGGTTGAATGGTTGTATAGAGGAATGTCCTTTTTTTATATGAAATGCATACCAAAGTACTTGTGATCATGGGCTATCAGGTCAGCAAGTTACTTTCTTATGACTGAAGAAAATAAAAGTTCCATGTATTAAGCTTGCAACTTTTTATAAGTAAAAATTTCTTTAATTTTTGCATTTATTTGTTTACTAGTTTTTGCTTATATGTGCTTTTAAAAATTACAGATACACACACACACTCTGTACAACCTGGCCTAAACCTGTTATTTCAGTATCTTTACTTATATTCCCCTTCATAAATCCTGTACTCCCATTTGTCTAGTTTATTGGCTGTTCCCCAACATAGTATGCAGACTTTTCCACTGACATGACTTTGCTTTAATTGTTACCCTCACCCAAGGAACTTTCCCTGCAAAAAATCTGCCATGAAATTCTACTTATCCCTGAAGACCAGTTTAAATGGTGCTATCTCCATGAAATCTTCTATCAGAGCCTAGTCTGATGCTTCATACTTAGTACGTGCTCAAAATATATCTGGTGAAAAGAATTCAGTCACTTAGGATTGGAACACTTAATGGTAAGTTAATAGAAATTGTACATGAGAAATCAGTCCAAAGGTAGATGAACACTTAACTTTTATTCTATGAATAGGAGGTAAAGAATGTATTATCCAGGGTTCCCCAGAGAAACAGAACCAATATATAAAGAGATTTTATTTTAAAGTATTATCTCACACAATGATAGAAGTGGAGAAATCCCACAATCTAAGAGATACAGGAAAGCCAGTGGTGTTTTTTGAAGGAAAGCCTGAGAGCTGGAGGGCCATGGTACAGAATCCAATATGGGCCTGAAGGCCTGAGAACCAGGAATGCTGAGAGGAGCAGATCAATTCCAAGCTCAAGGAGTCAGGCAGAGAGCAAATTCAAACTTCCTCTGCCTTTTTGTTCTATTCAGGCCCTCAATGGATTGGATAGTGCCCACCCACGCTGGGGAAGGCCATCTGCTTTACTCAGTCCACCGATTCAAACGCTGGTCTCTTCCAGAAATGTCCTCAAAGACACATGCAGAAATAATCTTTAACCAGCTATCTGGGCATCCCATGGCCAGTAAAGTTGACACATAAAATTAGCCATTAGAAAGAAGAGGGTCAAAAAAGGGATATACGGTGCTTATCTGCAGGTAAATTTGAGACTGCAATGTAAAGACCCATGGGAAAGAATGTAGAAGAGATTCAAATAATTGTAATTGGCAGTATAGAAACCTAGCCTTGCTATGTTGAAGCACTGGCTAATAAACTAGAAAGCTATTAAAACAAAATAAACTTGAAAGCTATTGAAACAAAAAATAAATGAAGACATTTTCATGTACAAGCAATTAAACAAAGCAAAACAAGAGCTCTAAATACATAGATAATGTGTTTAGATACAATTTTGACTGACTGTTTGAAGAAACATGGGGTTGGATCACAGGAAAAGATTAATGATAATCCTAAAACATTGTGAGGGGTAGAACAGCCCCCCAAAATGACATATTCTGACTGTATATTTCTTAAACCATTCTCTTCAGAAAAGACGCTCTAAATTTAAAATACAATCATGAGCCGCTTAACAACAGGGATACCTTCTCAGAAATGTGTTGCTAGGCATTTTTGTCATTTTGTGAACATCCTAGAGTGTACTTATACAACCTAGATGGTACAGCCTACTACATGCCTAGGGTAGTTGGTATAGCCTATTGCTCCTAGGCTGCAAACCTGTACAGCATGTTACTGTACTGAATACTACAGGCAGTTGTAATACACTAGTGGGTATTGACATATCTAAACATAGAAACAGTACAGTATGAAAACAATATAAAAGATAAAAAATGGTACACATATATAGGGCACTTATTATGAATGGTGCTTGATGAACTGGAAGTTGCTCTGGGTGAATCGATGAGCGAGTGGTGCATAAATGTGAAGGCCTAGGCCATTACTCTATACTACTGTAGACTTTATAAATATTGTACACTTTGGTTGCACTAAATTTATTTTTAGAAATTTTTCTTTCTTTAATAATAATTAATCTTAGCTTACCGTAACTTTTTGTATTAATAAATTTCTTAATTTTTTAAACTTTTTTGACTCACATAATAACACTTAGCTTAAAACACAAATGCATTGTATGGCTGTAAAAAAATTCTTTACATCTTTATTCTATAAGCTTTTCCTATTTTTAAAAGTCTTAACTAATTTTTACTTTTTAAATTTTTTTGTTAAAAACTAAGACAAACACACACATTAGCCTAGGCCTACACGGGATCAGGATCATCAATATCACTATCTTCCACTTCCACATCTTGTCCTACTAGAAGATTTTCATGGGCAATAATATGCATGGAGCTGTCATTTCCTATAACCATAGCTTCCTCTAGAATACCTTCTGAAGGACCTGCCTAAAGCTGCTTTACATTTAATTTATATATATAATATATAAGTAGAACGAGTATACTCTAAAATAACAAGTACAATTATGGTAATTACAGAAACCAATAACATAGTTGTTTATTATCATTATTAAATATTATGTACTATACATAATGTATGTGCTATACTTTTATACAACTGGCAGTGCAGGAGTTTTGTTTATACCAGCATCAGCAAGACATACGAATAATGCATTATGCTACTATCTGAGGCATTAAAACCAGAGTGAATCCATCTTGAAAAGGGGCTGGGTAAAATGAGGCTGAGACCTACTGGGTTGCATTCCCAGGAGGTTAGCATTCTTAGTCACAGGATATTTACAGTTGGGTCTGTTATATCCTGGGTCTGTTAAGTCCTGGGTCTGACAGGAAATAACAGACCCGGGAAATGTCCTGATGTCCCAATATCTTAAGAACAAAAGCATTCTTAGTTTAAGAATAAGTTTCACTTTAAAGATAAAAATGTAGATTATTAAGACAGTAATTATACACCAATTAACAATCTTTTTGTCACAGTCCTTGTAGTAGAGCACATCTCTTCCATGATATTTTGTTTTCTTACCTTATGTGCAAACAAGCATTGTACCTAATGTGGATGTGTTCCTCCTCTTGCTTCTGGGAATGCCCTCCTCTGTCTATGGAGCAGCTATTCTTTCATTCCTTGCTTTCTTAATAAACTTGTTTTTACTTCGCTCTGTGAACTCACTCCAAATTCTTTTCTTGCACAAGATCCAAGAACCCCCTCTTGGGGTCTGGAAAGGGGCTTCTTTCCCACAACACTGGAACGTCACTAGGCAATAGGAATTTTTCGGCATCACTATAATCTTATGGTACCACCATTGTTTATACAGCCCATCATTGACCAACATGTCATTGTGCAACACATAACTGTGTATGTATCAGTCATAGCTATGAAAGGCCAAGTATATAACTGCTAAAGAGACAAAGCATTCCAGCTTCTCCTTGAATTTCCTGTCAAATAAAACCTAGAAGTCAATGATGGTGATTCCTATACATCCAGAGTATTTAATCAGAGGGCTACCATGAATTGAGCAAACATTGCAGACTGTTACATTAATATGAATTCTACATTTTAAGACGACTTCCTCCAAAGATTGGAAAAAGAACAAAAATGGTTTCAGTTTCTGAAGGAAAATATTGGAATTACGCCAGTCTTCAAGAATCAGCAGTTTGGCAAATGAAGATCTCACAAAACAAAAATAAATAATTTTATACTCAAAGTTGCCATGGCGCAACATCTGTCACTTCACCCTTAACCTTAAACTGTTTTTCTCTATGACATTTTAGGAGGTTAAATATTTCTATTAAGCTGTGGATCGCCTGTTTCTCAATACACTTCACTAACCAAGTTCACTTATAATACCCAAGAAATAAATCTTGCACGGTCTTTACAAAGAAATGCATTTTTATAAAGATTTCCTGAGTAAAATATATTGATCTCAAAAGAGCTTGAAACATCTCCTTTTATTTATGGCTTCATGTTTCCCTGTTTCTAGCATGTCCCACAGACAGATATGCTAGATTTCTTTTTCTTTCTCACAGCAGCCTCCTGAGCCTAGTGTGCCTTGAGGAGGAAGACCCTTAAGACACTTTTTGACCCTGAGATTCAGTCATCTATGAATGTAAAAAGGTCTTTGAACTGATCAATTAGAATTAACATTGTAGGTTTCAAGTCCCCTTTAGCTTTCTCCTTTTCAGAGCTGAAAATTAAACTCATTAGGTAAAAAGAAATCATGAGGCCAATTTTTTGCAAATTATGGTTCCCTTGGGGTGCTTTCCTAGGGAAGAATTAAAGGATAAGAGGCTCATTTGCACTCTAGGAATGAATAATAATGGCTTATAATGACCATAACAATAAGCATCAGCCTATGCAGTCTAGGGTTTGGAATAAATCAGGGTGGATCTAATACTAACAGGCAGTCGGCAGAGGGCCTAATGAGAAAGGCAATTTCTGTCATGCCTTTCCATTAATTTGTGGTTTGCTTTTTGTGGGTATTGATCTGTAGGTGACCTTTAAGAAATGTCTCTTCCAGGCATGCTTGCTTTCTCTTATCTCTTGATTTGGAGATCACTAGATGTTACTGAGGAAGACCAAGAAGAGAAAAATATGTCTGAAATATGTGAAGAAGGCCTAAGCAAATATTCAGTCTATTTTAGTCTATTTAAGTGAGTTGCTAAGCCTAAAATATTAATAATTGTCGAGAGGTTTATTTGGGAAGACCCAGCAAATTGTAGTAAATCTCTTTCTGCATAAAATACTTCCTGAACCGAATTCTGAGTGGAATAGTGGAAACACTTCACACTTACAAAGTCGATGATATCACAACATCTTAAATTTTTCCATAAAATAACACTATCATTCTTTCATCCGTAAATGGAATATTCGAAGGCCAGCTGCGTCTATGATAGAAACAGGAGGCAGCCAAGGCCTCCCACCCCTATCCCTCCAGGTGAAACCCTGCCTTCAATCCTAAAAACAGCCTGAAGGCTGAAAAGCTGAACTGCCAGTCCCGGATGAAGCCCGCCCTTTCCCCGCCGCCCCCGAGACCTCCCCCGTCCCCGACCTCCCCTCCACCCCGACCTCTCCCACAAGACCTCCCCGCCTTCTCCCCTCCCCCGCTTCCCTTTATTCTTTCCGAAGAAGTAAAGAGAGGCTGCGCACTGAGAGGCCGGGGTGGGGCCTCGGGAAGTTCCGCTGTTTGCAGGGAGGAGAAGCCTGGCCTAGGCTCTGCTGTTCCTGGGTGGTGACTTGGGATTCAGTCTGTGAGGTGGAGGCTTGTTAACAGGAATTCCTCTCGCTTTGCTGAGTTTTTTTCCTTTTCGCCCAATAAATTTCGTTCCCCCTCATCCTTCAAAGTGTCTGCGAGCCTCATCTTTCCTGGTCGTGTCACAATAACCTAGCTTTTTCCTACAATATCTATACAAACAAACTCATAAATCATGTGGCTTCCCCTGGTCTTTTGAAAAAAGAGCAAATTAACTTGAAAGTAAATGTTAACATTTTAAACAACCAATTAGAAACTAGTATTGAAAATCAGTTGTTTAGTTAAGACAAGCTGTATGTTCTATAAAGTGATGACTGATTTTTATCACTTCGGGAGGAAAATTTTTCAGAAGAATTTGTCCCTTGGTATGTAAATACTAAGTTCCAGAGAAAAAAACATAGTCTAAAATTCAACAGAGCTGAGTAGCACTGTGTTGAATTTTACTGTTTTCAATTATTAACAAATTCTTATTTTTGGCTACTCTCAATAAAATTTAACAGTAAATAGTACAGTGTAGCGTTTCAAAGTTAATGAGAATTATTAATAGTAATTTTTATCATATGCCCTCCCTACAATGCTAGTAGATTAATAACTAAATAGGGAAGTTACCCACAGCTTGGCTGCCAGGAAGAATTACATAAACTAATTAACAGAAAATCTTGGAGGAAACTGGTTTCATTTAAAATCTTGATAAAAGAAGGGAAAGATGCCAAAAAGGAAAAAATAAGTAGATTTTCCTACATACTAACTATTGTTTCTTTGTAATAAAATATATTGTAGCCAGAATAAAAGGTAAAAGGCTAATAAATATTTTCAGAAAAAACATAAAACTGCAAAGATAAAATGCAAGCACATATAAGGAAAATTAGTAAACAAATAAAAGGAAAAATTAAATAAAATTTTCATTTAAATGTGGAAAACATATACCTAATAAATATACACAGTGAAAATACAGTAATAATTTATGCTAATGTTTAATGTGTATAATAAAATAATTTATGATAACGTGTATATTTACATTGATATCATTTTAGAAATCATTTTTACTCTGGGTTCCAAATATTACATAAATGTTAGTCTCCTTCAATGCAGTAATCTCACTCTAGGGAATTTTCCTAAAGATTATGTAAAATAACTAATATTTCTATTCATTGTAGATTTACTTATAACAGAAAAAGACCTAGCTACTTGGCAATAGTTATTGCCAAATGGTTAAGTAAATTCTGGCCTATCAATTCGATGAAGTATTACTGGGCAATAACTAAGTTGCTATTTATGAGACTTCTGTAGGAACATTTGACAAATATTAAGTGCAAATAACTGTCAAAAACTTTACATAGCTGCCAAGAATAGAAAAGAACATGGAAAAAATTTTGAGTGGAAATATCACGAATGCTATGTCTAATCTTTTGCCACATTTTTATTCTAGCTTATTTACAGGGAAAGACAGTAGATTAAAAGCTTGCTCAAGCTTTTATTGGAATTCAATGATTTCAAAATAGTGAAATATCAGTTATTCTAGCTGAATTTGCATTGTACTTTTTTTCCAAAAACAACGTCCTTCAAGTATAAATGTGCTGTAAAATAATATTCAATACAATATTTCACCAGCGCAGTTAACTCAGACAGACAACGTTTGACAGGACGTTATACTGAACTAATTGATAACGTTTTAGATTTCAGAACTAGGAACTAAGGTCTGGCACAGACCGAAGGCAACCCAGATAGAACCACAGCTGTTTTAAGTAGATATCGTCTCGAAGTTCTTAGTGAGGAGAAAGTAAAACTGATACGAGAACTCTCTTCTATATTCTTTATAATTTACCTATATGGTTATATGAAAAAATTGTCACAGGAATTTCATTAGAATGTAAGCTCAGTCTGCCTCCAAAATGCTTTGGCTGCTTTCTTAAAACCCTGAGTCAATTAGAGCAGGGGTCAAAAGCTAAGGGCCTGGGGGAAATCTGGCTTACAGATTTTTGTTTGTGTGGAAATAGCTTTGATAAAGTTTGAACTGATATACTTCATGGTGGTGTTAGCAGTCTAGACCAATTCAGACATTTATGTTACTTGCCTGGATCCCAGAGGCATTTAAGCTGATGATGTCTGTATTAGGACATTTGAGACCCAGAAATGGTGAAGTGACTGTGATCTGAAAAGTCTTCCGAATGGGCCCATTATGGGATCCCCCTAGAGCTCCCTAATTTGCTGATAGCTCAATTTTTCTAGGAGGCCTGGGACTGTGGCAACTGAATTTCAATTCTTCAATTCTTCATGGATATGTGGTTGCAGAGGTTGGGGAGATAGGATCCTCTCACCCCTGAGCTTTCTTATCTTAGCCCCAGGGGTTGAGATATTTTGTAGCTGTTGTCTTGGGATCAAACCATCAGTGTAAGGTTGGAATCGACCAGCCTTCAGTAAGTTAGAAAGCACTTCAGTAAGTTAGAAAGCACTTTTCCCCTTTCTGTGCCTCCTACTGGAGAAAGACAGCTCCCAGCAACCCTTAACTGACTAGCAGATGTAATATTCTAATATAATGATGTTGGCACTATTGATAGTATATGGAGAGTTTTCTGCCCCTGTTTAAAACGAAAATACAATCATTTGGAACATATTGCAATTAGGCATGCATCTCACATAACACCCTTTACCTGAGAATCTCAGATGTGTATAGAAATTAGCTGATTTACCTTTAATGAATGATATATTTTTAATTCTTAGAGCCTGCAGACCGCATATAGAAAACATAAATGGAATTCCAAGGTTGAAAAAAAAGACATAGTAAAACAAATAAAAAACATTGTCTTTTCAGGATGGTTGAATATGTCCAATGGGAAGAAACATTGTGTGCAATAGATAAAGGCATCAGTGTGACATGATTATGAAAAAGCATGTTTTTCCCTCTAGCATTTTTCACAATCAGATTCAAGTAATAGTTAAATATTTCTCCTTTGTACCAAGAGCATCTATTACTCAGGCATCTTTAACTTTTGGTGACATCTACTGTACAAAGGGGAAAATGCTATGGAGTCATTCTAGGAATGATAGTTGAGCTGCTCAGAGCGTATCTAGCTGTTATTTCTTCTTTTTCTTCTTCTTCTTTTGTATTTACAATGCTATAACTTTTTTGATATTTCTCCTCAATATAAGTAGTCCTCATTTTAAAAATTAAGTACATTTAGATAATTGCCATATGCATTGTGTCATAGAAATATTGACCTGAACTGGCAAATTCTAACTTAATTTTCTGGCAAATAATTTAAAGATTGCATTTCAACTTAATAACTTTGCTAAAACTCTGGTCTCATATTAGGAATGACATTAAAGTGGATATTTAAGTACATTATCTTATATTTAAAGACAACTACATCTGACGGCTGATTAAAATGTTATCAATATTATAACAGTAATATTTACAGTTAAGACTTGAATTTTAAAGGCAATTAAAGCTCCTAATAGGTTGTCAACTTTACTATCTAGTCCCTGTTCTAGCTGTAAAAAATAAGCACAATTATCTAGTATGCACCAGAAAATAGGCATCATTTATACACACTCCTAATTATGCTATATCTCAATCCTTTGACTCTGTTCCACAAATGATGGTTTGAAAAACATTTACATACTTCTTAGCTCTTGATTATAACTAGGAAAATCTCTGAGGCATATGGTAAATCAACAACAAAGTAAACCACTTTTTTATTGAGTATTCATTATTTGCAGGTATTCTGAAAGACACTTTTACCAAGGTAACGTGATAAAATCATCTAGCTCCCAAAGAAAAGTTCAAAATAGGAAGATCTCAAGTTCCATAAAACAGCCTAGTCTCACCCACTCCTGTTAACAGGTGAGAAGATACTTCCCCCAACTGACTATGGTTCTCCAGTTCTTAAAAACCAAACACAGTTTTTTCTAATTCTGTGAAGAATGTCTTTGGTAGTTTGATAGGAATAGCAAAGACATGTAATCAACCTAAATGCCCATCCATGGTAGACTGGATAAAGAAAATGTGGCACATATACACAATGGAATACTATGCAGCCATAAAAAGAATGAGCTTATGTCTTTTACAGCATCATGGATGGAGCCAGAGGCCATAATCCTAAGTGAACTAACACAGGAACAGAAAACCAAATATCACATGTTCTTATAAGTGGGAGCTAAACATTGAGAACACATGGACACAGAAAAACGAAACCATGGACACTAGGGCCTACTTGAGGATGGAGGGTGGGAGGAGGGAGAGGGTCAAAAAACCACCTTATTGGGTACTCAACTTATTACCTGGGTGAAAACATAATCTGTACACCAAAACCCCATGGCACACAACATACCTATATAACAAACCTGCACATGTATCTCTGAACCTAAAATTCAAGTTCTAACAAACAAACAAAAATGCTTATTCTTCTAATCTATGCATTGTAACCTAGTAGACAGACAGCCATTTCAAAGTTTTTGGTAGGAGAAAAACCATATGTGGTTGAAATAAACAAAACTAGAGTCTCATGCAATGTTACATGAACAGGTTAAACTATTAAGCAATTCCTTTCCTATTGTGACTTCCTTTTCAGTCCTCAATATCCTTTTATTTAAATGACCCTGAGACCCAATAACCTTCTTGAAAGGAATAACCCTTATCAATAAATACATATATACATACCTGATTATTTTTATAATTATGTGATTTAGTAATTACATATTTAACAATTATGTGATAATTATATATGGTAATTAATCTTAATTATTCTGTGAATATTTATCAGCAAGGTTGGCTTGCCTATGAACAATAAAATACATGCTATCTCTTAAGGCTTTACAGCCTAGTGAAAGAATGCATCAACAGTTGAAACCAAAACAGAATGCATTAAGTGACCAGATAAGATATTTAGCATAAATTTAGGATTTAGAAAGGAAGAGTACTTTCAGCTGAGAGAATCAGAGGAAAATTTATGGACAAACTGATCCATTTGGTCAAATATGAGCAGTGTGTTTATTTTCAAAGTGGTGGTGTAGAAAATCTAGGTAAAGAGAAATTCAAAACCCATGTCACCTTGGCAGCAGGAAGGCACAGACAAGAGTGGTCCATAGGTCTACTCATTGGATACACACTGACTATGAAAGAAACAAACAGAGGTTGGGCCATTTCATAAACGGTACTTAATTGCAAACGAAGGAGTTTGAATATTTTCACCAGGAAAATTGAGTTACTTATTTCAGATCCTCAGATCATGGTAGAGAAGTATTTTCATATCTGCCTCTCGAGTCATATTCCTTTTAGCATCTACTGAGAGCTATTTTTCTGGGTTGGGTTTACCCTAGCCTCATTCTTCTTATGCTTTTGATTTCTTACTGGCCTTAAACTAAGGCTTTTGGGTCTGTTATCTGCTATAAATATTTTACACTGGATCAGTTTATGCTTTGGATTCTGAAAAATCTTTGTTTTCTCCAATTTTCTAAATATTACAAATTGCAGACCACTGGTCCCCAACCTTTTTGGCACCAGGGACTGGTTTCACAGGAGACAATTTTTCCACAGGCCAGCGAGGATGGTTTGGGGATGAAACTGTTCCATCTCAGATCATCAGGCATTAGGTTCTCATAAAGAGTGTGCCACCTAGATGCCTCACATGCGCAGTTCATAATAGAGTTCCCTCTTCTATGAGAATCGAATGCCAAGGCTGATCTGACAGGAGGTGGAGCTCACGCAGGAATGCTCACTCACCTGCCACCTGCCACCCGCCTCCTGCTGTGCTGCCCAGTTCCTAACAGGCCACAAACTGGTACCAGTCCATGTCCTGGGGATCAGGGACCCTGTTAGACAAGCACAATTTGTCTTCAGAAATTACTTATTATACTTACTATCAATTTTTAAATACTTTACATTTCCTCCCCAAATACATTTTATCATATTCAGTCCTTGAATTTCCCTTATCACTTGTAGTAAGTAAAGGAGTATCCTGGGAATCCATCTGTCATCTCCCCTGACTATAGAAGGTGGGAAAATAATAGCATAGAAAAAGGCAAAGAGGCAGGAGGAAACTTCACCCAGACTTAATCACTCTCATCCACCTTCCAACAACCCTGAGTTATTTTCTGTTAAGGTTTGAAGTAATCCTTTCTGTGACCTGTCAACAAAATACATAAACAACAGTTTCGAAATGCCTAATATATAGGCCCCAAAATATCCACAGCTAAATTCAGTTGATAAATTCAACTGCAAATCATAAACATACACGCTACTTGAGATTCTGCCTATAATTTAATTTTCATACTAATTCTAACAATAACTCACCATTTTTCCACTATATATCAAGTCTTGGGTTTTAAACACCAGTGTGTCCGGAATTGGTGGGTCCTTGAACTCACTGACTTCAAGAATGAAGCTGCAGAACCTCGCGGTGAGTGTTACAGTTCTTAAAGATGGTGTGTCCAGAGTTTGTTCTTTCAGATGTTCACATGTGTCCGGAGTTTCCTCCTTCTGGTGGGTTCATGGTCTCGCTGACTTCAGGAGTGAAGCTGCAGACCTTCCCGGTGAATGTTACAGCTCTTAAGGGGGCGCTTCTGGAGTTGTTCATTCTTTCTGGTGGGTTCGTTGTCTCCCTGGCCTCGGGAGTGAAGCTGCAGACTTTCACAATGAGTGTTACTGCTCATAGACGGAGCACAGACCCAAAGAGCCAGCAGCAGTAAGACTTATTGTAAAGAGGGAACAAACAAAGCTTCCACATCGTGCAATGGGACCAAGCAGGTTGCCACTGCCGGCTAGGGCAGCCTGCGTTTATTTCCTTATCTGACCCCACCCACATCCTGCTGACTGGTCCATTTTACAGAGAGCTGATTGGTCCATTTTGACAGAGTGCTGATTTGTGCATTTACAATCCTTTAGCTAGACGTAAAAATTCTCCAAGTACCCACGCAACTCAGGAGCCCAGCTGCTTCCCCTAGCGGATCCCGCACTGTCCCCCAGTCCCATGCAGCAGTGTGCGCCTGCACTCCTCAGCCCTTGGGCAATGGATGGGACCTGGCGCCCTGGAGCAGGGGGCGGCACACGTCAGGGAGGCTTGGGCCACTTGGGAGCCCATGGCGGGCAGTGGGCTCGGGTATGGCGGGCTGCAGGTCCCAAGCCCTGCCCCGCGGGGAGGCTGCTGAGGCCCCGCGTGCTGGCGGTCGGCGCTGCTGGGGGACCAGGCACACCCTCTGCAGCTGCTGACCTGGGTGCTAAGCCCCTCATTGCCCGGGGCCGGTGGCGCCAGCCAACCGCTCTGAGTGCTGGGCCCGCCGAGGCTGCACCCACCTGGAACTCGCGCTCGTCCGTGAACGCCTTGCTTATCCTCGGTTCCGGTCCGCGCCTCTCCCTCTACACTTCCCTGTAAGCAGAGGGAGCCGGCTCCCGCCTCGGCTAGCGCGAGAGGGGCTCCTATGGTGCAGCGGCAGGCTGAAGCACTCCTCAAGCAGGGCCAGAGAGGGCACCGAGGTCGAGGAGGCGCCAAGAGCGAGCGAGGGCTGTCAGCACGCTGTCACCTCTCACTAGGTCAAACAAACACAATCTTCAGGTTTCAGTCTATGAGTTTATAAATTTTTTTAAATCATCTGTCACTATTCTACTAATCTCAGCTTATTGTAAAATTAAGTCACCATATGTTCTTTTTAGTTCATGGTTTCAAGGAAAATAGGACAATTTCAACTAATAAAGGGAATTATAAAGATTTTTCACATTTCTAGAACTAGTTATTAAAATGTTTGCATGAATCAACCAGCTTAATTTGGGCTCTGCACAAGTATACAGTAAGTAAGTAAAATGACCATGAATAAGTCACAGTTCTCTCCATAATTTCAACTTGGTCCACTTGCTTTGAACTGGTGTTCCCACCTGCTTCACTCTCCCTTAGATCACATTGTCAGGACTGCCATCTACTGACAGAGCTAGCTGCACCTAAGTGAGATGATTTAAGAAGAGGGGTCATGTCATTTGTTGACCAATCAGGACAGCTTTGACAGTGAAAAAATATTTTTTTACATACTGCTTCTAAAAAAAAAGTTAATTTTTTTCTAAAAAGAAAAATACATATCTGCACAACTGAAGCAAAATGTTTAAAACTTCTTTATATTCATTTCATTTTCTGAACCTTAAAAGATAATATAAGCAGAATAAATATTCTTGGCACATATCCATGTTCTTAAATACAATTTTCTAGTGATATCTGTCTCTAATACCATGTCACTGGAATTTTCCTGAAAAGTATATTTTTAAAATATGATTTTATTATTTTTACATTTTTAAATTTAAATGTCTTTCTGAAATTTGATTTAACGTAAAGAATGATATTTTTTCATTTAAATTTATCATCTTATTCAGTGCTTTCTACTTTTCTTGCCTATTTTATATTCCCTTGTCTCTCCATTCTTGCCTTCTTTTTTTTTTTTTTTTCAACTTTTAAGTTTCAGGGTACATGTGCAGTATGTGCAGGTTTGTTACATAGGTAAACGTGTACCATGGTGATCTGCTGCATCTGTCAACCCATCACCTAGGTATTAAATCCAGGATCCATTAGCTATTCTTCCTGATGCTCTCCCGCCTGTCTCCCCACTACAACAGGCCCCAGTGTGTGTTGTTTCCCCCCACGTGTCCATGTATTCTCATCATTCAGCTCCCAATTATAAGTGAAAACATGAGGCGTTTCTGTTTCTGTGTTAGTTTGCTAAGGATAACGGCTTCCAGCTCCATCCATGTCCCTGCAAAGGATATGATCTCGTTGCTTTTTATGGCTGTATAAGTATTCCATGATGTACATGTACCACATTTTCTTTTTTATTTTTATTTTATTTTAGGTTATGGGATACATATGCAGAACGTGCAGGTTTGTTACATAAGTAAATGTGTGCCATGGTGGGTTTACTGCACTTATCAATCCATCATCTAAGTATTAAGCCCTGCATGCATTAGCTATTTGTCCTGATGCTCTCCTTCCCCCGCCCCACTGACAAGCCCCAGTGTGTGTTGTTCTCCTCTCTGTGTCCATGTGTTCTCATTGTTCAGCTCCTACTTATGAATGATAATATGTGGTGTTTGGTTTTCTGTGCCTGTGTCAGTTTGCTGAGGATGATGGCTTCCAGCTTCAACCATGTCCCTGCAAAGGAAATGATCTCATTCCTTTTTAGGGCTGCATGGTATTCCACGATTTGCATGTACCACATTTTCTTTATCCAGTCTATCATTGATGGGCATTTAGGTTGATTCCATGTCTTTGCTATTGTGAGTAGTGTTCCAGTAAACATACATGTGCATATATATTTATAACAGAATGATTTATATACCTTTGGGTATATACCCAGTAATGGGATTGCCCAGTCAAATGGTATTTCTGGTTCTAGGTTCTTGAGGAATCACCACACCATCTTCCACAATGGTTGAACTAATTTACACTCCCACCAACAGTGTAAAAGCATTCCTTTCTCTCTGCAGCCTTGCCAGCATCTGTTGTTTCTTGACTTTTTAATAATGCCTTTCTGACTGGCATGAGATGGTATCTCATTGTGGTTTTGATTTGCATTTTTCTAATGATCAGTGATGTTGAGCTTTTTTTCATACATTTGTTGGCCTCATGAATGTCTTCTTTTGAGAAGTGTCTGTTAATGTCCTTTGCCCACTTTTTAATGAGGTCATTTGTTTTTTTTCTTGTAAACTTGTTTAAGTTCCTTGTAGACTCTGGATTTTAGAACTTTGTCAAATGGATTGATTGCAAAATTTTTCTCCCATTCTGTAGGTTGTCTGTTCACTCTAATGATAGTTTCTTTTGCTGTGCAGAAGCTCTTTAATTTAATTAGATCCCATTTGTCAATTTTTGCTTTTGTTGCAATTGCTTTTGGTGTTTTCATCATGAAATCTTTGCCTGTCCCTATGACCTGACTGGTATTGCCTAGATTTTCTTCTAGGGTTTTTATAGTTTTGGGTTTTACATTTAAGTCTTTAATCCATCTTGAGTTAATTTTTGTGTAACGTATAAGGAAAAGGTCCAGTTTATTGATTATCCAGTTTTTATTGATTTGCAGATGTTGAACCAACCTTGCATCCCTCCTGAGGATGAAGCAAAGTTGATCGTGGTGGATAAGCTTTTTGATATGCTGCTGGATTTGGTTTGCTCATATTTAATTCAAGATTTTTCCATCAATGTTCATTAGGAATATTGGCCTGAAGTTTTCTTTTTTGGTTGTATCTCTGCCAGGTTTTGGTATCAGGATGATGCTGGCCTCATAAAATGAGTTAGCAAGGAGTCCCTCCTTTTCAATTGTTTGGAATAGTTTCAACAGAAATGACACCAGCTGCACTTTATACTTCTGGTAGAATTCAGCTCTGAATCTCTCTGGTCCTAGGCTTTTTTTGGTTGTTAGGCTATTTATTACTGCCTCAATTTCACAACTTGTTATTGGTATATTCGGGAATTTCCTGGTTTAGTCTTGGGAGGTTTAGTCTTGTATGTATCCAGGAATTTATCAATTTCTTCTGGATTTTCTAGTTTTTGTGCATAGAGGTGTTTATAGTATTCTCTGATGGTTGCTATTTAGGATAGTTGGCTCTTCTTGAATTGAACCCTTTACCGTTATGTAATGCCCTTCTTTGTCTTTTTTGACCTTTGTTGGTTTAAAGTCTGTTTTGTCAGAAACTAGGATTGTGACCCCTTCTGTTTTCTGTTTGTTCTCTGTATTTCTGTGGAGTCAGTGGTCATATCCCCTTTATCATTTCTGATTGTGTCTGTTTGATTCTTCTCGCTTTTCTTCTTTATTAGTCTAGCTAGGGGTCTATCTAGTTTATTAATTTTTTCAAAAAAAACAGCTCCTGGGATTCATTGATTTTTTGAAGAGTTTTTTGTTTCTCTGTCTCCTCAGTTCCACTCTGATCTTGGTTATTTCTTGTCTTCTGCTAGCTTTGGGGTTTGTTTGCTCCTGGTTCTCTAGTTCTTTTAGTTGTGATGATAGGTTGTTGGTTTGAGATCTTTCTAGTTTTTTGATGTGGGCATTTAGTGCTATAAATTCCCCCTCCTAAAAGTGTCTTAGCTGCATCCCAGAGATTCTGGTACATTGTCTCTTTGGTCTCATTAGTTTCAAAGAACTTCTTGATTTCTGCCGTAATTTCATTACTTACCCAGGAGTCATTCAGGAGCAGGTTGTTCAATTTCCGTGTACTTGTGTGGTTTTCAGTGAGTTTCTTAATCTTGAGTTCTAATTTGATTGTGCTGTGGTTTGAGAGACTGTTATGATTTCAGTTCTTTTGAATTTGCTGAGGAGTGTTTTACTTCCCATTATGTGATCATTTTTAGAGTAAGTGCCATGTGGCTATTAGAAGAATGTATATTCTGTGCTTTTGTGTGGAGAGTCCTGTAGATATCTACCAGGTCTGCTTGATCCAGAGTTGAGTTCATGTTCTAAATATCTGTTAATTTTCTGTCTCAATGATCTAATATTGTCAGTATGGTGTTAAAGACTCCCACTATTTATTGTATGGGAGTCTAAGTCCCTTTGTAGGTCTCCAACAAATTTATGATTTATGATTTTGGATGATCCTGTATTGGGTGCATATATATTTAGGATAGTTGCTCTTCTTCTTGAATTGAACCCTTTACCATTATGTAATGCCCTTCTTTGTCTTTTTTGACCTTTGTTGGTTTAAATTCTGTTTTGTCAGAAACTAGGATTGTGACCCCTTCTGTTTTCTGTTTTCTATTCCGTTGGTAAATTTCCCTTTATTTTGAGCCTATGTGTGTCTTTGCACATGAGATGGGTCTCTTGAAGACAGATGGGTCTTGGTTCTTTATCCAGCTTGCCATTCTCTGTCATTTAATTGGGACATTTAGATCATTTACTTTTAAGGTTAGTATTGTTATGTGTGGATTTGATCCTGTCATCTTGATGCTAGCTGGTTATTTTGCAGACTTGTTTATGTGGTTGCTTCATAGTGTCACTGGTCTGTGTACTTCAGTGTGTTTTTGTACTAGCTGGTAATGACTTTTTCCTTTCTATATTTAGTGCCTCCTTCAGGAGCTCTTGCAAGGCAGGCCTGGCGGTGATGCATTCTCTCAGCATTTGCTTGCTCGAAAAGGATCTTATTTCTCCTACGCTTATGAAGCTTAGTTTGGCTGGATATGAAATTCTGGGTTGGAAATTCTTTTCTTCAAGAATGTTGAATATTGCACCCCCACCCCCGATCTCTTCTGGCTTGTAGGGTTTCTGCTGAGAGGTCCACTGTTAGTCTCATGGGCTTCCGTTTGTAAGTGACCTGACCTTTCTCTCTGGCTGCCTTTAACATTTTTTCTTTCACTGAAATAATTTTAAAAGGTAATTTATTATTAACAAATTTAAAATTGTTGGCGTGTTCAATTGACTCCTTTCTATAGGCCATAATTAACAAAACACTTCTCTGCAGGTGCTGAAGTACCAGAGATATTCAGAGTAAGTTCAATTAAACGGCAGCCGTTGTAATGTACACCATGTGGAATGTGGTAAGATAAACCAAACTTATAATTTGTGAAGTAGATAACTACATTATATTTTAAATGGAATGTCACAAACTAATACAAACTAACTAATTACAAATTTAAAGAAGTGGGAGATCAGAGGCCATACAGATTGTGCCCTACCAGAAATTTTAACAAAAATATGGTATGTTTCCAGTCAAAAATTAAATTTTTTCCTTAGGCTTTGGAGACTAGAAAATCCTTGTTCTGTATTGTGGATAAAACAAATTTAGATGTTGATTTTATAACTTCATTTGCACTGGCCATCAGGATGCTCATCGTTAATAATTGTGCAAGATCATAAGTGTACATATTGTCATTATTGTTGCTTGATTTTGCCTTTAAGTTTATTTGAATATATAATATAAATACAAATATACTACAAATTTTGAGTGCTTCAAATGAAATAAAAATGTATACATAAAAAGTTATCTTCACTCTTCTATCCTTCAGCTATTCATACCCCCACTCCCATGAGGGAAAAAATATTGTCAGTTTCTTTTCTATTCTATCAGTGGTCTTCTAAGATCACTGTGTGTATACTTTTTCTTCTTTTTTGTAGAAATGGAGCAAGCCATACACATGATTCTACCTTTTGCTAGATCCTTTTACCAATATATGTAATATAATTTCCTATAAGGACATGAAGATCTTCTACATTCTTATGTATAACTGCTTAGTATTCCAGTTTCAGGATGCTGTACCAAAATTTGGCTATTCCATAATTTATTTAACATGACATGTACTAATAACATTCAGATTTTTTTCAAGCTTTTGCCATTTCAAAGAGTAATATAATGAATAATCTTATAAATATATTATTATTTTACACACATAAAATATTTTTAATTTTGAAGGTTTTCTTCCAAAAGGTACTTTACACAAGTATTCTCAATTTACATTCCCACACTGATGTGCTACATTTTTATTATTTTGCCAGTTTGGTGAGAAACAGTATCACAGTGATAGTATTCTCTTATTGTAAGTGAAGTCAGGCAGTTTTTTGTGATTAAGATCCATTTTTATTTTCTGCTAATTCGTATTATTTGTCCTTTTCTATCAGATTGATGATCTTTTCCTTAATGATTTTTTAGAGTTCTTTTTATGTTCGGAAAACTACAATTTTGAGTGTAATAGCTGCAAATATTTTTTCCAGTTCATCACTTTTCTTCAAGATATTTTACCTTGCAGAATTTTATCAATATCATCATCATCATCACTGTTTTATGAAGTTGAATTTATTAATCTTTTTTGTATATATTCTAAGTTTTAGATCACACTTTGTATATATTCTAAGTTTTGGATCATACTTTCCCTCTCTGAGATTATTGAAAATATATTATCATGTCATTCTCCTTGATTACAGCCCTGCTGTTTGACCTTCATTGTTTATGGAATCCTTTCCAACTATTTTTCAGTCTGGGGTTTATCTGTCAGCTGGTTTTACCAAAGAAGTGATTCATGTTCAATTTTCTTCTTGTTGCCTTCTTGTGATTTCTTTAAAAGGAGAAAAATTTTGACTATATGTATTCAGGTTCAAACTGAAAGTCCTTTTTAAAAAAAATCTTATTGTATCCAATGTATTTCTTTAAGTAGAATGTGAATACTAATGCATAAACACAATTATTTTGATATACAATTAGTGTTGGGTTTTTGTTTATTAGCATGTTTGTTTTACAGTACTTAGCTTCCTTTCACCAAAATATATGTTGATTTTTTTAAATTGTCTTGGGAAAAAGTCCTTCTAGGATTAAGTTGCACCAGAATAATTTATAATTTTACACACAAACTTTTCATACAACATCAGGAGCTTGAGAGGCCTCCTCAGAAATCCTAATGTTCATCATGACCTCATTTGAGATTCAGAGAATCCAAACAAAATCATTTATGATAAAAGAGAAAAACTTGCCTGTAATGTTGCCACTGATGCATGAGGAATTAAAACGCCAAACAAGATGTGACCTATTTTAAAAACCCATCATAAATATTATTAAAATGGTTATTTATTTTGAAATGATCATGGAACATATGATTCAACATAAAACCTTGCAGTTTCCAATATGAATAAGCCTAGAAAATATATACTCAATGCAGTTTTAACCAAATTATTAATTTTTCTTCAAAATATTTGGTTAATGTGGCAAGTCCATTGGCAATTAGCTTTGTATGTAGAAAAAGATCTAGTCAGACTGTTAAGAATGTAAATTAGTTAATGTTGTAGAAAATAAAATTTAGGTACAAAATATAACAGGATATAAAAATGAGACTTCATATGTTTCAGTTTCATGCCAGGCCCAAAAGGAAAGCAGAACCATACATGCCAGCTGCCCTCCATTTCAAAGTATCTTGCTAAATCATCTATGTAGGACTGCAAAGTAGGTAGTCAAAAATATTTTTGCACTTACTGACTCATTCCCTGATTTGAAAATATGTCTTGGTTTGTATTCTATACAGGTTGTAACATAATATCACAGATTAGGCTATTTATTTATTTATTGAGATGGAGTCTCACCCTGTCGCCCAAGCTGGAGTGCAATGGCACGATCTCGGTTCACTGCAATCTCTGCCTCCCGGGTTAAAAAATAAAATTTACTTCTTACAATTCTAGAAGCTAGGAAGTGCAAGGGCATGGTGCTGGCATCTGGTGAGGGTCTTCTTGCAGCATCATAACATGATGGAGGGCATCATATAGCGAGAGGGTGAGAGCATGTGTGTCTGCTTAGGTCTCTCTTCCTCTTCCTATAGTCACTAGCCCCATAATGAAGGCCTCACTCTGACGACCTTATTTAATTCTAATTACCGCCTAAAGGTCCCACTTCCAGTCAACATATGAATTTGGGGATTCAGTGTCCAACACATGAAATTTACAAGACACATTCAAATGTTTGCAAGTTGTAAAAAGTGGAAGAAACCTAACTAAAGAGAGAATTTCTTTAAAATAAGTTGTCCAAATGCAGTGGCATTTTACCTACCTCTGTTATGTGGCTGAGGAACAAGGTGTTTGTCCTCACCTCATAGCTACTGAGTGGATCTTCCAAGGTGCTGCCCAGATAATTTGATATTTGTCCACTAAAGTTTAGAGATATAAACATTTGGTGTTTGCTTCACACCTGAGAAATTCAGAAGCAGAAGTTGGTACCTGTATCTATAAAGAGAGAAGGCTATATTTTCCATCAGTGGTTGGTCAGAGAGGCATAATTTTTATGTTGAGATGTGGGTTGTATAGGAAAGAGCCTTACATGCTCTTTTAATGGGACGCTCCTCTTCAAGAACATTTGCTGCCAGGAGGGAGGAGCCTTTAGCAAGAAGAGGCTGTAGATACATTGTCCAATGGAGAAGCTGCTGGGAGATGGGGGAATGTAGGGAATAACTATCACAGAAACATTCCCTACACACAAAAACTGAACTTTGATATTTTTCCAAAGAGAGAATAAGAAAGCCACAAAAATATCCCAGAAAAAAAAAAAAATGAGCCCTTAGAATCTGCCATACTCAGAGGACACTAAATACCAAATTGTATCTGCCTCTGTCAACTAAGATGTTTTTCACATCTTTTCTCCCTCTAGAACCAATCCAGGAAGTTGTAAGAGCAGCCTTGTGGGCCAAGTGATGTCAAGAAGGATCAGAACAAAGTAAGGAAATGGAGAAGTATCCACACTCTCCTCCCCTGCTAAAGGTTTCTCAGATTGAAGCAGTATGTCAGGGGCATTTTTAAAAGGCTTTAATTAAATTAAAGTGCAGAAGTTGGGTTATTAGAAGAGACAGAGCATACCATTTCAATACTGAGTCCCAGTGGATGACTAGAATTTAGCAAGATAAATGGAAACTTTCTTCCAAAACGCAGGAAATACAGCATACCCATGTTGTATTCACCTCTTCTTCACCCTGTTGATGAGGAAGGGATTCTTCCCCTAGGATTAAGGAAATGGCTGAAAACACAACACCTGCCACTGAACAGATGAGACTGAAAGGAGTTTATTAATCACATATACTCAGAGCCCAGGGAATAAGGACATCCCAAACCAGGGAGGACTACGTGGAGGTGCGCTCGGGAACAGATGAACAAACAGGAGCTGTGGGGGGCTTTGTGGTAACAAGAGGGTAGGGTGAACCCTGCTTCCTATGGAAGGATCTGAGTGGCTTCTTTGAATAATTTTGTGAGCTGGCACAAAAGTAAAGCCAGGGAACATAGGTATTCTGCCTGGTCCCCATGATAGGAGGGTTATTTGGCTAGGGGAGCTTATTGCAGAAGCAGAGGGGGAGGATAACTTGTTAGACCACTCAAGGCCCTTCCAAAATTTCAGGACTTCACTATAATATAGAAGCACCAGAAAATATTGTATATTTAGAGTCTTTTGGAATGTCTTGAAGGTGGAGTACAGGAAAAGAAAAGTTGGGATGAGGTTGAGAGATAAGCAGGAGCCAGAATCTAGTCTCAAATTCCTTTTTTATCTAGGTCTCTAACTATAATAAAGTGAATGTTTGGATTAGGGCATACTCAGAGACAGGCAGAACAATTAGGAAGCTGTTGGAGTCTTGTGGGAGAACAGAATGTAGTAAAAGTAATACTGGGAACAGAGATGTATGGATAATCCCAGAAACATTAAGAAGAAAAACCAAAGTTTTCTGACTTAAGCAACTAGATAAATGACTATGTCAGGTTTGTCCAACTTGTGGCAGCCCATGGGCTGCATGTGGCCCAGGATGGCTTTGAATGTGGCCCGATTCATAAACTTTCTTAAAACATTATGAGGTTTATGTATGAACTTTTTTTTTTTTTTAACTTATCAGCTATAGTTAGTGTTAGTGTTTTTTATATGTAGCTGTGATGGTTAATATTGATTGTCAACTTGATTGTATTGAAGGATGCAAAGTATTGATCCTGGGTCTGTCTGTGAGGGTGTTGCCAAAGGAGATTAACATTTGAGTCAGTGGACTGGGAAAGGCAGACCCACCCTTAATCTGGGTGGGCACAATCGAATCAGCTGCCAGCAAGGCTAGAATATAAAGCAGGCAGAAAAAAGTGAAAAGACTAGACTGGCCTAGGCTTCAAGGCTACACCTTTCTCCCATGCTGGATGCTTTCTGCCTTCAAACATCAGACTCCAAATTCTTCAGTTTGGGGACTTGGACTGGCTTCCTTGCTCCTTAGCCTGCAAATGGCCTGTTGTGGGACCTTGTGATTGTGTGAGTTAACACTTAATAAACTCACCTTTATGTACATATATATCCTATTAGTTCTCTCCTTCTAGAGAACCCTTACTAATACAGTGGCCCAAGACAATTCTTCTTCCAGTGTGGCCCAGGGAAGCCAAAAGATTGGACACCCAGGACTAGGTTTTTCATTGTAGTAAGGAAAACCAAATAGTCACAGTTCAGAAATAGAAATGCACTATTCACAAAACTACTACAAATTTATCATATGGTAGGAGGATGAGAGTCATGTATTACAAATGTTAGGTTTTTCTATTTCCTGTATTTATTGATTACAAGAAGCTTATAGTACAATAGAATCAATATCTGGTTGACATGAATTAGGTTTAAGAGATAGTAGTCTCAAATAACTTTTACTAGTTGGTTATACTGAGATGAGACTCATATAAGAACTAATAGTACATTGTGGTATTTGATAAGTACCAAATGATCAAAAATGAAAATAAGTTTTATAAAAGTATTTAAAGATATCTCACAATACTAATGAAAACTTCTTTCAAAACACAAAATATAAAATGTCATATTTTTAACTTTTTATGTTAGGAAAATAGTGCTGGAATTACGAATGAATATTTTTGCATAAAATGGTCCTTTTTATGTTTTAGCAGTGAAAACTTAGCTATTATTAAGTTTGTTGTCTATGTTAAAACATTATCTATATTAAGATCAAAAATTGACTGTGCCAGGTGTTCTGGCTTGTGCCTATAATCCAAACACTTTGGGAGGCTGAGACTGGACGCCTACTTGAGTCCAGAAGTTTAGGACCAGCCTGGGCAACTTAACAAGACCCTGTGTCCAGAAAAAGAAGAAAAAAATTGATTGGTTATATAAATAACAGTACAATTATATTATTGAATATTATGCAGTCATTAAAAAAATAGAACTGAATGTATTCTTTTAAAAGACATAAACAAAATATTACTTTAAAATGAAGCTAAGGGAGACTATTATGGCACAGTTATATCTCTATCTCTCCCTCTATCTCTACATACGTAAGAAATTCTGAAAGAAATTACCCAACAGGTTAATAGTGGTTATTCCTGAGAATGTGAAATTGCAAGGTTACTTTCACTTTCTCGCTACCATTTGAAATTTTAGAATAATAACATGTGTATTAGTCAGGGTTCTCCAGAGAAACAGAACCAATAGGACATATGCAGATATATAAGAGGAAGATTTATAAGAATTGGCTCATGTGATTATGGAGGCTGAGAAGTCCCACAATATGCCCTTAGACCCAGAAAAACTGGGAGTGTAATTCAGACTGAGTACCAAGGCCAAAGAAGCAGGAGAGCAGATGATGGATCTCACAGGCGAGGACCAACAGCCTGAGAAGGTGGGGAGTAGGCAGAAGGGCACTGGTGTAAGTCCCGGCGTCTGAAGGTTCTGATATGTGAGGGTATAAGCAGATGGATGTCCCAGCTCAAGAAGAGAGAAACAGAATTTGCCCCCTACCTTTTGGTTTTATATGGGCCCTCAACGAACTGCATGATGCCAGCCTATATTGTTAAGGGTGAATCTTCTTTACTGAGTCTACTGATCCAAATACTAATCTCCTCCAAAACCACCATCACAGATACATTCAGAAATATTTTCCTAGCTGTCTGGATATGCCATATTCCAGTCAAATTGACACATAAAATTAACAATCATAATACATTATCTGAAAAAAATAAAATATTATGAAATGACTTCTATTGTTGCCTTATGAGGAGCTTTCTGAACAACCCTTTTTTAGACAGAGAAAATCATACGGGACAAATGACATAGAAACCCTTTCTTCTATATTTGCATCCCAACTCCTACCACTGAGTGCTTTCCATTCCCCAGCAACTAAACTTAAAACTGATATATTTCATAAGATTTGCTGCTTAGCAAACTCATGACTATTTACTGTTCACTATTTTAGCTTTACATAGTGGTAAATTATACAAAGGTATCTGGCAATTTGAGAAAAGTCCAAATACAGGGCTTCCTATTTTTACTAAGGTAAAACATGCTCTCAATGACCCGAAGTTGAAATTATGGAACAATTTTCATTTCCTCTTTGCTTTCTATATTACGTCACCAACAAGGTCACCCATACACTTCCACTCCTTTCTATTCTTTACAATAGGGGTAGGTAAATGTTTTCCTGTAAAGGACCAGGTAGTAAATATTTTAGCACAACATGCTTGGGTTTTAAATACACTTTGCTAAGTGAAAGAAGTCAGACATTAAAAGGCTCATTTTGTATAATTTCATGAATAAACACTCTGGAAAAGGCAAAACTATAGGGATAGAAAGTAGCTTAGTGGTTGCCAGTGGTAGAGGAATGATGAGAGGGGTGAATATAAATTAGTAGTAACTGGGAATTTGGGGGATGAGAAAACTGTTCTGTATGAAACTGTGACTGTGGATACATGATTCATTGCATTTGTCAAACTCACAGAAACCTAAGTTGCAAAGAGTGAATTTTACTGCACGTTCCTTTTTTAAACATCAAACAGGATGTGTAGAGGGATGGAATGCAAACTGCCAAATAAATCTAGCTGTATTACAGATGAATCACATGATACATTAAAGGAGATGAGGAAGAAAGGAGCTGACCCAAGTAACTTTGGTCAGCAGTTATGTGATGGTATATTTTAAAGACAAAAAGTAATGTACACTAACATTGTGCTCGAGTGTAGGGGTTGGCAAACTTTTTGAGTAAAAAACCAGATAGTAAATACGTTAGGCTTTGTGGATCATATAGTCTCTATTACCACTTCTCAATGCTATTGTTGGAGCACAGAAGCAGCCATAGATAATACATAAATAAATGAGTGTGGCTATGTTTTAACAACACTTTCTTTACAAAAACAAATACAGGGTCATATGTGGCTTGTAAGCCATAGGTTGCTAATTCCTGCTACAGTTGGCAAATTAGTCTCTTACAAGGGTATGGGTTTCATTTCATATTTTATAGTAGGGTTGAGCTAATAAGGAAATATAGTGTAGATAATGAAAGCTGAGATTTCTCACTGTCAAAGGAAGAAGTTACAAATAAGGAAAGGGTGGATGCTGGAATGAACCACTGGTAGTGGATTAGAGATGGAGGTATTAGTATGAACTCATGATTTTCATGTATCTGCAAATGTAGATAAATAAATAGAGACTCATGCCTCTTGTTTGTAGGCATGAGTTAGGGTAATACATATATCTCCAGTTGTATCCATTAAAAGGTGTTAGGAGAAGTATCATCCCAGCAGCAAAGAGCTTCATTTCTAAATATCATGCTCTCATAAAAGGAACTATGGTTCCTTGGAAAATTGATTCATTTTAGGGCTATGGCAGGAAAAAGATAAGCGATCCTGGGACAATTTGTGATACTGGAGAGTAAGAAAGTAATTAAAAGTAAAATAAGCAAAAAAAAAATCAAAGCATATTTAAAGGGCCAAAGAGACAACCTGAAAAAAGATCCCAATAGCCAAAATTAGGACAATTTGAGAAACAAAAAAAGTAATGACAGTTTTGTGTTGTAACCCAAAGAATGAAATAAATATTCATTCTAATATAAACAACTGAATAAATAAATAAGTAGAGGAAAAGAGACAAGTCATCCTTACAAAAGATTTCTAATTAAAAACTTAAAAGCATCCTGGCTAACACGGTGAAACCCCGTCTCTACTAAAAAATACAAAAAACTAGCCGGGCGAGGTGGCGGGCGCCTGTAGTCCCAGCTACTCGGGAGGCTGAGGCAGGAGAATGGTCTAAACCCGGGAGGCGGAGCTTGCAGTGAGCTGAGATCCGGCCACTGCACCCCAGCCTGGGCGACAGAGCAAGACTCTGTCTCAAAAAAAAAAAAAAAAAAAAAAAAAAAAACTTAAAAAGTATGAGGAAAATAGAAAATAGAAAATCATTACTAGAACAACATAGTAATAATTGCCTCATGCAGGATCAGTGATGGATGCTAAGATTGATAGGTAAAAGATTAAGCAGAAATAAGATTTTGCATAGTCACTGTCCATTTGGACTGCATTAACAAACGATCATAGACTGAGTGACTTATAAACAACAGAAATGTGTTTTTCACAATTCTGAAGGCCAGTAAGTCTAAGATAAACACACTGGCAGATTCAGTGTCGTGTCTGGTGAGGACTGACCTCCTCCTCATGGAAAGCTGTCTTCTCATTGTAACCTCGCATGGCTGAAGGGGCAAGCAATCTCTTTGAAGTCTCTTTTACAACAGCACTAATGCCATTCTTGAGGGCTCCACCCAAATTACCTAATCACCTACCAGAGTCCCCACTCCCAAATACCATGACCTTGGGTGTTAGAATTTCAGGACATAAATTTGGAAGGAACATAAATATTCAATCCATGGCAATCACAAAGTATATCTCTCAAAATGTTTAGTAATCACAAAGAGAAAAACAGCAACTTTACAATGGAAAAACCTGGCAGACGCCAAGTGATCAAAATTAATATCATCAGTAATAAGACATATCAATGTCATTTACCTCTGATATTCTTCTTAATAATGCACAGCCTTAATATAATCAATAAAAAATCTAACAAACCCAAATGGAGCAAAGTTCTGTAAAATAACTCCTCTTCAATAATGTTAAAAGCAAGACGAGGAAAGACTGAGAAATCATCTCAGATTGGAAGAGGCTAAGGACATTCAGCAGCTATGAACAATGTGAGGTTTTAAATTGGATCCTGAACCAAAAATAATAAAGTATGTGAAAAAATGGTGAAATCTGAATAAATTCTATAGCTTCATTAATGGCATAATACCAGGGTTAATTTCCTAGGTTTGATCATTTTATTCTTTGGCTGTGTAAGATGTTGGCATAAGGATAAGCTGGGAGAAAAGTATATGAAATAAACTCTGTACTACTTTTTGCAGCTCTTCTGTGTGTCTAAAATTATCATGAAATTTTAAAAAATGTTAAGGCTAAAAATTCATCTGTTGCACACCAATTGTATGCTAAGTATAGGATTAAATGGTAGGGCTGTTAAAAACATATCACAATGGTATATAAACGCCTATTCGATATGCTTAACATACACTTTACAGGTTAGATGATTTTTCTTGGTGCAACCCATTTGTCATCATGGACTCGGGGTTAAAGGAAGGCATATGACATCTGCCAGTAGGATCCAGTTCTGAAGAAATTAAATACAAGGTCAATGGTGATGGTCTGCTTCCCTGATAGGGCTTTGCAGAAGCTTCAGGACTCTGCAAGAAGCCTAGAATTTGACTTGGCACCCAAGCTAGCCTAGAACCAACAACATCAATGCAAAGAGGCTCTGAACTAGAAAATTCTAAAAGTCTAAATAAATACACTGTCTCTCCATGTCCTGTACATATGGATCCAGAAGTGTTCCCATGATCTGAGATATAGAATACTGAGAAGGCCAATGGGCTGACAAATGCTGGAGGGTCATGGCTGAAATATTCTGGGATTTCAACACGTGGGGAAGTGACTAGAACCATTTCAGAGCAGGTACCATACTATACAGAAGTGGTCATATCCCAGTGGATACCAGTCAGCGGTTGGTAAGACTCCATGCTTCTCAGAAAACCAGCAAGGATTCCTATGACTCAATATGCCTTTAAAACCATTTTCCGCTGTTCCTACAAGGACTTTTGAGTCTCCAAAAACCCAGAAATCATCTGAAATTAGAACAGAGGGAAAATGAGGAAATCTAAAAGACTGAAAACTTACACCAAAAAACCTAAAACAAACCAAAGAGATTTATGCTGGAAGAAATTGAGACCTTTATTTATATTCTGAAATAGGGTGTTTTGCAGAAAATAAAAATGTTACATTTTTACTTGCAAGTCTGAGAAGAAATTACTGAATTAGTGACCTTGCAATCCCTATTTTTTATGTACCATTTGGCTCAAAGTTTTACCATCATGTGCCCAACATGATGGTAGGTATTTGATATATGTTTGTCACATGAATGAATTAATAAAAGATAAGGTCACTACCCTGGGGCTCAAGACCCAGAGAGGCAGGCAGGCATGTAAATAAATAATATTAATATTTAAAACAATCATTAATGAAAAATGCAGCACACGTAACCATGTATAACCTATAAGAAGCAAAAGATATTTCAGAGAAGAGTGGTGTGGATCTTGAAGGATTAACAGGGGTTTGACAAGGATCTTCTGAACTAGAGAGAAACTTATAAATTTTCTTGGGTTGAAACCATTTATTTTAGACTTCTTAATATTTTCTCTGAAAGACATTCAGTAAATGTATTAATTTGATTTGAGTTTTAGTTTACAATCCAATGTAAAAATAAATTGCCATTTCCTAAAACGTATTTCCAACTGATGATGTTAGAATGCTTTTTATAGATAAGTTAATCACTATAGTGAGCTTATATAGTTGGTGAGGTCTATTTATGAAATTACTTACCATGGGATCAAATCAAATAATGATCATGAATGAGCATGCAAGTAAATTGACCTTTTTTACTTTTTGTTTTAAATATATATAAATTTAATAATAATGTTGTCTACTGAAACTTTAGATTTTCTGAGCAAATCTGTTTTCATTTGAACTCCTCTGCCTACGTTATTAAAGTTTAATTGTATTTATTTAAAAAGTACTGAGTTTAAACGTTATATAAAAGGTGAATTTGAGTCTTTTATCCCTGCTTTGAATCTTCTTACTCTCAATAAATCAAGAAATACATTAAGAGAGAGCAGGGAGGGAGGAAGCGAAGGAGAGAGAAGCAGAGAGACAAAGAGACAGAGAATTTCAATTAGAGACAAATACTGATCACAAGCTGATACGGGTTTGTTGGTTTTTTTTTTTCAGATTTCAGTATAAAATTATAGACTCATGAAATCTAAATTGTATTTCTGGAGACAACCTTAGAAATAATCTCTTCAGTTCCTTTGTTTTACATGTAAGATTTATTAAACTAGAAATTGGGCTTTATTCAATAAACAGAGAAACATTTTAAATGTCTTAGTTTGAACTATTACTATTTTTAGTTTAGTTTGTTTTAAGAAATCTATTGGGATATAATAGACATATAAAATTAACCATTTTGAAGTGTACAGTTCAGCAAGTTATAGTAGATTAACAGTTGTGCATTCATCACCGACATCTAATTTTAAAACATTTTATCACTCCAAAAAGAAACACATACTTATTATAGTCACACCCTATTCCCACCTTCCCCCAGCTCCTAGCAATCTAAGGTACTTTCTATTTGTATATATTTTCCTTTCACTTAATGTTTTCAAGCTTCATCTATGTTTCAGGAGGTGATAGTACTTTATTCCTTTTTACTGCTGAATAATATTTTATTTTATGGGAATACCACATTGTACTTATCTGTTCATCAGTTGATAGGCATTTGGATTGTTTCCACTGTTTGACTATTTAGAATGTTGCTATGATTTTTTTTTTTTTTTTTTTTTTTGAGACAGTCTTGCTCTGTCACCCAGGCTGGAGTGTAGTGGCACAATCTCAGCTCACTGCAAGCTCCACCTCCTGGGTTCACGCCATTCTCCTGCCTCAGCTTCCCGAGTAGCTAGGACTACAGGCACCCACCACCAGCCTCGGCTAATTTTTTGTATTTTTAGTAGAGATGAGGTTTCACCATGTTGACCAGGATGGTCTTGATCTTCTGACCTTATGATCCACCCACCTCAGCCTCCCAAAATGCTGGGATTACTGTGCCTGGCCAAATATTTTTATTAATAGTTTTTATTTGGACATATACTTTAAATCATGGGTCTATAACAAGGAGTAGAATATTCTGGGTCAGACAGAAACTCTAAGTTAAAATTCTGAGGAACTGCCAAAATGTTTTCCAAAGTGACTGAGCCATTTTAAAATCCTACCAGCCTTGTATGGTGATTCCAATTTCTTCATGTTCTTGTCAACATTTGTTATTGTCTCTCTTTCTTGATATAGCTATCTTAGTTCCTTTATGCTGCTGTAACAAAATACCTGAGACTCAGTAATTTGTAAACAATAGAAATTTATTTCTCATAGTTTTGGAGGCTGCAAAGTCCAGGAACCTGGGCACTGGTAGATTTAGTGTCTGGTAAGGCCCTGTTCCACTGATGGTGTCTTCTCATGGTAGCATCTTCAAATGGAAGAAGACAGAAGGACAAAAAAAGAGCCTAAGGTTTTCCTTCCAGCACTTTTATAAGGCACTAATGCATTCATGAGGGCAGAGCAATCACAATGTAATCACTTCCTAAAGGGCCCATCTCTTAATACCACCATAATTGGGGTTAGTTAAGTTGCAACATGAATTTTGAAGGGGACATATTCAAACCATAGCTTTGTCCTAGTAGTTGTGAGGTAGTATCTCACTGTTGCTTTAATTTGCATTTCCTTAATGGCTAATGAGGGTGAGCATCTTTTCATATATTTATTGGCCACTCTTTTATCTTCTTTGCAGATATGTTTGTTCAAATCTTTTCTTCATTTTTAAGTTGGATTATTTGTCTTTCTATTATTGAGCTATAACAGTTTGTTATATATTCTGGATACCAGTCCCTTATCAGATTTATGATTTGCTAATGTTTTCTCTCTCTGTGAGTTGTCTTCACTTTCTTGATTGTTTCCTTTGAAGCACAAAAGCTTTTAATTTTGATAAAGTTCAATTTATTTTTTCTGGGTTTTTTTTTTTTTTTTTTTTTCCTGCAACTTGTGCTTTTGGTATTATTTCTAAGAAACCATTACCTAATTCAAGGTCACAAAAATTTAGTCCTACTTTTTCTAAGAGTTTTATAGTGTAAACTCTTACCTTTGGGTCTATGATCCATTTTTCAATTAATTTTTGTATATGGTGTGAGGTATGGGGTTTAATGTCATTCTTTTGTATATTGTTCCATTTTTTGAAAAGACTATCCTTTCTCCAACTGAATTGTCCTGGCATACTGGTGGAAAAGGTACTAACCAAAAATGTAAAGGTTTATTTCTATAATTTCTATTCTATTTCATTGTTTTAGGGTTGATGGCCTATGCTAGTACCTGTCCCCCACAATGTTCATTTTCTTACCAAAATAGTTGAGAATTAAATTCAACCCTCAAAGTCAGCAGAGGTATTTTCTTAGTTCATTTTGTCCTGCTATTATAGAATACCACAGGCTTGATAATTTATAGTAAAACAGAAATTTATTGGCTCACAGTTCTAGAGGCTGAAATGTCCAATATCAAGGTGCCAGTATCTTGCAAGAGACTTCTTGGGGCACCATTCCATGGTGGAATATGAGAGGGTGAGGGAAAGAGAGCAAGAGAGGGCTGAACTCATTCTTTTTAAGGAACTCAGTCATTGATGACAGCATTAATCCACTCAGAGGACATGCCCTCATAGCCTAATCACCTCCTAAAGGTCACACTTCCCAGTGCTGTAGCACTGGGTATGAAGTTTACACCATATGGTTTTTGGTGGGACAAATTCAAACCATAGCAGATTATTTTCTTCCTGTTGTTGGCACTAGTATCCAGACACAGTCTTGAAAATTCAAGCAAAAAAATTCATTGTGCCCTTTTCTCTTTGTATCTATCTTCCTTCATTTCTCTCTTGTTGCTGAAGTATATGTCTTTGTTTTAGGTTTAGGATTATTGTTGTTGTTAGAAATAGTGATTTACGTGGTCTCCTTTATTATATGTAGATTCTAAACTGTTCAAGGTAATGAATTTGATTGCACCCATTCTCTGTTGATATTGACTTTGTACGTATCAGCTTTTACAACCTATCTGTATTCAGATAGGTTTCTTTTGTATCAGCAATATATTAATATTTTAAAGAAGTGAAAAAGCAAGATTTACTGTGAATGTTTTAAATTTAAATATAATGTAATTAAAAGACAACTGAAAAGACCTGAAAATTTATTATTATCGTTTGTTGTTATAATGACAATTAATGAAGATACTTATTGTCCCATTACCATTCTTTAAATATTTCTAATTCTAAAGGACTCCAAAGCTCCTAGAAAGCTTTATGAGTTCATGTATTAGCCCAACAAATATTTAATGGGCACATCCTATGTGGCTAGTATTGTTTTTAGTACATAGGATTTATAAAGATAAATGAGGCATAATCTCTCTTATGAAACAGGCCTGCTAGAAAAGAAAATTTCATACTTAAAAAACTGTAACACAGCCAGGCACACTGGTTCAGGCTTGTAATCCCAGCTACTTGGGAGACTGAGGTGAAAAAATCACTTGAGGCCAGGAGTTTGAGACCAGCCTGGACAACATAGTGAGAACCTGTCTCTAAAAGAAATGAAAAGAAACCATAACGAAAGTGATGTGGACTACTGAAAGACACAAAAAGTACTAAGGGAATTGAGGCAAACTTGAATTGTGGCTGGAGCAAGTGAGATAAGTGAGAGACTATAAGTACATTTAAAGAAAGAGGTAAAATAATGAAAGAAGTTTATCTAGAATTTATCTCCCTCTAAAATATTATGCCTATAAATCAAAGTAGTTCATCCCATTTATTCCAACATTCCTCCCTCTTTCTCTCTCTTATTATCTCTTTTTCTCTTCTACCCTTTCTCCCCTCTCCCTTCCTCCACATTTCTTACTTACCAGGAACCAGTCTGGAGTAGAGAAAGAGAGAAAGAGGGTACAGTGATTGAATCAAGCTGATTGAGCATGTGTAGTGATGGTGACATCTTCATGTTAATATGAATATCATCATCTTTTAGTCATTATAACCTCAGCCTCAAAGTACTTCATTGAAAATACTGCCGGGCGCGGTGGCTCAAGCCTGTAATCCCAGCACTTCGGGAGGCCGAGACGGGCGGATCACAAGGTCAGGAGATCGAGACCATCCTGGCTAACCCGGTGAAACCCCGTCTCTACTAAAAAAATACAAAAAACTAGCCGGGCGAGGTGGCGGGCGCCTGTAGTCGCAGCTACTCCGGAGGCTGAGGCAGGAGAATGGCGTGAACCCGGGAGGCGGAGCTTGCAGTGAGCTAAAATCCGGCCACTGCACTCCAGCCTGGGTGACAGAGCGAGACTCCGTCTCAAAAAAAAAAAAAAAAGAAAAAGAAAATACTGAGGATTTTAAACAATCTGACAAACAGAAATGGATCCATGGACTAGATTTTTGTCTCTCTCTGTTTTTTTTGTTGGTTTGTTTGTTTGTTTGTTTGTTTGTTTGAGACGGCGTCTTACTCTTGTCCTCCAGGCTGGAGTACAATGGCGCCATCTCGGCTCACCGCAGCCTCTGCCTCCTGGGTTCAAGTGATTCTCCTGCCTCAGCCTCCCAAGTAGCTGGGATTACAGATGCCTGCCACCATGCCTGACTAATTTTTGCATTTTTAGTAGAGACAGGGTTTCACCATGTTGGCCAGTCTGGTCTTGAACTCCTAACCTCAGGTGATCCACCCTCCTCGGCCTCCCAAAGTGCTGGGATTACAGGCATAAGTCACCACTCCCAGCCAGATTTTTGTCTCTCTTAAGCCTCACACCTCAACTAACCTTTGAAAAGAGTTATTCAGCCTTTGATAAAAATGCCAAAACCATTGGAATTAAACTTCAAATTACACAGATTTTTTAACTGTGGAAAACATGGGAATTGCTAAATTACTATTTTAGCCCATAACTTCACTCACTGAATGCAGCTAAAATAAAGCCAGATGAACTAATTTATACTTTAAGCACAAAGAAATCAAATGCATATTGATTAAAGTTTAGAAATACTGCTGTAGTACTTCTGACCATGTAAAGTAAGAAATTATTTTTACACATAATGTGGACAACCGAAGAATGACTTAACACCTTTCAATTTTTCAACCTAAAAAAGAAATAAAAGATTACTTCTTTTCCACAAGTTAGAAAGTTGACAATATTCATGTTAAATATTCTATTTATCCTCCTTTTTAAAATTGTGGGATGGGGAAGTTGGAAAATGGTAAATTATTTATGCTGTCAAAGGTTATTAGAATACAGCATTTGGAATTGGTGATTCTGAGTGCAAGGAATAAGATATTACATCACACTTGCCAGGAAATGATCAAAAAACTCTTAAGCTACAGAGGCTATTGCCATATTCACTGATTAACAACTTAAAAAAGTAAATGTGTGTATGTTTTTAAAAGTAAATGTAAATGTAAATGTGTGTATGTTTATGTATGTGTGTGGTTGTGTATGTGTGTGTAGGCCAGAGAGTAAATAAAAAGAACACCAAGGCTTATTTTGAAAACAATGTATTAGATATGTTAATTATACAAAGGAGCATTTATCCAAAAAATATTATTTTATGCCTGTTTTCTACATATGTATGTACACATGTGTAAATATTTTTAAATTTCACCTAGGAAACTTTTATTTGCCATGATTTTTTTCTCAAACCTGTGAAGAACAATCCTTTTTTTGTTAAACAGCTCATTCTTTATAATAAAGGACATGACACCCTTACAAATGATGTTTGCAAAGTATTTTCAGGCAAAATTAAAGTGTTGTAACTCTATCATTAACATCTCATGCAAGGCAGATGGGTTTCACGTGTTAACAATGTATGGCAGACTACCTTGACATTGATTTGAATGGAACCTCAAGGAACCAATAAGGATTCCTGTGCTCTTTGTACCTGTCTCTCACCTCTCCTAGGGCCTTGCTCCATCAATTATTTGTGCTGTGTCTTACACATTCTTCACTCAACCCACAAAAACATCAAGTCTCTCTTATTCTAAAAATTTCCATTCTCTCCAGTTCTATTCAATATAGTTACTCATAATCTCTGCCAAACTTCTTAGAAAATATAGTGCATTTTCATTTATCCTATACAAGTCCTCATTGAGATAGAGAGTTCTAGCTGCCTATCCAGTATCCACACTCCTGTTCTTTGTACCTAACTGCTCGCTGATCAATGCCCAGCTGAAATACTTTATTTCCCAGTATTTCTGACCACTGTTGATGTTCAATGGGTTCCAAGCAGAAGTTAGGTGAACTTTAAAAAAAAAGTGTCATAAACTAAGTTTACAATATTGGCATGTAGTTTCTTGCCATTAGTTCTTTCTCCTTCCTCCTGTCTGGAATACAGGTGCAGTGACTGGAGCTCCAGCAACCATCTTGGACAATGAAAAAACCTTCAAGATAACAGCCACAGCGAAACACAGTGGAGTAGGAAGATAAAAGAGCCTGAGAACTGGATAACCATGGAGTTCCACACCAGCTCTCCTGATTCCTTTCATGAAAGAGTGAAATGAGCATTTATTTACCTTTTCGTTTTGCTTCACTATTACTTTGCTGAGTTTTTTTTTTTTTAAGTTACCAATACTCTCTTTTTTTTACTTGTACTTTGGTTTCTTTTATTTATTCATATACCATTGAATGCATGTAAACATTCATATAAGTCATAAACTATGTAAGATTAGATAACACAATAGCCCCCACCCCAATTTGCAGGAACTATTTTCCAAGACCCTCTATGGATGCCTGAAACTGCAGATAGTACCGAACCCTATATATACTGTTTCTTCCTATACATACATACCTATGATAAAGATTAATTTATAAATTAGGCACAGTACTCTTGTGCTTTGGGGACATTATTAAGTAAAATAAGAGTTACTTGAGAACAGTCATACAATACTGCGACAATTGATCTGATAACCAACACAGCTACTAAGTGATAATGGACAATGCCAGACAAAGGGAAGTCAAGTCCCAGGAGGGACAGCGTGGGACATTGCAAGATTTCATCTTGCTGCTCAGAATGATGCACAATTTAAGATGTATGAATTGTTTACTTCTAGACTTTTCCATTTAATATTTTCAGACCACAGTTAACATGGGTAACTGAAACCGTAGAAAACAAAACTGTGGCTACAGGGGGACTACTGTGTTATTTAAAGCTTTAAACTTTAGTTTCAAAAAATATACAACATTTTAAGAAAATGTAGTTCAGTGCATATACCATATTGATTTTAATTGGTTAATCTTCTACATACATGTTTATCTAAGAAAGAATATATGTAAGAATTGTATGGAAGTGCAGTTGTTTTCTGATTTTATGACTTCTGATAAGCTTAGGAATTTCTTAGATAAGAATTATTTCCTAATTATTTTTAATGTCTTGCAGTCAAATAAAGTTCACAGAAATGAATCTCAAGTTGATATTAAAGGAAAATGCAATCATTGTTAATATTAAAAATTCATCAGAAAAAGAAATATATTTTAAGATTTTATGCATACACAAATTATTATTTTTATTTGAGTGAAACTTAATTGATACACTCGTGTGCCCCTCAATCTCTAAAACCTTTTTTCATACTTTTCCTCCAACAAAACTCCTCTGTTAAAGGTCTTCAGTTAACTCAAGTTGCCAAATTCAAAATTTAAATGCTGAATCCAATAGCCTCATGTCATTTCTCCCCTACTTTCGATCACACAAACCGTTCTTATTGTTTTTTTTTTCATTGTTCACTCCTGGATTTTCTCTTACTCCTCAGATCAGTCTCTTTCACTTTCATTAACTTTTCTCTTCTAGCTCCCTGTTAAGTATTAGTTTCCTATAGACTATGTCCAAATCCAAGCACTTCTTCTTACTATGTATCTCATACAATGCCTAAACTTAACTTCTTATGATGACAATGCTTCCAAAACTTATATCTTAATCTGGACATTTTGCTTGAGTTCCACATTCATGTTTTATAGCTCTTGTGGCCCCACAAATATATCCTGTAAACAAATTTAGATGGGTGTAAAAGTCACCATCATTCCCTGAGAGTCTCTCACCTTTTAGACTCTGCTGTGCTCCATGACTTGGTCAGGGAGGAGCAGTCCACTGAAAACAGCCCACAATATCCTCACCCAAGAGGAAATGACAAAGATAAAAGACTTGTGCCTATGAGTGAAAGCTCTCTGTTTCAAGTAAGGAAAGTTCAAATCTACCTGGTTTAAGTGAATAAGGAAACACACTGACTCATATACCTGTAAATTTCTGGAATAAACTAGGGGCAGTATGGTTTGACCCAGTAGTTTAATCATTGTCTTCAGGAATACTAATTTTTCCTCTCTACCTCTTGGTTTTGTTTTGCACTTCACTGGCTTCTTTCTCAATTATATTCATCTCAGTGGTAGCGAAGATGGGCAATAGCATATACAAGCTTATATTTAACAAATTTAAGATTTTTAGTGGGAAGAAATTTCTTCCCCAATAATTAAAGCAAAACTCAAGGAATCATTCTCATTGGCTTGGGTCAGGTCACCTGCCCCTAAGTGATCATTAAAACTTTCACTACCTCCCTTCCACCCAAATTAGTTGGCCCACTGATCTGGACCTCTTGATATTGTGATATAATAAGAAATATATAGTTGGGCTTCATCCATAGTTCCTGGCACAAAACTTCTAAAACCCTTGTATTTTGTTATAATACTTGGTCTTTATGCCCAATTCTGGACACAGAGCTTCTAAAACCCTTGGAAGTTTCTGAGAGATAGGGGTCAAAGGACCATCTTTTGTTATTCATAATAAGCCTCTTTCAACCATACCTGACTTTCTGCTAATAAGATGACTCTTGATGGGCTTCTAGATAGCTTCAGCATGAGAGTTTGTTGCTAGAGGAATCAACCATTGATTAGAGGGTTGAAACTTTCAGCCCCATCCCCCAGCCTTTGGGGAGATTAGAGGGGCTGGAGATTGAGTTAATCACCAATGATCAGTGATTTACTCAGCCATGACTACATAATGGACATTGCATAAAAACCCTAAACAGTGGAGTCCCTGGTGTGACTGAGCCTTTAAATTGTGGGAGCTGATGCTAATTCCAGGTAGCTAGTGTCACAATTGAATTAATTTGTAGGTCACCTAATTGATGTCCTACAGTTGGAGAATTGGTTGTTGGTATGAGGAAAACCCCCATACCTTTGATATGAGAAGAAGTGTTCTGTGGATAGAAACAGATTCTAGTAGCCCCACACCTATTTTCCTTTCTCTGCCCTCCAATTCTGCCACTTCAGAGTGCCTTTTTAAAAATTTTTATAGTCACACTTTGGTGGCTGGAATCAGCCAGAGTCTGCAGTGTTATTCAGGCAGGAGCCCATAGTAGAACTTGAGTGGGTCAGATTCCCATTGCTCTCCTTGGGTGTACTCACTGACTCTCTAGCCCATTCATTGTGGTAAACCAGATGCCTGCAGAGTTCCAACAATCACACCTATAGGTTTATCCTGGGCCCTGGAGCCAGCTTCTGGAGTCCATGAGGGTGACCTGATTCCAAGAGGGTGGCCTGGTGAGCAGATTATACCCACGGGCTAGTAGGGTAATTCTTTTGTGGTTATCGAGTAAAATTTTATCCTCAGAATGGTTCAGAAATACTGATTTTGGGTGACTTTTTTACCTTGACTTATAAGTCTCTCACTCTGCAGTCTGTATTTTCCATACTTTTTTCACTCTGAGCTTTTTCTCATATAGTTTTTAGTAGTCTATCTTCCAACTCTCTAATCTTTTCTCCTACTCTATCCAATCTGCTGAAGACCCAACTATCGAGTTATTAATTTTATTTTGATTTTCTGTTCTAGAATTTATGTGTGATTTTTCTATAGATTCTAGTTTTTTAGTGAAATTCTCTATCTTGCTATTTTCTCAAATGTATTAATAACAGTTATTTAAAATCTGTGCCTGATAACTCCAATATATAAATTAGATATATTTGATATATTTCTGGTGAATTCTTTCTCTTGCTTTCAGTGACTTGGTCTTGTTTTCTGACACATTCAATAATTTTTTATTGAAAGAGAGACATTGTGTATTAAAAAATAAAAACAAAAACAAAAAAATAAAGTTTCAAAGACAGTATTCTTTTCATCCAAAGAGGATTTATTGTTTTTCTGGCAGGCATTTAGAGGAAGCATGATTATTTCAAGCTGTGTTTAATTCTCTGTAAAGCCTGTTCTATTTTGATTTGAATTTACTTCCAAGGCATAATGTTTCAAAAGACTTAACTAAAAACCAGAGATATTTAACAGGACTCTTACCCAAATAAACTTTCCTAATAATGAGATATAAATATTCTATACACAGTTCATAAGTATAAAGAATAAAATAAAATGGCAGCAGAAATATGAAAAATAAACAGAGACACTAAACTGAAATAATAGAATAAGGAAGATAGTAGACTAAGATCCCTAAACAGTATTCTGGAGGTGCTTTTGTTTAAGTGAAATTGGAATAAATACAAGGAACAAGGATTTGAAAAACTTCACTTCAGTTCTCATTTTTTTATTTTTATTTTTTGGGAGAACGAGTTTCGCTCTTGTTGCCCAGGCTAGAGTGCAGTGGCGTGAACTTTGCCCACTGCAACCTCTGCCTTCCAGGTTCAAGCGATTTTCCTGCCTCAGCCTCCAGAGTAGCTGGGATTACAGGTGCCAACCACCACGCCTGGCTGATATTTTGCATTTTTAGTAAAGACAGGGTTTCACCACTTTGGCCAGGCTGGCCAGGCTGGTCTCAAACTCCTGAACTCAGGTGATCCACCCACCTCAGCCTCCCAAAGTGCTGGGATTACAGACATGAGCCACCGCACCTGGTCAGTTATCATTTTTATTATTCTCTGTCTTTTTATTATTCTCTGTCATTTTATTATTCTCTGACTTTTCTCTGTCCTACGAGAAAGTCAGTTACTTGAACATAAGATTAGTATCCTAATATTTTGTAAAGTACTGGAGTGAATGAATAAATTAAGGAAATACATAAACGAATAGTAATAAATGCTTTTTCATATATTTTAGTTTTCTCTCTCACACTATACAGATTGTAAAAAGTAAATATTCTTGGGGAGTGCACATAAATTAATACTTCTGTAGAGCTCAAAGGTTTTCATTACTTTCTCTTCATTTCATGTGGTTCATAAAATTATGCAGAATATTTATTATCAACAAGTAATTCATAACATTAAAAAAAGATGAGAAATGTCATAAGAAACCCCCAAATTTTTCTATGTTCATGTAAAGGAAAGCCGGAGTCATTTTCTAGCAGGTTATTAAAAGCCTATACATATATTGAGAACTAAACAAGATATTAAATTTGGGGAAAATAGAACACTTTAGGGCATTAAGAAAGTAAAATACTAAATAAAATAAAGAATTAGAGTTGAGTAATTATTACAAAGTAAAAATCAACAATTCCTAGGAAGAGAAATGCAAAGCTTTAATCATTAATGTTTTTATAAAATTATAAACTATAAATACTATGACATGATTATTCTGTAAATATTTAAAAGATCGACCTCTTGTCAATCTAAAGTTATTTTTAAAGTTTTTAAATAATTATTTAAAAATTATTTTTATAATTTATACAAATTTTCCCCCACTCCAAATTCAGAATTTAAAATATTTCAATATATACTTTTCCTTCTATAGCAGTATTAGACCCTTTGGGGAAGCAAAGCTCACAGAATATGATAAAGTCTTCTAGTAATTGTTTTCAGTCGGTGTCACTTTCTCAGACAGAACCTGAAGTGTGTGTGACCTTTGGCATTAAGCACTTTCTTTAAACCCTTGAACCTCTCTAAGTCTTACAACTCACATCAGGCATGCTTAGTAATGTCAGATAAAATATCCTCCTGAACCACTAAGTAGCACTACTTATAATTAATGGTGAATCTAAGTAAGCTAAGTGACCATTTTGCAAGTAAGCTAAACATGTTATCGGAAAAGAAAAATCTTAAAAAGAAAAGTTAATATCTTTCTACCTTTCTTTTAATTGGATTTGTTTTTCATAACATGTGTACCTGAAATTAATCTGGCAGTCTATGGCCAAGTTTTATTTTGACAATATCATAACCTCAATTTCAAATAATCTTTTCTCATCACCTCATTCTTATGTGTGTGTGTGTGTGTGTGTGTGTGTCTACACATAGAGCAGAATGTGACTCATGAACAAATATCCACTTAATTACACCAGAAATGAAAAACAATGTATCTAGGAAAGATCCAGTAGACAACAATGTCAATCACGAATGTTACTATCGGTATAATCATGACATTGCTGAAGATTTTAAAGGAGGTGAGAGTTCATACATTGTGAAATGTTTGTTTATATACTGCGTATTTTAAAGGTTTACCATATATGACCATATAATGCCATGTACTTTATTCAACTCTTTGTAATCATGTGTGTATAATCATACTAAATCTTCATTGAGTATCAGGAATTAAAATAGTCTCTGTCCCTCAAAAAAATATACCATATCAAAATACTATGAACTAAGATATGGGTGGATACATAGATAAATAGATGTAGTCAGACATAATTTTACGGCAAGCAGGTCTTAAATAAAACTACCTTAACTAAGATATTCTTTTCTTTACTTTTTTCTTCCCTACCCATCTTCATCTTCTCTATACTCCTGGCTATGGCTTAGATTCTGTCTTCTAAAATGATACACTGACTTCCTAACTCCCAGTACTGATGAATGAAATCTTATTCAGAAACAGGGTCTTTGTAGATGTAATCAAGTTAAGATGAGATTATTCCCAATTAGAGTGGGCCCTAATCCAATGTGTCTGGTGCCCTTAGAAGAGGAGGTAACCACTAGGAGGAGAACCACTCTATGATGACACAAAGACACACAGACAGAGAGGGGAGACCACCATATGGGAAGATGGAGGCTGAGATTGGAGTTGTGGTGAGACAAGCCAAGGAACACCTTGGGCTACCAGAAACTGTAAAAGGTGAAGAAGGATCTCCCTCAGAGGCTTTAGAGAGAGCACGGGGCACTCAATTGTCTAAACATCCTCTCCTCTTATTCCTTCTCCTCATTTTTAATTAATAGGATTTAGTTTTAGAGTACTTTTAGGTTTACAGAAAAATTGAGCAGAAACTACAGAAAGCTCCCGTACACATCCAGTCTATTTTCCTCTTGCCCCCACTTTCCCCTATTATTAACATCTTTCATTAATGTGGTATATTTGTTCCAATTGATGAATTGATATTGATATTATTGTTAACGTCAAACATTTACATAAGGGTTCACTGTGTTGTACAGTTCTGTGAGTTTTGACAAATAGAAAATGCCATGTATCCACCACTACAGTATCATACTGAATAGTTCCACTGCCCTAAAAATCTGTGCTCTGCCATTTGTCTCTCCCTCTTTCTCTCCTTCAAACCGCAGCAACCACTGACCTTTTCACCATCTCTATAGTTTTGTTCTCATTCTCTTTAAAACTCACTCCAATTAAGGTTTTATCTTCAAAACTCTTCTTGTCAAAGCCATTGTTGCCAAATCCAAAGTTCAAGTCTTAAATATCATCTTATTCAATCCATCAGAGCACTTGAAACAACTGACCTCTCCCTATTTGTTCAAACCCATTCTTCTTCACCTTGTCTCTGAACACCAATTTCTGGGGTGTCCGTCTATCTCATAAACAAGTCTAATTTTTATTTGGCCCCTCCTTATCTTGCCAACTTCTAAAGTTTGGAGTGCCTGGAGGTCTTCTGACTTTTCTTCAGTCTATTCTTGCTCCCAAAATAATGTCATTTAGTCTCAGTCTTTAAATACCATCTATTTTCAGATGACTCAAAAATGTATACCTCTAGCTTAGAACCTCTCTGCTAAACTCCAGATTTTTGTATCTGACTCTTAATTAGATCTCTCTATTTGGTTCCCCAGTAGTTATCTTGAACTCAGCATGTTCTAAGGGGAATTCTTTATTTCATCACCATCAGCAGCAGCAGCCCCTTTCTAAATTCTACCCTTCCAAGAGCTTCTCTCAGGTTTCTACTTTGTAGTATACAACCTCTCTATTCCATATTCTGTATGGTTGCTCAGACCGAAGAATTGGAATAATTCTTGACACTCCTCCCACCTCATATTAGCAAATTCTATTGGCTCTATCTTCAAACTAAATTCAGACCCCAGGCATTCATCAGCCCTTCTACCACCTCTGGGCAGTCACAGTCATACTTTTCAGGACTATTGTAATAGCCACCTAACTAGGCTCCCTGCCCCTACTCTTTTCCCCTATTCTGTTTCTAGTATAGCTGTTAGAGTGATCATTCAAAATATATGTGAATTAATGTTTCTCTTCTGCTTAAGCCAAACAACAGATTGGTTGTTTCTCTTCTGATTTAGCCAACCAATGCCATTGCAGCTTAACTCAGAAGGAGAACCAAAGGCCTTATCTTGGTTTCCTAGTTTTACTGTACTAACCTATCCCCGCTCCAGCCTCATCTCCCCATATTTACCCCTTCATTTGCTTCACTCCAACTCTTCCTCTTATTTAAGATCAAAATCCAAACTTCTTACCATGGTGTCTACAGGTTTTCTGAGTTTTCCTTCTAGTGCTTCCTGTGCTCTCTTCCTTCACTTGGTGCCTGCCATATAGGCCTTCTTGTTCTTCCTCAAATATCAAGTTCATCTTACCTCAGGGCCCTTGCACCAGCTGCTGCCTCTGCCTGGACTCTCTTTCTCCAGATAGCTGGACATCTTGTCTCCAATCCTTTCAGGTCTCTGCTCAAATGGCACTTTTATCAGCAAGGCCTTCCTTCTTCATCCTATACAAAATAACACCCCCACTATTACTCTTCACTTTTCTCTATAGTGATCAATGCCTTCTGAAGAAGCATTCCCTTGTTTATTTTCCTATCTCATCTCCATAGGTCTGAGGGGCCAAGAAAAGCTTTCCTGAGAAAGAGGTGCTTTTGCTGATACCAGAGGAGAAGCAGACTGACAAAACATGGGAAGAACATGTTTTGTTCTTCCTGACACCACATTCCAGGCAGAGTGGTGAGAAAGCATAAGGCCTGAGACTTAGAAAAGGGAGACACAGGAAATATCTGTTATAAAGGAGCATGGAAGTCATGCTAAGGATTTTTCATTTTATCCCAAACACAATGGAAGATTTAAGGAGTAAGATAATATGACTAGAATTGCATTTTGAGTAAATGCTCTTAACTAGTCTGAATATAAGATTGAATGGAAGCCAAGGAAGCACAGGAAACCCAGTGAGGGCCTCTGGCAGATGCAAGTATATCACGTGTCAGCTCCTGAGATATGCCTACAATAGTATTAACCACCAATCTCCAGCAGCATCTAGGTCCAGATTTCTTCTTCTACTTATATTGAGATAGTTATGTTTTCACTTGGTTTAATATTAGATATTTCTAGTATCTTAAATGACTTTAAGTCCAGAGTTAATTGTCCCATGACTCATTTTTAAGTGTGCCATCAAAGTCTTATCTATAGTTGGTAAAAAAAAAAAAAAAAAAAAGTCAAACTCCTCACACTTTGAATGTGGGGAGTAGATGAAGAAATTGCCCCATGATCCCCTCAAGAGCATGTCCTGCTGTTTTAAAGAGAAACCAGTGCAAGTGGTGAGAAAAACAGTAGCATATCTTTCAACTGACAGGCATTTTGCTGTGAATGTATTCATGTCTACAATTCACAAAGAGAACAATTTTTTCTTACAGAATAACGATGTCCATGAGATGGGGCTCTAATGGGATATTTTGGTGGTGAAACAAACACTTATAAATTTCCCATTTTTTTCTAAAAATGAAAGTGACAAAATCATACCTTATGTTTTTGATAATTTCACTTCTATTGCTTTTAACTGACAACTATTTCTGTAATATGTACAGATTATTGCTTTCAACCTCATATATACTTTTTTCAGCCCTCTGCATCTGAGCTTAGTCTGTCATTTTTTAAAACCATGAAATGGCCTACAGATTATCTGTGAGAGACTGGTTCATAGTAACTGAACCAGTAACAGCCTCATCTAGTAAATGGTTTCATTTTTAGAAGCTTAGCATGTGATAGTAAGTGCAAGTTGTTTTGACTTAGTAAGAAGCAAGTTGAATTTTGCCTTATCCTTATGAAATTGTATGTTAAAATTATAACTTCACATAAAATTCTCCTTATACATAATAGGCATGAAAAATTCTGAGTATATAATATTTTGGTTTATTGAGTCTATGTGTATGTGCGTGTGTGTGCGTGTGTGCATAAAATTTATTTAACAGGTATAAATCATCTTTTATTCCACACTTAAAAAATGAAATGTAAAACTTCTGTAACATGAGAAAGTTAACTATGTACATAAATTTGATGTATGTGTTAACCAGTCTGTGAAGAGTAATAATACAAGATAATTGACTCAACTGCCAAAACTACACTGATTGAAGTTTAATATTTATTAAACATAAATTGGTTAATATATCTTTTAATATTGCTGATTGTCATGTGAAGGGCGATGAAGAGGCTATCTACACCCTCAACTATTTATCCAGAGCTATTCATTCAGCAGTTACCTGTTTTGTTATGAAGCAAAATTTCACTTGAAAAATGCGTTCTGCAGATTTAAATGGTCCAGAGTTATTTGGAAGATTAAATGAGATAATTTATGTAAAAGAAAGTTGCACAGTACTCAGTAAATGTTAACATTTTTCTTCCTTCCTTTTTCCTTACAAATGCCCATCTCTTTCTCTTTCCCTTTCTCTCTTTTGTCATTTCATGGATCCCTTTTTCATTCATGATGCTACCACATCTCAAAAAATAATCTTAAATGTAAATGAAATATAAAAGTAGAAATACTTAATATTGAAAAAAATTTACCCAAACATGGCATTCAAAACCAGTAATTTTTGATATAAGATAGTTTACAGATTTTCTTCTCTATGAATAAAATACAGAAAAGATTTGTGATCACTCAAGCTTTCTAATTGCAAATATTTTGTATAAATCAACGATCACTACATTGTGCCTCCATGTCAAGGTATCACAATAGAATTATGGATATGTAATCCTGATCTTGAAAAATTTTTAATTGTAAAAAAAATTTGACAAAGTATGCTATTTGATACGTTGCTAGATAGAGAGGCGAGATATAGAGTACATATGTCAATAATTTTTAGTGCCCAGCATTCATTCTCTCATATATATATATATTTTGAGACAGAGTCTCGCTCTGCCGCCTAGCCTGGAGTGCAGTGGTGCAATCTTGGCACACTGCAAGCTCCGCCTCCTGGGTTCATGCCATTCTCCTGCCTCAGCCTCCCTAGTAGCTGGGACTACAGGCGCCCGCCACCACGCTTGGCTAATTTTCTGTATTTTTAGCAGAGATGGGGTTTCACCGTGTTAACCAGGATGGTCTCAATCTCCTGACCTCGTGATCCACCCGCCTCGGCCTCCCAAAGTACTGGGATTACAGGCATGAGCCACCGCGCCTGGCCTCATTCTCCTCAATATTATTCATATGACTGTATGATCTCTGGAGTCATATGGAACATAAGAGGAGCCAGAACCTTCTATACCTTCTTGTATTCGTCAGAAAGGGGCACGTATTCTAAGCTGATCTGACTAGAAGCTTACCCTGGCACTTAGACTGTAAATGTCTGGCATAAAAACATGGGATTGGTTGCTATCGGATCATCTCAGCAGCCACGAAGCACCGCCAGCAGTGCTCAGTAGTGGTGGCAAACTGACACGACCCATCCTGCAGCATAACCTTGGCTACTCTTTCCACCAATTCATTGTCATCTCTATTTGATCCTGCCCATTTTTCCTGTCTTATTCCCCAAACTTCAAGCTTTCAGGTGAGTCTATAGGACCCCATTTTGTTCAATAAACTCAAAGGAAATAAATTTCCTTCTTTTCAACACTTTCCCTCTTTTCCACACATTTTTTCCCTATAAGATAAGCACATTCGGTTTCTATTGTTTGGAGGTAAGATTTTTGAAACAGAAATTGGGACCCAGAATGAGGCTAGCATTCTGAAACTCTAGAATGAGGTCTTGGCTGAGCTAAAAAGATTGGTGGAGGAGGCCAGTGAAACAACTCTCTTTAGTGGTTGGAAAATTGTAGTTATTGTTATATGGTAGCAAAAATAATAATAATTTTTGTTTTTTTCTACCCATGAGAACCAGACCATGTACATTGAAAGTTTAGTATTTAAAGGACTTAGGAGAAAAAAAATTAGAATGTTAGAATATGTTAACTCCTTTTTAGATTTTTCAATAAATTCCTGCTTGAGAGAGAGAAAATAGAGTTTATACTAGCATCTAAAAACATGAGGGAAGAAAATAAGACATTCCTTAGAGAAACACTAAGTTTGATTTCTATTCATTTGACTTAAGAGTCAGGAATCCTGAAATACTGGAAATGCGGTTATTAACTACAAACGAGAGTCCTAATAGAGGAAAGGGATGACAACTTAGGATATGACTATTACTTAGGAGCATGCTGCTACTCTCTTACTTTAATACAGGCCTCTGTAGTTATCTCCTATTAATAAGAAAGAAAAAGGCTAATCATTTCCCTCAAGAGTAAGCTGCTCAATACAGCCCACAAGAAGAGAAGATTTTAATGGAATTGTCTTACCCCAGCTTATTGTTTTGGATTGTCACAAAATGACAATAACTAAAGCCATGATCCCAAACTTTATCAAGTACCAGAATCGCCTTGAGAGCTTAGTACAACACAAATTGCTATGCATCAAACCAAGAGTTTCTAAGCAGGTCTGGGACAAGACCCCAGAATGCATTTGTAACAAATTCTCAAGATTCTACTGCTGGTGCAGGATCCACACTTTGAGAACCATAGTACCAAAGGAACAAGCAAAGCAGTAAGACATCACAAAAGACATGCTGATGGCTAGAACTTGACTTCAAGATTACATTCCATTGAGAATGCTGACTTTGGCTGCTGATTATGAAACTAATAGAAAACAAACCACCCAGAAGCCTCTAAACTTTTCATGGAGCTGTATTGCCAAATAAACTCCAAGCTTGTGGTTTCTTAGGCCTTAGATGCAATGTCTATATTTCTTAATTTACAGAAATTGGAAATGAGACCCCAAGCAGCATAGGGAGAGGGGTGATATACTCAATGCCCATCTTGGAGATGACTCTGAAAGACAGTAGAAAAAATAATCCTCCCACAGAGCCAAATCAGTGGTGACCACATTAGCAAACTAAGGAACTCACAGGTCAGGGAGTCTTGCCCAGAAGAGCATCACATTTGCTATGGACCAGTTATCCCTATTTGATGTTTCCTCTTTTCCCAGTGGGAGTTTTGTTTAAGGTATTCTTTTCTTTCTGTATAATTGTATCATCAGATGTTGACATGGTTTGGATTTGTGTACCCACCCAAATCTCATGTCAAATTGTAATATTCCCCAGTATTGGAGGAGGGGCCTGATAAGTGATGGTTGGATCATGGGGGTGGATTTTCTCCATACTGTTTTTGTGATGAGTGAGTTCTCCTGAGATCTAGTTGTTTAAAGGTGTGTAGCACCTCCCCCTTTGCTCTCTCTTCTTCTTACTCTGGTTATTTAAAGACATGCCTCCTTCCTCTGCTTTGCACCATGATTGTAAGTTTCCTAAGGCCTCTTGGGGAGCCAGCCATGCTTCCTATACAGCCTGTGGAACTGTGAGTCAATTAAATCTCTTTTCTTAAAAGTTGCCAAGTCTCAAGTAATTTTTTATAGCAATACAAGAATAGACTAATATGGAAAATTGGTACCAGGAGTGGGGTGTTGCTATAAAGATACCTGAAAATGTGGAAGTGACTTTGGAACTGGGTAACAAGCAGAGAATGGAACAGTTTGGAGGGCTCAGAAGAAGACAGGAAGATGAAGGAAAGTTTGGAACTTCCAAGACTTGTTAAATTGTTGTGACCAAAATGCTGATAGTGGTCTGGAAAACAAAGTCCAAGCTGATGTAGTCTCAGTTGGAGATGAGGAACTTATTGGGAACTTGAGTAAAAGTCACTCTTATGTCCCTGTTCTAGAGATCTGTGGAACTTTGAACCTGAGAGCAATGATTTAAGATATCTGGTGGAAGAAATTTCTAAGCAGCAAAGCATTCAAGATGTGGTCTGGCTGCTTCTAACAGCATGTGGTCATATGTGTAAGCAAAGAGATGATCTGAAACTGGAACTTATATTTAAAAAGGGAAGCGGAGTACAAACGTTTGAAAAATGTGAACCCTGACCAGGTGATAGAAGAGAAAAACTCATTTTCTGAAGAAGAATTCAAACTGGCTGCAGAAATTTGCATAAGCAAAGACAAGCAGAATGTTAATAGCCAAGACAATGAGAAAAATGCCTTCAAGACATTTCAGAGACCTTCACAGCAGCCCCTCCCATCAGAGGCCTGGAGGCCTAGGAGGAAAGAATGGTTTTGTGGGCCAGGCCCAGGGCCCTGCTGTTCTGTGTGGCCTTGGGACAGCCCTCCATCATGGCTACTCCAGCTCCAGTCATGGCTAAAAGGAGCAACAGTACAGCTCAGGTTGTTGCTTCAGAGAGTGCAAGCTATAAATCTTGGTGGCTTTCACACGGTGTTAAGCCTGCAGGTATGCAAAGTGTGAGAGTTGAGGCTTGGGAGCCTCCACCTAGATTTCAAAGGATGTATAGAAATGCCTGAAGATCTAGGCAGAAGTCTGCTGCAGGGTCAGAGCCCTCATGGAGAACCTCTACTGGGACAGTGCAGAGAGGAAATGTGGGGTTGGAGCCCCCACACAGAGCCCCCACTGGAGCACTGCCTCACCTTTTGTGAGAAGAGGGCCACCATCCTCCAGACCCAAGAACGGTAGATCCATCAACAGCTTGCATTGTGCACCTGGAAAAGCTACAGGCACTCAGTGACTCAGTGACAGCCTATGAAAGCAGCCATAGGAGCTGTACCCCACAGAGCTAAGGAGTGGAGCTGCCCAAGCCCTTGGGAACCCACCTCTTGCAATAGTGTTACCTGGATGTGAGACATGGAGTTAAAGGAAATTATTTTGGAGTGTTAAGATTTAATGAATACCCTGCCAGGTTTCAGACTTGCCTGGGGCCTGCAGTTCCTTTGTTTTGGCCAATTTCTCCCTCTTGGAATGAGTGTATTTACCCAATGCCTGTAACCTCATTATATCTTGGAAGTAACTAACTTGCTTTGATTTTATAGGCTCATAGAGAGAAAAGACTTGCCTTGTCTCAGATGAAACTTTGGACTATGGACTTTTGAGTTAATGCTGAAATAAGACTTGGAGGACTGTTGAGAAGGGAGGATTTTATTTTGCAATGTGAGAAGGGAATGAGACTTGTGAGGGGCTAGGGTGGAATGATATGGCTTGGGTTTGTGTCCCTGCCCAAATCTCATCTCAAATTGTAATCCCCAATGTTGGAGAAGGGGCCTGGTGGGAGGTGGTTGGATAATGGGTGTGGGTTTCTCCCTTGCTGTTCTCATGATAGTGAGTGAGTTCTCACCATATCTGGTTGTTTAAAAGTGTGTAGCACCTCCCCCTTAGTTTTCCCTTCCTCCTGCTCTGGCCACGTGAACACGTGCCTCCTTCCTCTTCACTTTCCACTTTCCATGATTGTAAGTTTCCTGAGGCCTCCCCAGTCATGCTTCCTATACAGCCTGTGGAAATGTGAGTCAATTAAACCTCTTTTCTTTATAAATTACCCAGTCTCAGGTAGTTCTTTACAGCAATGCAAAAAGAACTAATACAGATGTGTTTTGTATAGATAATTGTCCATTTAGCCATAAATTAATGAATTGTGAGAAACTATATTTGGACCCAATGAAACGGAATGAAACTCACTCGAGGTCAACTGCTCACACCCTGAAGAGATCCCCAAAATAACTTGTTGATAAAGCAAAGCCACATTTATTTTTTACTGCCATAAATAAACTAGGACCTTGAAGGTTGATTATGTGTTTAAGAATAACAAGGTTAAAGGCAAATATAAATTGAAGTTTTGGTTCAGGTTTAATGTATCTGGTTATATTTTAGTGTGAATGCCTGATAATTTAGGTTTGGTGGACCCAGCAAGGGGAAAGTTTTGAAGCAAGCCTTGAGTAGTGAACAGTCTAACAATCACAACTGTGTGATCTATTGAGATATCCTGATGAGGGCAAGTTAAGGAAAGTTATTTACCACTTCCTCTTCCAGGCAAGACTCTCCTGGAATAATGCAACCAGTCAAATACAAAACTCATGTAAATATAGATCATATTCTCCACAAATGTGATGTGCAATATATGTGACTTTGGGTACCACCAGAGCTCCTAAAATTTGAATTCAGTAAATGGATCAATTTGGGGGTTGTGTTTTTGTGGTGGGGTGTGTATATTCCATGTAAAAGGTTATACATTTTTAAGACATGCATTTAAAGGAGAATATGTATGGCTATTCGGTAGCCTAAGGAGTATTCTGCAGACATTTGTGTTTGTCTCCAGAATCCATTCTGCTTTTCCCATCAGTGCCTGATCTCCATTTGTGGATCCACGTAGTTGTAGGACAGCTCTTTCCTCTCCTGAATCCTGTGGACAATGTAACAAAAACAAAGTGATTCACATAGTTTCTTGCCCTTACAGTGACAGGCTGTCATGCTTGTTGGTTCAGATAAGTGGCCTAAGTCTGTCTCATCAGACTGAATCTTGGAAGGATTGCTGAGAAAGCTGACCTGTGGGAAACCAGTTTAAGGACAAAGGAAACAATTCAGAGAAAAGGGCAAAACAGAGAGAATCCCAGGGAAATGCAACTGCAGCTCTGATAACATGATAAACCTGTAGATTATACCACACTTCAAGGCTGCTCGACCTCTAGACTGTACAATTTAGTGAATTAACAGCTCCACATTACTTTAAGACCGGTTGAGTCAGATTTTCTTTTACTTGCATCTTGAGTGTTCCCAAGCATATTGTTCTTCTCTTGCCACTGTAACAAATTACCACAAATTTCGTGGTTAAAAAAATTATTTTCATACAGTTCTGAAGGTCAGAAATACAAAATAAGCCTTAAATAAAAATCCAGGATGCCTAGTGCCTACTGGAGACTCCAGGGGAGAATTCATTTCTTGCCTCTTCCAGTATCAAGAGGCTGTTGGCACTCCTTGGTTCATGACTGCATCAATCCAATCTCTGCTTCTATCATCACATAACCTTCTTCTCTCTTTTTTAAATCTCCCTTACTCCCTCTCATGAAGACCCTTGTGATTACATTGGACCCAGCTCAATAATCCAAAATAATTTCCTCATATCTATCAGATCTGCAAGAACCTTTTGCCATATAAGATATTCACAGGTTCTGGGGATTATACTAGGCATCTTCAAAAGTTCATTAAGTTATTAAACAACTATGCTGGATTGCATTTTTTATGCTAAAGTAAACTCAGACCAACCTGTTATAACACGTTTAAACATGGTCTAGTTGAGGCACTAAGAAGAATAAGACATCAGTTTGAAAAGGGCCCTGTTTGGAGTAATAGTTTGCTAAAATTTAAGCAAGAGCAAAATCAAACTTATGATGAAACTTTGGTGGAAGAATGGTGAAACCATTGATAATTTTTGAAAAACTTATGGAGAAAATGTTCCAAAGAAATCAGTAGTTCACAAATGGATAATTCATTTTAAGAAGGGATGAGACAATATTGAAGATGAAGCTTGCAGTGGCAGATCATCCACATCAATTTGCAAGGAAAAAAATCATCTTGTTGATGCCCTAATCGAAGAGGACTGATGATCAACAGAAGAAATAGCAAATACCATAGCTATCTCAATTGGTTCAACTCACAGAGTTCTGACTAAAACATTAAAGCTGAGCAAACTTTCCACTCAATGGGTGCTAAAATATTGCACCCAGCTCAGCTGCAGACAAAAATAGAGCTTTCAATGAAAGTTTAAACAATGGGATCAAGATCCTGAAGAATTTCTTTGAAGAACTGTAACAGGAAATAAAACACAGCTTTACCAGTACAATCCTGACGACAAAGCATAATCACAGCAGTGGCTACCAAGAGATGAAGTGGGCCAGTCAAAGCAAAAGTGGACTGGTCAAGAGCCAAGGTCATGATACAAGTTTTTTTAGAAGCTCAATGTATTTTGCCTGTTGACTTTCTGGAGGTGTGAATAGAATGATAACATCTCCTTATTATGAGAGTGTTTTGAGAAAGTTAGCCAAAACTTTAGCAGAAAAATGCCTGGAAATGCTTCACTCTATAGTTCTTCTCCATCATGACAATACTCCTCCTCTCAGCAAACAAGGCCATTTTTTATTGAAAATTTGATGACAAATCATTAGGCATCCACCTTACAGTTCTGATTTGCCTTCTTCTGAATTATTTTTGTTTCCTAATCCTAAAAACTCCTTAAAGGGGCCAAGTGTGGAGGCTCATGTCTATAATCCCAGCACTTTGGAAGGCCAAGGCAGGAGGATCATTTGAATCCAGGAATTTGAGACAAACCTGGGCAACAAAGTGAGACCTTGTCTCTACAAAAAAACATTAAATTAGTTGGGTGTGGTGGTGCACACCTTTAGTTCCAGCTAGTCAGGAGGCTGAGGCAGGAGAGTTGCTTGCGCCCAGGAGGTCAACGCTGCAGTGAGCAGTAATCATGCCACTGCCCTCCAGCTTGAGTGACAGAGTGAAACCATGTGTCAAAAAAAAAAAAAAAAAAAAGAAATCCTGAAAGGGCACCCATTCTTCCTCAGTTAATAATGTAAATACTGTAAAAAAGACTGCAGTCATATGGTTAAATTCCCAGGACTGCCAGTTCTTTAAGAATAGATCAAATGGCCAGTATCATAATTTACGAAAGTGTCTTGAACTTCATGAAACTTATGTTTAAAAAATGCTTAATTTTTAAAAATTTTCATCTTTTTTTGGTTAAAAAGAAAAAGCCTATTTATGAGAATGATTTTGTCTTTTAATTTCATTTTTTCCATGAACTTTTTGAAGTCCCCTCATACATGGACATCTATGGGAAGACAGTATTCAGGCTGACACACCAAGTGACAATTTTTGTAAAGAAGAAAATAAAGAAAGAAAAAAGGAGGACATGCTCCAAACTGTTAATGTCACTTAGTGATGAGCTAATAGATGAATTTCATTTTTAAATTTTACTCCATTATGCTTTTTCCAGCTTTACCAACACATAACACACACACACGACTTTTTTATAAGAAAAAATAATGAATTTTAATATCTATAACAAATATTTAAAAATTGACGTGAATTCTTAACAAAACTCCACAATCTACAAAGGGAAATTAAATATTATATCACTAAAACTTGTAGAAAGGGAAATTTTGGCCCAAGGTGGTGGACAATCAGGTATCTAAATATTAATATATGGCCTGGTGGTTTACTAGGAATTACTAAAATTCCCTGGAAATACCTTCCTCACTCACATTTCCCTATTCTGCTATTTTCAACTGAATTTCCTTTAATATAAGACACTTAATATTAGAAAACAAATTTAGCATAAAATTGCTCCTGGTGGAGTAAAACTCTTTATACAAATGCCTACTAAGCACATCATTAAAAAGCAAATTTGGGGAGTGAAAGGGTTTCTGAGAGATGGGATATATGTGGAATGGGGTATAAAAAGGAAGAGCAAAGATGCTGGAAGCTGTTACTCCAATTACCTTTTCTTCAATGACAAAATCCTCCAAACTCTCAGTTAAGGTCTTCCAGAATGTGGACCTAAAATCTACTTTCTCCTCTCACCTCTGATTCCCATGAGTGCTGGCCAATCCTAAAATATAGTAAACTGGGCTCTGGAGCAGGCCTTGCAGCACAAAGTTGATTATGTTACCAAAGATTGATTCAGGAGAAACTGAACCACTTTCAGTGAATGCTGGAAACCATTATTTATCTTTCTTTATCACATTAGCAGTCTATGGAAGAGGGAAAACAGAGAAGCAGCACTGATGGCTTCACCCACCATGCCAGAATATCAATAGGCAACTCTGTCTGCTGACTTTCTTTGTTTTTTGCTCATTCTTAGTATTTCCTGTGTCTCTGCTTTGGTCACGTTATTGTATTCCCTGGAATGTCTCCTACTCTCATTTATCCTAAGCAGGCCAGTGTTATTAGGAGAACTGAACAATAACATGTTCAAAGCCCTAATCAAATGCCACCTCCCTCAAAATCTTTCCTGATCCTTCAACTGGAAATAATCTCCCTTGTGAGTAATCGCCAGAACCCCTTATCTTCATTTTCCTTTAGGTAATTGTAACTACCTCATCCATTGTTACTTTCACTATGACTACTATTAATATTACTACTTCTACTACTATTGCTAATGACAATGATATCAACATTTATTAGGTCTTATTATGTGGCAGGCATTTTCTGTGCTTTGCATTTATTAACTCAATCCTATAAGGCAGCCACTGCCTTCACATAGAAACTAAACTTGCGAAAACTAAGCTTATTTTTTATGGAAACTAAATTTGTTTTTTCTATGGAAACTAAACTTGTTCTTTATATGGAGGGGGTAAGTGACATGCCAGAGTCTTAAATGGGAGTGCTGGGATCAAACCCAAGCAATTTGTTCCTGAGGTCTGCATTCCTAATGAGTGTACAATACAGCCTATCTTTTCATTATGTTACATTGATTAATAAGGCACATGTCTTTTTTCTATAACCTTTTTGAATTAAGAGTCATGTCTAGATCATCCTGTTTTGACCTACAGTGCCCAGAATAAACATAAGAAATAAACCTTTCCTGAATGAACAAATCAGCTTTTCCTCCAGTATTCTTGATATTTATTATGTGTTGTACCTCAGGCAAATATTGGCATATGAAGTACAGTTTTAGTAGACCGCCCTGTGTCTTATGATAGGGTGATGCAGCTGGGTGGTGTCCCTAGTTCCTTAGGAATCTATGTCAGTTTTCCAATACAGTGGTGTTTAAATTTACTTACTGCTTCTGAAACGACCCAAATGTGCACACACACACACACACACACACACACACACACACAGAGTGTAGTTTTCTTTATTTTCTCTGAACTTATCTTGCTTTCAAACCCCCATTACCATTGACAGGAGGGAAAAAAACAAAACAGGCTTGTCAATAAGTAATTCAGTCTTTTCTAGTTTAAATAGCCTCTTTCTGGATAATTCATGTCTTTTGAATTAGTGCCATGGGCTTCAGATTTGATGCCCTTTGCCACCCTCCTCTCAAGTTTTCCTTCCCTTTTGCCAGGGTGATTTAAGATCCCAGGTGGTGTAACTGGTGTAGAGTAGAAAGTGTGTATCCAGACCTCGGAGGGCCTCCGTTCCTCTGCACCGCCTCCTGAGGCATCCAGAGGTGTGCCTCACATTCTGCTCTATGCTGAGGCGAAGACCGGATGCCCCGATGGCTGCCTCAGCCCTCCCCGGCTCTTACTCATGATGCTCTGAGGTGTGCCCATGACTCCAGTTTGTGTGGTCTAACAGGCAGGTCCACATACCAGGGTTGCTTTGTCTCTTGTCCCAGCACTACTTCAAGCCTGTGAACTAGAGCATCTCCTGCGGCCATTTTGACCCCAGCACCCAAAAGTCACTCAAAGTAATTTGCGATGCTCTGCCATCTTGTGGTTACTCTAAGAAATCTTCATCTTTTTCAGGCCCCCCCTGGGAAACCCAGAAGCCTCCAATTGCCTTGGATTTCCCCGACATGATCTCAGTGCTTCAGATGCCTCCCTAGCACCACCCACCACCGCCGCCGCCCCAGCACTACCAAGGACAAAGCAAGGACACCCAGATTAGAATGCTTTGCTTTCCTCTTCCTTTCCGTGGTTTTTTAGCCTCAGCATCGGAAGGACTTTCTATTCCTTCCTGCCTGATGGGACCTTACAACTGTCTTTCAATTTACAAATGTCTTATAGTAAAACACTATGATATGAGTCATGTATAGGTGTTTTGATTATATAAAAGGAACATATTATACTCCAAAAAAAACTTTCCTTTCTGTAAAAGTTATGATATCCAAGGCAATTGTTTTTCTGAGTGCTCAAAAAATGTCTAATTTGATATTCAAAGCTGAGCAGTGACTTCTATATGTTAGGTTCTGTCTACTGTCACCCTAAAACAATTGAAGCCTACTCAATGGATACAGAGACCCAGGACAGTATAATTTATATAACTTATAACAATTAATAATTAATATACTAAGGTTAATATAACTTATGGGGAATAAAATAGATGATTTGTTTTGAAAATATTCATGTTATGGAGACACAAATCAAAGTCACACTATGTGGCTGGGTGCGGTGGCTCACGACTGTAATTCCAGCACTTTGGGAGGCCAAGGCAGAAAGATCACTTGAGGTCAGGAGTTCGAGACCAGCCTGGCCACATGGTGAAACCCGGTCTCTACTAAAAATATGAAAATTAGCCAGGCGTGGTGGCAGGCACCTGTAATCCCAGGTTTGGGAGACTGAGGCAGGAGAATCACTTGAACCTGGGAGGTGGAGGTTGCAGTGAGCGGAGATCAGCCCACTGCATTCCAGCCTGGGCGACAGAGCAAGACTCTATCTCAAAAAAAAAAAAAAAAAAAAAAAAAAAAAAAAAAAAAAAAGTCACACTATATGATCAGGAAATGTAAATTCTTCCTGCCAGTTGTGATAACCAAAAATGTTTCCAGACATTGTCAAAATAGCCCAGTTGAGAACCACTGCTTTAGGTCTGAGGATAAATGTCACATCCTCAAGGGTGCTTTCTGATATCCCCACCATCACTCACACCCCTGTGCTGTCCTGTCATAGCATGCATCCAAAATCATAATAAAAATTATCTGGGGCCGGGCACGGTGGCTCATGCCTGTAATCCCAGCACTTTGGGAAGCTGAGGCAGGCGGATCATGAGGTCAGGAGATCGAGACCATCCTGACTAATACGGTGAAACCCCGTCTCTACTAAAAATACAAAAAATTAGCTGGACTACGCACCTGTATTCCCAGCTACTCAGAAGGCTGAGGCAGGAGAATCGTTTGAACCTGGGAGGTGAGGTTGCAGCGAGCCGAGATCACACCATTGCATTCCAGCCTGGGTGACAGACAGAGTGAGACTCCGTCTCAAAAAAAAAAAAATTATTTGGGGAGATTGTTTGTTTACTTTTGATCTTTTCCACTAGATTGTAAACTTATTGAAGGCAGAAACTATATCTGGGTTTTCCTTTCTTTTCTTTTTTGAATCACTATTTTTTAGATTCTCTCAATAAAAGTAATTATGCTTTAATATTTGTGAGCAAATAAATATTTGTTAGATAAATAAAAGAGAGTTCACTAAAGAAAAAGATATAAAAATATATCTAGCAGTTACAAATCTGAACTTGCCATCTCCTATTTTGAGAATAACACTTAATTGTTAAGGGGCAGAGACGAAAACAAAAGGAAAGAAAAAGGGAGGGTGAAAGGAAGGAAAAGAGGAAAGGACCAAAAGCAAGCACCCCAGTGAAGTGTGGGGTTTTTCTCACAGGCCCAGGGACTCTGCGGTGCAGAATAAACAGCATTATGGAGGAGGGAACCATAGCTGTCCTGCATCTAGGCATGAATATGGCTGCATACTGAAACAGATGTGATTGAGAGTCCATCTTTCCTAAGGTTGGAACTCTGTTGAATCAAATGTGAGACTTTCCCCAGGCTCCTCCTGCCTTCCTTGTTCCTGATACAGTTACTTTCTGGGAAGTCTTGAAATGTCCGTTAGCATTTCCAACTTTCCTCTAGCTTCTCCCTAAATGTAAAAAATGATTAAGCAATGGCTGACATCATCATACTGTCCTGGAAAATGTGTATTATTGTCTAGAGGTGTATGCAGAATCGCTCTGGATGGTCCAGAATAGCAAGAGATGTTGCAGAATGTGCTCAAAAGGTACAATAGCATCTGCAGCAGCATGTAACAGTTTCTAGTCAACAAAGGATGCTGAACTCTTGGGGGTTTTTTTTTGTTTTGTTGTTGTTGTTGTTTTAAAGTCATTTTAAAATGACAAGTGTAATGCTTAATGCAGAGAACTTTGGACATATACGCAATAGAAATAAAGCAGAATAAAACCACCTATTAAACAAATCCAGCAATAACTACTCATTTTTGTGGGTGTGAGCTGCACTTTTATTATGTAGTTTTATTACAGTTGTCTAAACATTGCTTGGAAACCCTTTTTCACTTGCTCTCAGATTTTTGCTCTTATTCATATCAAATTTGAAACGTTTATCTATAATTATTTGTTGTTATTTAATTATACAATGATGCCTAATGACTAAGTCCCTGGCAGATCAGGGCTGATAAAAAATGCAAACACTCTCTATATGGCAGCTTAAAATAGTCTAAAGAGTAATTATGATGTTTTAATAATGTTTATTCTCAAATACAGTGGTATTGAATTAAACATTTAAAAAGATTCAGAAACAAACAAGAAATCTCAAAGAGCTTTCCTCAGAAGCTGATTTCAGTTCTGCTAACTCAGGCAAAAGATGGTAATTTCTTCAATCACTTTAAATTCTGCAGTCATGGATTAGAAAATTTCCCACAAATATACTCTCATAGCTAATATTTCCTAACTCTCTCACCCCCACCTCAGCAGCTGCACACAATTACCACATAAAATTACATTCTTCTTTCATTTACCTAAGACACTGTACATTGTTAATAAAATTGTTGTAATAGAAAAACTGAAGCATCCCTAAGTAGTCACCTATAATAACTTTCTGATTTACTAACTGGAGACCTTCTGTAGTTAATTAACCTGGAATAGCTGCCAAACATTTTCTTTGATTGTGATTAATATAGGATCAACTCAACTTGATCTCTATTAGGAAGCACTTAGGCTCCCAACAGAACCTGTTAGGAGTTTGCATCAACAAATAATTCCTCCTTGAGCTTACTCCAAATAATTTGACATTAGGACATTACTTAATCTTTAAGGACTAAAATGATCTGTTAACTTGGTTTTTACAATTTAATGTTTTAAAAAATATGTGTAGCTGTTGTCTTTTTTAAATACACTCTTTTCATCATATTTGAGGTTTCTGTAACCAAAGATTTATTTGGTTACAATTTTCTCTTTCCCGTTTTCTGTATTTCAAAATGAACAGGTACTTTGTATCCTATGTAGTTTGTAGCATGAAATTCCACATATGAGTAATTATTTCCCTCCTGCAGGTATTAAAAAGAAATGTTAATAATAATTAAAAGATTACTGGCTTCATTTCCATAAGGCATTCACTCTAAGAAGTTAATTACAAAAGTGAACTCATCATGCATGTGCAATTAAGTCCTATTTATAAGAAACTGAGCACAGCAAAAATTAGGTATGATAAGATCTTTGTAAAGCAACGCTTTATGTACTTATTCTTTTACAAGTGCATTTACCCAAACCATCTTATGCAAATTTTGTTCTCAGCCATTAGATTGCTGACTTTTCTTTTTGGCCACTAGAGGTCTGCCATTCCTTACTTGAAAACATGCTGGCGTTTGAGAGTTAGTATACTAAGTTCTGGAGCCTGCCTGAATATATCCATCATCTATCTTTCTATTCTTTCATGCACTAATTCATTAATTCACTCAGCATTTATTCATCAGTGCTGTGTGCCAGTCATGGTGCTACTTACAAAGGACGAGGGGATTGTCAGTTTCTTGCATCTGCCCTGTCTTACTACGTTTTGTGCTGCAACAACAGAATACCTAACACTGGGTGATTTATAAAGAAAAGAAATTTATTTCTTACAGGAAGCTAGAATGCCCAACATCGAGGGGCTTGCATCTGGTGATGGCCTCTTGCTATGAGGAGGTAGGGGAGGACAAACTCATCCTTTTATCAGGAACCCACTCCTGTGATAACCCACTACAACGGTAACGGCATTAATACATTCACGAGGGCAGAGCCCTTGTGACCTATTCATCTCTTAAAAGTCCCAGCTCTCAACACTGAGAGGCACTGGGGATTAAGTTTCCAATACATGAACTTTGGGGGACACATTCATACCACGGCATGCATCTTTCTCTGTATTTCCTTGTATATAAGGCTCTCTACCTCTTACCTGCCCAGGCCCTTGTTCTATCAGGTATCTCTGAACCTCTCTGTATATCTTCATTTTTTGCTTCTCTTATTTGTCTTCCCCACTTGCTCATTAAGCCTTCCATCCTAAAATCTTTCTTCCCTCTGATCTTCCTCTGGCTACTACTCTAACTCTTGCCACTGCTTCACAGATCATTCTTAACAGGATTATCAATGTTTCCACTCTCACCTCCCATTGCTCATTTCACTGCCATTGGACTCCATGGAAGCTGCCCTAGTAAAACAATTGCCTGCTTGACGCCTTCTTTCTTTCTCCCCACACTGAATTGCTTACTGAGTCCTGAGGACCTACCTCCTTAACAGTTCCAGCATTTGAGCATTTTCCTCCCTGCCTCACCTTCATCCAGGCCCTAATCATTTCTCATTAAATTACACCCATTATTCCCAACTGGCCTCAGTGGCAACAGCATATTCTCTACCCTCTGCCACAGTGATCTTACTACAGCATAAATCTAAACACATCTTAACCCGCCTGAGACACTTTAGTCACTCTGAGCCTTCAGGGAAAGCTCAGATCTCCCCTAAAGGACAAGAGCAGCCAGAGTCACAGGCCACTGCTGATCTCTCCTTTCCCCTAGACCTTCAGCCACACCAAGCCTCCCACTTGTCCCTGCTCCCTTGATTACTGTGGATTTGTGCGTGTAATCTTTTCTTCTGTGTGGGATTTCATCCTTTAGAGCAGCAGTCCCCAACTTTTTGGCACCAGGGACTGGTTTCTTGGAAGACAGTTTTTTTCACAGACAGAGGTGGGGGTACGATGGTGTGGATTGGGGATAAAACTGTTCCACCTCAGATCATCAGGCATTAGATTCTCATAAGGAGCATGCAACCTAGATCCCTGGCATGTGCAGTTCATAATAGGGTTCATGCTTCTATGAGAATCTAATGCAGCTGCTGATCTGACAGGAGGCGGAGCTGAGGCGGTAACGCTCACTGGCCCGCCGCTCACCACCTGCTGTGCCACCTGGTTTCCAATAGGCCGGGGTCCATGGCACAGGATTGGGGACCCCTGCTCCAGAGTCCTTTCCTAAAGGGTCCATGAATAATAAATACTTAATCCTCATATGTCAAGAAGTGGCTTTACTTTATTCTCCCTTTTGAATAATAGCTTCAATGTAATAGAATGCTAGCCTGGAAGTTGTTTTTCCACTCTCCTTTGAAGATAAGAGTCAAATGTTTTCTAGCAGATATCGTTGCTTGTGAGAATTGTGTTATTCCTTGTAGATAACCTCTTTCCTCTGTACTTGGTTTTTCAATTTTCACTTTTTTTAATTGCTCTGAAGTTTCATTCTTATGTATGCATGTAATTTGTATTTAGTTTTGCTGATTAGAAAGCATTGTGATTTTTAAGTCTGAGGAACTCTAGTCATTTTATTCTAGAAAAATCTGAGCTATCTATCACCTTTCCTCAATTTTTTCTCTTTTCTCCTCCTTTTACTCTAATGCTATCTTACCCATCCCTTACTCTCTCATTCCATGTTTTCATCTCTTCATCACTCACTCTGATGCATTCTGAGTAAGCATCTCAACTCTATCTTCCAATGTACTTGCATTTTCCTTCCCTGTTTCTGTTTTATTGCTTAAACTCACCTCTCCATTAAGACTTCTTGAAGCCTAAACCTGAATTAAGGTATTTTTCTTCTGGGTCAACATAGTTCCATGTACAGGCTAAGACACAGTACATGTTATATTGTATTTTAATTATCTGCTTATTTAATTACCTGCTGTATCTCTCCTATTTTAAACTTTCTGTTTTCTGAGGGCAGGATTATCTTATCTTTATATCCTCTGCACTTAATCTTGTCCCTGGAACATACCGGTAGTCTGTAAACAATGAAGGAATAAAGTTTCTCACCTTCAGCCTCAATTTGCACTTTGCACATTATTTCTCGTGGGTTTTTTTTTTGTTTGTTTGTTTTTTGTTTTTTTTAAGATGAAATCTCACTTTGTCGCCCAGGCTGGAGTGCAGTGGTGTGATCTCGGCTCACTGCAACCTCCGCCTCCTGAGTTCAAGCAATTCTCCTGTCTCAGCCTCCCAAGTAGCTGGGATTACAGGCATGTGCCATCACGCCCGGCTAATTTTTGTATTTTTTAGTAAAGACTGGGTGTCACCATGTTGGCTAGGCTGGTCTCGAACTCCTGACTTCAGGTGATCTGCCCACCTTCGCCTCCCAAAGTGCTGGGATTACAGGCATGAGCCACTGTGCCCGGGCTGCTGGTGCTATTAATACGCTATTTTCACACTACATTTACTTACTCACACTTCTTCCCCAGTAGATTCTGTGAAGGCAAGGACTATATTTATTTTGTGCACTATTGTTATCCCCAGTTCTTAGTACATAAGAAACACCCAAATAACACCTGTGCTTCCCTGATGATGTGCCTCTCATTACCTTGAGCAAAACCCAAAGAGCAGCCCATGATTTGAAGATATTTGAAATATTATTAGTACTGGAGAGTCACTGAATCTTCCCCTAACTCTTCCCTGACCTCCCTGGGTTAGGTCTCAGTGTTATATTTTCAGCAGTTCTTTCCATACCAACCATGTGGACTGACTTTTCATCTCTCTGGATTTGCCAACAGCAAATTAACATTCTAAATATCTGAGATATACTAATTTTAACCAAAAGGAACAAATTTCAAAAGAGGAAAAATATAGATATTATTAGGGGACATCACTTCACCTCCATGTCTAATGTTTTCTTCTATGTGATGGGATATTTATTGGAGTAACACCACTGACCTCTCCCCATGCCCTCATCACACACTCCTCTATCCCACCCCAATTGCTCCACCTCCCCACCTCCAAGAAGGAAAACAATGAGTGGTGAATATATGCAGGTGAAAAATGCATGGACAGCACAGGTTCTTTCTCTTTCCTATTCCTGGGAGTGGAAATTCTGCTCTGCCTATTCTGCTTTTGTTGGAAGAGATCTGTCATGGGTCAGTGCTGTTCTGTAGACACATGTATCTACTTGGGGCGGGGCGGGGGATGGTGGTTCAGTATTAGGTAACTGACTTGCCTATAGAAATAAATATGTCTTTCTACTAGTCCTTTCAATACAAGGTGATACTAATATTTTGTCCTCTGCCTGCTGAAACTTAGATTTGTCTATCAATTGGTTTAAATCTTGGCCAGGCAGGAAGGAGCTATTTATTGGTGCCTTCTCAAAGACATTGGCACATTTCAGCAGAAGGTAGTAGTTCATGTTATGGTGACCCCACATACTCTTTTATGTCACAGCCATAAAACAGCAATGGATTCTCTCTCTCTTTTTTTTTTTTTTTTTTTTTTGTTGAGGGAAAGAGTCTTCCTCTGTTGCCCAGGCTGGAGTCCAATGGTGTGATCATGGCTCACTGCAGCCTCAACCTCCCAGGCTCAAGTGATCCTCCCACCTCTAGAATAGCCTCCAGAGTAGCTGGGACTACAGGCATGCACCACAATGCCTGGCTCTTTCTTTTTTTGTAAAGACGGGGGGTCTCACTATGTTGCCCAGGCTGGTCTTGAACTCCTGGACTCAAGTAATCTGTGTGCCTTGGCCTACCAAAGTGCTGGGATTACAGGTATGAACTACTAACCCTGGCTTAATTCACTTATTAAACAAACATCTATTGGGCATCTATAATGTGCTAGACCCTGGGGGTATGTCATTGGACAAAATGGTCAAAATCTCTGTCATCATGAAGCTCACAATCTAGTAGAGGTGGAAGGAGAAGATAGGAAAAAAAAATAAGTAAGTGCTACAGGGAGAAAAAAAAAAAGAGCTGGTTAAAGCAATTGGGAGTGCCCAGTGGGGAAGTAGGATGAGATAGAGAGGTAAAGGCAGCCTCAATGAGAATATGACATTTGAGCATTTGAGCAAAGAATTGAAAGAAATGTTAGAGTAGGCCATGCAGACATCTGGAGGAAGAAACTTCCAGACAAGGAAACAGCTCCGAGGCAGGAAGAATGAGGAGGCCAGTGGGCTGGTGAAGGGGAATGGAGGGCAAGAGAGGGGCAGTTTCTGGGATAACAAGTCAAAGAGGTGATGGGGAGAGGAAAGCAGGCCATGTAGAGCAGTGAGGCTGCAGTAACAGTTCTAGCTGCCATTCAGAGTGAGTGATAAGGGCTCAAGTGTTTACATAGAGGAGCAATGATATCTCATTTATGTTTTCAAAGGATTATTCTTTCTGCTGTGTTGACAATGAACGTAGAGAGAGTGAGTTTAGAAGCAGGAAAACCAGTTAGAAGACTATGGCAACAATCCAAGTGAGAGGTGACGGTGTCCTGGAAGACGGTGACAAAAATGGTAAAAAGTTGTCAAATTCTGGATACACTTTGCAGGTCAAGTCAACAAAAATTCCTGATGAGTTGGCTGTTGGATATAACAGCTGTGCTACGAATAATTTCCACGGTAATTGCCTCTTAGGAAATACTGAAGAAGCCTAGTAAAGTCCATCAGTGACTGGTTCTGTGGGGGGCCATATTTCAATAACTAAAAATAGATATTTTACAATTTAAGCCACTATCACTGTGACAAGGAGGCAAAGTCTGGTCCAGATAGATAACTCACTTTGACATATTACTCGATGGGAAAATTAAATTAAAATCCTTGCTCTCTAGGTATCAATGAACACTTTTTAGAACACATCATGTGTTTGAATATATAAAACATTTAATAAGAAAATATGTTGTTAAATCAATATCCAGCTTCATATCCACAATAACTGCTAAAAGAATACCTTTTATGTACCACATTTAGAGTTTACCAAAGGGAGACAATGCCCCTGACGTTTTGTGAAATTCTGTGCTGATATATCTTGACACATTGTTTAGGAGTGCTGGAAAAAGTCATCATTCCTCTTCTTACTATAGCTCTTAATATAAAAGGTCAAATGAGGATCCATCCTCTAAATAGGAACGTATTAAAGAATTGTTTCTTTAATTTACAGGCCATTTAAGTCACACTTGATGAACTCAACTGTGAATGATGATTCTGAAAAGATTACAAAATAAAATTTTACAGACGTTTCTTAAAAGATTACCAACTTGCTCATACTCTACTATCTAACATAAGGTCTTAAAACTGCCAGTTTACCAAGATAAGTCATAAAATGTTTGGTTAATCATCCATCTATATATATATTTTTTCTTTTCTTTTTTCTTTTTTGTAGGCAGTGTCTCACTGTGTTGCCCAGGCTGGAGTGCAGTGATGCCATCTCAGCTCACTGCAACCTCGGCCTCCCAGGTTCAAGAGATCCTCCTGCCTCAGCCCCTCAAGTAACTGAGACTACAAGTATGTGCCACCACCCCCAGCTAATTGTTGTATTTTTGTAGAGATGGAGTTTCACAATGTTGCCTAGGCAGGTCTCAAACTCCTGGGCTCAAGAGATCTGACCACCTTGGCCTCCCAAAGTGTTGGGATTACAAGTATGAACCACCATGCCTGGCCCATCTATGTTTTTCTTCATTATTATTCAAATGGAACAAGGTAAGTCAAAAAGTAACATTGCCCTTATAGTAGTGTCAGAAACATTTGTTGGGTTGGGTATAGAAGAATAATGCTACTTTTTATTTGCTTTTTTCATCACATTATCAACATTATAACATGGAGGAAAGTAATCTATACCCACAAATGTGTATGAATAACATAATCTTAGCTAACAAATTTTCTCCTCTCCTACTACAGTTTCCCTCCATGTCAATTCCACACATTATTTCCTTTTTCCTGCTACCATCTTGTGTTTGAAGAAACATCCAAGTATCAAGGCATGAATGACCTTCACTCCTACCTCCAGATAACAAAGTGGATGCCAGCATCTCCCTAGATGAACAGGAAGAATGTCAAGGACCTGCTTTTACAACGTAGAAATCTAGGAATTGTTTTCATTCAGAAATTCTATTGTTTTTTCCATTGCCATCTGTAACAAAACAAGGAAATGAGGTTTTAAAAAATCAATCTTAAATGTAAACAGATCATTTGGGCTCCACTTGGCTCCACAGTGTTTTATGTTTACTTTACAGATGTAACCTTTCCAGGCATTGGCCAATTCCGGTGTGATAAATAAAATTATCTTTAAAATTGGAGTATGACGTCACCACAAACATAGTATGACAGAAACAAAGATAGAGCCAGTGCCCATTTGTCCAGAATGACACAAAATGGATAATTGAATAGTCTCATTAGGTAAGAATTATTGTACATAAATTACCAATTTTCTAAAAAATAGAGTAAAAATAGAATATATTTAAATGTAATAAGTACAAGTTAACCCATCTGGTTCACAACAGTACCTATGCCACACTACTAATTATAAATATCAATTACTGTAATTTAAGAGTGGGAAGTGATGCTAGATACTGGGTTATATCAGTGCTAGCTCTCTAATTTGACCTGAAAGTTGTTGATTTCAACAAATTCTTACCATATGATTACATCATTATTATTTGTCTCTTTTTCATAAAGGAAATGTACAAATGTACATTTTTATAAGTCCTATAATTTAAGCTTTTAAAATATTTTATTTCAGAGAAAGGAAAGAAAATCACTATAATGATAATCCTCATAGGAATAATAGAGAAAACGGCACATGCTTTTTTCTAAATTACTTCTAATTACTAATCATATAGTACAAGTAAGAATCATGGTTTAAAATATTCAAAAATTCTCGTTGAAGTTGCAAAAATTATTCAAGCTGTGTACCCATGTCCTACACTTGCTTTTATATTGTAGCAAGCCTAAATCTTCTAATCAAAAGAATTGAATTTGGAGCATAATACATCTGAATGCAAAATATCCTGAAAATACTTTATTCTGCCTTGGGATACTGATCAGGAAGCAGCCTACGTTTTTCAAATCCAGAGATCAATCTTGTCTTTCTTTTGTGCATATGAAAGTTTCAAATTCTGTTTTCAGTATGGAATGATGTTTTGATATGAACCAAATGCTCTCTGATCATCTGAAATTTCACTAGTCCCCTAAGTAGCAAGAACATTCTCAGTTTCTTTCCTGTCCTTGAAGGAACTATAGCTGATATAGTTTGGATATTTGTCCCCTCCCAGTCTCATGTTTAAGTGTTATCCCCAACATTGGAGGTGGGACCTGGTGGGAGGTGTTTGGGTCATGTGGTGAATGTCTTGGTGCCCTCTCCATGGTAATGAGTAACCATGAGATCTGATTCTTACAAAGAGCTTGGCACCTCCTCCTCTCTTTCTTGCTTCCTCACTTGCCATCTGATATGCCTGCTTCCCCTTCACCTTTTGCCATGATTCTAAGTTTCCTGAGGCCTGCACTAGAACTGGATAATGGTGCCATGCCTTCTGTACAACCTGCGAAACTGTGAGCCAAATAAACCTCTTTTCTTTATAAATTACCCAGTCTTAGGCATTCCTTTATAGCAAGGCCAAATGAACTACACAATAGCTTTCCAGGAATGCAAGCATTTTATGTGGAGACTTGGCACAGACAAAGGAATCCAGGTAATTATGTCAGGAAGGAAAATTCTGAGACATTTGGAGACCTGAAGCATCCCACTCACCAGGCATCACAGGTATGAACTTGGGGAAGATTTTGTGGGAGTCCACAGTGGACACTGTACCTCGCCTTTCTGATCCCTTTACCAGCATTCTTCATCTTTGGATCGCCATTCTGCTAACAGCTAGAACCTATGACTTTCCAATGTACACCCTTAAAAACTGCAGTTATCTCACTTGGAAGTGCTTGGTAGCTTAGGCACCCCACTCGTTGATTACCATGGCTGCCTGGAGCCAATGACTGATTGGTATGAGGGTACAAAATCCTAGCTCTTTTGTCTAAAGATAAGACAAACTCTGAAATGTAATTTATGCTCCAGTGTTCCCCCACAGGATTAGGCTGAGCCTGAAGTCACACCTGAAATCACATCATTGCTTGGCTTTTTTCCTTTTCTATTCTCTCCTTCCACTCTCTTGCTTGTTTTTCCTGGGCTTGCTCCTGTATAAATCCTTGAGGCAGAATCTTTAACCAAGGCTATATCTCTGAGAGAGAGCTTGATCTATGACAGAGGCAAAGCTCAATATCCAAGAGCCGCAGCATCTCACTTTAGACCAATAGGATCCAAGAAAAAAGGAGACACAGAAATGGCGGATTTGAGACAGGTGACTTTTAGAATCAGGATCTAAGACTGGCAGGCAATGTTAGAGAAATCTAATGGCCACTATCAAACAGGATTGATATTCAGGAGAAGAACTCCATTTTCCTACGAACAGAATCCCAACATTAAAACAGAGCCCAAGAAGAGAATGGAACTGTGGCAAGTTACAAGAATCAAGATCTGAGAAGAGGAACCAATACAGTAGACTCATTATTAAAAAGCATGGCAAACTTAATTCCTTCATGTCTTTTTTTATTTATTCTGCCTGAATATCTACTTTGTTTGCATATCACCTACTACTGAACCTGAAAAATTGTTTGCTTTTGAAAACATAAACCCAATGCTTCCTCCTCTATAAGCCTTTTTAATATCCACAACACGGGCATAAACATTCTTTCCTCCCTGCTACCTCTACAATAGATACGTAACTCTGTTATTGCAATTATCACCCAATATTAATGTTAGCATCATTAGTATTTCGATGTTTCTCCCTTTCTAGATTGTGGCAGGGCAGCATCTGTCTTATTCATCATTTTCTCCTTAGAACCTATCATGATGCCTAAAGCATCTATCATGGCATACCTCCTAGAACAACGTAGAACCGTGACTACCTAACTTGGGTAAAGCTCAGAGGCAGATTAGAGCTGCTCAAGTACATCTTGTCGAAGCTGGGCTGGGTAATAGATTCAAAGCTAGTAGTTGGAGAATAAGAGGTACACCTGAGTGGGTGAAATAAGGTGGCAACTATTGTGTGGCAAAAAACCAGACTGAGTTAAAGAACCATTTATTTCTAGGTTCCTGCCCTTCCTACCCCCAAACTGAGGAATTACAGAAGACTTGCTTTAATTGGCAACGGTTTATGCCTTTTCTCCAGACAGGTGATTTTAAGAGAAAATACGCACTTAATTGTCTGGAGAAGGGCACACCTGGTTCATCATTATTTTCTGCTTTATCAGTTCTCCCAATTGACAGTAGGGCTGATAATTCATTTTCTTTCATTTTATCCAGCTCAGTACATAGTTGCCATTTTGTTCTGCTACACAAGAAAGATCAACTAGAAGAACTGACTTGCAGTCTGTCGTCTGATCCTCCTAAGTTTCAAAATACTATCAGAACGATCTGTCTAAGATTTACACGACCTTCTCATTCCAATTATTAAAACATTTTAGTGGCCCTCTCCATCATTCATTAAAGTAATTCAACAAATATTCTTAGAGGACCTATAATTATGATAGGCACTGACAATAAATGAGTAAGCAAAATGAACATCATCCCTGTCTTCATGGAGATTACAGTTTAGTACAAGATCCAATCCAAATACACACGATTGTACACATAAAGTGCAAATTATCCTAAGCATTTAGAATAAAGTACAAGATGTGTGAGAGAGAATATCAAAGGACATACACCTTATTTTATTGGTCTTTGAGACACCAGTATCTGAAAAATTACCTGGATCAAAGCCAAAGCTTGTTATAGGTACACTGAACCAAACAGAATTCTTCCTGATTTTCTGCTACAGAACATTAAAACAAATGTCAGGAAAACTGTGCAGAGGACTATTTATCTGACTCAGTTCATTTTTTTTTGGTTCATTTTTTTTTTTTCACTTCATTGAAGTTGGGAAGTTTTCAATACTGCTCATGTGGAGATGGATGGATAGATCTTCCATGCAAAAAGTTCCTGTGCTTTTACATGAGCCCAAAATTCCCACCGTAAAAATATATGTGGAAAATGGATAAAAGGTAGAATGGACATAAATGACAAGTGAAGATACACATACAATAATAAGATAAAAATGAAAGGGAAATATAAGGCAAGAAAAAAATACACAGAATTATAAAGAGGAGAAGAAAGTTGGAGTAGATATAAAGAGGAAAGTTTCTTCTCTTTATCTTCATACACATTAAAATCCTTACCTAGTAGCTGGCATTCTTTCATCTTCCTCTGCCAACAATGAATAACTAAATTGAATTTGATGTTATAAAATCATTAAACCAGACATGATTTTTATAGATACCATAACCATGTCTTAGCATTTTTAAAATAAAGGGCCAGGTAAACATCGTAGGTTCGTTGGGCCCTGGAGTCTCTGTTGGAACCATTCAAGTCTGCTGTGTATCGGGAAAGGTGCCATCAACCATACATAAACAAATGAGCATGGCTGTGTTCTAATAAAACTGTATTTTAAAAAACAAGCATCCAACCTGTGGGCTGTGGTTTGCCAAATCCTCTCTCAGAGTAAAATGTACTGTTGAATACACACATCCATCTATGCAAAGTGTCATGTGTATATTTGGTTTATATAATATGTCTTTCATAGGTATAAGATATATATTATTCTAGAGTTCACTATGCATTAAATTATTTATAAAATATGATGCACATTTTAACTATATTGTAATCACTCTCCAATTTTTCTGAGAAAGTAACTGATTCATATATATGTACACACCAGCTTTTCTTCTTTTATGATCCTCAAATTTTGATAATCAATTATTTTTTATCCTTAGTTTTCATAATAATATGGCCTCAATGTAAATGTTATTTTGTAGAAAGAGATCCAGCCACCTAATCTTTCAAATTTATTGTTCCCACCATTGGATGCTGTGCCCAAGAGATAGGCCAGCATCAATCTTGTTTCTCATGGAAATGCATTGCTGAGTGTTTATTTACATCCTCTTTCCAGGAGACAATGTAGACATTTCCAGAAGACTTGCTTTAATTGGCAACGGTTTATGCCTTTTCTCTAGATAGGTGATTTTAAGAGAAAATATGCACTTAATTGTCTGGAGAAGGACACATCTGGTTCATCATTATTTTCTGCTTTGTCAGTTCTCTCAATTGACAGTAGGGTAGATGATTCATTTTCTTTCATTTTATCCAGCTCAGTACATAGTTGCCATGACTTACCTTGGCCCTTCTGCTGGTTTACATGGCAGAACCAAAGGCCAAGCAAAGATACCTTCATGGAGGTAAAAGTGATTGGATAGTCACAGAATGAAAGCCAAAACTGTGCACCACGGAAAGGAGAAAACGAGTTCTGTTTTCTCGTTTATGGAAACAAGCACAGAAAAAAATTAATTTATTCTAAAATTGAGGTTTATGTTACATGGTCATTAAGTCTGAGCTCACAGAAATGAAGTTGACAGCTAAATTATGGGTAAAAGTCACTGTTAAGTGCTGATCTTATGGCCTTTACTCACCAATCTATGTATGGAGCTACTTCTGTGTATGATGTGTTAATCTGATCCTGTCAGCACTACCCATGTGGAACTCCAGATGAAGCCTGAGAAATCAATGGAGGAATTGTACACAGACAGGATTCAGGAAGGTAAGAGAAAGCAGGGCAGGGTTTAGGGCCCCTGGAAAGACAGCAGGCTTGAATTGGGCCTTTGATACTACATCAATTAAGCCTGACTAGCATGACAACCAACAACATTCTTGTCCTGTATTTGTAGATTTAAGCTATGTATTCTCTAACCACAAAGTGAATGAGCCCAGGCAGCCTTTTCTTCAACCATGGCAAATAACTGGTTGATCAAGTTTTTAAAAAAAGAAAATACAAACAAACGAAAGAAAATAGCATGGCTTTGCAATCTCTAAATCCAGCAATCGGACTAAATGCATTACCATTATTTTAGTTTTAAAGTCTCTTTCTGTTTGCATTAACAGAAATCAGATTTAGCAAATAAAAACACAGCACACCCAACTAAATTTGAGTTTCAACTAAACAACATGTAATGTTGCAGAAATATGTCCCTTGCAATATTTGGGACATAGCTATGTTAAGAAATTATATCTTGATCTGAAATTAAGATTTAACTAGGCATCCTGCATTTTAGCTGGTAACTCTAATTCTTAGTAAGGCATGGAAGATGGAAAAGAGTAACATTTTTATAGAAACATTCATTATTGAATAGGTAAATTGTCACTGAAATCTTCTATGCTATGGCTTATCAGAGATAGAATGAGATCAGTTCATTAATTTTTGGTTTAATTTTTTCTTTTTTTAAGACAGAGTCTCACTCTGTGGCTCAGGCTGGAGTGTAGTGGTATGATTATGGCTCAAGCCATCCTCCCACCTAAGCCTTCCAAGTAGCTGGCACCACAGGCATGCGCCATTATGCTCAGCTAATTTTTAATTTTTTTTTGTAGAGATGAGGTCTCACTATGTTGCCCAACCTGGTCTCAAACTCCTGGACTCAAGCAATCCTCCCACCTCAGTCCCCCAAAGCGCTGGGATTACACGTGCGAGCCACCACGCCCGTCCCCTCACTGTTTCTTATACAGATACACATACTAATATGAAATAATTAGAGAAGGCCAGACTTAAACAGTAAAATATTCTTAAACAAATGATACCATTTCAGGAAAGGGATCTTATAGGACCTAGTTCAATGACCAGGCACTCAAAAATATTTATCGGAAGAATCATATGAGATAAATTGTCCATTATTATGCAGCTGGCATAGTTGTTAACTAATTCCAATTGAGGGTGATAGCGTTGTCAGTCTTTCCCTTGAAAGAAATGGAGAATTATTTAAAGTCCCTTCAGGGTTGGGCAGCAACATAGAATGTAAGGTACAATAAAAGGTGATTAGACAAAGAGTAAAAAAAAAACTCTATTCTTGAGTTAACACAAGCTAATGATAATACAACAATAATACCTAATATCTTATTGAATGCTTGCCACTGCCCATACATTTGAGTTGCATATTTTGCCTAGCATTTTATACGCATCATCTCTTTTTGTTTTTTAATCTTAAAAGTATTCCTATGAGAAAGATATTCCTACTCTCTCCATTTTATACATAAAGAAACCAGGGCTTAAGAAAATTCACACAGAAGCAGGGCAGATACTTTAATCTACCTTTCACTACAACTGTAAAAGTCCACACTCTTAGGTGGTATGTACTATCAATCCACACAAGGAAAATACCAATTTAATGTATATTTTAAAAATAGGAAAGAAATTAGAATAAAATAATAAGTTACCTAAGTCTTAGAAATCAGAAGACATGTACAAGTATAGGAAATATAAACAAGCCGAATGAAGAATCTACAGTCTGTTTTCTAACTTAATTGGTGATTGCTTTTACCATAGGTGGTTAGAATATTGCGCAAGGGAAGGGAAGAATGTTCTTGCATAGTTTATAAAAGCTCCCAAAGTGAATCAAGTATGCCCTCTTGAACCACTGGTTTGGACAGACGCACCATTCTAGATACAAGTGATTCATTAGGTCACCATATGTTGGGAATATTAATTGAGACACAGAGTTGAATGTGATAGGAATAGCAGTGTTGTCATTAATTACCACTATGGAAATTGGCTTGCATTTGGGTGGCTACCAAGTACTCATTGGGCATGGATAGAACACATGTTAGGAAAACATCCTTTTGTAAAAATAGAATACTTTATTGAAGTTACTAATGCCTTAGTCAGCTACACCATGAAAGTGAGATATAAAAATTTAGACATCCAAAAGGATCAAGACAGGAAACAAATAAACATCTAGATATAATAGCATATTTTCTTTTTTACATAGTGTTTACTTGCTTTGAAATGAAAACTTCAGTGCCTTGTATAATTTTTAACTTTCAAATTTAGAAAGCCCACAAAATAACACCCTTCTTTTCCACTCCTGGATTCAAATTCCACCAAGATCAGAAAGATAGATATTAAAATGTCAACTTTATTATAATAAATAAATGGTTGGGAAGCAGGCGACTTACAGCCACAACAGGCCTCTTCTGTTTTATTTCTGAATTCGGCAAATGTGTCCAGCCAGTAATAGGCAACTCTGGACAATCACAGGCCTGACCCTGCAGGTTTATTATATGTAGGAGCAGAGAAATCAGACTTTCTGCAGGAAAGCTGGATCCGAAAGTGAAAGGGAAGAGAAGGGAAAAAGTGGCACCTTGAGGGGACAATATAAGACTGAAACAATGCATGGAATCAGAACATACTGAATTACATGTGTCCACCCTCTTTCATCTTTCAGGAATGCTGGATGTCAGGGACAAGATTTTGTTGTGTTAAGCTGGATAGTGGATGGAAATACAAGTAGGAGAACAAAGAGAGATTAAATTATTTTCTACAAGGAAAATGCTGGAAAGAATTTCTGGGAGTGCCACAAAAGAGCTAGAGCAGCTAAAAGAGGAGGAAAAAGTAGGGAGCTGAAGGGAACAGTGATAGACAGACAAAAAGAAATGGTGAGGAGGTAACAGTGGCCACCTGGAGAAAAGAGAAATATATTTAAGGATGATCTTTAGGAAAATGTTCTGGGTTAAGTGTGAAGTATACATATTTCTGTATCTCTGTGACACCTTCCACAAGATCTAACATCCACATTATTATCCACAATGTCTTTGGAGAACATTTCTTTTTTTTTTCCTTTCTCTCAGAGTCTCTTTCAGTGTGTGCACGTGTGTGTGTGTGTGTGTGTGTGTCTGTGTATGTGTGTGTGTGTGTTTTAGACACAGCAAGATCAGTGCTGAGTAACAATGCCCTGCCCCAAGGAGACCTTGTTCAGGCAGAGGGATACGATGTAAGACTTGGATGGCGAAACAGAAGGAGATCAAAGGTGATATACTTTCTACCTTTCTGCATTGGAAGAAAATAAGCATCAGTGGAGACAGATGTTCCAAGCTGGAGTTAAGGGTGTAGGGGCAAAGCTATTGTTATGTAGAGATACTGAGTCACAGAAGAAGGAAAGTGAATCCTAAAAGCCTCTAACTTCAGGTAAAAGGATTTAGATCATCTCTTAGAAGTTCACAGTATGATCAGGGGATTTTGAAAAGTCTGGAACAACTAACTTCTAAATTATTAGCAATTCAAATAGAAGTCATCAGGGACTGAATTTTTAAAAGGCTTGCTGAGTAATCGTGAATATTCATCTGAAATTAGTGCAGAGTGATCTAGTGTCACTGTAGCTAAGATATCCCTCATTAGCACTAGCAACCCTAAAAAAAGAACTGAGACAGTGGTAACTTAAGATTAGCTGCAAGAAGGCATGGCAAAAAGCCTGGGGTATGGATGAGTGCTACGGTCTGAATGTTTGTGGTCTCACAAAATTCCTGTTAAAACTTCATCCCCAGTGCAATAGTATTAAGAGGTAGGATCTTTGGGTGGTGATGAGGTCATGAGACGGAGCACTTATGAATGAGATTAGTGTCCTTATAAAAGAGCCCAAGGGAGCTTCTTTACCTTCTACCATGTGAGGACACAGCTAGAAGGCACCATCTATAAGAAGCAGGCCCTCACTAGCCACCGAATATGCTGGCATCTTGATTTTGGATTTCACAGCTTCAGAAGTGTGAGAAATAAATTTCTGTTGTTTGTAAGTTACCCAGCATATGGTACTTTGTTATTAGTGGGCTGAGCACATTAAGAAGGCTCTATGTTGGGGAGAAATGCACCGGAAAAGTTGTCCATTGGGTTTCTGCAGCCTATCTGCTCACAATTAGAAGAAAGAGGATCCTGTGAAGAGAACTTGCACCATTTCTTGTGACTTGTATTTATTACATATCAATAAACAGAATGCCCAGGGAAAATCAGTCAGGTACAAGTCTGGCTATCCTTAATTAAATTCTGAGCCCTATTTTTCCCTAAATCAATTGACTATTAAATGTCAGGCATATAGTTCTATATCAACTTAGGTGATGGAGTGGGATGGGAGGTTGAAAATAGGAGCTAATTCTGAAACAGATTCCTCTGCTTCTGTTTCACAGTAGTTGTTGAATCTTCTTTCTGCTACTTTACAATTGACTTGTTGATTAATACAACTTTTAATTTATTTAAAGTCACATTATTTAAATCTTGAAAAACATCTTGAAATGAAAAAAAAAATCCTGCTTATTCATTGCCATTGTTTAGTGTTCCAATTATCTACTGCTGTGTAGAAAACCACCGCAAAGCTTAGTGGCTTAAAGTAAAAAGACTTATTTTGTTCCCAAATCTACAGTTTAAGCAGGATTAGGTAGTGATATCTTGGCCTCAGTTAGAATGGCTTCAATGCAAGGATCTGGAAACATCTGATGATTTGCTCACTTGCATGTTTCACAGTACTAGCTGTTAGCCAGGACAATAGCTGCCTTGTCAACCAGCACATAAACATGTGGGCCCTCTATGTGGCCTCTGCTTCCTCACAACATGGTGGCTGATTTCTAAAGGCAAGCTTCCCAAGAGTGAGAGAACCAGGCAGACACTGTATGCCTTTTTCTGCCTGAATTTCAGAAGCATTACTTTCACTGCATTTTATTCACAGGGGTGGTCAAAAAGGTCCACCCAAGGTCAAGAGAGAAGAGTAGAGAAACAGACACACTGAGTCCCTCATACACATTCTTTTCATCTACGTGGTCACAAGTCCTGCCTAGTGTCAATGGGAAAGGAAATAGACTCTTCTTCTTGACAGAGGAATGGTAAAGTTCTAGAACACTTTGTCCTGGGAATATTGCTTTGGCCATTTTTGGAAAATACAGTTTGCCACATTTGCAATCTGTTTTTCAAAAATAGTAAAGTATGAAAAGTAAGATCCAATTTCATTTAATTACAGAGAAAAGAAAATCTAAAAACTTTCTCCAATGGAAGCAGAGAAATGGGTATTATTACCTTTCCTCTGCAAACCACAGATTTCCTGAAGTTTTGCATCAATGGGAATTTTATTCTAGTAGTCAAATGTAGAGTTTGACCCTAGAATTTTATAAGTGCATCTCAGAGCACAATCTGAGGATGTAAGTAAAATGCTCTTCTGTTTGAAGCCTATTTTAGAAATAAGTAACAGATGAATCACTAAATAGCTTATGGTAATGTTTTTATTGATTCATGACTCACCACACGCTCCTATCTTTCAGGCAAAAAATAATGTCTTCCTTGTAGGTGATTTGCTCTATTAGACTTCATGGGGAAAAAGAGTTCTTTGCTTTATATTTTACTCTGACAAGCAATGGCTTTTGTCCTGCTTTTGAAAAGTAACTAATATGCTAACTTGGGAAGGTGCATTAACTTTTCAAGCTCTAACAATTCCATTTATGAAATTATATCAACTCATGCATTATTATCTTACAGAGTTAATGCTCTTTATAATTATAAGGAAGTTACTGAGAAAACCTAGGCCTCCCAGCACACACAGGGCGCCATGAGAGAGATCAGAGGTCCATTTTGGGAAGTTATGTTCAGCATTAGAAAGATGGGCCAGAAAACCTCTGAAGTGCCTAAGCATCTTTGCCCAGTATCAAAACCAGAGGATGACTACCTACATCTCAAAATGTCGTACTTTTATTCCTACTATTTCCTCTCCACTGAGAGAAACCTACTCCCAACTCAACCATCATCACTTCCAGGAATCCACTGAAAGCCTCTCCCTCCTCCTCCAAAATTATAATCACTGTAACTGTCAGAATAATACCAACCTCAGATTTAATTACTCATGTATCAAGCCAGCATAGTATTTTATATGCTGTCCCTTTTGTTCATTTGTTTTTCTTAGCACTTAAGCAACATGTAGAATTAGTCTTTATTTTTCTCTCCCACTGCATATGTTTCTCTGGCACCCAAAATAAGGCTGGCCAGAAAGAACTGGGCTTTCCAATACTGGCCTCATGAAAGACTCTTGTAGGGCACTCTTTAAGAATACCAATTCTAGAACTCACCCCAGACAAATGACCATTGATTAGGAAAAGAATCATTCTACATTAGCCATTCTTAGAAATCAGACCTACTCATATCTGTTCACATAAAAATGTGCATGAAAGATTATCATTAAAGCTTATGTGTGCTACTCTCAAACAAATACTGGCAAGACTTAGGAGAACTCCTTCAGGGAATGTACCAAAAATCAGTTGTAGCCAAAAATCAGTTGTGCAATAACAAGTGAATGCATAATACATCACATAGCAAGAATATAATATCATAGATGAATTAATACTTTTATATTTTAAGCACTCCATTTCAGACTTTCACATTTATTATAGAGAGTTCAAACATTATTCAATATTATTAATGATACATTTTTGACACAAGCATTTCAAACACTGGTCCTTCAAGCTTCCAAATCAATGTAATTGGAGGGATCTAATGTTTCAAAGTTACCTGATTTTTTTTAAAGCAATGATCATTTACCCCTTTATAACTACTTATTTTTAAGAATTCAGTACATGCAAGTTAAAATGTATTCAATAAATTATATGTTAATATCGATAAAGTTCAGTAATTTCATCTGTTATCATAGAATTTATTAGCAAATTTGTCTTTAGTGAATCAGCTACATTGATTTTAGTATTCGAGTTTATCATAAGTAAATACATGTTTGAATTTCCATATTACATTTATTAACAAAATACAATTTATTCATTTAATATATAAGTATTTCAGATAAGTTTTCTTAGAGGGTTAGAAGATTAAAATGCTTGAAAAAAACTTGAACATCCACTAATTTAAGAAACTAGAGTCAAATGTCTCAAATTTCTTTTGTCCTTTCCATCTTTATTACTAAAATTTTCTTCTATTTAATGTTATCTCTCATTTAAACCATTTTATTATTATAATTATATCATTTATAAGTATAATTATAATTCTTCAACCACTCACTCAGTCTTCAGCATGACCACCAGAATTTCTGCTTCTACTGCCACTAGAGCAATCTTTCTAAAACCTTAATGTAAGTATGTCACTACACTGATAAAAGCCCTTCAGTGTTTCTCCATTGCTTACAGGTAAAATCTGAACTCATTCACACAGCATTCAAGACCCTTCAAATTCCCTTTTCTAGAGTTTCCTCGCAGCATCTATCACAAATCCCATTGACCTTAGCCTCACAGGCCTCCTCCACTCACATTACTATGATTACAAGTGTTTTTATCCCCCTCTTTCTTCCTTAGGTCTACCTGGAGAATGCAGACTTACTTTTTGAAACCCTATGGAAGTGCAACTTTCTCTGTGAAGCTTTCCTTGATCTTTCCTGAAACCATTTCATGTATACGTCTGTTTCCATGAACTCCTTAGGAGCTGAGACTAGACCATATTTAACTCAAGTTAGTATGGTAGCACCAAAAATTATACAAAGCTTAGTATACAGTGGGTGCTCAGTATCAGTTAAAGCAGTCAACATCATGATTCTTTAGTGTCTCTACGACCAGTCCTTATGATGAAGGATATTTAAAAATCAATTCTTAGTATAAAGTAAATTTAAATTTCAGTAATGATACTGGACACAGTTACAAGTACATTACTATTGGATATTACCTATGGTATGGTTCCCAAGAACCTAAAGACATAGCACTCAAACCAGAGATAACTGCTACTTTTCAAACACACTTGGCTAGCTATTGTTATGAGAATATTTATTAAGTAGATGTGGCCAGGAGAATCAAATTACTAGATTGAGGCTAAGTGTGCATTTAGCACTTCAAAAAAGTTCTGTAGTTTATGTGGAACTGTGTTTTCATAGAAAACCAAATTTCCTTCCTTCTTATTTTTCAGGCATATCTCAGAGAGGGTGGGAAATGCCAGAAACATGTATATCAGCACTGAAAATCATCTTTAAAATTGGAGTCAATTGAGGTTTCTTCAAGTCTATTATACTACAAGTATAAGGTCTGTTTGTCAAGTGCCCATTTTGTAATCGCTAGGTCTCAGAATCTTGCATTTGCATGCAAAAAGGACAGTGGAAAACTTCCCTGCAGGGCTATATCCTCTTTGGTGTATCTTCTAAGGATATCAACTGTTCGGGACTGTCTGTTATGAATCCCTCACTAAGTAGGCTAGTTAGGAAAAAAACACAAACCAACCACATTACCGGTCTGCAGCCATATCAACCCAAAACAATTCTCCTGTCCTCTCATTCGCCAGCCTTCATTCAGTATTCCTTGTGACCATTAGGAATAGGGTCTTGCATCAAAATGTCTCAAGTTTGGCTTGACTTTAAGGGCAGTTAGGTTTAAATGCTTTTTTTTTTTTTTTCTTTGTGGGTAGCTTTTTAATCCAGCACAGAATACTATACTATATGGTTTGTGAAAGCATCACTGACAATATTAGGGAATGAAGAAAGTTGAATTTACCAGAAGCCACCTCAGAGAATAGTACGTGTAATAAAAGGAATATGTAACAAGACGCTGGGGGAAATTGGTAGAGAAACACTGCTCACCCACCAAGAGAAAAAAAAAAAAACAGGCTGGAATAATAGATGATTTTAGAAAGGGGAGACAAATGAGCAGCGGCAGGGCTTCAGTTACGTTCCCAGGAGCATAGGCATTAGAACTAGCTCCCAGGAGACTCGTTCCCTGCCCTTCACTAAAGTAGCAGAACTAAGAGTGCCTGAGTTGGAATCCCTGGGGGTCACATGACCACATAGGAGGAGGAGGGTGCTGGACAATTTAACTTCTCGTTGCTTTTATTTCCTTATCTGAAAATAACAGTACATTCTGTATAGAAATGTTGAGAAGGTTAAATGTATTAGTGCAGTACACAGAACAGTACATATAATAGTACAAATAATAGAATATTACGATATAGTAGTATGTTACATATACTAGTATATTACGTATAATAGTACACAGAGCATAGCCTGGCACAAACAGTACTCAGTTAATGACAGATACGTTAAAATTTTCAAGAATATTAGTTTGAAATAGTGCCAAATTAATCTGTAGCCAGGAATGCCCACAAGCTTCTATGTTTATTAAGGCTTGACTTTGGGATTTTAACATTGCCATTCTATTATATTCTAAATTCTTTAGGCCTACAGGACAAAGTAACTATAAATAAGTATGTAGATCACAAATCTGGAAATCAACTTACATGTGTTTCTTTTCTTGGAAAAGGTCAGCTGATGGAGGTTAGAAAAACATGTCAAAAGCATTGCTTCTTGAGAGTAAATTCCTCTACCCTGTTCCTCATCCCATTTTTTTTTTCTAGAAAACACAGTCCTTCATGAGCTATTGAATTCTGTAGGTGCTGAATTGAAAGTCTCGACTTGCTCTGCTAATTCTTCCAGGAGAATTATGTACTAGACACAAGTCCCATTGGACAGCCTAGCTTTGCCAGATGGGGGGCAGGCATCTCTCACTTCGGAGAGCTGTGTCTTTGGTTTCTCAGTAACTCAGAAGACACCTAACCCTATTGTTCTCTTCATTTCTAACGTTATTTCTGCAAAGCTATGATGCTTGTAGAGTTACCCAGTGATGTAAATTGAAAAACACTTGTAAAAATAGGCTCTTGGCAAGCAAGATAAGCTACTCACAGGAGCCATTTTGCAAAAGTTGAAAATACATCTGAAAACAAGATTATCTGTCTTTTACTTTACAGAACGTAGTATATTTGTCTTTCCACCATTTAGAAGGATCCTCAAAATAAAAAGGAAGGAATATTTGAGAATTCGTTGTACGTTTTATTTTAAAAATAAAATAAAACACTATTGCCTGCCAGATATTTTGTTATGTGCTGAATATACCACAGGGAACAAAATAGACCTGAATCCTAACTTCCTGGAGCTGAATTTATGCATGTAGTTCTCAGATTTAGTGTACGTAAAAATATCCAGGAAGCTTGTTTTAAATGTAGGTTCTCAGGACTTGGATTCTATACACATGTCCCATTGGACAGCCTAGCTTTGCAGGATGGGCGACAGGCAACTCTCACTTTCGGGAGCTGTGTCTTTGGTTTCTCAGTAACTCAGAAGACACCAGATATAACAATATAGTCATGTGCTATACATTATATAATAGCATATTACATATAATAGTACACAGAACATGGCCTGGCACAAGTTAGTGCTCAATAATGAGATACTTTAAAATTTTGGATTCTGATTCTGATAATCTGAGAAAAGCCCTGGAGTCTACATTTGTCACAGGCAACTCAAGCGATCCTAATGCAGGTCATCCAAGAACCACGCATTGAGATCACCAGAGGAGTACATGACCCAGGCAAATCTTGTTAAGAAGAAAAACGGTTGTGATGAATATTTCCATAGTGGTAACTTACAATGAAGGGACACAGAGGGTAAGTGTCAGCCTTCCGTATCACGTTGCAAGCACACCTAAAGCATACTTAGAAATGGGAGCGAAAGGATTCCATTTTATACGGAAATTTTGTGTAAGATACAAGCTTTGTGGTTATTTGGGCTCTTTCAGGCACTCAATCTTCCAGCTGTGACCAAGTCTCTCAGGACTCTTCAGGACGAGTTCAGCCTCTTTCCCAAGCCCCCGATACTCATCCAGCTGTTCAGAACACAAGCCAACTGAATCAACACGAGCTATATTTACCACAAGTGAGAGACTATCAATACTTGCAATAGCAGCAGGGAATTCCGACATCTGGTAGCACCAGATGATTAAGAAAAGCATTTGGCAAATCAGAATAGGTGAAGCTTAGGAAAGACTGCTGCCTTGTGGGATCCAGATTAAGCCAAGCTGGTCAGAGGAGGGACTGTCTCCGATAACAGCTGACTTGCCTGATAATTTGCAAAACTGCTTTGTAATTCCTCAAGGAGCCCATTCTTACACACATCTAAACAAAGCAACTTACATTGCTGAATACTATTTTATATAAACATGTAAAATTGGATATTCACTCAGATATTTTCTTTTTCTGCTTTAAGATTTAAAAAGAACATTTCTTAGCAATACTATGAAACTCTGAATGACTTTCATCAGTAGGGTTTCTTTGGGGAATTTTAGTTTACTTACCCTGTTGGGGCAGTTGCCAAAAAACAAAAGGTGCCCAGTGGTGGTGTGACTTGGAAGGCAGTCTGCTCAAGCCCATCCTCCTGAACAATCCTTCTAGGAAATTTAGAAATTGCCACATCATTCTCCCATTGGGCTTATTGTACTGATGTCTCTGAAATGATGATGGTACCTCCTATATCTGGAGCTCAAGCAATCAGGAACAGGACGAAACTGCATCACAGGAGACATTAAACAGGTTTCAGAAGCCCAGCTGATAAACAGTTGAAATTAAGATTTGGAAGTTCAACCATTGTCTGATAGGAAAGGAAGCAGGGTTGGAGAAGGGGTTTCCTGACATGACCTTGGGCTCTGTGACATTAGGATTCATCTACTCTTCATTCTTTCATGATTCTTTCCGTTAGCAAGTGTTTCACAGAAGCCCACAATGTGCTCCCTTCGGTGCTTGATGCTGGGGCGATTAAAATGAGCAAAGCAATCCCCACACTGCCCTGCATTTCCTGCATTCATCAACACTAGCAGACTGTGGGTGGATGATTCAGTACTTAGGAGAATGAAGAAAATGTGTCTGTGATGCCACAATCTCCCTGAAATTTTCTAACTTGTACGGGTGTCTTACCTTTTGTCTTTGGACTAATAACCAAGAATTCACTTCAGCAAGTTACACTAAACCACCTCCATTTTAAAAAATCAGACTAGAGCCATTAAATAATTATGAAACTATTTAGTATAGCTTTAACTACTTTGACTAAAGCATACTTAATGCCCTCAAATGCAGTTTCAACCTGAATTTTCCCCTTACTCCAATCATTTCCCGAGAGACCGTTAGTAAATTATCAGAAAAGAATATCAAATTTTTCAATTCCACTACTGTGGCCATACATAGAATTAATACATTATAAAACATTCTAAATTGTCAATGATAATTTTGAAATGCATGCTTTGCAAGAGTGCTTATTTTAAAACATGTTTCATCAGTGACGGTTATTTGCCAATTTTAAGAGTTCAACTATTTTGCCATAGGTCTTGTTTACCTACTATCCTTGCTACCTTCCATTGAGAACTCTCTGTAGAAATTGTTTGCAAATATATCTCAATAATAGGGATGAAAGCATCTAAATTTGGTCTCCCAACACATTATCTAAGTTCCATACCATCACAACTCCCATCACAACTCCCAGTTACTAACAACAATAATTACTCTTTGCTGACTGCCAAAACCATGCCAGGCACTGTGTTAGATCTTGCAAAAGCATTTGCTCATTTTCACATACAGGAGTTCTGTCAAACAGATTTTTTCCCACTTTTACACTAAACCAAGGGTTAGAGAGGTTAATTTGACTAAATTTACATAACAGATGAGCAAAAGTGCCAAAGCCAAGTCAAGTGGATTAAGACCCCTATGTCTGTCCCCACATCCTCCACAGCATCCAAATCCACCAACAATTTAATCAATTCTTCTATTAGTTCTCAAGTGTGAGTAATGTTTGTAAGTGTCTCAAAGCCAAAAGAAAAGAAAGACCACGTATTCTCTGTTTGTAGGGTATAGAGATAGACATGGCTATAGATAATTAGTCTTTTAATTTTAGTACTGAAATTCTTTACATATTTACTTATTCTTTGGCTATTTGGTCTGTCAAATTCTCTCAAAAGACAAAAGGTTCTTGCTAATTTGATCTAAAAATGCAAGACTTTTTCAGCTCAGGATTTTTTTTCTTCCTGTTATTGCTTCCCTTCCATCTGTTCCTCTTTCTCCTTTTAAACTTACTATTATTTGCATATTAAACTCCTGAATCTAGCTACCTTATCTCTTATCTTTTAAATTATGATTCCCATTTCTTAGTATTCTTTGCTCTACGTTGTGAGGATGCACATCAATCCGATCTTCTAGATTATTAATTCAGTTCAGCAAGGTCCATTTCCTTTTTGTTTTCATTTCTTCTACTGTTTTTTATAAATTGTATATTTATTCAACAAATAGTTACTGCACATCTCTAGTGCTCCTGGCACTGATCAAGGGTCTTAGGACATATCAAGAATTAAACAGATAACTATTCCTACCTATACAAAGCTTATAATTTAGTGGGGAAAGACAGATATCAAGAATAAACCTAAAATTAAGTTTGTTATTTAACATGTTAGTAAGTGGTAAGTGCTAAGGAAGAGAAGAAAAAAAAAAATAAAAGTAAGGAAAGAGAGACTTAAAAAAAATGCAGATAAGCAGAAGGTTGTATTAAATTGGCAGAGTGGGCCTCATTGGGAGATTGAGATTTGAGTAACGATGTGAAGGAGGTCAGGCAGTTCCCACAGTGGTACCTTGGAGGAGAGCTTTCTTGATTGAGAGAACAAGTGAACTGACCTTGACCATAAGGTGGGAAAGCGTCTAGTTTGGGTACCAATGTGGCTGGAGAAGAGTGAGTAATGGAAAGCGTCACAGGAGATGAAGTCCGAAAATCAAAAAGAAATAGCACAGGGAGGCTGGAGTGGATAATTTAGGGCCATGTGTCCCCTCTAGTAGCTTCTATTCTCAGCGAAATGCCATTGCAGGATTTTGAGTACAGGAGTCATATGACATGATATGTTTTAACAGGCTCACTGTCTACTCTATTGTAAACAGGCTCTCAGGGTCAAGTATTAAAGAGAAAGATCCATAGGGAGTATTTTGCAGTAGTTTAGGTGAAAGATAATGACAGCTTGCACCAGAGTAGTGATATTAGGAAAGGTGAGGCATGGACATATTCTAAGGCGGAACCCATATAATTCCCTAGCAGACTGACTATGGAGCGTGTGAGAGAAAGAGAAATCAAGCATGACTCCATGGCTTCTGGCCTGAGCAATCAGAAAAACAAAATTGTCATTAACTGAGATACGCCAGTCCATAGCTAGAACGGGTGTTTTGGGGAAGAACAAGACTTCAATTTTACTATGTTAACCACTTTTTGTTTTTGAGATGGGGTCTCACCATGCTGCCCAGTCTGACTTTGAACTCCTCGGCTCAAGTGGTCCTCCCACCTTGGCCTCCAAAATTGCTGGGATTACAGGTGTGAGCCACCACACCGAGCTAATACTTAAATTTTAGATATGCTGAGTTTAAAATATCTATTGAATATCTAAATGCAGATGTCAAGTTGGCAGTTGGGTATTGTATTAGTTCTCTACTGCTGCTGTAACAAATTACCACAAACTTAATGGTTTAAAACAATAGAAATTTATTATCTTATAGTTCTGTATGTTAGAAGTCCAACATGGATCTTACCAGGCTAATCTCCAGCTGTGGGCAGGGCTGTATGGCTTTCTGGAGGCCTTAGAAGAGAATCAATTTCCTGCTAATTCAAGTTGTTGGCAGAATTCAGTTTTTGCACTTGTAGGACTGAGATTCCTTTCTGCTTGCAGACTGTCAGCAAAGGGTCATTCCCAACTTCAAGGGGTCAACCACTTTCTGGGGTTTGCTACCCCTCTTCTCCAACTACCAGCCAGCAATAAAAGAGGGAATCCTTCCCATGCTTCACATCTACCCCGCCTTTTTTCCTGTCCTCTCTCTGACCCCCTTCTTCTCTCTTCCACTTCCGTGCTTCAGGACTCATGTGATTAGATTGGGTTTACCTACAATATGCAGGGTAATCTGACCATTTCAAGGCCCTCAACCTTAATCATATCTGCAAAACCCCACTTGCCATATCAGGTAACATATTCACAAGTTCCAGAGATTAGGGCAGGGACATCACTTGGGGAGTTGGGGGACACTCTTCTGCCTACCTCAGATGCATAAGTCTGGAATTCAGAAGAGAGGTTTCAGTTGGGATATCAATTTGGGAGTAGCTGGCCTAAAGAATTGCATATGGAGGTTAGTTTCGATAATGACGATGACAAAGGTTTGAGCTCTGGAAGAAGAGAGGAATCCATCCGAAGAGACTGAGAAAAGACAGAGGGATAAACAAAAATGTCTTAGTCCATTTGAGCTGCTGCAACAAAAATACCATAGATTGGGTTGCTTGCAAACAATGGAAATATATTTCTTGCTTTCTAGAGGCTGGAAGCCCTAGATCAAGGTGTCAGCATGGTCGAGGCATTCTGGGGAGGATCCTCTTCCTAGCTACAGACTGCTGTCTTCCTATTGTATCCTCACAAAGTGGTAAAAGGGTGAGGGCCCTCTCTGGGGTCCGCTTTATAAGGACTCAAATCCCATTCCTCAGGGATCCACCCTTATGACCGCATAACCTCCCAAAGTTCGCACTCCCTAATACCATGGCATTGAAGGTTAGGAGGATTTCAGAGAATGAGCTTTGGTGTGACACTAACATTTGGTCCGTTGCAAAGTTAATACCGTTTTCTGGAAACCAAGTGAAGGCATTCTATTATTTTTATTCCAGAAAGTTATTTTTGTTTTCTTTCAGTAATCTTACCTCTTTTAATATCTTCATTATTATAGCATAATGCAGCTCTGTTTCTGTAATTCATTCTGTTTTAGTAGCAGCCATCCAATCTGATATTGTGCTTGGTCTTCCTCCATCAAGTTACTGAGCCCCTTAAAAAAACTGTGTCACTCCTTTGCCTCCTGGTGTCAGGGCACATGGTCAACTCAGCATCTATTGAGATGTGCAAATCCAGAAAGAAATTTGTAGTAATGAAGCAAAAATGAAAATTTCTTTTCCAGTGGAAAGACAAGTAGACAAACTGGGTCTCAAGGTGTAAAAGTTACTCTGATTGTGAGGAGAGGGTGGGAGAGGTCATCTAACCCCAGGAAATGGGCTCAATTTAACACAACAATGCAATACCCTCTGAGGCTGCCAGCATCTCCAGATCATCAGATTTTCCACAGGGATTATTACATCTGAGTGATAATTCTGTTCTAAGCACAGAAGTGAATTAAGTGCCTGGTTGGCTAGGAACTTCCTCTAGAAGGATGGTGGTCTTTGCCTCGGAGTCTGTTAGAAAGGCAAGCCTCCAACAGAACTCATGGGTCTTCATCATCTCCCTTGCATTATAAAAAACTTGGCCCCACACTAAATCTTTCTTTTTCAGGATACTAAGGAATCTATACACAACTTCAGGTTTGCCACTAAAGCAACCTAAGTCACTAGAGCAGAGAACTGGAAAAGAAAAGAGATCCCAGATAAACATGTATGCTGCCATTCTGTTTGCAATTTTAAAACAGTATCTCTTCTGGTCATTCATTAAAGTGTTCAAAAATGCCTCATACTCAATTTATTTCTATCAATTCTACTCTCACTATGATGTCCACACAACAGGCAGATCCAGGTTTTGTGGGACCTGAAGTCAATATAATAAGGGCAGGAAAAGGGTCTTTAAGGAGAAGGATACACAATTATAAATGCAAAATTAAGGTAAAATTTAATGTTCATTTACAATGAGAAAACAAAGAACAATAATTATGGAAACTTGAAGACTCAGATCCTTATATTTAAAATATTTAAGGCAATTTATTAAAAATGATTACATATAAATTGTTCCTATTGGCATCCTGACTCCACTTTCTCATCTAGAATGTTCTATAACTCTGAACACTCCCAGCACTCAAAAGCCTAAGCTTCACCTTAAATTCTCCTCTGCAATGTGTGAATGCTCTGACCCAATTTTCCCATGATTTATTGTATTATGAAGGCATTTTCTATCTCGAAGCTTGCCATTGCTAGAAAGTTAATTCTACAGAACCAGCTTAAATTATTTTAAATTGTTTCTTATTTTTGGCATCATTAATGAAAAGTTTATTAATTAGGTTATTAATACCCAGTTGACAGAACATATAGAATTAAATACCCTATCGTATGGTAATTTACAAGATGTTTTGTGGGTGTTACTGGCTTATCCATATATGCAACCTCAGAACAGTTTGTCTTATTCATCCTTGAATTTACAGAACCAAGCAAAGTGCCAGACATATATGTTAAAATAACTTTTATGAATGAATAGTGCAAAGGACTGATTATTCAATATGTATTTATCATTGTCTTATATAATAATAAAATCACAGAGAATTGAAATAATAGATAGGATATGGACCAATACACAATTTAGAAGAGCTCACTGAGATTCAACATAAGAGAAACAAGTAGTAAACCATTGCAGACTTTCCTTTAGAATTATGATTAGGGGAAAAGTTAAAATAACTTCTTCCTATGCTTTCTTATTATTAAAATTAGCATCCTCCTAGAATTTCTACTTGATAGTCTTTGATTTTTCAGCCAAGTGAAAATAAATTGGTATCCACTTTAATCTGTTTGTTTCAGTTTTTGTAGCAGTGGGTTTTTTTTTACTGGAATATGCAGGCTGTCACCATAGTTGGATCACTGTGCTGTTCTTTTGCTTTTCATATACTAACATTTCTTACATACTCGCACAATAGTATTAATAGCAAAATGTTGTTAAATTCAGTTTTTCAGGGGGGCTTGTGGGGTACCTAGTAATTTTTGACCTGATTTTTGCTTTGTGGACACTCAAAAGAAGATAAAAATTAATTATTTTCCCCTCTCCCTTGCACAAGAGCCAGCTGTCTTTGCTCTAAGCGGCATCTCAAAGAAAATGCCTCCTTGGGCTAGGCAAGTAATACAACTGAGTGATGCAGGTCAGGTGTTTGTGAATGGTGATGTGGCATGGTCTTTCACAATAAGACAGCTGCTATTCAACTCCACGCCTAGAGGAATACAAGCCCACAGTTTCCACATTCCATATCTTCCAGATTTCCATGAGCAGCCACAGATATGGATTTTTTTAAATGTTGATAAGCAATTCAATTTAATACCAACAATAAAATGTAGAATAAACAAAAGAAAGACATTAATGGGCTTAGTCTGTCCACAGCTGCCAGTTTGTGACATCCAGTTTAATAACTATAATTTTATTAATCTTAGGGAGAGTTAAAATTCATTTTGTTTTATCGTTCTGAAAAAAAAAATTTATTTATATCTTTGGAGAGTTCAGGGGCCTATGAAGAATAGAATCAAATTGTCTCAGAATTAGCGGGTACAAAGGCTGGAATTTGACGGATTTAAGAGTAAGAAAGTGGCGCAAACCCAGGAAATAATTATTTTCAGCAAACTGAGAGACATGAGGGCAGAAGGTTTCCAAATGGCAGAGCCTGGAACCCTACTGCCATATTGTTTCCAGGAGCTGACAAAGCTGGCTACGCAGATAGATCAATGACCATTAAATGAATACCAAGAGGTCGAGTAGCCTGCTTCAGATGGACCATGTCTTAGTCCATTCAGACTGCAATGACAAAATACCTTCAACTAGATAATTTATAAACAACAGAATTCATTGCTCATGCTGAGAAGTTCAAGATTAAGGTGCCAGCAGATTCAGTGTCTGATGAGGGCCTGTTTCTCATAGATGACAACCTCTTGCAGTGTTCTCACATAGCAGAATGGGCAAACAGCCTCCCCAGGCCTCTTTCAGAAGGGCACTAAACCCGTTCATGAGGGTTCTGCCCTCATGACCTAGTCACCCTTGGCCACCTACTCAGCAGTTTATGTGAGAAAGAACCCTTTCTAACTTGTACAAGCCTCTGAATTTGTGGATTTCTATCACTTTAGTCTAGCTTATGCCCTAATGAATTCAAGAGGCCCTAGAATTTTCTTAAGAACCTAACAGAGGACCTCACTACTCAAAACACAAAAATAAAACAAGTTTGCCCGAGAAATTCCAAAGGCCGGAAGAATGAGGCCTGTATCATATTTAAATTTTTTTAGAAAAAATGCAATCTGATGTGTACATGCTCAAATGTTAAGAAATAATCCATACTGATAATATGTTTTAGCCGCTAGAGCTAAGTGTCTTATCTGGGTAGTTCTGGCCTTGAAGCAGTTTTTTTGACATCCACGGAGGCCGGGGTGTGCGGAGTTAGAGTTGTGGTCCACAAGGAGATCGGAAGTCCTTCTGTAATGGATCTATTCCTGTATACAAAGAAAGTATCATATATTTTTAGGCAATAGTAACTTGTTTTAATGTCTAGTGTTAGCTATGATTTGGGCTTTGATTACTTTGGACTGTAGCCTAAAATTTCTCTGATGACAGACCTTTAAAAGAAAATAATTTACTGTCTCTCAACAGTAAATTTAGGTACGTGAACTTTTTATATCCACTCACTTCATCATACTTGATGATTTTTAATACATCTTTTCAAAATAACACTCAAAGATATTTTTTATTTAACAGAGAGAGAAAATGCAGATATGACAAAATAGGTAGAAATCCGATTTAGTAAAGAAACCAGGTGAAGTGTGAGAGATCGTCTGTATTTATGACTGCCTCAGCTTATTTATAAGATGTATTGTTTACGATGACAAACCTCAAAGGTACAAAGATCTCCAACACAATATCATAAAATGGACAGCAGCAATCCTTTTAAAATATTATATAACCCTTAACAGAGCCAAAAAATATTGCAGGCAGTTTAGCTGTTGTTCTAAAGCCTAGGGAACATTTCCTTTCATGGAAAAATAAAATCCAGGGCCTATTTCCTTCTTTAAGATGTGAGATGTCTCCTGGGCTATATACAGATACGTAAAAATATCAGGCAGTTCCTATATTTTAACGAATACACAAATGAATGCCCAAAGGCATGTGCTGAGAGTGATTGCAGTCATAAGTAATCTATGTCAAGACATTTTCAACAACTGGACAGTGTGCCTCGCATTTTTTGGACATCTTCAGTCCCTGTGGTCTGGAGCTGTCTAACATAGAAGGCACCTTTCGCAGACAGCCCTCGTTAACGTCTGTGGAATAAATGAATAAGTGAAGGGAGGAATAAACAAACACCAGCTTAAATTTCCACCTAAAATATGAACTAACTACATGTAGCAGCATGCCTTGTTTGCATTATTTTGTTTACCTATGGTCTTAGCAAAATTCTTCTTCAGAGTTTAGAAGCAACTTTCACATTTGCTTGTGATACAGGGGAAGTATCAGATATTGATGTATCTTGGACCATATAGATAAAGAGGTAATATGTAACTTGACATTTCCAGAGCTAGGAAATACATGGCAAACTGGAATATATCTCAGAGAGAAAAGCATGGCGTATATTATGCATATAATACATAACTGGGCATTCCCTGAACTGGAAAATACATGGAAAGCTAGAATACATCATGGAATATACACATAGAGGAGTAGAGTTTCAGATAATATAGTCCAGCACTGTCCAATAGAAATATGATGCGAGCCACAAATGCAAGCCATGTATGTCATTTAAAATTTTCTAATAGACACGTGATATTAATTTTAACATTACATTTTATTTTGATGAATATATCCACATTATTACACTTCAATATATAATCAATATTTTTAATTGGTTTATACTTTTTGCAAGCTATGTCTTCAAAATCTGGTGTGTATTTTACACTTATGGCACATTTCAATTTGCACTCGGCACACTTGTGGTGCTCAATAGACACATAAGGCCAATGACTATCAAATTGGGCAGTGTAGATACACACTTTAGCACTTCCCTTTTATTCTAAGTGACCTCTTTATCAGAGTGGAAGAGAAATACAGTCCTCACTTTGGCATTTTTGTTTTGCTAAAAGTATTGTTAATATCCGAAATATTAAACACCAGGCATTCCAAAGTCAAATATAAGTCCTTTGGAAGTTTTGCACATTTAATGTTGCATGATCCTTAAAAGTCAAAACCCAGAGGGGGTGGACTACATTAAACAAATAAAACTCAGACCTACAAATTGCAATTCAAAACATGTACAGTGAAACCCCATCTCTACAAAGAACACAAAAATTTACTGGGTGTGGTGGTGCATGCCTGTAGTCCCAGCTACTCAGGTGGCTGGCGCGAGAGGATGACTTCAGTATGGGGAGGTCAAGGATGCAGAGCCATGATTGCGTCACTGCACTCCAGCCTGCGTGACAGAGTGAGACCCTGTCTCAGAAAAAATATATATATATTTAATATGTGCACAACTGACTTGCACTTAACTCCATGCTCCTGGATTCCATTAGCTGAAGATATGTCCCGGTCTTGACTTTGGTCTAGGACTTTGGGCTTTCTGCGGTGTCATAGAGGAGCATGAACCTGGCTTTGAAACCAAATAGGCTTATATTTTATTCGATTAATGCCACCACCTCATCTTTTGTGAAATGAAGCTAATAACACCTAGGGTGGGGCATTTTCATATCTAAGGGATAATTTATGTTGTTCTCAGTGCATTTCATTTGCACATCTTGAATGAAATGCCGTCAGCCCTCACCAACCTAACTCCCCTCTTGTGCACCAATACCCTTTCAGGCCATGGGCAGTGCTCCAGGAGGGGTCCCTGGTTGACAGCAGACCTAGCCCTCAACTGCTACCACCAACCCCCATCACACAGGCCACTCTCCTCCCACTCACCAGCATAATGGATAGAACAAGAATGACATATTAAAGGTGAATTATCGCATTTCTACTTTGACTACACACTTTCCTTCTTTATCTCATTTCTGCTGCTAGTTCTTTGTCATTGCTTCTCCTCCTGTTGGCACCTACCTCACTGGGAGGCATGGAATGAAAAGCAGTGAACACAAATCAGTCTATTTTAGATATTAACAATATCCTTTTAAGACGCTGTAACATAAAGTGTGCTTTAACTACCAAGAAAAATCATTCAATAGAACATGGTTCAAGAATGTGCCACAGCGGGAGTGGATATCAAATAAATGATAAGTAAGATAAGCCTTACCAGGGAACAGATGTCTTCCATCCAGCAAAGGAAAAGTCCCATCACCACAGGCCTTTAAGGGAATCGGCATAAGAAAGCCTGAGTGTTATAAGTAGCGAAATGCCCCTATCTTCAGTCAACCTAATTAAGGTTTCAGACACTCCCTAAGACAGAAATTTGCACTCAATATGTATGTGCATGCCTTGTGTGTATGCGTGTTTGTGTGTCTGTGTGTGAGTATATATATTTTAAGTTAAAGTTGGAGTAGAAAGAGAATATGTCAATTTTATATAGCATTTTATAAGTAAATGTTAAATGCACGGTTTTAAATTAATTACTAATTACTTATAAATTATATTTAAATTAATTACTAATTACTTATAATTAATTATATAATTACTAATATAATTCTACGGTTTCAGAGCATTGTGTAAAATTCTAACATTTCCATAAGTTCAGGATGGGGCAAGCCCATCATATTCCAGGGAAAGAAACAAGTTGGCCATTACCACTAATAGTAAGTAATTAACCAAAAAGTCCATCTTTAGTCCATTTATTTTAACTGTTTCCCGAATACTAGAAAACATAAATAGGGCCTATCCTGGAAGAAACCTAGAGTCAAGCTAGAAGAACCAAATCTCACCCATATAGAACAACTCACAGGCAACAAAATCAAGCTTAAAACAGACAGTAAAATTTGAGCACCAGACATAATTTCTAGATTAGTTTTTTCCTAGCCAGCACCTGGCTTAGATGGGGGAAATCTTGATTTTAGCACTGACTCTGCCAGTTACCAATTATATAGCATCTCTGAGTCTACGTTCTTCATTATATAAATTGAGATATTACACTCTAGAATTTTTCAGTTTCCTCAGTTTTAACATTCTGAAATTCCAATTCTGTTTTCAAAAACAATGTTCCAGTGCTTATGTTTTTAAAAGTATACAATAGATACTTTTTTTTAAGTTGCAAAGAAATATTTGAAACTGAATATAAAAATTCAGGTTTAGGAAGTGAGACCTGATTTTATTAGAGAAACTAGAAATATTAAGCCTCAAAATCTTCAAATTTCTTGGAAGCCAAAGCAAACAGAAAAGGAAAATGGATTATAATTTTTGCTGACTGAAAAGAGGCAGTTTCTTCTTTTGGAAGAGCTCAAAAGAAATACTTTACATGAGACACTTTTCTTGGTGAAGACCTCTCATGCTCAATGCATTGAACCCGAGAACTGTAGAAAACACAATTACTTCATCACATGTTATCAATATGAAGTCTCCATATAAGATCAAAGGAACCATTAAGGACCATCTATCTAACTCTCAGATTATCAGACCAGAAATAGGGATTGTTGCATGGATTTTTACAAACAACAAAATGAAGAAAATAATTTGACTGTCAGTAATCAACACGTGAATAAACAACTCTTGTCAAATTTTTGCTTTTCAAATGCCTTTTCCTTTAAGAAAGTTTTTAGAGTTTCCTAAATACAAATAACAACATGCCTTTAAAAAATCAGAGTAATATTCATGTTTTAGGTTAGGATTAGACATGGCTTTTAATGATTTAGGTTTGTCTGGTCTATATGGCATTGGATGCCAGATTGGCCATATTCTAGATCCCTCGTGTTCTACAAATAGTCACAGAGGAAATCAGGGAGTAAAGCTATTTATACATTGAAAACAGAGGGTCTCCTGGTTGCCATGGCTGTTCTCTCTGAGGGTAATGTTAACCCTTGCACTAAAAGAGCATTTTGTTTCATTTCAGTCTGTATAAAAATGTGTCTTCTCTGACAAATGAGTTTCAATCAAGATAGGTCTGGGAAGGAAAGCAACTGCATGATAGTGAATTGGAGCACTTGACTCTGGCAAGGCCCATGATAAAAACTTCTCTCTCTTTTTTCCGGTTTTTTTTTTTTGGCTTCATGTCTAATTTAATCTTAACATCTTAAAATCAACATGACAACATAAATATGGAACAAAGCCAAAACTCAGTGTGAATTTTTCCACTGAAAAGTTTTTCTACTCCTATTCTGAACATGGAGAGGAAGGCAAAAGAATATCTAAGAGTTAAGGGAAGGGCAAATTTCAGGTATAATTGAATAACTAATGAGAAGTTTTGGTTGCTGATCAAAAATGTAAAACAAAAAATGTTTCTTAAAGCTCTAACAATCCAAAATGCACTGACTTCCTAACTTACCTCTTCTTCCTGTATCTTTAAAATTTTTAGTCAAACACAGTTAAGTCTTATCTAGCCAGTTAGCTTATCTCGGGATGTCTTATTTTTCTGTATTTGATGTCAAAAGGATTTCACTATATTACCAGACGCTTTGTTTCAATATTATGCACCAAAGGGAGGGAAAAATGCCCAACTACTTCTATTTTTTCAGTCTTCTTACTTAGCAACTCGTCTTAACTATTTTTCAACCTCATTTAAAGTCTCCAGTTCATAGCCTCTACAGCTTTCCCACTACTTATTACCCTCCTCATGTGCTCACTTTTTTCCTTAGCTAGAGCTTAAATTTCATGGTTCATCATTCAAATAATTCATTGCCAAAACCTTAGCTATTCCTCTCACTAATTTCTGTATCATACTCACTTGGTCGAATCTCAGTTCTAATTAAATTTAGCTAACACACCCAGTCTGATCTTGACACCAAGCAGTTTCTCCTGGAAGAAAATACACTCTTACTGACTTTTGAATGCATGGTCGCAAAACCCAAAGGGGCATGCAACAACTGCCCAAAACCATGTTTATCATGCAACTCTTCTAAATGACTGTTTCACTCATTACTATTATATCTTCAGACCTCCCGCATTCCTTCTCCTCTAACTCTCTGTCTGCTGACAAGCTTGCCTCATAATTAACCAAAAAAATAGAAATATCAGACAATAGCTCATGCATCTTTGCCCCCTTGAAACAATCAGCCTACCCTTCTATTAATATGCATGAATTAGCTCTACTGCTATCCAAGGCCAGCTCTTGCACTTGTGTTCTAGAGCCCTCTCCTTTTGTCTTTAAGGACTCTGTTCCTGCAATTACTTCCTCACTCTCTTGCATCAGTTTCTGCCTCTGTAATAAATTTTGGCCATTTATCTAAAACATGTTGAATATTTCCTCTCTTTAATTAAAAAAAAAACCCAACCCACTCCAGCTTCTGTCCCATTTATTAGCTCCTTTCACAGCGCAGCTTCTTCCTTAAAGAGCAGTCCAGAAGCACTAACTTTTGCTTCTCCACCCTACGTCCTCTCTTCAGCTTTTCTGCCCCTACCAGTCTACTATGCCTGCTCTAATCAAGGTTACTGATGAATTCCATGTTTATATCGACCACTCTTTTATTTTTGAAAGTGTTTTTATTTTTGGTTACGGAAAAAATGCACTTCCTAGTTTTCCTCTCCCCGCACAGCTCACTCCTTCTGAGTCCCCTTTGCTCTCTTTTTATTCCCTGATAAACACCAAATGCTGACATCACCCAGCACGGTGCAATTGTCTGGATCCCCCGCTTTTTTCTCTATCCACACACTCTTTCTTGGTGCCTTCCTCCAAGCCGATCATTTTAGATACCATCAATTTGTGATGATTCTCAAAACTACTTCTCTGGCCTTGGTCTGTTTCTGGAGCTACAGATTTATATGTCTAAATCCTACTCAATATCTAAATAAGGTTTTCTAGTAAATAGCTCAAAACTGACATGGCCCAAAAAGGACTATTTATTTGTTTTTTCCACAAACTTCTTTCACTTCAAAATTCTCCAGTAAATGATATGGCCATCTACCCAGTTACTGGAGTCCTAAATCTAGGCATGCTTCTTCAAACTCCATATTCAATCCATCAAGTCGTGTTGAGTCTACCACCAAAACCCATCCCACATCATCCACTCCCTTCCATGTCCATTATCACCCTCTCTCTCCCTAACTGGTCTCTTGCTTTTTCCCTTGGTCCTTTATAATCCCCTCTACAATTCTCCACATAGGAGTCAGAGGGGATATGCAATGTAAATTAGATCATGCCATCCCATTCCTTTTTAATCCCTAGTTATTTCCCACCTTCAGAAGAAAACCCAAACTCCTGAGTTGCCTTATAAATGACCACGCACTTGTCTACCTCTGTGACCTCCTAGACTTTTCTCTCCCTTCCTCCTTGCACCTGCCAACATGAGTCATCCTTAAACATCCCAAGTCCGCTTTCTGGCTTATGACATTTGCACTTATTTCTTCTATGTGGAAACTTTTTCCTTAATGTTTTCACACTTGACTTTTCCTTTCTCTTTCAGATCATGTAACTTCTTTAAAGCAGTCCCAACTACTTAATCGAAAGTAGCTGTCCAGTCATCCTATTTTAATTTTCTGCTTTATGGTTATCCTTATTTTATGTTTTTGGCTTCAGTCTTTTATTTCACTTAATACATTTGTCTGTTTTTCTGTTAGCTGCCTTCTCACTGATGCCAAGAGAATATAAATCACACAAATTCAAGAACCTTACCTTTGTGTTATCAACTCTATTACTAACAATTAAAACAGCGTCTGTTTGGCACAAAGTAGGTTCTCAATAAAAATGTATATGGTATATAAACTGTTAAGTGTTTTAGATAGAAGCTTGTTTGAATTAAAATTACCAACCAATTAAGACATAGAATATTGTATTATAGTTTTAAAAGAAAAGTTATCACTTTCTGATCTCATCAATGAGAAAATTCATGATTGGTCATTTTAATTGTGAGAAAAATGTGAACAGGCCTGTGCTTATGAGGCAGCCTTAGAACACTCTAAAGGACAATTTCTAGAACCAGTATATGACCCAGAACTTGGCTCTGTCAGGGAAATTTAAATTCATTGCAATATAAATAAGTCAAATTTACTATCTAGTGACTATGGTTAAGAGAAACTACCTTAAGAGACTTTCACCCTGGCCCAGAAGAAGTACCATGAACTAGACTTACCCTGCCACCTGAATCTATGGAAAAAACAGACAAAATATATAAAGCAATGTATTTCGGACACAGAACATCAGGAAGTGCAGGACAGTGATTCCTCAGAGATAAAAACAAAATAAGTGAGCTCTGCAGTTGCCTCAGCTGACAATTTAAAGGGAATTTTAGCCTGTGGAATAGAGAGGTCGTGTTTAGGTAAAGCTCATTGGTGACTTTTGAGTTGGAGAGATGGAATTGGGTGCCTGAGAAGATTAAAGTACCTGTAGTTCACAGAGGAGAGTACTGGAGAGGAGACTGTTGCCCAGAGACTGCTGAGGATGCCCCTCAAGTCTTCAGCTACCGACTAATCAACACTTGCACATGTGAAAATAATCTCAGGCTGGGAAATCACCACAAGAAAGGAGCAGAAGGGCGCACAGAGCTGGGAATAGTCTGTGTTTGCACCTGCCAGAGAGGAAAACCCTCACAATTCATGGGTAGGAGGTAGAATACTCAGAAGGATATTGCCCCAGTAGTGGGCAGTATTAGCTCTAGACTAAAACCTGCTCTAATCCCCCCCAATGAAGCTTACAAGCAAGTCTCAAATGAGCAAATTAATTCCAAGTAACTTAACTGTATCCCAGAACATAGCTCAAGAATACTTTTAGGAATACAAAAAAAAAAAAAAAAATCCATCACCAAACAAAATACAAATTACAATGTCTGACATCCAATTAAAAATTACCGAGCATATATAGAAACAAGAAAATATAATCCATAACGAGGAAACTAATCACTCAATAGAAACAGATCAATGTATGGCAAGATGATAGAGTTATTGAAATGTTATTCCATATGTTCAAGAAGGTAGAGAAACACTTGTGCAAATAGAGACATGGACAATAATTTTAAAAGACTCAAACTTTTAAAGATAAAAAGTGCAGTGTCTGAGAGGGAAAATATACAGGATGCTATTAACAGCAGATTAGACAGAGCAGAATAAAGTATAATGAATTTAAAGACACAGCAATTAGAATTTATCCAAAGTGAAATACTAAGAGGAAAAAAAAAAGCATTTAAAAAGAAAAATAAACAGAGCCTCTGTTAGCTGTGCTCTGATATATGTTATTAGAGTCTTTGAGGCATGAAGTAAGATGAGGCATACTTGAAGAACTAATAGGCCAACAGTTCCCAAATTTGATGATAACTACACATCCCACATTGAGGAAGTGAAATAAACCCCAAGAAACACGAAAAACTAACTAAAAGAGATTTAAGTCTATAATAACTCATGAACAAACGTTAAGTTTGTTTCTGTATGCACTTTTATTACAAAAGCAGCTTTGCAAACGTGTACAATGGATGGAGAAGATAATGTTATGAATAATAGCTCTCTCCACAGCACTTCTAAGACACTTAGCACCATCCCAGGCCTAAGAAGTATTGAGATTGTTACCTTACACGACTTTGTGTCTGTGTTTCACAATGCTTTCAATTGACCAAACTTGTTAAATTAAAAGCTATGACATGCAAATAGTCTTGCTTTTCGTCACCATCTTCTGTCTGTATTTGCCAATATTTAAAGAAACAATGTCTTATAATAATACTCTCTTTTTCGAAAAACAGCCTTCCATGTAATTCTCTTTTTTCTCTAAGAGGTGTGGGCAGCACAACGTTTATGTTTTGTAATATTTGGTTCTTTATGCATTCATCAGGAAATAGTCAACATTTTCATGTTGTCAGGAAAGAGAAAATAATCCATGGAGAGTCCATAGAGTATCATGATCTTTGGGCTCTTTTCTTATTCTGACTCATGAAACCCTCACTTGGAACCCAAGTAGCTCGATCTCAGTCACCAAGTATTAATAGGTATGTTATAGACTAAAAGAGACAGCAGCCCTTCAGAAGGAATCAGAAATGCCAACAAGCTAGCATGAGAGTGAACAGGGAACAGAAAAGGGGATAGAGGGAGGAGGACTGAGTCACAGCTGAAGTCTAATAGAGTGGAATCATTACCAATGGAGATGCCAGGATACCATCACGTAATACGAAGAACTTAGAACAAGGGCTTACTATGTGCTGCATGCTTGTATTAACATTTGTACTTTTCACAGTAGCCCTATGAGCTAGGTGTTCTCGTGAGCCTCATTTTATAGATGAAGAAAGTAAATCGCAAAGAGATTAAATAAATTGCCCAAGGTTACAAAACCAGCAATGGGTGGAGCTGGGATTCAAACCTATGGGGTTTCTGGAATCAAGACACTAGACTATACCACTTCTTCCTAGAAGAAGGCAGTCTCCGGGATTTACTTGATGAACAGGCTGGAACAATGGACCAGGTTGGACAGAGGGGTTCTTGGGACAAAGTGCCAGGAGCATGTCTATCTCTCCTACTGCACATGGTTTGTCTTAAAGTGACTCTATTCACCAACCATTAATTGACAAAGCAATACCAATTGACTGATTCTGCCCTGATCCTCTTTTTTAGAGTATCAAACAATAACCAGGGCAATGTACTTGTTACTTCTCAATGGGGCCAGTGACTCAATATTTGTAAGCCAGTGACATTTCTTAATAATAGACATGATGATATTAATAACGTTGAACACTTTTATGTGCCAAGAGCTGTGATTCACTTGCACAAAATAGACTTATTTCTGAGTAACAATCTTGTGTATGTATGCTTGATGTACGTGTGTGTGTGCACGCACACACATCTTTAATTGATATGGGTTTATTTTCAGAGTTAATTAAAATAGTTATTCCTTATGGCCAGCAGAAAACCACTGCCAGCACAGAATACACATGAAAGCCAATATATGTAAAATCATAAAATTTCAGCATTACATCATAGGTTTATAAATTTCCCAGAGATGATGCAGTTATACTCGTTTATAAGAAGTATGGTTTCTAAACTAGAATTTGAAAAATTTGGCTCTATAATACAGTATTCTTATTCTACTGGATGGTAGAAACGTAGCCAGAAAAAGAAAGAAAGAATATTTTATATTTTATAAATTGACAGAAATGAATTTTTGGCAGATTGAGTCTACAAAGGTTTTAAATGAAATGATATACTTAGAGTCAAAGTACTACTGTCCTTGTTGGAGTTGGCAGATGGTGACAGGCTCCAGCCTCCCTGCCTTTCATTGTAATTTCTTTTTAAGTCCTCTGTTCTCCGTCAAGTCATTGCCTGTCAAATGTGCTGCCACATTTTTTTCTTTCTTATGCTGAGGCCACCAGTGATTGAAGGTCTCTAGTGTCTCAAAGACTGCCATTGTCTCCACATTGTTGCTGAAAAGGCTGAGGACATGACTCTGTAACATTACCTTCTTTACCTAGGCTTCCTTTACCTGGACAATGAAAACACAGGAGTGTTGCCTTGTGTTTTCATTGTCTCAGAGACTTGAAGGAAATCATTGTCTTGTTGCGTTGTCCCCATTGGCTTCCATGCCAGGGCTCAGGCACATAGGGCAAATCCCTGGGATTTGTATTGGGAAATTACAAGGTATGTGTGCCATAAAGGAGAAGAACAAAGGACCATGTGGGCCACACACGCTCGTAATTACCCCACTGTTTCCACACCAGCCATGGCCTTGAATCTTCTGTGAATCCAACAACTTTCTCAATGGAAGTTCCTTTCTAGGACGTTTCTCAGACTCACAGAATAGACTTCTGGAAGGTCTGTCCCTCCAGACACTAAATATATACCTACACATGTCTCAATTCTAAAATGAACCTAGCAGAGGTGGAAACAAAAATATGCCACTTACCTACATTTAATCACAAAGCATTTTGCTACAGCTGTTACGTTTTTAACTAGTTCAAAGAATCATGGAAACTTACAAACCAGAAAGAAAAAAGTACATGCTAGACATTGTCTTTTCCAACTAAGGCTAAGAAAGATTAAATGTCTACATTGTCTTATGGCTTTTCCTGCAATTCACTGATTCAGCTAAAGAGTTAGAATAAACGTATAATTTTGTAAATCAAGATATTCACTAAAGGTAACTAAATTCTTTGAAGTACCTCTAAACATTTTTCTCATGGTCTGTTGACACCAGACATGAAGAACTACAGCTTCCTTTAAACGAAAGTTTAATCACCATTGATAAGTCAAAGGATTCATTTTACCATGGAATCTGCAACATTTCCTTATTCTCAGTTGTTGGTCCTTCTGATTCCTTCTCAAGACTCTGCTCTGACCCCTTGGGTTTCTTCCTATATACTGTTTCCTTCAGTGAAATCACCTACTTTCATGGCTTCTGTTGCCACCAGTCTTCAGATGATCATCAAATCTACATTTCTAACATTTCTAACTCTCTTTACCACTGCAGCCTCATTTTGGTCTCTAAGGCATTACTTTTCTGTCCTGCCATCACTCAACCTGAACCAAGCCAAACTTATCTCTCAGGTTTAATAACCAGATTTCCCAGTTCCCCTGACTATGTCCTTAACATTGTCATGATCTCAGGCTACTATGTTAGGCATCTGGGTAAATGTTCCCTTTTTCACTTCATTTTTTTCTCTCTTCTTTAACTACTAGTTAAATTCTATAGATTCTTCCTTAGATACTTTTCTGTGTTTGTCCTCTCCTCTCAGTTCACATGATTCTTACCCCAATCCATGCTCTCCTCCCTTCAAGCCAGGCTCACTCTATTACACCAAAAACAAGTGCCCTAGAGCCCTCCCCTTTTCACAAATCCACCTGATACCCTACTTTTTAAAAATGTTTCTTTCATTATCCTATTATAGGGATGGGAAAGGAAAAAAACAAATTTATTGGGCAGCTAACCATGACTTTGGCACTTGACACATGTTACCCCATGAAGTCCTCTCAATTAATAGCATGGGGCAGTTATGAGGATTTCTGTTTTATAGGTGATGGAAGCAAGCATCAGAAAGGTTAACAACCTGCTCAAGATCACCCATAGCTAATGATCAGTGAAGCCAATATTTGAACTTGTGCTATCTCAATTCCACCCTGCTGCTTCAATATCTTGTCATGGTTCCTCATTATCTAGTGCATTGGTCATCAAGCCTTTATGTTTTGAGTATCTACAGTACATAAGGAAGTACATGTATAAAAAAAAAGAAAGAAAGATCAGGAAGAACAAGATCTTCCCTCCAGGAGTTTACAGTCTAGGAGGAAAGGGAATTTGTGGGAATTGTTATGTTTTGTTTCCTGTTGTAACTTCAGCATCCAGAAACGTTCAGTATTCACTTCCCAGGGCTGCTGAACCAAATTATCAGAATCCAGGTGGCTTAAAATAACAGAAGTGTATTCTCTCATATTTCTGGAGGCTAGAAGTCCAAAACCAAGGTGTCATCAGGACTGGTTCCTTCTGGAGGCTCTGAGAAAGCAGCTGCTCCAGGCCTCTCTCCCAACTTCTGCTATTTCTTGGCTTGTAGCTCCAACATTTTACTCTCTGCTGCCTTTGACACATGACCTTCTTCCTCTGTCCCTCCATGTCTTTCTCTCTCTATGACAAAATCTTCCCTTCCTTATAAGGACACCAGTCATTGGATTTAGGGATGCATCCTAATCCAGTATGATGCATCTCAACTTGATTGCATCGGCAAAGAAGCTATTTTCAAATAAGGTCAAATTCCCAGGTTTCAGGTGAACATGAATTTGGGGAGGTCATTATTCAACCAATATACTGCAGTGCCTAACACAATAGCCATTCAATAAATAGTTGTTGATACAGAACTAATATAAAATAGGAAGTGTTATAAGGGAGACAGACATGTTTAAAAAATCACATTGGCATTTCTGACTGATTTTAAAAGTTGTCCATAATTTTCTTAACAATCTTACCTCTCACTACACTCTAACACAAAACTTGTCAATTGGTCTGATTTCCTCCCTGGCCCTCATATTCTCATTCCTAATCCCCTAAATACATACAAGCATGCCTTATTATTGCTGTCTCAAATTCATTTGCTTCTGTTGCTTCCTTAGCTTAGATACTTGCTTCTTCCTCTCAAGTGATCCATCTCCTCTTTTTCTTCCAAGGCAAGTTAAAATGACATATCTTTCATGAAGCTTTTCCATGGATCACGCGTGCTCTCATGTAATGACACCTCCTTCTCTAAACCTTTCATTACAGTTGCATTTTGCTCTGTATCACTTGGAGTTTCAGTTACCTATCAATGTGGAACAAACTACCCCCAAACTCACCTTACAACTGCAGATTGTTGTTTGTAATTGTTCTGCATAGTTCTTTGGCTGGTCTCACCTGGGCTCACTCACGTGGCTGCACAAACTTGAGTGTTAGCTGGGCAGAAGGATCCTAGATGACCTCACCCACATGTCTAACAGCCAGTGCTGGTATTGGTTAGGGCATCTCCATTTTCCTCCATGGGCCTCTCATCCTCCAGCTGGCTAGACTAACTTCTTCCTGTGGAAGTCCCAGGACAGAGTGGTAAGCCAGTTATGATGGAAGCCACAATGTGTCTAAACACCTAGGGCTCCAGAATTCAACATAACTTTGAAACTAGGCCGCATAAAACTTAGAAACTAGGCCTCATAAAAAAAGAACTTAAAAAAATTAACACCAGGTGGCTCTGGATAGGGTCCCACCCTGCCTCGATAGGGTCCCACCCTGATAGGGTCCCACCCTGCCAATTCCGGGAAACAACCTCATGGGGTCCCACCCTGCCAATTCCGCGGGTCCCACCCTGCCTCGAAGTTCCCGGAATCAACAACTCCAGGAAAAAACCTCATAAGGTCCTGCTCTAACCAATTAGAACAAGACACCTTGCTCAGGCCATAGACAGACCCAATTACCACGCACCTAAAGCTTTGTTTGAATTTCGCGCCCTAAGCTGTGTTTGAACTTGTGTTTGCCTATATAAACAGCCTGTAACAAGCAGTCAGGGTCCCAGGGCCAACTTAGAGCTTGGGACCCTAGCGCGCTAGTAATAAATAACTCTCTGCTGTGAATCTCGTGTCGGTGATCCTTCGCGGCGACCCCTGCCCAGGAAGGAATCGACAGTTCGGTTCCAACAACTTCACATCCGCCTCATTCCATTTGCCAGAAAAAATCACAAAACCAGCCTAGACTCAAGGGTCAGGGAAATTAGTCTCCATCTCTTGGTGAGATGAGCAGCAAAGTCACTTTGCAGAGGCAAAAGGGAAGAGAAGGGGATAAAGGGTGTGGTCATCTTTGAAAACAATATACAACACTTGGGAAATAATGACGTCTGCATAACTATCTTTTATTGCTCTCCAAGTACACGTGTTTAAACCTAATTGCTTCCCAAGTTGTAAGTTCCTTGAAATCAAAATTCAAAACACATAGCCCTGTTGAAACTCCTTAAATGCTTACTACCAACATGAGCACCACATTTTATGCTGTGCTAGACACTGTTCTAAGTACCTACTGGCATTTTAGCCTAAGTATATTAAGTAATTTAATTCTCACAATGACTATATGAGGTAGATACTATTATTATCCCCCTTTTACAAAGAAGAGAGGTGAGGCAGAGTGAAGTTAATTATCTTTCTCGGTTTCTACAGCTACCAAGTGAAAGGCTGGTAGTCAAACCCAGGCATTCTGGCTCCAGATTTTAAGCTCTTAACTAATATGCTTTATTTGTATTGATAATATGATGATATAAAGTATCATCATTGTATTATACCTACATAAGTGTATTTCACCCAAAACTACCTGGAAAATAAACAGCACGATTTCTATGATGAATGGACAGAAAAGTCAAATGATATATTTCCAGATAGACTGGGTTTCTATCCAAGATCATGAGCTATTTTTAAAGAAAATATATACGAAGACATCTAATAATCACAGAAATCATAGCTGAAGTTAAATCTCCCCTTTCTTTCTCTCACACCATTCCTCTAAGATCTCCCATCATGATGTGAACACCTGGCCTTTTTTTTGGTGTATTTACAGGACAAACCTCCAGATATTAATATGCTCTATGAATAGTGTTTTATCTGGGCTTTGGTCATATCCTCCTGCTGTTCACATTAGCAGATTAGCACATGTCACAGATGAGACCCATGCCCATGTGGGCCAGTTAACATGTCTCCATTTCATTTCCTTCTTAATGTGCTTGCCCCTAGTTACAGGTAGGATTAGGTAAAAAAGACCATCTATAATTGCTTCTCGGGAAAAAGAAAATGTATGTATTTATGACAGGCCAGTTTTCATCACCCTCATGCACTAGGTCTGTTTTGTGTTAACTGCTTGAGGTGGCAGGACCTGATGCTATGGATGCCAGAAGCTAAGTGAATCCAGGAATGAAACACTTCTGAATCTTGTTCATTCCTTTGTAGACATTCAGCATAACATATTCTCCTCAAGGAAACAAAACAGTCTTGACCTGCTATATATTTTTCTAATAGATATTCTATATTTTTCTGTTGCTTCCAGATACCTGTGATGTCCCCAGTTTTCCTTATGACTTCTTGCCTATAAGCAAGGGTATACATAGTGATAAAATCTAGATAAGATGTTTCATGCACGACATGGAGTACCAGAAGTCTAGACATGGTCTATCTGATAACACTTTAAACCATGGGATAATCACGTAGACAAAATCCTTTTTATAAAGAGCAGCAAGAATTGGGGGGGAAGAAAGGGCTCTAAGGGCTCTTTTAAAAAGAGCCCTTAGAATTCACAGTAAATGTAGGTGAAGTTCTCTCTGTAAGTCAAGCATGAACAGGGATTTTGTCTAACTCTCTCAGCATGGTGAAGGTGATGTTCTTAATAAAATCAAGGAGACTTCTTAGAAAATAGTTGTTACGTGGCTCATGCCTGTAATCTCAGCACGTTGGGAGGCCACGGTGGGTGAATCACTTGAGGCCAGGAGTTCGAGACACCAGCCTGGTGAATATGGTGAAACCCCATCTCTACTAAAAATACAAAAATTAGCCAAGTGTGGTGGAACCCGCCTGTAGTCCCAGCTACTCAGGAGGCTGAGGCAGGAGAATTGCTTAAACCTGGGAGGTGGAGGTTGAAGTGAACCAAGATCACGCCACTGCACTCCAGCCTGGGTGACAGAGGGAGAATCTGTCCCCCCCCCCCAAAAAAAAAAAAGTTGTTATGGGTTAAATTGTGTCCCGCACAAAAGATGTTTAAGTCCTAACTCCTAGCACCTGTGAATGTGACCTTATTTGGAAAGAGAGTCTTTGTATATGATTAAGTTAAAAATGTGCTCATTAGGGTGGACTCTATGTCTTTATAAAAAAGGGGAAATTTGGACACAGGCACAGACATGCCCAGAGGGAAGATGATATGAACACACAGGGAGAAAATAGCCATCTACAAGCCCAGGGATACCAAAGATTGCCAGTAAACCACCAGAAACTAAGAGAGAGGAATGGAACAGATTCTTTCTCACAACCCTCAAGGGAACCAACCCTGCTGACACCTTGATTTCAGACTTTTAATCTCCAGAGCTATGAGACAATAAATTGTATTGTTTAAGCCACCCAGCTTACAATCATTTATTATGGCAGCCCCAGGAAACTAATACAATAGTCTTCATACATTCTTTGTTACTTCAGGGCCTACATTAGTCATAGCGAATGGGGGGTAAATTCTGGGACTAGGAAACAAAGAAATCATTTAACATAAGAAGAATCATTATTTTCCTTTCATTTCCTTCCACCTCTGATTTGTAAAAGGAACTTTATACTGTAAGTTAATATAAGATTAACCTTAACCTTAACCTTATCTTCATTCAAACCATGGCTCTAGCTCATGTCTTCAGGAAGGAGAACAATTTTCCACCTGTTTTCATTTAATGAACATAATTTCATTTAATACTTGTTCTATATTTTATACTCATATAAGAAATATGGAAAACATGTTAAAAATGAGAATAAAATCCTATCTTTAAAGAGTTTATAATTATTTGGGGGTAAGCAGGCACTGATCAAATTAAAAATCAATTGAAGGTAATAGCTAATAGCTAATGGATTTCTAAATTGAGCAGTATAAGAATACCATGAAATTCAACAACTGTGTAAAAATCTCATAGGAAAACTGTCATCTTTTAAAATGATATACTTAATATGTACAAGCATAATATATAATATTCCCCAAAAGAAATAAACTTAAAATCAGCTTCTTTTTAAAGGTTTAACTTGTTCTATCTCTTCACTCATATCTAACAGGATCTTGAATACAATAGTGATTTCGTGTCCACCTAGTCTAAATATCCATGGGCAATACCTAGAGCAATGTCCATGACTCTGGACTTACCCAGCTAACAAAAATTATTAATTGAAAACAACTAAAATCATAATGCAGAATGTGAACTATATAGTGTTTTCCTTTCCAGTGAATTTACTATATATTCTATACTATTACTATATACTAAACCACAAATAATATGCTTTACTATAAGTTTCTTAAAGGCAGGGAATGTCTTATTTCCACCCATGGTCCAGAGCTTTCAAAAATGTTGATTTAATAAACAAACAAATAAAAGAACAAAATGTGCTTCTGATATTAACTCTTGACTAAGGAGCACATTTACACCCTTAGCCAATTTTTCTGTTGCAATACATTTTTTCTTTTTTTAATGTTTATTACTTTCTATTGATCCTCAGTGTGTGGGCTACATTTCTCTTGTCTCACACCATTCAGTGCTGGGTTATTGACTCCCTGCATCAGTGTTCTTAAAAATATTGGCAGAAAATTCTAAGTCTTAGCTGATGTGCTTACTCAAAGTTTACTTTAAGTACAGAACCATTATCAACTATATTGTGAGGGAGACTCTGGTACGCTCCAGTGTGTTCAAGTACAAAGTTATTTTGGAGGTATGCTTTTATTTTTTGTTTTTGAAACTGCAAGGCAATACCCATCAGTAGATCAAGAAATTAACCCAATAGGTGGACACCAGCAATTTTGGAAAGTAAACAGTTGGAGGGAGGGAAAGGAAAGGGAGAGAAAGGGAAGGGATGAGAGAGGAGGAAAAGGGAAGGGAAAAGGAAAAAGGAAAGGAAGGGGAAGGAGGAAAGGGAAAGGAAAGGAAAAAAGAAAGGAACTTATGTATTTCTTACATAGAACCACAGTCAAAAAAGTATTTTTGAAAGAAGGAAAGAAGGAAAGAAGGAAGGAAGGAAGGAAGGAAGGAAGGAAGGAAGGAAGGAAGGAAGGAAGGAAGGAAGGAAGGAAGGAGGGAAGGAGGGAAGGAGGGAAGGAGGGAAGGAAGGAGAGAGAGAGAGAAGAAAGAAAGAAAGAAAGAAAGAAAGAAAGAAAGAAAGAAAGAAAGAAAGAAAGAAAGAAAGAAAGAAAGAAAGAAAGAAAGAAGAAGGAAGGAAGGAAGGAAAGAAAGAAAGAAGGAAAGAAGGAAGGAAAGGAAGGAAGGAAGGAAGGAAGGAAGGAAGGAAGGAAGGAAGGAAGGAAGGAAGGAAGGAAGGAAGGAAGGAAAAAGAAATAGCCATCTATATGAAAGGATAGAGGAAGTCTTCCAGTCCAGGGCTCTGGGGAAAGGAAGAACTTGGCTGGTGATATGGTTTGGTTGTGTCCGCACCTAAATCAAATCTCATCTTGAATTGTAGCTCCCATAATCCCCAGGTGACCTGGGAGGGACTCAGTGGGAGGTAATTGAATAATAGGGGTGGGTTTTTCTTGTGCTGTTCTTGTAATAGTGAATAAGTCTTATGAGATCTGATGGTTTTATGAAGGGCAGTTCCCCTGCACACGCTCTCTTGCCTGCTGCCATTTAAGTTGTGCGTTTGCTTCTCCTTCACATTCCTCCATGATTGTGAGGCTTCCCCAGCTATGTGGAACTGTGAGTCAATTAAACTTCTTTTTCTTTATAAATTACCTAGCCTCGGGTATGTCTTTATTAGCAATGTAAGAACAGACTAATACAGCTGGCTAAAGGAAATGAAGGTGACACTGCATGAATGGCTGGAACAGAGAGAGATATGGGGAGGGTGGGAGGAGAGGAAGCTGGGGTGATGGAAGTAGTCATACAAGACCTTGCAGGTTATGGTAAGAAATTTGGACTTAATCTAAATGTAATAGAAGCCATTAAAGGGCTTTTAGCAGGAGAAGGACATGATAAAGCTTAAATTCTTAAAAGAACACTATCAATGTTGTGTGGTGAATGAGCTGGAGATAAAGAAAAGTAGCTAAGAAGACACAGGGAGACTGCAGGGGTGATTTCAGTATCCAGGTGAGAGATGATGATGGCTGGGCTAGGGCTGTGCTTGAGGAATGGGCAGATGATTTTGAAGATAGACTGACTGGACTCTGCAATGGATTATATTTAGAAAAAAAAAGATGGAGGAATCAAGAATGACTCCAAAGGTTCCAATTCAAATGTTTAGGCGGATGTTTACTGAGATAGAGTCCCCTAGGAATCACAGGCTTCAGGGAGAAAATCAAGAGCTGGGCTTGGGACAGGCTAACTTGAGATTCCTGAGCAACTTGAAGTGAAAAAATTGGCAGCTGGAGGGCAGGCGAATAAACTCTAATGACACTTCTGCTGGGCTGCACTAATCATCAGAAACTTCCTCCACAGGGTTGCCCGGAGCCCCAGCTACTCCTAAACAAGGTAGGGGAATGAGGGAGTGGTCAGCAGAAGGGAACTCCATATTTTATTTCATCAAATTACATACACTTTGTTGCATTTGACTTGGCAACTCCAAGGTGAACTGCTGCCAAGTCAAATTTTTATCCAGATAATGAACTGGATCTATTGCTACCACATCTGCTTCCTGTTTGCTGTAAGCAGAGAAGTTACCCAAGGTGGAACAATAGACAACATCATAGAAAGGGAAGCAGCTGGTATTGCCTGCTCCAATCGTGAGAAATCTGAGATGGGAAAGCCATATTTTTTAAAAAGTCAGAGAAGATTAAGATGTAAGATAATGTTGCCCCTCTCATTTTTGGAGGGATGTCATTCAGCATTAAGAAGAAAGCAGGAGTCTGAGAGAATGTAATTGATAGAAGGTCAGGGAGATCAAGAACTGTGCCAGCTGGAGCACTTCAGAACTCCCTAGGAAGCCAGACTCTTCTGTCTTATTTTAATATCTAGGGGAATCTGTACCAGTCTCCCTAAAGCATAAAGCATCTCTTTTTATAGTGGGGCAATAAAGCATTTAGACAACTGTTCAAAAAGGAGGTCACTGGATGGTTTCAAGCTTGCGTTTGCTGTACGGCTGAGTAGAAACATTCAGAATATTCTACTTTGGTCACAATCCCTATATTTGCCATCCCCATTTACACATTAAAAACAGTTGAGGCTCAGAGAAATTGAGATATGTGCCGAAGGTTATAAATCCAGTGAACTGGCAGAGGTAGAATTTAATCCAGGTTGGTCTGATTTTCATGTCACAATGTTATTTATGAGAATCTGTCTCAAATAAATGAGCCAAGTAGAAAATTGAAGAAAAAAGTAGATCATTAATCAATAAATTTCCTATTGTTTTTCACTTTAGCAGCCATTTCTGCAACTTTGTTTTAATAATAATCACTCCTACCTTCTACTCACTAAAAATATACCATAAATATTATTTTCAAATCACAAAGATGAAATACTGAAGAAAAAAATTATCTCCAACAAGCAAAATATAAGAGGATTTCAAAAAGATGGAGGAAGGTAGAATTTAAAAATAAAAGTATAATTATAACTTTATTTCTCAACATAAGCTCCATTAACTTTATGACATTTTTGTAAGAGTGATACCAGCCTTTTAGTCCATCTCTATAGAGCTGAACTTCCTGGGACTTCAACCATGTTGATGCAGGCGTTTTTACATTATTAAAGGAAGAAAAATGGGTGCCTCTTAAATGCTTTTTAAGATTAGGCAGTAAAGGGGTTAGAAAAAGCCAATTCAAGACTATAAGGTGAATTCCTAATGATTTCCATCAAAACTCACATAATTGTTCTTGCTTGATGAGAAGAATAAACAGTGACATTGTCATGGTAGAGAAGGACTCTCTGGTATAGCTTTCCCGGGCATTTTTCTGCTAAAGCTTTGGATAACTTTCTCAAAACACTCTGATAATGAGCAGCTGTTTTCATTTTGGGGTCCTCAAGAAAGTCAACAAGCAAAGTGCCTTGCTCATCCCAAAAAAGCTGATGCCATGACCTTTGCTGTTGGCTGGTCCACTTTTGCTTTGATGGGACCACTTCCGCTTCTTGGTAGCCATTGCTTTGATGGTGCTTTGTCTTCAGGATAGTACTGGTAAAGCCATGTTTCATCTCCTGTTACAATTATTTGAAAAAATGCGTCAAGATCTTCATCCCACTTGTTTAAAATTTCCATTGAAAGCTCTGCTCTTGTCTGCAGCTTATCTGGACACAATGTTTTTGGCATCTATCAAGTGGGAAGTCTTCTCACCTTTAATTTTTCCGGCAGAATTGTGTAAGATGAACAATTGAGGTGTCATGGTGTTGGCTTTTGTTTCTGCTGTTAATCATCAGTCCTCTTCAATTAGGACATGAACAAGCCTAATCTTGTCCTCATAAATTATGCGGGTGGTCTGCCACTGTAGATTTCATCTTTGATATCACCTCATCTCTTCCTAAAAGGAGTTATCTATTTGTAAACTGCTGCTTTCTTTGAGTCATTGTTTCCATAAACTTTTTTAAAGCATCAGTGATTTCACCATTCTTCCACCTAAGTTTCGCCATCAATTTTACGTTTGTTCTTGCTTCGATTTTAGCAGAATTCATGTTGCTCTGAATGGGTCTCTTTTCAAACCGATGTCTTATTCTTGTTAGTGCCTCAAACTAGATTCTATTCAGACATATTATAACAAGTTAGTATAAGTTTATTTGGGTGCAAAAAAAGTTGAAATCTATGCATAGTTTTGTCAAAATACACATTTACCTGAACTTTGTGAAGTCCCCTTATACAATGGTAAAGGATCTATATAAACAGAAAATATATTTTGAATTAGATGACAGCTGGTATTCTTTGACATCTAGGTTGAAGAGTAAAATGTACATATTGCTTATTTTTAGGACAGCATGCAATTAATCACCTCCTTCCAATAAACAAAAAGTCCTAAAAATGAAAGTAAGAAAATTTCAAGATGATGCCCAGGAGCAGTCTATATGTCCCTCTAATTATTGGTGTATTTGTTATTTCCTGGACTCACAGTATTCCCCGATGCCTTTGCTTTTGCTCAAGCTATTTCTTCTCCCCATAATGCCCATGTTCTCTTTTATCTTTCATAACTTCATGTACCAAAATTGGACCTATCTGCAATGACTACTGTAGAGGCCAAGGAAAAAACTTGCCCTTTGTCCTCTGAAGGTTAGCTGAAAAATCAACTCAAAAAAGGCAGATTAATTGGGAAAAGGGCATACAAATTTATTAATATGCACACATGGGAGAAGTGCAGAGTGATTGCCGCATCCCACGACAAGGTTTAGAAGCTCATATACCATCCTGAGGTTACAGAAAGAGTGGGAGATGGATTGTAGCAAAACAGGTAGATAAGACCTGGCTAGCAAGGTGGTCTTGTAATGTAAATGAAATCTCACAGGTAGCAGGCTTCAGAAAGAATATTCAGTAAATATTTCTTTTGGATCTTTAAAGGTATCAGACTCTTTTACTCCTTCCTAGATCCAGACAAGGGAAATCTTCAGAGAAAGCCTGGCTATATCAGTGCAGATTCTGCCTAGATGCAAATCTCCCCCACAAAAGACAGCTTTGCAGGATGACTTCTATTTGCTGGCTCCCTAAACAACCATCTCAAAATATGTCAAAAATATATCTTAGGGTAAACTATTTTTATTTTCTTCATTACTCAAATGAGAGTTCTTCCATAGACATTTGCACTAATAACAGATACAAAAGAACATTTTCATTATTTTTTCTACCTTCCCATAACACCTTGCATTATACAGCATTTGTCTTGACTCTTCCTTCTCATGTGAAAGCCTCTTGAAAGCAGAAGTCGTATTTTCTGTATCTTTGTGTCCCTCCCCTTTCCTCTGAAAGCTAGGCATGCTTCACCATAAAGGGAATACAAAGAGGTCAGCATACGAAATCATCTCATTGTAACAGTGAGAGAAATCTGACATCACTGACTTCATCTTGCTTCTATCCTCACAGGCTAACTGCCTTTGCTTATTCCTACATGTAGGCCAAACTAATCTTGGAAAGAGTTTAGATATTTTAACTTTAGAAATATCTAATATAATAATAGAAATGACTATTTCTCTTTTGAAAGAGGCCTGCAAGGAGATAAGGAAGTATGCACACAGGTAACAATTCTGTTCAAGCGTTATAGAAACAAGGTGAACCTGACAAGCAGTTGACCACAGACAAGTTTTGCAACCTCTTCACACCCCTCCTGATGCCCAGATGTCCGTAGGCACCAGTTACCACTTGACTTTAACGCCTCTTTGTTCCTCGCTCCCCTAACATAAAAGGAGCCTAAAAATTTTTTTAACTTAATATGTTTCTTTGGGACATTAGTCCTATATCTTCTTGGCTTACTAGCTCTCTGAAATACAGTCACTTTACTTGCCTCAACACTTTGTCTCTCAACTTACTGGCTTTCTTGCAGCAAGGAGTATAAGCTTTGGATTCAACAGCATCATAAGAGCTTAAAATATTTTCTGCAGAAGGAATATAGCCTTGAGTCTTATAAATTATCCCAAGGTCAATTTAGTTTAGTCAATTAGTCTTTTCTAGATAAAGAAAAAAAATTGAGGGAAAGCCTCTACTGAGGACTCAGAGAATCTCCTGTGGGTCTATGGAAAGGTCCACACCAAGATAATCAGAATATAGAACGCTTTCAGTGTCCACTGTTTGTCCTCTGAACAATTTCTCCTTCCTTGCTTTTTCTATTGTCTTTTAAAGAAAAAAGATCAAAAGCAAAATTAATTGATGGATTATTATTTAAAATAAAAGAGTAAAACAGTAACAAGGGTATGGCAACAACCCCTCCAACTTGGTAAACAAAGTTGCCATAAGAATCCAACAAGAACCTTTATGGGAATTGGAAATAATTAAATAAAGTATATCACATCTTGAGTGTCAAATGAGGTTTAATTCAGAATTTATTCATAAGAGAAGATGATGGATAAAGCATTGAAGGCTAACTTCCTTGACCAGAAAGAAACCAGGAACAGATTTTAGAGACTCATAAACCTAATGATAACAGCACTCACAGAGTTGGCAAGCACCCTGGGACTACGCTACATGGCCAATGGAAAGGAAAATCAAGTTGAGAATGGAAATGAGAAGAAGTAGAATCATTAGGAATAACAGTAATCGTTAACATGCACCGAGCACTTACTAGGAAACAGGCACTGTACTAAGGGCTTCATTTACATCATTTCATTCTCATACCACCTAACTTGTCTCTGTTTTCTTTTTTTCCCCTGAAAGCTTATTCTCTTGATGACTGAATGATGCTTTAAAATGTAAATATGAGCTTATCACCCCCTCAAAATCCTCCAAAGTCTTCTAATCACATCTTCCAAAGCCTTCTAATCACACAAGATGTAGTATATTTTATTTAAAGATTTCCAATTCCCATAAAGATTCTTGTTGGATTCTTACGGCAATTATGTTTACCAAGTTGGAGTGGTTGTTGCCATACCCTTATTTTCTTATTTGCTATTGCTTTACTCCTTTATTTTAAAGAATAATCTGTCAATTAATTTTGCTGTTGACATTTTTCTTTAAAAGACAATAGGAAAAACAAGGAAGGGGGAACTGTTCTGAGGATAAGAACATTATAGGGAGAAGAAATAGCTTGAGCAAAGCAAAGGCATCAGATGGCTTACAGGCATGAATGATCCAGCCACCAACTGACCCCAAGTTCATTTTCTAAAATTTCATAACCTCAGTGAGACTTCCACACTATCCTTTCTAAATTATCGCATTCATCTCTCTCTCTCTCTCTTTTTTTTTTTTTTTTTTGTGAGACAAGGTCTCACTCCGTCACCTAGGCAGGAGTATAGAGGTGTGATCTTAGCTCACTGAAACCTCTGCCTCCTGAGCTCAAGCGATCCTCCCACCTCAACCTCCCAAGCAGCTGGGACGACAAGTGCACACCACCATGCCTGGATAATTTTTTGTGTGTTTTTTGTAGAGATTTGGTTTCACCATGTTGCTCAGGCTGGTCTCGAACTCCTGGGCTGAAAGCGATTCGCCTCCTCAGCCTCCCAAAGTGCTGGTATTACAGGTGTGAGACCCCACACTCTCATTCATCCCTTTTTCTATCCCCATACTCTACTTAATAGCACTTATCAGTACTTGAGAATATATTATATAAAATCAATTATTATTAATCATGGTACTTAAGTTCTGTAAAGTTTCTGTGAATACTGCATTAGCAAACACTGAACAATTACTCCTAGGAGAAATATAGGGTGAGGTTCCTATGAGTCTCTGGAGACAAAATGTTTGTCAATTGACAAATGTTTGTCAACTGACAAATGTTTGATAACCTTGTTTTGTGTGTGTTTCTGTTGAAAGATGTGATTTAATACATATTGTTGATTCGTTAACATTGAACATATCGCCAACAGCACTATAACTCATACCAGAAAGCAGCTTATCTAACATACATATTCTCTCTGTTTAAGGCACGTCACAGCCTTGTTGAGATTAGTAACACTAGACAGCACTTCAGCACTACTCTCAGGGGCCAGGGGAAACAGCAAAATAAACAGAAAGCACAAAAATGTGAAAAATGTTGCACCAAGTAGAACACACAAAAAAAGCCCACTTTACATTATGAGGGTTAAAACAAGAATGCAGAGAGTATGGCCTTGACTAACTTCAGCTGAGAATGTGTGCGCAGAGTGACTCAAATTTTTTGCCATTCTGATCCGGTGTGTGAATGACCACAAAGTTGTTATAATTGTCAGTTTTGGAGATTACAAATATACTTTAGCAAGTAGATAATTAGCAAGCACAGAATATGCAAATAATGAAGACTGGCTCTATGTATTCATCCATGTTGCATTATGTATCCCCTCTTCTTGATATCTAAGCAAGCTCTACAATAGCAAAGACGTTTTCTGGTTTGCTTTTTCTTCAGCATCTAGACCAGCACTGTCCACAAGAAATGTAATGTGTGTGCACCACAAATGTGAGCTACTTATGTAGTTTTAAATGTTTCAGTAAACACATTAAAAAAGAAACATGAAATTAATTTTCATAACTTATTAATTTGCCATAATATATCCCAAATATTATTTGAACATCTAGTAAGTAACAAAGTATTAACATAAAATTTTACTTCCTTTATTTCAAATCTTTGAAATCCACATATATTTTATACTTACAGCACACTTCAATTTGGACTAGACACATTTTAGGTGCTCAATAGCTGCATGTGGTTAGTGGCTTATCATATTAGACAGCACAGGTCTAGAACAATGACTGGTACATATTAAGTCCCCAGTAAACATTGATGAGTGAATTCATTTATTAATTGCTTCTAAATCCCAGACACTGGGCCGAGAAGTTTACATCTTTTACATCAGTTAATCCACACAATCACCCTTCCGTTAGCTATAATTATCCTCATTTTACACACTTAGTAATAGAGATGCACTAATAGAGATGCCCACAGTCACATAAAATTCCAGAACAAGGAAGGACTTGAATATCCAACCATCTGACCAAATCTAACGTCTCCAAATATGTCTTCATTAAAAGGCACTAATACAGTTTTACTTACACTATCCATTAAAATATTAGTTGAAATATTTTTGACTATGGGAGGGACTACATAGTTCTAGAAGAATTTCGTTTGCCCAAATACAGAGTGTATAACTTACTGTTTTTAAAACTAGGCAATGCTAATGAACATTATTATATGCCTGAGTGGTATTGTCACCCAAGAGCCTATCTATCTGCTCTCTCCATAACTTACTGGAGACTAATTAGAAAGACAGTAGCAGTAGGCTTTGGGGCATGAAGCAACAGGCATCTTGCACTATTGTTGCTGACAACCTGAGATGCTTTGCATAATTGCAGGGAATGAGGTGGAAAAAGGCATTGTTTTCCTTGGAAACCACATGGTGCCCCCTCATTCTCAAAATCTGTGAAAGACCTTTCACTCTTTTTCCTTATCCATGAAACAAACATTACATTTTTACACAAATTTATGAAATAAAAAATACTGCATGACATCTATTGAATGGCAATGTAATAATCAATTCACAATATTTACCTTCTTATGATTCCAAAAACAACTCAGGACAGCTTAATCAATTAATAAGAACAACCCATCACTGCTTAACACAAACAACTTATTTTTTCTGCTCTAATCCTGCTTGCACAAAAATCTGCAAGATTAATCAGAGTTAATTCATTAGAGAGCAAAAAATGGAGACAAAAGAAAGATACTCAGTCAGAGCAGCCACCGAATAATAAAACTCATTTCGTTTCTGCTCAAATTGAAGAGCTCTTGGTATCAGACTAAAAATTGCAAATCATGTTTTCAATTTCCCTGAAGCCAGACTCTGATTACAGCAAATGTTACACCACTGGATTTCCTCGGTTGGCAGAATGTTACACACTCATGGAAAAAGTAACCAGGACACTTCAGTCCATGAAGAGGGCTCCACACTCCAGGCCTCTGCCTCTAAAATAAGCAACATGCAACAGGCGCTGCTACAGACCTTCAAGTGTGCTGCCTAAGTCATATTTTCCTACAGTGAAAGAGCTTTTAAATAGAAAAGACAATCAGCACTGTTTTCCTAATTCACATATTGTTTTTGTGTTGGGTTTTTGTTTTTGTTTTGCCTTAGTCTCTCTCTGAATGTAGAATTCCAAATAAATAAACCATGTATGTCTACCAGATATCATCACCAAAGCAACTAGAGCTGAACCACAAGTTTGCATTCAGGTTTAAAATATTCTAACATGATGAGAAGAAATGGTCCATCTTCTCCGAGAAGATCATAATGTTTTAAGGAAATGTCTAAGAAACAAATGACTGGAGTTGATGGTATTTCAATGCAAACGAGAGAAGTACACATTTAGAAGCGGCAGTGCTGAGAAAAAATTAGTCTAACATAGATTTTATTTTGATTTCGTTGGTTTTGGAAAATTTCCCAGTATGAAACTAAAAAACAAGTCCCATGAAAGTTGTTTTAAAAATTCAAATGTGTACAAGGTGGCAAAATATATGCTATAATGTGACCTGTAGTTCAATTGGCAATTTTAGTCAGGACACAGAAAATAGAGCAGAGCCCAACAGGGAAGGAAAACATTGTTCCTTTGGAGGTCAGATAGCATGGTTGGAGGCCATAGGGAGGCCTAGAAGAGAAATGAAAATAGACAGCTCTGGAAGGATCAGCATTCCAAACCTGCACCAGCCTTGGCTGCAGAGTCACTAGCTAAATTGGCTACATGTCACAATGCCCAATCTGCATTTCCTTATAGGAGATGATGTTGATGATATCCCTCATGTAACAATGTGTGTTCTGATATTCCTCACAAGACCTTGTGTAATATCTTCCCTAAGTCCTCTCTGTCAAAGTTATTGTGATCACCATGCATATAGCTGAGGTTTGAGAAGCTATGCTGTGAATGTAAAATATACTTCCTTCAGAGAAAGACTTTCCTTCATTATTCACTCATTCATTTACTAAACACATATTTATTGATGTGCCTTCTGTGTGCCAGTTACTGTTGAAGGGTCAGGCATACAGAATTTATGCCACAAACACAGCTCTTGACATTCTGGCACTTCCTTTCTTGATGGGGAAGACAGATATTAAATAAGACAACATGTAAATAATATAATTCCAGACAATGAAACACCAGGGTCAAGAATCAGATCCAGGCAGGCAGTAGTGCAGCTTAGACTGGTTAACTCTTTCAAATTCCTTAGAAGCCTTGAGGTCTCCCAACTTGCTCTAGCATGGATTAGGTCTCATTTGAGCTAACTTATACAGAGTATCCTGAATGTCGGTGCCAACCCTACAAAAGAGCTGACACAAAGCAGCAATAAAAGGCAGGGCAAAACTGATGACAGTATGATCAGGGAAGGAGACAGGATGACCAGGAAGCATGCTAAGAAAATAGACAGTGGTGTTGTAGAGAGTGGAGGTTGTATTCTAGTAGGGAGGTCAAGGAAGGCTTCTGAGGTACTGATACTTGAGAACAGAAGTCTCATGGTGCAAAACTCTGGAGGAAAACTGACAGAAGCAGAAGAATCCTGAGCCCAGATACAGTTTCAGATAGTCAAGGAACTGTAAGAAAGTCAAGGAGTTTAAATTATGATGAGCAAGGAGAAACAGCAAAAGAAGACGAGGTCAGAAGGCAGATCACATAGGATCTTGTACACCATGGTAAGAAGTGGGGTGTTAATTTTAAATGTAGTGGAATGCCTTGGAGGGCATTAAATTGGAGCAAGTTGATGTGATTCAAAATGGTTAAACTCTTCATATGAAGATGGCACAAAAAGAGGACATAACCAGCAATCATTTCTCTGCTGTAAGTTGACATCAGCCCTGGAAGTAGAGAAAATTAGAGCAGGGAGCAGGCAGATTATGCAAAAAGGCGCTGTAGAAAAGATTTGAGAATTATCTGAAGCCAGTGACCTACGTCAAGTGATAGAACAGTATTATGGAACAGACATGCTTTTTCAAATATGTAGTGCTCAGGGAAGATAATGGACTATCAGCATGTCATGAAGTCTGCTGGGTCTTGTCAAACCTCCTGGCCATTGCTCACTCTTGCTGCTTTTTGTGGGAAGAAATGCCACCTCCAGAAAAGACTAGAAAAACATCTTTAGTAACTAGGATATGTTGGGATCAGAAACTGAAATGTCTAGACTGAAAGGTGTTGATTCGCTGGTTACCTTCTGTAGTAGCTAGGGTGGAGTTTCCTTGGACCTTCCTTCAAGAGATACTGCTGCAAGTTTCTCTCCTGCTGCAGTCCTTCAGGGTCCCCTGCAGAGACCCCTCTCTCTCACCTACTGTCCCCAGGTAACCCCCAGCCAATGACACGCATGGTAGAGGTACTGAGACCTGCCAATTTCTACCCATGTAAGACTCCTCTAATGGGTACTTTCTGCTCTAGAGAAACTGCCCAGTGGCTGGCCAAAATGCTCTCAGACCTGGCACCACAGTCTGAACTTCTTTCTACCCAATTCTTCTCCCATCACCCTTTACTTTCACAGGATTCAGACCTGAATTGCCCTGTAAAGGTTTTTCCTACTTCTGTTGCTGCTCCTCTTTATCTTTCATGGACAAAACTTATAATAAATCTCCCATATCCCTAACTCCATCTTGGCATCTGCTTCTCAGAGAACCTGACATGACACAGAAATTGACATGCTTGCACTAAAAGTTGGAAGTAGAATGTGAATTGCAAGCAGAAACATGGCCTTGTGGTGAAGAGCCCACATGCCCTATCTTTTGTCCCAAAATTTTGACACCATTATTCATACTAATAGGATAGAGGCACAAAGCCAAATGTTCTAGGAGCTACAGGAGCTTTCAGAAAACATATTTGATACATTCAAGGGGATATGAGAAAGAAGGGCCTCTTAGGGAAAGAATGAATTCATAAGAAGAGAAAGGCTTAAGATGAAAACAGTTGTGAAAAAGGAACTGAATACAATAAGAAAATAATATGAAAATCCCCCAAATACAGCAATAAATTTAAAGTCAGCATTGGTGGCAATCGAAAAACAAAACATTAAAGGTGGAAAACTGCATTAAATGATATTAACAACCAAATTAATAGATAAAATAAAATAAGAGGTAAAACAGAGAAGCCAACATATAAATCATGGATATTACTAAAGACCAAATATGAGAAATGAAAATGTAATAATAGTAAATAAGGAAATCTTTGCTGAACTGAATGGAAGCCTGTGTAGGTACAATGAAAACTTTATTGTGTTCCATGGAAAATTAATTTTCAAATACATATATTATAGCAATTTTAATTTCAAGGATAAAGAAAAAAGGTTAACAATCACCCAACCAAGGGGGAAAAAGGGAGATTTACCTACAAAGCACAAAAATTAGGCTGGCTTCAACATACGTGGTAGTTAATCACCATACAAAATATAATTACTTTTACTGGTAATTAAATAAATTTGTAGCAAGTAGCAAAGTTTTATGTTTCCTTATGTTTTTAATGATGGAAAGGAATATGTTAAGTATTTTCAAAACTGCTCTTGAAAGTAGATTTTGTGACAAAATATTTTGGATTAATTTGGTTTCATTCATCAACATTTCACTTAATAATTCTACTTCTGGCAATCACATCTAATGAAATAAGGTGATATACAAACAAATATTTACGCATAAAGATGTTCATTAAGTTGTTCTAGAAAAAATGGAAGCAATGTCAACATCCAAAATAAAGAAAACTTTAAATAAATGATAATACATGATTACAATGGAATACTTTGCAGCTTTTAAAATAATATTCATAAGAAATTTAAATAACAAGGAAATGTTTTAATATTATAATCTAATGATAAGAGAGAAAACAGGACGTAAAGCTATCTAGCTATCTGTGTACAGGCCTACTTCAGAGATATAGTTAATTGAGTGCCAGGCCACTGAAATAAGGCAAATATTACAATAAAGTAAATCGTGCAAACTTTTTGGTTTCCCAGTGCATCTGAAAGTTGTGCTTACACTATACAATAGTCTATTAACTGTGCAATTTATTATGTCTAAAGCAACAATGTAACTATCTTAATTTAAAAATACTTTATTGCTAGAAATTGCTAAAGATCATCTGAGCCTTCAGAAAGTCATAAACTTTTGGCTGGTGGAGGGTCTTGTCTTGAGGGTGATGGCTGCTGACTGATCAGGTTGGTGGTTACTGAAGGCTGGGGTAGCTGTGGCAATTTCTTAAAATACGACAATAAAGTTTGCTGCATCCATTGACTCTTTCTTTCCTGGAAGATTTCTCTGTAGTTTGTGAGGCTGTTTGATAGCATTTTACCCACAGTAGAACTTCTTTCAAAATGGAGTCAATCCTCTCAAACTCTGCCACTGCTTTTCCAACCAAGGTTGTATAATATTCTAAAGTCTTTTTCGTCATTTTAACAATGTTAATGGCATCTTCGCCCAGAGTAGATTCTATTTCAAGAAACTGCTTCCTTTGCTCATCCATAACAAGCAACCCCTCATCTGTTGAAGTTTTGTCATAAGATTACAGCAATGCAGTCACATCTTCAGGCTCTACTACTAATTCTAGTTCTCTTACTATTTCTCCCCTATCTGCAGTTACTTCCCCATCTTATGCCCCTCAAAATCATCCATGAGGGTTGGAACCAACTTCTTCCAAACTCCTGTTAATGTTGATATTTTGACTTCCTCTCATGAATATTCTGAATGGCAACTAGAATGCTAAATAATTTCCCGAAGGTTTTCAATGTACTTTGCCCAGATCAAACAGAGGAATCACTCGCTATGGAAACTACAGGTTTACAAGTTGTATTTCTAAAATAAGAGAACCTGAATGTCAAAATTACTTCTTAATCCATGGACTGAAGAATGGATGTTCTGTTAGAAGGCATAAAACAGCTTTAATCTCCTTGTACCTCTCCATCAGAGCTCTTGTTTGACTAGGTGCCTTGTTAATGAGCAATAATATTTTGATAGGTATCTTCTTTTCCTGAGCAGTAGGTCTCAACAGTATGCTTAAAATATTCAGTAACCCACACTATGAACAGATGTGCTGTCACTCACACTTTGTTGTTCCATTTATTGAGCATAGGCAGAGTAAATTATCACGTAATTCTAAAGAGCCCTGGGATATTCAGAATGGTAAATGAGCACTGACTTCAACTTAAAGTCACCAGCTGCATTAGTCTTTAACAAGTGAATCGGCCTGTCCTTGGAAGCTTTGGAGCAAACCAGTGACTTCTCCTCTCTAGCTATAAAAGTAGTGCATGGCATCTTCTCCCAATAGAAGGCTGTTTTGTCTACACTGAAAGTCTGGTTTTTAGTGTAGTCACCTTCACCCATGATCTTAACTAGATCTTCTGATAACTTGACTGCAGCTTCTACATTACCTCTTGCTATTTCACTGGGTACTTTTGTGTTATAGAGATGGCTTCTTTTTTTAATATTCATAAACTAACCCCTACTAGCTTCCAATTTTTCTTCTGCAGCTTCCTTACCTCTCTCAGCCTTCATAGAATTGAAGAGAGTTGGATTCTTGCTCTAGATTAGGCTTTGGCTTAAGAAAATGTGGCTGGTTTGATTTTCTATCCAGACACTCAAACTGCTCCATATCAGCAATAAAGTTGTTTTACTTTATTATAAGTTCTTGTGTTCACTGAAATAGCACTTTTAATTTCCTTCAAGGACTTTACCTTTGTATTCACAACTTGATTATTTGGCACAAGAGACCTAGTTTTTGCCTGTCTCAGCTTTTCACATATCTTGCTCACTAAGCTTGCTCATCTCTAGCTTTTGATTTACAGTGCAAGACATGTGACTCTTCCTTTCACTTGAACACTTAGAGTTCATGATAAGGTTATTAATTGGCCTCATTTCAATATTGTTATGTCTCGGGGAATAGGAAGGCCCAAGGGTTGATGGAGAAGTCAGAACACATACAACATTAATCAATTAACTTTGCAACTTTATATGGACATGGCTTGTGGTGTCCCAAAACAATTACAATAGTAACGTCAAAGATCACTGATCATAGATCACCATAACAGAGATAAGAATAATGAAAAAGTTTGAAACATTGCAAGAATTACCCGAATGTAACACAGACACAAAGTAAGCAAGTGCTGTTGGAAAAATGGTGCTAGTAGACTTGCCCATTGCGAGGTTGCCATAAACCTTTGAGTTGTAAAAATTACAATATCTATAAGGTGCAATAAAGTGAAGGACAATATAACTTGATGTGCCTACACATGTAAGGATATTTGTGAGTGGGTAAGTACATATATATTTTATCAGTGATCATTAATCTTAATCACAGAAAAGTGTACATCAGAATGTTATCTGGCATAGGAACAATAACTTTTTTGTTTCCACATTTTTATGCTTTTCTGTACTCTCGAATTCTACTTCTAAAATAAGAATGTGCTCATTCCATCATCAAAATTTTAAATTTTGCACTTATTTATTTTTTAAGGTCCTTGGATATTTCAGAAAAGATAATACTGAAGTAGAATTTTCAAAATTATAAGGTAGCGGTTGAACCTAGTGACCTGTGAGTTAGATTTAGACTACAGATCTGTTTTCGTTTCATTCATGGTGTGTTTTTGTAAGTTGATTTTGTTCCCAATATTGAAATGTAGAAAAATTTTTTATAAAAATCCAGATATCTGTCCTTTCTAGGAAAATGAGAATATCTCATCATGCTTGGCCTGAATGCCCACAGGGCAGCCATCACTGCTGAGTAGCAGCTGGTCCCTTTAAAAGGGGCATGAGCTTGTGTGACCCAGTCTGTTTTCCTCATTCATGTTACGTGCCCTGACCTTCATAAGCTTTTGACTTTGCTAGGAATGTTTTGGAAATGTAAAGCATTATCAGCACCACTGTATTCTACATAGTGAATGCCACCTCCTGGCTCCTGACTACCAAGCTCAGCTGTCTGGCAGCCTGGAGTGGAGCACATTCACTGCCATGAGGGCTTTGCGTGTAACAGATGCATACTCCTCATCTCAAGACTTCCAAGCTGCTCTACCGTCTGTCTCTCTTCTCCAATGTCAGTGGTTGTTACATATCATCAACATAACCAGTCCTAATGGGTGGCTAAGTCACTCCATCATGGCTGGATTCCATTACTCTTTGCTTCCATTTCTTTACAATGTTTCATTTTTTGTTTCTTAAGCTTCCAATTTCTTCTGAAGTGCTTTTTGATTTTTATGTAGACTGGCTTTTATAGAGCATCCCAGCCCATTAAAGCATTTTTCCTTCATATTAAACTGTCCAGTTACACTTTATTTATTTAGTCGTTCATCAAATAGTAACAGCATAGTGTTAGGACATAGCAGTGGAAGGACAGACAAGCCCCTGCTGTCCCCACCTCTGGTGCAGTTACATTTTATGGAAAAGGAAGACAGACAACTAAGAAGTGAACAAATTAAATAATTTCAGAGTGATACACATGCTATGAAAATAAAACAGTATGATATAAACTAAAGACTATTTTATATTAAATGGATAAGGAAAGTCTCTCTGAGATCGTCCCCTCTGAGTCGAATGACAAGAAGCAACAAGTCATTGGAAGACCTGGAAGGAGAACATTGCAAAATGACAGAAGAGCCAGTATGAAGGCAGTAAACTGGGTGCTTGACTAAAAGCCAAAAGGAGAAACAGAAAGAGGTTGCTGTGGCTGAATCACCATGAAAGAGGAGGGGAGGAAGAGATGAGGCCAGTCAGCTGGGTAGGGCCAGTTCAAGAAGGTGGAGCCTTGCAGGTACTGTTAAGATATCTAGATTTTCTTCTGAATGCAAGGGGAAGCCATTGGAGAGTTTGCAGAGAGGCCATTTTGGAGGCTGTAGCGATTGCTCCAGTGAGAAATGATGATGGTTTGGACCAAGGTGGTATTAATGGAATTCTTAAGATTAATGGGATTCTGAATCTTTAGATTTTTATCAGGGATAGTCATTTTCCCCTGAGTCTTCAAATGCTATATTTACTCACTACCAATGAGATTTTTTTTTCTTAGCTATTAGTCTAGAAGTTGGGAAAGTTATGGAAGGCTGCATTTTGAAGAGCTTATGTTTCACTGTACTTGAGGGAATAAATTACTGCATTTCCTTGACTCTGAGATGCCATTTATTGAAGATGAGCCATTATTTTATGTACTACTAAGAAAAAATGTTACCAGTTAAACTATAGTACAAGGCTTGCTGATTTTACAAAAATTTTGTTTCACACTTACTGAAAGGATCCTTTTAGCATTATTTAGACGTAGATTTATTTTTCACATTTCTGTTTTCACTTTTCTCCACATGCACTACATTTTAATTGCAAAGCTAAAGTCCACTGTAATCTTTTTGGAGACATTAGCAATGGCAATTAAAATCAGCATGTGTGATATCAATAATGCACATAACTCAATTGAAGTGGCTATGAAAATATGTAAATCTATTTCCGCATTCATGCATTTAAAGGCAATGATAGCCCATGCTAACTGCCCCAACTGACCAACAAGGATTGGAAAACATTTTTATTTGTAAGACACATCCTGATCTTGAAGATGTTAAAATGTAACTAAAATATGCATCTTATGATTGATGATGCAGTAGTGGTAGAAAATTTTCTTAATAAACAGAAATACAAATAGGGCTGGGATTGAGTCTCTTGATTTATTGCTGCTTCACTCTGCAATTTATCTTTCCAATAATCATAAAACTTGCATCTACCAAAAATTTCAAAAACACACCCACCCACAGACATAGTTACATCATATTATGTACATATTTGCACACATATGTTCACATAATAATTTAAAGTGTTCTAAAAATGTGAGGATAGATTGAAAAAATAAATTTCTTAGCCGGGCATGGTGACTCACACTTGTAATCCCAGCACTTTGGGAGGCTGAGGCGGGTGGATTGCCTGAGGACAGTAGTTTGAGACCAGCCTGGCCAACATAGTGAAACCTCGTCTCTACTAAAAATACAAAAAAATAGCTGGGCATCATGGTGGGCTAGCTGTAATCTCAGCTACTAGGGAGGCTGAGGCAGGAGAATCACTTGAACCCAGGACACAGAGGTTGTAGTGAGCTGAGATCACGCCATTACACTCCAGCCTGGGTGACAGAGCAAGACTTCAACTCAAAAAAAAAAAAGAAAGAAAAAAGAAATTTCCCTTCTTCCTCTCTTAGTGTAATAGCCAGTTGAGCCCCCACTTCAATGTTTCACTCCATCATCTATCTGCTCTGGTTCCCAGGGCAGTTTTCTCTCTGGGATTGAGAGGATTATGGTTAAATTTTTGTTTATTAAGAAACAATTCTGTCACTAGGAGCCCAAGCAAGATTTTTGTTTGCTTGTTTTAAGGGAGCTTCCTCCAAAAAATGCTAGACATAATAAGAAGAAAGTTTTCCTTGATAGCTAAAGAGAAGTTCACTGAAAAAAGGAGTCCCATCTGCTGTCAGCACAAAGCTCTTTAATGTATATGGGAACATTGTTGTAAATTAAATTACATCCCTGAAAAAGATACGTTCAAATCCTGACCCCCGTATCTGTGACCATGACCTATTTTGGAAGTAGTGTCTGCAGATGTAATAAAGTTAAGATGAGGCCATACTAGATTAAGGCGGATCTTGATTCAACGACTCCTGCCGTTGAATTTGGCCACAGAACCAGGGAGAAGGCCATGTGACCAGAGAGGCAGAGAAAGGAGTGAGGCATCTACTAATCAAGGAGCACAAAGGATGGTGGGCACCCACCAGAAGCCAAAAGTCAAGGAAGGATTTGCCCAGAACCTTCAGAGGAAGCATGTCCCTACTGAAACCTTGATTTTGGATTTCTAGCCCTCAAAACTATGAGACAACAATTTTCTGTTGTTTTAAGCCATCTGAATTTGTGGTAGTTTGTTAAGGCAGCCCTAGGAAATTAATACAGACTGGAAAGAAAGCTCTTTGCACCCAGGTGAGAAGCCCAGCTGGAGCTCTGGTAGCACGGACCGCAGCCCTTCCCATGTGGTCCAGAGGAGTTGGCAGCCATTGAGGGCAGTCACCCTAGAGGAGCAAAGCTACTACACGCACCGGAGCACAAGACTTGCAGAATGACGGGAGGCCGCTTTAATTACGTGATGGGTGACTTGCTACTCCTCTCCCTTCAGAACTGACCTGAAACGGCCTCTCCCCAAAGACAACTTCATGAACTACCTAATCTAAGTTATATTCCCCACTTTCTGAATTACTGGCCATTTTTGCACCTGACTTTTTACTTAGGGAGTTCGAAATTGTAACTTTTTTTGTCTTTTTCCTCTTCTAGACTGAACTCCATGAGAGTCTGATCCACTATAGATCTCTAACACAAAGAAAAATGTCTGATAATTACCTGTACTCACAAGGTATTTCTTGAGTGAATGAAGGCACCCATCCTTTTGGGAGGATCTATCTGGAAGAGACAAAAGGAAGGATCACTCTTTAGCCCTGCGTCTTGACAGGCGAAGTTCCGTTACTTCACAATATAATGGAGCCTGGAGAATATGCTGATCAGGTCCTGACTGCTTGGACCATTCCTGAAGTCCCTGGAGTTCACACTAATCTGACCCAAATCCTTTAGAAAGACACATCCAAAGTGGATCGTGTTTAGCAGTAGGTGCTAAGGGGAGACAGAATAGTGCCACGGAATGCCACAAAAAAAGGAAAATCTTTTGGGAACTAAAACATTTGGTACTATAATAATTATCTTCAACTGTAAAAGGCATAAGTGTAGAGAATACAGTTGTTTCGATATTTTTTTCCTGTTTCCTTGGAGGGCAAAACAGATATCAATGAGTAGAATTTATAAGAAAGCAAAATTTGGGCCGGGCGCGGTGGCTCAAGCCTGTAATCCCAGCACTTTGGGAGGCCGAGGCGGGTGGATCACGAGGTCAGGAGATCGAGACTATCCTGGCTAACATGGTGAAACCCCGTCTCTACTAAAAATACAAAAAACTAGCCGGGCGAGGTGGCGGGCGCCTGTAGTCCCAGCTACTTGGGAGGCTGAGGCGGGAGAATGCCGTGAACCCGGGAGGCGGAGCTTGCAGTGAGCCGAGATCACGCCACTGCACTCCAGCCTGGGAGACACAGCGAGACTCCGTCTCAAAAAAAAAAAAAAAAAAAGAAAGCAAAATTTGGAGGAATTTTCAAGCAGCTAGGTGTATGGAGCTAATAAAGTTTGTATCATTAGTTATATTTCAGTTGCAGCTAAATAGTCTTTTATCAAGGGTAATATTTTAAAAAGATACAAATATCTAATGAGAGTGAGATGGAGACTAGTTGGATTAAATAGTTGCAGAAATCCCTTCCAATCATGCAAATTTATGCCTGTACGAAACTGGATACATAAAGCTTAAGTATATTTAGGTTATTTTACTTAAAAGTACGAATAAAATCTGAGTGAGGTTTTTTTTTGTTGGTTTTTTGTTGGTTTTTTTACTTTTTTCACATTGTTTTCAAACTATTGGGAGTTTAGTATTAGCATTTTTTTTAGTACTTTTCTATACCTCCACTTATAAAATTTGGTTACTTGCCTCTGCTAACACAATTTTAATAGAGTTCTTTTGCACCGTGCTGCTTTATTGTCAAACATTTTATGAGATACTTACAAAGCACAAAGTGCTTCAGGTTCATTTTAGAGGACACATTGAGGTCAGGAAGTAATCCACTTAATAAATGAAGCCTCACTGTAGTTTAATGACTTACAAACGTGGCTTAGCAAGTCTTAAGTGGGGCAGGGATTACAGTCTGTGTCTGCAGATCTGCTCCACAACACAACCATTCTTTGCTTGGAGAGGAGGGAGTTTGGTTTCCTGACTTGCCAATTTCAGGAGCTTACCACAATGATAAAGTCTCAGGGAAGAATGGCAGGAAATTTTAATTTATCCATTTTAAGAGAGCGCATCTGGAGGATACTGAAAGTAAATCTGTCACTTGGCAAAATAAGGAAATCAAGATGTTCTGAAAAATGATGACATTTCATCTAATACAAACCAAAATTACAGAATAAAAATGATGAATGTCTTAATTATCTTGAAATGGAGAACACAGTGAATTGTAGGAAAATAATAGATTGAAGCCACATTCTTGTCTACATCTACATTGTATTTCTTGGATGACGTACCATTTATATAACCACACATTGGTTGCTGGAGACAGCATTCTAGAAATAGGTTTAATATTACTTGGAATTTTGACATCTAAGATTGGTTACAAACACAGATCATCATTGGGCTTTCTCATGTCTCAATTTCCATTTAATTGGGAAGGGACTTAAATCATCTTCACCAAGCTGTGACTGCAATTGAATATATAAGTAATTGTATGGCGTGTGAGGTGCACAGTGCTTTATTAATGGGGAGAGAAAATGGGGGTAGGCAATGGAGGGTCATGGAAATAAAATTTGTAAAAAGCCATCCACAAAGTTTACACTTATCAAAAATTTGATTCATGAATCATATCCTGGAGGGTTTTTTTCCAAACAAAAGTTCCCCTGGTTATTTACTGATTTGGCTTTTTTTAAGTGCTGTCAATATGGAATCACGTCCCTAACAGAGACAGCCCCTCAGTGCTGCCCTGAACAGCCACCAGGAAACAATTATGATGCCACTCCTACCCATCAGCTAACCCATGGCATCCTTATCTGATTAGTACATTTCAAACAAAATCAAACCTTGGTAATTCCGTCAAAATGATTTATCACATAGAAATGATGCTGAACCTACATGAGGTATTTTCATTGTCCCACAGCAATGCAGGTCTGCAGCAGTTACCACAGCTTTCTAGTAATGATCACAGCAGGCCCATGTCAGTGGTACACAAAAGGTTATTTTGTTGTCAATTGCTAAGTGAGTTTCTTAGCTACTTATGATTCTCTAGGGCCGCACAGTAAATCTTGGGGGTTGAAGCCATAGCTGATAAGACTGCTGAGTCATATTTGTGTTTATTTCAAAAGCAATTATAATGATTTATGCTTAGGAAGAAAATATAATAAAGGGAGACTCTCCCAGTTCTCCATCTCCTCACAACCATAAATTTTAATTGCCTGTTTTTTTTATTCAAAATGCAATCAAAGAACCTACGTATTTTCTCAAAGCTGAGGGCACATATCAGAATCTAAAATAACATGTTAAAATATTTGCCGAGGCAGATCTTTGTTCTAAATACACAATTCAATAATGTGATTAGGTCAAGTTAATTAGCTAACCAGGAGCTCAGAAACAAAACCTTTAGTTGTCAAGTAGATTCTTCTTATGTGAATTCTAAGTCATTGGAGCTATTTAAATTTTTGTTTAGAAATTCAGAATGGTTATTTTAAAGCTTCCACTTTGCTTGAGCCATTTATACTTGGGATAGCAGAGAAATATTAAAATCATATTTTAAAAATATGGTTGATTCATTTAGAGAATAATTATTGAGTGATAGATATTTTACAGAAATTTTTCTCCTTATAGTATTAACAATGAAAATGTAAACACCTTTGGGGTACTCACAATCTAGATACAACAGACATGAGAAATTCTAGAATAGAGGTCTGTCCATTGTCCCACAGGAGCATAACATTATAAATGAAACAGAAAAGTGTTGAATATAGGCTGCAAATGGAAGGAACTAGCCCTAAGCCTCCATTTGGAGCAAAGGTACCTCTATGTACACCCTATTCCAAGAACTCTTAGTGTTCATTGGTCTAACTCCTGGGTATTAGAAAGTAGAAAAAAAGGAAAAAAACATTGCATTAAAATTCAAAAACTAAGAATATTTCTCAGCTTAGTTTTGAAAACAGAAAGATGATATTTTGAAAAGTTAAAGCAAAAAGCACTATAAATTTTGAAACAATAAGAGGAAGATTTTGGAACATTTACCTAGACAATTTGGAAGAGTTAATCTGTTTTTGAAAAAAGTGATTTTAGCTATTCAACAGTAAAAATACTTATTGTTCTCAGTCCTCTGGAAAATACAAACTTATGACATAGTTTTTCAGTGCATAGAACGTATTATCTCACTGAATTCTGATGACAGCACAGAATGCAAGGAAAGTGATGTATCACTCAGCTCTAAACTGTTGACTAAGATGTCTGGCTTTATCTCTTTTCTTTCAAAAAAAATCATATTACAATGATATAACAAATACTCAGCAATCCTGTCAAACCGTGAAATGTGTCCTCAGCACATGAGAACAGAAAGATGTTTCTGATGAGAGTGAACTGATGGAGAAAGGCAACAGCGCTGAATCATGAAGTAATCCTAAATTTAAAGGCAATGGGGCCTAAAAGAGTAGTTTTCTTGTTGGCTGGGCCAATGTTTCCAGAAGCTGACTCTCAGCAACTGGACTTCAGCTAAGACCACATTTAGAGCCAATACAATGGGAGCCCGGGAATAGGGAATTAGGATTGCGCCCCAGGGGACTTCGTGCAGCCATAAGGACACTGGGAAGAGAGAAACAGGATTGTGCCTCAGGGGACTTAGTGCAGCCATAAGGACATAAAGGTCCTGCACTTAGAAAATACATAACAAGTATTCCCTGAAAGAAAGCTAACCTGGCCATGCTTTTGCTACATGCACACACATGTACACACATGCACACATATAGACAAGGAGTGAAGTCTCTTGTTGAATCTGTGTTCATTTCCAGGAAAACATAAACTTTCCTTTGAATATTGAAATATTCTGCTGCCAACAGCAGTCCAAAATATCAACTATAGGTAGAAAAGACTAATGAATATTCAGCAATCGTTTCAGCAAACGCAATGACATGAAAGAAAGCTAACAAAATCCATAAACAAAAGAACTAATGCCCTAAAGCAACCAAGGAGCATTTGAAAGTCAGCAAAACCAGTAACTTCTGAAAGATTCAAAAGGTTAATTCATCCATTAAGAATAAGGCTGCTAAGAGAAAGAAATTATTAAAATGATCAATAAGTGGGAAGAATAGAAAATGAAACACAGTTGAAAAATCAACCCTAGATATTGCCCCAGAATGTTATGCAAATAAATAGAAAAAAAAGAGCTAAATCATCATAAATATGAAAGAACAGTTAGAAGATGATGCATGGAGTATAGGTCTAAGAATTCATCAGCCAGGTGCTTCTATGAAGGGATTGGGAGGAGAGGGAGAGAGATAGGGGAGAGGGAGAGGAAGACAGGGGAGAGGGAGAGAGAGAGAGGGAGAGAAAGCAAAAGAGAGAGAGAGAGGGAGAGGGAAGAAAGAAAGAAAAAGAAAGAAAGAGAGAGAGAGAAAGAAAGAAAGAAAGAGAAAGAAAGAAAGAAAGAGAAAGAAAGAAAGAAAGAAAGAAAGAAAGAAAGAAAGAAAGAAAGAAAGAAAGAAAGATGGAGAGAGAAGGAAGGAAAGAAGAAAGAAAGAAGGAAGAAAGAAAGAAAGAAAGAAAGAAAGATGGAGAGAGAAGGAAGGAAAGAAGAAAGAAGAAAGAAAGAAAGAAAGAAAGAAAGAAAGAAAGAAAGAAAGAAAGAAAGAAAGAAAGAAAGAAAGAAAGAAAGAAAGAAAGATGGAGAGAGTGAGAGAGAGAAGGAAGGAAGGAAAGAAGAAAGAAGAAGAAAGAAAGAAGAAAAATAAGAACATATGTGTTAAACTGTCTTATTCTTCCAAAAATACTCTAGGTCTATAGTTTTCATGGCTCCAACTACTGTGGTCAATTTTAGACTATCAAGTCAATTCTAAAATGTATATAAGAGAATAAAGGACAAGGAAAATAGGAAATGAAGAAAATCAAAATACGGGCTTCTCTTTTCAGATAGCAAGTCAAGGTGGAGCAATTAAGATAATTGTGGTCTAGGACAAGGAAAGACAAACGGTGCTGTGGAACCTGGAAGAGAGCCCAGAAGGCATTTAGGAAAGCTTGATGAATAACTAAAGTGGTACAAATCCTTGGGGAAGGAATGAGCTAGTCAATAAATGGTGCTGGGGTTAGCCAGATGGGAATCTACCTCACTTTTTACACAGATAAAAGCATTCCCATGTGAATTAAAAACTTAAATGTAAAAATCAAAACTTTAGTGAGTTCAGAAAATATTTGTAATAAGGATATTTTTAAAAAATAGGAGGTACATATGCTCTAGGAGTCAGTGAAAATTGGTTCCACCTTTTTGAAGAGCGATCTGGCCATATTTATTTAATATCTATTATTAATGATTTCAATGGAATGTGTGCATATACCCAGCAATTCTATGTCTAGATATTTAGCCTAGGAAACCTAAAACGTACTCTCAAGAAGACATAACAGGGTTATTTAAACAGCAAAATACTAAATAAAATGAAACAAAGTTCAAAACTTAAACCTCAATCAAGAGGAGCATAAATAAATGATGGCAAATTTCAATCAAGTTCATAAATTGTGGTTTAATACCTCAAATACTATATAATAGGTATAAAAACAAGCTGGAACTACTTAAAGCAACAAAAATAAAAAGCAAGCTGCAAAATTCTGTAATAGTATAATATCACTTCTTAAAGTATAAAAATACACAAAACAGGCTAGGTGTAGTGGCTCACACCTATAATCCCAGCACTTTGGGAGACCAAGACAGACAGATCATGAGGTCAAGAGTTTGAGACCTGCCTGGGCAACATAGTGAAACCCCGTCTCTACTAAAAATACAAAAAATTAGCTGGGCGTGGTAGTGGGCGCCTGTAATCCCAGCTACTTAGGAGGCTGAGGCAGGAGAATCACTTGAAACCGGAAGGTGGAGGTTGCTGAGTCAAGATTGTGTTAGTGCACTCCAGCCCAGGGGACAGTACGAGACTCCATATCAAAAAAAAACCAAAAAAACAAAAAAACAAAAACAACAACAAAACACAAAACAACGTCGTGTGTGTGTGTATACGTGTGTGTGTATGTGTGTGTGTGTTTCAAAATACTTAAAACAGCGTGGGAAATAAAGCACAGCACTGCATGGTGACAGGGCGTGGGTAAGGCAGCAGGACCAGGGAGAGGTACACAGAGGCTTCAACTGTGTCGAATTTTTTCTTCACATGTGTAAGAAATATGGCAAAAATCTCAAGATTTTATAAACCTGTTACATAATTACTCAAGTCTGTCTTTTATTTTTCTCCACATTTTTCTGTATGTTTAAAATGTTTCATAATAGTCAAACATTTCACAATTAACAAATAATAAGTACAATATGATTTTAAAATAAACAGTGAGCAAATACATCTCTAAAATGTGTAGTTAATTCCAAATAAGGGTTAATGCAAGATATTTTAAAATTTATTTATAATCTGAAGAGTCTAAGTGCCTTTCCTAGAGACACGCAGCGGATAAATGGCAGAGCCACAATTTAAACTGAACTTCTCACTGAGGACCTCTCTCCTCTGCTTTAAACACTAGAACAAAATATAGGAGCTAATTCAGGATACTGGTTGCGGAGGACATCTTAAATAAGATATAATTCTCCAAAATCATAAAACCAAGCAACACAAACACAATTATAAAATGCAAATAAATCATGGGAAAATACTTGCAACATACATTTCTAAAAGGATTAATATTTAGAATACCTAAGGAGCTTCTACTCAAAGAAAAAGATGACACAATGAGAAAGCAAAACATATGAAGAAGCAATTAACTTTTTAAAAATACCACGAGACAAAAAAGGAGGAAATACTTTAAAATAAAAAATAATAAAAATAAATAACAAATAATAAAACAATATTAGAGTGGAAGATTTTGAACCATCTCTCCATGCACTGCTGGCCAGAGTGTGGGGAAACACTTTCGTATATCATGGTTGAGACTTCAAAGCTGTAGGGTAATTTGGCAGGATCTTTCAAAACCATAAATGTGCAAATCTTATGTAATTCTAAAACAGTTTCCCTACATAAACTCAAAGCTGTATGTATAGCATTGTTTGAAATAATGAAAAATTGGAAGTATACAAATTACTCATCAATGGAAAATGGCTAAAGTGTAGCGTACTCACACTGTGGAATATAGTGCAGTTATATACAGTTGTACATACTCTCTCTGTATAGTTATAATGACCTTTTGGTCAATGAGGAACCACATGTGCAACGGTGCACTCATTAGGTTATAATAGAGCTGAAAAATTCCTAACACCTAGTGACACTGTAGCCATCGTAACATTGTAGCACAAGGTATTAGTCATTTGTTTGTGATAATGCTGGTGTAAACAAACCTACTGCACTGTCAATCATATAGAAGTATGGCAGTATAGTTATGTACAGTATATAGTGCTTGATAATGATAATAGATGACTGTGTCACTGGTTTCTGTGTTTACTATACTACTCTTTTTATTGTTATTTTAGCGTGTCTTTTACTCCTAGTTACTTATAGTTAACTGTAGCAGAGCCTTAGGCAGGCTCTTCAGGAGGTATCCAGAGGAAGGCACTGTTACCACAGGAGATGACAGCTCCATGGGTGTTATCATCCCTGAAGACCTTCTGGTGGGACAAGATGTGGTGGTGGATGACAGCAACATTGATGATTCTGACCATGTGTAGGCATAGGCCTGAACACATTAGTGTGTGTTTATGTTTTAGTTTTTAGAGAAAAAAATTTTAAGGTTTAAAAATTTTAAAAGCTTATAGAATAAGATTGTGAAGAAAAAAGTATTTTGGACAGTTGTACAATATGTTCACGGTTTTTTGTTTTTTTTTTTCTTTTTCTTTTTTGGGACAGAGTCTCGCTCTGTTGCCCAGGCTGGAGTGCAGTGGCGCGATCTCGGCTCACTGCAAGCTCCGCCTCCCGGGTTTACACCATTCTCCTGCCTCAGCCTCCCGAGTAGCTGGGACTACAGGCGCCCGCCACCGCGCCCGGCTAATTTTTTGTATTTTTAGTAGAGACGGAGTTTCACCGTTTTAGCCGGGATGGTCTCGATCGCCTGACCTCGTGATCCGCCCGCTTCGGCCTCCCAAAGTGCTGGGATTACAGGCGTGAGCCACTGTGCGCGGCCAATATGTTCGTATGTTAAGCTAAGTGTTATTGTAAGGGAGTCAAAAAGTTAAAAAATAATTTAAAAGTGTATAAAGTAAAAAAGTTATAGTAAGGTAAGGTTAATTTACTATTAAAGAAAAAAGTAATTTATATAAATTTAGTGTAGCCTAGGTGTACAGTATTTATATAGTCCAAATAGTGTACAAGAATGTCCTACGCCTTCACATTCACTCACCACTCACTCACTGACTCACCCAGAACAACTTCCAATCCTGCAAACTCCATTCATGGTAAGTGCCATATACAGACGTGTTATTTTTAATTGTTTTATACTACGTATTTATGGTACCTTTTCTGACTTTAGATATGTTTAAATACACAAATATTTACCGCTGTGTTGCCGTTGCCTGCAGTATTCAGCACACAACATACCATACAGGTTTATACAGCATATAGCCTAGGCTACGCAGTCTAGGCTTGTGTGAATACACTCTGTGATGTTCACACAATGACAAAATGTCCTAACGAATTGTCAGTGTATGTTCTCAGAACATATCCCTGTGTTAAGTGACACATGACTGCATATTACTTTATATTTTAAAACGATTTATTGTATCTAAAAATAATGAGCTATGTACACTTGTACTGCCATGGAAAGGTCACCAAGAACAAAGAAAGTTAACTTAAAAAGCATATCAAATAACAATTTATTTAGGATAATTCTATTAACTTTAAAAACGATTAAATTATGTTATATGCAACATAATTGTAAAACACAATCATGATGACATATACATTACAATGTAATTCACACACACACATATATATATAAAAGTTATTTTAAGAAACAATACTATCACAAGAGTGATTAAGGGGATAAAGGGGAAGATAATAAAAGGACTTCAACATTTTACTGCATGTGTTTCTGTACTACATGAATGTTTTTTATAATGTATGATTTGAATTACTTTTTAATCAAAAATTATGAAACATCCAAAAAATAAATTTCATGCCATGATTATTGATAGTAAAAAATGCATACTTAGCATTTCATTTGGCTTTGCCTTTATAGACATAGCCTTAGTAAAAGAAGTATGTGGGAGAATATTGATGAAGCAGTGAAGTTTAGTTTGGTTTGATGGTGTGGCTCGTTATAGAATCCACTTTTTATTTTAATTTCCTTGGATATAATTAGGTGAACAAATAAATGCTTTTTATGGCAATGTTGATAATCTGTAAACATTATTAAACACTTACACTGTACCCTTTAAAGGCATTACATAAATTATCTCAGCTATTCTTTACAAAAACCTCCTGTAATAGGTACTAATTTTATCCCCATTTTATAGACAAGAACACTAAATTTGGAAAGATGCGGTGCACTTGCAATTTGAACCCAGGCAGTCAGGCTCTAGGACTTGTTTTTGTAACTGATTACCCTCTATAGCTCCTCAGACTCGAAGTCACATCTTCGTCTTTTTGTCTCTTCTGTACCATGCGTGCTGCCTTTAGAGCAGCTGGATATATTCAAGATTAAATCAGTGTGTTATCAAATCACTTAAATCCTCAAGTTTAATAGACTCTGACAAAATTCAGAATAAGCTGGCCATGCATGCTATTACTAATTTACTTGCTATACCAATAATAATTATTCTTTGAATAGACTGTATGTTACTGAGTTAAGACATGCTGTCAATTGTTATTGTGGTATTCTTTTATTTTATTGACTACTCTGGCAGCCATACTTCATTTAGAGTGACAGTAAGTACTACCTGGCTTGTCTCTTTTGCTACAGTGCATCAATATTGATCCTTTTCCTAGCTCAGCATTCTTAATGTGCCTGAGTATTTACTGCTAGTCTTGACTGAAAGTACAATAAATGATAACATATATCAAACTCTAAAAAGTCACAAATTTTAGAAAAGACAAAAGTGTATTTGATTTAAAAGCTTTTATTTTGAGGGTTTACCTCAACTGGCTTGTGATCTGAGTGTCAGTATCCTCTCTCTTCCATTGTTCCTTTCTTCTAGCTTAAGTTGGGAAAGAGGAGGTTTGTCTAGTATTTGTTCCTGAACCATCTTCCAGCCAGCTAGCTGCTCATCCTTAGCAGATGCTTCTCCCCACCTGTTCCAGCTTGCTGGGGCCACAGTTCATTCATTGATGGGTCTACCTTGAACTTCTGAGCTATAATAGGATCTTCCTCATGGATGTCAGGAGAGAAGTAAATATGAGGTGTACCTGGTGTTTAGTTACTGACGCATCCCTTTATCTTCCATATCGCCATCAAAACTTCATGGTGTACCGGAATATACTGAAAGGTTAAGATAAGTACATTAAATTTGAATATTGCAAAGGAAAACATTTATAACTGTGCATGTGATCTGATTTTTTTTTTTAGTAGTCCAAGAGATAAGCATCAAAAAGTTGCCTTTAACATTAAGTCTTCTGGGTATCTTGCCGCCTTGTTTTCCTGTCCTCAGGTCACCAGCATTGGAAAGAATGGCAGATGACATATATTCTAAACCGTTGTGAGGAAACTCACCCTCTACCCCAAAGTTGGTGTTGTTTTAAAATTTGCTTATACCGGCAGATAACACATGAAAGAGAGTTGTACTCAACAACACATTTCCCAGCATCATGATTATTTAGTTTGGACAAACCTCTGGGCTGGGAAAAGTGTCATGCGCGTCTGTGTGAAGAGACCACCAAATAGGGTTTGTGTGAGCAACATGGCTGTTTATTTCACCTGGTTGCAGGGGGGCTGAGTCCGAAAAGAGAGTCAGCGAAGGGAGATAAGGGTGGGGCTGTTTTATAGGATTTGGGTAGGTAAAGGAAAATTACAGTCAAAGGGGGGTTGTTCTCTGGCGGGCAGGAGTGGGCGTTACAAGGTGCTCAGTGGGGGAGATTTTTGAGCCAGGATGAGCCAGGAAAAGGAATTTCACAAGATAATATCATCGCTTAAGGCAAGGACCGGCCATTTTCACTTCTTTTGTGGTGGAATGTCATCGGTTAAGGTGAGGCAGGGCATTTGCACGTCTTTTGTGATTCTTCAGTTACTTCAGGCCATCTGGGCGTATACATGGAAGTCACAGGGGATGTGATGGCTTGGCTTGGGCTCAGAGGCCTGACAAAAAGGAAGTTCTAGGTAGTCCAGAGGGCTTCAGTGCGTTCTGGTATCAAGTGAGGAATCAAGATTTTTGCTGATCTTACAGGAGTACCTCTTGAATTGGACTTACACATCTCTTCCAAACATAAGCATTTATTCTTCTAGAGAGTAGAGTCTAGATCCATATTTTAAAAAGAAAAACAGTGTCCTAAATGCAACATAAGCTGCAAAGGCTCAACACACAATAGAAGTCAGGCTTTGCACTATTCGAAAGAACAATATTGGGGGACTTCCAGTTCCAAAATAGTGTTATAAATGTAAGCTGGCTTTAGTCCCACTAAAGAAAACCAAAAACAAATATATAGCACCAAGATTATAACCAGCAATATCCCAGAACTCAAATATGAGGACGAGTCAGTTCCTGGGGCCACAGAGAAGTTAAAAAATTCTGAGCAGATGGTAAGAAAATCAGATTTTTTGGAAGAACATTCCATGTTCATGGATAAGAAGAATCAATATTGTGAAAATGGCCATAATGCCCAAGGTAATTTATGGATTCAATGCCATCCCCATCAAGCTACCAATGACTTTCTTCACAGAATTGGAAAAAAAACTGCTTTAAAGTTCATATGGAACCAAAAAAGAGCCCACACTGCCAAGAGAATCCTAAGCCAAAAGAACAAAGCAGGAAGTATCATGCTACCTGACCTCAAACTATGCTACAAGGCTACAGTAACCAAAACAGCATGGTACTGGTACCAAAACAGAGATATAGACCAATAGAACAGAACAGAACCCTCAGAAATAATACCACACATGTACAACCATCTGATCTTTGACAAACCTGACAAATACAAAAAAATGGGGAAAGGATTCCCTATTTAATAAATGGTGCTGGGAAAACTGGCTAGCCATATGTAGAAAGCTGAAACTGGATCCCTTCCTTACACCTTATACAAAAATTAACTCAAGATGGGTTAAAGACTTAAATGTTAGCCATAAAACCATGAAAACCCTAGAAGAAAACCTAGGCAATACCATTCAGGACATAGGCATGGGAAAGAACTTCATGTCTAAAACACCAAAAGCAATGGCAACAAAAGCCAAAATTGCCAAATGGGATCTAATTAAACTAAAGAGCTTCTGCACAGCAAAAGAAACTACCATTAGAGTAAACAGGAAATCTACAGAATGGGAGAACATTTTTGCAATCTACCAATCTGACAAAGGGCTAATACCCAGAATCTACAAAGAACTTAAATAAATTTACAAGAAAAAATCAAACAACCCCATCAAAATGTGGACAAAGGATATGAACAGACACTTCTCAAAAGAAGACATTTATGAAGCCAACAGACACATGAAAAAATGCTCAGCATTGCTGGCCATCAAAGAAATGCAAATCAAAACCACAATGAGATACCATCTCACACCAGTTAGAATGGCGATCATTAAAAAGTCAGGAAACAACAGGTGCTGGAGAGGATGTGGAGAAATAGGAACACCTTTACAATGTTGGTGAGACTGTGAACTAGTTCACCCATTGTGGAAGACAGTGTGGGGATTCCTCAAGGATCTAGAACTAGAAATACCATTTGACCCAGCCATCCCATTACCGGGTATATACCCAAAGGATTATAAATCAGTCTGCTATAAAGACACATGCACACGTATGTTTACTGTGGCACTATTCACAATAGCAAAGACTTGGTACCAACCCAAATGTCCACCAATGATAGACTGGATGAAGAAAATGTGGTATGTATACACCATGGAATACTATGCAGCCATAAAAAAGGATGAGTTCATGTCCTTTGTAGGGACATGGATGAAGCCGGAAACCATCATTCTCAGCAAACTGTCACAAGGACAGAAAAGCAAACATTGCATGTTCTCACTCATATGTGGAAATTGAACAATGAGAACACTTGGACACAGGATGGGAAACATCACACATTGGGGTCTGTCATGGGGTGGGGGGAGAGAGGAGGGATAGCCTTAGGAGATATACCTAATGTAAATGATGAGTTAATGGATGCAGCACAACAGCATGGCAGATGTATACATGTGTAACAAACCTGCATGTTGTGCACATGTACCCTAGAACTTAAAGTATAATAATAATTAAAAAAAAGAGAATCAGATTTTTTCATATCCATGAAATCCCTCCCCTCAATCTTCCTAGCACCAAATACATAGAAAATTTCCCATAACTTGTGGTTTCTAAACTGAAAAAAGTGAGGTCAGGGTGGAAAACTACCTTCCACACAATCTTGGGTTCTTTGACAGGAGACCTGCCCATACCTCAAACCGTAGGAGACATCATGAGTTCCTGAAGGAAGACATATCTCTGAGGACAGCCAGAGACAAAGGTGGGAGGTAGGACTACCATTTCCAGCCTTGGAAACTGCTCTGTGACTCAACTAAAGGGGATGCCAAATCAGTGACTGTTCAGCAGTACCATGCTGTAGGAAGTATGTTTCACAGTTCCCCTGGGCACGAACTCCTGGCCAGACTTTCCATACTACTGGGATATCCTCTTTTGGACCTCCATATTCAGGATGCAGAATAGGACTTCTATCATTTAATAGAGACAAAGCAAACCTGGACTTAAGGCACCATTAGTATTGAAAAGGAGGCAGTGACCTAGGAGAGAAAAAAAAAAAAGAAATTCAGCAAGTAAATTCTAAATAATTCTTAAGCAAACATTTCCAATAAAAACCAAACCAAGCCAGACAGAGAAGACTGGAATAAATAAATAATCCTTCAATGCAAAGACATAGATGTACATCTACAAGAAACAATAGCAAAGAGGAAATCATGACCTCCCCAAATAAAAAAAAGCAATATGGCCGGGCGCCGTGGCTCAAGCCTGTAATCCTAGCACTTTGGGAGGCCGAGACGGGCGGACCACGAGGTCAGGAGATCGAGACCATCCTGGCTAACACGGTGAAACCCTGTCTCTACTAAAAAATACAAAAAACTAGCCGGGAGAGGTGGCGGGCGCCTGTAGTCCCAGCTACTCGGGAGGCTGAGGCAGGAGAATGGCGTAAACCCGGGAGGCGGAGCTTGCAGTGAGCTGAGATCCGGCCACTGCACTCCAGCCCCGGAGACAGAGCAAGACTCCATCTCAAAAAAAAAGCAATAAACCAGTGACTAACACTAACAAGATAGTGATATATGAGCTCTCTGACACAAGAATTCAAAACAGCAGTTTTAAGGAGACTCAGTGATTTCCAAGATAACACAGAAGAGAAATTTGGAAATTTATCATAAAAACTTAACAAAAATATTAAAATAATTTTAAAAATCAAACTGAAATCCTGTAACTGAGAAATATATTTGCTAAACAGAAAAATTCATTAGAAGCTCTCAACAGCAGACTAGATCTTAGAAGAGGAAAGAATCAGTGAATTTGAAGACAAGCTATTTGAAAATACAGTCAAAGAAGAAAAAAAGAATAAAAATAAATGAAGATTGCCTACACAATAGAGAAAATTACCTTAAAAAAATCTAAGAAATATTGGCATTCAAGAGGGAACCAAGCAAGAACAAGGGATGGAAAGCTTAAAGAAATAATAACTGGCAACTTTCCAAAACTTGAGGAAGATACAAATATCTAGGTACAAGAAAGTCAGAGAACACCAAACAGATTTGACCCCAACAAGACTATCCCAAGGCAGAAATGTTTAAACTTTGAGAGTTTAATCATCAAATTCTCAAAGGTCAAGGACAAAGAGAGGGAGGATCCTAAAGGCAGCAAGAGAAAAGAAGCTAATAACATACAAAATAACATACATCAATTTATCTGGCAACAGAGTGCTCAACAGAAACCATATAGGCCAAGAGGGAGTAGAACAACGTTTTCAAAGTGCTGAAGCAAACAAACAAAAAAAACTACCATGCAAGAATATCTTATCCAGACAAGCTATCTTTAAAATATAAAGGAGGTATAAAGTCTTTTCTAAATAAACAAAAGTTGAAAAACTCATACAACCAGCCCCATCTCATAAGAAATGCTAAAGGAAGTTCTTCAATCAGAAGGGGAAAAAATCCCTAATGTGTAAAAAGAAAACATTTGAAGGTAGAAAAACCACTGGAAAACAACATAGACAACCCCAGAATACTTCCATGCTGTAATTATGGTGTGAAATCCACTTACAACTCTAGTAAGAAGCCTGTAAGACAAATCTATCAAAAACAATAACTACTGCAACCTATTAAGAAATAAACAGTATAAAAATATATAAATTGAGACTGGACACTAGCTCATGCCTATAATCCCAGGACTCTGAGAGGCCAAGGCAGGGGGATTGCTTGAGGCCAGAAGGCCAAGACCAGCCTGGACAACATAGCAAGACCCCATCTCTACCAAATATTAAAACATTAGTCAGATGTGGTGGAATGCACCCACTATAGTCCTAGCGACTCAGGAGACTGAAGTGGGAGAAACACTTGAGCCTTGGAGTTGGAGGCTTCAGTGAGCCATAATCACACCACTGCACTCCAGCCTGGATGACAGAGTGAGACCTTGTCTCAAAAAAAAAAAATGTAAATTGAGATGACAAAAAGTCAAATGGATTGGGGAAGGACTGGGGTGCAGCTAAAGAGTAAAATGTTGTTGCTTTTTGTTTGTATCTTTTTTTGTTATCTAAGATAAGTTGTTGTATTAGGCCATTTTTGTGTGGTTATAAATAGATATTTGAGGCCGGGCAATTTATATAGAAAATAAGTTTAATTGGCTCACAGTTCTGCAGACTGTACAGGAGGCACAGTGCTGGCATTTGCTAAGCTTTTGATGAGGGCCTCATGAAGCCTACAGTCATGGCAGAAGGTGAAGGGGGAGCAGTCATGTCACACGGTGAGAGTAGGAGCAAGAGAAAGAGGGGAGAGGTGCTACACACTTTTAGACAATCAGATCTCACCTGAACTCAGAGTAACTCACTCATCTCCAAGGGGATGACACTAAGCCATTTATGAGGGATCTGTCCCCATGATCTAGACATCTCCTATCAGGCCTTACGTTCAACACTGGGGATTATATTTCAACATGAGATTTGGAGAGGACACATATGCAAAACATATCAATTGTCATTTCTTTAAAATAACTTGTTGTATCTACAAGATGGTTTCTGTAAGCCACATAGTATTCACAATGCAAAATTCTATAATACATACTAAAAATACAAACTAAATAAATTAAAACATACTTAGAAAGAAAATCACTTAACCACAAAAGATTTCAGTATGAAAGAAACGAAGGAAAAGACTCGAGTTACAAAACAACCAGAAAATGAGGAATAAAATAGCAGTAGTAAGTTTTTCTTATCAAAGATAAGTATCGCTTATCAACAATAACACTGAATATAAACAGAATGAATTCTCCAATTAAAATACATAAAGTAGATGAATGGATTAAGGAAAAAAAAAACCAACTATATAGTGCCTACAAGAAACTCACCTCACCTACAAAGACACATGAACTAAAAGTGAAAGTATGGAAAAAGATATTCCACGCAAGTGGAAACCAAAAAGAGCAGGAGTAGCTGTATTTATATCAGGTAAGATAGACTACAAGTCAAGGGATAGAAAAAGAGACAAAGAAAGTAACTACATTATGATAAAAAGATCAATATAGCAAGAGGATATAGCAATTATAAATATGTATGCATCCAACACCAGAGCTCCTAAGTATATAATGCGAACATTAATAGATCTAAAGGGAGAGACATACTGCAATACAATAATAGTAAGGGTTTTCAACACCTCACTCTCAGTAAGAGACAGATCATCCATACAGAACATCAACAAAGAAACATCGGAGTTGAACTCCATACTAAACCAAAAAGGCCTCACTGACCTTTACAGAACATCTTACCCAGCTGCTGCAGAATACACATTGTTTTCATCAGCACATGGAACATTCTCTAGATTAGACAAAATTTTAGGCCACAAAATAAGTCTGAAAACATTCAAAAAAGCAGAAATTATAGAAAGTATATTTTCTGACCACATTGGAATAAAAGTAGAAACCAACAAGAGGGACCTTAGAAACTACACAGGCACATGGAAATTCGACAACATGCTTCTGAATGACCGATGAATCAATGAAGAAATTAAGAATGAAATTTAAAAAGCTTTTAAACAAATTAACATGGAAATACAACATACCAAAATCTATGGGATACAGCAAAAGCGGTATGGGGAGAGTAGTTTGTAGCAATAAACACCTACATGAAGAAAGTTGAAATACCTTAAATAAACAACCTAACGATATACCTCAAGGAAACAGAAAAGCAAGCACAAACCAAACCCCAAGTTAGTAGAAGGAAAGAAATAATAAATACCAGAACAGAAATAAAAGAAATTGAGACTAAATAAACAATACAAATCAACAAAACAAAAAGTTGGTTTTTTAAAAAGATTAAATTGGCAAACCTTTAGTGAGACTAAGAACAAAGGAAAACACCCAAATGAATAAAATCAGAAATGAAAGAGGAGAAGTAAAAGCTGAGACCACAGAAATACATAGAACTAATGACTATTATGAACAGATGTATGCCAACAAATTGGAAAACCTGGGAGAAATGGATAAATTTCTGGATACATACAACCTACCAAGATTGAACCATGAAGAAATTTAAAAACCTCAACAAACCTATATAACAAGTAACAAGATCGAAGCTGTAATAAAAACTGTCTCAGCAAAGAAAAGCCCAGGACATGATGGCTTCACTATTGAATTCTACCAAACACTTAAAGAAGAGTTCATATCAATTCTATTCAAACTCTTCAAAAAAATTGAGAAGAGAATACTTCCAAATTCATTATATGTGGCCAGCATTACCCTAATACCAAAACCAGACAAAAACACAACACAAAAGAAAACTACAGGCCAATATCACTGATGAACATAGATGCAAAAATCCTCAACAAAATACTAGCAAACCAATTCAAGAATACATTTAAAAGATCATTCATTATGATCAAGTGGGATTCATCCCAGAGATGCAAGGATGTTTCAACATATGCAAATCAATAAATGGGAAACATCATGTTAACAGAAACAAGAACAAACCTTTATGGTTATTTCAATAGATGCTGGAAAAACATTTGATGAAATTCAACAACACTTTATGATAAAAACCCTCAACAAACTGGGCATAGAAAAAGCATACTGCAAAATAATTAAAGCCACATATGACAAATCCACAGCCAACATAATACTGACAGGGAAAAATTGAATGTATTTTCTCTAAGGCCTGTACAAGACAAGGATGCCCACTTTCTCCACTTTTATTCAACATAATACTGGAAGTCCCAGCCAGATAAATTAGGCAAGAGAAAGTAAAGGACATCCAAGTTGGAAAAGAAGTCAAATTAGCCTTGTACACCGATGACATGACCTTATATTTAGAAATATGTACAGACTCCACAGGAAAACTGTCAGAACTGAAAAATTCAGCAAAGGTACAGGATATAAATTCAACAAAACAAAAATCAGTAGCATTGATATAAACCAATAGCAAAAAATCTAAAAATGAAATCAAGAAAGCAATACCAATATACAATAGCTACAAAGAATATAAAATACTTAGAATCAATTTAACCAAAGATGTGAAAGATCTGTACAAGAAATACTATAAAAAACACTGTTGAAAGAAATTGAAGAGGACACAAACTAATGAAAGATATTCCAAGCTCATGGAATGGAAAATTAATATTGTTAAAATGACAATACTACCCAAAGTAATTTACCAGTTCAATACAATTTCTATCAAAATACCAATGACATTCTTCACAGCAATAGAAAAATTAATCTTAAAATTTATGTGACAAAAACTACCCTGCCTAGCCAAAGCAATTCTGAGAAAAAGGAACAAAGCTGGAAGCATCACACTACCTGACTTCAAAATATACTACAAAGCTATAGTAACCAAATCATCATGATACTCACATAAAAACAGACACATAGACTGATGGAACAGAATAGAAGATAAAGGAAATAATCAACAAAACGAAGAGACAACCCACAGAATGGGGGAAAAATTGGCAAACTAGCCATCTGAAAAGGGATTCATAAGTACTCAGAATCTATAAGGAGCTCAAAAAACTCAATAGTAAAAAAAAAAAAAAATTTCAATTATCACATGTACCCAAAAAAATGTACATCTAATAAGTGTCAATATAAATAAAGTAAATAAAAATTAAAACAAAGAGAAACAAACACTGTATGTTCTCACTTACATATGGAATCTAAAATAGTTGACCTTACAGAAGTGGAGCGTGGAATGGTGGTTACTAGTGGCTGGGGAAGATGTTGGTCAAAGGATCCAAAATTTCAGCTAGATAAAAGGAGTAAGTTCAAGAGATCTATTGTACAACATGGTAACTATAGTTAACAATAACGTATTGTATTCTTGAAAATTGCTGAGATCAATTTTAAGTGTTCTTACAACAACAACAAAAAAGATAATGGTATGTGGTAATGCATATGTTAATTAGCTCGATTTAGCTATTCCACAATGTATACATATATCAAAACATCATGTTGTACATGATAAATACACATCATTTTTATTTGTCAATTAAAAATAAATTAATTTGGCCAGGCATGGGGGCTCATACCTGTAATCCCAGCCAGCAATTTGGGAGGCCAAAACAGGCAGATCACTTGAGGCCAGGAGTTCAGGACGAGCCTAAACAACATGACAAAACCCCATCTCTACAAAAAATACAAAATTAACCGAGTGTGGTGGTGTGCACCTATAATCCCAGCTACTCGGGAGACTGAGGCACAAGAATTGACTGAACTCAGGAGGCAGAGGTTTCAGTGAGCCAAGATTGTGTCACTGCACTCCAGCCTGGGCGACAGAGGGAGACTCGGTCTCAAAAAAAATTAAAACTAAAATTAATTAATTAATCAACATAACAATGTTTGTTCTGTCCTCCCCTCTTCTCAGCTTTTGAGTTGTTTATTAAAAAAACACTAATGCAAAATCATCCAGCCACGGGTACCTAGAGAAAAAGCACTCACAGTTCCCATTTTTCTATATCTCATCCCATTCCTATTTGCATATTACTCTCTGTAACAGAATGAAAAGTAGATATTTGTAAGTGTTCTGTACAACACTGAGGATGGCAAGAATGAGAGGAGTCCTTTCTTCTACCTAGAGGAATAAAAGATGGCTTGATCATGTCTTCCTAGTGTATAAAGGATGTGTGCTTTGGTTTGTTTAAACGATTGGCATTTTAAAAATCTATCCTTCTATATGTTGATTAAAATGTTTCATGAATTTTAATCTGTAATTTTCTCAAATTCCTTTAATTCCTCAGATTTGCAGATAATATAGAATTAAACTCTCAAAATATCATTTTATATACATAAACACCTCTCTATGGAATTCAAGTTCAGTTATGAGTTTTGTCCAAGTAATTTTTTCTAACATTAACGTTAAACTCATAGATACTGTCAATGAATATAGAACAGTGACCTAATACCTGAATGGCATTTTTATCCCCTAACTGAATAATTACTGTAATCTACTCTTCCTCTGAATTCATCTACTTTCTTAACTTCCACAATTATTTCTATGCAGATAATTTTCTGCTGGAAATAATATAGGTATACATATTCCATTTTTTTTCTTTTTCTTTTTCTTTTTTTTTTTTTTTTTTGAGACAGGGTCTTACTCTGTCACCCAGGCTGGATCTCCCAGACCCAAGTGATCCTTCCACCTCAGAATTTTGAGGACCTGGGACCACAGGCACATGCCATCATGCCCAGCTATATTTTTAAATTATTTGTAGAGATGGGGTCTTGTTGCCTAGGTTGATCTTGAACTCCTGGGCTCAAGTGATCCTCCTGCCTCAGCCTCTCAGTGTGCGGAGATTACAGGTATGAGCCACTGCATCCTGCCTCAATTTATAATGCATGGTATTTTGGAGATAATTAGAAATGTGTATTTCAGAGTAACTTATTTGCATATCTAAGAAGAGTTGAGGTTTCTAAGCAAAAACTCTATTTTTTACAAATAAACATTTGAGGAAGATAAATCAGGATGGAAGACAAGCTCTCCATAACTTGAAGATTCTCATGTTCTAGCTACCAGGTAGGAATATGAGTAAGCTCCATGAGGGCAGGAGTCATTGTTGTACTTACTCATGTATTCTAACTGACTGGGAGAGGGCCTGGCACAGAATTGGTTAGCAATAAATACTTGTAGAATTAATGATTTAATTGATTAATTAATTAATTTAAGGTCCGTATCTCTATATGTAGGGAATTACATTGACACTATTTGCCATTTAGCTTCCATATTACAGTGTAAGGTCTCATTTGCCGAATTACACACTATATTATCTAGGTCTTTGTCCTTCTTGTTCCCTCATACATAATTATGGGCAGATATTACAAGACTGGAGGTAAGATCCTTGGGTAGAAAAGGGAGCAATTATAAAATTAGGAGAATTGGAGTCATTATGGTTTTAGGGTTGATTTGGGGACCATAAGAATCCTTTAATGTCTTTAACTTTTGGTATTTTAATTCAACATTCACTAAGTAATTATAGAAACTTACTGTGTGCCAAGCACCACTTAGGCACTAAAAGCATAGCAATGATTAACACACATGAAGATTCTTCTTTCATTCATTTGCAGTTGGGAAGCAGGGAGACGGGTCAGTTTTCTTTAAAAAGGATAGAAAAAAAAAAAGTGATTAATTGATTGATTAGTTGATTTCAGAAGTGATAAATGCCAGAAAATAAACTTTAAATTGTCTGATGTACTGGAGAATGACAAGTGGAGCACACACATGTATACGTACACGCACACACAAGAAAGGGAAGTCAGGGGCTTCCTGAGGTAAAGCAGGATCTGCGATCGAATGATGATGATGCCAGCAGTGGGAAGACATGAAACATGTTTTCCATGCAGAGAGTGAGTAACCTCAAAGGCTCCCAGACAGAAACAATCCTGGCAGGTTCAAGGATCTGATCCTATGCCAGCATAATCAGAGGATATCAAGCCAGAATGGATGAAGTAGTAGAGAATGAGATCAGAAATTAAGGGCATGTAGCCATGGAAATATTGTATTCCCAGTTCATTGGGAAGCCACTGAATATTTTAAAATTGGAAAGTAACACAGTCTGACATTTTTAAGAAGATCATATTAGTTGTTTGTTTTGTTTTCCTGTTGGTGGTGTATCCTCTGCCTGGAAAATATCTTCAGCTCTAGAGACTTAAAGAGATGAGGCCAAGCTAAGAGAAAAGAAGAGCTGAAAAAAGACACTTGGGAGAGTTCCTTACTAGTTGAGAATTCCTAAGAATCATCAACAGGGCTTGTTTAAAATATAGATGCCTAGAACCTACTTCTAGGAGATTCTGATTCAGGGAGTCTCAAGCAAACCCAGTAATTAGCATTTTAATTAACAATTACCCCAGGTAATTCAGGTGTAACTGACTGACAGATCACTTTGGTTAAAGAATTAATTTTAGTTGAAAAGAAAAGATTTAAGAGTCTTTTAGGTTGACCAACCCAGTTCAACATTAGAAGAAAATAGCAAGAATTCTGGGAAGGGGTTTTGTCTGGAAAACAACTATACCCCTGACTGGAATTGGATCTCCAGTGGAAGTAAGTTTTTACATCTTCCTTCAAGAAAGAGAGAAATAAAGAAAGAAAGGGAGAGAACAGGAAGGATATACACTTGGTATGAATAAAGTCCAACCTTACCTGATGTTTTAACAGGACATCACAATAAAACGAGATCCAACACATTTTATTAAATGACTTCATTTCCTAATCTGCCCCACATATCCCATACTTCAATCCTTGCCCCAATTCTCTTCACAATTGTGCTTACATTTGCACTCCTCATTAAACTCTTGCTTCTTCTCCCTGAATCACAGCTAGTCTCATCTCTCATGGTTACAAATATTTGATTCCGGCTCTTGCATTTCTCTTTCAGCAGCACACAAAAAAAAGCTACTGTGGATAATGAGCACCCTGACTCTCCCCAGTTTTCATACTGGCTCTTCTGACTCTTTTATACTTGAGGGGAGATAAAATGATAATAATAAGCCATTTTACACATGTGGTTGGGGATCACTTTCCTTTAAAACTGTACCCATTTCATTCTGCAACCTTGGTGGCAGAAATTGAAACTTGTCTCTTGACTCCTAAGAAAATAGATAGGGCTGGGCATGAGGCTCATTGTAGAATCCCATGTACTCACAATATGTGGTCTGAAAGAATGTTGTCCTGAGCATATGGCTTCAAGAGGGGATTATGAAATATTTTTCTACCCAAGGTATGAAGATGTTAGACTTTAACTTTCACATTTAAATCTATAATTCACCCAAAATTGATTTGGGGTTGATGTGAGAGAGAGATCAGCTAAATAGCCAATTAGCCCAGCACCACTTATTGAATAAAAAGCATTCTTCTGCCTATTGTATTTCTATCATTATCATATCATATCATAGTCACTATCATCATTATCATCATCTTCATTATTTGTTTATAAACCTATCTTCTCCACTAAACCAAGACACCTTTGAATAAGACCATGTTTTGTTTACCAGTTTTCCTCTGTATATAACACAACTGCCAGTTAAAAGCCTATGATCAATGAGATGTTTATTTGATAACTATGTCATGTCAATCTAAAATAGAGGTAGAGATCATGTAAGAAATCACATGATTATTTTCAAAGTTCCGGCATCCTGTCTACTATATCATTTTAAAGGTATTAACAGAGTGTGGTAGACAGTGAAACACTATTGAAGATCCACAGAGAACAGAAAAACTGCTAAAAGACTGGCAATAGCCTTGTTTTGATTTTTTTACTGCATTCTTGTGAGTTTGATGTGGATTCTCAGAAATACAATCAAATGAATTTTAAGAACATAAAGAATGGAACAAAGAATTCTAGGAGCTTAACTGAGAACAAGTCATGACAGACTCAATTTAATTGCTCTTTTATAACACATTTAATTTGGTAAAGTAGGAAAATATAGTTTATGTATTTTAGAAAAGCACTTGATATGCCCTCTCCTGATATCCTAGTGAAATAATAACTGTGACTCCTGGACAATAAGTTTCTTTGAGGACAGAAACCATGACTTTTTACCTATGTACTCTGCCTAGCCTCTAATACACTGTAATAACTCACTGTTAATAAGTGATTTATAATACAGTTAAGATTATTCTTTTACAGCACAGTGCCTCTGTTGAGCATAAACTTGGACTCAGAACCTGCCTGTTTGATGAACTAGTAATCTATCCTATTTGCATGATTTGATGAGCATGGGGGTCTTTATTCGGGGCTGAAATGGAATGGAGAAGTTAAAGAAGAAATAAAGAAGAAAGATGAGGGGGACAGGGCTGGATAAGACAAGGTGACTCAGATCTACTTCTCTCTGGCTTGAGGAGCTAAATTCGCGCCCTGATGATGAGGAGAATTAAGGTCAGAAGGGTCAGGAGATGTTTTCATGAAAGACACCTGAGGCTGTGGGCATAAATGTCACTGCACTGGGTCCTCCAACTTTGTCATTGATCACTGAGGGGGATTTGGCAGTCTGTGGGCTCAGAGAAGCCACGTTGGGGGATTCCTATAAAGAATACCAGCAGCAGAGGACGTGGTGATGTGACTCAATGAAGAACACGAGCCACCATGTGACACACCCTGACATCCCAGAAATAACTACTGATGACCTTACCAGGGGGTGGAAGAAGTCCTTCAGTATCAAAGGCAGAGGCTAAGTCACAATAACTTGGAAAATAATGCTAATGTGACTTCATTTTAACATGCTACTAAGACTTAGGGAAATTCTATAACTTGTAAGTACTAAATGAACATATATAAAAGTAGTGATTTATTAAAATCTAATCAATCTCAAATTCTTGGCATGCAAAACTTTATTTAAACTTTTATAACCTTACTAAGCTTTATTAGCAATAAATTTAGTTGTTTTTGTCTGTCTGTTTTTCTGGATAAACATTGTAAGCATTTGCAAAGTTGATTTGTAATCCCATTTGAATATTTATTAGTATTATATTTGTATATATACTTATTTAGAAGAAAAAAACATTGGCATATACAGACTCCTCATATATAGAGGAAGTCATGTTTCTCCAATTCTCTTCTAGGTATATTGCCTATTCATTTAAAAAAATTAGTTTGCTTCATATAAGCCTTGTGGTGTTTGATAAGTTTATTTCTATCTTATTTCAAGTATTTTGCCAATACCGTGAATGAGCTCATCTTTCATTATATTTTCTAAATGTTAATTGTTGGAATAACCCATATTTATTGTTACATAGTTTTCATACATATCATTTTACTAAACTTTATCATAATATTTTTTGACTTTAGCCATATGTACTTTCTAGGTATATCTTCCTATCTACAAATAAAAATAATGTTGTCTTCACATTTCCAAAACTTATGCACAACTTGCTTCTATTTGAGTCTTACCACCTTAACTAGAACTTGCAGAACATTGATAAATGATCGTGTGACTGTGAGAAGAATTATCTATTTTTAAACCCTTCCATGCGGTAAAATAGAAAGAATTTAGACGCTTCCTAACTCCTTTATAATTAAATTGAAGACAAGAGGAGAAACAATCCTAAAAGAAGGTTGGAAGGTGAGAGGGTGACAAGCATATTTATGAAACTACATATGGGAAACTGAGAAAGAAGCTATAAGGGGCAAGCTGGGATCCAACGACATTAGCATGAGTGAGTCTACGAGACTCATCCCTGCAAGCAGGTCTTGGAAGAAAGAAGTAAGGAATGAATGTGAATGTTAGATACAGCGTTGTTGGTGACATATAAAGGTGAGATGGCAGGTGGAGGGAAAGGAGGGAATGGGCCATAAAAAACAAATTTTGTCTTCCTCACAATCTCACCTGGGATTAAGATTGAAATCACATGACAGATTGTATGGTGCTGATTTTCAATGTTAGCCAGAGCAATGAGTTCATATATTTGATGTCTGTATTTCCATTCTGAAGCAAACAAAATTTAGTTGTCACCATCTTACGCATAATCAATTTGACCATTTTCTTGAGGAATTTGTGATAAGAATAAATATGAGGTCTTCGAGTCAAAGTAACAAATATTTGGAGAGAGATGGAATAATGTTTTTCCATAAGAATTGCCTGAAATTTTAAAACAGAACCAATGTATTGGCAGAATTGGCTGGAAGAGGAGAGTTAATTAGAATTGACTACCTTCCTAATCACATTGAGATGTCAAACTTGCAGATGGAACCAGTACCCTAGATTCTGACGAGGTTGAGATTTCTCTTCTGACAGAGAAAAGGCTTTGAAGGTTCAGAAAGATGCTCCCCACAATTGATACATTCCCAACTGATGATGGAAACCTCTTGATAGAAAATGCTGTTTTCCAGTCAGATGCTTTTCTTTCAGAGAATTAAATTTTAGAGAGCAGGGGGTGGGGTACCAGGAACAATGAGTGGAAAGACCGTGTCCTTGGAAACAAAACATCAGCTCGAATTTAGCCTACCCTTTATCACACTGTATTGTTTGAGTGGTAACAAAACTCTACATACCTTCGTTTACTCACCAGTAAAATAAAACTATGCATATAATAGGTGGTTGTAAAGATGAACATACATACATATATATATATATATATATATATATATATATATATATATATATATTTCATGGCCTGACACCTGGCACTTTTGAAGGAAATTTTAAATATTGGTTCTCCTTCATTATTATTTGTGTAGCATTTTGAAATATGTTATTATTTTATTTACTGCTCCTTTTTTCATCTTTGCTCATGATCTTTCTCCTTTTAGCCAGCAGTGCCTATTGCCTCAGAGAAGTTTAGTATCTTTATAGCTGGGATGCACGCAGAAGCTAAAAATCCATTTTCATTTCTAGACTTCCAAAATAGGCACTTGAAGTCCATCTCAGGAACAATAGTCCTGAAATCCGGGCTTTTGAATGTAACTACTCAGTCTTTGAGATAGAAAAGAATGTTCTAAATCCCAAAAGCTTCTTTTTAAATATCAGAGAACAAAGCTTGAAGGCCTGACCACATTGTTTTCACTATAAGTCATAGGCCAGAAAAGAGGAAGAATGTATGGTACAAGTGCATGTCCTAAAGTGAGGGGATTATAATACTTAAAACATACACATTTTGTATTCCAAGTAGTTTGCATATATGAACTCATTCATCCTTATAGCAATCTTTTGTACAGATAAGAAAACTGAAGCTCAGAGAGGTTAAGTAATTTACTCAAGATTATACAGCTTGTAATTGATGGTGCTGGTATTTGACCCCTTTGATTTATCTTCATTTGGTGCTCTTAAAAATTACACCACAGTGCTATAAAAGCTGGTCCTGAAGTTGGGAGGAGGTGCTTGGAGAGTGTTGGTAGGAATAAGACTGGTCTGCCTTCTGAGAGCCAAACATTTGGAGGGGGTAGATCAACAAATTTCCAGACATGTTTAGCAATTTCAAAGCAAAGGAGGCTGGGTCAAGATGGCCTCACACTTATAAAATGTTCCATATGGTGCCAGTGTCTCTTTCTTGGTTATCATGATGTGATTACTTTGTTGTACTGAGGAAATGTTTCTGATTCTCACTGAGTCTGATTCCAGGGACAGAAACTAAGTGCACAAGCCAACTTCAGAGCAGGGGTCACTTTCTTCATTCGTTCAGCTGCCCTCTCTGCCCTGGAATTCTATTTTATATACTTCTCACAAGTCTGACACCTCTGTTCAATGTGTCTTGTCATTCTTGGTTAATAAAATTGGTCTTACGCCAAGTCAAGCATTCTCTCAAGCCCTGGTTGTCCCATCTCATCATGTCTTCCTTTCATCACTGAATAAAGTGCAGCTCTGTTTAACCAAAAAAATAGATGACTCCACAAAGGGTCTCTGGGCCCACCTGCACCCCCACCAAGCACACGTGCAGCACACATCCTAACACTGGTGGGTGATCTGGCATGGAGTGTTTGTTCTGAAAGGGGCCTTGGAGTCCCATGCCCTCTGCTCCCCACGCTTCACATGCCCGTGATGCCAGTGGGGCATCCTGAATGTCACTGAGGCATCCAGTGCTTCTGAAATTCAGAACTGGACAGAGGTGTGCTGAAATGCTCCTGCTCAGGGACCACTGACCAGGACATTTCTGGGGTCTGGACACTGAGAATGCAGAATGAGCTGCCTCAGGCTGGGGTCCAGGGCCCCTTGTGTCGTCAGCACACAATGTTCACTGATCAAGGGACATAGAGAAGGCCGGGTCAGGTCCATACGGCCTGAAGTGTATAGAATTTTAGGAGCCCACTTTAAGAAAAAAGTATACAAAATGAGCAATATCATTCTAAGAATGAAAGTGAATATTTATTTATTTGTTTATTTTGAGATGGAGTCTCGCTCTGTTGTGCAAGCTGGAGTGCAGTGGCACCATCTCAGCTCACTGCAACCATCACCTCCCAGGATCAAGCAATTCTCCTCCTGCCTCAGCCACCCGAGTAGCTGAGATTACAGGCATGTGCCACAATATTTGGCTAGTTTTTGTATTTTTGGTAAAGATAGGGTTTCACCATGTTGGCCAGACTGGCCTCAAACTCCTGGCATCAAGCACTACTCCCACCTCAGCCTCTCCAAGTGCTGAGATGACAGGCCTGAGCCACTGTGCCTGGCCAAAAGTGAATTGTTTTTTATATTGAGAAAAAAAACGTAAGAAAGCTTACAAATACTGCAAGTCTAACAAAATCTAGGTAACATTTTTATTAATTATTTGTTTATGCCTTAGTAAGATATTTTTCCTACATTTTGGACTGCATACTCTTTGATCACCTCGGCATAGGATAATTATTTTGTAATATTTTCTATAGAGAGGATAAAAAGGTAGATAATTCACATTTTCCTCAAGTATGCTTAACTTTTTTTATTATTGATCATTGGAAAGCATAAAACCCATGACTTCACGCATAGATATACCTCTGTCCTACAAACACAGAAATTCTGAGTTCCATTTTGCATGATTTCCATCAGAAAAAATATATGTATGTATGACATTTACAAGTATATATGCTACATTATTCAGTATATTCCTGGCCTGAGAAAACTTCTGTATATCCAGTTGTCAGTGAAAATTGAATCCTCTATTACTATTTTACCTCTCAGAGGACTGGAGGAAACTTCTATAGGCTTCTCCCAAGGCTTTTTCTCCTCCACTCCCAACACACTTCTGGTGCCAGGCATTCTAAGCAGTATATCCTGATACCAGTCCAGCCCTGCACATTGTAAGTAGGTATAGCAAGTGACAGGAATATTTCTGGAAGCCATTATTACCAAAGGTTGTCCAGCATATAACTTAACCATTTGTGGAAGTGACTCCAAACCATATAAAGATATCACACTAAATACAAACTGAGGGTATCCCCATGTCACCTTCCCCTTAAATGACCAATATTCCTACAGCCACTCGAAAGCCACTTTATACGGCAGACAGCTTTAGTGGAGGGGAAGTCAAGTGGTGGGCAATAGTGTCTCAATCAATTGCTGTTAAAGTGTCTTACTTTCATTAATGTGACAAAAACTATGACCATGTGAATCCATCATTAAGGCCCTTTCTAAGAGCCTGCAGATGAGAAGCTCTGTAGTTTGAGCTTCATTAACTACATAGCAAATTCAACCCTGGGCATGAGACACCTCAGGGAATAGAAAGGACAAGAGGACAGAGGGAGGACTAGGAGCTTTCCCCCTGGCTTCTCCATCCAGGGTCTGGATCTCATCCTGGGGAAGGGAAGGAAGCAGAAACACTGACTCACCCTGGAAAAGAAGAAGATTTAAACTGAAAATGAGAAAACGTGGACGGGCAACTTAAAGTTTTTCCTCATTCTTGACCAGAATCGGAGGTCTTATGGGTAAGGTGAGTTCAGGTACAGAAAATAAAACTACATTTCTGGATTTCTAAGCAATAACTTTAAGTAACCACCCCACTACATATGAAAATAAAATGACTGAAACAGGAAAAGCCAAATAATATAACCCTCTGTTTTAACAGAATTGTGAGTTAATATGAACACTTAAAAAAGGAACAGATAACAGCTTGGAGAGCTTTAAATAACTTTCTGTGATAACTCCTAAATCCCCAAGGTTCTGTGTAACTTTGACAAAGACATGGACCCAGAATGAACTGATCTTATCTTGGTTTCACTATGGCACTGGCTGGTGATGGCAAGGTCTGGAAATAACACCTGGTGTCTGCAAGGAAGTTTACCCCCATGTTGACCCTTTTCTCTGGGTTTGCCAGGAAGACAGACAGTTGCAGTGGGAACAAATTACTCCACCAAAAGATAATGTAAAACAGTAAATTTGGTTGATCACTGCTCTGGGCTAGATTGCATCCCTGCAAAATTCATATGGTAAAGTCCTAACCCTCAGCATCTCAAAATGTGACTATATTTTGAGATGAGGTTTTAAAAGAGACAAATAGTTTAAAATAAGGTCATGTGGGTGGGCCTTAGTCTAACATGACTGGTGTCTTTATAAGAAGAGGAGATTAGGGATGCAGACAGGCACAGAGGGAAGACCAGGTGAAGGCACAAGGAGAAGACAGACCAAGGAGGAAGAACTAGAAAGAAACCAATCCTACTGTCACCTTGATCTCAGATTTCTAGCCTGTAGAAGTATAAGGAAACACATTTCTGTGTTTCGCTACCCAGTCTGTACTACTTTGTTAGGGAAGCCTAGTAAACTAATACAACCCCTAACTGGGGTCTGGGTAAAATGGAAGATTCATTTTATGCCCATAAATGACCATGATTTTATAAAAGTTTAAAAAATAATCTCTTGTTCATATCTACCAATTTTTTTCTTCATATCAGCCAATCCTTTCTGGGCATTGATGAGATCTTTTTTAAAAAAGGAAAATGTCCTAAAAATTAACATGTCACAATAGGACTCATACCCCTGTTGTTGTGTGTTGTAAGCACACACTGAGGATCCTGGGGACTGGTAACAACTTCTGCGCAAAAAATTATTCTTCCTCTGTGATGTTTCTTGGTTTCTCTTGTAAGGGGAATTTAATATTTTTGTTCTTGAATTAAATAACTGAGCCTATATTTGGGATGGGGTGTGGTTGGCTGAATGAATAATGCCCTCCTACCAAAGATGCCCACATTGTAATCCCCAGAACCTATGGATATGTTACCTAATGTGGTAAAGAGACTTTGCAGATGGACTTAAATTAAAGATGTTGAGATGGGAGATTACCCTGGACTGTCATTATGATATTATCACAAGGATCCTTGTAAGTGAAAGAAAGAGGCAGGAGAGTCTGAGTAGGAGATATGATGATGGAAGCAGAACTCAAACAGAGAAAGGTATTTGAAGGTGCAGATAAGGGGACGGAGTGGGCAGGAACTGCTGTGGATGGAGTAGGCAGGAAGTGCTGTGGATGGAGTGGGCAGGAAGTGCTGTGGATGGAGTGGGCAGGAAGTGCTGTGGATGGAGTAGGCAGGAACTGCTGTGGATGGAGTAGGCAGGAAGTGCTGTGGATGGAGTAGGCAGGAAGTGCTGTGGATGGAGTGGGCAGGAAGGGGCCACGGCCAATGAACACAGCTGGAAAAGGCAAGAAAATCAATTTTTCTCTTCGAGTCTCCAGAAGGAGCACAGCCCTGCCAACTCATTTTAGACTTCTGACTCCTGAACTGTGAGATAATAACTCTGTGTTGTTTTGAGCCACCAAATTTGTGAAAATTTGTTACTGTCATAGGAACTAACACTCAGTGTGTACTGCAGGCTGCCCGCAGCCCTGAGCCCTTTCTTGACCCTGAGAACATCAGGATAAGGAACAGGAAGTGTGTCAAGACCTTCAGTTCCACTCTCTACTGGAACATGAATTAAGTTGTGCCATTATCTGCCCAATAACTGGCCCCCTCGGGGAGAATCCTGAGCAAATCTCACAGCGCTTGAATCCACAGCACTTCCTGCCCACCCCATCCCCTGATCTGCGTGGGCCTAGTCTCCGTGCACACAGACTCCCATCTTGACACCCACTCCAGCAGCCTGCTGGCCAGAGCATGTCTCAGGCCTTAGCAATCCTACTTTTCAGTAGGAGAAACCATTCTGTAAGAACTGGAATTGAGAAGAGATATATATAGTTTCAGAATCATATGCCTCTTGGTTGTTAAAAGAAAACTGGATTTTGATGAAGAGTAGCAGTGACAGAACACCTCAAAAGGATGTGAATTTCATGTCAGCAACATTGCCAGTCCAACCTCACTTTGCCTTTGATTTATGTGAAAGAAAAATTAACCTCAATCAGCATTGCTCTGTTTAAGACTTCTGGGGTTTTCCTTAGAGCTGAATCAATAAAGAAAGGCCTAATGGCTTCAGAGCAAATTGATAGAAATTTTATTTCAAGTCTGACAATTAAAGCAAAGCCATTATAAGTAGCTTATTTACCCTCAAGGAAAACTTAGATATAGACATGTGGTGAGTTCAAACTGTTCTTCAGGAATGAGAAAGGCTGAAATTCATTAAAATAATAACCATGATGATAATGATAACTGCCATTCATTGGACATCAACTACAATGCCAGACACAGAAGTGCATTCCTTACAAGCATCATCTTGAGTCCTTGCAACAATTCCAAAAGGTAATTGATATTATCTTTACATATGAGAAACTTGAGATTAAATACTTTGCTTAAAGTTGCACAGATAGAATATGGAAGGGTGTGTAATATTTACATGACAGATAAAAGTCACTTTGTTTTATTCACATGAATAATTTATAATGTGCATTTTTCTAAAGACTACCTACTACTTCGGTTTTCTCTTCTGTCACTTATATTTTTATCTTCAGATGTTACATGACTATGTGATGTTTCCCCAAAATTCCAAGAAGCAATGGTAGACATCTGTTGTTCTTGCCTGTTTGGCACTCACACCCACTTCAGGTAATAAATAGCACCTCTGTGCACCCTCAATCCAGATGACTAAAGTGGGCCTACCCCATCTCCTGGCTCCAGAGCTGGGAATTTTGGTTAGGATTTTGGGTCTGGATTTTGACTGGGTCTAGCCAATCGAAGAACTGTATTACCCTGGCACAAGGTGACTGTTTCCAAGATGATCCTATAACCTTGCAGGGTAAAATAATTGTTACCTAAACTTTTGATGGAATGCATAAGAAAAGTCTTTTGCATTTGTCTTTCCATTGGAGTTACTCAAATGATGAGGCAAAAGCTCCTACAGACAAAGAGATAACCTACCTGAATTTGTAATTAGCACAGAGAAAAGGAGCACCAAGTGATGAAAAGAGGCAAATTCCTGAAGATCTGTTTGAACCCCTGGATCCACCTGTGCCTGAAGTCACCTAGACTTCTTCATTTAATGTCCTAATAAATATCTATTTTTTCTTTATCTCATATTAATCAAAAAATTCTAACATGGAGTATACTTTCCCTTTGAAGATGAAGGAAGTGGGCCATGAGTCAAAGAACGTGTGTCCTCTAGAAGCTGAGAATGACTTTCAGCAGGCAGGAAGAAAATGAGAACCTCAGTCCTCCAACCACAAGGAACTGCCAACAACCTGAGAACCATATTCTCCCCTGGAGCCTCCAAAAAGAAACAGACTGCTGGCATCTTGATTTTAGTCTAATGAGACCCACACCAGGCTTCTGACCAGCAAAATATAAGATAACAAATTTGTGTTGTTTCAAGTCACTACATACGTAGTGATTTGTTACAGAAGAAATAAAAAATTAATATGGATTCTAATCACTATATTTGTCTTGGAGAGTCTGGAGACTCAGACAATACCACCCAGAGTTCTTTTGGAAAAATTATCTGGGCTTTGGGGAAGGAAACTTTGGTCCTGAACTTCAGGTTGATGATGTTAGCACACTCACACCAAAAGGGAGGCTAGGAGGAGAGGCTGCAGAAGTATAATATAGAGAAGGTAGGGATCTTAGGCTACCAAAATATGGCAAACATGTGCCCATTTTGTGTTACTGAGCAATCACTGGCGAGGAATATGTTTGCTGTGTTACTCTTGGGCTTTGGCAATTATGTTCGAAATTCCTAATGTGGTATGAGTAAAGAAAAAGCAGGACATTGGACCCTTAGAGGTCCAGAAAGCATTCATTGGTAATGGAAATACTTCCCTCCGACACTGTTGGTACCAACAGCAGAAGTTCTGATGGCAAGTCAAAGTATTGATAGGGAGAGAGAGCACCAAGACTACTGAATAGAAGTAGCAGCAGCAGCAATAACAGTGACTGGGCTGGGGTGATCTAAGCTGAGTTGTAGCAGCCACTGAGAAAGAACATGGGGTCCCCAGGGCCCACTCAGTGAGAGAAGAAGAAAGGAGAGTGCTGGGATCCCAGTGAGAATTCTGGAGAAGGGACGGGGAAAGTCAAGGAAATAACTGTTGCAATTATTGTAGAAATTCTAAGTGTTCCCAAGGGCCCCACAGTCTGGCAATATAAGGGTTACCATGCACACTAGTTTATATCCACTGAGACTTCTCAGAATGTTCTAAATGAGCTTATGCCCCTTTCTTCAAGGATGTTGTGGCCCTCCGGATGATGCCTCAGAGGCCCTATCAAGGTCCCTCATTCAAGGCTCATGATAATGATTTTATACTACAATAGCCAAACACCAAGGTTTAAAACACACAACTCACTTGGCTGATTGGACACAATGCAGAGAAGGCCTAGGTACTTCTGGCAAGATATTCCTTCTACTTCTCCACTTACATGGCTTCTGACGTCTTCTGAAGGGAATTAATCGGGGATTCTGAAGAGACTTAATCATAAATCTCTGAAGAAAGTACTTGAGAAAAAGAAATGGAGCTTATAAAGTAGAAATCTCCAGAAAGATATTCTTTTCTTCATTCAAGGAAAGTTACATTTATTACTAAAGCACCCAAGTCAGCTTTCTTTCTTAAGTAAATCACTGTTTCTTTTCTTTCTTTTTTGTAATGAGCTGTTTATACTTTTAAAATAAAAGGTGATGTCTTTAGAAAGTTTGTATTTTTGTAATCCTGAGAATAATTGAATTATTGATTTAACTTTTTAGGAATACCAGAACCCTATTTAAAGGTACTTCTGGCCCTAGTATGTGATCAGAAGCTTGTCAGGGGATGAGGGGCAAGAGGAGGGAGAGCATTAAGACAAATACCTAATGCATGCGGGGCTTAAAACCTAGATGACGGGTTGATAGGTACAGCAAACCACCATGGCACATGTATACCTATGTGACAAACCTGCACTTTCTGCATATGTATCCCAGACTCAAAGTAAAATAAATAAATAAAAAGAACTTACAAATGAAATGCTCCTAGTTTTTCCCCGTGTCATCAGCTTTAGCGCTTATTTTATGTAATCAGTCTGTAAGCTCCATGAGGACAGTTTTATTCATTGCTGTTATCTTCTAGAACTGTCAAATGTGTGAAGGTGAAACAGATAAACATTAGTATCAAATATAGCAACTTGAACAGGGGTTGGCAAGAGGCTAAGTATATTGGATAAACATATTGAATGGATGGCCCTTGTGTTAAGAAAAATTTCCAAGAAAAAAATTTAAAAACCATCTTTCACCAAAGCGTTTAATAGGGGAAGCCCTTCCTATATCAACCTTCCTATCATTAATAATGACTATGAAATCTCACTGGGTCCCTGGATGTGTTTTATGTACTTATAAACAGTAAGGCATTAACAAGAAAAAATAAAGACACTTCTAGCTATTCATACTTTGATATTACATGTGTCAAGACAGAAACAACAGAGAAATTAATAATTGTGTTAAAAAAAACAAGAATTCTTTGGGACCTAAACATACTGTGTACTGAGGAATCATAAGGAATTCATAAGGATAAATACTATGGTTTTAAAAGTCATAGCTTATCTGTTTTATTCACACATTCTTTTTCTTATTCATACACAGCTATAATGCCTCTACCCATTAATGACTCAATTGAGCTGATTGCAGATAATCTATAAAATGGAAGCTTGTGGTCTCTTGATATACACAACTTGGAAGAAAGGATTCTAGTTCATATTTCTTACAGCAGCCTGAGCTTGGGAAATTTTGAAGAAGACAACGAAAAGAGTTTTTTCTACAAAGCTATATTTAGTTTTATTTGTTTATCTTCCTTGCTACTTAATTGAAATGTGAACAGAAGATAATTCGATTCCTTATTTACCGATAGATGTCTACCAAACAGAAAACAATGACAGGTCCTTCCTAAGCCACAGGGTTCTCTGAGCTGAGAAGGGCAGTTAATTGCATTCACATAAATTATCCAGTGGTAAATAGCAATGCACAACCTTTCTTTGATCCCTAAGATTAGTTGTTCTTTGTGATTCTGAGAAGTAGCAATCAATAAGGCTAATAACATACAGTAACCCAATGTGGGTTTTTCTGCTCTTTGCTTTTCTTAACAAGTAAGGGCTAGAATTTAAAGTGACATTAAACAAGTGTTGCTCATTAAACTCTTGCAGTAGAGACAGATAAGAAACAATTCTGTGGAGAAATTCTGTTCTGTGAATTGCTTTGATTCCTGGGTTTATAAGAAGTCCTTTTATATGATATCAGGAGATTGATTTTTAAAATATTTTAGGAGCCGTCATTTTCTTACCAGCCAGCCTTTCTTTCTACTTGTGAAGAGCTGCTAACAAAAACAATAAAACTACCACAGAACAACAAAAAAACAGGAATTTGGATTTCATGAAATCTCTAATTTCAGCTTTGGTTGCCTAATGGTGGAGAGAGTGTCTAAGATGACTCAGAGAATTCAAGAAGTGGAAAGGACATTGACATCATCTGCCCTGTGCTCTGCCCCTGACACCCCACAGGCCTACTCTCTGGGCAAAGAACTTGCCTTGTTTGCTCTTCACTGAACTTCATTACAAAAGAGGAAGTCAAGGCCCAGAGAGTATGAAGTGACCATCATCACTCCACTGACTATTAAGACAACAGGACTTCTAACTTCCTGTTCAATTTTCATTTCCTGCATCTATGGTCCCTGGAGGATGCGAAGGGTCAGATCAAGAATACAAATAATGATGTTAATATAATGTTAGGACTAGAAGGAATGTAGACATCTAGTCCAAGTCCCATATTTTTGGGGTGAAAAATATGAGACTCAGATAGACTGTGACTTGTCTGAGATCAGATGCCTTGTCAGAGGAAAAGCAGAACTCAGTGGTACTGTGCCCCGACCACCATCACCATCAATGGTCAACAGGCTCTATGTAGTGTGACCTGAAAAAGTGAGGCCAGCTCCAGGGACCTCACTGTCTCTGTCATTTTCTTCTGTCTCATAGAGTTCTCTGTAGGTGACTTTCTCCAAATGGAGTAAGGCAAACTATTTCAAAGGTCCAAATAATGAAAATCTGCAAGACATTCCTAAATTCCTTAACTTAATAATGTCATAAAATTGACCTTTGGAAAGAAACACAGTAACCTGCCTGTCATGTCCCCCTGCCTATGGTACTTGAAGGAACAAAGTCATCTTCTGCCCTAACTTGGGGTTAAACCTCACAGTTACTTTGTAGATATCCCAACAGAAAATAGAAGTTATGATGTACCATTGGAGTACAACTCCAATAGGACACTTTTTAATTAAGATAGAAAGCATGTGCCTGAGGAGAGGCAATTGTTTAATGAATCAAGAGAGGCAGACTGTTGCTTTTCATTGTGGATTTTATTTAACCTGTAGTCTACATTTTCAATAGGAAGAACAGTGAAATACACATTACTAGACTCTCAAACTTGGCAGGGCATTTGGGAGCCTTGGTGAGAAAAATATTAAGTAGATTTAATAGGGATAGCTTTATAATTGGGTACTAAAGACTACTCTTGTCAGAGCCAAGCTCTTTAGACTCCCTGCCACATATACTTGATACCCCAGGATAAGTATATGTTTGCCACAATGCCTCTGGAAATTTTAATTCTTAATTCATTTACAAGCCCTGCTCTCTGCAAAGCAAATAATAATAACAATAACTGCTATTAAATGAGTTCTACCTATATGCTAGGCACTGGGCTGTGTGCTATTTCCAGTCTCACAAGAATAAGACCAGTCATAAGACCTACACAATAGGTCTTATGATGCACCCTTTATAGGTGATAAGTCTCAGAAGTCCAGAATTTGCCCAAAGTCACACACGTAAGGTAAGGACAGAGATTACTTCCACTTGTGTCTCAGTTGATTCAGGGGATCTTTACAGATTTCTCCTCTCTTCTAACCCTATTTTGGCTTACAGTCCCCATCCTCTGGCTATATTACATCTAAATTGAAGGTTTGAAAATGACGTCCACCCTCAGAGAAATTGCTGTTGCTCTAGCCTTGGGGATAGCTTGCTTTCTTTTTATTGTTCAGGTTGAAATAACGAAGAGCTGGGGAAGTTGTGCATTTCACTTAAGCTGCAGCCTACATTTTCAATAAGAAATACAGCAAAATCCACATTCCTAGACTCTCCAACTCAGCAGGGCATATGGGGACCCTGATGAGATAAGCATTTGAGTGGGTTGAAGAAGATGTTTGAGCAAAGGAAAACTTAGAGATTGAAGCTTGACACTCCTTAATCAGAATAATATTCAAATCCAAAAAAAGTGGAGCAAAAATAAGTACTAACTTTGGGATAGAGTGGGAGAAGGAAACAATAAGATTAAAAAGGTTTTAGAAATACGAAGTAAGATAGAAGGAATGTAGGAGGTAATGAAGGTAATAGTGTGGTTGGCAGGGTGGAGTTTTGGTATAATTTTAAGTGTATACCTAATAAGATTTAAACATGAGCTGTCAGAGGAGTCATTTCTAGGTTAGAATAAGGTATATACAGAGACTCAGGATCAGAGATTTATTACTGTCTCTTAACTCCTTTTAAAATATTATATAATTATGTGGACTCCCTCTGCTATAGAAATTGACCTACCCTTCACAATAACATAGAAGTTAATCTTGTCCATGGTTATTCAACAATCCTGTAGCATTGACACATTGCCCAAGAGAAATTAGGCCTTATGTTTTTAGTGAGATTAATCATTGAGTTGGTTCATATATTAAATCAGTGAAGAAGTAGTATTTCTGAATCCAGTGCCTTTTCTCTCTGATTCTAGTGATGCATTAAACTGTTATCTTTACCCTTACAGGAGTGGGCCTATTGACTCTCAAAGGCAATTATAGATTGGAATGGACTAAAAGGTAAAGAGTACATGCATTGTAACCTATGAGTGAAAATGTATAATGTCTGTTTCCTGGGTTTCAACTATTAAGCAACATATTAAAAAATATTGTTACTGTTCACTCTAACCTGTGCAGGCTTCATTACTCTTGTAACTATAGATTTTTTGTCTGTTGGTTTGTTTTGAGACAGGGTCTCATTTTGTCGCCCAGGCTGGAGTGCAGTGACACCACCACGGCTCACTGCAGCCTTGACCTCCCAGGCTCAAGGAATCCTTTCATCTCAGCCTCCTAAGTAGCTGGGACAACAGGTGTGTTCCACCACATCTGGCTATTTTTTTTAAACTTTTTTATTTCTTGTAGAGACAAGATTTCACCGTATTGCCCAGGCTGGTCTGGAACCCCTGGGCTCAAGCAATCCACCCGCCTCAGCCTCCCAAAGTGCTGGAATTTCAGGTGTGAGCAACCGCACCCAGCCTGTAATTATAGTTTTTAAACTGCATAGTTGTCAACAATGCTCTGAAATTGATATTTGCTATAGAGTAACAGATGATTAGATTAGATAGATAGATAGAAATGGATAGGCAGGCAAATACATGAATGCATTTGTGTAAGTCTTTGTGATATGTGCATATTTTATTATTTTGATCAAATTTTGATTAACTAAGATATATCTAGATTTTAGAATTTTTAAATACTCATCTCCAGGCTCATATCTGGCTATTTGTCATCTTTAGAAGTTTTTAGTATTAAAATCTCTTGTGAATTACAAAATTAGCCCATGTTGCAACAATCATGAAAAAAATATTCAAAAGAGAAAACAAATAAACACTCTTGCCCCTGTGTCCCTCCATGCCTACCTACCAACCATCCCTACCCTGAGACAACCTTTTTTGTCTTTTTACTTCTTTGCATAGTCATCAGCTCAGGTTTGGGATAAGTCCATTTTTCTCAATGCCCTGATAATTTTAATGCTATTTTGTATCCATTTTTTGACAGAAACATGTTACCTCACATGTCCCAAAGGTTTACATGTATGCTCATGAAGTTCTGAAATTGAACAGCAAAGGGGTCCCTTTACAGTCTAGGAAGCCCTAGGAAGCTTCAATTTCTGTCACAAGAGCAATAGAATATAGGAGGAAATAAGTTCATCGGTTTTAAGTCTTCCTCCACTGACAATATAGAGGATGAGGAGACCAACTCTTCCCATGGTTAAAATCTGAAGAGGGTCCTGAAAGAGAAAAAATGTATAAATCCTTTGATCTCATGGATCTTAACCTCTGTGGGTTAATAATGTCATTCAAGCAGTCCGGAATAAAACATGTATTTCTTAACACTGCAAAGTAAGGTTACTCTGCACTCATTCTTATATTAGCAGGGTTTTTATTTTTTTAGATAAAAGTTGAAAAATACCACTCCATGCCACATAGATTTTCCTTTCCTTCCTGTTATTGATTATTTAGTTGCTGGACAATACACACACAATCATTAAAAGTTCTACAGAAAATCAGTGTTATTTTACTCTTATCCCTTTGCATAATTTTCTCATTGTATTTTCCACAATGCCATTTCCGAGCTTTTTGCCCACTGTGAAGACTCTCCTTTAATAAGCCCTGAAGCATCTATTGTACAGAGGCTTCTAAAGGTGCAGGTAAATATCTTTTAAATAACTTTATGCTCTGCATGAAATACCTGCAGGAAAGCCTAGAGATGACCACAGACAGTAAGATATTTGGCCAGATACTTAGAGAACGTACTTCACACAAGCAACAATGACTGAGTTCAGTTGAGGATGCGAGGTAAATGTGACTGGATTCCTGTCATCAGGGGCTCACATCTATTGTTCTTGGCTTATGGAGAGTACAACAATATAGCACTTGATATAAGTGGGGATTAAGGGTGAGTTGAGAAAGAATTAGGAAGACGATGCATATTTAAGAAAGTAATATGAACAGGAGGTAACATGGCTGGGCATTATCACATAAATTGGCAGTTGGAAAATATTTTCCACAGAGGGCAAGATAGAAAATATTTTAGCCTATGCAGTCCCTGTCATAACTACTCAACTCTGGTGTGTTCTAATTAAACTTCACTGACAAAAACAGGTGGCAGCTGGAGTTGGCCTGAGGGCCATAGTCTATTGACCCCTGACATAAATTACCACAGTTTCAAATTAGATGTCTGTTTAGAGGGTGATGCCATTAATAAAGAAGAAAATGGAAAGTAAGACAGGTTTCCTGAGGAAAAAAAACAATGGGTTTGAAATTAATAAATATTTTATTTAATATGAAAAATATTTCCTGAGCACTTCTAGGCATGAAATCCAGTGTCAAGGATAAGGAAGTAGACAAAATATGAGCTCCACTCTAACGGAACTTGCAATCTATCATACGATGTGGTAAGATTATAAGATTATATCATACTGCCATGGTTTTAAGGACATATTGTGTACCAGAGTAAGCAAGCCATGAACAGGGACTCAATGAAGCGCCTCCATTCAAATCACTTTAGTCCACAAAGCCACTCATGATTCAGTGAGTTGGGGTGAGTAGGGCAGGTAGAAAAATATGGCAGTGAGTGCTGGCAAAGCAAGGATAGGAGGACTTGATGAGTTTTGAAGCATGCAGTTGGGAATGTGATGAGTAATCCAGGCAGATCAAGGCTAAATTGTTATCAGTGGTGAAAATCATACTTATCCCCTTCAGTGGAGTAGTGGAAGTTGGAACAGTGCATAAAACTTTAAGTGCAACAATATCGTGGAGATATTGATGTTTTCGGTAAGCAGATCATCTACTTGAAACAGGGTGTGCTCTGTGTTCCAAAAGTTACCATTGTAGGAAGAGAAAAGGATGTGCCACTATGGTTTCCAGATGTTAGTGTTCAATCAGAAGAGTTTCCCTACATGTCAATTTTGTGGTTTTGATGAAGGAAGGGAATATAACTATCCCATTCCTAGAGAAGTTGAAAGAAAAAGAGAAATGTCATTATAATTATCCAGTGCAATGATTTGAGTATTTGAAAAATATGTAGACTCAGAAAATATAATGAAAAATAGAGATAATATTTCCCCCATGTTCACATATACGAACAAAAATTTCATGTAAATCCAGAGAATCAAAAATCTATTAAAAACTATTAATTCCCTAGAAATTTGCATATGAGAGTTTGAGAAACTCCACCCACAGTATGTCAACTGGTTTTCATAGTCATCTCAGTTGATCTTCAGACCACAGACAACAGTTGACATAGGTACCATTATCACTGCTGTGGAAAGATGAAGAAACCAAGGGCCACAGAGACTAAACTTGCTGGAGATCATCAGACAACAGTGTATTAGAGCTGAATCTCTGAACACCGTGATCCCATAGCATAGTGGAACTCACACTTGCCTTCATGCTCTAGTGGTCTACCTGCAATCTGTGAGAAAGAGAATGGAATCATTCTTCTATAAAACAATTTGTATGACATTTTAACTGAAGCTTTCCCAAAAAGAAAATACTTTCTTTGGTCTTAAATATTGGAAAAGTGTGGTAGCCTAAACAGCATGCTCCCTTTCCCCAAAAATATTTATATTCTAATCCCCAGAGCCTGTGAATATGTTATTTTCCATTGTAAAAGACACTTTGCAAATGTGATTAAGTTAGTGATCTTGTGATGAGGTTATCTGGGATTATTCCAGTGAGCCTGAATAAAATCCCCAGGCTTCTTTATAAGAAGAACACAGGAAGCTCAGGCAGAAGAGAGGGTAATCTGATTATAGGAGCAGAGATTGGAGTGATGTAGTCACAAGCCAAGGAATACCAGCAGCCTCTAAAAGCTGGAAGAGACAAAGCACAGGTGCTTTCCTGGGGCCTCCTGAAGGAACCAGTCTTGCCAAACCCTCCATTTTAGCGCCATAGGCCTCATTCCAGAACTGTAAGAGAATAAATTTGTGCTGTTTTTAGCCACTAAGCTTCTAACTATGGTAACTGGAAATTAATACAAAAAGTGAAACCAAACTAAGTAATATTATTTAATATAATCAAACGCCTTTTTTTTTCTGAGCTCCACAAGAGCAGGAAGTTTTGTATTCCAAGTACCTAGAAGACTGCCAGAAACAGAGTACATGCGCCACAAAAAAATAAAATAAAGCACCCAATTCTTGGTAGTGACATGGCACTTCATTTTAAATTTGCCAAAGACGGCCGGGCACGGTGGCTCACGCCTATAATCCCAGCACTTTGGGAGGCCGAGGCAGGTGGGTCACCTGAGGTCAGGAGTTTAAGACCAGTCTGACCAACATGGAGAAACCCCGTGTCTACTAAAAATAACAAAATTAGCCAGGTGTGGTGGCGCATGCCTGTAATTCCAGCTACTCAGGAGGCTGAGGCAGGAGAATTGCTTGAACCCAGGAGGCGGAGGTTGCAGTGAGCCAAGATCACATCACTGCACTCCAGTCTGGGCAAAAAAAGCGAAACTCTGTCTCAAAAAAAAAAAAAAAAATTGCCAAAGACAGGCAAGTTTAAAATGCAGCTAGGGGACCATTTCCACAGGGAGAAAAAAGAAATGTTTTAAAATATTGTTGGGAACCACAAAAACAACTATCTTAGCCACATGTCTGCACCAAAAGATGAAGAGGCAGGGAAAGCATTATGCAAATTTTAAGGTGAATTTATTAATGAATGAGCCAAATTCTTCCATACACAAGTACTTTCCTCATACGATCTTTTTTTACTTATAAAGGAAGTGATCCAACTTCAGTTCTAATAGATAACTATATTTTTCTTTTTCTGATTTGTTCTGATCATTCCTGCTATTCTTGTTGGAACTGGTCAGGAAAAGAATTGGGTAGAGGCAGCTGTGGGCAGAGGCTGCAGCTGAGAACCCTCGCAACCTGGAAGCTGATGTCTGCACCTCTCCACATCACTGAAACAAAGTAGGATGACCACCCCTCTTCTCTTTAAAACAAAAACTTTCAAATTGATCTTCTGTGGCCACTTTGCTTCCCTAGGGTTGTCCAATCTAGGGGATATAGGATAAAGAATGAAAACAAAATAAACTCAAGGGTCAGCTTTATTAAACACTTCTTTTTAAACCGTAATTATTCCAAAGCTTTATTAGTGAGGGCCCCCACATTTTGGTGCCTTAGTATAATTAACTGTATTATGTGCTTATACGAAGTCCAATGTAAATATTCCTAGTTAAGTAATCGGAGACCCAGGACTCCCCAGAGCCTTTAGGTCTTCTGTGGGATCCTGTGCATCTGGCAAGCAAACAGAAGAGAGAATCACACACGACATTTATATGAGTAAGTCTGAAAGTGATACATTCCATTAGGCAGAAATATTTCATGTGTCTACATACCTAACTGCAAGGCATGCTGAGAAATACAGTATAGCTACCTAATTAGGAAGTAGAAAAAATAGCTTTGGTAAATTCAAAGACTTTGCATAAGCTAGCCACTTCTGCCAACTCATTTCCTGTTATTCGTCTACTGATTTAGGTTGCTCCAGACACTCTGGCCTCTTTGCTGATCCTTAAGCATACCAAGCCATGGTCCTGCCTCAGAGCTTTTGTACAGGCTGTTCCTAGTATCTGCAATGCTCTTCCTCACTAGACAGTCACATGGCTTGCCCCCTAACTTCATTCAGGTCTCTGCTCAAAACCGCCTCTTTAGAGAGGATTTCCTTAACCTCTTATCCCTCAATTTAAAATAGCACCCTGTCACTTTCCAGGCCCTGACCCTGCTTTTTTTCTTTTATGACATTTATTACTCTCTGACATTGTGGCATACATTTATTTGTATGTTCAATTTTTATCTGTTTGCCACACTGGAGTTTAACTTCCAAAAGGTCAGAGATTTTTTTTATTGTTTCATTAATCATCATGTTTGCAGCACCTAGAACCTATTGCCCAGTACACAATAAAACACTCAGTAGGCATTTTATTTAATGAATTATGTTTCTTAATAAGCACTTCAAACATGTGCACATTGCAATGATTCTGTTTTCTGATGACCCAATCTTGAGCAGAGCCTGAATTACCCACTCTCTAAATTATCTCTGTTCATTCCACTTCCTCACCTCACTAACCCGTTTTTATCTTACATTTAAATCCTCATTTCAAAGATCCTCTCTTTTCCCAAAACTCTAGCTGCCCTGTGCCCTATAGAGCCTCATGCATAACTCATGCTTGTTTGGAAATCTGCTACAAGACCAGGGCAAAGCTACATATTACTCAAATTTGTATCTTCATTGCCTAATATACTGTCTGGCATACTGTCGAATCTTATTAAATGTTTGCTAGTCAGAACTTTTCAATAATTTTTAAGACTTCTTCTTGCTTCAGGAAATCAAGAAAAAAATTATGCAAACTTCCCTAAGCAGTTTCAGTGCAAATATAACAAAACATTATTTCCTCCATCATCTTCTGAATCACAAGAATACAAGCAAAATTAATCCTTGAATCATGTGTAATTAAAACCATGGCTATTAGAGCTAGAACATTTGTTTTAAATAAGTAATGTGAGTGTGTGTTATAATTGTTAAGGGTTATATGTGTACATTGTGGTACAATGGGATTCCTTGAATAGTTGATGTACACAACTTATTTGTATTATTTTTATGGATTTTAGAACATAACCTTATTTTAAATGACTGCAGAGATTTTAGTATTTTTTTCTATGAAACAGTGTTAGTTTTTAAATTCTGAATTATTTTATTATTGTATTCATGATCAGAGAAGACAGGCCTAATTACAACACTATTGCTATAGGGAAAAAGAACCCACTTCATACTGATATGCATTGTGATTCAACTTCTACAAACATGGAGATTTCCTATAGTAAATGAATAATTAGAGAGACAAGCCATTCCTTGAAATAACAAATTGAAATGATTTTCAATTAGATGATTAGAAAAATTAAGTGTTTTTGTTAACTAGATAGAGCTTTTTTGTATTTATCTTTCATGTGTATAAAAGATTTCCATAAAATCTGGTAGCATTTAGACAAATGTAATATTATCAGAGACACCTTCAATCTATATAGAATAAAATATATTATTTTTGTATCTAGATTTATGGATCCATATATATATATATTCTGTGTAATAGGCAACAGAAAAAATAGGATATAGAGAACCATTTTTTTGAGGTTCCAAATTTCTTTCAGGTACCATTCTAGAAGATTTATTGGGTAAATCAGACTTTCCATCTTCTACAATCTAGAAGGCACCACATTTGCAAAGAGCATAATTCAAGTCATACTGATTGAGTGGTCCAATTTCATCATAACCAGACAAACTTAACCAATCTGGGGCAAACTGAACACATTCATCAATCCATAAACATTATGCTTATGGCGAGTTCATTCATTAACTCAGTCATTAACAGATATAATGGTAGTGCTGAATGCCAAATCACTGTTTATTCTTGCTTTGTTCTCACACCCATTACAGAAAACAAAATCTAGAACTATATTTTAGTTTTAATTTATTTTGCTTTATTTTTCTCTTGTTATGTGATACCACATGTTTCCACCAGAAATATTTATAGTTCTGCATTGAAAAAATAATATCCTATTCAATATATGGCAGATTAGACTTGTCAAGAAGAAAGAACAAGAGGCCAACTGGTTGGCTCATGGGCTATTTTAAGTAGGGTTCCTTGGGGATGTAGTACCTGTGTGAGATTAACACAGGCCAGGTGTTTAGTTGTGTGTTTTGCTAAAGGCAATTCTATCAGTTCACTCCAAGTGTGATCACACTCTGGGGAAATTATTTAGACTGGAAAAACCTGTAAGAGAAGGACATGAAAACCAGAGTATCCATTTATTTATATAAGTTGACATTTTGGCAGGATAAGTGTCATTGATCAGGGTAATACAGCAGGGAAACTGAGTTAGAAATTAAAAGGTTGCTCAGTGAGCTCAGCCTAAGTGTAATGGTAGTTAAGAATTCTTAAAAAGTATTCCGTCAGACTAAACTAGTTGTTCAAATAATATTTTTAAGCAGCTTTATTGAGCTATAACTCACACACTGTACAATTCACCCTTCTAATGTGTACAATTCAATGTTTTAGTTCATCCACAGGGTTGTGAAACCATTACCGTAATCTAATTTTAGAACATTTCATCACCCCAACAAAAATCTCATACCCATTAGAAGTCAGTTCCCATTCCCTCTTTCCCCCAACCTTACTGCCCTAGGCAAATACCAATCTACTTTCTGTCCAATAGATCTGACTATTCTGGATATTTTATATTAATGGAATTCTGCAGTATGTGGTCTTTTGTGACTGGGTTTTTTTTTTTTTTTTAACTTAGTGTAGTGATTTCAAGGTTCATCCATGCTATAGCATGTATCAATACTTTGTTTCTTTTATTTCTGAACAAAATTCCATTTTATAAATATGCCACATTTTACTTATCCATGCATTCATCAGTTGGTAAATATTTGAGTTGGTTATTCTGTGTGGATATCAGTTATAATGTTGCCATGAACATTTATGTACAAGTTTTTGTATGGACATATGTTTTCATTTCTCGAGGGTATATACTCAGGATTGAATTGCTGGGTCATATGGTAACTGAAGTAGCTTCACCATTCTTCATGCCCATGAGTAATGTGTGAGTGCTCAGTTTCCCCATATCCTCACTAGCACTTGCTAGTTTCTAGTTTTTGATAATAGACATCTTAATGGGTATAAGGTGGTACTTTACACTTTATTATGGTTTTGATTTGCATTTCCCTGATGGCTAATGATGTTGAGCATTATTTTATGTGCTTATTGGCCATTTTTATGTCTTCTTTACAGAAATGTCTGTTGTCTATTTTCAAACTGGTGCATATATTAATATCATTATTTCACTCTTTTGTTGACAAATTATATATATATACTGCATTTTATGTTTCCATTCATCAGTTGATGTCCTGAACAGAATAAAAAGGCAATGGAAAGACAAATGTGCTCTTGTCTTGAGCTGGGATATCCATCTTCTCCTCGCCTTGGACTTTGGCACTCCTGGTTCTTGGACCTTCGGGTTTGGACGGGAACTATGCCACCAGCTTTCCTGGGCCTCCAACTTACAGATGGCAGATTATGGGAGTGCCCAGCCTCCATATTCACATGAGCCATCAACATCATACCTCTCTTTCATTATATCTCTGTATCTCCTAGTGGTTCTGTTTTTCTGCAGAACCCTGAATAACACAAGTGACTATGAGGAAAGGGAATTTCAGGAGGAGACAGGATGGGGCACAAATAACAAATTCGTGTCGTTGTGAAACAATATATTAGTGTGTTATAAAAACTACTATTGCAGGAATGGAACATGTAAAATTAGGAGCCGCAAAAGATGAGGCAGTAAGACAAGGAGCGATTCGAGTATCTATTATCCAATCAGTTGAACAAGCCTATGTTAAGAGTATTCCAGATGGAGACAATCTAAACACTCAACAATAGGGCATTGATTAAACGTACAATGGAATACTAAGTTATGGCCAAAAATTGATGCTGGAGAAGCCTTATTTAGTAACACATAGAAAGGGGTGGAGAGAGAAGAAGGGAAGGAAGGAAAGAAGAAAGGGAATAAGAGGGGAAGGGAAGCAGGGAGGAAGCAAGGAGTGAGGGAGCGAGCGAAGGAGGGAGAAAGGAGGTAATAAACAGGAGCCTGAGTTATACGCTTGCCATGATCTTCCAGAAATCCAGACACACTCAGGTAACATCAAAATGGACTTTAATGTGAGCCTTCAGTGTTTCTCCAGTGATTTTCTGGGAAAGACACTGCTATGGGATGATCCAACAACCTGCCTTCCTTCTCCGTTACCAACACAAGCTCAGTTTTAATTGAGGTAGCAAGATGTCTAGCCTAGAAAAAGCAAGGCAACACCATGGCTGCATGCTTGGTGCTTATTTCCACAGCTTCCTTGAGTGATCTGGTGACCACATGCTGGTCAATGGCTCTAGGGAAGGCAATGGGTTCTAGAAAATACATTTTCCTCCATGAAAGACAAATATATAAAAATATATATAAATATAAATAAATATATATATATATAATATATATACACAAATATACACTGTTGTTTTCACTGAGATTCTATTTCTTCCGGCTTTGTGTGCAGTTTGTAAAGATACGATTTTTAAGAAGATGGCAGCCTTCTTATAGTCATTCAGTGACAAGTCTGTTTTGAGTCCAGTACTGGGCAGAAGGCAGGGATATAAAAGAATTAGAAGTGATGGTCCCTGTGCCCAGAGAGCCTGTAATACCAAGTGTCAAGATGTGCACACACAAATTAACTTGAAAAAATTACAAAGCAACTTACAGTATTACTCAGTGCCAAGTAACTCAGAACCAATGGCAGCCCTCCAGAATCCACTGTTGGTAACTCTGTCCTGCCAATTCTTCTTGCCAATCCGGTTAAACTGATGAAGTTTTTAGGAAAGATGTGACATTTAGAGAAGATTCTAGTCTCAAATTCTTATATTTTAAAAATTCATTGCTGCTCCTGTTTAAACATCACTAACACTTTCACTTGGAAGGAAACACATTGTCCAAAAAGCACTGGGCTGGACATTGGATTTTAGTCTTCGTAAAGTCACTGAATAGCTGTAGGACATTGTAAAGGTTCACTTAAATATCTGGGATTTTGGTTCCCTAATTGGCAAACTGAGAGTAACAATTCAGTAACAAATATTTACTGAACATTTAATTAGTGTTGGACACTGTTTTAGGCAATAGAAATACAGCAATGAACTAAAGAGCCAAAGATCTCTATCCCACCGAAGGTAGACGTACAATAAGCAAATCTATACCAATCAAGCTGTAGTACTAAGTTCAACAGAAAAACATAAAGCAGGGTAAGGAGGATAGAAAGTATGCCAGGTAAGTGTTGAGGGGAGTTGCTAATTTATATAGAACAGTCAAGAAAGTCTCTTTGATAAGAGGCTGGCATTTCCTTTCCCACGTTGGGTATGTGTGCGTGTGTGTGTGTGTGTGTGTGTGTGTATGCACTCCCACAAGCACTGGTATGCTTGTCTAGGGGGAGAGAAGAGGAGGTCAAATGACTGAAAATACATAAAAAGCACTTAGTAAATTACTTGGCACTATGTGAACATAATGTATTATTACCATTGTTATCACTGTAGATTAAGTCTAAACTCCTTAGCTTGACATTTAAGATCCTTACAACACAACCTTCCAACCTACGTTTCTAGTTTTGTCTCCATTCCCCTGGATAAACCTAACTTGCAAATGAAATGTTCACTTCATCTACTTCACTTGTCAATTAGTTACATACCAGGTCAAGTCGCTTCTATTGTTTTTTCTGTTTAAATCCTTTATGATTTCATTTTTTATAAATTCTGTGTTCCCAATGAAATGACAAACTTCCATATATCAGTCTTTCTACAAATGCTTTGAGTACAAAAGGCATTCAATAGCATTTATTGATTTCGTTTGATGGACTGATTTAATGTGTATCATCACTCGGAAAACTATGACCCTGTTGAGAATTTGGTGCTGTACTCAATTCTGCATGAGTTTTGAATCACCTTATTCATCATGGAACTGTGTACTGTTTGAGTTGCAGAATTTTTAAAACCTTTGTATTGCTAAAGAGGTCCTTTAATTGTATTCAGGATGTCCCTCAAGGATCATCTCAGAGTCAATCAGACCAAAAGCAGCTCTACATCTTACATGTCTTTTTCGTGATCATAATCCTATGTGTCCTTTTCATGACTTTTTCATGACTTTGGGGTATTTCTTGCCAGTACTGATTTGTTATTGTTGTATCTTGAATAACTTTCCTGTGTATTTTTGAGCTGTAAAAACTTCCCAGCAGTCTGAGAAATGAAACAGCGGAGAAGGATGAATAAGGTCTAGTAGAAACTACAGTGTAAGTACTAAATGTGGTTTTGATAGGCAGAATAATGACCCTCCCCAGTGATATCTACACCCTGGGACCTATGAATATGTTACTTTACACGACAAAGGGACTTTGCAGATGTGATTAAGAACATTGAAATGGGGAGATTACTCTGGGTTATCCAGGTGGACCCCATGTCATTACAAGGGTCCTTCCAGGAGGGGTGCAGGAGGATCAGAGTTGGAGGAGATGAGGCAAGAGAAGTAGAAGTTAGAGTTCTCCAACCAAGGAATGCAGGCCGCCTCTAGAAGCTGGAAAAGACAAGGAGGTAATAGGTGATCCCCTCAGTCTCCAGAAAGAGTGCACAGCCTCTGCGGGCCTTTGATTTCAACTCTAAAATATCCATTTTCAGATGTCTGACTTCCAGAACTGTTAGCTAATGAATTTGTATTTTATTCAGTTAGTGGTACTTTGTTGGCAGCAACAGGAAATGAATACAGTAACATAGTAAAAACAGCCCTAGACAGAACTAGAGCTTGGTCACAATCTAGTCCCTACAACTCATATAATATATTCATTGTGTAATCTCAGGAAAATCACCCTATCTCAGTTTCCTTTCCTGTAAAGTGAAATTATATCTGCCTTACAGTGTTGTATAAAGACAAATAAAATTATTCACATGAGCACTTTGTAAAGGGTTTCATCCTATACAAATGTTAGGACTAAAATTTTGGCTTAGTTTGCTTAATGAGGGGGAGAACTGGAATAAAGACATCTGTGCTTAGCATATTTATGATATGAATACGATGATGACATAAATATTATGCCACAACCACTCCTGTAATAAAGATGTCCTTTGGGAAGCGGCCTAGTGTAGGGAAGACGACCCAGCTCCCTTCATCTTCAACCAAAATGAACAGGGCTAGCCCGAGAACCCAGACGCAGCCTGAGAATCCTTCTTAACCCACCTTCAGGAAGCAGCTATCAATTAACTACACCCGGCATAAAAGAAGAAACTTATTTAAAATCCCTGATCTAGTGGCTTAGAAAGTTTGATCTTTTGGCCAGTAGCATGGGCATTACCTGGGAGCTTGTTAGAAATGCCTATCCTGGGCTGGGTGTGGCTCACGCCTGTAATTCCAGCATTTTGGGAGGCCGAGGCGCGGGGATCACCTGAGGTCAGGAGTTCCAGACCAGCCTGGCCAACGTGGAGAAACCCTGTCTCTACTAAAAATACAAAAAGTAGCCGGGCGTGATGGTGGGCGCCTGTAATCCCAGCCACTTGGGAGGCTGAGGCAGGAGAATCGCTTGACCCCGGGAGGCAGAGCTAGCATTGAGCTGAGATCACACCACTGCACTCCAGCCTAGGAGACTGAGTCTCCGCCTCAAAAAAAAGAAAAGAAAAGAAAAGAAAAGAAACTAAAGAAGCGTTTCTTCAGTCCCTACCCCAGACCTATTGGATCACAATCAGCATTTTAACAAGACCCCCTAGGTGAGTGCTGTGTACTAGTTGAGAGGATATATTTTGGATTGGTTTGAATCCCAGCTGAGCAGGTTACTACTGTGCGACCTCAAGCAAAGTGTTTAGATCATCTAAGTCCGTTTCCTACTCCACATAGTGAGGCACCTCAATGGGTTGTAGTAAGAATTAAAGAGGCTGAGGCTGTATGTAAGGCATTTTGCACAGAGCCTTCCAACAAATACCCAGTTAATAATGAAACTTTTTTCATCATATCATTTCGCACCATCTACAGCTGCTAACCATACTACACATCCATTCAGAATTCTGGAGCTGCTCAACAAGGACGATTTCCAAAGCCCACAAAGCCCTCCAAGCCCATGGGGTAGGGGGAAAGGGGTGGGGACAGGAACACTGTCAGCAGTGCCTCTCGGAATACGCAGGATACTGTACATTTTGCAAAACATATTACTCATCGGATGATCTTGCTTTCAGATCTTCACTGCACGTGGCTTTACTGGAAACCTTCTGCTAGAGTCTAGACTCAGTCATGGAGTCTGGTGACCTGTGGGAGGGAGCAAGGGCCAGAATGCTTGTTAAATCGCTCTGGGCCCCCAGCCCTCTTCCTTAATCCCTTCTTAACTTTCCATCTATCTCTGGTCTCCAGGGGTGCAGAACTGCAACCCACCAGCCCTTTCCCAGCTCCCCGGCCCGGCGCTCAGCAGCCTGGGCTGCAACACTTTCCCCCAGGACCGGGAAGGCGGGGGAGGGGGTTTGGAGGGGGCGGAGCTCGGCCTCCTGCTGCCGCCGCTGCTGCTGCTGCCGCCGCCGCCGCCTGCAAAGCTGTCGCCCCTCTCTCGGATGCTCAGGCTGGCCAGCGCTGGACAGATGGGTGCACCCCGGGCCTGACGGATGAACAGTCGGGCAAGTGAACTCTCACCTCCAAACTGGCTCTGCGCCCGGCTGGGGCGGCGGCGGCGTCTGCAGCCCCGCGGTGGGGGCAGCCCCCTAGGTCTCCGCCAGACTGCTGCGCGCCTCCTCTGCTCTTGGCATAGTAATTTCAGTTCCTGAACGCACGGAGCTCGCTCCGGGACCGGGCTGAGAAGGACCTCAGCTCGCTGGCCCGCCGGAGCCATCGGTGTGGCGCCGAGAGACGGTGCTTGGGATATGCGACGGGGAGCCCCCGCCACAGCGCAGGCAGTGGCCCCGCCGCGCCGCGGAGCCGGGCAGAGCAGGTAGGAGACCCGCGGCCGTGGGAGGAGACGCCCCCTGCGCACCTACGCCCGGCGGCCAGCGCGGGGGACCGGAGCCTGGTGGTGTCCTCTGGAGGGATGCGGAAGGGATTCGATCCCACATTTTGCCCAGGGATCCTTTGCCTGTTGCTCTTGTCTCAGTCCCATCCTGCGCTCTAGGAGGGGCAGTCTTTCTGGCAGGTGATCAATTTCTCTGCAAGGTCATTGCTCTCTTAGGCTCTGGCTTTGAAGGTAAATGGGAGAAGACGCCTGCTGATCGTGGGCAGGGGGATTTATAATCAATCCGGTCTGCACACTGCGAATATTCGAATATGGGGGGGGGGGGGTGTAACATTTATCTCATTTTCCTATGCTTATCCCCTTTAAGGTCAAAACACCATAGAAATATATATTACATATGCATTTATATATGTGTGTGTATACACACATACATACATTCGTATGTATATAGGTTTTCTTGAGGTAGGCAGAAAGAAGAGGAAGGGCGGGCAGGGGTTGATAAAGGGAAATCGTTGTAGAGACCTGTTCACTAATAGAGGCGAACTTTGGAACCACATTAAATCAGGGTAGAGACTAGAGGTGATAAACAGTTCTTTCAAGATGGGCTTTAGAAGAGGTCTGAAGGAGCCTGTCAGCCAACACACACAGATCTTCATGCTCTCCAGGCAGATGGAGACGATGTAAGCAACATTTCAGACGCAACAATGGATAGTGAAAGAGGAAAAAAAGGAGAGGTACTTAATATGCCACTGGGAAGTGATTTTTGGGTGGTGGGAAGGCATTGAATCCAGACCAGGTTTCAAGGGCTTGCTGGAGGGGCGTTGGGAGAAATCACCGCTTGGGGTGTAGACAGTTCAAGGTTAAGACGATGTGAATGTCCACAAAGCAGCCGAGGAGATGAGCAAAAGGCCTGGAGGGGGAGGGGAGAAACGGAGCTCTGAGCAGTCACTCAAGAAGCACCCACCTTTGAGTAAGGTGTCTTCTTCCTCTTGGTTAAAGCAGTACTTGGATATGCGCCATCTAAATATTTTCACAACACATTTGTTTAAAGATCCATTGGACTATGTTTTTACTTTGTTTTTGCAAGGTATCTGGGTCATGGTGGGACTGGAAGAAACTGAAGTGTTTACAACACCAGCAAGATTTGGAAGAGAGGGTTGATTAAGGCTTAGCTTCATGAAATATTTACACATCTCCTGCGTGGGCTTTTGTTTGCTCTTGTTGGTGCTGCTGCTTGATAATGCTTTGAGTGTACTTCTCTCGTATGTGCTTATTTTCCAGTTATAAACTATTCTTTCTTTTCCCATTGTGCTCACCATTGGCCTGCCCTGAGTAACAATTGTGGGAATAAAGGTACATGAGTCACAGCCCAAAGCAGAAAATCTCTGCTGCTATCTGCAAAAGACAGGAGTTTGCATTAGAGAATGTTCTTTTGAAATAGAAGCAGGAAGAACATTTTTTGAGTTTTTGTGTGTGTTTAGTTTTTCAAGTTTTGTGTGTCTTTAATCAGGGGAATAGGTTATTGACTCAAAAGAGAAAAAAAAACCCAGTAATTGCAATTGCAAGTCTAGATGTTATATGATTGAAATTTATTTTGGAAACAGCAGAGGAACTCATGGAGAGCCATGTACAGTGTATTGTGGTGTGGTGAGCCTTCACCTAATCACTAACTAGACTTCTGCGAAAATGATTAGGACAAAATCACAAGTGCATCAGCTTCACATGGGAAGTAGAGGACTGAAGCGTTATATGAGTCAGATCAGTGTCAATTGGAGGGCAGGCTGGATTCCAGCAAGCTGTTTTGAAATTTGAGTGTTTTAATTGCCTCAAAAGAATTGCCCAATATGCTTAATTATTTGTTCCTGCAACATTTTCTTAATTATGCCTCAACATACTTAAAAGACTATATTTAGATCTAGCTATCCTTCGCCGTTTGAATTTCCAGTCGCAAAATCTGCAGCCTGCAGGAAGCATGGAAATATTGGTCCTGGAATCACAAAATTATAAAATATTGGGCTCAGAGAAGGAGGACACATTATTCTAGCCACAGCTCATATTTGAGCTCTTTCATTGGCAGCTGCTCCTGCCCTTTATGCACTCATTTATTCACTTTTTCGTGAATATATGTTGATATATTTAATCCTGGACTAAACATGGTCCTAGATTGTGGAATAGAAGAATAAACAAGACATAGTCTCAGCCTGCAAAACTTGGGAGGGATACTGCCAGCAACCGCTGGTGGAGTGCCCTGACGGGGTGCTGTGGAGGCCAGGGTAGAGGTGGAGAGAATAAGGAGAGTTTCCCATGGACCTGAAAGATGAGAGGACCTAGTCCAGTGAAGAGGCGAGGAAAGGACATTCCTGGTGTAGGAACCAAAATAAGCAGAGACCAAGGAAAATACGCAGCTCCAGGTGGTTGAAAAACAGTGTGAGTACATAAAGATGGCAAGATGAGAATGGAGAGGGCAGCAGGATCCACCTACAAACTGAAGTCCTAAAGGCCTGCCAACTCATCTGGTCAGTAAACCATTTTATCAGGGTGACTTAGGTGAATGCATTCATTTTAAGGGTCTATGGTATTCAGATTACCCAAATTTATATTCTTCAAATATCTGAAAACTGTATTTACCTTAATTTACAATAGACTGCTTAAACGGGGAAAAGTCTTAATTCTTTTTGGCTCAAATATTTCATCCACAAATGTCTACCACCTACTTTGCATATTAGAAAAATAAGAGAGAGAATGGGGGAGCAGAGGTTTGAATTTTATACAAATGAGTTATAAAAACTCAAGGATTCTTATTTTTATGAGAATAGAATTCAGGGGAAAAGAATTACAAATAGTATATATTCTAAGTATTTACTTGTCCTAGATGACTCCAAGAGGCAAATGTATGATAGCGTAAAAAACAGACTGAACAAACAAGTAACTCAGAAACACAGGCTAAAGAGACCCCAAAGGCCACATACATTTTTAAAAATTATTTTTTAAATGAGAGAAATAGTACAGTAATCCCACGGTAATCATTAAGTGCCCTTCAAGAATGGTGCTTCACACTGTGAAGTCAGTTTAGTGGGTCCGATCAGCATTTTTATTTTTGAAAAATAAAAGACTGAAACAGAAGAGTAAGTATTGTTCATGAAATTCCTTAAATATATATACATATATGTGTGTATGTGTGCACGCCTGCATAATGGACTGTGATGTAAAATGTATACCTCATTATACATTATGTTCCAAAAAGTCTGAAAGCTCCTGCTTTAAGTGATACAAAGAAGAGATGCTCCCAGTTTGCAAGATGCCAAGAGCCGACCAAGAGATCTGACAGATCTGATAGACAAGCATTTTCTGCAATATTCTGAATAGCATAATTGCCTGATTGAGGAAGGCAAGACTTATGATTTACCGACTGCATGGCAGTAAAGTCAAAGAGCAAGATCCTTGGGTACTGAATTAGTCTGGAAAGACTTCAAGGAGGAGGGCAACCTTGAGTTAGTTTATAAAAGACGGATGGATCTGGATGGGCAGTGAGGAAGGGGTGCTGATTTTGTGTCTATAGAAGGAGGAAGCAAAGAATGAGTGGAGTAATGGCAGTTATATTGAAGAATCATTAAGAAAAGAAAAAATAAGTATCAAGTTGGGAGAAGAGAATTGCAGTAGAATTTCTGATGGACTGAAATATTACATGAGTTACTTTTTAAAAAAGTAAAATTCATTGTGTATATTTAAGGTATACAACATGATGTTATAAGATATATACATTGTGTGTGTATGTGTGTGTATATATATAGTAAAATGGTGACGGTGTCTGTAGTGGAACCAAATAACGTATACATCATCTTTTATATCTACTACTTTGTATCCTTTGACCTGGATGTCCCCTTTTCCTCCCTGACCATTTTCACCCGGTAATCACTGTTCTATTCTCTATCTCTGTATATTTGACCTTTTTTGAGTTGTTAATTATTTTATGACTAAGATCTATTTTCCTAATACTGCTACTTTAAGAAAATCTAGCCAGAGTGGCCATAACATCATAAATCTGCCATTTCCTGCCATCTTTTTATTTGTTTTGCAGTAATTTACTGGTTAGGCCTTGTTCAGTTGAATCTTGCTGTTGAACTATTGACATTACGATATACACCACATTGTGGCGTGATTATTTCATTTCTCAGAATGCAACTACAATCATTGGCACAGAAGGCAGAGGTGGTCATGTGAGGAACTGACAGGCTGTGAAGATGAACCAGATCGCTTGGTAGCCATGAGCTCCTGAAGGAAGGGCAGCATCTGCCATATTTTCTTTTCGTCAGTTGCTCCGTGACTTGTCCGTCTTCTTAGTTCGATATTTAAATATGTTTGTATGCATTTTTAGACATTTTATTCTTGTGTTTTGCTGTCCCCTAACAGTTATTCTGAGGAAAACAGTTATTCTGAGGAAAAGTTAGAGAAGAAAACCTTTACTTGTGTTCCTGAACATTTTCTTGGTGGGCTTCATTCAGCTCTCGCTGTCTTTTCTCTGGAATAGAACAATTTTGTGATATTGACACCCTTTTAAATGAAGCTATGCCTTTAAACAGAAAAACAATGCCAGTTAATTCAGAGATTCATCTGCTTGAATTAGTTGGAGTGCAACCAAATATGGAACTTTGCTTTAAAAAAAAAATTACTTGGACCTCTTTCTTGTCCTTATCAGCGTGTTCAAATTAGTGATAAACTAACTTTTTTCACATAAGCATCAAGTCTGGAATAATAAAAACATTTAGAGTCTGCATTTGGATTGAAATTCTGAAATTACTGAATTTCAGGGAGAAAATGTATATACTCTTACAATTTAAATCACGTACTGTCTTGAATGCCAGTGAGAAAAGTTTTCACAGCTTTTTAACTGGGCATATTGGAGTTGGCAACATAGTAACAGCTTTCTAATTGTTCATGTCGGTAATTAAATTATTGGCTTTATTTTGAAGCTAGCAGCATAATCTGGGACCCCAATTATTATTACCAGGCAGTTATAAATGACCTTAATCTGAATCTGAATCTGAATCTGGAGGTGGGGCTTAGAAATCTGTATTTTTATGAAGGTCCCAAAAGGATTCCAGTACCCAGATTTGGAAACCATTGCCTTTATTTACAAAGAAATAAAATGATTACAGATGAGTCCCAAGGAAGTTAATAACTGTTTCTAGTCACTAATAGAGCTGAAGCTAAAAATCCAGAACTCTTCTTTCTAATTCCCCATTAATTCTTGGCTAAGGGGAAAATGACCAGGACCTGAAGACAACGTCCAAGAGTCCTCTCCATGGTGAGGGAGGAGAATCAGTTACTATGCACCCCTTCCTCCAAAATTGAGAGTCAATTCAGTAAGTCTGCCTAAATGACAATGCCATGATCTCATCTCTGTCCCAAGGGTCTAGTGTAGCAGAAATATCGTGGGGAACAGCTGGGTGATCCAAGACAAGACAATTTATTGGCCTTACACACCAGATTCCATTTAAAATTTTTAATTCTTGGATCCTAAATAGTGCGGATATCAAGCCACCTCTAGAAGATTGGTTTAGTCAGGATTCACAGCCTTGTGACTCTTACAGAAGCAAGAGAACCCTAAAAAAAATTCCAGAGGCTAGAGAGTAAAAACTCACAGTGTCAGGCATCTCCGGGGACCTCAACATTGTTGCTAATTCAGTAATGGACAGACGGAGATCTATCTCCAAAGCTCCTTTGACAATCACATTTGCATCTGTTAATTTTCTGGAGGAAAAAAGAGTTACAGAGAATTTTTTTAAAACTTGAATTGCAAATAGTCCATCCAAGTGGGAGATCTGGTTTATGAAGAATAATCAGATGCTTTATGTTAATAGATTCCTGATTGTTTTTCAGAAATCAGTTGTTAATGATTTCTAAATAGTGTAAAGTTAAAATAACCGTATTGTGTCTATGGGAGACTCCTCTCTTTCTTTATAATGTATAACTTTGGTTAAATGAAATGCCTGAGGGAGTAAAGTGTTTGTGTGAACTATATTTTCTGAGTAATCAGAGCATTTTTTGTTTCAATTCTTGTCGACAGTTTTTCTAAAATGTAACAGCCGGCAAATATTATCAAGATTCAAAATTTTGCATTGCCTCTGTGTCTTTATTCTGAATTATGACTGTATAGGACAGATACGCTGAATATAACATAGAAGTTTTTCTTGTATTTCTTCCTTTTTACTCTGTAATGTGAATGTGCTTTCTCAGCATACATTGAAAAAAAAATTGTTGTTCAAAAATGCAAAAGACATTTGACTCGTTGTGAGTTCCACTTTCCTGGAGTTTGCTCTCTGCTTTTGCCATGACATCACTTTGAAACGCTCATTCCTTCACTCCACATTAGTTTCTCAATCCACTCAAAGCATGGCTTACAGCTCCGTGATTGCAGCAAAACTTTCGTAATCCTTAAGACCTGTTTCTAATTTGTTTCATACGTAGCATGATTCTTAAATTTATACTTAGTCGTATTGTTAATTAAGCATGCCTTTCTTTGAATTTTTCTACAAGGTATTTCTCCCTGAAAAATGCAGGTAAAAATGAAGCAGCTAAAATTTTAATTGTTAATTAAAATTAACAATTTTAAATTCCAGTAAAAATTTTAGTCAGGGCTAAAGTTAGTAAATGCATATTCGTTTTCACCTGCATCCTTGGTTGAGTAAAAATTGCTTATGACAAGTGGGTATGGATGATTGTTCTTATTTTCATGTCGAACATGTTCTGAAAACAGTCAGAGAGCAGAAGTCTATCATTGTCAGGGTAAGGGGCTGAGCTCTGATTAAGTGAGTGAAAATGCACTTACAGTCTCCTTTCACATGAGGGATTGTCTACCCAAGTGGATTCTCAGAGTAGAAGAAAGCTTTGCTGTGAGCATCTGAGACACTTGGTACACTTCACTTTACTTGTCGGGGCCTCAGATTTGGAGATGTACGTACCAAATCAGAATTGAAAATTGGCAGTCTGTGGGCCCAGCAGGAAAACTGTGACCTTCAGGTATTTATTTTTTAATTAAGCCATTGTTTAAACATCAGATCTATTATAAAAAAAAATGAAGCCCTCACCCACATTCTCTAGGCTGGAGCTGAACAGCAATATATATGCTACTTCATTATTTTGCTGTAGTCCCCACTTCTCAATGTCTCACTGACATTGAGGATTTATATAAGTCACTTGTGCCTAACAGCTTCACTTCGTTGTGTTACTACCTCAAACCTGTAGGTACTGAGTCTGTAAAGTCTGGACTACTTAGGTGTTCTCTAAGTACCATTGAGCTCCAAAATGCTATGACTATACTCATGAAATGGATGTGTCTACAAAGCCGAAAGGTAATGCACCAAATATAGTTAACCCCCGTGAACCATAGTGAGGGTCTCAAAATTTTACAATATCAAAATATGTAGAGTCTGTGAAAGTTTAATGAATTAAAATTGAGTTAACGTAGTCTGTTAAAGAATAACAGAGTTTTTCATCTGTGTACTTGCTTGCTTTTTACTGCACCACGAGTGGCGAATAAAAAATATTAGCAGTTTTAACAATAATGTAATTTATTTTTTCTTTACCGTAAAGACCAACAACTGAGATCTCACATTGGATTGCTTTATGTACTTTTAAATGCACCATATCTTTATCTTATGTATAATTTTTAACATATAGGCCAAACTTGCATAGATAGCTTCCTGAAAGTCCAGAGTATATCTCAATCTTTCAAGTAATGCTGCATTTTATTTAGCAGGCCTGGCAGTTGAGATGAACTTTCAGGAGTAGCATCAACTTGTGTCCCAGCTTGTATTTCTGTATAGCCTAGAAATGCTCAGTTATTGATTGCAGTAGGCAGTGTTTGCAACCCCTCTCTGAGGCTAGGCAGATCACTGCACAGTCTGGCCACTTGTGCTATGTTAATATGGCTAAAAAATGAGATGACTGCATCAGGGTTGATTTATTCATGTTGCAAACAAAGACAAATGCCCTTTTGAGGCAACAAGATGGAAAACTCAGGCAGATCTCTTCGATAGGGAAAGCTGTCTTCCCAGCGCTCTGAAATCTCTCATGCCTTCTCAACTTCTGCTGCCACTTTCCTTCCTCATGCACACTTCGCGGCATACCACCCCCACTTCGTGCCTCCTACTTTATTTCTAAAAACATCCCCTCATCTAATTATTAATCCTAAAGTGTCGGTGCTTCAGCAACTTCACTTAAAGACAGTGCCGAGAATAGTACCGATCGAAACGAACAGAGGACACAGTGCCACATTGACTCTGCGCTTTCTTTGGAGAGAGTGGCATTTCCTTATAGAATGGTGACCGTGTTTAAGTATCAGGCGTCCTGTCACCTAAAATGAATTGATAATATATAAAAGACCATAGGTGTTAAAAGTCTTTAGAGATAAAGTTATTTTTCTGAAAGTGCCATTTAAAACACAAATTTAGTTCACTGAAATGTTTATGTTCTCTTATGAAGAAACTGTTCTGCTATTCCCCTGGTGGCTATTTTGATGTTTAGAACTATAATGATAGGTTTTTTAAAAATCCTCCCTGTGGGGTTTGTGGCTTTTGAGTGATGAAATCTGAGTGTCCGAGAGGGAGGGAAAACGTTAATAACCTGAGCTGGACTGGATTGAGGGCATCTCAGCTCCTTTTACTTTGCAGATTGAATCAAAGCTTTCCTCCAACTGGAAATAGGAATTTATTTAGGAGGTGAGAGATAGAATGTGAAATGGGGTTGGCAGAAGGCCCTGGTTTAAGAAAGGTGAATTCTTTGGATCATTTAATAAATCTGTATCAAGCACTTTAGAGATATATATATATATGTGTGTGTGTGTGTGTGTATCCCTGTTCTGTGTGCTAGGGGCTCAAAATTGAATAATACATAGTCTGAACTCTCAAATAATTCCCAGATGATGGGAATAAGCTTAGTAATAAATATAGTTCAACAAAATTAGAATGAGCTCTTTTCCTGGTCATGATCTCAGAGAATTCCCCTGGTAGCCTAACAACCTGGGTCCCTCCTCTGTCCTAACCAAGAAGCCCTGTACCTCTTTCTTCCTTCCTGTATGCTGAGCAATTCAGCTTCATTTCCGTTCCTCTTCACAGCTTCACCACCTGCTTGCCACACCTGGGTTCCTTTCCTCCCTGCCAGGCTAACTTGAAAAGTATATGTCTTTCCCATACTCCACTTCCTTAATGTTGTAGAAAATAAAGTCACAGACACGTGCATTTTTGACTTAATGCTATTAAAAACAACTAAGAAGCAGAGGGTAGCAGAAGTGACAAAAATGGAACAGATATAAGATGTAGAATTCTTATTAAGAGTCTGCTGGTCTGTGTACTACAAGCAATTTCTTTCTCCTGAGGGTACCAGAACCTCAGTGTAACTTCATTTCCATCTTCTTTCCTATTCAAGAAAATATCCACACATGCCAGTGAGATGAGTGAGAGTGACATTATTATAGAAATAACTTGATTTTTGAGGTTAATATAATTCATTAGAGAAAACGGCTCTAAATTATACTTTAATAAATAATTTGCTGTCATTGGTGCTTTATCATTGCTCATAAACTCTCTGTGATACACGAGTGTATTTTAAGACTGTTTAACGGCCACTGTTTTAGATAATTGCTTAGACTCTCAGGAAGCTCTTCCACCGTTGGGGAATGATCTTGAGTCAGATCAGTGTTGGGGAATGTACCCAGTCCAATGGTACTCTAAATACCCAGCTGTTTACATAGCTGCTCTGTGAAATACCCCATGCCTTCTTGCTGTCTTTTTATCCTGAGGAGGTGCTCACCACTCTCCATTGGTCTCCCTCTCCAGGGCTTCAACTTTGGAAGTTTAAGTGGTAATTCATGCCTCTGGAATGCCTAGTAAGTGATTCCATCTCTGTGTATTTTCCCCGACTGGGAGGAGAGCCTCCTTTGCTTTGGAGCGCAGAGAATGGTGGTGTAGGGGAAATAAAAGAAATGGAGCCTCCATTGTAGAATTAATGATGATGAGTGGAAAAGAATGAAACACCAACTAAACGCATGCAGGAAGAGGGTTTAAAATTCATTAAAGAAGGAACAAGAAATAAAACAAAACAAACAAAAAAAACACTTGAGGCACTTTGCCATCTTGATTCTAGAGCATAAGAGAACCCTAACACGTGTATCCGTATATATCCATCTACTTTCCAAAGGAAATGGGTGAGGGTTAGACTACAGATATGTAAAAATCCTTCAAAATTTTATTCTTCAGGCTTATCTGCCACTGGCATCTTGCTAAAACCACTTCTCCTTTAAAGAAATCTCTGAGGTTTGTACTATTAAATAATAGCACATTAATAATTCACCATTCTAGAGATGAGGAAATAGATAACTTGCCCAAAGTCCCACAGATGGTAATGGAGCTGTGTCAATTCAGTTGTCCAACTTCAAAGGCCGTGAGCTTCACCACTTTGCTGCACTGCAGGACTCTGTTGGTGATGCAAATCACAGTGGGTCAAAATGTAATGACTCAGTACGATTTTATGAACTTCTGTCTTCTATCTTGGATTTCATCTTGTGTTGCCTAAAAAACAAATGTGAAAGCTTCTAAATCAGCAATAAGACATTAAAAAAAAAAAACAGGATGAGTTCAAGGACAGGTATTTTAGGTTAAAATTTTATAGAGCATTGCATAGGTGATAAAATTGGCAAACATAACTTTTTATCAAGATACCAGGTAACACGTGTGTTCAGCAAACAACATTTCTTTGTTTCTCAAAAGAAAAACCAATTGCTTTTCTTATGACACATGTGCGTGCACACCCACACACATACACACACACACACACACACAAACAGAAAAAACAAACATGTGTCTTTGTTTAACTGCCTATGGACTTTGGACCTAGAAACTATTTATAGAACTAGTGTTTCCGTGATTGATGTTTTAATCATAGACATTCATTTACTTATGAAAGTTAAGCGATTCCTTATTATAGCTTACAGCTAAGTGTTCTCATTGCAAATGGAATACTAAAAAATAAAAAGGTAATCCACGCACAGGAGGCCCATTTGAGACAATTCCTTCTTAAAACTATAGTTCTAATGAATTAATGGTACTTGGTAGGAGGATGAATATACCTGTCTGTCCATTTGGAAGGTGAAAATCCAATAACTGAAAAAAGCCATGATTTCTGCCTTAGTTTTTGAGTTCCTTAATAAACGATTGATTTTTTTTTTTCTAGTAAAAGAAAATGGACAGAAGTCACCTAGAGGCATTAGTCTTATAACTGGATCCTTTGAATCACTCTGGAATATCTTTACCACCTCATGTCATTTCAGAATTCAAACTCTTTGTTCCCGGAGGTAACACAGTAGAGGGCACTGCTTTTCAAAGTGCAGATTTCCGGCAGCGACCTGTGAGAGGATTTTAGGTGGCATACAGACTTCCTTTTGATTTTAATACTTATGAATTTATTTAAATATAGAAATATGTTCAGAACACATTTCAAAATATATTTTTAAAAATATATGCTATGAAAAATAATATAACCAATACATCAAACCTGTAATTTCACAGATATTATTTTTTAGGACAAGGCTAATGTTTTCAACCAGTGCACTAGTTAAAGTTAATTTAATGGAAAATTGAGTTAAAAAAAAAGTGGTTTAGATAGGAAGCACATGAGGCTAAAATCATGAAATGGGTACACAAATGTCACAGTCCCTGAGAGTGGTACATGAAGTCATTTCATTGCCCATGGCACCTCAGGTTCTCTCTAGAAATGAGAGGGCTGGTCCAGAAATCCCTAAGATCAATTCTAGCTCAGATGCCCCACCACTTGTTTTTTTAAATCTTACTTGTTTTCTTCTTCATTCATGGGCTTATTTTCTGAATTTTAGGCCCCTTCTGCCGTTGTTGGAACCCAAACGGGCCCTTCTTATCTCCCCCTCTTCATCATCACCAAGCATGTATGCCTTCATTCATTTACGCATGTAGTCATTTAGCCCTACACCCTAGGGAGAGCTTATGGACTAGGTAATGTGGGCATGCAAGAAAGCTACAGAGTTCTAGACCTCTGACTTCTGGGTAAAATGAGTATATTTGTCTATGTTTCACGTTGAAGTTAAAGCTGTTGAATGAAAGGCCTGGACTTCTGCCATCATTTTGTCTTTGCAGTTCTTGAACAACTGAGAGATCTTCAATGGAAGTCCCCTTCATTGATAAAATGCATTATCAAGGCTCATGTTACAAATTTAAAATGTGTGTTGAGGTCCGTATGAGTGCATAACGTGTGAGAATGGAAAAAAGGGGGTTCTACATTTCATAGCTAGAAATGTCTAATTCTTGGGTCGTTTTGAATACAAAGGGAAAAAATTAGTACTTTCGTTATTTTGGAGTAGCTGTTAATACATCTTTGATCTGTTAGAAATCTTTATACGTCTGAGTCATATGAGGAATTTTAACACTTGTCAGTTTTTTGGGCTACATTGAGAGGGGAATCAAGTTTCAATACTGCTTATTGCTTTTTCATATAATTAAACTCCGAACACGTGGTTAAGGTATATGATTATTTTTCCTTGGGAATTTGTCCTTGAGAAACATTGTTAAGATGTTTTACAGCATTTGAGTGTGGTGAGTATAAATTGTCACAAACATTTATGTGATGTCAATGGAACTGTTTTATGCTTGCCAGCAATTCATAAGATTTTGCTATAGTGGTGAAAAGGATATAGCAGTGGTTTCCTGCTGGAGTTTCTATATAATAGTGAGAAAAGCATCAGAGGATGTAGTTGGTTGTGGTTGTTTGCTCATACCCTGCTGCTCTTTTCTTTTTTGTAAAAAACAGGAAGCTGAAATGTGTTCTTTACTTAGTTCAACTGATGTTTAATAAGGACTTATCTGTGTGCCAGTATGGGAGGATGTAAAAATGAGAAGATGCATCTCTGCCTTTAAAGACCATAAAATCTTCAGAAATTATGTAAAACATTAGGAATTTAAGTAAAAAGTTCGAAGTGCTTCATGGCAATATTTGTTCATTCTCAATGCACATACATTATGATAAAAATTGATTAACTGAAATTGGTTTCAATTTTCTTTCTTAGAGGAGGTGTGTCTCATTTTGTTGGCAAGGCTGGTCTTAAACTCCTGGGTCAACTGATCCTCCCACCTTTGCCTCCCAAAGTGCTGAGATTACAAGTGTGAGCCACCATGCCCAGCCTGTTATCGAAATGTTAATGTTTAGATTTCATCATGAGTGATACAACTTTCCAAGTGTCACATTAAAACATATTTCAAAGAAACAGCTAATTCACTCAAGTAGTTTTTAACTCATTTTTACACTGAAGTTCAAATTAATTGTTAGTTTTTCTGTATTCTCTGGTTATGGAGCAGATTCCCAATTCCTCAGCTTACCAGTTTTGAGAGGAATTGTGTGAAAGAGCATATTCCAAGTCCCTATTCCCAAAACAAGAGAGAATAAAATAACATACTTAGGCTCAGTACGTTAGTACTATTTCATTTGACAGTATCATACATTTTAAAAAAAGAAAGGCATGCACAAAAGAATATTTGTAACCCAGTACGTATTCTGAATAGAAATGATTTAATGGAATCCCTATCACTTAGAGAAGCAGAACCACTATGGTAATATGGAATAATGGATTTAGTTTCAGTTTTAGACCTTGCACAATTGTGGGAGCTTTGCAGTTGCTTTCACATCTGGTATGGAGCTAAAGTCATCATAGGTTAGCAGAGCTGGCAATTGGGAAGAAAAGCTGAATTTGAAGTAGAGCTGAGCAAGGGCAAACTAGAACCTGCAGGAGAATATGAAACCCATAAAGATAAACTGGAACTTGTATTTGACTCATACTTCTCCGTCCTCAATGACCCTGACTTGAGCAGCCTGAAAGGGACTGGCACTCTTCGCTGCAAAGCCATTCATGCACCTGGCCCAGAAACCAAAAGAGGAGATCTATGGGGAACCAAAGGTCCGGCAGCCTGGCTGCTGCCTAACATGGACAAGGTGAGCTGGGAGGTCAGTGAGCTGCACTTGTTGACTACACTGACCTTCAGGGCAGAATGCTGTTGTTTCACTTTTACCTTCCAAAGGTCACACAAATTTCCCTTGTAGCCAACTGGAATGAAGAACGATTTAGGAAAGGGCATTCTGGGAATGAGTTTCCATCAGATCTAGACAGTGATACAAAACCAACACAGAGGATGCTAGCCCATAAAAGGAGAAATATTTGCAGTCAGGAAATCTCTTACTTTTAGTTCTCCAAGAAACCTTCCAACTGAAGGATAACTAATCCATGCTGCTCATGAACTATGTCTAAGAAGTTTTCTTCTGTAGACTTCTATAGACTTCTATAGACTATACACAACTAGAACTTGTTGGTTTACTTCCATTCAAAAACTGAAGTTTCAGAAGAAGTAGATATTAATGTAAAGAAATTCCAAGATGCATGTCATTTACCACTGAACTCATCTCTCTAAAGTATGCATCATCCTGTGATATAAGTTAATGAGATTAACTCCCATGTGGCTGGTTGATGTAGTGACAAACTTATTTTCTGCCACAATAGATTCTAATCTCCATTTTTAGATTTCTGTAGGTGCTACAGAAAGTTTACATAATATAATGTTACAGAAAAATGAAAGTTCAGTTAAGAAGTTGCCTCCCCCATGTTTCTTTTATTTATTGTTTTGTTTTGAATCTCTTGCTTGTAAGGATGTATGAATTGGTGCTGTATGAAGTGGTGAGCTTACCAGTGGTGGAAGCCAGATGCTATAGCCAGGATTCTTTCAATAAATGGGAGATTGGCCTCTGTATCTTCTGAGAACCTTTCCGTTTTCAAGATTCTTTGAGTTTTCATCAGTGACTCTCAACCTCTTTTTTGCCCCAACTCACTTGACAAATGGTATGTACAGATCAGGTCCCCTCTGTAATTCCAATTCCTTCTCTCTCGCCTAAAAAACACATTGAAATATATGTGATCTAATTTGTGAAGTTAATTAATTAATAATTCTTAATTTCTTACTTAAGTACCAGTGATAGCAATCTTGTCTTCTGTATAAGCACAAGAAATTTATTACACAAACATTTCACAATCTCAAATATGTTTCCCAATTTAGCCCTTGGTAAAGCAAGAAAACAGAAATCTGTTTTTTCAGACATATAAATGAAAATGGAAAAATTCATGAAAAGGGAAGGAAGTATATAGTTTTATTAAAATTCTTTTGGTGTTCCACAATTGACAAAATTAGCCAATGCTAGGTTAGCCTTTGGATGTATTAATTGTGTCACTGTATGTATTAATCTAATCTGATCACACAGAAGCATTTATTTAAGTAGCATGTGTTATTTGCAAAACCCTGCACTTGGGATGGGGTGGCAGAGCTTCATGTATACAAGGATGACTTACCCACAAAGAAACCTTTAGTCTAGTGGGAGAGCTAATACAAATAACCAAATGAAGGGAGAGGAGGAAAAACTGAATGTGGGCTGAGTATCAAAGTAGAAATATTTTGGTTCTAAAAAGATGAAATGTTAAAATTCCATCCCACGCTATATACTAAGAATGGCAGAGAAAAAGCAAAAAAAGCCGGGCGTGATGGCTCATGCCTGTAATCCCAGCACTTTGGGAGGCTGAGACAGGCGGATTACCTGAGGTCAGGAGTTCGAGACCAGCCTGACCAACATGGAGAAACCCCATCTCTACTAAAGATACAAAATTAGCTGGGCGTGGTGGCGCATGCCTGTAATCCCAGCTACTTGGGAGGCTGAGGCAGGAGAATCGCTTGAACCCGGGAGGCAGAGGTTGAGGTGAGCCGAGATCGTGCCGCTGCACTCCAGCCTGGGCAACAGAGCGAAACTCTGTCTCAAATAAATAAATAAATAAACCATATACTAAAAAGAAAAAAAAAAAAGCCCTGACAGTACCAAGTGTTGGTAAGGATGTGAAGCAACTGGAACGCTACTATGTTACTAGTGAGAATACAAAATATGGTAGAGAAACCATGGAAGATATTTTGGCAGTTTCTTATAAAGTTAAACGTTCACTTACTATACGACCACTCCTATTTAGCTAAGTGACGAGAAAACCTATGATAACATAAAAACCTATTTATAGTGGCTTTATTCATAATCTCCAAAAATAGGAAATAACTCAAATGTCCCTCAACTGGTAAATGAATAAACGAACAGTGGCACATTCATGCAGTGAAACAATATCCAGAAATAAAAAGGAACAAAGTATTGATATGCACAATAACAGGGATGAATGTCAAGTACATTATGCTAATTAAAGAAGCCAGACTGAAACAGCTAGGTGCTTTTATATTTATGTGACATTCTGGAGAAAACAAAACTATGCAGGTGGAGAAGGAGGTCCGCATTAAAGGTGAGGAGAGTTTGACTACAAAGTGTCATGAAGGGGAATTTCTTGGTGGGGGGCAATGGAAATTATTCTGTCTTGATTGTGGTGGTGGTTACACAGAAGCGTTTGTCAAAACTCATAGACCTGTACACCAAAAAAGAGTAAATATAACTGAATGTAACTTGTGTTAATTCTTAAAGAAAAAAAAACCAGTCCCAAATCATGGTCAGGAATATAGCGAATTCCTACTTCTGAGGTCAGAAAAGCCTGCATATGGAGGAGATGTTAATCCTGCTCTCTGTTTATTGACTCAGAAAAGTGTACTCTCTGAACAGATTTGCACTCTGATATCCAGAAATCTTGGGTTAGTTTCTGTCTCAAACGTCTCTTTAAATGGATGGAGGCAAGTATCATGGGACCCTGGATGTCAGCTGACAGTTCTGTTGCCTAAAATAATGTTATGTTCACCATCTGGTGAGCATGTGTGGGAGTAGTGTGTGCTCACTGTGTCCTCTGCTGTTTGTGTGTGAATGGAGCATGCGGCAGGCTCTCCCCAACCTCATACTCATAGAAGCTGAGAAAAATTATTTATTCCAATAGTGTTTATTGAGGTCTTGTTAAATGAGAAGTCCTGTACTACATGCTGTGAGGGCTAAATAGGGAGCTCCATAGAGTCCCTATCAAAAATGGAGCTTATAACATAGTATGAGAGATAAGACATATGCCTCAATAACTGTAATCCAATCAGATTATGGTAAATCCCATAATCGAGGTTTCCTCACTGTTCTATGGCTGCTGAGAAGAGAAAGTCCTCACTTCCGGCCGAGGGTATCAGGAAAGGATTATTTTGTGGAGAGTATGGCATTTGTTCTGAAACTTAATGCTTGCAGCAGATCCTAAGCCCTTTGAGAAATGGATGCTTCCTGCCTTATTCACCGGCTTTTTTCTGTACCTAGCCCAGTCCCTGATACACTATTGCTCCATCAATGCTTTGGTGTTAATTCATGAATAAAAGAAAGAACAATCAGCATTTTCAAAGGCAGAGAAGACATTCCAGGGGGCATGGCCTAAGCAGAGGAATGCAGGCAAATGCTTCAAGCATATTTGAAAAACTAAGAGTAGGGCCAAGTGCAGTGGCTCACTCCTGTAATCCCAGCACTTTGGGAGGCCTACGCAAGAGGATGGGTTGAGCCTCAGGAGTTTGAGGCCAGCCTGGGCAACATGGCAAAACTCCATCTCTACAAAAAAATACAAAAATTAGCCAGGCATGGTGACACCCGCCTGTAGCCCAGGTCTCACTCTGGCCGCCCAGGCTGGAGTCTAATGTGCGCCACTGCCCTCCAGCCTGGGTGTCAGGGTGAGACCCTGTCTCAAAAACAAAACAAAACAAAAACACTGAGAATAGTTCAGCCTGGCTGGCGTATGGGAGGATATGGGAAGCAATGTTTCAAAATGGTGTTGGAAACAAACTGGAGAGTGCCAGGTTAAGTGATTTGAACATTTTTCAGTCTAAGAAGCTACTGACAGATTTTTGAACTGAGAGCGATGTGATCAGATCTGTGTTTTAAAAAAGATGTCATTTAACAATGATTATTAGACAGTCACTATTAGTGATTACATAAGCTGCATTGGAGCAGTGGAAAAACTGTGTCTGAGGCAGCTATACCTCACGCATGAAGGTACAGGCAGTTGTTGGACTATTACACCTGGAAAACAGGAATCAGAAGACCTGGGATCAAGTCCTCACTTTGCTTCTACACTGTGTAACAAAATTCATACATTTCTGAAATCTCGGTTTTTGTATCTGTGAGGTTAGTGTGGAAATTATAAGAAATAGTATCTGTGGGAGCTTCTTTAATTTTAAAGAGCTATATAAACATAACAGTTATTGACATTTGAGTCTCAGATGTTGGAAAGATAGTTGCAAATGTTTCTGGAGAGATGCCATAGGAGTCAGTGACTCTGTGACTGTAGGAGCTAAGGGACAGAAGCTGTCAAAATGACTTCAGGTTTTGACTCGGAGAACGCTGGTGCCATGAACAGAATTAGTGATGTCAAGAGGGAAAGTTTGTTTTGGCAGAATGATGTTGAATCTAGTGGTGGGTGTTATTTGGGACCCTGGCAGAATATGCAGGTCAGATATCTGGTCCGCACTTATTATATAATAGAAGAGGACCAGGCACGTGAGGAAAGGGAGATGCCTGGATTGAGAGCAATTAAGGTCAGTACCATTAGATATCCTAAGATTAGACGAGATTATCAAGGACAAGAAAGAAGAGGCCTAAAGGAGAGAATTTTCAGTAAAACTGACATTTCGGGTCCAAGAAGGGATTAGTTTGATCTCAGGCTATAAAGGGATGATCTGAAAGTGGAAAGAAAAGTCGACATAGGAAAATGTCAGAGAGGTAACCAGTGGTAAAAATGATGCCATGAGTTCAAGGTGGATGAAGAATAAAATTCTGTTTCTTGATCTTAAAACTGAAAAACTAATGCCTGCCTGTGGGTTTGTTGTGGAGCGTAAATAAGGGACAGTGCTGAGTGCCATCTCTTATATACAAGAGGCCAAAAAGTAGGAGCTATTATTAGTACTGTTATTGAAATTTATTCTCATTTTTAACGTTACGCAGATCTTGTGAGGGTTATATGTGATGATTCCTTTTTATTTTAAGATAAATCATAGGCTAAATCTGCTGCATAATAATATCTCCTGACCTTAAAAGGGTAAAATGTAGTTCAGCCCCAGGTTTCGAAGAACTGCATACTCTTCTGACAAGAGCATATTGTTTTTTGGAAACTCTCATGAGAGTGCCCTGCATGGAAAAACAAATTCCCCTCGTCCGGGCCAAAGTTGAATCCTATCAAGGTACACAGATTAAGAACAACTTGCTCATCAGCTGCCTGCTGCCCTCATGTAGAATATATTAAACCTGAATTTCACTCCTGAAGGTGGCAATGAGATGCATTTATGCAAACTTAATTGACCCAGAAAATCATTTGTGAAAAGGAAAAAGGTGAAAAGAATATTGGTTTAATATATACACTTTCGACAATTTCTTATAAGTGAGTGACCAAGACAGCATAGAACGACCATCAGATCTATTTATGTCGTATTGATTATATTTTATTCTTGATCTAGAAAGCCAAGCAACAGCTAGTTGGCTTTGCAGAGAAAAAAACCAAAAACCTCTCTTTGGAATCACATGTCTTTTCTCAAATCGGCCACCTTAAAAATGTATGCAGTTAAGATGTCACAGAGAGAAAACAGACACGGCTCAGGGACAGCTGTTACTGCTTTGGGAAAAACTATCCAGCACCAGGAGCAAGATTCTGTGCTCTGCACGAGCCCTCGAGGCACCGAAATTAGATAGTACCTTATTCCATGTGTTCAAATGATCAGTCAAAACTCATGAGCACTCCCAAGAAAACTGATTAAAACAATTTTTTTTTGTCATTATCTGGTATAAGTTTGCTGGCCTGATGCTGAAAATATGCAAATTTTCTTCCATATTTGCAGGGATCAGTAAAAATCAAGATTATCATGGCATCAACCTATCAGTCTTAACTTTAGGATTTATTATGATTTTCCTAATATTCAATAATGCTTCTGAACACCCCCAATATTTCTTCTCTTTCAGATTCCACATTTTATTTAATGGAGTCATTCATGTTTTACTCATTTCAGGGTTAGAACTTTGAAACAGTTTCTGGAATTAAATCTATTTCCTTAACCTGGCATTGAAGTCTATTCGTAACAGGCTTGTGTCTAGAACTGAATTTCCTAGTGAGTATCCCAAGCCCCAGCCCATTTTCTCCCCACCCCAGCTCTTCCTGCATATACTCTTATGTTCCTGGTAACAGTGTACCACAGGGACCACAGTAAGTCTGTACCTCCCTGCCTTTGAATCTTTCCTTAGCCTCTTCCCTCTGCCCAAAGGCTCAGCTTTTAAAACCCAACTCAAATATTTATCCTGTGCTAGGAAATAGCACACAGTTCAATTTGGTCAGTTTCATTGTATTAACCACAAGTTGTAACATACAACCCCAAAATTTCAATAGCTTAAGGAAATAAAACTATATGCATTTAAAAAAAAATCTCTGCCAGATACCTCCAAAATACCTTTTAAATCCATCCTAATGTTAATTAACTATTTGCTTTCTTGCTCTCTCATGGCATTTTTCTCTACATGTCTAGTACAAGAGTTATTTTTCATGGTGTACCTTCTCTGAAATATTTAGTTTTGGAGGCCAGTTTTGTATATCTTGTATATATCTTTGTATAGCCCCCACAGAATTTAGCACAATGCCTTATACATAAGAAGCCTCAATAAATAGTTCTTGAATTCATTTCAGTTTTCCATTGAGTTCACTACTGAATTCCTCAAGATTCTGAGGCCAGAGTAGTTGTTTTGTTTTTTAGAGACAGGGTCTCCTTATGTTACCCAGACTGAAGTGCAGTGGCTATTCTCAGGCATGATCATAGCTCACTATAGCCTCAAACTCCTGGGCTCAAGTGATCCTCCTGCCACATCCTCCCAAGTGCCTGGGAATACAGGCACATACCACTGGGTCCAGCTGCAGTAGTAGAATTCAAAAATAATTTGCTTTCTAATTATTTTGGGGGTACTACCTTCTAAATCCTTGTAAGATTAATAGTTGTTTCTTTTTGTGTGTTTTAAGTGTCTTGGTGTCTTTATTATAATGGGAGAAAGAAAATATTTTCCTCATCAGTAATTGGTGACTTTTCTTCTTTGAGAGTATTGTTTTCTCAAAGGAAAAAGAGAAAATTAATGTATAAAAAGGTATGTACATAAGAAACAAAAAAATTGAAATTGGAGTCCCATTCTAAAAAACACAAAGAAAAAAGGCAAGAGAACTATAAACTTGTTTAAAGTAAGCTTTCTGAATATGATGAGGTGGATTCTCTGATGAAAAGAAATACCCGCTGTGATAAAGACACAGTGTAGGAAAGCACCAGCGAAAGGCAAACTTGGCTGAAAGGGAAATACCAAAGCTGTTCCCAAGCAGGTCCTAGACAAAGAACAAGCAATCAAAAAGTTGAGCACAAGATTTTGGGGACCATCATTATACCATAGTTGTAATGAACGCCGTCCACCTGATACCATCTGTACAACTTTAATAAGACCATCAGCAAAAAACATAGTTTAGTTGAAACATTCTTATATTTTGCAAGTTGTTGTTCCTCCTAACTTCTGCCTCCATTCACTACCATTGTTAAAACAGTCAGAGAATAACACAACTATTCAAACATTATTTTTCTTAATTTTTATTAACAAATTAATATGTCATCTTAGTTTACATATATGTACATACACATGTAGTTGAGTAACCTCTGCAAAAAGGAAAATGTCTAAAATTTAAAGAAAAGGATATGTTCCACAAAAGAAAAAAGTGAGAGAGCTGATAATCTGTGCAACTGAGGAAGTCAAGCTAGAAAATGACTAATCCAAATGAAGAGCTACTATATGGCTTCTCTTTCCCCTGAGGATAAATTAAGCAGTTGGAGGAGCAGAGTTAGAGATTCAGGCAAAGAATGAACATTCTAACAAGCTACTTTTCCATTGTAATTCCCTCCCAAACACCAGTTCATGAGCCAGTTCTTCTTGGATACACTGATTTACTTTACATGCCTTTCCCCATCTCTCTCAGTTTCAGTTTGTTTACAGAAGAATATTTTAGGAGTAATTACGGAGAAAGGAGATAGTAAAATTTGGGAAAAGTAAAAAGAAGTGAACTGGGTGACAGAACAGGAAGTTGAGATACTTGTGATGCAGCCTGAGGCGTCCAACACATTTTCAGAATTAAAATGGCATGTTATAAAGCGTGATCTTTTGGTTATTCTATATTGTGGGATCGATGGGGTTGAAACCACCAGAGGGTTCTTCCTGCCCACTGCACAAATAAAGACCATGGCACTGCAGTAAAGAAAGAGTTTAATTGATGCGAGGCTGGCCATGCCACATGGTAGACAAAGTTATTACTCAAATCAATCTCATAAAAGCTCATATGTTAGGGATTTTTCTTTTTTTTATTATTATTATACTTTAAGTTCTAGGGTACATGTGCACAAGGTACAGGTTTGTTACATAGGTGTACATGTGCCATGTTGGTCTGCTGCACCCATCAACTTGTCATTTACATTAGGTATTTCTCCTAATACTATCCCTCCCCTGCCCCGGTGTATGATGTTCCGTGCCCTGTGTAGGTTAGGGATTTTTCAAAGGCAGTTTGGGGGAAGGAGTGGAAGCGGCTAGGAAATGGTGCTTGCTGCTGATTGGTTGGGGTGGAGATGAAATCATAGGGAGTCAAATCCGTCTGTCCTCTTGAGTCACTGCTCTGTGGGGCCACAGGAGCAGTTTGGCAGGACCAGGTGGAGCCATCAGTGTCAGACATGCAAAAAACCTGAAAAGATATCTCAAAAGGCCAGTCTACATTGGTGATGTATTTGCGGGAGTAATTGGGGAAGCTGCATATCTTATGACCAGCCTATTAGCAGAATTCAGGCTCCTCTCCTTTCCCTGGCCTGATGGTCTCATTATTCTCATTTCAACTATAACCTAAATGTCTTCCAAAGTTAGCTAGGCCTAGGCCTAAGTCCAGGAATAATTAAGGCAGCTTGAAAGCTAAAGGCAAGGAATGGGGAGTTGGGTTGGCTAGATCAGATCTCCCCCACTGCCATAATATTCTCACTGATATAATTTTTGCAAAGACAATTTCAGGGTGAGAAAAGGGAGCTAGGGAAGGGGCAGTGAACTTGGAAAGTAGGCCTGGTGGTGAGTTCCTGTTAGTAAGAAAGCCCAAGTAATTATACTACCATGATCACTAATATTATCGCTGTCACTGCTAGCTAATCTGTGTGCAAAGCTCTCTTCTAAGAGAGCGTAACAATCCTAGAGGTAGGTGTTATTTTCACTCGCGGGTGGCAAGTGTTACAAACCTTAGGCACTGGGGAGTCAACTAATTTGCCTGAGGCTACACAGCTTGCAAGTGGCCAACCAGATATGAACCTGAATAATTTGATCCTAGAGGCATTGTTAACCACCGTGCCTCTCACACAGAGAAATGTTTCCAGAAGGTAAGGGACAGTAATTCTGAATGGCTGGCAGTCCTCCAGCATGTGGTCTTCAGCCTCCTGTCTCTGCTCATGCGTTCATTTGCTTTAGTGGCCTCTTCCACCCACCCATTCCTTCACCTGGCTCACTCCCCATCCTTCAGGGCTCATCCTGCCCAGGACACCTTTCCAGAATCCTGCTGAGGCTCTTACCTCACCAGCTTGTGGTGGGTACCCTGTGATTCCATCTGTCATAGCATTTACCTCGGCACAGTTGCTTTTCTGCCTTGTCTTAAAACCTTGGATCCTTCCATTCTTTCATCCTTCACATTCAATCAGAGGGCACAGCTGATTTGACCTTTTCAGTATTTCTAGGTCCATCCTTCCCTCAGTTCCTGCTGCCGGTGCCCTACTTCTCACAGTTCCACTTACAAAGCCCCCCGCAGTCTTACTTTGTCACTCCCTTTAACCCTATATCTTGCATCCGGAGCTGCAGCCATGCCAACTAAATATTGTTCCAGCCCCACCCCACCCTCAACCACTTCTCCAGCAGCTGCCGGTTTATCTGTTCATGCTTTGTCCATATGCACCTGAAATGCCCTTTCCTCACCACTGGTGAAGTCCTGCTCAGTTTTCAAGGCAGCATTGCTGTTGCTTACACTCAGAGGCCTTGGGTGGGCCTTCTCTTAGATGTGCCAGCATTGTGCACTCCTAATTCCCTATGCCGAGCTCTACCGAAGGGTTCACAGTTATACTGTAGTCCAGTCTCCCTTTATGTTTCTGCCTCCCCCACTAGACAGAAAATACCTGAAGGTGAGGACTGGCAGATTCTACCCACCTTGTGTGCACCATGATCTGTGTGATTACTTACTCTGTTCCTGGTATTTTTTTCCTTCCCTGTTTTACAGCAGATCTCCACTGGTTCCCCGGAAGCCTTCCCTGATTGCAAAAGTTGGAATGAGTCATTCTTCTCTTGTGTCACCATTGAAATCTGTGGCAATGAAATCACCTTTCTCCCCAGTAGATGTGAGCCTCTGAAGGCAGGGATTCAGTCTTTGTGGCTCTCTAGTACCTACCACAGGACTGGCACATTGTATATGTTAAACAATTTGGGATAGCCTAAAAAGTAATGTTTTATGTTTGTGCTACATAGGCCTGTTGTTTAGCTGCATGAGTTGAGTGAATAAGAAAAATAATTACTCTAAAGGCCTGGCTTTACTTCATCTCATAGCCCTCAATGAAGCAAGGGATTTTACAAACAAAACACTAAAGGCCTTGGCTATCTTTGTTAATATTAATAACAATTGGTCTTTTAGGTCCAAACATATGTGCATAATGTTCTTATCACTTTCAGAAAAACAGTCCTCCATTACCACCTGAGGGTAACATAATTGCATGTGTGGCAAGTCATCAAATTAGTGAATTCTTACAAGTCCAGCTTATTATATGTTTATGAGGCAAATTTCCACAGATTTGTGAGGTCTTCAATGTAGACTCTGAGACTGTGATTCATAGTTCCCATGACAGCAAAGTGGGGACAGCTCACTGAGCCACCTCGGGCCACGAAGAGGTAGTTTTTACTGGGTAAAAATCCCGTACTTCTGAGAAGTGATTTGTCAGACTGATGTTCTACACCAGGGTTGTCCAGTCTTTTGGCTTCCCTGGGTCACATTGGAAGAAGAATTGTCTTGGGCAACACATAAAACACACTAACACTAACAATAGCTGATCAACTTAAAAAAAAATAAATCACATAAAGTTTCAAGAAAGTTTACAGATTTGTGTTGAGCTATGTTCAAAGCTGTCCAGGGCTGCATAAGGACAAGCTTGTTCTACACACTTTGGATCCTTCCTTTCCTAATGAGCCTTATAAACCTGTGAGTTTATCCCAATAATAGATGCACACCGCTGAAGCAGGTGACAGATTATAACCCCTTGAGGGTCAAGGTAACAAGGCATGTTGGAAACATTCCTGACTCCCAGTATCTTATTGTTTACAAAGGATATTTCTGTTATTTAGATACTCATATGACATTGATTTTTGTTATAAACTACTATTCAAAGCAGTAAAATAAATTCGAAGCAAATAATTCATGATTTGAGATAGCATGAACATAATTCTCATCATTGCTAGTGAATATAATTAACTTCAGTAATAGAAACAGCTATTCTTTTATGTTACAGTAATTTTATTGGCAATGCATTATACACATTGGCCTTACATGAAATTTTATTTTTCCTATTAACATGTCCACTCTACTTAATGATTTGTAATACTCCATTTGAATGAAATAAAAATCACACTTCTTTTGAGGCATGTTAACATTCACCAAACAGTAACTGTACTTCTTTTTCTTCTTGCCAGTGCCATGCAGGATACTGAGACTACCAGGTAGGCACCCACTCACTCTCTACAGTACTCTTACTAAAGAGACCCAAAAAAAAAAAAAAAAAGCTGACAGCATAGCAGTGCATTATAATAAAGATCTTCAGAATGCAATAAGACAACAGAGGAAAGACTTGTAAATAAGGGGGAATGGTTTAGCGATGGGAAAGTGCAAGGAAGGCTTCCCATAGAAGAAAATGCTGAGTCGTGTTGAGATTATTAGCAATGAAAGAAAGAGTAGAGAGGGTATTTTAGTTTCCTAGAGCTGTCATAACAAAATACCACAAACTGGATGGCTTAAAACAACAGAAATGTGTTCTGTCCTTGTTCTGTGGGCTAATGATCTGAGATCAAGGTGTCAGCAGGGTTAGTTCCTTCCAGTGGCTCTAAGGGATAATTTGTTCCATGTCTGATGTAGATTGGATCTGTGTCCCCGCCTAAATCTCATGTTGAAATGTAATCCCCAGTGTTGGAGATGGGGTCCGGTGGGAGGTGATTGGATCATGCGGGCAGATTTCTCTTGCATGGTTTAGTACCATCCTCTTAGTGCTGCCTTCACGACAGTGAGTGACTTCTCTATGAGAAGTGAGATCTGACTGTTTAAAACTATGTGGCGGCTGGGTGTGGTCACCACACCTGTAATCCCAGCACTTTGGGAGGCTGAAGTGGGCAGATCACGAGGTTAGGAGTTCAACATCAGTCTGGCCAACATGGTGATACCCGGTCTCTACTAACAATACAAAAATTAGCCAGGTGTGGTGGTAGGCACCTGTAATCCCAGCTACTTGGGAGGCTGAGGCAGGGGAATCACTTGAACCCAGGAAGTGGAGGTTGCAGTGAGCCGAGTTCACACTATTGCACTCCAGCCTAGGTGACAAGAGTGAGACTCTGTCTCAAAAAAAAAAAAAAAAAAAAAAAAAAAAAGGAACTGTGTGGCACCTTGCTCTCTGTCTTGCTCCTATTCTGGCTATGTGATGTGCTTATCCCCACCTTCACCTTCCAACATGATTGTAAGTTTCCTGAGGCCTCCCCAGAAACCTAGCAGATGCCAGCACCATGCTTCCCATAAAGCCTGAAGAACTGTGAGCCAACTCAACCTCTTTTCTTTATAAATTATCCAGTCTCAGCTGTTCCTTTATAGCAATGCAGGAATAGCCTAATATAATGCCCCTCTTCTAAATTCTGGTGGTTGCTAGCAATCCTTGGCATTTTTTGGTTAATAGATGCATCACTTCAATCTCTGTTTCAGTTTACATGGGACTTTCCTCCCTTCTTGCTTGTGTGTCTGTGTCTATGTCTGTGTCTATGTCAAATTCCTTTCTTATACGGACACCCGTCATATTGGATGTAGGGCCCACCCTAACCCCGTATGACCTTGTCCTAACCTGATTATATCTACAAAAATCTATTTTCAAATAAAATCACATTCACCAGTTCTAGGCAGACCTGAATTTTAGGGGACAGTGTCCAACACAGTAGAGAGCATTCAAGAAATAGGAAGCAGCATGGAAGAAGGCAGAGAGGCTATGACATATTTGAGCAACCATTGATCCTTCCTTATGGTTGTATTGAAAGACTCTGGGGGACCTAACAAGAGGCATGAAGCTTAAGAGGCAACAGAAGCCTCATCTCACTTGTGTGCCAAACTCAAGAATTTGAACTTCATCTTGAAATATGTGGGTACCATAAAAGGACTTTAATTCTGGGACTTACATGATCATATTTGCATTTTAGAAAAATTTCTCTGGCAGCAATGTAGAGAATTGAAGACGGTACAGATCGGAGGCAGAGAGATCACTTAAGAAGGCTTATTTCTGGCAAGAAATGATAGAGCCTACATTATATCAGTAGGAAGACTAGAGAGGAGGTGGGTAGATATAGGAGATACTACAAAGGAAGGGTCTATAAGATTTTGTGTTTAGTTGGATGTGAGGAATGAGAAGAGAGAGGCGAGAATGGCTTTGAAGTTTCTGGCTTGGATGAGAAGATGAAGATGACATTTGCTGAGATAATTAAGAAGGAAGAACATGCTTAGAGGTGAAAACGGATCAGTTTTGGACATACTTAATTTGAGATATCAATAGGGCTTCTAAATGGAGAGTTGCTATTTTGGATATCGATAGGGAGCTCTGGCTGGAGATGAATTTTGAGATTTATGAACATGTAAGTAATTAGGTCCTCCAGGTTGAGTGTATAGAGTGAGAAGAACAGAAGGTCTGGAAAATGCCAACATTTAGGAAATGAACTGAGAAAAAAGAACTGAAGAATGGTGTTAAGGAGGAGACTTCTGTAGAGAAAAGAGGAAAACCAAATAAAAGCCTAGTGCAGATAAGAGCTTCCAGAGGACAGAGTGGTCAGAATATCAAGTGCTGCAGAGAAGGCAACAAAAATAAGGAGAGAAACATGTTCATTTGTTTGGGCAAAGTCCAGTGATTGGACTTTGAGCAAGGGCAGTTTCACTGGAATGGCAGAAATGATGAAGAAACAACACGATAGTAGATTTTGGAGTGACTGTGCAAGAAGTGGGGAGTTTGGGGATTGTAGACTGTCTTTTTAAGAAGTCGAGTTGTGAGGAAAGCAGAGCTGTATAGAAGTCAGTAGCTACATGGCCCAGGAAAGACTTTTCGCTGATGATAGAGGCTTGAGCACACTGTCGTCCAACTGAGGTGGGAACACATGGACTCTATAGAGTGACCATGTTGGCAGGGCACGGGTGGTGAGACAGGAAAAAGTTGGGACATCTCTTCCAAATAAAAGAGTCTACTGAGGACACGTTTTAAAGGCAGTTGAGGAATTTCTCACACAGCTGTCATTGTGAGCTATTTGTTAATAGGAAATAAAAATCTCCTTTCCTTCATGCTCCATGTAATGGGCAGTGTTTTGCTGTCCAACCTCCCAAATTCATTGTTTTCTTTTTATAATCCTCCTGTCTTCTCTAGGGGAACTGGTTCTTCCCTCTGTGCTCAGCATTTGGTGAAACTGCCAGTCAAGGTGCCCTGCCTTCTCCTCGTCAAGGCTGAATTGGGCCTCTCTCCCAGGACTTTGGATCTGGAGCCTTTAAATGGAATCAAGGGTTAGGGAGATGAGGGTGATTAGAGTTTCTTCCAGTGACAGGCCTCTTCCATGACCTGGTTTCTACCCTCTTTGAACCTGCTTCCATAGGTTTCCCCTCAATTCTGTGACTGCCCCAGATCCTTGGACACGATGTAGTGCCTCAGACTCTGGAGCTACACATCTTGGATTCAGATCCGTATTTAGCCATACCCTAACTGCACAACCTGGAGCAAGTTACTTAACTTCTATGTGCCTTGATTTCCTCATCTGTAAAGTGGGGCTAATAGCAGTACCTACTACATAGGCATTAATCTAGAAATTAATGAGTCCAGTGCTTAGAATGGTGCCTAATCAAAGTAAGTGCTATAGGTGCTGGTTATTGTTATTCTAATAAATTCTTCTTGTCTGTATGCTAGCCAGGATATTTTCTTCTGTGTGCTGCCAAAGAATCCTAATGGATGCCTCCTTTATTCCAAATTAGTAACATTTTATTGTACTGAACTTGAAAATGTAGACATAATTAATAATTTTATAGAAACTGATTATTTTTGACAATTTGGAAAAAGAAGGAGAATTTAAATATGTCATTATAGCTGTGGCAAATGAACGAAAGCTCTCATTTAAGAATCAGATAAAGGCAGTTAACGAGAGACACTAATGGCATGTTTTTACAGAATTTTGGAGAACAAAAATAAGGGAGAGATTTTTGAAAATTTTTTGAAATATGGTAGCTCATTAGCTGTTCATAGAAATGAGACAGATAATGATCGATCCTTTCTTTAAGTTCAGAACACAGTAGAAAATACAGTGAACTGGAAATCTGATTTAGAACACATGTCACTCATGTCCCCGAGAAGTTCATTTTTCTCACTGAGCCTCACTTTCCTCACTCAGAAAATGCCAGCTTCTGTCTGACACTGAGTTTCAGGGTAGTCGGTTACATAGCAATATTGCAGCAATAGCTAACTGATACATGGGGTTATAAAGCGGTGGGATTAGGAGAGATCACCCAGAGAAAATAGAGGGTAGTGAAAAACACCAAGGAACGGATCTAGCTGAGGAGCAAGAACTACCCAAGATGAACCAGGTAGAAAGACAGAAGAAAACAAATAGGCTGTGTGGGTCATGGAGGCCAACAGAAGCGCATATTTCAAAGATATTTCAAACATGCACATGTTGCTAAGAGATCAACTAAGATGAGGGCAGAAAGTCCTTTGGATCCCTCCACATGAAGGTCATCAGTGACCATAGCGTGAAACTAGATGGACTCCAGTGATGAAGGCTGGACTTTCTGAGTCAAACAATGGGCAAGTGGTGACAAGACAGTGAACCCAGAAGGCTCAGATATCCAAAGGCAGAGGATGAAAAAGGAGTTTGGAGTTACTAAGATGTTCACGTCAGGTGACTCAGCAGTCAGCTGACAGGGCAGACATGGCAGTCTCCTTGTTGCAGACAAGCAGCCTGAAGGTCAGCATTGTCCACTGACCCTATAAGGTCCTGTGACAAAAGAGGCAAAGCCAAGCTGTAGACCTGGTGGGTGGAATGAGGGTCAGCAGCCAGGGATAGTGAACAGGAAACATTCAGCCTGCTTTCCCTGGGGGTCCTGGTCCCTTCCCTGGCATGCCCAGTCTGTGGACTGCAGACCTCTCCTTGGGGATGGACTTTCTGCTCCTGCAGGTCACTCATGCCTCCCACCTGGACAAATTCTATCAGTTTTCTTGTGAATTTAGCCCACAAATGAAGGGAATACTGGCCACTGTGGTTACCATTTGGGCCTGGATCTAAACTATTTTGAGAAGTCAGCCATGACCCCAAAAGCTACTACAATAGAAAATAGATTGTTCTAAGGCCACAGCACCCTCCAACTTTAATAGTTCTAGGAGAAGAATTCTTTGTTTGTACTGAAGACTCCTCCCAAGATGTGTACGAGAAGCTCGTGTATCAGAATAAATAGTTGAAAAGTAAGAAAAGACATTAAAAATTATCTTTTTGATGTAAATTATTATACATAGGTCCACCTAAACCAGCATACTTGACACATATCTTTATGAGCTTTCATTTCATAGGACACATCCTCCTCCCACCCGCATATAGGAATATTAATTATGCGTTCCAACTAGAGCTTCAGGAGCTCATCACATCCTGCTAGATTCTCAGCAGGTGAAGCACCACCCAGCCAACATGCCCCCTCCACAAATGAGAGTAGGAGAAACGATGCCATCGACTTTGAACTCCCATCATGGGGTAATAGGAAAGTGTCTGGGAAACACTGTACTGTGCTAATATGCCTGACAAGAATAATGGTCTCTAACTTCTTCCTTCATTTCTTAATGGTTTGCAATGCACTCACATTATCTTCTTCTTTTACTTTTCAAAGCTTTCAGGTGAGGGGAGGCTATATGTCTCACGTGTAAAAGATTACCTGTATTTTCTGCAGAGGAACACTAGAGAGTAGCTAGTTTTTCAAAAGAAATTGCTGATGGTGTCTTTTTCAACTAGTCTGCACATATAAATGATAAGCAAAAGCAAAATTCAAAATCTAGGTGATAATTGAAGTGACTAGTGCAGTATTAACTAATAAAAGGGGTCTGTAGTTATGAAAGATTACATTAAAAGATAAATTAGAATATCATCAGCAAGAACTATAATAATCTTACTAAAATAAATATTTTAAAGACACCTAAAGAGCAGTGCATAGGCAAGTTGCAGAATAAATAAGAAGAGAAGTAAAAATTATATAAAATAAAATTGTACATGTTATCTGGTGCATAGTAGGTACTCAATAAGTATCTGTTAAAGAATGGCCAGTCTATTCCAAATTCATTGTTATCATCAAAACATACCCTATATTATTTGCTGTGTGGCAAGGGACAAGATGGGCTCTGGGCTCAGAGAAAAGTACTACTGTTTATCCCAATTCTACTAATTATAGCAAGAATTTCTTGGAATTCAGTTCTCTTGAGGCAGGTAAAACTCGCAGAAACTTTCCTTGAAATTAAATCGGCCTGGCCTAGGTTAATTGTAGACATTATTCATTATGGAACTGGGAGCTCCACATAAAACGGGCCCCCGTTAAGGTGAGTTAGGCAGATTGGAGTTTTTTCTTTGTGAAATGTGTTGGCAAATATTAACCCATCTGATCAGTATCCCAGATTGCATTACCATGACGGCATTACAGTTCGTCATTGCTGGTGACGTGGACAAGGAGGCAAACAAAGGTCTACTTCATTAAAGGAAGGAAAAAATAACAACTGAGTCAAAGGTTACACAACCATTTCTTGGGCAGCTCTGTGCAGGGCTGGTAGGAAATGGGTGAGAGGAGGAAGGAGAACTGCATTCTGCTCCTCCAAGAGTGGATGCAATTATTATCTTGTTAGCCAGGGCACCGAACTGCCAGAGCAGATCTTACCCAACTGTCAGGGAGTCTGTTCTGAAGAAAGAAGAGGAAAACTATCCTTTTGTCTTTTATGTCTGTTTTGATTCTGTTTTTCTACTGATTCCAAGATACCCACATAACCTAAGGTCAAGGAATGTGCTAACTCAATCCAGCATTGACTGGCTGCTGGCTCTCGGCAGGGTACTATTATTTTAACATCGATTAGAATATCTTGACTAGCAAAATATAGACATTATCGGTAAAAATTTCAAATTAGATATGCAGCTTTTGTTCTATTACCCAAATCACAGGGCCAAACCTGTCTTGCAATTGAGCCTTCTTTGCAAACAAGGTCATTGCTTTACTCTTAGGGTAATTGCTTCCCATCCATACCCTGTGTGTGGGCTCACATACCATACACTGTGCACATGCGTGCGCTTGCACACACACACACACACACACACACACACCCCACACACAGAGTTATTTGGTCCATTACTGGAAAATATAGAAGCTACCAGAACACAGTGCTTGTCAAAGAGGCTGAAGCTCTTCTGGCCACATCCACAGCTCCTATACCCATCCTGCCTCAGTGTTCATATTTGGTGCCAAACACCGGTCATCCACACCTCCTCATCTACCTCATTTACCTGTCAGTAATGGGTCTTTTCTGGAGTAGGACAGCAGCTACCTGTCATCATTCCCCTGCCTCAGTGCCAATCTAATTAGCTCTGAAAGGTTTTCAGGAAGGCAGGCAACACTGGAAAGACAAGGGGTTGGGAGAGAATTGCTGACAAATGTAGTCCTTTCTACCCTTTCCCACCCATAGCATCATCCCAGAAGGCCCAATCTCTGCCTTATCTTACAAGTTCCTGACACCTGTAATTTTTTTAAAGCCTTCCAGATCATTGTGCTGCACAACTAAGTTTGGGATCCACAACCTAGGCCAACCTTCTCATTTTCCAGATGAAGACACTAAGGCTCCAAAAACATCAAGTCTGTGTCTTACTAAATAAGTGTTTTCCCCAATGCCCTGTGCTGCCTTGCTGCAAGTTTTCTTTTGGACATGCCTTCAGGGACACGGTGAAAATCAAGATGATTACTATCAAATAATTACCCTTTTGTCCAGTCAGTGCAAATATCAACATAGTCAAAAAGGCAAGTAACTTTTCGTACAATTATGAGAGAAATTTTGACCTCACAAACCCCCTGAAAAGAGACCCTGGAACCCCAGAAAAGCCCAGGAACTATACTTTGAGAACTTCCAAATAGATAATCAGCCTCCTTGCTGTTATCCTATGCCTTAGTAAGGATAGCAACAACAGGCAAAAATAAATGTGTTTCATCTCAATAAGCACAATTAAACACAAACATACTTCACCTTGACAACAACACAGTTAAGCAGCACTTTGGGGTTATTTTGTCTTCTATCACCAATCGTTTATTCGGCATGCTGCTGTCTGTGCTAGATTGTTTGTCATGAGAGAAATGACACCACTCATCGGGCAGAATCTTTGTCTGTCTTAGTCAAGCCCTCTTCCCCCATTTGCCTCATCCTCTCATTGTCTGCCTTTCCCACTCTGGAATTATCATTTGTTTAGACATCTGCCTTTCTGACTTCATAATACGCTTCTTGAGGGCAGAGTCTATGTTTACTCGTGTCGTATCCTCAGTGCTCTTAGTATACAATTGTTTAATTAATTGGACTAAATTACACTGACATTGGATATAACAGTGAAGAAGATCTACCATATGGAAGGAGGGACACAGACCATAACATATCAAGTCATGAGTGTTTTACACACAGGTCATTTCTAGGGGGTTCGTGAGGTCATATCACAGAGATTTGCTTGCTGGAATAGAGTGCCTGTGAAAAAAGTGTTTCTGTAATCATGAGGCATGTTTTTGTTTGTTTGTTTGTTTGCTTGCTTGTTTGTTTTTTGAGACGGAGTCTCACTCTGTTGCCCAAGCTGGAGTGCAGTGGCCCGATCTCGGCTCACTGCAACCTCTGCCTCCCTGGTTCAAGCAATTCCCTGCCTCAGCCTCCCGAGTAGCTGGGATTACAGGTGCCCACCACCACACCCAGCTAATTTTTGTATTTTTAGTAGGGACAGGGTTTCACCATCTTGGCCAGGTCTTGAATTGGTCTTGAACTCCTGACTTCGTGATCCACCTGCCTTGGCCTCCCAAAGTGCTGGGGTTACAGGTGTGAGCCACCATGCCCGAACTAGGCACATTTTTTAACATTAGTATATGTTCTAGCAATTACCGAGGCAGGAATGGTGAGATTGTGTTGCCATACATATATTTGACTCCAGATTAACTACTTTTTGCAGCTTATTGAAATTCTGTATCAATTAATGTTATGTTCTAAATTGATGAAATATTCTGCTTTGTCATGAATATGACCGTCAGGAGACGTAAACCCCAATTTGTAGATTTAAGCTCCAATTTTTAGTGGTGATTGGATTCAAGTTATAACTGAGGTTATCAATTAACTTGAATTTGGGATTGGTAACACATTTACTAAATTTTCAGATGGCATAAACTTAGTGAGATTGCCGTGTAATGTATTTACTGAATGTTTCTTAAATTAAGAAAAATAAATGATCTACAAAAAAAAAAAATGTGGTTCACTCCTTCTTTCTTGTTTTCAACACTTCTAAAGCTCTATGTGCCAGTTTCTGTGATAGCAGAGAGCCCAAGCTGAACACATGGTTACCTACTTGGATGGAGCTCTGAATTAAGCTTGCTGTTTTCAATCTGTGGGTCACTATGGATGTCAATTTGGAGAGTTTCAGTGAGCATTTTAAAATGGAATAGAATTGAGTAGAAAATATGAGAAGGTAAGTGTTGTTTTATTAACACTGGATTTTGGTAAAATAGGTAGGTGGTTGAATATGAATGTGTGTACTGGGTTGTTATATCATTTTTTTTTACACTGGATGGTGCCAGAAAAGCATGAAATCCACTGGTATAGCTGATTAACAGAGAAAGTTTGTGATAGCCTAAATATTCCATTAAAGCAAAAGTTCTACTAACCACAGTCATTTTAAAACAATCAGAAACATACCATCAGAAAAGTACCAGACAAATTCAGGGGAAATGGAAGTTTGAGTCAAAGGCTGAGAGAGTAATGGAGAATGTAAAAAGAAATTTCATTTTCATAAATTCTAAACTGATAAATGCAGTGATAATCGTGATTGCCACTCTGGTATGACTGATCATGAATCTTCAAAAGGAAATTGCTTATGGAGTCAGCAGAGATGTATGTGATATGGTAGGCATGATCCCACTCAGTACCCAACACCAGCAATTGCCATTTTGTGAGTCCATTGCCTTCCTCTTTCCACTCATTTCCTGCAGTCTTTTTCTAGAAACCCAACTTTTACAGCCTTCCCACTAAGATCCAGGCCCCGTCTCCAGGTTCTTGTTTCCTCCACCACCCTTCATAATCCGTTAGTCTGTCTTAGTTCTTTCAGGTTGCTGTAACAGAATACCACAGACTGCGTAGCTTACAAACAGCAGAAATTTATTTCTGGAGGCTGGAAAGTCCAAGGTCAAGGTGCCAGCAGTTAGTGTCTAGAGAAGGCTCCCTTTGTGGTTCATTGACAGCTGTCTTCTTGCTGCATCCTCACGTGGTGGAAGGAGGTTTCTGGAGTACTCTGGGGTCTCTTTTACAAAAGCAATAATCTGAGAATTCATTAGGTCTCTGACCTCATGACCTAATCACTTCCCAAAGGCCCCACCTCCAAATAACCATCACATTGGGTTTGAGGTTTCAACATGAGTTGTGGGGAGACACAAATATTCAGTCTGTAATAGAGAGCAAGTTCCGATCATTCCGGCTTCAAAACATGTATTGCACTCTTGTCTTTCTTTCTTTACTGCCCTTCTCATTGCTTGTCCAGGGACTATTGTTTTAACCATTTGTCCATCTCCTTTATTCCACTATCCCCAATACAGCCAGCCATCCCTATCCATGAATTTCACATTCATGGATTCCTCCAACCATGAGTCAAAAATATTACTCAAAAAAATAAAAATAAAAAATAGCAATACAACAATAAAAAATACAAGTTTTAAAAATACCATATAACAACTCTTTACAGAGCATTTACATTGTATTTGGTATTATAAGTAATATAGAAAAAATGTAAAATACATGGAAGGATGTATATAGGTTATATGCAAATACTGTGTTTTGTTTAATGGGCTTGAGCATCCATGGATTTTGGTGTCTGAAGAGGGTCCTGGATGATGGTATGTCTATACCATGCACTGTCAATGGGTCTTTGATCCTGCCATTCCTATCATGGTACCATGTCAATAAGCTTACAAAGAATGCAGGCTCTAAAGTTAGTAGTATTTCTTACTAGCTATTTGACTTTGGGCAAGTTGGTTAAATTTTCTGAGCTTCAGTTTCATTGACTATAAAATATGAGTTAAATGAGTTCTACCTCCTAGGATTATTGTGAAGTTTCAATAAAGATAATGCTTATGAAATCTTTAGAACATAAAAGCACCTAGAGCATAGTAACTGTTCAACAAAATATGTTCCTACATCATAGTATATTGCTAACCTCTAGGATGGGGTGTATACTCTTCAGGCCACTAATCAGCTTCCCATACTCTGGCATTCAAAACACTAGTCAGATCACATTGTATTCAAAACACTAGTCAGATCCTTCCGCTTCACAGCCTGACCATGGTACCTATCCCTCAGCGTTGTAGCCTTTGACACGTTTGTCTTCTCTTTCAGTCGCCACTTACGCAATGCATATTTATTCTTCTAGGCTGCACCAAGTTCCAATTTCTACATAGTACTTTTTGTTTTCTGTCATTCACTTGGCCCTTAGCAATATGTCTAATTAGTTATTGTTTCTCCTATGTGTACCTTGATGCATGAAATTTACAGCAAACCAGCCTGGGCAACCTGGTGAAACCTCCTCTCTTCAAATATGAAAAAAATTAGCCAGGTGCAGTGATGTGCCCCTAAATTACCAGAGAGGTATACATTTGTCTGACAACTTTGATAAGTTACTTGATTTCAGTTAACTCACTTTTGTTTTTTTGGCTTTTTTGTTTGTTTGTTTGTTTGTTTGTTTGTTTTGGCAAAAAAGAGAATTGAAGAGAGACTGACTTCACCAGATTTTTTATACCGACCTTACAAGTCATGAACATTAATCTACCATCTTCATTCCTGAGAAGCTGTAGCACCACTAGACAAAGGGAAGTCTTCTTATCTTTATTTCTCCTGTTCCTTTTCCCCTTTTTATGGTGAATAAATTCATCATATCTGTCTTGTCACTTTCTTTATACTTTTTAATATCACCATGTATTCTGTTTTGGCAACTTTAAAATGGTAATGAATCGACAAATCATGCTAAATATTTTCTCCTTAAATGAGAATTAAAGATACTCAAGCTAAGAGAATTAATACTCAAGATTTGCATATTATTCATTGAGTAAATTAATCCAACAGTTGAAAACATTATTTTAAGTTAAAAGGGCATTTATTCTCTTAGTTCCTCAAATATTTGATATAAAGCTTAGTGTAATGGAACCTTACTGTTACAGGAAAATATTCCAGTCTTTCCATAAACATTTTTGAGCACCAGTTATGTGTTCAAACCACACAGCGAGAGATTGGATTACTTTGTAGCACCTAATCATCTTTCTTGAAGATGAAATGGAAATTCCTACTGCACAATCCTCACTTTTTTTCAACAGTTGACTAGGCTTGAAGAACCGTATTTTGTCTTGTATAGGAGAATATGGTTCTAAATCATGGTATCTTAACCTTAATCCAAGCAAAACGTCAGTTAGATATAATCATCTCTTGTATCTTGCCTGCTCTAGTGAACAATTTCTGTAATAAATTTCACAGTTGAAGGATTAAGCCTTAGAAATGATTCATTATGAAAAGAGTGAGTACAAAATACACTAGCCTTTTGGAGGAGGTAGGAGAAAGACTGTGCAGATGGGGCTTGTAGAGGGGGCGGTGTGGACGTTGTAACACAGATCTAGTTCTGAAAAGATACCCTGAAAGAGAAGTTTAGTATTATACTACCATGGTAATTTGCTATCTCCTTCATAATTGCTTCCCACATTCAGCAGGCTAGCCTGCTGAAGATTTTCATTATTGCTCAATTTAAGTATTCATCTAATTTGTAAAGGAAACCCAGCAGGACCATTCTAACAGGAAGAATGAGAAGCAGGAACAACGGTCATCTTTGAAAAACATTATTTGTACTAGAGTATTAAACATTGTTTAAAAAAAGCAGAGGAAATTTTTTTCCTCGAGGTACCGATGAGTAACCTAGAAATATTTGGAGATCCCTTCTGCAAGGGAATAAATTTGCCATCCCACCTTTCATGAACTTTCATAGCCATGCATATCAATCATACCTCAAACTCATGAGCTTCTCCTTTTTCTCCTTCCAGCTGATATTCTTAAAGTTTATCTTAAGAGTCATTCAAGGGTTATGTAATACTTCACTATTTTTCTTGCTTTCATAGCCAGTTCCTCAAGAGAGATATAAATATTTAGCAACTGGCTTTCTAGGGGAAAAGTGCCTGAATTTAGAGGGTTTGCCAATTTCTGGGGTGTGAATATTCCCACAGTGGCCCAGTTTCAGGCTACCTACATGATGTCACTGTCATGGCGTTGGGAAGAGATGAACACAACCAGCTCTGTGAGCCAGCTCCACCACACAGTTGGTTGTGGGCCTGCTATTCCCATCTTTCCACACTTGTATACTTTAGTAGTGGCTTCGGAATTTTTACATAAAAGGGAATTTCAGGATCAACTCAGTTGGAAAGGGAGGCTTCATGGGAAGTACACTGCTTTTATTGGATTATACATCTATTTGAAGTGAGTTGGGGGGGGGATTCGGGAGGGGTAGCAGAGCTGCCCAGCCTGTGCTCTTTGCCTACCCTTGGCATAGCTACCCATAGACATCTTCTAGTGTAGCCTTTTCCCCTGAGCTTGAACCATCTTTGCAACCTCTTCAACATTCTCCTAATCACTCTGCTTTGAAATCTTAGAATCATCCCTGATTCTTTTTCTAGCCTTGCTTCCTACATGCCACCAGTCATTAAATGCTGCCAATGCCACTTCTGTTATAATTTCCATATCTCTTCTCTTTGTATTCTTACTAACAACATTGATGGATTCTTTCCTATCTCTTGTATGGAAATAGCCTCATAGTTGATATCTCTACCTGTGGACTTTCCCCTGCTAATCAGTGCAACTTTAAATCTGCTTCCTCTGTAAGTTTTCTAATTGTTTCACTGGTCTGTTGGAAAACCTCTAGTAGCTTCTTATTGCCCACCACAAAAGCCCAAACTTGTTGAGGCTATTAAGGCTTTCCAATTTTGGGAAATAAGATAATTTCCCAAACTATCTTAAATTCAATTCCAAGGGGTAGAATTACTGGCTCAAAGAAAGGGTATAAATATTGGTAATATTCTTAATCCATTGGTTAATTTGTGTTCCCATAAGCAGTGCTAAGAATACTGCACCCCACCCTTACAACAAGATAAGATATTTGGGAGATAAGATGTTTGTTATCTCCCAGTAATAGCCACTTTTGTGTAACTACATCCCGGTATTATGGTTTTACAAATATCACCCAATCTGATAAGTCAGGCACATCTAGGTGAGTGCTAGATGATAAATGTTTCTAGTGATACCTCTGCTTATGAATATACTATGCTGAAGGTTTCAGGACAACCCACCCTTTCCTGAATAAGTGAAATATTCCTCCAACATCTGCACCTTTCTTTGTATAGGTTTCTCTGATGTCCTCCCTCCTGTACAGTTGAAATCTTCCCTATTCAAAGTCCAACTCAAATGCATGTAGTACTTATAGACATTAATAACAAAAGAAGAAAAAATAGATCCTAAAATCAGAAGTAAAAGAAACTGTGGCATCTATATGGCTTACACCAGAAGCCAGAGATGGACTGGGGCCCAGACAGGAAAGAATGTTAAGGACCAATGAGGAGCAGTGAAAAGCAACTCCTAGAAAAGGCATTTTAATGCTGTTGAACCAGAGGCATCATGTGCCTCCATGTCAGGGTGACAGTGAACCTTCTAAAGCTGGTTAGTACTATCAAGCAGCAATGCATAAGAGTACCTCAACTAGGCAGGTCTAATCCCAGGTTTCTTCCCAGATATCTAGTAGAGCCTAATTATATACTTGATACGAGTGTGTGGAACTGATTTAAACCAAGTAAGAATGGGTATAATACTGGAAAACCCAGAGAGTGCATTGAGATAAAACAAGATTCAAAAGTGCAATTGCTGAGAGGAACACGCTTCTCAATTTTGCACCATGAGTATTCTTAGCGGTGGTTAACTTGGAAGATTTAACAAGGATTGTAAAATGGGAAACCTCTTGGCTATGGGGTTCAACTTGGTAGGAATCTTGTTTTCCCAGTCTTACCCTTCTTTACATTTCGCTACATTTTACACAGTTGAAATAAGACTATGTTTCCAGAGTTTTTCAAATACAAAAGAATAGTTTTAAAAATCACCCATAACCCCACCGTATGGTAACCAACTGACATTTAGTCTACTTCCTTCTAATATTTTTTCTACATATATATTTCTCTACATGTTATGTTAGGTATAAATTTCTTGCAGTCTATAGCATCACAATTTATTGATATAATTTATCAAAAATTAGTAAAAATGAAGAATTATAAAAATGACACATATATTCCTAAGGTTTTTCTTTCAACTTAAAACACTTGAATTTGTATCATTCACTAATGATTTAGTGAGTTTATATCATTCACTAATCATTTATAAGGCCAGATGTCTTTGAGAATGGATCCATTGGTTGGAGTTTTGGTTCATCTTTCTTACAGAAACTCACTATGGAACGTCAGTATTTTTCTGCTTCCATTTTGTTACAATGGAGAGAGGCAATCATAATTAAGAATAAGAATGTTAGGTGTTCACAACGATTTTCCTATCTTTTACAGCTGTCTCACTCACCCTTAATTCAATAGTAACTTGGTTTTAGCAGCCCACCTTTGTCAAGTTTTCCCAAACCATTCAACTTCATTTCAAAGGAACAAGAACACTTTTTGAACTCATGCTTCATCCTTTTTATATAATATAACTGTAGTCAAATTATGTGGTGACAAGAACAAGAGTAAGTGCCATGCGTAAGTTTATGAAGAGCCACTTACTCTCGGTCTCATGCAATATCGGTGACAGGTACTGGGCCAGCCTGCCAGAGAGAGGTCCACTAGCTACCACGATTCCTTGAGTCATGGCCTCCTCAGGAAGTCCTACCTTGGGAACAGAAAGCTTGTCTGTCTGTTAGGGGCAGGTTATTGAGAAAGTTTCTTCTGTATAACTCTGTAATGAACTTGATTGTTCATAAACCCTAACCAGTTATTTTGTTAACTATCTTAAATTCAATTCCAAGGGGTAGAATTACTGGCTCAAAGGGTATAAATATTGGTAATATTCTTAATCCGTTGGTTAATTTGTGTTCCTATAAGCAGTACTGAGAATACTGCACCCCACCCTTACAACTGAACATTATTCTTAATCTTTGACATTAAATATACAAAAATACAGAGCTTTGTGTTAATTTACTTGAGTATGGTATTACATAACATGGTGGAGCTCACCCATGCGTGCATTTCAACTTCTCCTAAGAAGTGGCTTAAAAATTGTCATATCTTATCATTTCAGTTACAAACTATATTACATTGCAACAAAGTAAGTAATGAAAAACAGCATATTGATTCTGTTATAAAATATTGGCAAATAAATTCTATTAGGCCTATGCCAAATAAAAAGGAGGGGCAAGGGAAGAAGGGAAAAAAGGAAGGAAGGAAGGGTGGAAGGAAGGAAGGAAGGAACGAAGGAAGGAAGGAAGGAAGGCAAGCCCAATAATTCATGGTATATTATAATAAATCAGCATCAGCTGAAATTTTATTGGAAGAGAAACAGTATTTTAACGTTTAGCTTTGTTCTAAAGCATAGTAGTCTGCAAGGTCAACATATGTTCCTAGCCACTGTTACCCTAATGAACTCATCACAAAGTTTTAAATGTTCCAGAAAACGTCCAAGGAGCAAATATAGTTATAATAACTATTCCCTAGGTTAGAAAGACAAATTTGAAAGAATATTATTTAATTTGGGGTATTTTTCTGTAAATGTATTTATTATTACATTTTCCAAAGTATTTTAAACAAAAAGAGGTATTGTAATCAGTTGCTTACAAGTCCCCAAATAAGATGTACCCTATCTACAAATAGAATTAGAAATTTCCTGTCTCCATAGCAGACGACTTTAGAGGAACAGAATTTATTATCTAAATTAGCCCCCCAAAACATTGATCTATATCCCTTTATATTAAAACCATATCTTAAGTGAAAATTGAGAGTAGCGTAATAATACTTATGGTGGCATTATTGCTTAGTATTTGAACTATAATTATTCCCAAAACACCCAGGATGTATGATTACCTCACCTATATACGTCCGCAGAGAAAAATCTATCTTTGAGTGCAATTAGTCAAAGCTAACTGAAAACCATAAAAACTGTAGAGTACTACAAATGCAGGCTAAAACACAAAAGGCAGTATTTATTCATTTAACAAGTGTTTGCTGAGAGCTTATCATGGGCTGTTCCCTGATCTAGGCACTTAGGGTATCAATGAGCAAAAAAGGACGAAATCTTGCCCCTTGAAGCCTGCATTCCAGCAGGGGAAGACATTTCATATATAATACTCACAATAAATGGGTAAATGTTTTGGTATTTTAGGTGATTAATGTTATGGAAAAAACTAATAAGTTCAGCTGGGCTTCAGAAGTGGCAGAGAGTGGAAGTCAATGGACTTGCAGTTTGAAATAGCTTGGTCTGCAGGAACCTCTTTGCAAATGGATGCATGCGCAAAGCCCTGCATAATCCCTCCACCTTGTGTCTCTAATCTTGCCCCTTATTCTCTCCTCACCTGGTTGGCTCCAGCTGCCATTCTGAACTCCTCACTCTTCCCCATGAGCCCCTGCACAGGGGCTTTGCACCAGCTGCACCCTCTGCCTAGAACTCTGTTTCCCAAGCACGCAGGGAAGAGAAGGCAGCCAAAAAATAACCAAGTATAAGGCTTAGTTTGTTTGTGTTGTTGTAAAGGAATACCTGAGGCTAGGTAACTTATAAAGAAAAGAGGTTTATTTCACTCACAGTTCTACAGGTTGTACAAGAAGCCTGGCACCAGTATCTGCTTCTGGAGAAGGCTTCAGGCTGCTTCCACTCATGGTAGAAGGCAAGAGGGAGCCAGTGTGTGCAGAGATGAAATGGGGATGGAGGAAGGAAAAGAGGGACAGTAGGTGCCAGACTCTTTTTATCTATCAGCTCTCATGGGAACTAATGGAGAACTCATTCATCTTCAAGGGAGGACATTATTCACAAGGGATACACCCCCATAACCTAAACACATCTCACTAGGCCCAACCTCCAACATTGGGGATTAAATTTCAACATGAGGTTTGGAAAGACAAACATTGAAACTACAGAAGAGGCAATATGTGCAAAGTGTCCTGAGGTTGGTAAAACAACAAACTGATATAGAAGAAGAGAAATGGAACAATTGCTGCTGTTTGGTGTTATCAGAAAAGATCTTGGGGCGAAGTTACCTTTCAAAAATGCTTTTGAAATTTACCACTTTTGTCTGTATTTTCTTTTATCCACATACATCATGAGTTCATGTTTATTTCCCATTCTGTACTCTTGGAGACACTTAACATGAGTTTGGGAGTCAGACTTGGTTTTGAATTTCAACTCTGCTACTTAGTAAATGCACACCTTGGATAAGCTGAAATTCTCTGGGCCTCAGTTTCCTCATCTGTAAAATAAAGACCATAATCCTTCTTTGAAGCTTGTTTTCAGATACATAAATAACACACAGAGTCTGACAAATGACAATAATGCTGCAGGACTTTTTCCTTAGTTCAGCTAAAGATGGAGTTCTTTGTCCAACAGCCACGAAAATTCGGGCTCGCAGACAATTTGAATGGTTAGCAAGACAGGGTTTTACTGAGTGAAAAGGAAGAAAAGGGGGAAAAAGGGACTCTCCCAAGGCCTGAGTCCCTGCTAGAGCACTTCCTGCCCGGCGTTTGAATCCCAGGTTTCACACAGGAAGAGGAAGGGCCAGGCTCCTCCCTGCCGCAAATGGTGCAGACTTCCTGGGGCTCCACCCCAGTGCACGTTCCCTGCAGTGCACAGGCTGGTTGGAGATTCTCTGGAGACCCCCTTCCCACCTGGCTATCTCAATAAGAGAACATACCAATCAGAAAATGAAATGGATCAGATAGCGAAGGACATTTTTTAAACTGTGCCAAAATATACACATCTTATTTTGTAGGTGAATGGGGAACCATTAAACTTTTTTTTTTTTTTGGTACAGACAAGTGGCATATTTGTTTGTTTTACAAAGGTAACATTAGCAGCAAGTGGAGGGTAAGTGTTTAGCATTGACTAAATGAGGGCAGTTAGTATAATATTGCGCTTTCATGAGATATGATAAATTCAGTTAAGCCCAGTACTGACAGAAGAGGTGGATTTGATAATTGGCAATTAAAATATGTTTTTCTAAATTTTGTAGGTTGACATTTAGTCAATTCCGAAAATACAGACTAGAGAAATAAAAATAAACGCCGTTTTTTCTTAATCATTTTTATTGATGTTTTGACTTAATTTCGTAGTTGTTTGTCTAGGTCATCTTTGGATTTATTGTTTGAGGAATGTATGATTTGAAAACCAACTGCTAGAGCTACCAGGAATAGGAAAGTAGGCGGGTGGCGGGGAATGGGCAGGGCAGAGAAATCAACTAATAAACAGGAGTCAGAAAGTCTGGGAAAAGTAACTTAAGTAAACTTTTATTTTGTGACCTAACAGACATTACTTTAAAAAGCATTTCTCAACTGTTGACTTTGAAAACTACTCACATTGCCCAGCTTGGAGCTTTTAGATAACCAAGATGGATAAGAAAATTATGGTTTCCTTAGTTGCACGGCCAGGCTGACCTCCCCGTACAGCAAAGAGCAGACGAAAAGGGTGTTGAAGCATAGACCAGCACTAATCCATCATCACTGACAGAAACTTCGGAGTGCATGCTTGCTCAGTTTTGCCTAGGTGAGGAGCACCAGATCTTAAATTTTTTATTATTTTTGAGTAGGTAATAAGTTCATATAGTTTAAAATTCCAAAAATACAAAAGGATGTTAAGCTAAAACTGTTCCATCCATTCTGTTCCCCAGGCACCATTTTCCTTCTCTGATAGCAATATTTTATTAATCCTTGCAGCAATATTTTATATATCTACAAGCAAATATACTCATTTTTCTCTTCTTAATACAAATGGTAGCATACAAAATATGTCTGTATCTTGAAATTTTGTTATTATTATTGGATTTTTGTTTTGTTTTAGTTGTTGTTTTACCTAAAAATGTATTTTGGAGATTATTCCATATCAATACTTTTTTTTTTTTTTTTTTTTTTGAGACTGGGTCTCACTCTATCATCTAGGCTAGAATGCAGTGGTACCATCTTAGCTCACTGCAACCTCTGCCTCCCAGGCTCAAACAGTTCCGCCACCTCAGGCTCCCAACCAAGTAGCTGGGACCACAGGTGCATGCCACCATGCCAGGCTCAGTTTTTTTTTTGTTTTTTTTTTCATTTTTAGTAGAGATGAAGTTTCACCATGTTGCCCAGGCTGGTCTTGAACTCCTAAGCTCAGGCGATCCGCCCCCTCACAGCCTCCCAACGTCCTAGGATTACAGCGGGAGCCACCTCACCCAGCCCCATATCAATTCTTAAAGAGCTTCCTCATTATTGAATATGGCTGCTTCGTATTCATTACATAAAAATAGTATAATTTTTATAACTAACTCTTATTAATGGACATTTAAATTGCTTCTAATCTTTTGTTATTTCATGCAGTGAAAAACCTTGTGCATATATCAATTAGCACATTTATTTATTTTACTCACAACATTAGTACCTAAGGTGGAATTGCAGAGTCAGTGTGTATACAACCTGGTATTTTTGATAAACATTGTCAAGTTGTTCTTTATAGGAATTATACTAATTTGCATTCTCACAGGTCAAGTATGAGAAGTGCTCTCTTTGACTGGAGAGCCGAAAACTATATCATTAAGTCATATCCAGCTGGAGGAAGTTCTCTTACATCAACTCACAGGCATTCATTCTAAGGACGTTTCTGTCTATCAAAGGTGAATATGCTCACCTCCTGGATTGGTGGTTCTCTCAATCAGAGACAATTATGTCCTCCCAGAAATGTCTGGAGACATTTTTGATTGTCACAGCTGGAAGTGGGGGCACTACTGGGATCTAGGGAGTGGTCAGGGATGGGCTGCTAAACATCCTATGGTGCATAGGACAATCCTCCTTTCTTCCCTTCCCTGCCACAAGCCATCTGGTCCAAAATGTCAATAGTTCCAGGGTGAGAAACTCTACCCTAGATTAACATCTGGCTCCTCTTGATCATATTAAATACATCTCACAAAGCTTAGGATTCTCCACTGTAATCTAAGATCTATGCTGAATAAAATGATAAATCCTCTGTACTTCTATAGTACATTTAGGGGAGTTGTGTTCTGTTTCTTTTATAACACTTTAATTCTGTTTAATGCAGGAAGTGTGAGCTCCTTGTAGACATAAGTGTATCTTATTTATATTTGTATACTGAATATCTGGCACAAAAAGGCAGTCCGCTTATTAAATGAATGAATGGATGTCAACAGTATTTCTTAATTGTCTTTGTGTGATTTAAGGGGTTATTTTATCTTTAATCAAAGACCATTCTTTTTCACCCTTACTTGATTCACTTTTCTCTTATTTCAAATGTTCACTTTTCTTTAGACTTACATAGGGGCAACTTTTTCTAGCCTACAGAACTTTTTCTAGCCTACAGAATACAGGAAACATCAATTGAATTAGAAATATTGGTCTTTTCCCTGATTTGAACATCTATAAAGTAGTTTATTACCACCGCATTAAGTCACTTAATTATATACATTCTTGCTCACTTATAGCTTCTGATTGAATTTGTCTTGTCTCCTCAAAAAGATTGATATCTCCTTAAGGGCAAAAAGCAAAACCTTTATGTACTCGCGATGCCTAACTTAATGTTTTACAGACTGTAAAGCAAGAGAGTGATGGGTTCCTTCCTTCTCTCCCTTGCTTTTTCAATCACAACTGACAGACCAAACCTGAAGATTGCAGCCCCAGCAAAGAAGCTGTTCATTCTCAAGAGCAGAGCACCCCAGATTCTCTGAGGCAGCCTGGTTCTCCTTGCAAACAGCAAATGGGGAGCACAGAGCAGGTATAGACCACAAGACCCTGAGGAATCTGCTTCACAACTTTGCCTATTCCTGGGTTTCTCCATATTCTCTAAGAGTGGAAGAGCCCTAAGGCACCATCTCAGTGAACAGCTCCTTTTCCACTTCGATTCCTCACTGCATATATATTACCACCAGACATTTTTCCATCCTCCAATGTGATTAAAGACCCAAGTAGGGCCAGGCGCAGTGGCTCACGCCTGGAATCCCAGCAGTTTGGGAGGCTGAAGCGGACGGATCACCTGAGGTCAGGAGTTCTAGACCAGCCTGGCCAGCATGACGAAACCCCGTCTCTATTAAAAATACAAAAAAATTAACCAGATGTGGTGGCACATGCCTGTAATCCCAGCTACTCAGGAGGCTGAGGCAAGAGAATTGCTTGAACCCAGGAGATGGAGGTTGCAGTGAGTTGAGATCACCCCACTGCACTCCAGCCTGGGCGACATAGCGAGACTCCATCTCAATTTAAGAAAAAAAAAAACAACCCAAGTTGGGGAACTAGAGGAAAGACTTGGTGGTGTCTGATGTGAGCTAAAAGCAGAAATCACCAATAAGGTTCTCAGCCTGTTACAGCACAGCAGGGGTCTCCCACTTAGATGTCCACCTCTGCATTTGGAAGATGCCTTTGCCAAAAGGCTAGCAAGTGGAGTGGAAGACTTGTTTTAATGAGAACCTGGAATAGTTGGGGGTGGTAGAAGGGGGCAATGTGGCAGCCAGGGAAAACGGTAGCAAGATCAGTAAGGTCAAGAATGCAGCAAGGACAAGAATACTTGTTCATAAGGCTGAATGGCACTTTACTGGTGCTAAATATATCCTGTAGAAAATTGGGATGCAGAGCAGCTTTGATCATATCTAACACAGGATTTTAAAATGCAAATGCAAAAACATGCAAATGGAAGCTGCTAGTTTACTTCTATTAGCATGTTGTTTAACCACCACTTAGCCCTGAGATCCTGTTGCATTCTCTTTGCAATTAAAATAAGCTTGCAATTGAAGTCCTTCAAAGCTGAGCTGCAAAAGAAGAAAATATTCAGATTTGAATATTCGTCAGGCAAACCAAGTAGATAAGATCCAGCTTGATTAGAGAAGGTAAGAATAACAAACCTAAATGTTTTAATCATCTCTTCTGGAGAAGAGTTCAAGCTTAAAAAAAAAATGTTTTTGTTGAAAACGGAGCAAAAAAGTCTATTCCTCTCACCTTATTGAAAGAGAATAAAGCGCATTGTGGATTAATTTTCAAGTTAGCTAAATGTTACCTCTTCAAGTGATAGTCTTTAGATTGGGGTTTGGGGGAACATGTAGTAAACTTATTTAAATGTTGGACCATGTAAGATGGACTCTGCAAAATGTATTGCATAATTCCTGCCTCCATAGATAAATTATGCCAAAATACTAATTTTTAAGAATAATAACTCATGATTATTTATTATATTCTAAGCAGCATGCTAAGTGTTTAACTTATTTCATTTGAGCTCACAACAAGTCTTTGAAGCAGGTCCATTTTATTTTGTGACGTTTTCCAGTGCCACAGAGAAAAGGATACTAATGTACAGCTGTGGAAAGGCTGCCAGTGACAGGGCTCAGAACACATTACCCCGAAATAGGGCGCCTTGGCAGAGTGACTATTTTAAGCTGAAGGAATTTGAGAAATGGCAAGTACAGAAAGGACTCTCTAGCCCCTTTCTCTCCAAAGCAGGTCATAAGACCCTCATGTGAGGGGCGCCCTCCCCATAGCCAGAGGGAATCCAAGTGAAGGAACAGGCTTTGCTAAGTTTCCTGCAGTTTAGTACTCTTAGCTCCTGCCCATCTGTCTTATCACATTTTTCCATGATTTTCCATTCTTCATCAACCCTACTATAAAAATGCACAGGTTTGGCCAGGCACGGTGGCTCATGCCTGTAATCCCAGCACTTTGGGAGGCCGAGGGGGCAGATCACGAGATCAGGAGATGGAGACTGTCTTAATTTAATTGAATAATTGTCTTAATTTAATACTTAATTTAGGAGAGCTAAATAATTAAACATGAGGCCAAAGTACATAAGAAAGCAGCAGTCTTTTATTGCAAATATGCACACACTCTCCGGGGAGGTTCTCCGGTCCTCAGGTGTAGGGGGCCAGGGAAGTCACACTGGCGCTCTAGGGAAGTCGCACCAGCGCTCTCAGGTGAGGTTCTCCGGTCCACAAGTAGGAGGGGCCGAAGAAGTCACCCCGGCTCCTGCCAGCAGCTGCGGACTTTTATGCATTGGTACTGGAAGGGGGAGGGCAGTGGGCAGGATAAGGGCGTGATAGGGGCGTCTCCATAGGCGTGGCCGGGTAAGTTGCGATCTCTTCGGATTGACATCACCTGGCGCATGCTCAGTTGATCTGCATCTTGGCGGGCGGGGTAGCTGCATTTTCCCGGGCCGGGAAAGTTGGTGAGGAAGAACCCGGAAGCAACATGGATTGTGCCTTCTTGTTCACCTTCCTCCTTCTTGTCCTTTCTCCCTAACCCAAACAGAGACCATCCTGGCTAACATGGTGAAACCCCATCTCTACTAAAAATACAAAAATTACCTGGGTGTGGTGGCCTGTGCCTGTAATCCCAGCTAATCGTAAGGCTGAGGCACGAGAATTGCTTGAACCCAGGAGGTGGAGGTTGCAGGATGGCGCCACTGTGCTCCAGCCTGGTGACAGAACAAGACTCTGTCTCAAAAAAAAAAAAACAAAAAAAAAAACAATGCTCAGACTTAACCATTTCTACAAGTCTTCGTTTCCTTATGAAGGCGTCTATGTCACATAAAGCTATATTAAATACAGTCGTATGCTTTTCTTTTGAAATTCTTTTTCTGGAAATTCTTTTTCCTCCTACCTTCCTGGGTTCTCAGGGCTCCAGCCAGAGAACCCAGGAAGGTAGGAGGAAAAAGAATTTTCCCTCCCCTACAACACCAAGCATAAACCTTCTAAAATGATCTGCAAATATGTGTGTGTGCACACGTACATGCATGTGATTCTACAGGGTTCATGGTTTTCATCAACTTCTCAGAAGAGTCTGTGGCTCTTAAAATGTCCAAATTGGATTAATCATTACGAAGAGCAGGAATTTCTGTATTGCCTAATTGACCTTTATTAGCTTGGGTTAGTAATAGGTTTAAAGGAGTGTTCCTCTACCGCTATGCTTTTTGAGTTTTCTGTTACTGTTCCTATTGTCTGATGATGCTGCTTGCCCAAGTCATTGAGTTTGCCTCCACAAAAAAATAAAAATAAAAAAGGTCTCTCTTCCCTGTGTAAAACTGGTGGACAACATGGACTCAGGAACCAGATGGTCTGGATTTAAATTCCGTCTGCACAACTCACTAGTGGTGTGACCTTGCCTCAGATTCCAGATCTGCAAAGCAGGGCACACAGTAAGACCATCCTTATAGAGTTGTTCTAAGGAGTAAATGAGTTCACATACAGAATAGTGTCTGCAATGGAGAAAGCAAGAAATAAGTGCTTGCTGTCCCATGATTCTAATCTGTTGTGAATTTAGAAGCCATCTGTTCAAATTGTATTTGACAAAAGAGGGGGGATATTTAGGGTCATCATGCTTCTTAAAGCCCTTTTTTTTAACCTCTTAGTTTTTATCCAGTCCTGCTTACAGTGGAATTCAGTAAGATAACAGGTCATGCACTCGCTTTTCTAGAACAATGTTGAAAAGACAAACTGGATGGGGAGAAGGGATGCAGCTTGTTTCTCGTGAGCCTTTTATTAAAGTAACCATTATAATTGAAAGTCTGCATGACACTGTTAGTAGCACTAAGCAAAGCAGGCTTCCTTTCTCTTCAGCCATTCTGACTTGCTTTAGCCACAGTCTGAAAGGACAAAACAATTTTTCAGCTAGTGTCTTCAAAAAGAGCATTTTAGGCAGCTGTTAGTGCCAGGGTATGATGTTTTCAAAGAAAGAAGAAGGGACTGCTCTTCCCAGCCTGTGGGTGTTTCCTGGGATTGAATCACCTCTCCTTGAAACTCTGCACTGGCACAGTCTGCTGGGTTCAGAATGCAAATGACCCAGGCAAAAGTTCCCAATTAAAGGGAGCAATTAGATGAGATTGAATAGGATGCCAGATGATGTTTTTTTCTTTACTCTTTTCTTGAGGATTAGTAATCTCTTACTTTTTGCCTTGCTGTTCTCTGGGGGTCTTTGCGTGAGCTATCTGATTACTAAAAATGGCTGTCCAATGGCTGGAAAGAAAGGTGCTCACTGAGGTCCCTGTAACTCTTATTTAATATCAGAAAAGAGGCTTGGTGACATCCCGGAGCCCTTGTTCTAGCAGTGCAGTGGTTCCAAAGTGGGCTAAGGTAATTGCTGCCCACAGGATTATCACCATGACCTGCACTGCATCAGCCTCCTGTCGGTCCAGGGCCACCACGCCTCTCCCCATCCTTTCTGCTTAATGCTCTTCCCATCAGCGTGGCTTTGGGGGAAGTCACAAAGGGTTCAGATTCCCTGCTGCCTCTCTTAGTAAGTGCAGGTGTCTGTTATGGAAATAGGCAGTGTGGCATAGTAGCGGAACTCATTATTTTCAGAATGGGCAGTGGCAGTGTCAGCTTTCAACAAGCTGGCTGGACTTTTCCTAAGGTGACCAGTTATGAATGTCACTGTCGTGGATGTTAATGCCAACTAGGCTGCCCCTGGATTGCAAATAACTTGCAAATAGAAGGTTCCCTCTCCTCTAGGGAGATATATATAGATATATAGATATCTATAAAAATTTAAAAATGTTTTCTTTCTTTCCATTTTCTTCTCAGAGTTACAGTTAATAAGGAAGCAGCATAAGAAGGGCCCAGGCATTAGCATCCATTAGAATTCAGTTCAACAAGAATTACAGGTATTCCACCTTGAGTGGGTTACTTAGCCTCTGGGCCTCAGTTTCCCTCCCTGTAAAAGGTGGATAATGTTTACCCTGCAGTCTTGCTGTATTACCAGAACAAGGCTTTAAGTCTTTGCTCATGATTTGAAGGATAGGTGCCAAAAGAGTCTGCTGTTAAGGAGACAGTGCCCATTAAACTTAAAGGCAAACTCACTTAGAGTACCATTAGCTTCTGTGTGATTTCTGCTCAATTCAGGAAGAATTTATAATGTTACAGCGAGTCTTTTAAGAAAATCCTTATTTGCTGAGCCCTCCTCTCAACCAGGTCTTGACTTTAGGCATCTGTGTTCATCTTTTGCAGAGTCCAGTTTTAGCAAGAATCTTGTTAAGCCAGTTTAGAGAGAATTCCCCCTCCCTGACATCTGATCACTTTGGTCAACCATGCTTTCAGCAAGAATTTGTTAAGTGGTTTAGTAAAAATCCCCCTTCACTTGATGTCTCCTCTTAGTAATTTTAAATCCACTGACACACCTGCCCCCCACCACAACCCTCTCCTTGGCTATATATCTCTACTTGTTCTTGTTGTATTTGAATTTGAGGCCCATCTCTCTACCCTATTGCAATATTCTTGATACCCATCACAAAAGTCCTGAATAAAGTATTCTTACCATTTTAACAAGTGTCAGAATAACTTTTTCTTTAACATAGATAAAAGCTTAAATTACCAAGGTTTCTGAAAGAGGCTAACACTTATATGGTGCTAAATATGTGCCAAGATGCTGTTTGTTCTAAAGGCCAAATCTATTCCTCATGACAACCCAGTGAGGCAGTATTATTATTGTCCTCAGTTTATAGATTAAACTGGGGCCCTGAGAGGTTGAGTTACTTGTCCAGGCACACAGAGCTAAAGCTAGGTAGTGAAACTGATATTCTAATCCAAGGAGTCTGCCCCAGAGTCCATGTTCTTAAACACAATGTCAGACTGCCCTCAGAGGCCTGAAAATTAGAGTGGAAAGTCTACTTTGTCAGTACTTTTAGCACAAGGTTTTCAAACCCAGCTGCACACACAACCCCAGCTAAGTAATGTTAACAAGTGTAGCAGGACTCCTGGGGAATGGGTCACTTGGAGAGTCCCCGCCCATCAAGAGGGACAGTTCTTCTCAGTGCCACCTAGTTGATGCCATCTGGAAATGCAAACCTTACAATAAATAGAAGCAAGGGAGAAATCTGGATTTGTATGAAAGATCTCTTCAATTCAAAAGAAAAAGAAGGAAAAGAAAGGGAAGGGAATAGGGAAAGAGCTCCATCACTGTGGAAAACAGTGTGGCGATTCCTCAAAGACCTAAAAAGAGAACTACTATTCAACCCAGGAATTCCATTATTGTGTCTATTCCAAAGGATTATAAATCATTCTGTCGTAAAGACACATGCATGTGGATGTTCATTGCAGCACTATTCACAATAGCAAAGACATGGAATCAACCTAAATGCCCAACAATGATAGACTGGATAAAGAACATGTGATACATATACACTATGGAATACTATGCAGCCATAAAAAAAGAATGAGATCATGTCTTTTGCAGAAACATGGATGGAGCTGGAGGCCATTATCTTTAGCAAACTAATGCAGGAACAGAAAATCAAATACCGCATGTTCTCACTTTTCAGTGGGAGCTAAATGATGAGAACACATGAACATATACAGGAGAACAACAGACACTAGGGCCTATCAGAGGGTGGAGAGTGGGAGGAGGGAGAGGATCAGAAAAAACTAATGAGTACTAGGCTTAATATCTGGGTGATGAAGTAATCTGTGCAGCAAACCCCTGTGACATGCGTTTACCCGTATAACAGACCTACACATTTACCCTTGAACTTAAAAAGAAGTTTAAAAAAAGAGAAAGAAGGAAAAAGAAAGGGAAGGGGAAGGGGAAAGGAAGGAGGAAGAGAAAACCATGCAGCACACACACTCCACACACACACACACACACACACACACACACACACACACTGATGCAACACACCCTTCTGTAGAAGGGACTCATTCAGTCTGGGAGCCATCTGTTTGCATCTTATTTTTAGTCCAAGTTATTAAATCTTACCATAATGGACTCTGGTTGATGATAAAGACACATACTCCCCACTCTAAACCAACAAGTAGTTATACTTTTTAAATGTCCGATTTGTCTTGTCTGACCTACTGGAGCCCATAGATTTCTGCCATTCAATGAGGGAGGGAAGGAGGGTTGGTTCAGAGATTGGGGGAGTCTCTTCTGGGCTCGGGGAGATGCTGTGACAATTCCATTAGCAGACAGATTGGAGAGTAGTATTGATTTGTTATCTATGCATAAATACAGAGATTTCGAGTGCCAGGTGTTAGCCAAGCAATTTGGGCTTTTCTTCTTGATCTTCAACTGATGGACAATTAAACCTCTATTAGCAAAGCAAATGAAATAAAACACTTTCAAAGTTAAACTAACAGTTAGCTGTGTGTTGGAAATGGAAGTGAACACAATGGACTTCTGAGAGTTTTGTGAAGTCATCTTCATCTAAATCTTTTAACTTGCAGTTGCTGAACTTTGAGCTGCTCATGTTTTATAGTCCTCTTTGGCGAACAAGCTTCCTTGACACCAGCCTTACAACACAGGAGATATTCTGTGTCCCTGGCTTTATGAGACCTTCCAACTTTTCATAGCAGGTGTTCAGTGTTCTTGGTTTTACTTATCTAAACCTGGATTACAGATACATAAAGTTTAATAAGTAAGATAACACCATTTTCTCACTTCCAAAAGCACTCTTTTACATTGTGTTTTTATTAACATTTCATGCCATGGATCAAATTTTCCTGTAAGTTTGACATTTGGCAGAGCTGCAATAATGGCCATTTTGGAGGGCAACAGGATCAATTAACAACTTTTTATACACAAGACCCTGCACTCTGTCCTGTAGAGTCAACAGAAAAGAATCAAAAGGCTTCTTTCTTTTCCTTCTGGGGCTTGCAGTGTTTTTGGAAAAATGAGGCATTTATGTAAGTAATAATGGAGAAAAAACAGTGCATAAAAAGAACAATGCAAAGGACACAGATGACCAACTAACCTGGAGGAGTTCTTTTTTAAGAAAAGAGAGACTTCATAATTTGAAGTCTTTAGAGGGCTTCAGAAAAAAAATGGGATTTAAGTGGGGCCTTGAAGAATGGGTAGGTTTTTTGAGGATGAGGAGGGCAGACAGTGGGAGGAAAAGTATAAAAAACGCAAATGCAAAAGAGAGTGAAAGACTGGCTGGGGCAGGGCAAATGATTTTGCAACAGAATACTGGGGTAAGGAAGAAATAGAAGAGAAACCTAGAGAAATGGTTTGAGCAGAAAGCAGGTAAGACCAGGGATGGGAAAATATTCAACCTATTCATATAAAGAATGAAGTTAGAAGGAAGGACTTGTGTAGAGGAGAAAATACATTCTATTTATTGTTAGATCTTATGTGATAATAGGTCTGCTGGATTACATTGAGCTAAAAGATAAAATTGTGTATTTTCAAAATCTGGGCCCAGCCGGATTTGATTTTGCCTTATTTTGACACTTCGTAGCCTGAGTGAAGATCATACAGTTTGATGTATTATTCATCATGTGCAAAGAAGTAGAATCCGTGAATTTTGGAGCTGGAACGATCCTCAGAAATCATTTAATTCATTTTGCCAGTGAGTCAATTTGGGGTTCAGAAAGATTAAGTGATTAGCCTAAGGTAACATGACTTATTAATGATAAATATTAAAACAGAGTCATCCACTCATTTCTGAGCCATTGCTTTATCCACATGACCTAGTGTATAGTTACCTTTCTAAAAAATGCTTATAGGCCAGGTCCATGGGCTTACACCTATAATCCTAGCACTTTCAGAGGCTGAGGCAGGAGGATCACTTGAGTCCGGGAGTTGAAGACTACCCTGGGCAACATGGAGAGACCCTGTATCTACAAAAAAATTAAAAATTAGTTGAGCATTGTGGCATTCACCTGTAGTCCCAGCTACTTGGGAGGCCGAGGTGGGAAGATAGCTTGAGCCTGGGAGGTCGAGGCTGCAGTGAGCCACGACTGCATCCCTGAACTCCAGCCTAGGTGACAGAGCAAGACTCTGTCTCAAAAAAAGAAAAAAACTTCATACATAAACACACACATATAATTTTACATAATCATATGCCCTAAATCATTTCAGATTTTTTAAATTCATCATTTCTCCACCTTTGGGTACTTTCATCTCTCCTCTCTGTCCCCAGCTTATCACTCCCCCTCTATTTAATAAAACCTAGTATGTCTCATTCCAAATGTTTTTAGAATTTATGTTATCATACACAAACACATCTCTGTGTGTGCCTGTTTGTGTGCACACATATGCAGTGTTTTAGGTCATTGTTTTACAAAAATGAGAATGTATATGCCGTTTTCTGGACCTTGTTTTTCTCATTCAGTCATACCTTGAGGAAATCTCTTCCATGTGAAAAGTTATAGCTGAATATTTACTTTACTGGTTGCCTAATACTCCGTAGTAGAAATATGTCATGACTTATCCTATCATTCTCCCTATTTATAAAGACCAGTCTGTTTTTATTCTGTAAATAGTACTTCAGGAAACGTCCCCATATTCATATATGTTGGTGTTTTTATTTCTGTTGATAGAGTTGGTATCATTGAGTCAAGGAAATGTGTATTTTTAGTTTTAAAAGTTAAACTGCCTCCATAAGAAAGCTGTAACAATACATATTTATTTGCACCTACAATTAATAAAAACACTTCCTTTTGCTAGGTCTCCCTAGGGCTTACTATTAAAAGTCTATTTTTTTTAAAGTTTTTGCTGATGCAACTTGTGTGAAGTAAAATTGCATTGTTACTTTATTCGCATTATTTGACTACAGATGAATTCGATCGTCTTTTCATAAGCTTGATGGTTATTTAAATTTCGTATCTTGTAAACTATGTTCTTATATTTGTTATCCATTTTTTCAATGGATTATTTGGTCTCCTTGTAAATGTTAAAGAGCTCCTGCTATATTATAGGTATTTTTGCCTGCCCTCTAGGGTTATACACTTTTTATTTCCCCCAAACATCTTGTATTTTTTATGGCATCTTTTGTCATGCCATAAAATTCAGGTTTTAAATATTATTTAGTCACCTATGTTTATGTTTTCTCCTACAGGGTGTCTACCTTCTCAGAAAAAGCCTAGCTCACCTGTCTCTAGATTACATTTGTGATTCCTAGGTTTTCTTATATGAGTTTATTTATTTATTTTATATTTTAACCTTTAATCCACTGCATCCACCTAGGATTTATTTTTGGAATTGGTATAATATAAAGATCTACTTTTCTTTTCTTCCAGATGAATAAACAGTTTGCCAGCTCCTTCTATGAAATAGCTCAGCCTTTCACCACCAAATTGTAATGCCTCTTTTGTCATAGATTAAGTCCCCATTTGTATTTGGATCTGTCCCTAGATTTCCTATTTCACATATCTGTTTATGCCTATTTCAATACTTACTTAACGATTTAATTAGAGTGGCTTTACAGGATTTTCTGATATCTGCTAAATCAGATTACACCAGTAACTTTTGAGGTAGTTAGCAAACTTTGGTAGATACAAGAAAAACCTATTTGCTAGACATTCGCGGGATGCAAGCAGAAACTAATATATCCGAATAACATTTTTGTAATTATAATTTTTTTCAAAATCTTTTTCTCGTCTATTTTTATTTATTTTTTTCTTCTCCCTCCCCACAAGGCCTATTTTTATATCAACAGATATAGGAAGAAAAGTTTTTAATGTGCTCTTATAAAAATGACAGTTTGGTTTATTTTTCAATCCTTAAGCGACGTAGTGTATTAATGATGCTGTTTCCTTGATTCACAGACTGGTTCTTCAGAGGAATCATCCCTGACTGTGTCATCACTCTGAGCTCTGACTGCACTCCCCCTCCCCTACCAGTGGGAACACTACCCAGGAGAGAGCTCTGGAGTGCTCCTGAAGAGAAATTCCATGGGGACTGTACCTGACCCTCTCAGATCAGCTAAAACTTCCCTGATCGCAGCTTCCGGAAAAGAAGAGGATCTAGGAGAGCCACAGGCTGCCTCACCTCAGCATCGACCAGCTCACCTGTGTAAGAATACCAATGGCTTTTCAGGTGCCCCTGCAGAGCCAGACCTCAGCCCCAGGGCAGCTGCCGAAGCCCTGATGCAGGCTTGTGAGCATGAGACCACCCAGCCAGGTATGTCTTCTCCTGGTGTCTTCAATGAAGTGGAGAAAGCACCCTCCACATTCAACTCTCCCGGCAATTCCCAGCTGCCAGGGAGCAGCCAGCCCGCAGCGCCAGCCCCGAGTTCTGTAGCAGGAAGGGATCTTATACACACACCATTGACAATGCCTGCCAATCAGTACACCCGCCAGTCCATCCCAGGTGATCAGCCCAATGCCATCACCTCATCCGCACCTGAAGATTCCCTGATGAGATCACAGAGAACCTCAAATAGAGAGCAACCTGAGAAACCAAGTTGTCCTGTGGGAGACGTCCTCAGTAGCAGCAAAGATCAGGTGTCCTGTGAGTTTCCTTCCCCAGAAACAATCCAGGGAACAGTGCAGACTCCAGTGACAGCAGCCAGGGTGGTCAGTCACTCATCCTCTCCTGTAGGTGGACCTGAAGGGGAAAGGCAGGGAGCCATCTGTGACTCTGAAATGAGGTCCTGTAAACCTCTAACTAGAGAATCTGGATGTTCAAAAAACAAGCAGCCCTTTGTCACTGCCTCGGGCCCCCAAGGCACAACTTCTGTGACACCTCAACCAGCCCCCCTCACTAGCGAACCTTCGGCATGTCCCCCAGGTCCAGAGAAGGTGCTGCTACCAGCACAGCATCCGATGTCAAGGTTCAAAGAAGCCAGTACGATGACCAGCCAAGCTGAAGGTGAAATCAAGGAAGTTCCCAGCAGGGCTTGGCAAGATGCGGAGGTGCAGGCAGTGGCGAGTGTGGAGAGCAGATCCGTCTCCACCAGTCCCAGTATCCTCACTGCATTTCTGAAGGAAAGCCCTGCTCCTGAGCATTTCGAACAAGAGCAGCTGCGTGTCATTTGCCACAGCAGTGGGAGCCACACACTGGAGCTCTCTGACGGCACGCTAGCCCCCCAGGAGTCCAGCCAGTGCCCTGGCATCATGCCACAGGTGCACATTCAGGCAGCTGCAGCTGTGCCCACCACGTTCCAAAGGGAAAATAAACTAGTGAGCCTACCAGGTGGGGTCCTTAAAACCTCATCAATCAATTTGGCCTCCAGTAATGCCCAGCATCTGTGTAAAGAAGATGGGAGGTTAGCAGGAATGACTCCAGCAGGGGAAGAATCAACTGCTAAAAAGCTCGCAGGTACTAATTCTAGCTCCCTGAAAGCTACCGCCATTGACCAGATTTCTATCAGTGCATGCAGTCAAGCTGAAACAAGTTATGGATTGGGGAAATCTGAAACCAGGCCATCTGAGTTTGCAGAGAAAACCACAAACGGCCACAAAACAGACCCAGGTTGCAAACTATCTGACTCTTGTGGCTCTATCAGCAAAGCTGACCATTCTGGGAGCTTGGATCCCACTAATAAAGGAGATGCAAGGGAAAAGAAGCCTGCATCTCCTCAGGCAGTAAAAGAAAAAGAGTCTGCTGGCACTGATACCTCCGATACCAAAACCCTACTGCTCAATCCTAAATCTCAAGAAAGTGGAGGCACAGAATCAGCTGCTAATCCTACACCCTCCCCAATTAGGAAGAACCAGGAGAGCACCTTAGAAGAAAGCAGACAGACCAAGACAGCCACCAGCCTGAGCCTGCCATCTGATCCCATGGGTGACTCCAGCCCAGGTTCCGGCAAGAAGACCCCATCTCGCTCGGTCAAAGCCAGCCCACGCAGGCCCAGCCGAGTCAGCGAGTTCCTCAAGGAGCAAAAGTTAAATGTGACAGCAGCTGCTGCTCAGGTAGGACTCGCTCCGGGAGATAAGAAAAAGCAGCTCGGTGCAGACTCCAAGCTCCAGCTGAAACAGTCCAAGCGTGTCAGGGACGTCGTGTGGGATGAGCAGGGAATGACCTGGGAAGTGTATGGTGCGTCCTTGGACGCAGAGTCCCTGGGAATTGCGATCCAGAACCATTTACAAAGACAAATCAGGGAACATGAGAAATTAGTCAAAACTCAAAATAGCCAGACCCGGAGATCCATTTCCTCAGATTCTTCTTCAAATAAGAAGCTCAAAGGAAGGCAGCACAGTGTTTTCCAGTCCATGCTGCAGAACTTCCGACGCCCCAACTGCTGCGTCCGCCCTGCCCCTTCTTCTGTGTTAGATTGAAAGGGAGTATTTATGGGAGTTTGTGTATAAATTTACGGTATTCACATGTGTCCCTCTATGTCAAAGCTTGCTTAGTTTTTTGCTGCAAGACTAGGAAGAAAAAGCAAGTATTCGCTATAGGAAATTGCTATTAAAAATTGTTAGATCCTTTGACCTGGAGCTCTATAAACAAAAATGTCATTTCAGTTTGAAAGAAGGAACAAGAGAAGAGAAACAAGCTTCGCTGAAGGTTTGCAACCTTAATAAATTGAAAATAATACTCACTGGGTTTTTAAAAATATGATGTTGTTCGTAGAAATAGCATTATTATTATATCATTATACATGTATTATTTTGTATTACTGCCTCAATTTAGCACACAATAGTATTCCCATTAAAATCCCCGCTTCATATTGAAAGTAGCAAAAACACTATTGGCAAAAACATTGTTATAATTATCTAGTCCTATTGCAGTAAGAGTGCTGTAATCACACAAATTTTAAATAGGTGATAAGAACCAGAATGAAAAAAAATGAGAACAAATTTGACTCATTCCTAGGCCAGACAACATTAAATAAAAGCAGTTAAATGTGTAAAATATGAAATCTGAATTGATGTTTGTAAACATCTGCAGACAACTCTTTTTATAAACCTTCTTATAGCTGTTAATAAATATAAGAAAGTTATATTAGGAACATTAGCTAAGCTTTTGACTATGAAAACTGCCTACATTAAACATGGATTTATATAGACACATTTTCTTGCACTGAAGGGGCAAGGCACCTCTCTGTGATTCTGACCAGACATATTCATATTTTCTTACCCTAGAGGAAGTACATGGGACTGAATTCTTAAAAAGCGTCATCAAATTAGGGATAATACTAAATTGATATTGTGCAGGTGTTCTCCATTCTACTGAGAATGCTAAGGTTCCGGTAAGGAACTATAAATAGCAGATTACCAAACACTGCTTTTTCTGTGATGATAAAAGCCTCATAAGTAACAAAAACAATGTTTAATTTAGACTCCTGTAAACAGGATGCAATTTGTGATTTTTTTTTAATTGGGTTCAGTAACTTCCAGTAACAAATGTGATCAACACCAAATTAGAATGTGAGCTTCTTTACAATTTTTGTACATAGACTACTATCATCTAATTGCTTAAGTGTATACTCTGGAGTAAAAGGGTAACTTCTGCAAACTTACTGATTTTAAGAGAAATACCCATAATATCCTTCAAACCCAATGAAAGAAGAGGCCTTTACGAAAACATGGCTTGTGATTTGGGTGGATTATACTTCCTGGGACCTTGGCCCTACCGTGTCTCCAAAAGAGATGCGTGTCCCAAGACACGTGTGTGTCCTCCAAGGCACTGGCCTGGATGAGCAGCATTGGCTTGAGAACTGGAGTAGTGTGGAAAGGAAAAATGAACAACGGCCCTGGGAAGGCTTCCCTTCTGCAGACATTGTTGGGGGAGTGCTGGTCTCCATTTTGCATTTAGAAAACCAGACTTAGATGCTGGAGGGGCACCGGTTGCCCTCTTTGAACTCATTCCCCGGAGTGAGCTAGAAAAGAGTATCTAACCATAGGTATTCTCTCTAGAGACTCATGTGTCCCGTGGGTACAGTCAATTCACAGTATCTGTTCTGGCTTTTTTCACTTTAATTCTGTTTTGCACATTCTGAACATATGCAGGAAAAAAATCATTCCTGAACTTTAACAGCACAACCTACACTCGGCACAACCTAAAAAGCCTTTGATTTATTCCGAAGCAGTTTAACTGTAGACAAAGCTTGCATACGTGGACCAGTATTCCTCAGAGCCTGAGAGCTGTTACAGTTGTTATATTTGGAAATTAGAAGGAATTTTTTAATAAGGCACATTTTTCAGTTTCTTACCCATTGGTGTCTATTAACAATACTATGTAATGCGAAATTTCCATCAAATTACCAAGCAAATTACTATTAATGATTAGAGATTCAGCCTAAAACTCTCTCTTTGGGCCTTAAATACCCATTTGTAGTTGTGTTCGTGTCACTTCTGTCTCAGATGCCTCTGCCAGGACATAATCTCTCTGCTAGTTCTCGCTAGCTGGCTTCTCCCTCCCACATGGGCATACATGCTGTGTATACACAGAGTACAGCCTGTGTACACAGTAGCAGCTGTCAACAGTGCCTACTCCAGATGGGTGGCCCCAGGTAATCCTCTGCTGTGAAGTGGCTAGAACAGGCTGTCCCTGCATTAAAATAGGCGAGAATAAGGAATTTCACATCTGGTAATAATATTTATTTTCATGACTTTAGAGTAACCACATGATTTGTAAACAGTTAAATGAAGCAGAGGCCTGAGAGAGTTGTAGGCATTTGTCTCACATTAAATACATTAAAATTGCTAGCTTTGCTATTGTGGTTATGCCTCTCAAAACTTTAAGAAAATTTGTTTAATGTGCTAAGTTTAACTGGTTTTCTTCGGTGCTGGAACCAAATTATTCACTTGTACAACACTCAAGAGATTGTCACAAAATATTACAAAAATGTTGTTTGTTTTGTTGCTCATTAAGTCCTATGGAACTAACAGCTTTTAAGGACAATAACAGAAATATATCTTCAGATGGATAAATAAGATAGGGACCTACTCAAGACAGCAGCACTTTTATATTGTGATACCTCCCCTAAGTTACTCTCACAATAAAACCTTATTTGAGAATTTTCCTTCACTTCAATCTATTACATAGCATTAGGCATTTAGTATACCTTATTTGTAAAACCTAAGGTTCATTCAACAGATGAAGTTGCAAAACAGTTTTCGTGGCAGACTCTTTGAACTTGCTCAGTTTTTTCCTTACTTTACCTGCATGACACACATTGGGTTGAAAGTTGTCTGGTTTTACCCTTCATTTCTCTTAGATATGATTTGGTTCTTTTTCATGCATTCTGTTGTGAAATATATGGAGGAAATATTTTATTGAATCAAGAAATAGAAAATATTCCTTAAACCAGTAGTAAAAAGATGAGTTAGAACTCCATGTCTGGAAGACAATTCAACATTTAAAATATTAAGATGCTCTGCCACTTAACAAGTGAATACTAAAATTTTTAATTTAAAGATTGATTGTTCTATTTTTATGACCATGAGAAAAATGTGGCAGCTTTAGCTGTCATTTGTTTATCTTGAATGCTTTTCTAATTATGTATTTCTGGATGATTGATTTCGAATGCCACAGACCAACTACTTTACATAGAGTAAAATATTGATTAACCTTTGTGCTTTGGGTCACTGGAAAAAGTTGAACGGATTGATAAGTCAAGGTTAACCAGAAACCTTTTTGTTCACGTCTGAAATGAAATATTTATAAAATGTGTTAGTATGTTTCCTGCCTTGATAAGTTCATCTATATTGAATGTAATTTGATCTTTGATGATTTTTTTAATCTTGAGAATTCTCTGATACTGTTTTGATTACCAGTGTTCACCGTGTTATACAGTTAAACATAAAAATTGAAATAAATTGAACTAAATATGCATGTGTAACATATACCTTAGAGGCTGGATTTCAGAACCAAATTCATAATAGGAGCTTACTGTCTTAAAGTAGAAAGCAGAAGAGGAAAATAGCGTTTGTTTGTATTATAGTGTATTGAGGTTTCACTGTTCCTAGCTTATACTAATGTTTTTCCTCTCATTTCTGGGAATGCCTGTCATTCTGGGAATCCCTATATATAGCATACCAAGAACAGAGTAAGATGTTACTTTAAAATGTGTTTACAGAGGATATGTGCAAGTGTGCTGTTAATATAAATTGTTTGGCCTTTTCTGCATCCACTTTGTTACTGTTTTGCTGCCAAAATGTGAGAAATGTGTGTCTTCTCTTCCTCCTACATATTGTGCCAAGTGTTTAAAATTTTGTCTACTCCTAGTAACACATAATTCGCCACATCCCTTGTCTACTTTTATGAATCAGTATAAAGAAAAACAGTGCATTAGGATAAGGTTTGCATATATGTATATGTGTTTTTATTGAAAACTGGCCACTTGTAGCCTTGTGTAGCCCTCTCGCTGCCTGATTTACTAATTATCTGTAATGCTGCCATGGAGATGATGCTGTTTACTCTCTCCTGCTTTGTTCTAAGTGGTGTTTGAGAAATGAGGCCTGTGAATTTCCCTTTGTGATAGAACAGTGAACTCAGCAGTATCTTGGATAAGTGAGCCGACTACCTTATTCCCACACTGTTTTTGTCTACATGGTGAAATCAGAAGTCAAACATCCTCTTCAGTGTTTGTTATTTTACATACGTATCTGAGCATTTTGTTTTCTGTTAGCAATGCTTCTTGATGTTGTGCGTGGCCCTTTTTGGTTGATTCTCTCCAAATTCGGGTCAGCTGCTGCCACCTGGCAAATAACAGGGGATATGCTGAATCTCCTGTCCATCCTTGTAACAATATCCTTCTTAATGAAATTCTTCAACTGGCTGAGCAATTGCAAATGTCATCTGTCCAGATACATGGGCTTAAGGATGTCTACAAAACTTGAGACAGTTTTGCAAATGGGAAAAAATAGTCTTGTAAATACTGAAACAGATTTCCACGAACTTTATCCTACTCTTGGAAAGAAAACAATTCTCCTTGGCTGCAGAAATCAAATAAGCTGGGTTTGCAATGTCCAAGGACATAAATGAAGATGGATTGAAGTGGAAAAATTCTGTCTCCCAAGTGATCAGTGACATCTGCCAGAGGTCATTACAGCTACTTTTAACTGTGAACAGTCACCAGCTAAACTACTCACTTGCCACAACCAAATAACCTCTCTCAAAGTAAATCCAGTACATCTGTATATATGTGTAGAAAGCAGCAACAAACAATCCTGAAACATTACGTTTGGCTGTTAGGCAAGTAAAAGTGATGATAATTATAAATAACATTCAAATAACCATGGACCTTGGTGAAATGACTTGTAGTGGCCAGAATGGTGAAACAAGGTGTTATTTACAAGTTTTTTTTAAGACACAAATATCTCAGATACTAATAATGAGAATAAAGACTGTTGAATATGAAATTAAAGTCAAGCAATAATGTGCCAAAAAGAGGCAGTTATACCAGCAAATGCATCTATTATGGGCACACCATTATATAATGATGGTTTGCTTTATGAAGACTGACTGTAACCCATAGGATAAAATAAGCAAAGGCATAGTTTCTGCTTTCTTCCTGGAAAAACTTGTTTAGAAGCTTCATAAAGAGGTACAGCACTAATGATCATTAGTAAGGATACAGTTGGCATCTATGTTTTTATGCGAGCCCAGAGTGAAGAGGAGCCACTCAAAGTCTTGCTGGCTTAAAACTCAAGACAGCTGCAACCAGAAGTTTTGTTGAAATGGAGACTTTAAACTTACGGTAATTACTCTTTCTGGACACTAGCATGTAGAAAGCAATTCAATTAACTCTGCCCAGAGGATTACCAGCTTTAGCTGTGAACAAATGGGCTCCCGGATGTAAAATCACTAAAACATGAGTACTTGTATCCAAAGAGGCTTCAAATGATGCCTTACAGAAAATGATGCTCCAGATGGGCACTTCTAAATGCTAACTCTTCATCAAGTATCTTTCTGGATTCAAGCTCAAAATTAATTGGCTGCACAATAGTAGGAATAAAAAATTTTACACTTTAGAGAAAGATACTGATGATCAACCTGCATGGTAATAATTATAATGAGATACCCCAGTGATTTAATGATGTTAGAAAGAATTAATGGGAGAGAAATGCTAACAACTTTATCTCTTAACTATGGAGATGTCATTCATTTATTTCTGGGGCGAAAATTATAGCTTGCTTTTTGACATCGCTGCTAGTATTGTTCTTTGTTGCTTTAAAAATTGTCTTTCTTTAGAAAAACTCTTGAACAGTTAATTCTTTTCTGATTCATATCATTACTTTTAATAACATGTAAAGGCTGTGTGTAGAGCAAACTATATAAAATGAGTAGAAAGGGCTTACTCATGTTAATGGCATCGTTAATGATTTTAGTTTAGATTCCTTAACATTTGTTTTAGATCACATCTTTAAGTAACTTATTTTTCCTAATGTTTTCCATCATGTCTTAAAATGATGCTGGTATATCCAGAGATTGCAGTATTATAGTCATACTCCCCAATCCCTAGAGGAGAGGGGAGACTAATTCTTGTTTTAAGGGCCCCTGGAGATTCCTTTTATTAAGGTTGAAAAAGGTCAACACAGCCTGAAAACAAGAAAAATATATACTAGCAATTACTAAATTTCTAAATGTGTGTATCTCTGCTTTACTAATGTGTGAACAATATGTCGTGCATAATACTGTAGCTGGTCATGGTATGTCAATACATTCTGTGAGTTTTACAGTCTGAGTGATCAGTTTTCTATTTTTATGTGTAGAAAAAAGTAACTTGTCATATCCCATTTAAAGGCCAATTTCTGTATTCAGGCAGGCACATGTAAATACGTGAATAAAGCCAACAAAAGTGTGCACATGTATTCAGTAACAGAATTTGTCCTTTTATTTTTGAAGGTCAGAAAGGGCTGTTTGATCTGTTTTTTTTTTTTAATTGTCTCCTTGAGTAGGTAACATAATTATCACAAAGGCTGAATATAGTAATCAGTACATTGGCATATTATTAAATATGCCAGGGCTAATTAACCATGCCATTAGTCACAGGTAAGGTCAGTTCTTTGACCACTGGGATAATTTACATTCCTCACACATCCTCTCTGTGTTAAGTGTGTGACTAGGATGTACATACTATGGGTGTGATTGTGTACATACCTTGTATGAATTATCTAAATCCTCAAAGCAGTTGCAGGAAAGAAGGAAGATGAAACAGTTGTTCAAAAGCCTCAAAAGGGCTAATCAATATATATTTTCATTTTCTACACATAAAAATGTAAATAGCTTATCCACATATATATGCACACATAATACATTTTATTTATACTAGTATATTCAAATAAATCACAAATTAAAACCACTAATTGAAAGCTACATATTTCCATGACTGCTCTGTTTTGCAAATATTATTATTGGATCAGATTACCCATTTAATGGTGTTACTCCCTGGTAGCAGATTTTGTGCTTAGAAAAGTCCAGCCTCTGAAGCACAGACTGGTAACTGAGTAGCTACAGAGAATTAATGCTGTTCTTTAAGCACCTAATTTTATATCTGGAAATGGTAAACAGTGATGAAAACCAATTATGTTTTGGAGACTCCTTTTGGACATGTATCAATGTGTTGATTTGCACAAACCAATAAAAACCCTACATTTTTTGGAAATGGATCCCTAGATTTCAAGCACATATAATCACTCGAAGTGAATATGATCACAGGCATTCTTCTCTTGAGCTCAGCAAAACTATGCACTATGATTACCAACACCGAAGAGAAGTCAAAGATTTAAATGGAGAAAAATTGCAGATGATGTTGGTGAGATAATAGGATATGAGCAATGAACCCATGGGTGGGGTTCCAGGGCACTTAAATTGCCTCATGTCTTGAGTTCCTTAAGATGGACTCAAATAAAAAATTAGTATTATCAGTAACAGGTGATACTGTGTGGACTAGGTAACAATGTTAGAATCATTAGCTGGCAAGTGTCAACTCTGGACAAGATTTGTTAGCTTATTACAATTCCAACCAGTTAATTGATGTTGTTCGAATTTATCTCATTTCTTCTGAAAGGAAGTGCTCGATTAGGGATCAAAAATTCTGACCTGGTTCTTAAAACCTAACACAATTTGACCTTGAATCCTTGACACTAAAAATTACGTTGGCTGGGTATCAGATTGAAAATACGCATGGAGGCTGGGCGCAGTGGCTCACGCCTGCAATCCCAGCACTTTGGGAGGCCAAGGTGGGCGGATCACCTGAGGTCAGGAGTTCAAGACCAGCCTGGTCAACATGGCAAAACCCCGTCTCTACTAAAAATACAAAAGTTAGCTGGGCATGGTGGTGTGTGCCTGTGATCCCAGCTACTTGGGAGGCTGAGGCGGGAAAATCACTTGAACCTGGGAGGCAGAGGTTACAGTGAGCCAAGATCATGCCATTGCACTCCAGCCTGGACAACAGGGCAAGACTCCATCTCAAAAAAAAAAAAAAAAAAGAAAGAAAAAGAAAGAAAATATGAATGGAAATACCAGAATCACCCCTGATAGAGAATTTCATTTGGCAAAGTACAAACAACCACTTCTCAGTAGAAAGTTAAGAATCACATTTAAAAACATATTCATGTTTTAGAGAATGAATGTGCCATCTTTGTATATTAAATAAAAATAAAAGATTAACCAGATACAAGAACACTACAGTTACAACTAGAGTGGCAGTGTTTTTTAACTAATAAAAGTATAGATGTTTATAAGTGCAGCATACCTGAAATCTTGATGTTTGTCAATACGTATGGTTGCTTAAAAGATAAATTTATTTGATTGTTTTTGGAAGATGTGTATTAATTTAAATAATACCCAGAAAAAATATAACTTTAATTACAGTTTTCAATATGAGAATCATTTATGTGTATAAATATTCAACTAAGAAAGATCAAAAGTATGGTATAATATTAAATCACTGAAGAAAAAATATTCAAAATGGAAAGTCCATTTATGAATGTATTAATATTAAAATCTAAAGTTATGTTTTTTTATAATGTCTATATACAAAGGTCATAAAATCATTTCAGAAAGTTCTCATCCTCCAGATATTGACTAATAAAACTTATTTCCTAGAAAAAAGAAGGAATGTTATAATTTATACAAAGATGAAATAAGATTTTGGAATGGCATATACTTACACCTTCGTTTTGGATTTGATTTTTGAATGGATGCTTAAAATTCTGAAATTCAACTAATGACTTAGTTTTACCCTCAAAAAATTTAGAATATGATTTTTTTGCATCTCACTTTTCATAATAAATGTAATGTAGATACAATTTATTCTGGGTTTTGTTGATGTTATTGTTGTTTCCATTGCTATTGAAATCGTTCTTTTAACCATGGATGCGCAGAATCAGTTGATTTTCCACGTGACACACTTCTGCTAGGAATCTGCAGTGGAATTGGAAGTATTTGCAATGAAAGAACATTTTTCTTTAATTAAAATAGAATTCCCATAGAATCAACAATGCCTCCTGGTCATCAAAAGCGAGGTTTTTCCTGTACTTGGCAGAGCAGAGTGTGTGTATGTTTGTGTGTTGTGTGTGTGTTGTTTGGTGAGAATGATGAGAGCTGAGCATTGTGAAAATACAGGTGGGGATGGGGTAACAGGGCTGGGTAGGGGTCCAGGGCACTTAGATTGCCTTATTGTCCGGGCTTAGATGCCTCTTACCCAGAGCCATCTGTGTAGTTCCAGCCTTTCTGCTTACTCCTGAGAAGATAAATTGGGATCCTGCAGTCTGGATTCCTAGAAGGAGATGGAAAGCCCAGCCATATGCCCCAGTTTGACTTGACCAGTAGTAAAATTGGCACTACAATTTCATCCCTTTTTACCTCCTTGAATGTCTTCAATTCATCAAGGGTCTATAAAGAAGGAGAGGTACAAGATATATGGAACCCAAATCTCAAAACAATGACTTAGTGAATTTTCCATGAACTTTAAATAGTGATTGCTTCAAAATTTCCAAGAACCATACTCTCCCTCCAACTGCTGTGTGTGTGTATAAATGCACACTATTTTAACCTAAAATGGTGCCCTGTGGCTGCCATTCTCTAACTCTTGCATACTTAGACATTTATTCTTGGCCAAATTAAACCTCATCATTTCCAAAGATATAAATGCCATGCATGAAGAAGTTAGATCCTGCAAGTCTCAGGAGGGCTGAGATAGTTTGTCTTATGCCTATAGCTGTATATGTCCCACCAGCAGGTGTTTGTTTCATTAGGTGCCATTTCCAGCCAAATGTTCTCATTCTTCACATCTTCAATGTTGAGTAGCAAACAGAAGAACATCCTTCTTAGCATAATCTTGCTTCACTGGACTGATGGCGAACTCAAAATACCTCTTGTTTCTTGTGAAAGATTTGCCTTTTGTAAACAATATAAGATCACTTTTGGTCAACCACCCTATCTGAGTTTATAGCACCCTGGGCTGCTATAGTAAAGGATCATAAACTGGGAGGCTTGTAAATAAATTTATTTCTTACAGTTTTGGAAGCTGGGAACTCCAAAATCAAGGCTAATTTGGTGTCTGGTGAGGGCCTACTTGCTGGCTCACATGCGGTGCCTGTTTGCTGTGTGCTCACACAGTAAAAGGGATGAATGGTCCCTCCCGGGCCACTTTCAAAAGGACACTAATCTCACTCATGAGGGCTCTGTGACCACCATCTAATCACCACCCAAAGCCCCCACTTTCTAACACCATGGGAGTTCAGATTTCAGCATGAGTTTTGGAGGGATATAGACCTTTAGACCATAGCACACACATTCTTAATGAACTTCTGAATGCCAACATTAAATTTTCTTCAACACCATTCTACACAACCACTGAGCTAATTTACAGAGCTCTGAAATGTTTAGACCCTTGTAACTACCTTAGCAATGTTCTGAAGCTGGTTTTTCTAAATATATCACAGAGGTCTAACATAGTTGAAATTCAAATTGTCTGGATGGAAGCTGAAAGTGCTTGCAGAGATTTCTGGTGGGAGTACTGGCATCTCAAGAATAGTATTTCCCTACACCTTTTTTAGTCCTGATTGACACCTCTCAATCAAACTACAAAAGAGCCTTGACCTGCCGTTAAAAGTAATAATAAGCAGAATATCATTGCCAAAGATATTATAGGTGTTTAAAAGCAAGATAAGACTTCTTAAAGGACTCAAAAGCATTTGCTTGTAATCTATGTTTTTTTAGCCCAAAGCCAAAACAAAAAATAACGCCTTTGTGTCAAATGGTTTTCTGGGCACTTCCACCTATGTCTCAACCTTTGGAGGTATAATGTATACATGCATGGTTTCTCAATTTTTCAGTGGCACAGATACTTGAGACATATAAACTGGATGATCACCGAGATATTGTGGTAAATATCTGGGCTTAGAATCAAAGGAGCCTGGGTTCAAACCTCAGCTTCAAATCAAACAAGCTAAATTCTTTGGCTGAGTAAACCAAAACACCTCCATCCAGACCCCACGTCCAAATTTCAACATGAAATTTGGAGAGGATAAATATCCAAATTATTTCAGTGCATTCATCTGGAAACTAAGAATAATAATGCTCACTTTGCAAATTTGTGGGAAGTAAATGGCACAGGCAAAATATTGTTCTTTTCTTCTCTTACTCTGAGTTTTGCTTTCTTCTACTTGAACTTTACCACTCTACTGTTAAAAGCCTTGAATTTTGCCATTTTATTCTATTTAATAAACTTAATAAATCTAGATAATACTAAGAATTTTTCCCCCCCTCAGAGTCTCGCTCTGTCACCCAGGCTGGAGTGTGCAGTGGTGCAATCTCAGCTCGCTACAAGCTCCACCTCCTGGGTTCACACCATTCTCCTGCCTCAACCTCCTGAGTAGCCGGGACTACAGATGCCTACCACCACACCCGGCTAATTTTTTGTATTTTTGGTAGAGACAGGGTTTCACCATGTTCGGCAGGATGGTCTCAATCTCGTGACCTTGTAATCCACTCGCTTTGGCCTCCCAAAGTACTGGGATTATAGGCGTGAGCCACCACGCCCAGCCTAAGAATGGTTTTAATGTATGACTGTGAGAGACTTTAAAATTATTTTCTCTTTTGTTTAAAACATGAGGGCAATACATTGAAACATGTAAAATTGTCAGACCTTTAAGAATTAGGAAAACATTTTAATTAAATTTAACTAGGTCACATTAAATGTGATTTCTAAAATATAAAGTTAAATACTAATAAAATATTACCAATTCAAAAAGGGAGGAAAGGGGAACAAAATTGGTAAATTTACCTACATTAACATTTAAAACTTTGATAAAAAGACTTCATAGACAAATTGAAAGAGAAGTCATGTACTGGAATCTAGAAAATAGAAAGAACACCTACAAATTAATTTAAAAAGATGAACAATAAAATAGATTACTCAAACTATATAAGCAAGCATCATAAACATATGAAAATATGCTAAACTTCACTAACAAATCTCTAATCCCCACAGTTTAATGTTGCTGGGGGAAACTGTCCAGATTCATGGGAGTTGAATTAAGAGCTTTATGTGCAAGAGTTAGAAGAGAGTCCTTCGCCTGTATTAAGAGATCTTCCAGTTGGAGATACCTGGTGATGTGGGAATGTGTGTATTAGTTTGTTTTCATATGCTATAAAGAACTACCCAAGACTGAGTAATTTGTAAAGGAAAAAGACTTAATTGATTCACAGTTCAGCATGGCTGGGGAGGGCTCAGGAAACTTACAATCATGGCAGAAGCCTAAGGGGAAGCAAAATACCTTCTTCACAAGGTGGCAGCAAGAAGTGCCCAGCAAGGGGGAAAAACCCCTCATAAAACCATCAGATCATGTGACAACTCACTCATTATCACAAGAACAGCATGGGGGAAACCACCCCCATGATTCAATTACCTCCACCTGCTCTCTCCCTGGACACGGGGTTATGGAGATTACAATTCAAGATGAGATTTGGGTGGGGACACAAAGCTTAACCATATCAGTGTCTGAATGAGGCCCATGAGAAGAGTTCAATGTAAACACCTGCCACAGGCAGAGTACAGCACTCAGGAAAGTGTGACCTTTCCAGACCCTCCTTCTTCCTCTCCCTCCCTGGTCTCCAACCAGATTATTTGGCAGAAATGGAATCTCTAGGGATGGAAAGAGAAAAGAATCAAAATCACAACCCTCTCTCCAGTGTAGGTCTATAGGGCTGGTAAGGAGGGAACCCTAAATTATAAGCAAGTATTACAGTATTACTTACATGATTATTACATGAGAGTTGGCATTTGAAATTTGAATTGAGACTATATTTGCAATTTTGAATGACCTGTGGCTGAATCAAGAAGTGTATCCAAAACTGAAATAGATGTTGTCATTAATGATGACCTTACCATGATTATGAGATCTACTTAGCCCCTAAAGGCATCTACATTTGTGGCTCCTGCTAGTCTAGAGACCCCAAAGTTACCGTAGGTTTTAGAGGTCAGCAACAACCTCAGATCCTCCACAAGGAGTGGAAAGAAAGAGGGCTGCAATGTTTTTAAGGTCCACTGTGGTAGGCAAAACCTGAAGATGCTCCCCAAGATTCCCAGCCTCTGGCGTACACACACCTTTTCCCAGTTATTCAGTCACTGCTGGATGTAATACAGGTTGTAACTGGAGAGATTATCTGGGTGGGCCTGACATAATCGCATGAGCCCTTTAAAAGACAGAGTATTCTCCCACTGGTTCCAGAAGAGGAAGTCAGCAAGATGCTTCAGCTGGCCTAGGAGAAAGCAAACATCCCTGTGAACTGCCTACAGAGGCCACATTTGCAGGAATTGCAGACCACCTCTAGGACATGAGAGTGATCTCGGCTAATAGCTAGAAGGGAAACAGGAATGCAATTATGCAATTGCAAGGAAATCAATTCTGCCAACAACCATCTTAGAAGAGGACACCCAAGCTCAGATGAAGACTGCAGCCCTGACGGTCACATTGATTTCAGCCAGACAAAACCCTAACCAGAGAATCAAGCTAGCATGTGCCTGGACTACAGAAATTGTGAGAAAATGAATTTATAGTATGTTAAGTTGCTAAGTTTGCAGTAGTTCATTGTGTGGCCACAGAAAACTAATACAACACCATTCAACTCAATTAGGGATTCAAAATTCCCAAAGATCAATTTTGTAGTAAAGGACTTGCTTATATCTATGCTACCCAAACCAGGACACACAAATCTTTCTATCCTGATGCATCAATTTTACTGAAAAATGTGATGGTAGTTTTAATGGGTAAATGCTGAGGTCATTTTAATATTGTAGCAAACATAAATTTATTGTACTAGATATCTTTCATTTGTTCTTCTCTATCCATTCTTCACCCTTATTCATCTTGTCCTATGCACTTGGAGGCTGACTTGCATAGGCAGATTCAACAGGCTCCCTTGCCATCCTGCTATCTATTGCATTCAACCATTCAGAAGTGCTGACTAGAGATGGTGGCAGGGAGAAGAGTAAGGTTGGAGCATTTGTTTCCTGAATCCCCCCCACCCCTAATAGGATGCCTCATGTTGGCCATGTCAAGCTCAACAAAGTCAGAACCCCTGCCAGGCAGACCTATACATTAGGCTGGGTCCTGGCAACTCCTCTTTCCCCTTGATTCGTCAGACCTAAGAGTGACGTGCCTGACCCCAGTGTGTTGCTAGACAGTACTGTGCTATTACTTTGTGACTGCCCTAAAACCTACCTATACCTTTATAAATAATCTCTTTATAACACTCTCCTCAATTACCCAGTTTGAAAATGACAGCTGTCTCCTGCCAGAAGTTGACTGATACAGGCATCAAAGGACAAATTCACAGTCTTCAAATGATAAAACATGAGATTTTAGACAGATTTTTATTTGGCTGTCTTTTTTCATCAATTCCCCTTTACCCTCCAGTTTTATTAGTTTACTATTCTCACCCACCTTTAGTGATAATACTGCATAAAATTTGAAAAGCATTTCTTTGTGTAAATAGTATAGATCATATGTATATATGATTTTCGTTACTATATAATAAAATGTCATTTTCAGTAAAAGAGAAGCTACTGATGTAAAGTAGGTACTAACTTGTCACAGATGTCTTCATGTATAAATATTTCATGAAACTGTATGCCTCATTTTCCCCATTCACAAAAATAGGACAGTTAGTACTATTTGTCTCTGGTCACAACTAAATTTATATATAAATTGTATCAGTCTGTTTTTCCACTGCTAATGAAGACTGAGTAATTTATAAAGGAAAGAGGATTAATGGACTCACACTTCCACATGGCTAGGGAGGCCTCACAATCACGGCGGGAGGCAGATGAGGAGCAAAGTCATGTCTTACAAGGAGGCAGGCAAGGAAGACAGCATGTGCAGAGGAACTTTCCTTTATAAAACCATCATATATGATGAGACTTATTCACTGAGAAAAGCACCAGAAAGACCCACCCTCATGATTCAATTACCTCTTACTGAGTCCCTCCCATGACACATGGGAATTATGGGAGCTACAATTCAAGATTTGGGTGGAGACACAGTCAAAGCATATCATAAGTGATTATGCTTTGATATTTTGTCCAGACTGTTTCAATTATTACTAATAATGGCCCAGGCATATTAAGTGTTTACTACACACTAGATATTATTCTATGTTTCTCGCACATAGAATGCTGGGAGGGGCTGCTGTGAAGGTCACTGACATGCCCGTGCCCTGGAGACATTTTCCTCATGGTCTTGGTGATTAACATTTGGCTCCTCATTACTTATGCAAATTTCTGCAGCCAGCCTGAATTTCTCCCCAGAAATGGGTTTTTCTTTTCTATTGGATTGTCAGGCTGCAAACTTTCCAAACTTTTACGCTCTGTCACCTCTTGAATGCTTTGTTGCTTAAAAATTTTTCCCACTAGACACCCTAAACCATCTCTCTTAAATTCAAAGTTACATAGATCTCTAGGGAAAGGGCAAAATGCCACCAGTCTCTTTGGTAAAGCACAGCAAGAGTAATGTTTACTCCAGTTCCCAGTATGTTCCTCATCTCCATTTGAGACCAACTCAGCCTGGATTTTGTTGTCCACATCACTATCAGCATTTTGGTCAAAACCATTTAACAAGTCTCTAACAAGTTTCAGACTTTCCCACATCTATCTTCTTCTGACCCCTCCAAACTCTTCTACCCTCTACTACCCGGCACTGGGTAATTTATAAAGGAAAGGACTCACAGTTCCACACGGCTGGGTAGGCCTCAGGAAACTTACAATTATGGCTTAGGTGAAGGGGAAGCAAGAACCTTCTTCACATGGCAGCAGGGGAGAGAAGTACAAGGAGAGGAAATGCCAGATGCTTATAAGATCATCAGATCTCATCTCATCAGAATTCACTCACTATCACAAGAACAGCATGGGGAAACTGTCCCCATGATCCAATCACCTCCCTCCCTCAACATATGGGGATTATAGGTCACTCCCTTGAAACATGGGGATTGAAACATGGGGATTACAATTTGAGATGAGATTTGGGTGGGGACACAGAGCCAAATCATATCAATTATCTTATTATGCTTCACAATAACCTACAATGTAAACACTATTATTCTTATTATTATTATTGTGTCTATTTTATAGATGTCAAGCCAAAATGCAGAGAGGAGCATATAGTGAGTAAATGGTGGCACCAAGACTCAAACCACTCGCGCCTGGTGTTATCATCCAGGCACCTAACTAGGCACTGCATTATTGTATATTGACATGCTGATTAAAAACAAAAATAATTATCAGGATGTTAAATACTACCTGAATAAAACCTAATGGTTTTCTCCTTGTGACCTACCTGATACATTCTCCTATCAACCATTACAATGTTTTAGTAACTCAATGTTTTATTAACTCAGAGAATTATTTGATGTCACAAATATAGTAACAACTTTCCCTAAATCAAGGTCAGAATATAAAAAGGGGAATAATTACTTTTAGAAAGTAAATAAGGATCACTCAAATATATTTCCTCTAAAAAGTGGCAGAAAAGAAAAGAAAAAACAGATTAAGCCATCAAAATATCCACTTATACTCTATGCAAACCTTACATTCACATTAACAACAATTTTATGTCATGACTGCATAAAACATAGGAAAACACTAAGAAACTATGTAAAGATATAAAGAGAAAGGCTATAAAATTACTTGTCCTTTTCTTGGGAAAAGAAAACAACATATGAGTGTATGAAGGGATTTTATGTTCAATCTGAAGTACGATTGTACAAATTAACTAAAGGCTATGTATTGTCTCATGTAGCAAATAAGATTGTGGCAAATGGGATTACTTTCTACCCTCACTAGTGTTTTGATAATTAAGTCAAATTTTTATAAACTTTATATATGTAACCCATGAACAAGCCTTGAGCATATTTGAAAATAATTAATAAAATTATTGGAAGGTATAAATAAATTTTTAATTTTACCACTAGGCTCCCTGATGAAAGAACTGAGACCTAATGTAATTTCCTTTTTCCCTCGAAGGAGAACTGCTCATTTAAAGATACTAATCTTAGTAACATTGGCCCAAGGTAGGGCTTTAAAGTAATTATGAATTTATAGGTGTTGCAATCATTTCATTTTGTGACAATTTTTTATCTATTTTCAAAGGCGGCACATTGCAACAAGACAGGAGCCAGCAACACATCTGACACAGGTGAAGAAGGAAGGTTTGATTGCGGTCATCACATCACAATGCATATGTATCTCAAAACATGGTGTGCACGCTTAAGATACAAAATCTTTATTTGTTAATTATATCTCAATAAAGCTAGGGAGAAATTTTTACAAATAAACATTTTTATAAAGGAAGGAAAGGAAGTCACAAACACAATGCATTAATACTTACTCTTTGGGAAAAGTATCAGAAACACTAAAGAAATAAGCACTGACACAGATGACCTGCTAGATAACTGGTCAATTTAGAAAAAACAAGAACAGATCATATCTCCTTCTGAAAACTTTCCAGGGCATAATAACCAGCTCTGTCTATATTTGGGAGAATTTTTCTACACTAGATCAAATGTCAACCTGAATCTGAATTCTAGAACCCAAAATGGACTCAAACAAAATGAAATCAGAAGAACCACTCTTTTACTCAATAGACACATAGTAAGCACCTGCACTGAACATGTGTTAGGAATTTGAATGACCCTCAGCTCTTACCCTTCTGAAGCTCCCAGATACATAAACCACTCAACACAGCAATATGAGAAAGGCGATGGCAGAGCCATTATCAGTTACTTTAGGAGCCCAGAAGATGAGCACTTGTCTGCCTATAGAGTTCAATCATGAAAATAAAGAATGGAAATAGAAGAACACAGTACATACTGTCTGTGTGTATATTTGCACTCCTATATATTTATAGTTTCTTATATTATAATGTCATAAATTATTTGTCACTGGACACATAATACCCACCACATAGATAAATTTTTACTAATGTAATTTTTTCAGGTCACACAATTGATTAGATGTGATACTTTTAAGTGGACTGTAATGTGAAAAATCATTGCGTGAATAAACACTGAAAAGAAAAAATGTATGTATTATATAATATATATATAATATGAGGAGATGATACAGTATGATATATGACATGAAGAGATGAACCTTCGTTATTCAGAATCCCTGAATCATATTTGGAGCCAGTAGGTGAGGAAGGTGCTTTTTTTTTTTTTTTTTTCCCTACAAAACGTATAAGGCTCATTGTTTCCTTTTGCTTTCACCTATTGTGTTTGTGATCTATGGGATATACACATAACAAAGAATGCCAGATGTCAGTGCAGGAAAAAAAATGGCCTCCCAGTGTTCAATGTTTCCTAATACAAAAACAATAAATCACATTATATTCTTGAGTGGAGAAGTCATGTGAATCAACACAAAATTGGTCTAAAACAGGAATCTACTTCTCATCATGCTCATCTTGGGGGTCCTCTTACTTGGTTCGCCTTGAAGTGCTCTGTATCCTCACACCCCCACACTAGGAACTACAGTGTAGAAGGAGCGTTCTCACACAGCCATCAGGAATTTGGTATGTCAGGATTTGAGGCAGACACAATTTAGTGACTGCACTCTTGTGACAGCAGATACCAATGCATTAGCAGCCCTGTTCAGACAACAGGGCTCCTCACTGTCCATGTCTTGCCTGGTTATTGATGAACATTAAAGAAGCAACAGGAATGAATAAGAAATTATGCCATTGGTCTAAATCTATCCAACACACCCTTTCGAGTTCTCAAGAGACAACACGTTTATTTTTCCAACCTTGTTCTACATGGTCAAAGGTTGTACAGTTCTTTTTCGTAATGCTTATCTGTGTTTAGTGCATGTCTTAGTCATGGAAAGAAGCAAGGTTATGGTGGCCTGGGTTTTCTTTTTTAGTCTCTACTATTCTCTTGGGATATTGAAGAATCTTCAAAATCAAAATTATCCCAGTTTAATTTAAAAGATCCAGAGAGAAATCCTCTTTTCACAATTTGACTATTCAATCTATAGATTTCATAGGGTTTCTATCCCTGTAACATGAATAGGAGTAATGTTAAACTCTTCTAAGCCCACATGCTGCCTATAATATAAGCTGACACCTTAAAAGTGTTAGCATTTGTAGCTGTCAACACCACTCCTTGATGTCCCCTGCACCTGGCACAGCACTCCTATAGGTCCCTCCAGTAGAGACAGGCAGAAACTACATCCCATTTATGAACTAGCACTAGAAATTGTATAGCATCCCTTCTGAGATACTCCATTAGTCAAGACAGTTACAAGCCCTGCCCAAACTCAAGGGGAGAAAACAAACCCCACTCTGAAGTGTGTTAATCGCCTTGTAAGGAAAGCATGCAAGTTTGATAACTATATTGGTGCCGCCATCTTTAGTACATAAAATCTATGCTGTCATGCCCTTCCTCCAAAGGTAAGGCGGGCCCAGTTCTTAGAAATATAATGACCTTTCTTTCCTGGTTCAGTTGGAACCAAAGACTTACTTTACTCAGCTGTAGTATCAGTAACTAATAACTTTATATCATTCATGAAAGTTCAGCTAGAAATGAATAATATTTAAATTAAGAATGCACTGTGTAAGACTGTCTTCTTGGCAGTTTATTGTGAGGTTAAGTCTCTCGAACTAACTTCCCTAATGAAACGGGAAAAAATTTTTTTAATAATTTGGCAAAAATAAATATTGAATCCTAAATTTAAATAAGAGAAGAGAAGGAAACAGTAATTAACTGAAATCATTTATACCACATCGTTATCTAAAACCTAGTTGTTGATAAGAATGGCATAACATTCCATTTTAATTTTCAAATATAAAGTTAATTAACAGAGATTTCTGGACTATGGACTTTAATAAATTATCAATAATAACTAACAAAATAAGTATTTGAATATAAGTGCCTTCTAGGTGTTTGAAGTTCCTCAAGCCGGTGGAGGGGGAAAGGAGTGTCCTCATATATTTCTTAAGTGTCTTAAAGTTTTCCACCTTCAAATGTCTAAATTTTTTCTCTTTTACAATAAACTTTCAATTAAGCAACCGTAACTTCAAGCCTTTGTCTAAATCATATTAAATTCTGAACAGACACGTTCCAACATGATCGTTGATCCAACTCGAGAGCAGGGAAGCAAAAAGAAAATCTACGTGGATATATCTTCATTTCTGTACCCTGCATGAAAAAAAAATGTAGTTACAATATCACCAAGGTCTTCTCTGGAATTTGAGACCTCAATAAAAGTCTTCTTCGTATCCATGGATTAGAGAAAAAGAGAGGGAACTGCTCTACCCTAAGCGTTGGAACCTGGAGTTAGCCTTGCCCAGGGAGTGAAACCCAAGAAACGAAGCCTGGGGTTGCCTGAGAAAAACCAAGCTGTGACTGCCCTCTGCTGGACAGGTGTGAATGACCTGTCTCTGAAACTCCTTGGTAGGCCCTAGAGGTAGTTTCCTTCCACGCTCGCTCCTGCCAACTGTGAACAAAAGTTCTCTGAAAAGGAATTTAAAGGAAAGAGACTTTATTCCAGTGAACAGTTTGCAAACTGTTGAGACACAGCCTTAGGTGTAAAACAAAGGTGGTTCCAGAGAACAAAGAAAGAGTGTGAGTTTTGTAGCAAAAGTTTCAGCCCAGCTTCCTGAGCAGGTCCTTTATGCAAACAAAGGATTCAACCCTTCTTATTTCTGATTGGCTGGCACAGCTGAGTTCTGATTGACTGATAAGAGCCGGGCTCTGACTGGTTGGTTCAGGTGAGTTCTGAAAGTCCCAAAGTTTAAAAAAAAGTGTGGCTTTTTGTGCAACTCAGAGTATGTGTGTGACCTTTAGTCAGCAAATAGCTCCTTGGCTCTATTTTAAATTTAGGTCCAGTTAGCCACTTGGGATTCATTTTGAAGGACTGACTCTTTCAAGTTCACATTTGTTCACACAACTAAGCCCATAAATGCCCCATCGGCTAGTTGCTACAGCCTCCACCCTGTCTGCTCCAGCCTGCCACCATGCTAGATCTTTCTTCTCCTTAGGTGTGTACTGTGACTTCTTAATTAGTGGTAAGTAAGCCATAGATCTTTGCTTTCCCTATTAATTGCCAAGGTGACATTCTGCCACAAGCCTGAGACATCTGTCTCTTCACCAATTCCACCCAAAACACTAAAGTAGTTTATCTGTAGAGATGAGATGGGCAAAATAGGCTACAAGCATAGCTGATCGCTGTACAATCCACTCATGCCTCTGAGTTATCTTCTTTAACACACAGCTATTCTAGAATGGAATAGGAAGGATCTGTGCCCTACAAGAGACCCATGCATGAATGGTAATGTGTATGCTAACTAAAATAACGTATTTCTAAAGAATTTAATTATAATTGCATAATTATAATTACTTTTGCCCTAGATTGATACATTTGAAAAAATAAATTATTTACATAATTCAAAAACCTTGAGCTCTTACCTCTCTTTGGATTTGAATGACCATACATCATGTTTTAAGCCAAAATTTATCTGATTTATCACGCTCATCTGTACAATTATCAGCTACCTCCTTAATCATATTTCCCATAGCTACTTCCGAGAAACCCTGGGGAGTTACACAAATGACCACAAAACAGTAAAATTGTATTCTTCCCCGCCTAGCTTTTAGATGGTTTCTGCTGTCTGCAAATCCATCGTGAATACCATTACCACAGCTCCAGGTACTTTCTGGGGATTGTCTGCCAAGCCCTGAAGTTGTCTCCCTGACTTTCCAATGCTGCAAAACTCTTGAGCTAATGAACCCTGTAGTTTCACTGCACTTAAGTTAAACTCAATTCAGCACATAAGGAAAAACAATGGTGTCTCTATGTAAGGCTCAGAGAAAGCCCATAAACCTTGGCCAGACTCAGAGCTAAAAGTCCACCTCCTCTTAACCTCTCTATCTTATGGTCTCTGCTGCCCCAAACTCATCCTCTTTATTATCTGGAGAGAAAAAGGAGAAAAAATCTCTCCCCCTCCAAATTCTGTTCTCCCACACACATTACTTATTAATTCACTGATAGGTCAACTCTCTTGGTCAACCAATTTATTCAATGAAGTAGATGGAGGAAAAAGTAATAAAAGAAACTCTTGCTGGTGATCAAATTTGAGAACCCTGAGCTATGTTATGCTTAAGCCCCCCTACAGGACTTTTTTTTTCTTGATGATACAACTTCTGACATCAACTTGCTCACCAGGAATGTGGAAGTTTTTCTTATCTAACTTTCCTGGAGTACTTTCTCCCTACCACCATTCCTACCACTACCACTTCCAACCAATCCAATACTTATTCTCAATTTTTCCTCCCTTGTCCTGTCTAGTAAGCATTACATATCTTATCTATGAAGTACAGTTTGTCTCTAGGTAGTTCTATACTGCAGGGATTTTTTTTTTCAGCTTGCGAGACTAATTTTTGTATTTTATTGTCTAAACTCTTCTTATTTTTCCTACCCTCAGATGTCACCAAATAGCAATTTAAGAGTTTGATGCTGATAAGCCTCTTTATGTATTAAAAACATAATATTTATAACTTATTGAGTGTTGCAGGAAGTCAGGGACCCTGAATGGAGGGACTGGCTGAAGCTGAGGCAGAAGAACATAAATTGTGAAGATTTCATGGACACTTATCACTTCCCCTGTCAATACCCTTGTGATTTCCTATGCCTGTCTTTAATCTCTTAATTCCGTCATCTTCGTAAGCTGAGGAGGATGTATATCACCTCAGGACCCTGTGATGATTGCATTAGCTGCATAAATTGTTTGCAGAGCATGTGTGCTTGAACAATATGAAATCTGGGCACCTTGACAAAAGGAGCAGGATAACAGCAATGTTCAGGGAACAAGGGAGATGGCCTTGGACTCTGACTGCTGGTGAGCCAGACAGAACAGAGCCATATTTCTCTTCTTTCAAAAGCAAATAGGAGAAATATTGCTGAATTCTTTTTCTCAGCAAGGAACATCCCTGAGAAAGAGAATGTGCCCTGAGGGTAGGTCTATGGGTGGCCCCCTGGGGGCAGCCATCTTTCACAGTAGAAGCCGAAAGGATGAAATAAGTCCCAGTCTCCTGTAGCACTCCCAGGCTTATTAGGAAATTCCTACCTAATAAATTTCGGTCAGACAGGTTGTCTGCTCTCAAACCCTGTCTCCTGATAAGATGTTATCAATGACAATGTGTAGCCAAATCTTCATTAGCAATTTTAATTTCACCCCATCCTGTGTTCCTGTGATCTCGCCCTGCCTCCACTTGCTTTGTGATATTTTACTACCTTGTGAAGTATGTGATCTCTGTGACCCACACCCTATTCGTGCACTCCCTACCCTTTTGAAAATCGCTAATAAAAACTTGCTGGTTTTACGGCTCAAAGAGTGTCACAGAACCTACTGACATGTGATGTCTCCCCCGGACACCCAGCTTTAAAATTTCTCTCTTTGTACTCTTTCCCTCTATTTCTCAGACCAGCCGAGCCACTTAGGGAAATAGAAAAGAACCCATGTTAAATATTGGGGGTGGGGTTTTCCCCGATAATTGAGTGCTTTAAAGATATCATCTTATATTGTGTCATACTGTGATCAATACATTCCTATCCTCATTTAGATAATTTTTTTAATGGAGTGATTTATTCTTTAAAAATATCAATAAGATGACAGAGCAAGGACTCAAAACCAAATTTGTTTGTTTTCAAGTCCATACTCCCACATTTGTGCTCAGTAAAACTTGAGAATAAGAAAGGAAACAAAAAGAGGTCTCTGCAACCAAAATAAATGTCACAAGGTCCATGTGCTAAAGCTCATTAACTTATCCCAGAGGGAATTCCTCAGACTCGTAATCAGAGCCTATTCAGTCTAATCCTTATCACAATTCTAGATTATCTGTTTTCTAAATCTGTGTCAGATAGGAAACAGCATGTTGAAAGCACTGAAATTAATAAGAGATATAATTAGGCCAGGCGTGGTGGCTCAAGCCTGTAATCCCAGCGCTTTGGGAGGCCAAGGCAGGCAGATCACAAGGTCAGGAGATCGAGACCATCCTGTCTAACACGGTGAAACCCCGTCCCTAATAAAAATACAAAAAAATTAGCCAGGCGTGGTGGCGGACGCCTGTAGTTCCAGCTACTCGGGAGGCTGAGGCAGGAGAATGGTGTGAACCCAGGAGGCAGAGCTTGCAATGAGCCAAGATTGCGCCACTGCACTCCAGCCTGGGTGACAGAGTGAGACTCCATCTCAAAAAATAAAATAAAATAAGAGATATAATTAACAGATTTGGCATAAGGAAGAGACATGAAAGCTAGAAAAATTAGTCTCACAAAGTGAAAAACAAAATCTCTGCAGGAGAGACCTACCTAGAGGCAAATACCTCTACACTCTAATATCAAATGAGTGTAATAGTTGATGTTCATAAGTCCTAAGAACATCTTTTTGGTGTTCTTATACCCCACTTACAATAACTCCATTAAATCTTCCAAAAGACAAGAATCAGCAGCCCTGTTTTCCCATTTGTAATCTTTTCTTTCTTAAAGATAACTTTCTGCTTTAAATATCGTAGTACCATTGTTGGGAAACAATTGTTTTCACCCAACCTGAAAACTTAATATAGGAAGACACTCAGGATTTTATGTTAAAGACTCCATGCAATATAAATCCATTTTTTATAAAGCTCAAAAAGAAGCAAAACAAAACAATGTGTTGTTTAGGAATACGTGGTGGGGAACAATTTTTTAAATGCAAAGGAATAATGACCTTAAAATTTGACATAGTGCTGGCAGGGCACGGTGGCTCATGCCTGTAATCCCAGCACTTTGGGAGGTCAAGGCTGGCAGATCACCTGAGGTCAGGAGTTTGAGACCAGCCTGACCAACATGGAGAAACCCCATCTCTACGAAAAACACAAAATCAGCCAGACGTGGTGGCTCATGCCTATAATCCCAGCTACCTGGGAGGCTGAGACAGGAGAATTGCTTGAACCTGGCAGCAGAGGTTGCAGTGAGCCGAGATCGCGCCATTGCACTCCAGTCTTGGCAATAAGAGTAAAACTCCCTCTCAAAAAAAAAAAAAATTGAGATAGTGCTTCCATCCTGGAGATAAAAAGGAGAGGAATAAGAGAATAACCCAATTTAAAAGGACTTCATATCTAAAACACCAAAAGCATTGGCAACAAAAGCCAAAATTGACAAATGGGATCTAATGAAACTAAAGAGCTTCTGCAAAGCAAAAGAAACTACCATCAGAGTGAAAAGGCAACCTACAGAAAGGGAGAACATTTTGCAATCTACTCATCTGACAAAGGGCTAATATCCAGAACCTACAAAGAACTCAAACAAATTTACAAGAAAAAAACAACCCCATCAAAAAGTGGGCAAAAGATATGAACAGACACTTCTCAAAAGAAGACATTTATGCAGCCAACAGACACGTGAAAAAATGCTCATCATCACTAGCCATCAGAGAAATGCAAATCAAAACCACAATGAGATACCATCCCACACCAGTCAGAATGGCAATCATTAAAAAGTCAGGAAACAATAGGTCCTGGAGAGGATGTGGAGAAATAGGAACACTTTTACACTGTTGGTGGGAATGTAAACTAGTTTAACCATTGTGGAAGACAGTGTGGCGATTCCTCAAGGATATAGAACTAGAAATACCATTTGACCCAGCCATCCCATTACCAGGTATATACCCAAAGGATTGTAAATCATGCTGCTATAAAGATACATGCACACGTATGTTTATTGCGGCACTATTCACAATAGCAAAGACTTGGAACCAACCCAAATGTCCATCAATGACAGACTGGATTAAGAAAATGTGGCACATATACACCATGGAATACCATGCACCCATAAAAAAGGATGAGTTCATGTCCTTTGTAGGGACATGGATGCAGCTGGAAACCATCACTCTCAGCAAACTATCACAAGAACATAAAATCAATCTCCACCTCCCAGGTTCAAACGATTCTCCTGTTTCAGCCTCCCAAATAGCTGGGACTACAGGCGTGAGCTACCACACCCAGCTAATTTTTGTATTTGTAGTAGAGATGGGGTTTCACCATGTTGGCCAGGCTGGTCTCGAACTCCTGACCTCAGGTGATCCACCTGCCTCAGCCTCCCAAAGCGCTGGGATTACAGGCGTGAGCCACCACACCTGGCCAGCAATTTCACTCTTTAGTGTCATAAAAACGTGCACACAAATATTCATGGGAATATTACTCATGTTGGTCAAAACCTGGAATAACCCCAATATCAATGAGTGAACAGATAAAATGGGATCTATCCACAAAATAGAGAATTATTCAGCAATGAAAAGGAATGAAGTGCTAATATACTTCATTATATGTGGATGGACCTCAATAACATTATTCTTGATGAAAGAAGCCAGACACAAGAGAACACCCACTGTATGATTTTATTTAAATGAAATGTCCTGGAAAGATAAATACCATATATAGAGACAGAAAGTACATTAGTGGCTGCCTAGGACTGCTGGTGGAAATAGCGAGTAACTGTAAATGGACACAAAGGATTTTTTTTTTAATAATGGAAATGTTCTAAAACTAGATTGTGATGACTGTACAACTCTGTAAATATACCAAAATTCAAAGAATTGTATGCTTAAAATGGGTGAGCTTTATGGTATGTAAATTATACCTCAATAAAACTTTTTAAAAAACATAACAGTTTCTAACTTTTTCCTCTTTAACATTTTAATCACCTACCCACATTACTCAAAATTCTTATGAAATGCTTCTTAGTTGAAGCAACACATAACTATGCTGTTCATCTCCTTCTAGTTTGCATAACTGTCAGGTGGAAAGGAGAGACTTAATTACCCACAAATTACTCTCATTATCATCCCCACCTATTTAAACAATCACAGTGTGCTTATGAGTAATGTCACTAAAAATGTGCTAGTTTGCAATCCCACCGATGACAGGAAATAGTGATGACTAGTGACCTGTGCACCATTGTCCTTGATCACAGGGGCACCTCTAGCTTGCAGCCCTGCCTCTACCTTAGGTCATACCACAATATATCCACACTTTTTAATCTCAAAGTCAAAGAATGGAAATTGGCACTAGCTTTTTTATTTAAAAAAAAAAATTAAGAAAAACAAATGCTATATGGTCTCACTTATATAGGGAACCTAAAAAAGGTAAACACATACAAATAGAAAGCAGCATGGTGTTTGCCAGGGGTAAGGGAGTGGGGGAAATAGGGAGATGTTGTTCAAAGTGTATAAACTTTCAGTTATAAGATGAGTAAGTTCTGGGGATCTAAATCTAATATACAGCATGGTGACTAGAGTTAACAGTACTGTGTTTTTACTTGAAATTTTCTAAGAGAGATCTTAAATGTTTTCACCACAAATAAAGGTTTAAAAAGCCTTACTTAATCTATCAATTTTTCCTGACTCTCTTTTAAAAATATATAGATAGTCCACCTATAGGGCAGGATGGAAAAGTAGATGAACATGGTTGAATGTCATCAAATCCTATAAGAACAAAGAAGATTAACTTGGAGAACTTGGCCAGGTTTAAGATTTTCTATCATGAATATTTCCCCAGAAACTCAGGTGCCTGTTTCTGACATAGCTGTTTTTAATGGAGATATATTCTTTAAACGTATGTCTAGTGTACTATTGTTCTATGGGTTTGTGGGTGTTTGTTCGTTTTTAAAAACAGGCTATTTGGAAAGCCTTTTAGAAGGAAGGCCCTTGATGAAAATGCCTTTGTTTTTCCCTTTTTATAGAGCACGTTATCATCAGTTCTTTCTACCCTGCAAAATAAAAAAGTTGTTTGGGAAAACACAGCACAGACTGGCATATTTTTCTCCAATCAGTAGTGTGATGCAATGAGGCGAAAGCTGGAAGACCAAGGCAGAAAAACCATTGGAGTGCATTAGCACTGAAATGCTGCCTAGTTTTCTCTTACTGGTGGTGCAGAAGGAAAATGCAACAGTGCAGCAAGGACACAAAATGAATTATTTTCCTCTTTATTTATCACCTTCTATTCAACCTGACAGAGCTGACTGGCAGGATAGAAAACAGCAATCTAGAGAGAGAATTCTCTACTTGTTAATAGGGTAATTTAGATTGAATAAGTGTTATTGATCATCTTCTATGTATCCTGGACTGTATTCGTTTTCAGTATTAGGTACTTCCCCTTCTCTCAAATATCCTCCTCTTCCACCTTTTAATAAAATTCTATTTCTTGGAGCCCAGAACAGAAAAAGAACATTAGTGGAAAAATGGAGAAATTTGAATAAAACCTATAGTTTAGTGATAGTGTTGCATCAATATTAATTTTCTAGTTGTGCCAAGGATATATAAGATGAGGGGGAAATTGTTAACATGAGGGGAAATTGAGTGAAGGATAGATATAAATTCTATGTGTATTGTTTGCAAGTTTAGGGGGGAAATCATAACTCTCATACATTTGTGGTTGGAACACAGACTTCTGTTACAAAAGACAGATTAACAAGAAAAAAACAAACAGAAGTTTATTAACATGTATATTTCATATACACATGGAAGACACCAGAAAATGGGTAGTGCTCAAAGAGGTGGCTTTGAATTCTGGCTTATATGGCACTTTCAACAAAGAATAGTAAATTCTAAGAGAAGAAACAACACAAAAGAAAATAACTCTGAGTTTCTATGGACAGCAAAGTGGGAAAAGGTAAATATATGTCAGATAAAGACTAGTGAGTAAAGCTTGCTAATATAAATTCCTCTGGTATCATCTCCAGGCAGATAAGGGTCTAAAGCTCTCTTCAGGGATAAACTTTGCTCTTGCTCGGGGGAAGAATAAAGGGTACGGGCAGAATATCTTCTGTGTTTATAAATCTATGTCCTGCTTTCAGGCAAATAGAGGGAGGCAGAGAGCTCTGCTATATCTGTTTCTTCTTAAATGCCTTCAACTCAACAGTCCTTCATGCTATGGTAAGGCCTATTCTGGTCTCCCGCACAAGTCTTCTCTAAATCCAAATATACAGCCATGTGTCATTTAATACTGGGATACATTCTGAGACATGCATCATTAGGCAATTTTATCATTGTGCAAACATCATAGAGCTCACTTACACAAATCCAGATGGTATCGCCTCCTGTACACCTAGGCTATATGGTATAGCCCAGCAGTCCCCAAACTTTTTGACACCAGGGACCAGTTTCATGGAAGACAATTTTTCCACGGATGGGACTGGGGGTGGGAATGGTCTTGGGGTGAAACTGTTTGACCTCAGATCATCTGGCATTAGTTAGATTCTCATAAGAAGTCTGCGACCTACCTAGATCCCTCGCATGCACAATTCACAATAGGGTTAGTGCTCCTATGAGAATTTAATGCTGCCGTTGACCTGAAACAGGAGGTGGAGCTTAGGTGGCAATGATGCTTGCGCACAGCTCACCGACTGCTCTGGCGGCCCAGTACTGGTACTGGTCTACGGTCCAGGAGTTGGGGACCCCTGGTCTAGCCTATTGCTCCTAAGCTACAAACCTGCATGGCATGTTACTGTACTGAATACTGTAGGCAATTGAAATACAATGGTAAGTATTTGTGCATTTAAACATAGAAAAGGTACAGTTAAAATATGGTATTATAATCTTATGGGTATAACATTTATGTGGCCCCAAAGACATCATTGACCAAAATGTCTTTATGCAGAATATAACTGTAATAAATACTTTCTAAAGAAAAAATTTCAGGAGAGTTAATAAACTCAGAACAATGGGAAAAATTACTCCTCATGTTAGATTTATTAACCGATATTACCTTCCCCATGATGTCTGCTTCTACACCCTTGGTTATAAGTAAAATTGTATAGTACATTCTCTGATGGACTTTTAAAATTTCTTATAGCACATTCTAAATCTTATCACTATATGTTTAATTTCACCTATTAGGTGACATTTGTATATGTTTAATTTCACCTATTAGGAAGGCAGAATGGGTTAGAACCAGAAAAATATGAGTTTAAATCCTAGTTCTACCAACCTGGGTCAAATGACTTACTTTCCCTAAGCCTTGGGCACTTCATCTAAAAAAAGTGAGGATAATGAGTTAACCATAAGTTATCGTGAAGATTAGATGACATACACACGTAAAGATATTTGGACGATATCTGGCACATAGTTGATGCTCAAAATATGTATTCTGTTATGGTTCCCATTACCATTATTATTAACTAAGTTTCTTGGCACCGGGACATTCTTGTTGAAGTTCACAGAAACTTGAACTGTGAATGCTCAAAAAATGGGTTAGTGAATTGAAGTGCTTTCAGAGTATGGTTTTTCAGGTTTATATGTTTGTCAAACATTCTCATTTTACCAATATTCTGCCCTAAATTAATGTTGTCCTTTTTATACAATTTTCAACTCTCAAAAGTACATATTTATATTCTATCTAGCCCATCCCTTTGAAGTTTCTTGTCAACCTACAGCAAGTAAATGACATTTTTTTCTACAAAATACTGAGTAAATACTAAATGTTTCCCTTTTCTATTTCTCTCTATGAGGCAGGACCTTACCTCCCATTGCCAGCTCACTAGCTTGGGTCCCGTTCCTGGACCTGTCCGTACCTTTTCAAGGGGACCCTGCTCAAAACCCACAGTGTGTGCACACCTTTGTTAATATCTTCTGTATTAGTCTGTTCTCACATTGCTATAAAGAAATACCTGAGACCAGGTAATTTACAAAGAAAAGAGGTTTAATTGGCTCACAGTTCCACAGGTTGTACAAGAAGCATACTGCTGGCATCTTGTCAGCTTCTGGGGAGGCCTCAGGAAACTTAGAATTATGGGGGAAGGCAAAGGGGAAACAGAGTCTTACTTGGCAAGCTCAAGAGCAGGTTGGGGGAGGCACTACACGCTTGTAAACGACCAGATCGCACGAGAACGCGCCATCACAAGGACAACAACACCAAAAGGATAGTGCTAAACCATACATGAGAAATCCACCCCATAATCCAATCACCTCCCACCAGGCCCCACCTCCATCATTGGGAATTACAGTTCAACATGAGATTTGGTGGGGACACGGATCTGAACCATATCATCTTCATTCCAAAATTAATAGAACATACTTTATTTATTCCAACCTTATTTTTTATGACTGTGTGCTTTGGAGTTTACAAAAAAAGTGAACAGCACTGGAGAGAAACAGGAGGACAGTTTCATTTACTTATATATGAATATTCTGAAAATGTTTATTAGCTTAAGCTTAGTTGTTCTCTCATTCATTTGTTCTTTCATAAAGGCTGGTTAAACATTTGGTACCTACAAGTCACTAAGCTAAATACTGAAAATACAAACTATGGTGAAAACAGCTCCTACCCTAAAGGAGCTCATATCCTCTAGGGAGACAAACTTGTAAACAGCTCATTATAATGCATTCTGGAATGTGCAATAATAGAGATGTTATAGAACATTATGGTATCATAAAAGAGCATTTCAATCTGAGGAGAAAAAGAGTGTCAGATCAGATAAGGCATCCTTGGAGAGAGGATGACTAAACTGACTCTAAAGCAGTGTTCTCAGCCATAGCTTCCATGGAAGTCACCTGGGAAACTGATTATTCAAACTCTGATTCTTATATTTTTTAATTCACTCACTTACATTCTGTAGTAATTGACCTGGGGTGTTGCCTATGCATAAGGACTTTTTAAAGCTCGAATACTCCAAGGAATCAATGGAAACTACCCAAGATGAAAACAGAGAAGGTGGGAAAGGGCACGGAGAGAAGCTATGCCAAGCAGAGAAGAGCGTGAGCAAAGGCACTAAGACAAGAAGGAGCTTGGTTAGCAAGAAAGGCATTCTAAAAAAAGGTTTTTTTTAAAAAAAAAAAGGCCCGGTATGAAAGTTCAGACCACAGGAGTGCGGAGAAATGAGGCATGGGAGATGGGCAGGGATGCCAGTGTGCTGCCGTTAGGACAACGCATTTAAGGCTAGGAAATGACATGGTCAGATTTACATGATGGATAGCTTACTGTGCTAGCTGAGAGGAGGCAGGGAGGTGAAGCAGGAGAGCCAAGTGAAGTACAATCAAGAACAGACTCTTGACACAGCATTTGGGAGGGATTCCTAAAAACTGTTTAGGAAGTCACATTAGATGGCCTCAAGTATTGTTTGGAAGTGCCAAGTGAGGTAGAAAGAGCAATCTGGTGAACAGGTGGAAGATTAACACCTACTGAGATAGAGAAGATAATAATAGCAGTATGTTTAGGAGGAAATATGACATGCCTGTTTGGAACACAATGCATTTGAGATGCCTGTGGAGTGTTCAGGTGGATGTATTGCATTAGGCCACCTGGTCCAGATTCAAGAATGGGTGAGAATTTTGACTTGGACTCATGCAAGGTTGCTTCTGTTTGGCTTGCTTCTGAAGCAGCAAATAAGCAATGCAAAGATAAGGATGCAAATGGCTGACATATATCCTCCTTGTCTCCTTTTTGTCTTAAGGAGATATTAAAAAAGCACTGTCTTAGCAATGTATATGGAAATTTTGCCCACTAAGACAAAAGAATTATGAATCTATGGGCTTGTTGGCTTTTGTACTCTCAGCCATGTCAGTACCAGCAACTTATGGTAATATTTGAAGCCACAGTTCTGCTATTCCACAAACCACATCACACAGGCCTAAGAATTGAGCTATGGACCTTGAAATTCTTGCTCTGTTAGCACTGGGGAAAAATACCTTATCTACCCAAGTCAACTTGGTCATGTACAACTCTAAGGTTCTTTTTACCATATCTCAATGACCAAGAATGTTTAGAGGTAGATGATAAGGACTAAATGTCCCTAAAACTTCAATGTTAGGTTATAAACAGAGAAAGTCTCACGTCAAACTCTGTAGCACAGACAGACATTTATTAGTGTTCTGGCTATCCATTCTCATAGCAAACCACCCTAAGACCTAATGGATTGAAAACAATTTGATTATTACCTCTTAAAATTCTGACATATGACCAATCTCAGCTGGATTATTGAGGACTTTCAGGGATCATTCCAGTTGGGGTTCTGGAGGATGGATTGAACTAAATATGCAAGATGGCTATTCACATGGCTGGTTTTTGATGATGACTTTGACTGGGAGCTCAGCTGGGGCCAGGACACCTATGCACATTCTCTCCATAGAGCTTGGACCCCCCCACAGCATGGCAACTGGAAGCAGAAACTGCCAGGCCAGTTAAGGGCTAGGCCCAGAAATAGCACAGAGTCATTTCTGCCATATTCTAACACCAAAGCATCCACAGGCCTTCTCCAGATTCAACAGGGTAAAGAAAGAGGCTCCTGTATCTTACTGGGAGAATGACAAGGTCACATCTTTCTGGGGAAAATACAATCTGTGCTGGCTGGCTCTGGCACATACAATCTGCCACAATTAGCAAACAGGCACAGCACAGTCTTGTAACCTGTTCTTTAACAATGATGAGAAAAGAAAATGATGAAGTCTCAGCTCTTTATCCTTTAGCTCCAAAAATACTTTTCATGAAAAGCTTCACCTGAGGCAAGTGTAAAGCCATTCCAAAGATAGGCTTTGGCTAGCATTTGTTTTAATCACATGGTATCAAAGAATCCAGACTGCCTGAGGACCATGGGACACTTCAGGCCCATGGGATCCAGCTTAGAACACCATTACAAAGGTTACAGCCTATAGAACTCATTAAACTCTGATATTCTATTCATGCAAGATTGGTGAATGTCTCTAAAATATTCATATATATACTTTTGTACTATCTATGAGACAATATTTTAAATCAATATGCAAATGTCATAACAAGGTGATAGGACTTTGCCATATATGTCTACTTGAGGGTTTCTGAGAGTAAATTTGTTTCTCACCCAGAACAAATGCCCTGTAAACCACTGGACATGAACATCTGAGCCTTTGCAGAGAGCTTAGGGTTGGAGTTTTTGATTTAATAGATCTCTGGATATAAATTTTTGACCCAATTTTTACCTGTTTAAAAAAAGAAACATGGGAGTGGATGAAATAACTCAGGAAAGTTGAGCACAATGAGGAAAGCAGTGATTCTTGGTCAGTCCCTTGGAATCACCAATATGTAAAAGGACCCCAGAGGAAGAGGAGCCCTCCAAGGGCTCAGAGAAAGACTAGAGTTAAGCAGAAACCATATAGACAGCCTCCAGATAGAGGGCCAATCAGTAATTTTAAATGGATTAAGATAGTCTAGTGAAATCAAAATTAATTTTTTTATCTAACTGGCATCGGCAACTGGAAGTCACAAGTCATCTTAGCAGATGTACTTTCAATGAATCGTGGTCAGAAGACAGATAAATGGGTCTTAAGAAGTGAATGCAAGACAAGGAAGTGAAGACTGAGAATGTCTGGATATAAAACAGAAGAGAGAAGTGGAAAGCCTCAAGAGGGACATGGGGTTGAAGGACAATTTTTTGACAGGAAGAGGCTGGAGCATGTTTCCAGAGTGATGGAAGAAGGGAGAGAAACATTGAAAATGCTGTAAAAAGAAAAGATATTTCTTATTAATGTTTCAGAGGAGAAGAAAGGGAAGAGATACAGGTAAAGTTTAAGAAATTGTCTTAAGCCTGAAGAAAGAGGGGAAGGAGATAGATGCAATTAAGTGTGGCAAAATAAGTGACAAATTTATGAAGTTGGAATCTGATCTTATTAAATTTTTCTCCACAATAAGGTGGCCAAGCATTTGTGTTCTCTTCCTTAGGGGCATTTGCATAGCGGAAGCAGAAAGCAGAATTTTCTTGAAGACAGAGTGCCCCAGGTTTTTGTGTTTGAAAGCTAAAATGCACTGAGAGAATCAATACTAGGTCATTTCTTTGGCAAGTAGGGAGACAGGCTGAGTAACTTTGAGAGGCTGAAACAGAGAAGAATGGTGATGGAATTTTCCTCAACTTGGAAGGCATGGAGGTGTCGGCTTGTCTGGAGAGAAACCTAGATGATGCTCCCCACCACCACTGCCACCCACTCCCACTACCCAGTCTTTGAAAGCATCTCAGGAGATGGTTTAAACTCAGAGGGGAATGGGATGTGGCCAATCTAGGGATGCTGGACATCAGGCAAAGAAATACTCCACCTCTCAGAGTACAAGCAGAGGGTAGAAACAAAATAATGGGGCTGCCAGGCCTCAGGTTTGGACCCTGAAGTATCAACAGCAGCCATAACAGATGAAGTCCCAATGGGCCAGGCCCCACACAAGTTCCTAGGATCCTTCATCAATCTCAGGACAAAAATGTGATTGAATTTTTCACAGTCCTGGTGAATGGGAATGCAAAGGCAAGTTTAATTTGTAATTTAGTTTCAAAACACAAAGGAGAAAATTTTAAAGGGGCAAAATCACGCCTTCTGCTGCCTGTCTGTCTTGAGTATGGTTCAAAAGTTTATAGTTAAAGGAAGTTAGAGGAAGATTCTTCATAGTGCATTTTTTTTTTTTCCTGAAAAGAAAGCAAGATTCTAAGATTAAGTGGGATAGGGACTGAGTAGAGAACATATGAAAGGGATAAACTGGGAAAAGGTTTTTGAGGTAATTGAGGACGATTCTGACCCAGGACTTCCAGGCAATGCCAAAGACTCCACTGAGAATGGAAATCATGACTTTTTAGTGATGTTACTCAGATAAATTGTGTGATTATCTCCAGCAATCCTCAGCCATTCTGGCACTGGTGTCGAAAAAATGGGTTGCTGAATTGCTCTTGAGCTGGGTTTTGCTGAGAGAACACAGCAGGAGAAAAATGTGCAAAGCAAATAAAGGTGTAGATGAAAGATTGCTTTTCATCAACTATTATTTGCTGACTGGCTTGGGAAGGCAGACGGCCAAGAGGAACTGACAGCTTTGGGGAAATACAAGCAGAAATTAAAAGCCTGAAGTTTCCTGGAGGGTATTATGGAGTTGTTTTGATTTGGTTTGATTTAAAGTAGAAGAGCAGTGCTTCAGTCACTTTCATCACAGTCCAATATGGTAAACACAGTTCTCCCTCAAGGTTTTCCTCCAAAGGTGAGTCAGACCTGAGCTGCTTCTATCTCGTAAATCTGCCCAGTCTTGGAGATCTTCATAGCCAACCAATGGAGAAAAAAAAAAAAAAAGTAGGAAGCACCCATATCCACACTTAACTGTCTCAGATGGGAAGTGGCACTTTATATCCGTTTCTATTGACAAGGACTCTGTTTCAACCTAAATACAAGGAAAATGTAGTCTGCCTTTGTCCCCAGAAAATGGAGTTATATGGTGAACATACATCAACTCAGCCACAGCAGTTGTGGAAGGACATGGACATGAAGATTTCTCATATAAAGCAGGGTCCCTGCAATGACAAAGTGCTAAGGAATGTTTTGAGGTTATTGGATGAATGGCATTTGAAAAAGACCTACAGGCTAAATTGTTGAATGGATAGTTGAAGTGGATGCTGTGGTGCACTGCCAACATTACCCTGGCTGCTGAGACAGCCTTCAGCTGTAAGCTGCCTTTGGTATTTCCTTGGCTGAAAAGAGATTCAGCTCTCCCAAGGCCATGTTCCTTTCTTGGGAAGTCCCATATCCAATGGCTGGGTAACATAGTCGTTTAATTGCTTGGCTCCTTTGCCTCAATTTGGAACAATTCTGAAAGGCCATCCTAGGATCAGAGTTTTTTATGGGGTTGTTGAGGTCTCCATCAAGACCATATCAGAACTCAGCTCCTCCCTTTGTTTATATCAGAATATCAGCTCCTCCCTTTGCTGAATGCTCTTCCTTCCTTTCACTTCCACAAGTGGCAATACCAAGAGCAATGCCCAATAAACCTCTGCTAATCTTCATCTCAGAATCTCCTTCCTGGGAAACTCGTAACAAATGTCAAGACTGCCTATATAATTTGTGGGGCCCAGAGCAGAATGAAACTGCAGGCACTTTGTTAAAAAATTAAGAACTTCAAGATGGCAATAGCAGAGCATTCTACCATGTAATGGGTCCTTCTAAGCACAGCTCTGTGTAACTGCACAGGTTGCATACTCATGAAACTGGCCCTATAATAATCTACCTAGCTAGCTATCTATATTAGTCCATTCTCACACTGCTATAAAGATACTACCTGAGACTAGGTAATTAATAAACAAAAGAGGTTTAATTGACTCACAGCTCTGCATGGCTGGGGAGGCCTCAGGAAACTTACAATCATGGCGGAAAAGGAAGAGGAAGCTGATGCCTCTTCAAAAGGCAGCAGGAAAGAGAGAGCAAAGTGGGAAGAGCCCTTATAAGATCATCTCATGAGAACTCACTCGCTATCACAAGAACAGTATGGGGGAAACCACACCCATGATTCAATCACTTCCCACCAGGGCATTACAATTTGAGATGAGATTTGGATGGGGACACAAAGCCAAACCATATCTCTATCTAGAGATGAGATTTGGATGGGGACACAAAGCCAAACCATATCTCTATCTATCTATCTACCTATCTATCTATCTATCTATCTATCTATCTATCTATCTACCTACCTACCTACCTACCTACATACCTACCTACCTATCTATCTGTCTCTCTATTTTTCAATCTATGTCTCTAACTATATACTTTGAAATTTCCAATTGCATGAATTGGGGCAGATGGGTCAGCTAGACCCCAAGATGTTGAATAAACATGGACAAAAGTGGCCGGGCGCGGTGGCTCAAGCCTGTAATCCCAGCACTTTGGGAGGCCGAGACGGGCGGATCACGAGGTCAGGAGATCGAGACCATCCTGGCTGACACGGTGAAACCCCGTCTCTACTTTAAAAAATACAAAAAACTAGCCGGGCGAAGTGGCGGCACCTGTAGTCCCAGCTACTCGGGAGGCTGAGGCAGAAGAATGGCGTGAACCCGGGAGGCGGAGCTTGCAGTGAGCTGAGATCTGGCCACTGCACTCCAGCCTGGGTGGCAGAGCGAGACTCCGTCTCAAAAAAAAAAAAAAAAAAAAAAAAAAACATGGACAAAAGTTTAGAACATCAGATAATTGGCAGAAATGGGATTTTGGAGGCTCTAGCTAGATGACTAAGCTTCACAATGGTAAAACAGCCAAGGTCTGGAAGCAAGGGGCAACTAAAATAATGCCCTTTAGGTCTTTTTGGTACATGAGATCTGGGAGAACAAGTTGCTGCATGGAGCACTATCCTTTGTCAAGAACCAACCCCAAGAAAGACAATGAAGAAGAAAGAACACCTTGACTAGCAGTTATGTGCACTTTTTACAGTTATGTAGACCTTATCTAAAAAATAATTGGCTAAAATATAATTAATCTTGTTCAGCTACATGGTGTCTGTTTTCTACAAAGATACTAGTGTAACAATTGCAATGCCATCATCTCGACACCTTGACATCTGGAATCATTACAATATCCAGTCTAATAGGCTTTGATCCATTAAACTGATACACCACTTTTGTACAAAAGGCCAATTAATTTTTCATAATAAATGAGACTTAATTATAATTACAGGATTGCATTTAAGAGTGTAGATTCTTAACTACCAGAAAGATTTTGGAGAGAAGGCTATTATTTGCTCTTCAGGATATGCTCATCCCAGCCTCATCTGTTGTTTACTTTTTAGCAAATGTATAATACATTGAAATTGCAGCTTCCAAAAAATGCTATTAAGCTAATTATGAAAACAGTCTGTATAATACTAGAGTGTTGCCTCTACACGTTTTTTATCTACATTACAAAATTAGCACCCATTTGAATGTCTTCGTTTGGCCCAGACAACCACAACCTTTGTGAGAGAGATTAGGTAAGCAGCAGGCATGATTTCTCATCATTTTGAAGATAAAACAAGGCAACCAGCAACTAAATAACCTGTCCAAGGACAATGTCAGGAACTGCTGCAGTGCTTAGAATCTCAAATTTATAATTCTCTTAGCTAATGTCCACAGTGTCTACTTGGCAAACTTTTCAGTTTCTCCTTCACTGGAGGGGAGGGGAAAACAGTTGACTTTCCTTCCTCCAAAAGAAAATACTTATTTGCTAAACATGCTGTCTAAAATTCATACAAGTTTTTAAAATTGATAATATGGAAGTACACAGCAGCATGAGTGCCTAGAAACTGCACTCTTGCTAAACCTGAGGTTAAATTTAACTTTTTAAAAATTTGGGACAAACTGATATTACGTGCTCCTATTATGAGGCACTGAGAATGCAATACCAATTTTGTAATATTCCTGCAAAATGATTAACCTGAATATAATGTTAAATAAGCAATCAAACAAATCCTAACTGAGAGACATTGTGCAAAGCAACTGGCAAGGACTTTTAAAAAATGCCAAAGTCATGAAAGAGGAAAAAGTGGCTGGAAAATTGTTTTAGATTAAAGGAGACTTAGAGGAACATTACAAGCAAATGCAAAGAATAACCCTTGAGTAGATCTTGGATTTTTTTAAAGATACTATTAAAGAACATGGTTGGGACAAGTAGGAAAATCTGAATAGGGGCTATGATATGGGTTGACTGTATCCCCAGCCAAATCTCATTTTGAATTGTAGCTCTTATAATTCCCATGTGTTGTGGAATGGAGCCAATAGGAGATAATTGAATCGTGGGGGCAGTTTCTCCCATACTGTTCTCATGGTAGCGAATAAGTCTCATGAGATCTGATTGTTTTGTAAGAGGAAATCCATTTCACTTGGTTCTCATTCTCTCTTGTCTGCCTCCATGTAAGATGTGCCTTTTTTCTTCCATCATGATTGTGAGGCCTCCCCAACCACGTGGGAATGTGAGTCCATTAAACCTCTTTTTCTTTATAAATTACCCAGTCTTCGGTATGTCTTTATTAGCAGCATGAAAATGAGTTAATACAGACTACAGTTATATAGTATTACTATATTAATGATAATTTATCTGAGTGTAGTTTTAAATAATGATTATGTATAAGAATTTCCTTTTTCTTACAAGCTACAGGCCAAAGTATTTAAAGATGAAGGGTCATAATATCTGCAGCAAATTCAAATGGTACAGCAAAATAAATGAATAAACACACACACACACACACACAGAGAGATTAGGAGAGGGAGAGAGAGAGAGAGAAGCAAATTTGACAAAAATTCTAACAAAGGCAAATGCAGCTGAAATTCAGCTCATTGTACTATTCTCACAACTTCCCTTTTAAGTTTAAAGTTTGAAACATATGCTTGAAAAAGTATTAATTTGACAGGGCAAAATGGTCTCATGTAAATTTGTATTTTTATCTCTAGATAGAATAATTTTTTTGTTTTTCAGATTTTTCTGGGCAACTTATATTTGCTCCTCTGTTACCTGTCTGCTCACGTAAGAACATTAATTTTTTTCATTTAAAAATATGTATAATTTTTTTGAGAGCTATATGGTTTGGATATTTGTCCCCTCTAATCCTCATGTTGAAATTTGATCCCCAGTGTTGGGGATGGAACCTAATGGGAGGTGTTTGGGTCATGGGAGTGGATCCTTTACTAATAGATTATTGCCCTCCCTCAGGGGTGAGAGAAGTTCCCACAGGAGCTGGTTGTTAAAACAAAGGGGCCAATATTCCCCCATCTCTTTTCTTAGCTCACCAAGTTATCTCTGCACACACTGGCTCCACTTCACCTTCTACCATGAGTGGAGGTAACCTGAGGCCCTCACTAGACATGCCAATACTATGCTTCTTGTATACATGTATACAGTCTACAGAACCATAAGCCAAATAAACCACTTTTCTTTATAAATTACCCAGCCTCAGATACTCCTTAATAGCAACACAAAACAGACTAGGACAAGAGCCTACCACAAACCAAGAGCTGTTCTTGGTACCAAGGCCACTGCAGTAAACAAAACAGAAAGTAATGCTGCCTTCAGAGAGCTTGCATCCTAGTAGAAAGGCAGAGAGGTTTCAAATAAAGAGATAATATTCACTTATTTGTTCAACAGGCATGTTTTGCATGTTCCTGTATAGGCACTGGGCATGTAGTATTGAATAAAAGAGCTTCCCTCCCTTTTGGGGCTTACATTCTGGGGATGGGGGAATAGATAATTTAAAAGAGATAAATCTCCCTTCTGGATACATATCCAAAAGAATTCAAAGCAAGCTCTCTAAAGATATTCTCACACCCACATTTATTGCAGCACTATTCACAATTGCCAAGAAGCAGAAGCCACCCGAGTGTCCATCAACAGATGATGGGTAAAGAAAATGTGATGTATACACACAATGGAATATTACATAGCCTGAAAAAAGAAAAAAATCCTATTACATGTTACAAGATTGATGAACCTTGAAGACATTATGCTAAGCAAAATGATCCGGCCATAATAGGTAAATACTATATGATTCCACTTATATTAAGTACCTAATGTGTTCAAAATCATAGAAACAGAAAATAGAAAGGTGGTTGTCAAGGGCTGGAAGGAGGGACAATTAGTGTTTAATGGGTTTAGAGTTTCTATTTTGCAAAACTAAAGTTCTAGAGATCTGTTGCACAAGAGTGTGAATATACTTAATACTACTAAACTGTACACTTAAAAATGGTTAAGATGATTTTTAAAAGAGACAAAAAACATGGTCTAATATCCAGAATCAACAAGGAACTTAAACAAATTTACAAGAAAAAAACAACCCCGTCAAAAAGTGGGAAAAGGATATGAACAGACACTTCTCAAAAGAAGACATTTATGTGGACAACAAACATATGAACAAAAGCTCATCATTACTGGTCATTAGAGAAATGCAAATCAAAACCACAATGAGATACCATCTCTTGCCCATTAGAATTGTGATTATTAAAAAGTCTGGAAACAACAGATGCTGGCAAGGATGTGGAGAAATAGGAACTTTTTACACTGTTGGTGTGAGCGTTAATTAATTCAACCATTGTGGAAGGCAGTGTGGTGATTCCTCAAGGATATAGAACCAGAAATATCATTTGACCCAGCAATCCCATTACTGAGTGTATACTCAAAGGATTATAAATTATTTTACTATAAAGACACATATACATGTATGTTTATTGCAGCACTGTTCACAATAGCAAGGACTTGGAACCAACCCAAATGCCCACCAATGATAGACTGGATTAAGAAAATGTGGCACATATACACCATGGAATACTTTGCAGCCATAAAAAAGAATGAGTTCATGTCCTTTGCAGGGACATGGATGAAGCTGGAAACCATCACTCTCAGCAACCTAACCCAGGAACAGAAAACCAAACACTGCATGTTCTCACTTAGAGGTGGGAGCTGAGCAATGAGAACACATGGACACAGGGAGGGGAACATCACACACTGGGGCTTAGAGGGGAGTTGGGGGCAAGGGGAGGGAGAGCACTAGTACAAATACCTAATGCATGCGGAGCTTAAAACCTAGATGATGGGTTGATACGTGTGGCAAACCACCGTGGCACATGCATACCTAGGTAGTAAACCTGCACGTTCAGCACATGTATCCAAGAACTTAAAGTAAAATTTTAAAAATTTTAAAAACATAAAAATATCAAGTGGTAATATGCGGTACAGGGGAAAATATAATGAGTAGAGAGCATTAGGAGCACCCACTGGGAGGGTGAGTGGAAGAACGTGCTCCAGAGGACAGGGTGCTAGGAAAGGGTTTGCTATATTTAGGGTGGTCAGAGAAGGTCTCACTGATGAAGTGACATCGGAGTGACATTCAGTCCACAGAGGGAAGAGTGTTCCTGGTAGAGAAAGCAGCAAATTCCATGCCCTGAGGCCATTCATGGGTGATATATTCTAGAAAGAGCAAGGAAGTCAGCATGACTGGAGCAAAGTGGGGGACTGTTGATGAGGTGAGAAACAAATGGGGGGAGGAGAAGGACACAGATGGTGTAAAACCTGGAAGCCATTTTACGGAGTTGACTTTTACTCTGAGTGACACGGGAAGCCATGAGCAAAGGCAGCAGCAGGCAGAATAGTCTGGCAGCTATTTAAATAATCCAGGCAAGAGATGGTGGCAGTGTGGCAGTGATGGCCAAAAAGTGTTTGGATTGAGTCATGACCTCACATGTTGGAAAGGCTGCCATCTACCATCCCACGGTAATTTGTTTTCAGTCTCAGGGGGCCTATGTTCCTCTCAGTATCTAAATGGTGTGAACTGCTCAGATCCATCCCACCAAATTTACTACATTTCAAATCTTTTTCATTTCATTATCCTACTTGAATAGTAAAAATTCTTCAATGTAAAGAATATCTTTAAAACCCCAACTCTTCATGACAACCATAATCCAAGATTAAAACTGATAAAATCTGAGATGTCCCAGCAATCAGAAATGTATTTTGCTGAGCTACCATAGCTAGAAAAAGCAAGCCCAATCCTTGCATTTTCCTGGGAATTAGTCACCCGTAACATGCCAAAGGAAATAGTCCACACTAACATCTAACCCTGAAGCATATGTAGTCAAGTTCAAACATCTAGTTTCATCTCCAGCTTTCATATTATTTGTTCATACAGCAACTTGTATTTTTGGCATCGTTCCTTCTCTATAGTGACAATGGCAGGAGGAAAACAGAGTGCGTCATTTCAAAGCTGTTTATTTTAAATGTATAGCTAATCGTTAAATTATTCTAAAATAAGTGGTAGCTGTCTTGGCACATTTAAAGAGCCTCCTAGGACATTTAAGACAACATATCTTACTATAAGAATTTACTGGATAATTTCTGGTACAACCCAAAAATCTTAGTGGTTTAGCACCATAAAGACTTTTGCATATACATATAGTCCCAATGTAGGTATTCCTGGTTGTCTGGGGGTCCTGAGTGACTCTACTCCAGGTGATGACTAAGCAATCCAGATTCCTTCCATGAGGTTGTTCCACCATCTCATAGTCCTCCATTGCCAGACATATGAACAGGGAAAGATACAGAAGAAGATAGCACAAGATATTTTATGGCCAAGTCTAGAATTAGCAAAAATCACCTTCCCCAGAACTCAGTCACATATTCACAAGCAGTAACAAGTATGACTGCCAACATAGTCTCCCTGTGTACATTACAGGAGAAAGAAATTATTTGGTGAACATATAGTATTGTCTGCAATAATTTCCTCTTTTGGTCTTTAATATATTTTTATTTGACTGCTCACCTAAATTCAAAGTGCATTGCTTAATAATTCTGGCCTTGTTATTAAGAATCATGAAGATATGCAATGCAACATAAAATCTGTAACTTTTTATTTCTGAAATTTCTCAGAAGAAAATGGAACAAACATGTAGTCTAGTTTTGGGAACCTCCTCCCATTTCCAGCACCTACACCTTCAGCTCCAAGTCCTTCAGTTCCTCACAAAATGCCTGGAACCTAAAATGCCAGTGCCTAGGAGGAATTTTGATGAAGATATTCAGTAGCTTAATGCACGGAAACTGGAATATCAGAAAGTCTTTCACATAAGATAGTGATAAAAAGCCAAATGACAAGTGGTTTACACAGGCTGAGACAACATCCCTTCAAATCAATATTCTTTTATTTCAAATTCATTTGTGTTTAAATATTTCACAGACAAACCAAAAATTATATAAAATATTCTAATGAACTTCACCATATCCTAATAGTACCAGGCTTTTAATTTTTGACTATGTAACTAGTATGAAACAATATCTCTGGTTTTAATTAGCATTTCTCTGATAACCAGTGTGGTTGAGCATCTTTTAAGGTATATATTTACTTCATGGGTTTCTGTTATGTGATCTTCCAACTTATATCTTTTCCCTGTGTTTCTGTTGGGTCATGTATGTTATTTTTATAGATAGTCACACTGATATTTTGAAGCATTTGTCTAGTATTTATTTTGAGGTGACGCCAAAAGCTTCATGGAAAACAGGTGAAGATGCATCACTGCTGCAGTTTGGCCTTTCTCTTATTATCTCTAGCAATTCCACTCTGGCCCCAAACTCACATACCCTACTTAGCAAAATAAAACTCTGCATGCAATCAAGACCACCCTTCTGAAAAGCAGCCTGCATTGCTACTAGAGAGTGCAATATCAAAGTACTCCTTCCAATTGCACAAAGAACATCTCCATGAGAAGAACTTGAATGAATATCATTTTCTCCATTTCATTATATTTCCAGAGGAATTTTAATGCCTCAATGATATTTCAGCTTCCATTATAGGCTGGCATTTAGTCAGATCCCTTAATCCCTATTTGGATTGCCAAAATTAAAGTTTGTATAAGGACTTAAGGACTCACAAAAAACAGTGTAAGAAACAAGAAAATATGTAAACAAAGAAGGGATCTCATATGCTGCCATTTACTGGTGATGTGATCTCACCATGCTTCCTGATAAGTCTGTTGCATACCAGGGACCACGGTTTGCAAAAGAGTTAATAAAATCTAAATAGAAAGAACCCCTTACTCCAAATGTGCTTAAAGCAAAAGTGATTAAGTTATCAAATGCTTACATTCTATTAATGTCATTGGAAGTCAATAGTAACTCAGATTTCTGCATCAAAAGATGCAAAAAACGGCAGGTGGCACAAAATACTTGATAAAGCAATTGCCCTATCAAAGCCTGTTTTTATTCTCTTTTCATATGCTCAGACATCATTTTATATTTGCTTTTCAGCATAAGCAGATAATACGGTAACATATTTGCTTTCAAGCCAAGTAACTTGTCTAGTAAGACAAACTTCTACTCAGCAAATCACTGAGGATCACACCACTTTAGCTCTATTGCAAGAATTCTGTTGTTACAAAGATGAGCCTCACTTTTGATAGGAAGACTTAAGGAAATGCATAACAGAATCAGAAAGTACGTCATTTCTACAGATACCCATCTGACTTAGTTGCCTAAGGCAATACAATAAAACACAACCTTTATTTATTTCAATCCTTTTTGCCTTTGATGGTGCCATTGGAAAGAGGGAAGAAACAGGGATGAAGCCAGTGTGCCCTTACTGCTCACTTGTGTACAGCAGTGTTTCTTAACAAGAAGAGGAGATGAGGCAGGGTTTTAAGAGGGATTTTAAGTTCAAAAAGCTCCACTTAGATGTAAAGGGTACCAAGGAATCTGCAATTTGAATTGACATGCACCAAGCCACTGATATGCCTGTGAATCTCCTGTCGATCCTCCTAAGATTGGGTCTCCTTCCAGAGTACTCCAGCTTTAGCATTCTCTGTCCTTCAACCACTGAAAGAGGACTACTTAGATTCAACAAAGTGGACCCTGGAAACCCTGGCCTGGAGCCACAGTCACCCTGGGACTCATCAGTACTCATGACAGTGTAACTGGTCTCTCCCTCTCTCCATGACACTATTCAATATTGGATGGATGCCAGATTTATAAGAGCAATCAAATAAGAAGTAGAGTTTCATCAGGAGAAAAGAGAGTATGGAATCATGCATAGTTTCATATCATTTTTCTTTGGAGTATTATGTTTGTTCACTTGTATCTCAGTTAAGTAAAAACTTTGTTCCGTATGTATTCATTGGCAAGGGGTCATAAGAAGGTACCACTGAGTGGGTGGCAGAAGCAACAGAAATTTTATTTTCTTGCAGTTCTGGAGGCTGGAAGTCCCAGGTCAAGGTGTCAGCACAGTAGTTTCCTCTGAGGCCTCGCTCCTTGGTTGTAGATGGATGTCTTCTCCCTGTGTCTTTATGTGGTCTTTCCTCTCTGCAGTCTGTGTTCTTATCTTTTCTTCTTATAAAGATACCAGTTATTTTAGATTAGGGTCCACCCATATAATCTCATGTTACCATAATTATCTCTTTAAAGACCCTGTCTCTAAACACAGTCACATTCCCCAGTCATAGGGCTTAGGACTTCTACATATGAATTTGGGAGTACATGATTTACCCTGTAACAGTTTCCAAGTGATTTTTTTTTTAAATACAATGAGTTTAGAAGTTTCTTTTTTAATCCTAGCATTAAGAAAATCATTCTTCACAGTTCTACTTCTTACTTTTCTGACTTTTTCTTTTTTTACTTTTCTGACTTTTACTTTCTCTTCAGATTCTTTGTTTTATTCCATCACGTAAAGTTTATACTTTGTTTTATACCATCACGCCAGGAAAAGATGACAATACCCGCCCATCATGCTAAGAGGAAACTAAACAATTATTTCTCCAACTGAAATAAATTCATTTAAGTGGTGACTGTGAGTTCTATACCACCAATGTCAATAAATACATATTCATCTATCAAAATACTGCAAATGCTCTGTTCTTTGGCATGAGGATACTGGCTTAGCAAAATTTTTCAGTGCACTAAATTAGTTGATGTTAACTCTTCTAAATTAATTTCATTTTTTAAAATTGATCTTGCAGGGCTTACAAGTAAATGAAAGAATAGATATTTATCGAGAAAGCTAGAAATATATCCATTTTCTCAGAAATTTCAATTTCCTAAGAAGTAAAGCTCTAAGTATTTTTTAACTTAACCCACTTCTCCAACCTCTCAGCTCTCCTCCTGCCAAGAGAAAATAAATAAGTCATCTGGCCACCTACTATAACTGGATAATCTGGTAACTGTATTGCAATTAGTCCAACTAACTTAGATAACTAAACTAGACTTCGGATCTGAATGGGCCAATGGAAAATGACAACCACAAGAGGTGTCTTGGAAAGTGCTGCCTAACTCAGTCTCAATTATGCTCAGATAACTGGCAGTTTTCCTGCTAGAATTAATCTGATTTAAACTTAAAGCAGCAGATAGAAGTTTAGAAGCTGTCCGTGAAATTTTTATTTCTCCAAGCTGATACTGAATCTTTGACATGGTTTGGCTGTGTACCCACCCAAATCTCATCTTGAACTGTAGTTCCCATAATCCCCACGTGTCATGGGAGGGAACCAGTGGGAGGTAATGGAATCATGGGGATGGTTACCTCCATGCTGTTCTTGTGATAGTGAGTGAGTTCTCACGAGAGCTATTGGTTTTATAAGGGGCTTTCCCCTCCCTTCGCTCTGTACTTCTCCTTGCTTCCACCATGTGAAGAAGGATATGTTTGCTTCCCCTTATGCTGATTATAAATTTCCTGAGGCCTCCCGAGCCATGCTGAACTGTGAGTCAATTAAACCTCCTTCCTTTATAGATTACCCAGTCTTCAGTATGTCCTTATAGCAGCATGAGAATGGACTAATACAATATTGTTTTAATTTTTTTTTACAAAACAAGATTCTTGCTGGAATAAAGTAGTTTTCACTGTTTGTTATTTGGTAGGTTAAAGATTTAGTACACTTCACCATTTTAAACTTCTGGGTCCTTTGTCTTGATGGCCCATCAGAGCATTTACCTCAGTTAATTAGCCCCCAGATAGTTACATTCAAAGTTATTTAATACATAGGAAATGTATGTAGCTCAGCTTTTGATAATTCAGATTTCTTTTTTCACTTTTTTCATTTCTGCCTTTCCTTTTACTTCTAATTGATCAAATGTTGACTTTAAATAGCTAATCAATTATTTAAATCACTTTTCTTGAAACCATTTTGTTAAGAGGTTTTTAATTTGTTACATACTGAAAGGATCTACAGGAAATTTCTTCAAAATGAAACCCTTAAATCTCACGCTATGTTAAAAAAAAAATTAAAAGTATACTACATCATGCCATGTGGAGTTCATTCCAGTAATATGGTGATAGTTCAAGATTATAAGATACATTTAAAATAACTGACCAGACCTTTAAAAATAACTCAAGATCTAGCAAACAACTGGAATCATGCTATATGGCTAAAAGCTGAATACTGATTCTTGACCAAAACCTTCAGCCCCAGTCTGCCAGAGTCTATAGGGTGGGAATGGGGATAGATGGGAAAGAGATACATTTGAAAAATATATATATTCAGTTTACAAATTGTTTTCACAGTTTTAAAAAGCACCAGGAAGCAAAATTGACAATATTTTCTTCAGTATGAGATATACAAAATATAGAACGATAAGGTATTTAGGAGCTATGACTTTTAATCACTTGAAAAATGCTACTATAGTAAAATCTGATTAATATCAAATTAATCAAAAATTTCAAGTCTACTGTAAAAATGGCTGCTCACTTACAGTAGACTTGGAAATGCTAACTAATATAATTATACTCAAAAAGGTAAAGGATATATATGAAAGTATATATACACAAATATACATATAAGGCAGTAAAGTACCATTATGGTAGGTAATATATTTGTTGACTTGAAAACCCCCCAAAAAACTACTGAAAAACGTTTAGAAATAAAAAGAGGGCTCAATAACACAGTTAGTTATTATTCAAAATAGTTTAATTACTATTTATTTTAAAACACTAAAAATCAAAAACTTGCCTTTGTAAACAACAATCAGAAAATACAAAACAGGAAAAGATATTGTCCACAATAACTGGATAAAACAAAATCTATGAACAGATTTAGTAAGAAATGTGAAATACTTATGATTAACACTCTATTAAAAGACTTGAATGAATGAAAAAACTCATGTTCTTGGATGACAAAATTTGATAATTTAAAGATTTCAGTTTCATCCAAATCAATCAACTTAATGATATCAATGCAGTTCCTATAAAAATTTCACTGGAATTTGGGTAGATAGGAGATCTTGTTTCTAAAATTACTCAAGTTTCCCTGGAATAACACATTTATAGAAAGGGCAGTCAGTATCGTAGTTTGGGATGCCACAACAAAGTCCTATAAACTGAGTGGCTTATAAACAGCAGAGATTTATTTCTTACAGTTCTAGAGGCTAGAAATTTGAAATTAGGGTGCCAGCATGATCAGGTTCTGGTGAGAGCATTCTTCCATGTTGCAGACTCCCGACTCCTCATTTACCCTAATGTAATAGCAAGAGGACTAGAGAGCTTTCTGGGGTCTCTTTTATAAGCACACTAATCCCATTCATGAAGGCTGCACCCTCATGATCTAATCACCTGCCAAAGTCTCCACCTCCTAAGACCATTACGGTGGGGATTAAGATTTCAATGTACTAATTTGGCAAGGAACACAAATATTCAGTGTATTAGTCCATTCTCACATCACTATAAAGAACTACCTGAGACTGGGTAATTTATAAAGAAAAGACGTTTAATTGGCTCAGGGTTCCACCAGCTGTAGAGGAAGCATGGCTGGGGAGGCCTCAGGAAGCTTACAGTCATGGAGGAAGGTGAAGGGGAAGCAGGTACGTCTTACACAGCTGGAGCAGGAGCAAAACAGAGAAACGGGCAGGGCTACATACATTTAAACAACCAGATTTCCTGAGCACTCACTCACTATCATGAGAACAGCAAGGGGGAGTCTGCCCCCATGATCCAATCACCTCCCACCAGGCCCCTCCTGTAACACTGGGGATTACAACTGGGCATGAGATTTGGGAAGGGACCCAAATTCAAACCATATCATTGAGTCATAACAGGCAATTTCTTTCCAGAAAGGAATAATGAAGTAGGGACCTTTGGTACTGGCTATTATAGGGTATAAAACTAAAATCATGACATAATGCATAAAACAATGCAGTTTAAGTTTAGTCAGATAGTATTGACAGAGACCCAACTCTGTGAGAGGATTTAATATATGACAAAAGCTGTAACATAAATCAGTGTTAAAAGATTTATTAATCAATGAACTTATTTTTTGACTACTGCATGGTCATTTGAGAGAAAAAATTCAGTTGGAGATTTATCTTTTGCCAAAATGAATTCCATACAGATTTAAGAATTAAAGTTAAAAAAGGAAAAAATAATTTATAAATGAAAAAGACAAATAAATTTTTTGTGTGATTTGAGTAGATAAAATGCTTTTTTTTTTGAGACAGAGTCTTGCTCCGTTGCCCAGGCTGGAGTGCATTTGCGCAATCGTGGCTCACTGCAAACTCTGCCTCCCGGGTTCACACCATTCTCCTGCCTCAGCCTCCCGAGTAGCTGGGACTACAGGTGCCCACCACCACGCCCGGCTAATTTTTTGTATTTTTAGTAGAGATGGGGTTTCACCGTGTTAGCCAGGATGGTCTCGATCTCCTGACCTCGTGATCCACCCGCCTTGGCCTCCCAAAGTGCTGGGATTACAGGTGGGAGCCACCGCACCCAGTCCCTAAAATGCTTTTTAAATGTGTCAAAAGGCTGATAGACAAAAGGCTCAAAAACGTTTTAAGTAATAAAATTTTAAAACCCTCAAAACATAAAACACATAACAATGTAAAGCATAAAGGACAATCTAGGAAAACTATTTGCAACAAGTACATGGCAAAAGTTTAACATTCCAAGGACTCTTACATATCTCTGAGTAAAACAGAATAATGGGCAAAGGGCATGAATAAGCAACTTGGAAAAGGTGAAATGTAAGTGTAAATAGCAATCAAACAAACGGACGGCACAATGGTCAAATCAGGGCTTAGAGCCAGACTGTCTGAGTCTAAACTCACGCTTTGCCAGTGTTTAACCATATGACTCTGACCTCTCTTTGCCTCTATTTTCTCACCTGTTTGTTTAGTTCAGATTTTCCCATGCTCTATCCAAAAGGCAGACTTCTATAGAACAAATAGAGACTTTAGTTTAACATGAGGCTCTTCAAATGTTCATTTCAGAACACTTAGTAAAATATCCTTTCCTGGTACTTTAATCAGGTCCAATAGAGAAATATGTAAGTGTTCAAAGATAGTAATTTGAACAATTACGGGAATAGGGTGTTTACATTTTTCTTTTTGAGAATTCTGATATTTGAACTGTCAGTGATTCTATGTCAGCAGGGCCAGAGCCACGTAGTTTCATTTCTGCCTTTCTGTGTTTCTTAGACGCTCATTAGAGTACGGTTCCATGGTGAGGGTGAGAGATGAATGCTGAGAACACAATCCTCAGGAAGGAGGAGCTTGTGAGAAGCTGATGCAAAGGTCTGCAAGTTAAATGAGCTTTCCTGCAGCTGGGTTAGACTTGGACTTGGTTAGAAACCCTGGGGATTTATTCTATTCCACCCAGATAACTTCTGCTCAGAATAAGGCCTCAAAGCTCAATGATAGGAGCACAGGGAGAAACTCACAGGTCTGTTTACTGTCTTACTCTGGAATCTCTAACTCATTGACGTTAGCATATGCATTGGAATCTTGGTTGATAATGGAGTGATAGCTCCATATAATTGACAACTCCCATTCCATATCTTAACATTCTTAGAACACTCAATTTAAACTGGATGTGATACACATTCTTACGTGCTGCCACCTGGATGCCATTGTCCATTATACAATACATGAGGGCACATGAACAACTCAGATATTGGTGATTCATGTAGCACAGGAAGCTTAACAACCTTTGCAAAACACCTACAACTTTAGAAAGATAAAGTAATAAAATGTTTTCTATGGGAATTAAAGATGCCATTATAATAGGTGTCATTTATTAAGGGCTTACTATTTGCCAGGTACTGTCTTGAATGCTTTATATACATGTACCTGCTATTTGGAAAGTTATATACACTTATAGCCTTGAAATCAAATTAAATTATATGCCAAACCCGATTCCTGCCAAAATGACTAGGAATTCAATCTCAGTAATTATTGATGGGTACTTCTTTCTTCCCAAGATCAACAAAAAATATGTAAGGTTTATGGGATTTCCAGAAAATGAGGACCAATCTCTATCGTCTGGCCCACTTTTATGACTGCTATTTACTATAAACTCTCATAAAATTGTTCAAACACTTTGGTCTTTTGACAACAGGCAGTTCTAGCATGTCCATGCCAAACCTGGTTGTAGGGATGTTAAGAAGCTGGAAGTCTGGGTGCTGGACCCCGCCTATGGGGAGCACTGTGTGAGTACCTACCAAGGTCATGCCACCTCTGGCCACTGCCACAGATCTGGACTCAAGTTCCTGCTCATCATGGGACCCACATATCTCTGGGCTCTTCCCAGTCTAGGAAAAATCTTTCTCCTCCTTCCTGTTACTTCTGTTTTCCTTTTTCTTTCTATAGTATATTTCCCACTATGAGCTCAAGTTTACATATACACAAGTAAAGCCATAAAAGGAAATTATCTTCACACCCCATCCCACATCTACACCAAAATATGTAGGCTGCTTTGGAGAAAAAGAGGAAGAGGACAAAAGAGGGAAGAGGAGGGAAGGAAATGAGAAGAAAGAGGGAAGAAAAAAGGAAATAAAACAGTAACCATTCCATTCCTGCTGATTTCTAGGCATGAAGGAAAATAAAAAAAAATTAGTGTCTTGATGCCATATATATTATTTCATTTAAGTCTCACAACAACCCTATGAGGTAGGAACTATTTCTGTTCTTATTTTACAGATGAGCAACCTGAGGCTTAAACAGTTTAAACATCTTGCTCAAGGCCATACAGCTAGTAAATATAAAGCCTGAATTCAAACCCAGATCCATCTGATTCTAGAACCCGTGTTATTAACCACCACAAATATGGTCTGATTAACAGAAGCATCATATAATTCTTTGAATACTACATTGGATCATGAATGTCATATTATTTGAAGAAATTGCCTAGTATCTAATCACATGCCCAGCTCATGGCAGGTACTCAATAAGCATTTACCAATTCAGTAACAAGTAAATAATAGTTTCTTAACACAATTTCATTTTTCCTAAAATGTGTTTTTTCTCTGTATGATTCCCCAAAACAGCATACCTAAAATAATATATTTTCAAAGAACAACCTGACAATATTAAAATTTATATAACACAGTTTTTCCTGAAATTCCAGCACTTTTAAAGCCATCAACTACTAAGGATCAAAAGATTATTCTTAAAATGCATTTTTGTTCATAAAAGAAGTACAAAAAGAAATCATTTTTTCAAGTTCACTGCAAAAATCTGGGCTGAATGGAAGGAAAATTGAGCTCAAAACTATGTTTCTCTGTGCACTGTGAATAAAGTGAAAATGTTGTTTATTCACAAAGGGAGAGAAAGATACGTAATTGCTCCAGGCTTGTGGTAGCTATTTTTTATTCTCCCTTTTAATTAATGAGCACTAGTCTTTTGAAAGAGCTAAAGTGAAACTTGATAACTTTACATATTTTTAAAAAGGTAAAGACAGAAGAAAGTAGATCTGTGCTCTTTGAATTTTCTGTTCATTTGTATTCTCTTGGGAAGAAGCCAGTAAGTATCATAAGTTTATGCTGTTCCTTAGTTGTTACTCCTTTCCATAAATTTAGTTCCAATCCAGGCAGGAAAATTCCTTTTTCCTGTAGCTCTACTGAGACTTCTGGAATTTCTCCAGGTGGCACTGGAGAATGTTTTATTGTCATTTTGGTGGCTGTTCCTGATTGATGAGCAAAGGCTGGAATTGTTAATGTCGATAATTTACAAGGCATTTCCTACAAATTTTTCAGAAATTCTTCATACATATTCCAATAGCTGCTGTGTCAGACACATCCAGTCAGATTGCAGCCTGCTGATACCATGCAGCACTCATATCCAAGTGCTTAGCAACTTCCCTAGCATCTTTTTTATTTTAATTTTGCTTTTAGCATTCTCACAGAAGGAAACCAAGTAACAAATGTTAATAAGGGATTACTAACTTTCAAGACCACTCTTGGGCTGAAGTCCAAATTTATGCCAAGAAAGAAAGAAGTAATAACCTACCCTTTGAAAGGATCTTGTGATTTTTGTTGTTGTTTACTGTGTTGGTTACATAGGTTGAGGAAATTGACTCTAAATCTTTCTCTCTCTCTCTTTTTTTATCATTATTTCTTTTGTTTGTTTGTTTGTTTGTTTGTTTTTGTTTTTTTTGAGACGGAGTCTCGCTGTGTCTCCCAGGCTGGAGTGCAGTGGCGTGATCTCGGCTCACTGCAAGCTCCGCCTCCCGGGTTCACGCCATTCTCCCGCCTCAGCCTCCCAAGTAGCTGAGACTACAGGCGCCCGCCACCACGCCCGGCTAGTTTTTTGTATTTTTAGTAGAGACGGGGTTTCACCATGGTAGCCAGGATAGTCTCGATCTCCTGACCTCGTGATCCACCCGCCTCGGCCTCCCAAAGTGCTGGGATTACAGGCTTGAGCCACCGCGCCCGGCCCTTTTATCATTATTTCTAAAATACCTAACGTGCCATCAGAAGCACAACCTGTAGAGGCATCATTCTATAAGGATGGTGCTTAATTGAACTGTCAGTTCTGAGTAACAAAGTCAGGACTGCCATGTTCCAAGGTATATCTTTAATTATATCTGACAAGTTTCTATAAGGACAAAAAATTAAATGAGAATGATCACTAGTTAAGAATTTTTACAATAGGGCCAGGCATGGTGGCTCATGCCTGTAATCCCAGGACTTTGGGAGGCCAAGGCAGGCAGATCGCCTGAGGTCAGAAGTTCGATACCAGATTGGCCAATGTAGTGAAACCCCAGCTCTACTAAAAATACAAAAATTAGCTGGGTGTGGTGGCAGGTGCCTGTAATCCCAGCTACTCGGGCAGACAGAAGAATCTCTTGAACCCGGGAGACGGAGGTTGCAGTGAGCTGAGATCGCGCTATTGCACTCCAGTCTGGACGACAAGAGCAAGACTTCATCTGAAAAAAAAAAAAAAAAAAAAAAAGAATTGCTACAATAGCCACAACCTTTATGTAGTTTACTATTAAATTAATTTTGGATATATTTATATTATACACAACAAAGCACAAATAAGGTTCTGCTATTAACTTCCAATTATAAGGATCTCAGTTCTGTTGCTTAATTAACTGAATAATTTTGGGAAAATTACTTTATCTTGTTAAGCTTTACTTTTTCTGTTTTAAATGAATAATAGCACCTAACCCCTTATAGAGGGTTAAAAGAATTAGCAGATGTAAAGTAATACATTCAATATCTAATGCAGTAAAGTACCAAAAAAATCCAAATAGGCTATAAGAATTCTGCTGTATGAAGTGTTTTACTGAATACTCCTACTTTGGCTTAGTTGCATTTAGAACTATTTTGTATCTTATGTGTTTCAGCTGGAACATTACTTTGCTGTATGATTGTGCCAGTTATTTACCTATTTGCTCTCTGATTCATTCGCCTTCTCTCCCAGTTCTTCTCTGTACCATAGGAAGCTAAACTCTGGGAACATTTTCCCAAATTCCCTTCCCAACTTCCTCCTGTGTAGCCTTAGACAATAGGAGGCACCGAGGGAAGACAGAAAGGTGAGAAGAGAAGATAAAGGGAGGTGACCAGTCTAGTAGGATCTCTTCTGGATTCCAGCTGTTGAGGCTGCTGGCCTAGGCTTTGGTAAAAACACCTTTTCCCATTGTCTCTCCAGTGCTGGGTTAAGAACAGCTTTCTGAAGTTGCAAATCTTAAAGTTGCCTCACCTTCCCCTGTGTGTGCTTTCTATTTTAATAGAATGTAATGTTTTTGGAATAAATGGTTTTTGTCTGGGGACTCAGATGTGCATTAAAAATTTACAGAAATCCTTTAACAGTAATTGGAGTTTCAAGTTAGGTTTTATTCTACGAAAGGGTTTTCAGAAACAAATTACTCTGTTAAGGAAGAGAAAGTCTATATATAGTAAAAGCCAGAAAATGTTAATTTCTTCCTAACTAAAGAAAAAGAAAAAAATTTGGCACAGAATCTCTTCATCCACCAAAATCAAACTATCTTTGTTTCTCCATTGCATGAGATACAGTATTTTTTGTTTTAATATAGAGATGAAAACTACACTAAAAAAATTTAAACTTCATATTATATGATCTTTAAAGAATATGTGGAGAAGTTTGAAGAAGATAGAAAAGAGAGCCAGGAAATAAATCCATGTGTTTATGGCCAATTGATCTTCAACAAGGCTACCAAGAACACAATGAGGAAAGGATAGTCTCCAATATATGGTGTTGGGAAAACTAAATATCCACATACAGAAGAATGAAATTGGACCTTTGTCTCACACCATATGCAACGATCAACTCAAAATAAATTAAATATTTTAATGTAAGACCTGAAACTGTAAAACTACTATATAAAAACATAGGGAAAAGGCTTCTTGACATTGGTCTAAGCAATGATTTTTTGGCTATAACCCCAACAGCACAAAAGCAAAAATAGGCAAACTGGATTACATCAAACTAAAAAGCTTCTGCATAGCAAAGGAAGAAATCAGCAGGGTGAAGAGACAGCATACAGAATGGGAGAAAATATTTGCACACTGCATATCTGATAAGGGGATAATGTCCAACGCACATTAAAAAACTCAAACAACTCACTAGCAAGAAAACAAATAAAATCCAATTTAGAAATGAGCAAAGAATCTGAATACACAGTTCTCAAAAAAAGATTCAGAAATGACTAACAGGTATATAAAACAAATGTTCAGCATCACTAATCATCAGGGAAATGCATATTCATACCACAATGTGATATCGTCCCACACTTGTAAGAATAGCTATTATCAAAAAGATGAAAGACAAGATGAAAAGAGAACCCTTGTGCACTGTTGGTAGGAATGTAAATTTCCATGACAGTCATCATGGAAAACAGTATGGAGTTCCTCAAAAAATTAAAATTAAAACTCCCATGAGATCTAGCAATTCCTACTTCTGGGTAAATATGTAAAGGAAATGAAATCAGTCTATCAAAAACATAGCTGCACTCCCATGTTCATTGCAGCATTAGTCACAATAGCCAAGATATGGAATCAACCAAAGTGTCCATCAATGGATGAATAAATAAGGAAAATGTGGCTCATATACACAATGAGATATTATTCTGCCTTAGAAAAAAAGAAAATTCTGTCATTTGCAACAACCTGGATAAAACTAGACATTACATTAAGTGAACTAAACCAGGCAGAGAAAGACAAACACTTCATGATCTCACTTGTATGCGAACTCTTTAAAAAGCTGAATTTAAAGAAGCAGACAGTAGAATAGTGGTTACCAGGGCCTGGAGGTGAAGGGATGGATGGGAAGATGTTATTTAAAGGATACAAGTTTCAGTTAGACAGTATGAATAAATTCTGGAGATCTATTGCACAGCATGGTGACTACAGTTAATAAAAATGTATTGTGTCCTTGAAAACTGCTAAGAGTAGATTTTAAATTTCACCACGTACACACAAAAAAGAATAACTATGTGAGGTGATGGTGATGTATATGTTAATTAGCTTGATTGTGGTATTCATTTCACAATGTATACATATATCAAAATGTGTATACCAGAAATATGTACAATTTTTATTTGTGAATTATACCTCAGAAAAGCTGAAGAAATATCTATATGTAAAGAGATCATAAAACTGAGAAGATATTTCATCATAATGTTAGCATAAGTTAATTAGATTATGCTGACATTTTCCAAATTGTACCATCTGTACAATGTTGTCAAAAATTTTAAACTCACTTTCCAGCTACTGGAATTAGCACCTCAACTGTATTTTTGGACTGTGGCCAAATCTGCTATCTACAAGATTGCTTTACCTTGTGACAGTCAACCATTCACAATTTCATCCTCACTCAAGCCCACTTTTAGCTGAAATTGCTACTACAGAGGTTTGAGATGAAATGTCTAATACTTCAGGACATTGTGGAAAGTAACCCAACACATTCAGGAATATATTACTTCCTGTGGAATTGTTCTGCAAGAAAAAAAACTACATTCCATACTAAAATTTCTGATAAATTTTCCATAATTTATCACTAATAGTAAAAAAAAAAAACATTGTTTATACTACCTAGAAGCTTAAAATCCAAACATTTACATATATTACTTTATGAAGTATATATTATTATCTTCATTTTTAAATGAGGAACTAGCTTAGAGATTTCATTAACTTGTCCATTGCACTATTTGTAAATGGAGGAGTAAAGATTCAAACCCAGATATCTGAAATGATTCCAAAGCCCTTGCTTACCACAACTATATGGTTTCTGGGATGGCAAATGCCCTTAATTTAAGATAATACTTCAGCACTGCCCAAATCAATATCATCCAGTACCATCCTTGGATTGCCAGTGTATTAACTAAGGTGAAATTCCAGTCTCCCTTGATTTATGAGTTTGACCTATTGATTTACGTAAGAGCTCAGAGGTTTCCTAAAGGAAAAGGTTTGGACTACTCAAGAGTTCAAGCACTAAAAGACATTTGAAATACAATATACCACTACATAGTATTAGAATGGCAAAAATCCAAGACACTAACAATATCAAACATTGGAGAGGATGTGGAACAAGAGAAACTGTCATTTATTGCTGGTGGAAATGCAAAATGGTACAGTTACTTTGCCATACAGTTTGACAGTTTTTTAAAAATAAAACCACACATACTCTTACTATACAATCCAGCTATGATGACCTTGGTTTTTATCCAAAGGAATTGAAAATTTATGTCCCCACAAAAATCTGCACATGGATATTTATGGCAGCTTTATTCGTAATTGCTAAAACCTGGGAGCAATCAAAATGCCCTTCAGTAGGTAAATGGAATTAACCATGATACATTCTATACAATGGAATATTCTTCAGTGCTAAAAAGAAATGGAAGGCCTTGAAAAACTCTGAAAAAAAATGCGGAGAAAATTTAAATGCACATTATTAAGTGCCAGTCTGAAAAGCTTACATACTGTATGATTACAGTTCTATAACACTCTGGAAAAGGCAAAACTACGGAGATAATAAAAAGGTTAGTGGTTGACAGGCGTTACAGGGGAGAGAGGGATGAATAGGCAGAGCGCAGAGGATTTTTAGGACATTGAAACATTTTATAAGGTACTACAATGTTTGGTGTATGTCATTTTACATTGTTAAAACTCACAGAATGTACAACACCAAGAGTGAACTATAGACCCGGCATGGTGGCTCATGCCTATAATCCCAGCTCTTTCGAAGGCCAAGGGTGGCAGATCATTTGAGCCCAGGAGTTCAAGACCAGCCTAGGCAATATGGCCAAGCCCCATTTCTACAGAAAACACAAAAATTAGCCAGGCATGATGGTGTGTGCCTGTAGTCCCAGCTACTCAGGAGGCTGAGGCAGGAGGATTGATTGAGCCCAGGAAATTGAGGCTGTAGGGAGCCATGATGGCAACACTGCACTCCAGCCTGGGTGACAGAGCAAGACTCTGTCTTTAAAAAAAAAAAAAAAAAAAAAAAAAGTAAATTATGGACTCTGGGTGATAATGATGTGTCATTGTAGGTTCATTTCCTATAACAAATGTACCACTCTGGTGTGGGATATTGATAGTTGAGGAGGCTTTTCATGTGTCAGTACAGGGGTTATATGGGAAATCTCTGTACTTTCTGCTCAATTTTGCTGTGGACCTAAAACATCTCAAAAAAAAGTAAATCTATTTTAAAAGAGGGAGAGAGAGATGTACTGAGGAAGCCAAATCAAAGGAAGGAGAAATTTGAAGCTCCAGCTTTGCTTTTAAAGTAGAAACACATAGATTAAATTTACATTGATAGAAACAGGAGGAAATTAACACTGGTTTTAAAATAAAAGCCTCCTCACATAGAACTCTCTGTACTTCTTTTGCAACTTTTCTGTAAGCCTAAAATTAATTCAAAATAAAAAGTTTTTAAAAATCTACAGTATGCTAGGCAATGTGTGTAATAACCCTATGGTATAAATATTATTCTCATTTTACAAAGGCAAAAAGGAGGCCTGGGATGGTTAAGTAGCATGCAGAAGGCCTGCTAGAAAATGGCTGAACTAGAATTCTAAATATTATGTCCTCACTACAAAGCTTCTCTGTTCTTCACTAGATCACACTGAGTCCTAATGGCAGCATTACAGATAGGGCACAAGTGTGGGAGCCTAGGAAAGCAATAGTGGAGTTTATTTTCACACTTGCCTCTTTTTCACTCAGATGGCTGATCAATAGAAATAAAAAGTATTTATATAATTTCATGCTTTATTGAGCAGACATTAACATATGATCATGCCTTGAATCCCAGAAAGCACATCATGGCATTTTAAATGATTGAAAAACAAGATGTTCTCTAAAGACAAAACAGATTTATGTGCCTTTTCAAAAATACTGACTCCAAAGACTTGTATAGAAAAGATTACAAAATTAACATGAAAATCTTCTACTTATTTTATTTGTAAAGCAAAAGCAGCATCTTTCATTTTCTTTGACATGTTTTATCTACTTATACAGAAATAGGGTATACATTAATTAGGCCTCTTCATTGAAATGTGCCCAATTTGAAGAGCATCTTTGATGGCAACATTAACTGTGAACACTCCTCCTTCGGTATCACAAATGGCACCTCTGACGTATTCCAGTATTTGTTCTCCTTACCCCTATATTCATTCCTAGGTCTGTAAAACTTAAATGTATTGATTCAAATACTATTCAGTGAGCACCGACTGAATGCCAAACACTGTGCTGTCATATTTCTTAAAATAACCATAAGGTACTTCCTGCCTCTGATGTTTGAATGATGTCAAGACCGCTCTGAATTTATAGATGTTCATAATAAAATAGATCCAAGAAAAGGATTCAGCAAAAGAGGCTCTCCCAAGATTTGTGAATGTCAAAAAAACTGGTGATGAATATTTCAAAAAAATCTCCTTTATTTTAGTAGCAACTTCATAACAGTAGAGTCAATTGTCCCTGAAGTCACAATGGGTCACTTGCAGAATAATACAGTAATTGGAGACAGCATACATTCTTGTGAGGAGGAAGATTCCCTGGGAGGTTCTGGAGCCTGTTTCAGCATTTGGTATAACAGCCAACATTGGTGAAAGTGCCTTATGCGATGTGGATGTTCAAAAAATCAGTTATTAGCCAGGGTTGGTGGCACATACCTATAGTCTCAGCTACTTGGGAGGCTGAAGTGGGAGGATCACTTGAGCCCGGGGAGGTCAAGGCTGCAATGAGCAGTGATGGGGCCACTATACTCTAGCCTTAGGGACAGATTCTGTCTCACAAAAAAAAAAAAAAAAAGAGAGAGAGAGAGAGGGAGAGAGAGAGAAAGAAAGAGAAAGAAAAAAAAAGGTAAGAATTTTATAGCTGAAAGGGATTTCTGAGATCAAAGTAGCTGATTATGACGGATGTTTTCCCTCCTGAAAACACAGTGAAAGGAAACATTAGTAAAATGGATTCTCACACATTTATTACCATCAGAATTTTAAAATCTGCTTCTGGGGGTATAAAGCAGTAGTTTTAGGGATACTCCTATAATTCAAAAAATGATGCCTCATCATTTCATTGCCTATTGACTGGAATATAGTCGTACAAGTCTGATATTGCTCTCTATAATTTTAGATGAATTCATTAAAATAAGTGATATCACAGAAGACAGTTGACTTTTTAATCAGTATTATGAATCTCCATCTACCTGCAATCACATCTATTAAAATCTATTTTATTTCACTAATCTTTTATCTCACTAATACTTGAACTCAATGTTCTTCATCAAAAGCTTCATACCGCACCAACGAGAGCTAAATTATTGTTCTAACTCAGCCATAAAAGCAGGATCAGAGAATGAGGCATAGAGCTCTGTTGACTTGTGTGAGTCATGCACATTTTCAAATAAATGGATAATCAAAAGCATCTCTAAGATGCAAGAAGGAAAGGTCAGAGTTTCATTTTAAATGCCCTGAGCCCAAAGACTAAATGCGAAATGTCACAAAATTCATTGCATGTAGTATTTTACCTATTATTTTAGTAGCACAAAGGCAACTAATTTCATCTTATGGTTTCTAATGTCATGCTGGAAAGGATGCATACTAATCAGAGATAACATTTGCCAGCCAGGAGTTTACAGCCAGTTCTGCCTAACTCGATTAGAGGAAGAACTTCCTAAGGAGTCACCATGGCTCCCATCCCCAATCCTGATGGCATTCAGATTGTCCACTAGGAAACAAACACTTGTTTAAAGGTTTTGAGGCCAGGCACAGTGACTCATGACTGTAATTCCAGCAATATGGGAGGCCAAGGCAGGAGGATCAGTTAAGGCCAGGAGTTCAAGACCAGCCATGGCAATCTAGGGGACCCCATTTCTTAAAAAAGATACTGAAAAATTAGCCAGCCTTAGTGATACATGCCTGTAGTCCCAGCTACTTAGGAGGCTGAGGTAAGAGGATTGCTTGAGTCAGGATTTTGAGGCTGCAGTGAGCTGTGATTGTGCCACTGCACTCCAGCCTAGGTGGCACAGCAACATTCTGTCTCTAAAACAAAACAACAACAACAACAAAAGAAATAAAAAAGGGAAAGTTTTGAGCAGGAGGTGCCTTAAAGTAAGAAAAAGTAATTACATTTTAAGCTGCTAATTTTTAAAAGTTTTTTTTATTTGTTTGTTTAAGTATATTCTGGCCTTTGCCCTCTAATTAAAAGATGATCTGAGTATTTAATACCACCTGCCCTGAGCTAGGCACTGTTCTAACAATTTATTATTAACTCATTCATAGCTAACAACAACCAAATTTGGTAAATACTATTATTATAATCCCTATTTTGCAAATAAGGAAATTGTGCCGAGAGAAATTTAAGTAATATTCCCAAGGCCGCATAGTTAAGAAATGGCAGAGGACAGTTTGAACCCAAGAAGTCTGCTTCCAGAGCTAGGACCCATGCGAACTCCTTCATGTGCTTTGCACATTACAGGTACAACATATAGTTTATAATAGATCATTTACTGTTTGTTCACTGAGGGTCAAATGCTACACTAAACTCTGTATGCGATAGATGTCATTTTATTCCTATCACCCCCTGAGGTAAATAATGCATTTTACTGATCCTCATCATAGGCTCAAAGAGCCCATATCCTTTGTTCATAGTCACACTGCCAGTACATGACAGAGTGGACACCTATTCCAGGTCTAGTTCTGTCCAAAATTCACAATGTAATAGCTCCACTGAAGAGTTTTTCAAGAAAAGGGCCAAGGAATCCCTTGATAAGGTATGAAAGGACAGGACAAACACCCAAATTTTAGGCTAATTACACTTTGATGATGCTTTCTTAGTACATCTTAACAAATAAATAATTCTAGAACAGGAAGGACTTTGAGATGATCTAAGCCCCAGCCCCCTCCTTTTACTGATGAGGACCTGTGACCCACAGGGGTTAAAAAAAAACTCTGAAAATCACAGAGATGCAAGGACAGAACCACTCTCCACTCAAGCTCTGTTCCAGAATTCTATGCCACTTTCTTCAGAACGCTGCATCTCAATTCATAGCAATTTATACTATAAGTGGATGCAAGTGTATCCACTTCTAAGATACTTTTGTTATCCCCTGTAGAACCCGGCAAATCTCTCTTCTTTACTGAAATTGTCTTTTTTAGCTGTATTACGATTGCTTAAAGGCCACTTTACCCATGCTTATTGAAACACTTTCAATAACTGGACACAAACATTTGTTTACATTGTTTCCTGCTTTCTAATTTATCCTCCTGCATTTCTTTAAAAGTATTCATTTGCAGTTTCAGTCCTCCTTAAAGACATTGTTTTATTTGGAAAAAAAAAAAAGATACTATCATTAAACAAAGGCATATATTAATAAATCCTCCATGCTTTTTGTGATTTTTAATTCAACCAAAAGAAGAAAAGCACTTTCAACGTAAGACAATTGTCCCTTTTTTTTTTCCCATTTATTGTGTGGCCCAAGTTTATTTCTGTGTCAGTTCTCAGTATACCTCTTGAGTCTCTACTTTCTCTGTGTATCCTTTGTGATTCTTAGCTTGTCAGCTCCCTGTTCCAAATCCTTTCTGGGCCATCTGCCATGTTCTTCTGTACCTTGACCCAGGGTTCTTGACTAGGTGGGGAGAGTGGGTATGGGAAGCCACCTGCTCCTTTCTCTGTGTGGCAATGTTTCTAATCCTTCAGCAGTAAACAGAGATAGCAAACAACAGCAGTACATCTATCGTAACTGTGCAAAGGCAGACAAGTCTCCCAGCTCAACTGCCTGATCACTCACCTGATTTTCTTTCTTAAGATGTAAGAATGTGGTCCCATGGTCCTTCACGGGCAGCTTGCTTTGTTATGAATGTGACTATGGAGTTTAGGATTATAGCCTGGGGAGGCAGAGTTTGTGCCTAGATAGTATTGCACCCCCTGATTTCTCAGACATTAAACTGACAGACAGACTATTTAGGTTTCAGATCCTAGAGAGAAGGACTGGGGTTGAGAAAGAGGGAAGATGGATAACAGGAGGAATTTCTCAGGGCAAGGGAGGTAGTTATGAAGGATTCCAGAGGTTTTGTGGACAGGTGATGGTAGACGTGTTAGGGGTGGACAGTATCTGAGCTACCGGTGGGTGAATGGGTCTGTAGCAACCTCAGTTCTTGCCTCCTCAGAAGAATTTGACTGAGGGGCATAAGGCAGAAAAAGAGACCAAGGCAAGTTTCAGAGCAGGAGTAGGAGTGTATTAAAAAGCTTTAGAGCAGGAAAGAAAGGAAGGTACATTTAGAAGAGACCCAAGTGGGCACCGTGAAGGTCAAGTGTGACGTTTAACCTTGATCCTAGGACTTCATACGCTGGCCCCCTCCTGACGTTTTGCGCCTCTTTCCCACGTTTCTTCCCTTAGGGCGGGGCTGCCCGCATGCGCAGTGCCCTCCTTAGCTTGGGAGGTGAGACCGCCAGTGTGTTTACGAAGTTGTACTCATGCCCAATTGAGGCTTTCTTCCCTTTTCCAGTAGAGTGGCCCCGGAAGGTCATACTTCTCCATTTTGTCTCTTAATGGGCATGCCTGGGCTCACAATATCTGAGATTTTATTGGATGACCTTTTTGCTTCTCCCTGGCACCTGTATTCAATTAACACTTTAATGTAACAGCTGTGGACCATCAGGAGATTGTCTCTCCCTGGCGCCGGCTGCTGAGTTATCATGTTTAGAGAGGCCATGTGGTAACTGAGAAACCATCACCGATGATTGCCCGACATTCCTGATGGGTGGGGGAAGAGCCCTCTTCTGCCCTGCCCATGCCCGGTTAACTAACTGTAACAGACGGAAAAGGAAAGAAATGAAGGCGTGATTGCTCAAGAAGAAGGGGTCAGAGTGAGGATCGAGAGCATCTGGTCTCTCTCTGAGGCTGATGAAAATGAAGATCCTATCTGCTTCTGTGTTCAGGATGTACCTGGAAGGCTGACTGGTCCCCCTCAGTGTCTCCCACAAGCAAGCGGCAGCCTCAGTGGCCGCTTCTCCTTGGGCCTCCCATACACCAGCAACCAGAGAGCTGAGTTGGAGAGTGTGAGAGGTTCTGTTCCCCCCAGCTTTTTTTTTTTTTTTTTTTTTTTTTTTTTTTTTTTGAGACGGAGTCTTGCTCTGTCGCCCAGGCTGGAGTGAAATGGCGCAATCTCGGCTCACTGAAACCTCTGCCTCCTGGGTTCAAGTGCTGCCTCCTGGGTTCAAGTGATTCTCCTGCCTCCTGCGACAGCCTCCTGAGTAGCTGGGATTACAGGCACCACACCCAGCTAATTTTTGTATTTTTAATAGAGATGGGGGTTTCACCATGTGGTCAGGCTGCTCTCGAACTCGTGACCTCAGATGATCTACCCGCCTCGGCTCCCAAAGTGCTGAGATTACAGGCATGCGCCACCTCGCCCAGCCCCCTTTGGCATTTTCTAAGTGAACTTAGACTTGGAGGACTCTGTGTTTTCAGTACGTCTCTGACTACCTAACAGGGGATGGGCAGGGCTGTCAATCAGATGGCATTTGTCAGAGTCACAAATTACCAGCAAAGCACCTCACAAGAAAAGCCTCGTGTTCCCTCTGCAGAGGTGTCCCCATTTAGGAAACGTGAACTGAAGTAACCTTGCAAGATAAAGTTCTCACATATCACAGATACTTGATCATTTTCTTTTTAAAACTTCAGAGAATTTTTTTCTCCTTCTTCACATGTTCTTGCCTATTACTAAGGAATTGAGACTTTTGAAATGTCATTGTCAGCATTTTCAGGCTATGATTTTCCTGTCTCATTAACAAAGGCCTCTTGTACTTTCTCTCCCTGCTTTCAGAAAGGTGAGAGCACTTGACTTATTCTTGATGTTCACATGAGGCTTCCAACCTCAACCTCCTACTGCTGACTTTCTGAACTTGACCTTGGCAGGGTCTGGAAGCTGGCTTGTCTGTTTAGATAAGCCAGAGATAAGTGCCCTTTTGTTGGGCTGCTCCTATCAAGAGCACTTATCTACAAACTGGATAATTTCTCCTGCACTCCTAATTTTTATCTTAAAAGCACCTCTCCCTCACCCTTCAGAATTGGCACACCACATTCACCAAATGACCTTTTTGCTTTAGTCCGGAGCTAAAGTATTTGGAAAGAATACCCATCAACTGGAAATTTAGACTAAAACCAATGTCTGGAATACTTAAGGAGAGTAAGGGCTCCCTTCCTTGGATAATTGCTGTGTTAAAGTCAAAGAGATGAAAGTTTAATGTATATTATCTCCCTTAATCCTCACAACACCATAAGGTAGGTAGCCCATTTCACTGATGAAGAACTATGGCCCAAAGACTGTCTTATGCTTACAGTGTCACACAGGTACCATGCGAAGGAGTGATTTGAGTATACAACTCTTTGATTCCAAAACTGCAGAACACGTTGATTCTGCCTCAAGTAGAATGTGCTTAAATAACATATTAGGACTATTAAAAAGGAGAAGATTTCAGTAGTAAAATGTGTCCTTTCCTCACACAGTAATGCCTCCTCTCAGAGGAAAGACACTAAGATATTAATAGGACTGGGTGCGGTGGCTCACACTTGTACTTTCAGCAATTTGGGAGGCCAAGGGGGAAGGATCGCCTGGGAAGAGTTTGAGACCAGCCTGAGTGACATAGCAAGGCCCCAATTCTGCAAAAAATAAAAAATTAGCCAGGACTGGTGGTACGTGCCTGTGGTCCTACCTACTCAGGATACTGAGATGGAGGATTGCTTGAGCCCAGGAGTCTGAGACTGCAGTGAGCTGTGACCGTGCCACCACACTCCAACCTGGGTGACAGAACAAGATCCTGTTTCAATAAATAAATAAATAAATAAATAAATAAATAAATAAGAATTGGCAGGATTTCACTATTTGTTGAATGAGACTGTTAGATTTAAGTGCGACATAAAATAGTGTTGGGAACTCAGTTTCTTCAAAGATATTATTGGCATTATATCAATATTTCAAAGACGCTAAGAGTCATGGTTACCAAAGATTTCCGTTTAAATTCTAAATACTACCTCTTATCCTGTTAGACTTGGTTTGTATGAAAAATGCAGAAGCTGAAGTAAAGGTTCTCTCTCTCTCTCTCTCTCTCTCTCTTTTTTTTTTTTTTCAGAGACAGGCTTTCACCATGTTGCCCAGGCTGGTCTCAAACTCCTGGGCTCCACGCCCAGCCTGAAGTAAAGGTTTTTACTCCATTTAGGAATCTGTGCTTCCCCTCTTTTCTTTGCCAAATCGCTTGACTTCTAATAACATCTTGGTGTTTATTGAGTGTGAGTATGCCACAGAAATAACAGGAGAAATGACAAGTAGGATCTGTCAGTATCTTCCACGTACTGGGCACTGTGGCATTTCATATGTTCCCTATTAAATTCCACATCAACCCTGCAAGCTCAGTGATGTTGTCCTTATTTTATGGTCCAACAAACTAAGACTCAGAGAAGTCAAGTAGCTTCTAAGTGTCAGAACTTGACTTCAAACCTAGGGGAATCCGTTGTTAAATCAAGGAGGAGGTAAATATAAAATATGGTTCATAAAATGTGATGTTAGGTCAGTATTTACACACATGATTTTCAGAATGCAAGAGCTATCATATCAGGCAAGATCTTATATACAGTACTTTATTTATTTGGCATAAGGTGGTCATACTTAATTTTTTAAGAGTCCATGACCTTGCTTTCTAATAAAATGCTTTGCTATTAAAGCTCTGGAGACCCTTGTTTAAACTTTAATTAAACAATTTACTTGAAACATGAGTGTAATATTTTACGCCTGGCACTGAATATTACAAATTGAAAACATCACCAAATATGTTGTTATAAACCAGGCTGTTTGTTTTGGGGTGCTGTCGACATTTATAAACCACTTGCTGATAAAAAGAAATACTGTTTTATATGACAACATTGAAATATGTGCAATAGACATTTCCACTCTTGCTGTCTATTGCCAGTAAATGAAAGCCTCTGTTCATTCATGTTGTGCTTGATAGCTGTGAAAAAATCATTCCTATCCAAACCTCAAGCACATGGGGACAAAATAATTGCCAGTTTCAAGAACAAAAGAGCAGTTTGTAACCATCTGTTTAAGAGTGGACTTGTTGTATCAAAGAGTTCCTACTGGACAAATTTCTAAATGAGACAAAGGCAGCAGGAGATAGAAAGTATGTATTTTACATTACTGCGTCATTCCAAAATTTGTCACTAGGATTCTGAAAGTAACAAAAGTTGATTTTCTGTCTCCATTTTTTTTATGTATGTTCTAAAAGGAAGCGATTTTACTGTTTCTAGGGTTATTTTTTAAAATTCTCCTCAACTATATTATACATGAGCTTAATAAGCAAGAGAAAAAGGCTCAGGGCAGAAGGCATGAGGTCAGAGTTTTAATTCCAATTCTTCATGAAATTTTAAATGTAAGGTGTGATTGTGACCCTCAGACATCACAAACACTACCATGATACATGCTACCCTGGCATCTTCTAGCTTCTTGGACTGTGAAAATTGGTAAGACCCTATGGATTCAGTTTGATTTTTTAAGCCTGTGGATTTTTAAATCAGAGATTCTGTCTGCTAAACTCAGAAAATGACCTGTGAAGCAGAGTTGAGAAACAGTGATATTTTCCATGGTAGTTCCTCTAGTTATCTTGGATTTCACTTGCTGGATATCTATACTCTTATTCTTGGTGCACTTGATTCCATGGAGTCTAGCAGATGCAATGAAATAATTACATTTTGCACTACACTAAATTTAGGGAATAAGAAGACCTTGAATTAGCATTTGGGTTATATACATATATTTTTCAAATAACATCATGCAAAATACACAGTGAATAATTTCCCTCCCATCCTTGCCCTTATCCACTCAATTTACTTCTTCTGTAAATAGTTTACTGTACAGGTTGAGCATCTCTTGTCTGAAATGCTTGGGACCAGAAGTGTTTTGGATTTTGGACTCTATTTTGAGATTTGGGATGCTCAATCTGTATATGCTTTCAAAATTTCTTTACACAGAAACAAGAAAATACAAATATATATTCTTATTGCCTCCTTTTATACAAAAGATAGTATGCAATGCATAGTGTTCTGCACCTTACCTTAGAGATCTTTTCCACATCCAAATGGCTTGAGTATTTTTCTTTGAAGCTTCATAATGTTGCATTACATAAGTTACTATAATTTATTTAACCAGTGTTTTGTTGATGGGCATTTAGGTTATTCCCTATCTTTTGCTTTTACAAACATTCTGCAATGAATAATCTTTCATATGTCTTTTGGAGCAAGTTCAAATATATGTGAATGACATATTACTAGATGTACAATCTCTGGATCAAAGGATTACATTTGTAGTTTAGATGCAATCACCAAGTTGCCCTCCATGGCGCCTGTAACAATATACACACTGTGTTATCAAACATTCACATATGTTATCTAATAACATATGTTATTAGATACGTAACAATCTAATAAATGGGAAAATGGTATCAGTTTGGTTTAATTTGCACAGCTTTTATGAGTGAGTGAAGTTAAGCATATTTTTATATGCTCACAAGCTGCTTGCTAGTGGGGCACGCTGGTGTGTGCCTGTATCCCAGCTACTTGGAAGGCTGAGGTAGGAGACTCTCTTTAAATCTTTTGTCCATTTTTCTGTAGGATTTTTTTTTTTTTTTTTTTTTTGAGACGAAGTCTCGCTCCTCACCCAGGCTGGAGTGCAGTGGCTGCATCTCTGCTCACTGCAAGCTCTGCCTCCCGGGTTCACACCATTCTCCTGCCTCAGCCTCCCGAGTAGCTGGGACTACAGGCACCCGCCACCACGCCAGCTAATTTTTTGTATTTTTAATAGAGACGGGGTTTCACCGTGTTAGCCAGGATGGTCTCGATCTCCTGACCTCGTGATCCGCCCGCCTCGGCCTCCGAAAGTGCTGGGATTACAGGCGTGAGCCACCGCGCCTGGCCTGCTGGATTTTTTTTTTTTTTTTGGTCTCTTCCTTATCTATTTCTAGTTTTGTATATAATAGGAAAATTATCCCCATCTCCAATATGAATTATATATGTTCTTATTTCTTTAAATATTTGGCTTTTGGTTCTGCTTAGGATATTTTGCCATATGTTTATTTCTATGTAGTTAATTTTCTGAATGTTTTATTTTATTCTAGGTTATAAATAATCGAAAGACTCTTCCTCCAAGATAGCAAAATATTTTTTTCAAATATAGGCACATTTAATTATATATTAATATATTATTGGTAAAACTATATACCAGATAACATAAAAGATAAATTTGGGTGTATACCAATATGGAAACAGTTTCCACAGTAAAAACATTAGTATAGTATGTAATATGTATTAAGTAAAATAATGTCCCCAATTTTCTTTCTTTTCAAAATTCAGTTTTATTCATAATTCAGTATAATGTGAGTATTGTATTATATATAAATATAAAAGAGAAAACTTTGTGTATAATAACATTCAACACAAATTTAATAGTTTAGTAATTTATGGTATGGAATAAGAGTGACGTCACCAAAACAAATGTCCTGAGATTCAATTATCAAATTTCATAAAAAATAAAATTCAAAAGATAAAAAACAATGATAAAGTTATTTAGCACATCATCCTCCCTTTCATAAAGATTGGAGTTATTTGCTTCTTTTTAATTTTCAACTTTCTGCTTACATGCATTTTAACAGGTTATTACCTTTTAAAGCTATTATTATTTTACATGGGCTAGAACTGTTCAAGACAACAGAGTGCATACCTATCTGGAAGCTACCTATTGGAGTTAGAGTTTGCTAATTCCAATGGGTAGCTTGCTAATGTTGGTTTTCTTTGCAAATCTTACACACTCAGAATAAAAGAGCATTGTCATTTAAATGAATCAAATGTAAAGAGAGGCCCACCAACTGCTTGACAAGGCTTATGAGCGGTTGAGACATAGGTCCATGGGTCCAGCAGCCCTGGTGTTCACTGCCAGGGACTCTGTATCAGTAAGTGAATCCATTCCCACTGGTCAGTACCCATGCCATATTTTGAATATTGCCTCTGCTCACAGGGGAAGAAAGTACTTTGGTAGCCATGGGTCTAGGATATGGCTTCAGTTTTACAGGATCAAACACTCAGTTTCTCTAGCTCATTAATAGTGAACTTTAGGAAATGGATTTTTTGATATATAAACTTACTAGATGTTTATTGTTACTGTAGAAATTAAAATTATCTATTTACTGTAATAGTCGTACCTACCAAGGAACCTGGCACAAAGTGATGCAGCCACATTGGAAAAGAGTTTAGCAGTTCCTCAAAAACTGCTAAACATAGAATTATCCTAGGATCCAAGAATTCACTCCTAGGTATATGTCAGAGATAATTAAAATGTATGTATGTACACACCACAAAACCTGTACATAATTGTTCATAGTATCATTATTTATAATAGCCAAGAGTAGAAACAACCCAAATGTCCACCGAATGGATCCATAAAGTATTATATAGCCAAACAATGGAATATTATTTAGCAACAAAAAGGAATGAAGTACCGATACCTCCTACACCATGGATGAACTTTGAACACATTATACCAAGTGAAAGAGGTCAGTTCCAAAAATCCATATAATATATGATTGCATTTATATGAATGGTCCATGGCAGGCAAATCTTTGAGACTGAAAGTACTGAGTGGTTGCCAGAGACTGGGGGAAAGATGAATGGGGAGCGATTGCTAATAGATAGTGGTGATGGTTGCACAACTCTGTGAATATCTAAAGCCATGGTAATATGCACTTCTAAAGCACAAATTTTATGGTATTTAATTAATCTCAACCTATTATATAAATATATATTATATATATATGAAATAAGACTATTCTCAGTACCAGTTTCTGAAATACTATTAATGGTTCTTCTTTTGGTTCATATTGTCAGCCAAGTAATTTATATAAGAAAAAGAATCATTTCCTAAACTAGATAAATTTGGAATTCTCATTAGGTGTAGTTCTACCTAAATTTAGCAGCGGCAGCAATAAGAACATTATGTTATAGGAGAACCCGAAGCTAAACATGAGGCATGTTCCTGCCTACACTGTATTTGCATTCTGGTCCAAAAGTAATGAGACCTTTTTCATTGACTCAAATATCCTACATTTCTTATCTCTAAAACTTCAGATTAGATTAATCCAATAGCAATAATAGTAAAATCAAATAGAGGAATAAATAATATAAATTAAATGTAAGGAGAAAAAAAAAGCCAAGGCAAATTCAAGAGCTGGACTCATCACTCAAGTAGCAAAAAGGGACTTATGTTGCCTTCAAGGTCACATGTTTCATGTCTCTTTTTCTCTAAAACATAAAACTTGTTACAGACAATTTTCTCATGTTCCATAGTGTATTAGTAGAAAGGTGTATCTGGAATCCAAGTTTCCTGACCCCTAGTCCACTGTTTTTTCTGCCCACAATAATTTATCCTTTCAGATTCTCTGTTTTCTCATGTATAAGATGAGGATAAAAAGCTCTTTCCCAAGGCCTTCCAATAGGAATTAATGAGGTAACACATGCAAACGCCATGGTGGCTGGCACATTGTTAGCCACTGTGTATGACTGTATCACACTTTATGCGTCCATTCGGTGGATATTTGGGTTGTTTTCACTCTTGGCTATTATGAATAATGCTACTATGAACAATTGCATACAGGTTTTATGGTGTGTACATACATACATTTTAATTATCTAAGACATATACCTAGGATTGTATACAAATACAATAAATATCTGCTCGATGAATAATCAAATGAAGGGGTAAATAAATGTTTTGTTTTCTTCCCTTTCCCTTGGGTATAAGCTCAAATTTCCTTCCTCCCCCAGTATCAAATAAAGAAGATACAGGAAAATGTCTTCCTAGATAGGAAGAAAAATCAGGCTTCGCTTATTCTTTTTTCCCAAATATATTAAATGATTTGTCTAACATCTCATAGTTATCAAGTGGTTAAGGAAGATTTTACCTGATTGCAATACCGTTAAGTTTACCCCATTAAACTACCGTACCTTTCAAGAGATAGCTATCTTTAGCATATGAGAAATTTAAATTGTGCCTCCTTTTAGTCAAAGACTAGATATTTTGTACATCATAGACATTTTAGAGCTGGAAGTACTGAGTGGTTGCCAGAGACTGGGGGAAAGATGAATGGGGAGCGATTGCTAATAGATAGTGGTGATGGTTGCACCATTTGAGATGGAAAGAAACCAGTGAATCTCGGATACATCTTGTACACCCGTTTCTATGTAGAGGATATAGCTGAAAAAGCATTAATGCTGAAACTTAGCTTCTCCAGCACCTCAACAAATGTACTTGAACACAATGTATATCTTGTTTTTCCAACCCAATTTGGGTTTCTCAAATTCTAAAAGTTTACCCGATTAATATGACCACTCAATGTAGTGCAGAGAGATAGGCTTTGGGAATTACCCAATATTGGTTCTGAAATATAACCCCTATCACTTATCAAAAGTGTGATAGGAAAAGCCACCTAATCTATTTGAGGGATACTCCTGTCTCATACAGTCATCGAGAGGATTAAATGATAAAATGCATGTGAAAAATTTAGCAAAGTCCTGGCACATTCTAGGCACCCCAAAATTATTAATTCCCTTTCTTATCGCTTCTATGGAGTAAAAGACAAATACAGCATTTTAACCATTTGCGTTTGTTTGTCTCTCTCAGTGTTTTTATGGCTTTCTCCTATATGTGAGCATCTTGTAGCTTGTCTTACTGAGAGCTCTAGCAGTCTCCCTCTTTGAGAGTTGAAACTATATCTCGCCTTGAGACAGAAGGTCTGTGAAGATGAGGACTATGGCTTTTTTTCCCTCAAAGATGTGGTAGTGCTTATATCTCTATCAGGTGGCAATTATCTGAATGTTTCTATTTTTTCCTCTGCAAACCTCATTTTGGTAGTAGCCGCTATGAGTGCCACTTTAAGAAGGATTTTGCAGTCATTGGAAAGAGTTTTGTGGTCCAGTGCCACCACGGCACAAAGTAATGGCATTCATGCCACAAATTAGCCATGGATCCCTGAGGGAAGGGAGTTATGCCAAATTAATCTTTGAAGCCCTGAGCTTGCACCAATACCTAATGTAGCTCTTTATATGTAGAAGGTCTTCATTCTGTATTTCTTGACTGTATTAATAAACAAACATACAGATGAAACAATCTGTGCCTGAAAGTGATGAATAGCCAGAAAAACTGGACAACAGTGAAACACAGATCCTTTGAAGACATTATCTGTTAAGTGGGTCAGCAAAAATCAAGGGAATAAAGAGGAGAGACTGTCTATGAAATTTGATTTGAAATTTGGTAGATAAACTATTCCCTCGTTTAGTCATACAGGAACACAGAAGTAAATGACTGATTGTTTCATAATGCTCTTTACCCATAGCATTAATTTCTCCCACTGTAATGCAGATCAGTTTTATTTGTTGCATCCATCTTGAAAAGGTTAACTCTGAGCCCACTTTTCTCTATAATAATCCCTCCAGGATACCACCAAGAATATCTCCTGGAACCATATGGTACTACTTTAGATACGGGATTACGTATGGGAACATAATAGATCCATTTAAAATTAAAATAACTCCCCAGAGTGTTGTCCCAATGAGCTATTCAAGATAGTCGACTAAGAAAAATGAGGTGAATATTTGTTACTGAAAAGACTCTATATAAATAGAATGAAAAAAGAGGGGGAAAAAAACGTAGTAGAGAGGATTCGTATCCCTGCCCTTAGATAGGACTTTGGTATCTCACAAAATGGACCTTTGTAGATGTCTGATAAATTGAAGATATGCCTAAATCTAAAGGATCTTCTTTTATGTTGTCTCAGTGGGTGGCTTATGTGACTACATCAGAATTTATTTAGACAATCTTTATATGGGACTATTTCTCTTATTTTACTTTAATATAGCCAAGAACAATGGTAAGCTGTTTAAATGGATGAGGATTTAGTTTTCTGACTTGACAACTATTTTTGGAATAAGTTTAGAAATTGAGTTATCTTACATGTATTGAGCTTCTAGTTGCACAGAAGTGCCATCAATAGGTTGGGAATAAATTACATGAATAGCCGTGATTCTCTACTCTTTCAGAATCATACAGTTAAAGAACCTGTAGTTGAGTAATGACTATGTGAAAAACTGGGTCATGAGCATCAAATTCATTATATTAGATGATGGGTAGTTAGTGATGGGACAGGAAACCACATATTCCAACACTAGACTAAAGTATATTCAGACTTTTGCTGTACCTACTGTTATTATGTGAAAATACTCAAATCATTTAGCTTCTCTGAACTTATTTCTTCATCTGTAAAATGACTTTTAAGAATCATTGATCTTTCATGTTTCACAATTAGAAATGTTATATAAAGATCTGTACTAAGATCAGTGCCATAAATAAATACAGTGCCAACACATATTAGGAACTCAATAATGGTAGGGAGTGTTATTTTATCAGCATCATCATTATTATTCTCCATCTCATAAAAACAAAATGTTAATAATTGTATGAGGTTTTAATTTTAATATTGTATTTTAAAGCAATAAGTAATAGTTTTCAAAGTTATATAATAATTATACAAGAAATATTGTGGTGTGACTGGCATGGGCAACATGGCAAAACCCCACCTCCACAAAAAATACAATAATTAGTTGGGTGTGGTGGCTCGAGCCTGTAGTCCCAGCTACTTGGGAGGTTGAGGTAGGAGGATCGCTCGAGCCCAGGAGGCAGAGGTTGCAGTGAGCCAAGGTTGCACCACTGCACTCCTGGGTGACAGAAGGAGACCCCGTCTCAAAAAAAAAAAAAAAAAATCGTGGTAGCCAGCCTCCAAAAGACCACAATGAGCTCCAACTCCTGGTATTTTCTTGTGTAGTCCCCCTCTGCATCATACCAGGGTTGGTCTATGTGACCCACAGGATATGGCAAAAGTGACAGTGTGTGTGGTAGGCAGGATAATAGCTCCCCAAATATGTCCATATCTTAATCCCCACATCCTAAGCCTGTGAATATGTTGAATATTATATTACATGGCAAAACGAATTTTTCCAATGTGACTAAATTAAGAATTTTTGTAATAGGGAGATTATCCTGGATTATCTGGGTGGGCACAATGCAATTCAAAGGATCTTTGAAAGATGGAATAAAGTCAGAGTGAGAGAGATTTAAAAATGCTGTGCTGATGGCTTTGAAGGTAGAGAAAGGAGCCACAAGCCAAAAAAAAAAAAAAAAAAAAAAAAAAATCCATATGTCCTCTAGAAACTCAAAAATGCAACGAGCCTCTGGATTCTCTCCTGAATTATCTGAAAGGAACGCAGTCCTGTCAACACCTTAATTTTAGCACAGTGAAACCCATTCTGGACTTGGGATCTTCAGAACTATAAGATAATACATTCATGCTGTTTAAGCCACTAAGTTAGTGCTATTTGTCACAGCAGCAATAGGAAACTAATACAGTATGTTACTTTCAATATTAGGTCATAAAAGACCATAGCTTCTATCTTGGGCTCTTTGTTTCTGTCTTTTGCACTGCTCATTCTGGGGAAAGCGAGCTGTAGTGTAATAAGGAAACCCAAGCAGCCGAAGGAGAGGAACCTATGGCAAGGAACTGAAGCCTACTAACAAATGAGAGAGCTTGGAAGCAGTTCTTGAGCCCCAGCAGAACTTCAGATGACTGCAGCCCTAACTGACAGGTTGACTGCAACTGCATGCAAGATCCTAAACCAGATCTACCCAGCTAAGCTGATCCTGGATTCCTGATGCAACAGAAACTCTAAGATAATATTAATATAGGTTGCTTTAAGCTGCTAATTTCAAGGTAATCTGCAACACAGCAATAGCTAACTAATACAATATCCTTGTGTAGTTTCCACCCACACAGAATCAGGCTGGTCTATGTGACAGGTGGAAGCCTGCAGAAATGACAGTATAAGACTTCTTAAGTTAGGTCCTAAAAATTATTGCAGCTTCTGCTTTAAACTCTTGGATCATTCACTCTGGAGAAAAGCAGCTGACATGTCATGAGGACACTCAAGCAGCCCTGTAGAGCAAGCAGCTTGTCAGTGATATGAGAGAGTCACCTTGGAGCATACCCTCCAGCTTGTCATGCCCTTGACAATTTCAGCCCTTCAGCCTTCAAATCTTCCAGCTGAGGCCCAAACCCTATAGAGCAGAGACAAACCCTGCCAATTGTGCTCTCTTTGAATGCTTGACCCACTGAAACTGTGAGATAATAAATAATTATTATCATTTTCACCCACTTTGTTTTGAGTGATTTGTTATGCAGCAATAACTAATACAAATGCATTAAGTATTTAGTATCTTCTAATTGTATTTTAGAAAAATAATTTTTCATGTTCATGATGTAAGTTTGTTAGTACCTTTTCAAAATGATGATTGACATGTGTATAAAACTATGTCAACACTTCTTTTCCTCTGATCAGAATCTCTGTCAATATTGTATACAGAAAATATCAGAGAGAATTTGTGAAAACAAACAAAACAGATTAATGTTGCAGGGTATATAGCAGACTGAACACTTGGTAGGAAAGCAGCTTGTATTTTGGATATATGGCAGCTTTATATTTTGTAGACACAACAAATAAGGTCAGAAATTTCTCTTGTTTACAACTAAGCTCAGCTTGCTCATACATTCTTTATTTCAGTTGGTTGGATACGGGAAGGGGATGCAGAAAATGAGACTCATTGAACTTGCCAATTAAAGGCAATGTAGTCCTTTCCTGCATAATGCTTAACCTGTTGGGAATTTAGTTAGTCCATTCAAACTCCAAACGTCACATCTGGACAACATCACCTCTTACTTGTCCTCCCCTTCCATTGTTCTGCCTAGAAAGGGGTTTGGATCTAGGGAGAAGCTTACATAATACGTGTGTGGGTGCCCATCTAATATCTGCATTGGCATGTCATCTTTACTGGCCCTTCTGTAAGCTGGAGTTTGTCCCACCTCATCTTGGGGAGGTCTCTGTCTTGACTATATTGGCTGCTGAAGCACCTAAGGCTGATGTGGCCACAGACTATTCTCTTGAACCCTCAGTTCATGGTCTCCCCCTTTTCCCCACTCCCCAAACCTTGTTCTTTCCCTTGTCTCATACTGGGGCTCTAATCTGCTGAAAATTTACTATATTATCAAGTCACTGTGCAACCTCACAATAGCACCCACTATCTTCCTGAAAACAGGGACCTTCTGGAAGGCACAGAGGCTCTCAATTCTCAGACCTTCTTCACACCTCCAAATAAACTGGAAATTTTCTTATTTGTCTTCTTCATACTGTGGAGCAGAAGGGTACTTTCAGTGGGGTGGTCAATTTGCTCAGGGAGGCCTCTCTTCTCCAGCTAGTCTGTCAGAGTGAGGCAGAATTTTATAATACCTTCTTGCTTAAATGAAGAGAGCAGCAACTCCTTGTCTAGCCAGGGAAAATCATTTTTCCATATTTCAGATGTTCTACCTGGCCAATTAAGTGTAGCAAGCTAATTATCATGTTATTCTGCCACCTTGTAGGTAGAACTAATAACAGGCAATTTGTACATCCATCCTATATGTATTTGATATGAAACAATGCTGGATAAATGTTTTTAAATGCCTTCTTATTCAAGCCTCCAAGTGTACATAGAATGTTGCTTTATTATATGCAGTAAAACACGTCTCCTCATATCTTCAACAAAGCAGCATGCCATACTGTTTTGGCATACTTTGTGGCAGTGTGTAATGTACCAGACAATGCAGTGTTTATCACTGAGTTTTTCTCTTCCTGTCTTTGTTTGCCACTGCTCGTTTCTTAGCAATATGAAATAACAGTTAAAAACACAGCTTCTAGAGATAGATTATCTTTGATTCAAATTCTGACTCTGCCACTTATTAGCCATGAGGCCTTGGACATGTTATTTAGCCTTTCTTTGTCATTTTTCATCTGTAAATAAAATGAGGTTGTTGGTAATAGTATCTACCTCACTTAGTTGCAAGAAATTAAATGAAATTGTATTCAAATCTTTAGAATACTGGAAAACACTGAATAGTTTTTAGCACTTTTCCCTTATTTTGCCTTTCCGTTCTGTATTAGTAAGCTCTGGATGCCATCACAAAATACCCCAGACTTGGTAGAAATTATATTCTTGGTAGAATAAATAGAAATTTATTTCTCACAGTTCCAGAGACCAGGAGGTTCAAAATCAAGGTCAGGAAGGTAGGTTTGATTCTGAGGCCTCTTCTCCTGGCTTGTATGGAGGTAGCCACCTTCTCACTGTGTGCTCACATGACGTCTTCTTTGTGCACAAGGGAGAGAGAACTCTCTCCGGTGTCTCTATTTATAAGGCCCATGAGGCCCCACCCTTGAGACCTCATCTAAAACAAATCACGTTCCAAAAGCCTCATCTCCAAATACTATCATATTGGGGGTTAAAGGCTTCAACATATAAATTTGGGGAGGTGGGTGGAGCTACAAACATTTAGCCCATAACACATTCCTCTCCCAAAACCCAATTTCTTCCTCTACCTTGACTTCCTATACCTTAAGTCAAAACTAGATCTACTAAGTGGATAGAAACACTCAGTAAATGTTATGTATGCCAAAATACCTGATTCAGTGGATTGCTAGGTCATAGGTACATTTTGTTGAAAGATATCTGGACCAGTCACGCACTTGTAGAGAGTTAGAAATAAAGAAGACCTTACAACCATTGCCTATTCTACAAATAATGCTGGACAAAAACAGCACGACAAAACTCAATGGCTAAAAACAGTGTGTTTATTGCTCGGACATCTGGAATCAGCTGCAGGTCAGAGACTTAGGCTGGGTGATTCTTCTGGCCTCAACTGGCCTCTCCCATTTGCCTGGATGTAGACTGACTGTTGGTGGGGATCTCATTTTTCTAAGTTTTATCTGGCTTGGAGAATCCAGCTTGTCCTGACAGGTCTCATACACCATGTGTCTCTCACATCCTTCCAGCAGACTAACTTAAGCATGTTCTCTCATGAGATGCAAATACAAGTCAGCTCAGTGCCCAGTCCTGAAAGCAGAGAGCAAAAGGAAACACATTCTACTGGCCAGAGCAAGTCCTAAGAACAATTCAAATTCAAGAGATGGAGAAATAAACTGTGCCTTTTCATGGGAGGAATGAGGAATTAGAGCCACTTTGCAATCTGTTGCACCAACAATCCTTTTGTCAGCTCAACCACCCCTCCGTTTCTTTTTCAATTAAAACACCACAAATTTTAATTAGAGAGAGTATGGTATATATTGGGGGGGGGGAAATTTATGTAATTTATAAATTATCCAAAGGGTAATTTATAAAAAGTCTTTCTTCATAAGAATTTTGGTGGTTGTGTGTGTGTTGGAGGGGGGATGGGACTGTATTTAGAAAACATATTTAGGAATAGTTCTGAACATAATTGAACTTAATTTCTTTTTGTGTGTCTCAAACTGAGAAACTTATTTATTAAATAGAAACATTTTATATGTGCTGTATATTTCACAGAAAAGAGAATATTAATATAAACTAGAAGGCTGAAAAATATCAAAATCTATTTGCTAAAAATGTATTTACCTTATCTTAGTGTTTACACTTAGCATCCAGTTATGGCCAGAAATGAGGAAATTTGATTTTTGGAAATGAAACAATAATGTGCTGCCACCTTGTGTACAATGCCTGTAAGCACCATTATTTGCCATGGGCATCTCTAGAATACTAATCAGAAAAACATACTGCAATGAAGGGAGACATTTTGTCCTTATGAAAGGCAGGGCTTCTTAATCTTTTCTGTGCTCATGGGACTCTTTGACAACGTATGGGCCTTTTTTCATAATAATGTTTTTAAGTGCATAAAATAAAACACTAGAATTAGAAAGGAAGCTATACTGATATACAGTTATCAAGAAATTTAAAATGACAAATGTATTAGACTAATATGTGTGTTTAATTAACATGTCAGTAATAAAATGTAGTGGTTAATCTAGTAACTACTATGATTTTGAACCGATTGCGTAAACGTATTTTGAGACATCTGCAACAACAGTAATATGATATGAAAATGTATGTCACAGGCTGATACTATTGTGGTCTGTTGCCTATGCTGTATTCATAATGGAAGGAAATGTTTTATTACAGTTAGAAGTTAGTGGAGAAAATTGGTCCTTTTTTTCCTTCCTAAGTTCATGGGCCACTTGAATTCTATCCATAGACCCCTGGAGCTCCAGAGACTCCAAAGTAATCATTCCTGACCCTTAATGTAGATTACATTTGATCACTAAACAAGGAAAAACAACACATCGAAACTTTCAAAATCAAATCTTCATGGAGACTCTATGAATCCATGAAAATGTTCTTTGAATAACATATTTTTGTAGAAAAAAGCGTTAATTTTCTCTCATAAATGTTACTTTTATACACCATAATGTAATGAACTATTGGATATTTCTGATATTTTTATATTATATATTACCACGTATATGTCAACAAAATATATGTTTCGATGTGTTGTTTTATTTGATTTCTTAAGGAACAGTCTAGATTACCGGGATTTTAGCCCAGTATTTGTCTTTGGATGATTCAGTGACCTTGTGCATTTCTTTCTTTTTCCTTCCCTTCTCCTTTTCTTTGCCGTCTTTCTTCCTTCTTTCTTCTCTCTTTCTCTTTCTTTCTCTCTGTCACTTCTCTCACTCTCTCTCTCTCTCACTCTCTCTCTCACACACACACAATTTATTTTATTATTCCTTCAATAAATATTGAATAAGAGATGAATATGTGCTGACAGGTGTGCTAAGCTTTGTATAGTGGATTGTGATCTCAGTAGCCTCGCAGTCAGTCATAATATATCATGGCCCAGAGGCAAATTCATCATACAGTCAAAGAAGATTCAGCTTCATTCCCAAGGTGCGGATGTGTGTTCAGCTCCATCATAATGGGTCGTAGCTTCCACAACCCCCTCCGGGTCATTCCGTCTATCCTCATGTGCTCGAGCTCATACTGTGGGTTCCAGCTTGTTCTTGCTCTCCTCCACTTATGAGCTCTCTTCCCTTCCCTACTTCCTGCTCTGCAGACTTCAAACTCTTAACATCAGACACGAGGGTGACACGTTTACGGAGCCTGGTTTACCAGCTCCCATCATTGCATAAAATCAAATCCCCGTAGCAAATCTCTGATTGTTACAGATATGTATATATTTTGTTTTATATATATTATATTATATAATTATATATTACTATATAGAATATCTATATCCTAATGTAGTTATTAGACCAACCATTAGAGTTTATTTTATATATTATAGTATATTATTAATATAATATATAATTATATATAAATATAATTATTATATATAATTTTGCTTCATATATATTATATATATATAAAACAAACTCTAATGGTTAGTCAAATAACTACATTAGGATATATATGTATATCCTAATGGCTCTGCTTCTCTGATTGAACCCTGACTCATACAAACACCCATCCATATTTATATACTACATACTATAATGGCTAATTAATTTCCAATCCTTATCACTTAAGAAACTGATCATTGTACCTAGCCAGGCTACTAAAGGGATAGTCTCTGTGCTGATTCTACCTGGATCCCTCAAGCCCATCCCAGGATTCCTCGTGTGCCATATTGCACTTCTGTCCCACAACATGCACGCCAAAAGGTCTTCAGAAACAATAATCTTTGGTTTTCTCAGCCTGAGTCCTGTGTTCTTTTTTTTTTTTTTTTTTTTTTTTTCTGTCTTGCTCTGTTGTCCAGGCTGGAGTGCAGTGGTGCAATCTCAACTCACTGCAGCCTCTGCCCCCAGGTTCCAGCGACTCTCCTGCCTCCGCCTCCTGGGTAGCTGGGATTACAGGCGCACGCCACCACTCCAGGCTAATTTTTGGATTTTTAGTAGAGACGGGGTTTCGCCATGCTGCCCTCTATTCTTTTACTCTCCTAGTCCAGCATTCTCTTGGGCATAATCAACATTCTCCTCAAGCTGCGGTGTTGAGAGAGACATTTGAAAACCTGCATAGTATTCCATGGTGTATATGTGCCACATTTTCTTAATCCAGTCTGTCACTGATGGACATTTGGGTTGATTCCAAGTCTTTGCTATTGTGAATAGTGCCGCAATAAACATACATGTGCATGTGTCTTTATAGCAGCATGACTTATAATCCTTTGGGTATATCCCCAGTAATGGGATGGCTGTTCGCATCCTTTGTAGGGATGTGGATGCAGTTGGAAACCATCATTCTCAGCAAACTATGGCAAGATCAGAAAACCAAATATCGCATGTTCTCACTCATAGGTGGGAATTGAACAATGAGATCACTTGGACACAGGAAGGGGATCATCACACACCGGGTCCTATGGTGGGAGCGGGTGGAGGGATAGCATTAGGAGATATACCTAATGTAAATGATGAGTTAATGGGTGCAGCACACCAACATGGCACATGTATACATATGTAACATACCTGCACATTGTGCACATGTACCCTAGAACTTAAAGTATAGTAATAATAATAAAAAAAGAAAACCTGCAAGAGTCACACTGGAGATGGAGCAACTCCTGCCGCCCTTTGACATTCTCCATGTGACACCATTAATCATGGCCTGGCAGCGCAAGTTTAGGAGTGCTCAGGCTCCTTACTCTTTAATCACTTTATGTCCAACATCACATGGGTCATAGCAGTTCTTATTGCTAGTCCAGAATTTTCCAAAAAACTACACATGAGGGCAAGTTATATTCGTAAAATCCAGTACATAGCTTTAGAACAGTATTCAGTGGAAATATCTGCACAGGGTATGCTACAGAATGTTAATGGGACATACTGTCTCAAAGTCAGGGCCATTCTCAAATTCACTCATACAGATATCAGGAAAGACTGACCCTTTTATTTTGTGTTATGAATGTACATTATTTTTAAAAAATAACTTTGTTACTGTAATAGCTCAACTATCACCTCCTATTTGAGTTCTTCCTCAGTTCCTTCAGACAGACCTAATGACTTTGTTTGGTATGGAATATCATTTTAATAAAAACCACATTGTATAATGGCTGGATGTTTTTCCAGCTCATCCACAAGACTGTAATCCTCTCAAGTCAGAAATCACACTTGCTTCACCTTTGTTTAACTAGTCCCTAGTGTATTGAGTTTTATTAAAGTTTTGTTGAATGAAAAATAAAGTTATTTTTATTTTATCTCAATTTTCCAGACTTGGGAAAAATAACTCATTGTTACTTTTATGTGTTACCAAACACCATGATGAACATTAACAATCTCTCTAAAGGCCAGGGCATGGTGGCTCACATCTGTCATCCCAGCATTTTGAGAGGCAGAGGTAGAAGGATTGCTTGAGCCCAGGAGTTCAGACAAGGCTGGGCAACATAGTGAAACCCCATCTCTACAAAAAATAAAAATACCAGCCTGGGCAAAATGATGAAACCTCATATTTACAAAAATTAGCCTGGCATGGTGGCTCACACCAGTAGTCCTAGCTACTTGGAAGGCTGAAGAGGGAGGATCACCTGAGCCTGAGAGGTAGAGGCTGTAGTGAGCCATGATCATGCCACTGCACTCCAGCCTGGGTGACAGAGTGAGACCCTGTCTCAAAAAATAATAATAAAAATAAAACTTAAAAAAAATAGCCAAGAATGGTGGCTCTTGCCTGTTGTTATAACTACTCAGGAGGCTGGGGTGGGAGGATTGCTTGAGCCCAGGAGATCGAAGCTGCAGTGAGCCATAGTTGCTGCCACCGCACTCCAGCCTGGGTAACAGAGCAAGATTCTGTGCCTAAAAAAATGAAAAAAGAATCTATCTAACAACTAAAATGCTTACTACCATTTCTGATCCTCTGAATCAGTGATGTCCAGTAGGACTTTCTGTAATTATGGCTATTATGAATTTGCAATGTGTCTAGTGCAATTAAAAAAGTGAATTTCTAATATTATTTCATTTTAGTTAATTTAAAAATAAATAGCCAAATATGGCTACAAGATGCTGATTGGTCAGCACTGCTCTGGGAGCTTGGCATTTTGTAGACACTTCCACAGGGATAGTCTATGTTTTGACTTTGAGTCTTTAAAAAATGCCTCAGACTAAGCTCTATCGACTTCTTTCCTCTGATAGTGTTTTGAACCTAAATTCACCATAAATGTAGGGAGGAAATGATCTCATGCTGGAACAGATATTGATAAGATAATCTTTTTCTTAAAAATGGCCTTAGAATTTAGTAGCATCATTGATTTTTGGTTTTAATTAATGACCTTTGACATATTTCCCATTACATATTATATGTTCTGTTCTATTTATCAAATCGTTTAAAAAATTATCTAAAGAACCTAATGAGGTTGGATAAAAGATAAGCTTGTTAGACCAATGTCACCTATATTATAAACTCATGAGTCTTTTCAAGTTAGTTTATGATCATTAATGGGGAGACATTTTAGGCAGTATAATGTGTTTTTAAAGCAAAATGAACATATTGTTGGACAACTAATCTTCATTTTATTTCTTCCTGAAAAAAAAAAAAAACTTTCCTGAGATTGCAGAACTATGTTAAAAGAACTACGCACAGTACTGAACACATTTGTATAAAACTGTCCATTAAAGACAAATAACAGGTTCTTAAATCAGTGCCAATTTTGTTTTGGGGGTTATGTGAGAGGGTGTTTTAGCTCTTTTCCTCAAAAATAGGCTACACAAAAAAAAAATCTCTATAGAGATGATTAATTCATTCAGAATGTTTGATGTATTTTAAGGGTTTAACCCATAGAAAATACACTTAACCACAGTAAAAAGGGGATTTCAATTAATACGGCATATAAGAACGGGACTGTAAAACTGATTGTATAGCTGTAGCTTAATCATATGTGTTATCTGCTTGTATTTATCAAGGAATCCAGAAGACAAAAGGCAAGTATATGTTTTGTGAAGTTTAAACTTAGAAATCCTAATTTAAACCAAGGACCTCAAAAGCAGTAGCTAAACCACTAGCCCCACAATAACTAAATTTAGAAATTCACATTTACAGAGCAATTCATCTATTATTTAACTATGAACTTTTTAGAGTAAAATAAGATCCATTTTCAACAACGTCATACAATACCACACATGTGAAAACAAACTAATAAGATTCAAAGGAATTGCAGGACTAAAAAATACAAACAATGAAATTTGTTCTTTACATAATACTCATGATTTGTGTTTCCATGGTGTTTTTAAGAAGCAGCTTAATGCATCTCTTATGTAGACCTGTGTTTGAACCTTATTTCCATAACTTACTCATATCCTTGCAAAGATGCTATGCTTTGATTTCTCCATCAGTAAAATGTAGATAATTATCATGACTTTTATATGGAAAGCATTTAGAATATTAAGTACTCCATAAATATTAGCCATTCTCATTAGAGGCAAGGAATCTCTTCTTTCATTTATTTCTTAAAATGTAAATCTTGATATGTGTGATCTTCTGTAATATCTTTTATTCTCTTTCAAGCATCAGTTATAGGAAGATAAATCGGAGCATTTGCAAGCCTACAGAAAGAGCAGGGGTTAGGAAATTGTAATTGTAAATCAGACTAAAACTCTACTCATTGCTATATAAGTGGCATAAGAACATATGCCAAAATAATTATGAATAATAAACTTAATAGCAAAAGCAACCTTCCAGTAGTGAAGCACAGAAGTGATTGTTAATATTATTACATTATAACTTGAAGTTTCCAGCTAGTGAGATCCTCATTAAAAATTTGAAGTTTTTTGTTGTGGCTGTTGTTGAAACAAGAAGAGGAAAAGAGGAGAATCTGTATACCACCCCAGAATTCTAGTAGACGATGAACCACAGGAAGAACAATTGGTGGTGACAGCTGGAAAGAAGAAAGGTGAGCAGACCAAATCTCTAGGGCCTGCAGGAAGAAAAGATTATACTGAAAGCTGACTCCAGATGAGGAAGGTGACTCAAGTGCTTAACCAGCAGGAGGGCCCATATGTTACCTCACAGCAGGGAGACGGGAAAGATGCCCAGTCAGGGATTTGATCAACCCCATGATTATATAATGAATGGAAATGCTCACTGGAGTTAGACAGATCTCAGTGTAAATCTTGGCCCAGCCATTTGTTAGCAATATAACATTAGGCAAGTTTTTTTTTTTTTAAACTATCTGAGATTTATTTTTATTACTGTAAAATGAAGATAATAATTGTAATTTCTTATAGTTTTGTTGCTTTTAAAAAGACATTTGTAAAGTGATTAGCACAATTCCTAGAAGAAAGTAAATTTATTTTTAAAACTTTATTTTTAATTGACAAACAATAACTGTATATATTTATGGGGTACAATGTCATATTTATATATATACACGTTATGGAATAATTAAATCCGTATCATAATTAAATCCATACATGTTATGGAATAATTAAATCCATATCATGTGTGAGATATGAGTTAGCATATCTCACACATACTTATCATTTTTGTGTGTGATGTAAACATTTAAAATCTACTCTCTTAGCAATTGTGAAATACACATTACATTATTAACTATAGTCACCATGCTAAGCAATAGATCTCAAGTATTTATTCCTCCTGTCTAATGAAAACCTTGTACCTTTTGAACAACATCTCCCTCTTCCTAAATTTAAAATTATTATTTGAAGTAAATATTATTTGAAGATGAAGAAATATCTCTAAGTAACTGTAGCTTAAATAGATATTAAACTATTAACTCCCACAGATAATCTGTGAGCTATGAATTGGCTAATAGCCCTAGACAGTCATTCATTAAAGATGTTATGCCTTTTATCTTTTTTAAAATCTTGGTAGTTTTTCTTAGATTCTCTTTTATTTTGGTTTCTTGACCTTTCTCATGACCTCCTCACCCTGTATTTTCAAATTCAGCTATGATAGGATATGAGAACATAATAAAAATGTCTATGTGCTTCTGAAACTCAGGGCCAACTTCTACCTGATGCCTGATTTAGAAATATCCCTTCTACCTTAGCCACCCAGATACTCTAAGAAAGCCTTCTGCCCTGGGAATGCAGTGTAGACTTCACATGCCCTGGCTTCCTGCTGTTATGCCTCTAACAAGGACAGATAAGTCATATACAACCACATCCTATATAAGTACTTACAGCAAGTTTATTTACAACTTCAAGATAACTAGCAAATAAGAAGTCTTCCCCAATGAACAGTTATTTGTCATTTACTTTTTAAAAGACCACTATTCTACAAACTAAAAAGAAGACTTAAAAAGATCCAGAAAAATCTGATCTTTTAAATGTAATTTAAAACATTAACTCTCTAGTACTGAGAAACAGAAAAAAAAGGCTTGTAAGTACAATCTTTAGACTGTGCATCAAAAGACTAAGTTACTACTTAACCTCTGTTGACCTCGATTTCCTCTTTGAGAAATAAAGCAGTTGAACACCACTTGATCAGTTAATTCCCTGCTAAATTAACCAGTGTGTGGTTCTATGACTGCGGTGGGCACTTTAGGAGCTAAAGATAGCTTAATTTATGGTACATTTGTCTCTCATAGAATATAAAAGTATATTATTTTCAAAGATAGCAGTGGTAGTTAAAAAAGATACTAAGAAAGACCTCCCTTGGAAAGCATATGAGTGAGAACATATAAAATGAAAATTACTGAGGCCAAAGCACCTTGTAATTTTTTTTTCTGTTTTTGAGACAGAGTTTTGCTCTTGTCTCCCAGGCTGGAGTGCAATGGCGTGATCTCGGTTCACTGCAACCTCCGCATCCCAGGTTGAAGCAATTCTCCTGTCTCAGCTTCCCGAGTAGCTGGGATTACAGGCACATGTCACCACGCCCAGCTAATTTTTGTAGTTTTAGTAGAGACAGGGTTTCACCATGTTGGCCAGGCTGGTCTCGAACTCCTGACCTCAAGTGATCTGCCCACCTTGGACTCCAAAAGTGCTAGGATTACAGGCATGAGCCACTGCGCCCAGCCTATAACATTTTAAAGTCACTTGTTGGCCTGCTTTTCACTCACCAATCAAAAATAATTTCATTAATTCATTTTCACCTAGAAATGTAAGTATTTGTTTCTTCCGACCCATAGTGCACGATCCTCGGGGAGAACAAAAAGGAATAATTAATTGTAGCCTCCTCAGTTTTTGGTTAGATGTGAGAACAAGTAATCAGAAAATGGATAAATCTATATTATATGTATATGAGTTTCCTACAGGTGCTGTAACCAAGTACCAAGAGCTGGGTGGCTTACACCAACAGAATTTTATTGTCTCACAATTCTGGAGGCTGGAAGTTTGAAATAAAGGTGTCCGCAGGGCCACAACCATTCTGACAATCTAAAAGAGAATCCTTCCTTGCCTCTTCTGGCCTCTCGTGTTTGCTGGTGATCCTGGGCATTCCTGGCCACCCTCCCTGTGTGTCTTCACATTATCTTCCCACTGTCCATGTCTATGTCCAAATTTCCCCTTCTTATAAGGACACTAGTCATACTGAATTAAATCCCTCACTTTAACCTGGTTAAATCTGCAAAGACCCTATGTCCAAATAAGGTAACATTCTGAGGTACTGGGGGTTAGGACTACAAAATATTTTTTGAAAGATACACAATTCAATCCATAACAATACCTTTCCCTCCTCCAGAATAAATTCAGTGAGTACACTAGATTTACAGTTTTGTCAGAGACCAGGAACTGAAATAAATGTCATACAGGACTTTCATCACTTGTATAGGTGATATTATTCAGTTGTGTTCCAACCCAAATCTCGTCTTGAACTGTAGCTCCCATAGTTCCCAGGTGTCATGGGAGGGAACTGGGGGAAAGTAATTGAATCATGGGAGTGGGTCTTTCCCATGCTGTTCTTGTGATAGTGAATTCGTCTCACTAGATCTGATGGTTTTATAAAGGGGCATTCTCCTGCATGCTTTCTCTTGCCTGCCACCAGGTAAGCCATGCCTTTGCTTCTCCTTTGCCTTCCACCATGATCGTGAGTCCTCCCCAGCCATGTGGAACTGATGGCAGCAGTGGGCCATCTGGTGAGGCCACTGCCATTATGCCAGCATCTACAGGGAGGGCATGATAGGAGGCAGACAGTTCCCTTTCTACAGCCTGCCATCCTGGGGGCCACCGTAATGGGGCTGGATCACACGAGGGCAAAGGGGAGCTCCACGCTGTCCCAGAGCACTGGAGCCACATGAGGAGCTTGCATCAACATTGCCTGGCCCCAGATACCAGCTCAGGCCCAGCGAGGACCTAGTGCCCCCACCCCAGGCTGCAAGGGGTTGTGGCTGGGTGCCATGCTCCATAGATCTTGGTGGGAGCTGGGGACAAGCAGAGGCCCTGCCCCTTCCGAGCTGGCAAGGAGGGATCTCCCCCAGTGCAACTGCAGCTGCCCAAGCTGTGGCTGCAACCAGGCATCCCTGTGCTCTTGGAAGCTGAGAGTAGGCAGGAGCCCAGCCTTACATAGCTGCAGCTCTCCACCCCCCACCTCCCTGCATGCAGCTGCAGCCACTGGCAGACCCAGGGATACCCACACTCTTGAGGCATCTACAAGTGGGGTTGGGGCCAAGCCTGGATGCTGTAACAGCCCAGATGGGTGTGCACATGCTCAGGGCAGTGCTGACATGCCAGCCCCCTGATGCCTCAGCCCCCTTCAGACATTGGGCATGTAGGAATGCAGGAAGGGAAGCTGAGGGGGTACTGAGGATGGCTGGGTACTGGTCTTCAAGTGCCCCTTGGTGCCAGCAGCCTGGGCCCCATGGATGACTGGGGAGGTAGACATGCTCCTGGGTGGAAGGAGGTAGGTCCCCAGTGAAGTCCACCTTCAGGCTAGGACAGGTCTGAAGCCTGGGGTTGGGCTGCCAGTTCTGCAGACCAGAGGGGAAACTCATGGTGCTTTTTCCTGGGCCCACCCATGGCTGTCCCTGGACAAATCAAACCACACTTCTGCCTCCTCTGAGGCCCCATAAAAGCCCCGGGCTCAGCCAAAGCAGAGCAGAGGATGGAGAGGATGGAAAGACAATGGGACAACCAGCTGCAGAGAGGAGTTGCCCTCTCCACTGAGAGCTGCAGAGACAATGGGATGACCTGCTGGCAGAGAGGAGCCACCCACTGCAGGTCTCCTCTGAGCTGTTAAAATACTCAAGAAAGCTCCTCTTCATCTTATTCACCTTCCGCCTGTCTGTGTACCTTATTCTTCCTGGACACAGGACAAGAACTCAAGCAAAGGTGCCACCAGCCACAAAGGTTTCCAGGCAGAAAATCAACATCCCAAAGATCCCGCAATGGAACTGTGAATCCATTAAACCTCTTTCCTTTATAAATTACCCAATCTTGAGTATGTCTTTATTAGCAGCATGAGAACAGACTAATACAAAATGCAAGATATAATTTATTGGAACCATCAGGAAATTTAGAGATATTGATTAAGATGAACTTTTGCCCAGCTGGCTGGGTCAATATCTTTGTAAATAAAGTATTGTAGGAATAAATATTCATATTCATAAAAGTGGATTTTTTTTAGAGCTTACTAGTTTTGAAATACTGTTCTAAATTTTTGACCTGTATTAATTAATAATTCCTTTTATCACTCTACAGTATATGTATTATTGTTATTCCCATTTTACAGTTGAGGAAACTGGGGCACAAAGAGATTAAGTAACTTGATCAAAGCCACACAACTATTAAGTGGCAAAACTAGGATTTGAACCAACTAGTCTGGCCCAAAAAGCCGTGCTCTTAATTACCATGAAATATCCTTGCATTTACATTCTACTGGTGAAGCAAAACATATTACCATGATATGACATAAAAACAAATAGTCATTTGTGCATATCAGAAATCAAAATGTTAATTAGAAAAAGAGAAGAACTGTACAGATTACTTTTAAAAGCCTGGCTGATGTGTTTAGTAATACCAGAAACTTCAAAAACTTCAAGGAAAATGTATATTATGAAAACATTATTCATAGATTTCAAACTTTTTTGCACCAAAGCAAACTCATACTAACTTGTTATAACATGTCTGAACAGGATTTAGTCTGAGGCACTAAGAGGTTAAGATCTCAGTTTGAAAAGAGCCCCTTTCAGAGCAACATGAATTCTGTTGAAACTGAAGTAAGAACAAACATCAAATTTATGATGAAGCTTGGGTGGAAGAATGGTGAACTCACTGATGATTTATAAAAAAGTTTATGGCCATGCACGGTGGCTCACACCTGTAATCCCAGCACTTTGAGAGGCCAAGGTGGGAGGATCACCTGAGATCAGGAGTTCAAGACCAGCCTGACCAATATGGTGAAACTCCATCTCAACTAAAAATTCAAAAATTGCCTGGTGGGTGTCTGCAGTCCCACCTATTCAGGAAGCTGAGACAGGAGAATTGCTTGAACCCCATAGGCAGAGGTTGCAGTGAGCCGAGATCATGTCACTGCACTCCAGCCTGGGTGACAGCAAGACTCTGTCTCAAAAAAAAAAAGTTTATGGGAACAATGGCCTAAAGAAATCAGCAGTTTACAGATAGATAACTGGTTTTAAGAAGGGATGACACAATGTTGAAGATGAACCCCATAGTGGCAAACCATCCACATTAATTCTTCAGGAAAAAATTAATCTTGTTCATGCTCTAATTGAAGAGAATTGATTATTAACAGCAGAAACAACACACAAAACTGTCGACATCTTAACTGGTTCAGCTTACATAATTCTGACTGGAAATTAAAGTTGCGCAAACTTTCCATTCAACAGATGCCAAAACTGTTGTGCCTAGATCAGCTGCAGACAAGAGCAGAGCTTTCAAGGGAAATTTAAAGTGAGATCAAAATCGTGACTCATTTTTTAAAAGAACTGTAACAGGAGATGGAACATGACTGAAGACAAAGCACAATCAAAGTAATGGCTACCAAGAGATGCAAGTGGTCCAGTCAAAGCAAAACCAGTCCATAGCAAAAGTGATGGTAATCATTTCTTGGGATGCTCAAGGCATTTTTCTTGTTGACTTTCTGGATGGCTAGTGAACAATATCATCTGCTTAGGTTGAGAAAATTTGTCAAAGTTTTAGCATTTTAGCAGGAAAAATGCCCAGGAAATCTTCACAACAGAGTCCTTCTCCACCACAATGCTCTAGCTCATTTATCTCATCAAACAATAACAATTTTGCAAGATTTTCACAAAGAAATTATTAGGCATCCATCTTAAAGTTCTGATTTGACTTCATTTGACTTCTTTTTGTTTCTTAATCTTGAAAAATCTCTAAAGGGCACATGTCTTTCTTTAGTTAATTATGTCAAAAGACTACACTAAATGGTTAAATTCTCGCATCCTCCAATTCTTTATGAATGGGCTAAATGGTTGGTATCACTTACAAAAGTGTCTTAAACTTAAATGGAGTTTATGTTGAGAAATAGAGTTTCCATTTTTTATTTTTATCTTTTAATTCTTTTTTTTTTCTGCAACCTTGTTGAAGTCCCCTCATACATCATATTTCTTATGGCTCTTTAAGCAAGTTTTATTAAGAAAACAAAAAGCAAGTCTGACCAACTTTTTACATGAAAGAGATTAAAAGATCACTGCATTATGCAAAAATTGACAAATGGGACCTAATTAAACTAAAGAGCTTCTGCACAGAAAAAAAAGTTTACTATCAACAGAGTAAACAGACAACCTATGGAGTGAGAGAAAATATTTGTAAACTATGAGACTGACAATCTCACAATAGTCTAATATCCAGAATCTATAAGGAACTTACACAAATTAATAAGCAAAAAACGACCCCATTAAATAGTGGGCAAAGGACATGAACAGACACTTTTCAAAAGAAAGCATACACATGACCAACAAGCATATGAAAAAATGCTCAACATCACTATTATTAGATAAATGAAAATCAAAACCACAATGAGATACCATTTCACAAAAGTTAGAATGGCTATTATTAAAAAGTCAAAAAACAACAGATGCTGGCAAGGTTGCAGTGAAAAGGAAATGCTTATACACTGCTGATGGGAATGTAAATTAGTTCAGTCGTTGTGGAAAGCAGTTTGTTGATTTTTCAATGCACTCAGAACAGAATTACCATTTGACCCAGCAATCACATTATTAGGAATATACCCAAAGTAATACAAATCATTCTACCATAAAGACACATGCACTGCAGCACTATTTACAAGAGCAAAGGCATAGAATCAACCTAATTGTCCATCAGTGGTAGACTGGATAAAGAAAATGTGGTACATATACACTATGGAATACTATACAGTCATAAAAAAGAACAAGATCATGTCCTTCATAGCAACATGAATGGAACTGGAGGTCATTGTCCTAAGTGAACTAACATAGGAACAGAAAACAAAACACTGCATGTTCTCATTTATAAGTGGGAGCCAAACATTAAGTACATGTGAACACAAAGAAGGGAACAACAGACACTGGGGCCTACTTGAGGGTGGAAGGTAGGAGGAGGGTGAGGATTGAAAAATGACCTAGTATGTACTATGCTTAGTACCTAGGTGATGAAGTAATCTGTACACCAAACTCCCATGACACACAACTTACCTATATAACAAACCTGCACCTGTACCTCTGAACCTAAAATAAAAGTTAAAAAAATCACTACATCATGAAATGATACTAACTAGAAATAAGATGTTGAGCACATGGGAAATTGGCCAATAAACTATTAATATTTTAGTGTAAACTTATTGTATTAATCCATTCTCATGCTACTATGAAGAAATACCCAAGACTGGGTAATTTATAAAGAAAAGAGGTTTTATTGACTCACAGTTCCGCATTGCTCCGGATACCTCAGGAAACTTACAATTGTGGTGGAAGGCACCTCTTCACACAGCACCAGGAGAGAGAATGAGTGCCAAGCGATTGGGGAAGCCCCTTATAAAACTCAAATCTTGTGAGAACTCACTATCATGAGAACAGCATGGGGGAAACCACCCCAATGATTCAATTATCTCTATATGGTCTCGCCCTTGACATGTGGGGATTATTAGAATTCAAGGTGAGACCTGGGTGAGGACACAGGGCCAAACCATATCAGTTATGTAAACATAATTTTTAGAGAGTGTCCATTTAACTGTAAATATAAACTGTATTCTTCAGATAGGAAAATGTAAAATGTATTTGTCTTAATGATAAAGAAATGTGCTTCCTACAGCTACTAAGTAATTTATTCTTCCTTAGAGGACTTTTGTTATCTTAGAGAATACAATTCTTTTGGCCAAAGGTTTCTAACTAGCCCTCTTAGTACAATGAAATTATTTTATAAACCAAAACTAGTAGTTGCTTATAACATGTAGGCACAATAAAATGTAAATATTACCATTTATTGATTTGAATATTCCTTTTAAATGGCCTTAAAATTTTGCACCAATATATGCTCAGTGCTAAAAAATAATTATTAGATTTTTAAATTGCAATTGCAACTCTGTTCTTCCAGCTTGCTTAAAATTTCTAATTGGGTCATTATTTTAAAACTAAACAAAATATGTTAAGATATAAAAAGCCTTGGCACAGATGTCTATGATGTTAGAGTCCATTTTTTGCTAATATGCCTAAAGGTTATATTTGTGAGTGAACTGAGAGTCCCAAGTGCACTGATGACATATGTTCTTGTAATTAACAATTTACATCTGGTTTCCTGATTCTGTTTTGTACACAGTGCATTGGCAAACTGCTGTGTTTTAATTCATGACCCGTTTAGATTAAATTTAATTGCACTTATCTTTTAATTTCATTATTCTATGGTAAGTGGTATATTATTTTCACAGTTACGCTATTATTTTTTTAGAAATGTTTTATAAGCAATTACAATTTTTGTTAAAAATTTAATATTCAGAAATGGAAGGCAGTTCAATTTTGCATGCAGTAGCAATGCTATAGGCAAAGAAAGAGTGCTTTCAATGACCATTCTTTTTGAAGGTATTAGGACATTACTGGCAGATATTTTTAGGAACTGAAACAGGTCAAAGTCACCAAACTGGTCACAATATTTTTCTAATTGAATGCACATAATAAGATATATTTTTAGAGAAACCATATTTTAAGCCTACAAATGCTTTCTGAATTAAATTCTAAAGAAGATACTTAATATTATACTCTGCAGATTTCTTTTAATAGCTCATTATAAATATTTTATTATTACATTGCTGACTTTTTAAAACATGTGGGTGTCAAGAAAGTGCTGTAAAATGAAACTGACCATTGTGACATTAATACATATCCAGTGAAGCCAGTTAGTGATTTCGATTTCCTGAGCAAAATAGCTTCATTACTTGATCCCAAACAAGTATCATGTCATTTCATATTAGAAAAAAAACTTTGTTTCGTTAAAGACATGTTGTAATCATATTAATCTTGATTTATTATGCAAGCCTTTCTATAGATAAAATAAACAGTTTTTTCTTCAAAAGTGATAACTTTGGTCGTAAGACAGGTTTCTGTCAACTAGAAATATAAAACATTCAGGTTGTAAAAATAAAATATGGTAGCTGGTCTTGATATAATTTGAGGTTTGGGGTCTTTTATTTTTCTACATCCGGTACTAGATTAGTCTAAAAATATGAACTGAAATACATTTTAAAGTAGTGTTGAATGGGAGTCAGGGGAGAAGAGAGGCTGTTGTTTTGGTTTTTGTAAGTGAAGAGACTTAATTAACAATATTACTGCCATTGGCAGTTTAGCATTTTCAGCTAAGTCGTTTTGGAATAGATTGCCAGTATGCAAAAAGCTTTCACTAACAAGGGTAAATACAAAGCATTGTAAGTTTGAAATAAACTGAACACTTAAAAAAAAAACAAAAAAACAAAAAACTAGTTCTAATAACCACTTTTCCACATGTAAGGCTGGAAAACAGCAATATTAGACCAGTATGATGTTTAAGTCCAGGTTTGAGCAAAGATCTCATCCAGATGTTCAGAAAACTTTGTGAGTTCATTGTCATCATAATCTATTTTTGATGAGTTAGTGACAAGAACAAAATATTATTCTGTCCTCTTCACTTTTCCTTTTTTGCTTAAAAATTTGTCTATTCCAAGAACTATGAACTTATGTTTAGAGGCTATAGTTATTAAGTGTTGACCACTGTGATCACATTGTTGAGCAAATAGAGGGTACAGTGGTAAAAAAAATCACAAAATCTTGTCCTGCCACTGTGTGACCTGAAGAAGTTTATTCAACCTCTTTAAGCGTTACTTTACCCATCATTAAAAGTAGGACAATAATGGTATCTACTTTACTGAATTATTGTGAAGATCAAATGAGCTATGTAAAGAGTATGAATTAAAGTATAAAGTTCTTATATATTATCTCATTTAAATGTTAATCTCATTTTATTTCAGATTATTATGTATAAAGATGTAGAATGAAATTCATTCACATTATTAGGCATGCAGTGGAAAACCAGAACAGTTCTTGCTCTAAGTCTCCTCACAATTTGAATTTGATTCTTTAACTCTGAAGCTGAGTCCACAGAATAGAAAAAGTTTGTTCTGATTCAGGCTCTGTCCCTTTTTAGCTTTGTCCTGACCTTAGCTGGTAACTACCAGCTCTCTCTCCCTGTGTTAAGAAAGACTTTTTAACCTCTGTCTGTATTTTCAGTTTGGATTCTTTTTTAGTAAACTGTCTCTTTAAAGAAGGATTTGAGAAACAATGGCAGAGTTTTACACTTATGATAAAATGTAAATAAACTGTACATTTTGTTTATTTAGAGACTTAGAAGTGAACAATTAAAGTACAAGCCTAAAAAGTAACAAATAGCATGGTCAATTTCACTTGCCATGCCAATCTAGAAGACTATATCCTGTTGGGAGCCTAAAATAGGAGACAGATGGGACTCTGCGGCTCCTAAGCCTAAGGCCTCACGTGCCTCTCACAGTAAAAGGCTCCTCATCAAAATGACTGCGATTCTAATATTTAAAGATACTTTTCTTTCCATATCATATGAGTTTAAGATTAATTCAGTCAAATGAAATTTTCACCTTATGAGCTGATATTAGAATCTAACTTCCACTTCAAGTTTAAAATGATGATTGACCATGTGTGTTTATCTTCTCTCCCCATCCTCCAAATCTTTCTGAAATGGAAGGAAAGAAATTTTTTAAAATTATTAACTCACAAGGACAAAATAAATGGTAGGGGAGACTTCAGGCAACAACATTTCAACAAACTCTCAGAAAATGGAAAGGAGATGGAGCAGAAATAATGAGTTTAACAGAGTGGAAGAAGTGGCAACCTGAAAACCTACGGAGGGGTTTACTCCAGAGAAGTGAACACTTTCGCCCTGTGCCCAGAGAGGCACGGCTACTTCAGATTGAATTACTTTGGTATGAAGTCAGGATCTGAAAATGGGAAACTGACCAAAAAATTGTATACAAAATGCTTGACTGGCCAGTGTGATGATTAATTGTCATCACACTTGTCTGGCTTAAGGAATACCTAGAAATCTGTTAAAGCACGATCTTGGTGTCTGTCTCTGCGTTGTTTTCCAAGGAGATTAGCATGTGAGTCCTGAGTGGACTAGGTGGAGAAGATCCACCCTCAGTGTGGGCAGACATCATCCAATCGGTTGGGGGCCAGGAGAGAACAAACACAGAGGACAGGTGAATGTGTCTTTCAAGCTCCTGGAGCTGGAATAAACTCCTCCTCCGCTTGGATATCAGAAACCCAGGCTCCCTGGCACTTAGACTCCAGGACTTACACCAGCTGCCCCTCACCCCAGATTCTCAGATCTTTGGCCTTGGACAAAGAGTTACACCATCAGCGGCCCTGATGTTGAGACCTTCACACTTGGACTGAGCCATGACGCTGGCATCCCAATTTTCAGACAGCCTGTCTTGGGGATTTCTCAGCCTCCATAATCACATGAGCCAATTCCCCTAAGAAATCCCCTCTCATATATCTGTATCTATTTACATGTATATTCTATTGGTTCTGTCTGTCTGTGGAACTCTGACTAAGACAGCTAGGTTTCCTATCCTACCCCAGGCAAGGAAGCAGCTACCCCTCTTTCGTCCCAGCAACCAACTATCCCTACATCTCCCCTCAATCATTTATTCTCTGGAGAAGATGAATGAAGAAGTTCCAGGCTTAAGGATGCTGTGGAGAGCTGAGGAGAGGAAGGATTTCAAGTAGCAGCATCAAGTGAAAATGTGCACACTGAACTGGGGGAGCCTAGGTATCTTTGATTTTTTGATCATATTTTCCTGGGTTTTAAAAATAATAATAATAATTTATGAAAAGAACTTGATCCCAAAGCAGAATGCAAAATGACTATATAGTATAGCACTAATATGAAAACTTGTATCAAATCATCTTTGTTAATGATGAAAATTACCCTTTATTGAGTGGTTACTATGTGCTAGGCACTTTACATAGGTTTTTTAATTCTCCTAAGTAGGTATTACTATTTCTATTTTCATAGATAAGAAAACTAAAGAGAGACTGTAACTTGCCACATGTCATACAGCCAGTCAGTGATCAAACCAAGGATTTTTTGTTTTGTTTTGTTTTTTGTTTATGAGGCAGAGTCTTGTTCTGTTGCCCAGACTGGAGTGCAGTGGAATGATCACGGCTCACTGCAGCCTCGACATCCTGGGCTCAAGCCATCCTCCTGCCTTTGCCTCCCAAGTAGCCAGGACTACAGGCACGTGCCACCACACCTGGCTAATTTTTAAACTTTTCTGTAGAGCCGAGGTCTCATTTTGTTGCTCAGGCTGGTCTGGGACTCCTGGGCTGAAGCAATCCTCTCTCCTCAGCCTCCCCAAGTGATGGGATTACAGGCATGAGCCACCATACGCACCCAAGATGTTCTTAAATACTATACTTTGCTTCTCTCCTGGCCCTGATCTTGAGTCCCAATTCTAGCAGTGAGGATTTTTTGCCACGTTTAATACCCAAATTTTGATTTCTTTTCTAAATCTGTGAACAGTAGTCTTAAATTGCCCAGAAGTCTTATATTCCCCTGTACATAAATTTTGTCTTAATAACCTGGTAAAATTTGTAATCACTCCAGGGCTAGAATCTAGCTTTTTAACTCTGCAGTGTAGTTAGACTCTATCAGAGACTCCATAAGTCCCATAAAGGGGCAGGTAGAAAAAAACAACAACAACAACAGCAACAACAAATAGCTTTATTTTTATGTTTAATTTTTTTAGAGACAAGGTCTCACTGTGTCACCCAGGCTGGAGTGCAGCAGATGTAATCATAGCTCATTGCAGCCTTGATCAAGCAATCCTCCTACCTCTGCTTCCCAAGTAGGTAAGACTACAGGGGCATGTCACCACACCTGGCTAATTTTTTACAAATTGTTTTTGTAGAGATGGGCTCTCACTATATTGCCTAGACTGGTCTTAAACTCCTGGCCTCCCAAACTGTTGGCCTCCCAAAATGTTGGGATTATAGGTAAGAGCCACTGGGCCCAGTCCAGATGGCCTTTAGAATGGGATTCCGTGTTGGCAAGAATTTGATTCAGCTACTTTGAGCTCCAAAGTGGGAGCAAAATATTTCAATTTTATCACAAAATGTAACACCTAGAGACTGAATGAGACAAATGAGACTGAACTGAGGCATATGAGAAGTAGCCTGGAGTAGCCTTTCTCAGTGTTTTTTACCCTGGAGGAATTCTTGAAATAATTTTCCAGTATCAGGAAATCCTTATATAAATGTTCTTATATCTGCTAATCACAGAATATTACTGTGATCATAAGTAATGGATACAATAATCCAATAATTTTCAATCCTTTTTTGAGAAACAAATTATCTTTTTCTGTGGACACCTTATTAGCTTAGTCTTTCCGTGTGCTTCTCCCTCCCCATAAAAGACATCAACCCTAACATAAATTGGTAGAAGAGGTTAAAAAAAACTTAGTTTCCCTTTTATTTTTATTTACTACTTGATTTTTAAACCATACCCAATGTTTAGTCCAAGTTCTCCAAGAAACCAAGATTGGATTTAAACAGGCAAGGATTTTATTATGGGAAATACCTTAGAGAGAAAACCCAAGGGAGACTGGAGGCCTGGGAGAGCCATTGGACCGCGAAGCATGTAGGACCCCAAGTGAAGGGAGAAGGAAGAAATGTGAGTTGTTAGTAGCCTCGACTGCCATGAAGTCTGAGGAAGGGTTAGCAAGGCTATCAGGGAGCCAAAGTCAGCCGTCATGGGGGTCCAATGACATGCAGAAATGGCCTGCTCTAGCATTCCTCCTGCACTCAGTCATCGGCCAGAAGCAGTCCCTGGGAAGCGTGGCCTTACCACCAACCACGCGATGGAGTGCAGAGCACAGTGGCGGGCCTGAGTTCTCTGTAGGTGGAGGGCTGCAAGCTGCATTCTCATGGCTTCTGCATCTCAGAAAGCCTAAAGGTTTGTCATCAACTCCTACTCTACAAGCAGCTGAGAAGGTACGCTGTGTGCTATATGGTAGATCAAAGTTTGTTTCCCCTATTTAAAACTAAAAATGACTTTTTCCCCAAACTGTCTCAAAAAAAAAAAGTCGTTTAGCTTACATTTCTTCAAAGTAATATTTTACTTTCTTTTTCATAAGTTATTAAAAGACATATAAGGCAAATATAATAAATTTCTGTTAAATAGCAAGTTTAAGCCAAAAAGTCGTAATTTACTTTTTCTAAAGGTAGGCTTGATTGATTTAATTTGAATAAAAGTTATGTGAGAACAGCACACGCTGGGACCTGTGTGGGGAGAGGGGAGGGACAGCATCAGGAAGAACTGCTAGTGGGTGTTGGGCTAATACCTGGGTGACGGGCTGATCTGTGCAGCAAACCACCATGGCACATGTTTACCTATGTAACAAACCTGCACATCCTGCACAGGTACCCCAGAACTTAAAATAAAAGTTGATTAAAAAAAAAGGTTATGTTGATTTAGTTAATATTATTTACAACATGAAAATTAGACAATGAAATTAGTACAACTATTAAAACCATAAGCCAACAGAATATGAATAAACATATACCCTAAGACACACTTTTTAATAAAGCTTTCAAAAAATTACTTTCTTTCTGAGTAACATGATTAAGCTCAAGTATAAGACTAGCAGTTGTGATCATAATTATTATAGATGTGTTGAATTTTTATATCTCCTCTATATGCCTATGCATAAAATTTGTTATTTTTGAAACCAGAAATAAAGAACAAAGTAACTTGAAACTTGTGCTATTTTTCTGCTGTAAAAAATACAATTCTGGATCAAACTTGAGATAAACACACATGGATGACATTTCAACTAAAATGAGTTGATATTTTTCCTTGCTCATGATGATTGTTAAACAAGTCAAACTTGTTCACATACGTAACGAATTGAAAAAACTGCAGCAGAATGCTTATTGCTTTCCTGTCACTAGCAGGATACTCTTCATTCACAGAAATCCAGAAGTTGGCTAGGAGCAGATCAGTCAGCCTTATCTTGACTGCATGATCAGATGGCAGCTTACTAAGTTATTTTTCCTCTTTCAAAGTCATGTTATCAGACTGTAGAGTAGTAGTAGAAGATTCAGAGAAAAGGTCTTTCACCTTTGTGTTAAAAGAAAAAATACGGAGCCATTTTGTTCTGTGGTTCTTCAAGGTGGCTTTCTATAAAATTTAACTCTTACTAATATCTTTTGTCATTCTTAATCCCAAGTAGCAGTGGGAAAATTTTAACGTTTCCCATTGCAGTATAATTTTTCTAAGAATTCAGATTCATATAAATCAAAGAATCTTGTCACTTGAAGTCATACTACTTTCTCCAAGGTCTTATAGGTACTCATTCAACTGGTTCATGTGATGAAAAATATTTGCTAAGTAGTTCATTGCTGTAGCCACCACCTTCTTATTCAAAATACTCAGCAAAAGCTGGCCTACCTTGAAAATACTCATGCAATCCAATCCATAAAGCATACTGTTGCAAATCCTTCCTCTGCTAAGCCACAGATTTCTATATGTAGCAGATGTATGTAATCTTTGCCCACATAATAACACAATTTTTAAAACATTATGGCATGAATTGGTCTTTATTTAACAAAGTCAACCATTTTGTAGTATTATTCAGAACTTTTATCACTTCATCTACAGGGGTATGTCTCTGTGAAGAAAGTAATATGTTGTGACAACCTCAGATCCAAGACATTCAACAAACCCAGGCACAAGCAATATGAAGAAAATTATAGCAAGGCACAAATCAAATTTCCCCAAACTAATGATAAAGAGAAGATCCTAGCAACCAGAGAAGAAAGCCTTGTTACATACACAAGAACAAAGGTGAGGATGACTTCAGACTTCTCATCATAAAGAATGCATGTGAGAACTAGAACAAATTATTACAGTTCTGTCCTGGTTGAGAAATGACACATGTTTCAGAAATTCGTGCCAAGAGCAAATGATAAAGAACAAGACTCCCAGGTGTCTCATGATATTCTTCCTTTTATCATTCCTTAATTCCCTAAGTATCCTGTGACTTTCCTTGAAGCTAGGCAGAGAGCTTCCTTCAGGTCTTTATATTCCCATTGCCAATATGTGTTCCAAAAAAAAAAAAAAAAAAGAACACTACTGGGAAGTCATCACCAGGAAAAGAAAAAGACCGTTATCATTCTCCCTTTACTTTTATGCTACCTGTGGATTTTTATACCCACATTGTAAGATATCTATGGAGTGTAAAAACACTTAATAGTTCTAATAGACGTAAGTGGAAGAAGTAAAAAGTTCACATGTATGTTAGATACCCAGTTTATCCCTTACATTTTAATAGTCCTCAATGAATAAGCTAATTCAGATAATAAAATACTTCTTTATAGCTATATAAGGGAATTATAAAGTCATCCCATTTTGATTACACAAAATGTGAGAAATTACTATATTGTGTGTTTGTGTGTGTTTAACTATGTAATACTATTTACTATGTGCTAAGCATGGCTCTAAGCACTTTACATATACTAATTCGCTTAATCCTCATACCAACCCTGAAGCAGGTCTTATGATTCTCTTCATTTTATAAGCAAGGATACAGAGATGGAGGGTAAGATCATGTGACCAGTGTGTGACAGAACGAGAATTCCAACCCAGGCAGTCAGAATCCATAGTCCACGTTCTTTACCACCTCACTATTTTGCCTTTCTACAACACAGTGTTAAATAGGGACAGAACACTTTGAAAACTAAGTTTAGGATGCTAGCCAAGCAAGAGAAAAACCAAAGTGGCCCCTTGCCAATCAGATGTTGTTTCGCTGCATCTGAAGCAACAAGACTTCTAGACATCTTTTTGTGGGAGTTTTAGTACAATTCCATTTTCCCAGGCTCTGGTTTTGTAACCTTGAATAGCCAAGGGGGGAAAAATAGAGTAGCTAAAAGAATTATATAGTTGCCTTCTCGTTTGTGTTACTATAAGATGGTTTAACATATGTGAACTTTATTTTTAACAGTTCAACTTGAACAACAAAAAATAGCAAGGTTGGAATTATGTTTTCCTTAGATAACAAGTCTGTTTCATATTTTGGGAAAACTCTCGTTAGATATTTCATATCCTCTTTCTATCAACTAGTGATTTGAGCAATGTCCGCTACGGGTAAAGGATGGTGATGGAGTGAACCTTGAGCACAATTCTAGTTCCAGAGAAACTTTTCTTCCAGATTGAACTTTTGTGTGCCTAAATAAAACTAGTTCTTCCTTCTGGAAGCCAAATAATTTTCCTTGCTACCCCAGAAATAATCACAATTTTGTATTTTTTTTTTTTGAGATGGAGTCTTGCTCTGTTGCCCAGACTGGAGTGCAGTGGCACAGTCTCAGCTCACTGCAACCTCCGCCTCCCAGTTTCAAGCAATTCTCCCACCTCAACCTCTTGAGCAGCTGGGATTATCGGAGTCTGCCACCACACCGGGCTAATTTTTTACATTTTTTTTAGTATAGACAGGGTTTCACCATGTTGGCCCAGCTGGTCTCAAACTCCTGACCTCAGGTGATCCGCCCGCCTCAGCCTCCCAGAGTGCTGGGATTACAGGCGTGAGCCACCACACTGGGCCCAATTTTGTATTCTTTTACATATATATGGATGCTCTATCCATCAAAATAGTATTTTCTTTATTGTGAGCATATGATTGGGATTCCATTATGAGTGACATAGTATTAATCTCATATTTCCAACTCCTAAAACTATGCCTGGAACACAAGGGATACTTAATAGTTGCTGAATTAATAAGTAACAGGAGAGTGGCAAAGGGAAGGGAGAAATTGGCCATTGTGTCTTGTTTAAAATACACAAACAAGTAAAATTTATTTGTATACCTTTATCATTCGTATAAATATACAAATTTGGTGAATAATAAAAGCTTTTTAATGCTCTAACACTATGCGTTAAGTAACATTTTATTTCAGTCAATATTATTCTATCTACTCTTTTACATTAAAGAAATGCTATTTCTGCAAAGACATGGAATCAACCTAAACGCCTATCAGTAACAGACTGGATAAAGAAAACGTGGTACATATACACCATGGAATACTACGCAGCCATAAAAATGAACAAGATTATGTCTTTTGTGGGAACATAAATGGAAGCCATTATCCTTAGCAAATTAATGCAGAGACAGAAAAACAAATACCATATGTTCTCACTTATAAGTGGAAACTGGCCAGACATGATGGCTCACGCTTGTAATCCCACCACTTTGGGAAGCCAACGTGAGTGGATTACTTCAGCTCAAGAGTTTGAGACCAACTTAGGCAACATGGTGAAACCCTGTCTCTACAAAAAATACACAGATTAGCCAGGCATGCTGGCACATGCGTGTAGTCCCAGCTACTTGGGAGGCTGATGTGGGAGGATTGCTTGAGCCTGGGAGGTCAAGGCTGTAGTGAGTTGAGATTGCAAAACTGCACTCCAGCCTGGACAACAGAATGAGACCCTGTCTCAAAAAATAAAAATAAAATAAATAAGTAGAAGCTAAATAATAAGAACTCATGGACACAAAGAAGGGAATAAGAGACACTGAGGCCTACTTGAGGATGGAAGGTGAGAGGAGGGAGAGAAGCAGAAAAAATAACTATTGGGTACTGGGCTCATTACCTGGATGATGAAATAATCTGTACAACAAACCCCCATGACATGACTTTACCTATATAACAAACCTGCACATGTACCCTGAACCTAAAATAAAAGTTTTTTAAAAAAGGAAATGCTATTTCCTTCTAAAATTTCAGGGTCAATATAAACTAAGATGTCGAAGTGAGAACTCAATCCTTAGTGTTCATTGATTTTCACTGACTGACAATATATTAGCCATAATAGATCCAAGCTAGATACATTAAAAACGGCCCTTAAAAAAACCTTAGGCTGTGCTTGGATAAATAGTAACTACAAATGGGAGAAGTGAGTGTGAAAGTGGAAGATGTCAGAATGAGAGAAAATACGACGTTTTACTTCAGAATATTTTCTAGAGCCAACTTTGACCAATACTTGCCCAAATCATCCACTGTTTGCCACCGAGCATCTTTCTCCCTCCAGAAACATAATGGTTTCAAAGTTTATTTGAAAACCACCCTCTCCCTTTCTCAGCCATGCTGTTTAGAAGGGACTGCCCCCAACCAAAGCGTGAGGGCTGTGGGCCCTAACTGAGTTAAGCCGGGCAGTCTGACCTATCCCTCTGACCATAGCTCAGGCTTAATACACACATAAGTAATCAGAGTCCATCAGGCAAGAGGAGACACTTGCTGGAGGTGGTTTTGATGGTATGAGATCACAGAGTCTTGGAGCTTTTCAATAGCTGCCTGCGGTAAAAGGAGCCAGCCTGGGGATAAAGTTGACTTAGAAGGAATGCTGACCTCACAGATGGCCCCCAGGAATATGATTAGAGTCCTAAATCAAGCCACACCTAACACCAAACTTTCCTCTGGGGTATTGAGTCTAGTGCTAAATAAAGGTTCTCATTCCTTTCAGGCCACTGTGAGTTGGATTATGACATTTGCATTATAAAGAGTCATAATGAATCCAACCCTCCAAGTCAGGCTACTTTTCAAGAAGAAGCATGATGTGGAGAAAATGTGATGGTCATTCTAAAGAACAGTAATGGTCAGGCATGGTGGTTCATGCCTGTAATCCCAGTGCTTTGGGAGGCCAAGGCAGGAGGATCGCTTGAGACCAGGAGTTTGAGACCAGCCTGGGAAACATAGTAAGACTTCATCTCTACCAAAAAAAACCCCTTTTTTTAAAAATAGCTAGGCATGGTGGTGTGCGCCTGTAATCTCAGCTACTTGGGAGGCTAAGGCAAGAGGATCGCTTGAGCCCAGGAGTTCGAAGTTGCAGTGAGCTATGATGGTGCTGTCATGTCATCTACATAATGATATTTTAATCAGTGATGGAACACATATAGGGCAGTGGTTTCATAAGATTATAATGGAGCTGAAAAAGTCATATCACATAGTGACACTGTAGCCATGTAACATTGTTATGGTACAATGCATTACTAATGTGTTTGTGGTGATATTGGTATAAACAAACCTACTCTGCTGATAGTCATATAAAAGTATAGCACATACAACTACGCATAATACATAATACTGAATAATAAACAACCATGTTACTGGTTTATCTATTTATTATACTATAATTTTTGTTATTTTAGAGTGTACTCATTCTTTTTTTTAAAATGTTAACGGTAAAACAGCCCTAGGCGGGTCCTTCAGGAGACATTCCGGAAAAAAGGCATTGCTGTCCTAGGAGATGACAGCTCTATGTGTGTTATTACCCATAAAGACCTTCCAGGAGGACAAGTGGAAAATTGTAATATTGATGATCCTGACCCTGTGTAAGCCTAGGTTCATGTGTGTGTTTGTGTCTTTGTTTTTAACAAAAGTTTAAAAAGTAAATCAATAATTTTGAAAATAGAAAAAAAGCTTATAGAAGAAGGATATAAAGCAATAAAATAATTCTGTATAACTGTACAGTGTGCTTATGTTTTAAGCTAAGTGTTATTACAAAGGAGTCAGTGTTTTAAGTTAAAAATTTATAAAGTAAAAAAGTTACAGTAAGCTAAGCTGAATTTATTCTTAGAGAAAAAGAATAAATTTTTAAAATAAATTTAGTGTAGCCTAAGTGCGCAGTGTTTATGAACTGTACAGTAGTGTACAGTAATGTCCTAGGCCTTCCCATTCACTCACCACTCACTTATTAACTCACCCAGCAACTTCCAGTCCTGCAAGCTCCACTCATGGTAAGTGTCCTATACAGGTGTACCATTTTTAAAAATATTTTGTACTGTATTTTTACTGTACTTTTTCTATGTTTAGATACACAAATACTGACTCTTGTATTACAACAGTAACAAGCTGTGCAGGTTTGTAACCTAGGAGCCATAGGCTACACCACATAGCCTAGGTGTGTAGTAGGCTATACCATCTAGGTTTGTGTATGATGTTCACACAATGACAAAATTACTAATGACACATTTCTCAGAACATATTCCCATCATTAAGTGATGCATTGAGGCAGGAGATTAGGGTCTGGAGGCAGGGAACCTAAGGCCGATTCACACTGACTTCCTAGAACTAAATCAAGAGGAAAACCCCAACTTTCCATGCCCAAGTAAAGAAAGGATCAGAGACTACTCCCTTTCCACCCCCACCTTTTCTGTGTGGCAGATGAAAAACTGAAAGTACCTCTGATTGGTCCCGTCCCACAACCAATCACGTTGGTTATGGGCCAAGTCTTCTTTTGCATAGGAGTATAACTTTGTAACTTCACTTCAGCCTCTGATTGGTCACTTTCTGCAACTAATCAGACTGATCGTGGGCCACTACTTCATTTACATATGGAGTACACCAAGTAACCAATGGGAAACCTCTAGAGGGTAGTTAATCCCCAGAAAATTCTGTAACCAGGCCCTTGAGCCACTTGCTGAGGCCCACTCCCACCCTGTGGAGTGTGCTTTCATTTTCAGTAAGTCTCTGCTTTTGTTGTTTCATTCTTTCCTTGCTTTGTTTGCACGTTTTGTCCAATTCTTTGTTCAAAATGCCAAGAACCTGAACACAATAGCTAGAGTTGAGAAATACTGTTTTTAATTATGTAATGATGCTGTTATTTTTCCAATTTGAAAAATGCATTGACTTGTTTTTTTGAGAAGAACGATAATGGGCAGAGTTGTTTGTGCAAAAATTGCATTGTACTTTTTCAAAATTACCTGACATTGAAATACATTCAAAGGGCAGAGTTGTTTGTGCAAAAATTGCATTGTACTTTTTCAAAATTACCTGACATTGAAATACATTCAAAGTAATTGGATAGAATAAATGCTTAACCTTTTGCACTACAAAGTCAAGAAGATGAATTATGTGTATATGGATCTATGAACTCTAATAGTGTGTTTTATCCCTCTTCCCCTTGCCCTAGGCACAGCTCTCTGAGAGGCTTAAACTATGTTAAAAATAGAAACGTAAAAAAAATAGAAAAGTAATTCAAACTGACAACTGAATGCCCTATTTTCTAGTTTTTACTTTTCAATAAGAGGTAGGGGTGTTTCAGGTTTTGTAGACTAGAGCTTGTCAATTTTGGTTAAGTTCAAATCCAGTTTTTCTAGTTGAAAAGTGAAATTAGAGAGCATTAGGTTAGTGTTAGATTTTTTAAACGAAATTTGTTATTTACAGTGGAAAAAATTAAATCTTAATATAATGCTAATTTTCAAGGTGACTGATTTAGGATGTGCTTCACATGTTCACTGTTTCTTTCCCCACCATTTTATTTTTCTCCATTGCCATAGTTAAAATCCAGCACAAGGAGAAGGGGATCATTCAATGTAGACAATGGGTTTCTCCTCTCTCCTTTTCCCTTTCAATTCCCTTTTTTTCTTGTTCCTATTCTATTTTCCTCTTTCCCTCATCTTCCCACTCTCCCTCCCTTTCCTGTATGTCTCCTTTTCCTTTAGTCAAAGAGAGGGAAGCAGAATTGGTATCTGGAAGTAGTAAAATGTAATGATGGAAGTAGGGATTTCATTATCACCATCACTAAGTTTTGTCACCACTGAAAGCTACTAGAAATACTCTGCACTTGCCATTCTTATTTTTCATCTGTTATCTCCTATTTAATATTTTTAAACTGTAAAAGGTTATGGTCATACAGAACAGCACATAACACATATATGCAGTTTATTCACTGCCATTAACTCTTCAACTGACTAGCCTTTGGATACTACACCCTTCCCTCTGATGATCTGGCTCTGACAAGGGTCACAGTAACTTAATTGTAATTACTATGTTGATCACTACATTTTATTTTTCCGAGTCCCATTTTGTTCCTTTTCAAATCTGCTTTATCTTTTTAAGTCTCTCCTATTCTTTGCTCATATTTTAAAGTCTCCATTTAAAATAAATTTTGTGACTAGGCGCAGTGGCTCATGCCTGTAATCCAAGCACTTTGGGAGGCCGAGGTGGGTGGATCACCTGAGGTCAGGAGTTCGAGACCAGCCTGGCCAACCTGGCGAAACCCTGTCTCTACTAAAAATACAAAAATTAGCCAGCAGTGGTGGCGCACACCTGTAATCCCAGCTACTCAGGAGGCTGACACAGGAGAATCACCCGAACCCAGAAGGCAGAGACTGCAGTGAGCCAAGAGTGCACCAGTGCACTCCAACCTGGGCAACAGAGCAAGACTCTGTCTCAAAAAAATAAAATAAATTAAATTATACTAGTTTTGACACTTTTTATATTCTACACCTAAACTTTTGCTACTTTTACATTCACTACACAATAAATCCAGGAACTGCAGTCTAAGCAGATCTGATTCTGCTTTCCGCTGTTCTTGCTGGTGCTTACTCACAGTGCTTTGTGAGCTCTTGTTCTCTGGAGGTTTATCCATGGAAATTCTTTGAGGCCCATATAAAAGTTGTGTTCCTTCAGAGATGATTTGGGTTTACTCCTACCAATCTCCTGCAAGCACTACCATCTTAAATTAAATGCTCAGCTTGACGGTTTGGGAACAACACCTAGAGTTAAGTTCACAGTGCAAATCTACCTGCAGTCAGGCTCCCATTTTCAAATTCTCAGGCAAGATGTTTTTATTCCTCCCACCAAAAGCCAAGCTTAAGACAAGAACATTGTCTTGCTGCCTCTCCTGTACTATAAGTTTATTTTTAATTCTCTTTCACTGTGTAGTCTTTTGTGGTCTCAACCTTCTAGGAGACTTCCTCCTGGATTTCCATCTTGAACAGGCTCTAAATTATAGTTCCCCAGTAACTCCCACAGCCATCAAAACAGAATCTGAAAATTACCAGGATTGGGCAGATAACTTCCAGTCAAAAGCCAGCTTGGGTATTCACTTACCTCCTAGTCTACCCACTTTTTTTTTGGTTGTTTTATATTCCAAAAAAAGTAAACTTTTACTGAAAAAAAAGCACAAAGCAGTGCAAATATTCTGAGTATAGGTGAAAGCTTAATGAATTTTTCACAACTGAATACTCCTACATAACCGCCACCTAAATCAAGAGAAGGAACATTAGCAATCCTTCCTTCAATATCCTTTGCAGCCACTAACTCTATCAAGAATAATTATACTCTGACTTCTAACAGAGGTAAGTTATATGTGTACGTGTGTGTGTTTGTATTTTATATAAAATGGCAATGACTTTCACTTCCACTTGTTTTAATCTGTGCAGATTCTATACTCTTTTGTCAGCTCAGTGATGCATTTAAAATGATAGTGTTTTCTCTTTTTTAAAATTTAATTTACAGGGGCCATGCTAGTCTTCTCTGTATTGTTACAATTTTAGTATATGTGCTGCCAAAGTGAGCACTTTTTAAATATTTTATCTAGCATTTTTAGTTGTTTTCAGCACAAGGGTCATTCAAGGAATCTAATCTTCTGTACGGGTGGTCAATGACTTTCTTGTTGTTAAATCCAATCGACTTTTCTTAGTCCTCCTTTTACTTGTTCTCTGTGTATCCCTTCTTTTTCCTGAAATGCACTCTTCCCTGGCTTCCATGAGCCCACACTCCTAGACAGTCTCTTATTGCATTGATTTTATTAAGCAATTATTTACTATAGTTACTTGAATAAATGATGCTTTCCTACTCCTTTATTGTAAATTCTTTGATAATAGAACTTTTATCTTAATCTTGTATATAGTGCTTAATATTGTGCTAATTCGTTCAATCAACCAATATTTATTGAACATTTTCTATCTGCCAGGACTGTTCAGGGACTGTGTAACAAAATTGCCAAGGCATTTAAAGTCCCTGCTGTCCTGGACCTTATATTTGTTAGGGTACATTGTAGGTATTCAAAAAAGTGCTAAAATGAATGATAAAATGAAGAGTAGCAAGAGCAAAGAAAAGAGGGAAACTGTCAGCCACAAGAGGGTAAGGTTATGTTTAGAAGAACGGCAATAAAAATGGTCTCAAGAGAAAGTGTTAAAATTATCTGCCTAAGGTGAGTATTCTAGAACCAAATCTAGGTTTAGAGTGTCAGATAGTGCCCACGATGAGAATAAGCTGGCTTAACTGGAGTAGGGAAATTTAGAAATAGGAAGCTAAACAATCTCCAACTGCTTTTGAATACCTTGCTTTTTATTACAGCTCTGCTATATGTACATACCTCATTTAAGGGCTTTGACAAATAAGTGAAGATGAAGACAATGATTGTAAGAAGTACATTTCATCATTCTCCTTCTCCAAGCTTCTCCATCAAAGGACAGAGACCTTTCTCTCTCTCTGCATTTCAAATCCCTCTTTTATTACTTCTTCGAACATTTACACTTCTGCTTTTCACTTATGTGTGTCTTCTCATTGTTAATTTCTATCTCTGGGTTCTCTGAGGCTATCTTTCTTTCTTCTCTGTGTTTTTCTATTTATATTCCCTTCACTTTTTTCCTTCCCATCACTCCTATGCGTTTATTTGTCTTGGTAAACACTTTAATTGTAGGTACTGAAAGTTCAATTCTTGACATTTTAACTTCTTACATTCTTCTTCAGTGATCATAGCCAGTTTCATGATTTAAACTAGCAACTCTATGTGGCTGAATTCCAAATCTGACTTTCTAGCTCCAACCTTTCTTTCTCTTTTGTCAATCTAGTCAACTACCTCATCAAGAGTTTATGAATGCCTGCTGTATTAGTTGAATTTCAATGTTCTATGCAACATCATAAAAGTTCACAGCATATGAACATTCTTACCAACATTTGCTAGGTAGATGGCTCTTGACTTTGTGCAATGTATCTTGCTGACAAAGGCTAGCATTTTCATAATCTGCATTCCTGTCCCCCACAAGTCACCACACAGAATTTGAAAAATAAACATCAGCGGTCTTAAAAAGTGCTTTGCTTAAATAAAAATTCTTAAGAATTTAAGCCTTTACCTACTTTGTGTTTGTTTTGGTCTGTGATGCTTTGGCTTTCATTAAAAAACCCTAAAGGAATCGTATGATTCTGTTGACATGTATAGTGTGCATTGCAAAGCAGAATTTATTAAAGTGAAAAAGTGTAAGCTTTTGGTAAATGAGCTCTATTTTAAGATTAGCACTCTAAATCTGGTATTTATTCATTGTAAATATGAAATTACAGATAAATAATAAGAGAAGATTGACTCTATGTCCTAAAAATGCTAAAATGTTGAAATAAACTTTCCTGACTAGTAGATATATGGACTAAACCACTCTATAACTCAGGTTTCAACAACCTGGTTATTCCTTAAAATGTTGTGAAGATAAAATGGAAACCTGTCAACTAAAACTTCATAGACACTTTCAAAACTGTTTGCAGTAACCTTCAGAAGCAGGACAATCAAACAAGTTTCTGGTAAATAAGTAAGTTTATTAAATTTGGCAATTGGTCATTTGACTAGTTGATTCTTGACAAACTGACCTGTGTTAAAAGATAAGCTTAGGGCCATTACAATTTTAAAGAGTCTATTTGAGCAGACAGCAATTCAAGAATCAGGTAGCACCAAATCACAAGCAGCTTGGGCTCCACCAAGGAGACATGAAGAAAGAACTTTTATAAGGGGTTCATGAAAGCAAGACAAATAAAACTATTTTACTGTTTTAGGTGGAGAGTCTCTAGTTAGAGGATAGTTGAAGGTTTTTGATTAGTACAGCTCCTAATTAGAGCTTTGTTGGCAGTCTCTGATTGGTTGAGTTACTCTGAGTTGAGTTTCAGTTTGCTTTTGTAGGAACCCAGAATGCAGCCTAATGGCCTCCTAAGATTTTTTAACATCTATAAAAACAGGGAGATAGAAGTAGGCCATCCTGTTTAGCTTCCCTAAGCCATCTTGGATCACAGAATTAGATGAGGTTCGGAAAGCTGCTGGAGAGGATTTGCCATGGCCAAGGGATGCAATGGATAGCTCTGTGTCAAGGGCTGTAGTCTAGCTGGGGCCAAATGGGAGTCAAACCCAAACATGTAATGGGCTTATGGCACCAATGAGAGGCAAGATGAGGCAGTCTCAGCTAAGCAGTCACTAACAGCCAGTGACTAAGGCAGTGAAAAGTCAACCCACTACTGACACCAGGTTCAGTCTTTAAGGGTAAAGGTCAGTGGGGCAAGTATACAACCAGAAAGAGCACAGACATTTTTCCAAAGACCAGAGATAACAGAGGGGAGTTCAAGGACAGCACCTGAGCCTGAGGATTTCACCTTCATGGCAATGCTGAGAGGTTGATGAAACTGAACACCCCTTTTCCATAAACCCACATGCTGCCTTGAGAAGAAAACTAGGGGAATGGATGAGCCACTTGAGAGACAAAATATTTTTACCAGAGAGGCACTAAACAGAACCTACAAGTACCATTTAAATTATCGGAGTGAATGATGACTTAAGAGAGATTAGATATTTACATTTCTTCCCTCAGTTACAAATTGGAACTTTGGGTATTAGGAAGCCAGATTAATCACAAATGAAACAAAGAAATTATATTTCTTATTATCTATTCAAATTGTAGTATGAGGTAAAATTTGTGATCTTGCTGTTTTTATTGTTCAAATACTCTATATCATTTATTTTTTATCTTCTTGATCTGTCAAAAACAGAATGTTAAATAATTCCATTACATTTATGTTTCTATCGATTTATCCTGTATGACTAATAATTTTTGCTTTATCCCTTTATTACTTTATTTATAAAACACAGCTTCATTATTATCACCATCATTATGCCCATCATTTATATAATCATTTTTGTCAAACTTGCTTTTTACTTAAAATCTTACTTTGTTAGTATATTGCCACTCCTAACTTTCAGTTTATTTGTTCTTTCTTTACCTTAAAATGTGTGACCTTTTGCTTAAGTTATGTCTCCTGTAAACAGCATATGGTGTTTTGTTTGTTTGTTTTTTAGATCAAGTCTCGCTCTGTTACCCAGGCTGGGGTGCAATGGCATGATCTCAGCTCACTGAAACCTCTGCCTCCTAGGTTCAGGAGATTCTCCTAGCTGGGATTACAGGCATGCATCACCATGCCCAGCTGATTTTTGTATTTTTACTTGAGATGGGGTTTCACCATGTTGGCCAGGCTGGTCTTGAACTCCTGACCCCAAGTGATCTGCCCCCATTGGCCTCCCAAAGTGCTGGGATTACAGGTGTGAGCCACCACACCCAGCCTGTTTTGGTTTATACTAGAACAAAGTATTAGACATTTTTCATTCTCCTTATGTTCATTAAAAACATTACCATGCTTTTATTTTCCCAGTCCATTCTGGGTCTTTGTTAACATAATCTGGTATTTCTATACTCAGACAATATTGCTAAAACATCATCATGGCTTATATTTTAAGGGCTTTTCCTTTCCAAGTTATTTTTATTATTTCATATTTTTATAGTTTACATTTATTTTTATATTTTATATCTTTTGTAACTGTACTTACAATTAGATATCTATATTTAAATGGTTTTAAAACTAACTGTCAACTTTTTTACAAGGCTAACAGTTTCTTGTGTTTTCAATTTTTAGTCTGCTAAAGTTTATATATTATTTTTTAATTTGAGGTAGGTTACATGGGTGGTATGACAAATTGCTGAACTCTGAAGTCTTGCATAAGACAGAATAATTTTCTGTTGCCTTTACACAAGAATAACAACCTGGGTGGGTATAAAATCATTTGCTTACAACTCTTCTCCCTTAAAATCTATGGAGAGTCATCAATCTCTTCTATCACTTGAGCTACAAAGCAACCTGAAGACAAACAGATTGTGTGTGTGTGTGTGTGTGTGTGTGTGTGTGTGTGTGTGTAACTTTTTCTGACTGGATGCTTTGTGAGCTGTCTTGATAGCTTAAAACGAACAATCTCTCTCCATTGATATTTTCTGCTATTCAGTAATTAGTATTCCTAGTACCTATTCCTATTTTCAGTTCAAGCATATAATGGAATTTAATTTTGATTATTGCAAATTTTGAGTTTGGGTTGTTTACTTTCTGTCACCTCATCATTTTTATTCCGTGACCTTGTTACTGGTGCCCTGGGTTCTTGAGATCTCCCATGACAGAAATCAAGAGAGATCACCAACATAGAAACAAAAGAGTTTTATTCACCTTGTGCACAAGGGAGTCAGCACTAAAAGGAAAAGGGAATGGGCTAATCCCTGAGGGTAGCCTGTGGGTATGGTTTTTTTTTTTTTTTTTTTTTTTTTTTGAGACGGAGTCTCACTCTGGCGCCCAGGCTGGAGTGCAGCGGCACAATCTCCGCTCACTGCAAGCTCCACCTCCCGGGTTCACGTCATTCTCCTGCCTCAGCCTCCCGAGAAGCTGGGACTACAGGCGCCCGCCACCGCGTCCAGCAAATTTTTTGTATTTTTAGTAGAGACAGGGTTTCACCGTGTTCGCCAGGATGGTCTCAATCTTCTGACCTCGTGATCCGCCCCCCTCGGCCTCCCAAAATGCTGGGATTACAGGCGTGGGCCACCGCACCCGGCCCGTGGGTATGTTTTATAGGGCATTTCTACAGGGAAGGATTACATTAGGGCATGTATAGGAGTTTTTCTAGCATTTGTGCAGTGGCTCAACACGCTTCTTCATACATTGTATGCAGCATCAGCTTATAAATTTCTACCCCAGACAAGATTTTTAGCATTAAAAGGAAGAAGGGGTTGGAGTCTGTCTCCAGAGCCCTGAGGAAGTCCTTAACCCCCTGAAGTAAGAACTCGCATTTGATAACTTCTTGGATCTTTTGTTACTGCTCGGCTGAGCCTTAGGTAAGCTAGAGCTTGAGTAAGGGGCTTTTGCTCTTTTCCTCCAGTTCATATTCAAACAGGAAACCAACCAACCTGCTTTTCTCAACCTTATCTTCTGCATTCTGGGAAATTGTTTCGAACTTATCATAAAAATTACTAACTGAATATTTTACAATGTTAATCTTGCTCTTTACCATCTCCAGTGAAGGCCTTAATTCTGATACTCTATTTTTGCTTTCCTAGAAAGTTGCTCATTTTGGTTAACTCACCATCTCAGTCTGCTGAATGTGTATCTTCAGCATTGCTTCATAGAGCCCATGTATTTTTGCATCTTAATGAAGAAAAGTGCATATGTTCTATAGGTTGTTTCTGTTTTGCAAAGAAAATCCACTGCATGCTCTTAACTCTGAACTTTCATAATAATTTTCATAGGCTGTATCCTTTCTCCTTTCCCACAACACAGAGCTATTAGGGTATGTTATTCATTTGTTGGTTGAAGGGTATATAGAATGTCATCCATCTCACTTATCCACTTGGGTGTCCCAAGATTTTCTTTCTTATCTAGACCTCATTTGGAGGTGATTGTGAATGTCCTAAGCCAGTGTGTAGTGTGGCTATGCTGGACTGAAGCGGGGTCTCTTATGTCTGTAATTGTTGGATGGGAATTTATTTTAAAAAATCTGAAGAATCCTGCAATACAATGTTGAAAATGATGGTACCCTGCAAATATATTGCTCCCAGTGTTGTAAGAAGGCTGTATACCCATATCGACTCCCCTTTACTCCCTATAGTCCTTTAACATTGAGACTTGTATTCCCTGAATGTGGGATGTGAAATAGCGGAAAGCAGAGTTGGCTACCTAATTTGCAGGGCCCAATGCAAAATGAAAATATGGGGTCCCTTAAAATAAAGGTGTTGTTAACGGTACTAAGATATAAGCATTTCCTTTTCTTCTGCAGTCTCTCTTTGGACCTATCATGCCGGGTTTTTGAATTTGCTATTTAATGTCACACACCTTTGGGCACAGGTACACTTGCTGGACAAGTGCAGACCCTCACAGGTACCTGTGCCCACCCTGCAGTCCACTGCCACACTAATGCACTTTGTCCTGGCTTTGGGTGGGAAAGCCAATCTCTCCTTCCCATGTCTCTGCCTTCCCAACCCAGAGCAATGGGTGACTACCAAGAGATTACAACCTGGCAGAGCTGCTCAGTACCTGGCTTGGGGTGAGTGAGCAGCTCACCCCAGCCAATCCCCACCTAATGCACCACAGCACTATCAGCCTGGGGCAAAATAACTTCTGCCATGCCTTACCCAATATGCCCTTGGGCAGCATGCCCAATCTCAACCTCTGTGAATTTGTGCTCAGGCCTCTGTCAGGGGAGGAAGCTGGCAGTGGTCACCAGGCAGAAGTGGGGAGAAAGAAGCTAGGTGGCGCTTTGGGAGGCCGAGGGGGGCAGATCACGAGGTCAGAAGATCGAGACTATCCTGGCTAACACAGTGAAACCCCGTTTACTAAAAATACAAAAAATTAGCCAGGTGTGGTTGCACGTGCCTGTAGTCCCAGCTACTCGTGAGGCTGAGGCAGGAGAATCGCCTGAACCTGGGAGGCGGAGGTTGCAGTGAGCCAAGATTGTGTCACTGCACTCCAGCCTGGGCGACAGAGCGAGACTCCATCTTAAAAAAAAAATGGTGGGTGGGATCTGTAGTGACAAAGGTCGCAGAGCTGGCAGCTGAGAGCCTGTCCCAAGAGGCAAGAGAAGGGACCACGTACACCTAGGCCTCAAGCCCCAGTGTGTGTTCCATTGCCCCATCAGACTTCACTTTCTATCCTCTTTTAAATGGTTTTCAAATCTACTTAAAGAGCTGTCCAGACCTTTTGTGTTTTTCTGTGCCTGCAAGGATATTTTACTAAGTTAACATAAGGCACACAGGTAATTCTTTGCCTGATGATATTTTCACTCACAATGTTACTTAGACCATAAGAAAGGTAAAGACTCCTTCCCTTCCTTTTAACAACTCCGTACTGGTGTATCCAGCACCATGAAGCTCTGAGGCCTTCTCTATTCACTGAAACAGGAGAGCAGACAGGTACAGTATAAGGAAGTGGAGAACAAGTTTGTTTGTTTTTTTAATAGCTGGCTCCAGAATTCTTTTAAGATGACTGTTGGTCAAGGAAAAAAATATATTTTCTAAGCTGCCTGGGGTAGAGGGTGAAATACAAAGGTTATTTGCACAAGCGCTAAAAGTTGCTTGCTTGCTGAATTGAAGTGCATGAAACAACGAGGAATTTGTCTTGCTGAAAGCGGGAGTGAAAATGTATAATGGAGAGGGATTCTCCCTGAGATGACAGAAGGCTCTACACTCTGGGTGATCTTTCTATCTCTGGGAGATCCAAATTTACAGAATGTGGGATAATTTTTTTTTTTTTTCTGGGATGAAAATACAGAATCTTAAAAATAAAAGCCAACGCACTTCCCATTCCCAGTAATTCTTGCCCTATAGCTTCACTGCTTCAGGGAAAGCATAATGCTGAGAACAAAGAAGTCTTTGCTTAGCTTTGACTTTCAAAGTAGACAAAAGGGAAAAAAAAGAGTGCAGCAGAAACAATAATCTGGAAAGCAAGGTTCTCACTTGCAAGAGCCAGGCTAGTTCGCAAAGGAAAGGAAAAAAAAAATTGTGATTCTAAGAAGCTAAGAAACTACTAAGGATTGAAGGGGTTCAGGTCATGCCACCCAAAAACATGCCACTTCAGCATAAGGATTATTTCAGCTGAAGGCAACTGAGAATCAACAGATGCAGGAAGTGTTCTCTGCTCTCCTCTCATTTGCCTAAATGTAGGGAACACATTTTCCTTGTGAAGGCATTGTCCTTTCACCGAACTCAGGTCTGGCTATTCACAGTTTGAAAAGCCAGATACATGAGAGGCGAGGCGTGGTGAAAGGAAAGCAGTTTTAATAAAATGCTATCAGTTGAGGACATGCCCGGACTCAAGTCTCAAAATGATATTTCAAATGGTAAGGCTGACTGAAGGGGTTTCTAAACAGGAAATCTGGTATGGGAAACATGCAGGAACGGTGCGGAGTGCAGGTTTGCATGTCTTGCTCCGATGGCTATCTTGAGTTACTGTCCACCCAGAGTACTAGCTGGTCCCATCTCGACTGCGACCAGGTTGTAGATTAACCACCTTGAAGTAATGTGCAGCTGGGTCTCCAGGCCTGGGCTGTTTCAAGATTAGCCCCTGGAATTTCTAAGCAAGCATACAATTAGATAAGCATGTATATGTTGGTCACAGGGTCATGGTATAAGGGAGTGTCCAGGGGGAAAGAGAAAGAAAAAGGGAAAAAACCATTTAAATACATGTTAAGGCTACTGGGAAGGGCTTTAAAATACATTTTAAAGCTGAGACTCTTGGTTACAACTCCCCACTGTTAAGTTCCATTCCATTTCTAAGGAAAGGGGGTGACGTGCTCCATCTAGCTACTTCCTGCTGAAACGGGGTGCAGTTAAGGGGCAGTGGAATGGAACCTCACCATTTGGAGTGGAAAATATTTGTGAGTCCGTGGGCTTAAGAAAGAGATGTGCTACAGCATCATGGTGAGTGTGTAACTGCAATAGAATCTATAGCGGCAGAATAAACCTAGCTCTATATCATGGCTAAAATTATGAGCAACTTTTTTTCACCAGGAGGGGCCTGATCCAAACTACGAGGACAGCCATTGACTTAGGACATTGTGGGACAAGACATAGCATTAATTTGCTTGTGCATGTTTTATAGGGCTGAGGATTTGTTTCCAGAATTATCTAGGATGTTCACATACCACTGAGTCTTATAGTGCACATTCCCCACTATCAATTGTGCTTGGAGGTCCTATGGGAATATGACAACAGGTTGGCTAAACTTACATATTCAACAGGTTGCAGGAGGGGCTACGAATATTCATGAAGGTGGTCCTGATACATGTGAATTGAACAAATATGCACGTAACATATGACCCATGTCATTTTGGGGTGGACACCTAATATTTAAATATATTACAATTAGGCCCTATACATTAAAAGGTATTTTCAGGACAGAAAGGCACCCAAGTGTGCAATTTCTGTAAACCAGCTAGAACTAGTCCATAGTCGGTGGTCTTCTATCAGGTGAAAATTATTAAAGTCAGTCTTGTGTTAATTAAATCTGTAGTTACGGCTGATGGAACAGGGGCTAGGGGCCAGTGAGCTTGAGGCCAGTGCTTGTCTGACTGTTAAGAGAAAAAGAAAACCCTTGTAGTGGCTAGAACACAGCTTACTTTTTTTTTTTTTTTTTTTTTTGAGATGGAGTCTCGCTCTGTCGCCCAGGCTGGAGTGCAGTGGCGCAATCTGGGCTCACTGCAAGCTCCGCCTTCTGGGTTCACGCCATTCTCCTGCCTCAACCTCCCAAGTAGCTGGGACTACAGGTGCCCGCCACCACGCCCAGCTAATTTTTTGTAATTTTTTTAATAGAGATGGGGTTTCACTGTGTTAGCCACGATGATCTCAATCTCCTGACCTTGTGATCCGCCCACCTTGGCCTCCCGAAGTGCTGGGATTACAGGCGTGAGCCACCGCGCCCATCCAGCTTACTCTTTAAGTGTAGGCGTGTGTCACTTAACCCTTGCCTGCATGGTCTTAGGTCCTGTTTATAATTTGTTATTTTGTTGTTACAAAAGTCGGTTTTGTCAGTCTTACAATGTCTATTTTAATGTTAGTGGTGGTCACTTGGGCCTAAATTCCTAAATTTCACAGGGGGTGGGCACAATGAGGTGTGTCCAATGCCCACTTCCTGCCATATCCTGAACTAGATTTTCAGGGTTTTGGGGATCCCCTTTGGCCAAGAGCGAGTCCATTCAGTCTGTTGGGAGGCTTAGGATTTTATTTTTTTAGTTCATATTCCTTTTATGGTCAACATATGCCAGAGGCACTATTGAGATAAACAAGTCAATTTTGTAACCCGGTTTTTTGGCTTTTGGTTTTGGTCTCTTATGCTGCTCAATTAAAGGAATTTTCTGAGTGCCTGCCCATCTCCATTCCCATTTGGCCTAAAACATTTAATTGGCTGTAAGTCTTCTGACTCTAAAGCCCTTTGCCATAGGGGTCCCACTGAGGAACAAGATGGACCCAGGGCAGCCAGTCACACCACCCCTGGCATCGATATGGGACAAAAGAAAAGCTTGGCCATCGATAATGCCTCTGGGGTTTAGGGAGCTTCTGAGTTGGTGAACACATCCTCGTACTAGGATGGTACATCCCGCCTACAAAGGGATAAAGCCTGCACTCAGGAACCTTCTAGACCTCACCCTATGTATCACTTGTTCATTTGTATCCTTTATAATAAACTACAAGTAAGTGTAGCATTTTCCTGGGTTCTATGAGTCATTCTACTAAATTATCAAGTCTGAGGAAGTATTGGGAGAACCCCTGACTAATCTGGGGGCCTGATACTTGCAACTGGCATCGGAAATGAGGGCAGTCTTGTGGGACTGAGCCCTTGAATCTGTGGAATCTGATGCTAATTCTGGATAGTTAGTGTCAGAATTGTAGGACACCCAGATGATGTCAGAGAGTTAGAGAAGTGTTGTTGGAAAAGATACCATTTATTTGGTGTCAGGAGGGAAAAAAGCCCTGAGGCCCCTGCCAAACTTTACAGTTACTTCTAATCGCACCTTACTCACAGCACACTGCAATTCTATTAGTCTGTTACTAGAACATGACCTGCACTCTTGATTTTCATGCGGCACCCCCTATCCTACCACAAACACAACTAATTACTTCATGGACAACGTTACTTGTGATGAAAAGCATTCCCAGATCCTTATAAGAATTTATCTTTCTCTCTCATACTTTTACTTTATATAATGTATCTTTAATCATGGCACTTTCACAATCTATTTTGTGTTAGTGGGGGCAAGAAATGCATAAAGAACTAAAAAAATTTTTATTGTATGAGGGACATTCTACAAAATACCTGACCACTTCTCCTCAAAACTGTCAAGGTAATCATGTCCAGACAATCAAAAACGAGGAAATTCTAAGAAACTATTATAGCCAAGAGGAGCCTAAGAACACACAATGACTAAACATAATGTGGTATCCTGGATGGATGCCTGGAACAGGAAAAGGACACCAGATTCAAACCAAGGAACTCTGAATAAAATATAGAAAAACAAATAAACAAAAACCCATTGTGGATAGTACAAACAAACAGGAAAAACAACTGTTCTTGAACAACCTAAAAACTTCTTACCAGAATTAATTTACGTACAAATCATTAGAAGTATGGCCAGTAAAACCACTGTTTGATTACATTTTGTTAGCTCTTCAATTTACTATATATACATATATTTTGTTTTGTTTTTTGAGACGGAGTCTTGCTCTGTTGCCCAGGCTGGAGTGCAGTGGCATGGTCTCAGCTCACTGCAACCTCTGCCTCCCAGGTTGAAGCGATTCTCTTGCCTCTGCCTCCCGAGCAGCTGGGACTACAGGTGCCTGCCACCGCACCCGTCTAATTTTTTTGTGTTTTTAGTAGAGACAGGGTTTCACATGTTAGCCAGGATGGTCTTGATCTCCTGACCTCGTGATCCACCCGCCTCGGCCTCCCAAAGTGCTAGAATTACAGGCATGAACCACCACGTGCGGCCTACTTTATATATTTAAAAGGAATAAAGCGGCATGTCTTTGAAGATAGTTTTTGAGTAATTTGGTAAGGATTACCCTATTTTTTCTCCTAAATTAGTAAAGAGTATGTATGTGTTCAAGGAATGAATAGTATTATGGGCTGGGTACCGTGGCTCATGCCTGTAATCCCAGCACTTTGGGAGGCCAAGGCAGAAAGATCTTTTGAGTCCAAGAGTTGAGACCAGACTGGGCAACATAGTGAGACCTCCATCTCTACTAAAATACACAAAATTAGCCAGGCATGGTGGCGCACACCTGTAGTCCCAGCTACTCAGGAGGCTGAGGCAGGAGAACCGCTTGAACCCAGGAGGTGGAGGTTGCTCTGAGCTGAGATCGTGCCACTGCACTCCAGCCTGGGCAACAGAGTGAGACTCTGGCTCACAAAAAAAAAAAAAAAAAAAAAGGAAAAGAAAAGAAAAAAAAAAAAGAGCCGGGCATGGTGGCATACTCCTGTAGTCCCAGTTACTTGGGAGTCTGATGTGGGAGGCTCACTTGAGTTCAGGTCAAGGCTTCAACAGGTGAGTAAAACTGCCTTGAGTTTACCTTTTTTTACACTCAAAGGTGACTGTCTTTCTTCGTAAATAAGTTCCAGAAGAGCAACATATTCTGAAATGCAGGAAATAATTAGGTATCATTTTTGTTGGTCTTAGAAGAAACTAGATGTTACAAGTTTATCCATAACTCAACATTTTTACAGATGGGCCCCTGTGGTGACTGACAGCTACAGTCCTTGGGGTCTGGCGAACTCAATGTTGCCTGCCCACCTATGCATACACCCCAGCCAGCATTCCGAGAGATGGGTCAGTGCCCTGGACCTCAAAAGAGATGCTTGGGCTTCCTGGGGGTCTGCACAGAGTCTGTGAGAGAAGAGCTGTGATGAATTCTCCAGGGCAACCCTGAAGACCAGGGGTCCTCAATGTACAGCTGTAGAACTGCTTAATAGCTGGTGTTTATGAATGCCTGGAATGTGACTGCTCACCTTTCAACTCTTTCACATATGGGGAAACTGAGGTTCAGAGAGGTCCAGAATGTTGCCAAGATTATCTATACAGAGAGTGGAGAAGCTGGAGTTTGCATTCCAATCTGTTAACCTTCAACAACCCTACTCCTTCTGCTTGGCTAGTGTTTCTAAACTGTGCAGATGAGGTATACAAAATTGATTTTAGGTTTTAGTTTGGCAGGTTTAAAAATAAGAATTCTTACGTTTAACCTGAATTAGACAAAGACCTCAGTTGGCACATGAGACCTGTAATTCTGTAGATATTATTGCTTAACATGTATAGTGCGCATATTAAAAAAAAAGTCAATTTGTGAAAATATTAAGGTGATACGTGAACACAGCCCTCCTGAATAAGTCTAATTTTGGAGTGCAGGGTCCTCCCTATCATTCTGCTTAAATTGACTATGGCTTCTGATCCTGGCCCTGCCAATTCTATATTTAGCGCCCAGTTCTCCAACCAACCCCTGTGTTACTCTGAGATTGAATTATGAAATAGTAAATATTCACACTGCGGTTTTGTGAAAAAAGCATGCTTAGTTGCCAAATACTTTGTCCATTTGGTCTGAGTTCTGTTAGTCTCTCAGGTTCTAAAAAACATATACATTTTAAAAATCAACCAATAGTCAGAATTATTAACCAATAGTCAGAATTTGTAGGTATTTCCTTTAAGGTGTGCAAAGTCAAATGAGAATACGTATGTCTGCTTTTCAAACTAGGGTACACATAAGGGGCAAGTGTTAACCAAGATTACCACGATGTGTCTTTCTAGAGGAACTATTACAATATCTCAAGGAGGTTAAGATTTTTGTATTACAATGAAATGTGGAATGAGAATGCACAATTTATATTATGATTAATGATATAACATGAGACTAAACCAGTTCAGTGTCACGACTGAACAAAGTTTGTGTTAGCAAAAAGCAATGTGAAAATGCAAAGCAGTGTTCAAATGTAAGTCATTACCCTTATCAAGTTTTAGAATCCTTAAGTCTCCAGGAAGCCAAATAGCCTCAGGACTTATCTTGCAGGGTTGTATTTCCTCAAGGCTATCAGGCAGGTGAAATTGTGTAAACTGAGGAAAGTGTTTTAATAGTGATGTATGAATTATCCAAAGAAAGTATATTCTGAGAGGTCTTCTGAAAAAGCTATTCTAGAAGCCAGAGGCTCAGCTCAAAAGACACTGATGATAATCCTCACGAAAGAAAAATAATCAGACGCGGGCTCTAAAGTCCCCTCAAACCAAATGACGAGCTCCCTATATATAGCGGGCCTAATTACTGTAACCACTGTCTCCCATGATATTTCTTTTGCTTTTTCTACTGATCCCGTATTACTTTAGTTTGACGAAATATTCCAAGTGCCTTCCTTATTGCTCTTATCTACTGTAAAGGTATTTTATTATGAATTATGCCAGTATTAGATTTTCTTCTATGAACAAAGCCGACATCTATTTATTAGCAACGTGCTAACAGAACTGGACCAAAGAAATTACAATTCCATTCTCATTTCCTATTATAACTCTACCAAAGATATCTTAAATGCCTGCATACATCACAAAGCCTACCAGGGGATGGTAAGTGATTTTTCAGTTAGAGTAACCCTTCAGTTTTCAATGAAAGAAATCATTATTGCATTTCCGCTGAACTAATTACTTGTATCTTATTTTTTTGTTTCTGAGACGGAGTTTCAGGCTGGAGTGCAGTGGCATGATCTCAGTTCACTGCAACCTCTGCCCTCTGAGTTCAAGCGATTCTCCTGCCTCAGCCTCCTGAGTAGCTGGGATTACAGGTGCATGCCACCACGCCCGGCTAGTTTTTTCTATTTTTAGTAGAGACGGGGTTTCACCATGTTGGTAAGACTGGTCTTGAACTCCTGACCTCAGGTGATCCACCTGCCTTGGCCTCCCAAAGTGCTGGGATTACAGGCATGAGCCACTGCGCCTGGCCACTTGTATCTTTTATCTCACTTCCTTGGAAGGATTTTCCTAATGCAGCAAGCCCACTTTGAGTCACACATTGGATCTGTTTAGCATACTACTGAAACTCAATATCCACAATGGCAGTAACAGCTAACACTCAATGTTATTCTGAGCGAGGCCCTATTATAAGCCCCTATTATTTAAAATCCATATGTCAACTCATTTACGCCTCACAGAACTCTCTGAGGCAGATATTACTTGTATTTAACAGATGGGGGGGTTAAGTAATTTGCCGATGGTCACAGCTGCACTCCTCTACAATGCCTCTTTTCATGTTCTACTTTATGTTAGTCTACTATTCGTGTGCTGGTTCCACAAATTAGATGTACACTTATATTCTCAGTATTAGTTTTCACAAAACATGCTGTATGAAAGCAAATGACATACATACTTTGTAAGCTTTCAAGTGTTACATAAACGTCAAATAGCTTATTAAAAACTACTGGCATCTATAAAGAACCAAAAAGACAGATGATAAAATGTAACCCTTACCTCTTCTAATTGCAATAGTTTGGGAACTGAAATCTATTTTCCTGGAACAGGAATGGGATTCTTTCCACAACTATTTAGGAACTCTCCCTCTTATCAGATGGAAAAAAAAATGAAGTGCAAATCCTTTTTCTGGGACATTTAAATCATACTTCGCTTCCTTTACTATTCTCAAGAGATGGCTGATCTGAATTGCTAATTGCCCAAATACTGCTAGTACAGAAATGCAATATTTAAGGCTCTATTTTCCTTCAGTTGTCTGCAGTCGCAGTGAAATACTTCAAGTGCAATTTTTGCTGAACTCTTAAGATTTTCAGCAGTGGAAAAGCTGTGGAAATGGAAACTTACCCCCAACATATTTCAATTTGGAAGTTCAACTTCAATGAAAAATCATAAAAATGTAAGTTTTATTGAGTGCCTTATAGTGTGCATGGGCCTTTATTAGACAAGCCGAATTCAGGCACAACAGACACAAGATCCCTGGCCTCAGGTACCTTATGATCTAATTAACATAATACATATTAGAAACAGTAGAAAGACAAGTTACATGTCAATGCCCAATGACTAGAGTCAACATTAAAGAGTTGTAATTTAAGTAATCCAAATTGACATCTAATCCTAAAATCATTTATAAAATGTATTTGGCTTTGGAATCCACAGGACTTCAAACAAGCAAAGTTTCACTGCAGATAGACAGTTACAAAGATGCAAGTACACTGAAACACTTAAGAGCCTTATTAATGATTTTTGTTATTTTGGATCTTCTGTTTTTTCCTTATTATGGTCCGAAGCTTCCTTAATACCAATTTATCAGACAGAAGCATGTCGTCTTGTTGTTCAAGATAATCCAGTAAATTTTCAGTCCATTCAAGTGCAGCTTTATGGCTAATATGCTTCTCTGGATTCAGCTCTGTTTTTCTACTCTTACTGGAAGGCTTTTGCTCAGCAGCCTTGGTCTGGTCCTCGGCACTTTCACTGTCAGCCAGCACCTGACAGCTTGAGTCATTGCTCCGAGAGTCGAACCACTGATCAATAGTCTCAATGTCAACATGTTCACATTCTTCTGTGTTCTGTAAAACTGTTGCTAAATTAGCTGCTAAAATGGCTCCTTCATCAATGTTCATACCTGAATTCTCTTCATTGCCAGGGAAAAGTTTTTTCCATGCTTTGGTTATGGTACTTGATTTTACCATGCTCCAAGCTCTTGACACTTCATAAATTGCATCCAACACCGTCAAGTTCTTCCAAAATATTTTTGGGTCAATTCCTTCATCCATGTATTTCTGGAGAAGTCCTGCTCGGTAGTATCTTTTTACAGTGGCTAGAACTCCCTGGCTCATTGGTTGAATCAGACTTGTGACATTTGGTGGCAAATATTTCACAATTATTCTGCCATCATCTGAACTCAACATTTCTTCATTTGGATGTGCTGGGGGGAAATCTAAAAGCAGCACTGCTTTTTCTAAAAGTCCCTTGGATTTCAAATGCTTCTGTACCTGTGGCACAAAGTACTTTTCAAACCACTGTCTGAAAACAGACTGTTCTATCCATGCACCTTTTTGACTGTAATATGTCACAGGAAGGTTTGAAAGGTCAGTGCCTTTGAATGCTCGGGGCTTTTTGGCCTTCCCCACAACACAAAGATTAAGTTTGTGTAAACCTGTGGCATTTGCGCAACACATAATAATGATTCTCTCTCTGCTTGACCTACACCCAGAAGTACTTTGTTCAGTTTCAAGAGTTAATGTCCTTGATGGTAGGCATTTCCAGAACAATCCAGTTTGATCAGCACCATATATTTGCTCTGGTTGTAGATTCTCTCTTTCAACAAATTCCTGAAAGCTACCACAAAATTCACTGGCAGCAGTTTCATCTCCTTTTAATTTTGTTCCTTTACCAGCAGCCTTTGGAATACCATGGCGCTGCTTAAATCGAGTTAGCCAGCCTGACGATGCATTAAAATCACCTTCCATCCCCAAAGCATCAAAAAAGAACTTGGCTTGTTTTGCACAAATCGTTCCGGACACTGGAATCCCATCTGTTTTCTGTTGGTTAAACCACTCTATCATAACTCTATCAAGCTCTTCATATGTTGATGACTTCATAGATTTACGTTTGGATACCCCACTGGTAGGATCTGAACTGTTTGCATAGTTTATAATCCTTTCTTTGTTCTTTTTAATATCACGAACTGTGGATTCACCGATTCCATACACCACAGAAAGTTTTTTGAAAGAGATGCCTTCCTCAAGTTTCTTAATAATGTCAAGCTTGTCCTTAATTGTCAACACCACACGCTTGCGTTTCCCCAACATTTTAAGTGTCTAATATTTTAGCTGATTACTAGAACAAGATAATTAACAACTAAGATTTGAATACAAAGCAACTAGAAAATGAGGTCGTAAGATTCCTCCTCTCACTTCTAGGGCCTAGATGGATAGTGCAATGACCAATTTCCTGACCAGGGCTACATGAATCTCTCTACTTGCTATTTTAAAACTTACAAACTTCCTACAGAAAAGCCTAGCTCCAATTAACTCTTACCTTCTTTCTTCCTCCTCACTTAGGGTTTAGGGTGTTTCATGAATTGTCATCACACTAGAGGTTAGAAACTCAATCAGTGCTGTACTAGTAAGGCCTCTAAAACAGTACTATTGCATACTCAATTCTTGCCATCCTTGCAGGTAATGTTCTTTGCCAAAAATAGCCACTAAATCTCAGGTGGAAGTATTTTAGGAAATGTGCTAGGGAGTAAAGAGTTTAAGTCAAGAGAGGACTTGTAAACTTGACATATAGGAAAATACAATGGGAAAACTCACCCGCTGACTATGCGGTCTTTGTCAAGCAGTGGATTGTATGGAATGCTGTCTCTCTAGGCAAGGACTCGGCTATAGGTTGCGCAAGTGAGTGCTTGTGGAAATCATACGCAAGAGAAGATGACCCCGAAAGAAGTGAACAGTGCAAATAAGGTGAAAGTGGAACAGGCAGAAAACTCTCTACTTTAAAAGCGACTTAAACCTACTGGATTTGGCAGCTGGAAAGGAGGATAGTGGACATGTGATGTCACATTACTAAAGCAAGCATCAAAAAAACTGCATCCGTGGAAATGAGGACCCCAGGTAGAGGCTATGGGGTGGAAGGCTCGGTGAAGATGATGTTACAATAATCCTGGTGAAAGACGATCCTCGATGGGCCAACAGAAGCAGTTCCTGTGGGGGCTGTATAGATACTCGGAGGCTCCGAAACCTAAAGGAAAATACCAAAAACATTTTCTTTCAATTCAACATCAGGATCTGTGGCATTATCCACATCTCTCCTGCAACTATGTTGAGAAAATTAACGCCTCCTATCAATGTGATAGCTAAATACGACAAATAATGCTTTTAGGCATAATCTGGGGTGACAGGGAGAGGGACCTGAAGAGCCTACCTCCTGAAATTAAGAGGTCAGAGAGAAGCCGTGTTAGCGAGGGCCTCTCCCCGCTGGGCGAGCTTCAGAGCGCGGGACGTCTTTCCTCCCGCGGACGGAGCCCGGATTCCGCCTGGACGCCAGCGACCTGGGTGTCACTGCCGCAGCCAGCCAGCCAGCGGGCGGCCGCTTGGCACAGGGAACGCCAGTCCGCCGGCCCCGGGCATCACCCTGCGCCCGCCTGCGCGGCGTCCAGACCACACTAAGCGCAAATGGAGTCTCCTGAGGGAGGCTGGCACTGGTGGCGCGGCAGCGGCGAGGGACGAGCGGAGAGAGACGAGCGTCGCTGCCGAAGCCGGAAGGCGGGGGATTAGAGAGCACGCGCGCGCCCCCGCAGAACGTTGTGCCGGCGAGGGGGCGGGGCCTGCGCGGGTGAGCGCACGCGGCCCGGGGGGGGGGGGACGCTGGCGAGCAAGCGGGAGGGGCGGGGCCCGCAGGGGCGCGTCTCTGGGCGCCGCGTGGGTTCCACTCACCGCCTGGCCGTTCCGGGCCGGACTGCCTCCCTGGCCGGCAGGGGGCGGCACACGCTCGCCTTGTCCTGGCGCTTTTCCCAGTGGCCCGGGTCTGCGTACCAGGCTCTTCTCTCCCGGAGGGGCAATTTTAAAATCTCTCCCCCAGAGGGCTGGGTGGGAAAGCGGAGGATCCTTGCGTGCCAGGAGCGAGCTGCGAATGGGGCAGGGGGAGCACACGTGGGGCGTGTTTACAAACAGCAGCCGCGCCGCTGTGCGGAGGCGGTCCGGGTGTTGGAGCCCAGCGTCAGCGCGCGTGGAAAGTGCTAGCCCAAGCGAGGATCATGAGGCACGGTAGGAGCCGGGGGACGTGGGTTCGGGGTAGGAGCTGGGGCGTTCACTCGGCAACACCCAACCAGACAAGCCCAGGGTGCCGAGGCGCGGCGGGCGGCGGTTGAGCTGAGTGTCGGGTCAGCGCTCCCTGGTGCTGATGCTCCGGAACTCGTCACAGTCGCTCTAGAGACGGACCCTTTGCAAAATCGACAGCACCTGGGAGACGCGGGAGCCTGTGGGAGGCGTCATGGTAAATTTCCTGCCACGCCTTGACGCCCGGGGCTTCTCAAGTGGAATCAGGGAATTGCGCTTTGACCGAGATTCCCTTTATTTGTTTCCAACGGAGACACTTACGGAAGGGTCACCGCCTTCCCGGAGGAGGGAGCGGTGCAACTCCACCTTGCAGCACCTGTTTCCTGGGAAACGCGGTCAGGCTGCCTCCCTTTCCGTCTTGTGTGTGCGTGTCACAGTTTGAAAAATTGAAAGTTCTTCAGCGAAGCATCTCTTCCATATGAACATAAATGTAACCTTTTCGTTAACACAAAGTAACATAGTAATTCGTCATTTCTTTGACAAGGCCATATACTGTTTCTGGAATTTCAGAAACTTGGAGATGGAAATCAAAGCGAGCATACTGTAGAAAACAGATGTTGATTCCAAGCCTTCTGTTTGACTCCGCCGCCAGAACCGCTCAATTGCCTTTCTCAACATAGCAGCCTTCCACTATCTGGCATGACAGAAATTCTTTGATCTAGTTATGTTGTGAGGTTGTAAGTGGCTTTTGGAGAATACCTGCTTTTAGACCTCCCCTCCTCCGTGCCCTCCATTTGGCTTCCAACAAGTCAGTCCCTTTCTGGAAATCCTGGTTTCCTATTTTGGGTAGAGTATAACTTACTTCATGGTAGTTTTATATAACTTAAAAAAAAATTCTTGTTTTCCCTTATACCTGTGAAAAGCATGAAACACTGCTAGAACAGCACTTTTACTGCCACCCATGTGGAAATGAGGCAGCCTGTAACCAGATGTCAGCTGCCTGCCTTTCCCCCTCACCCCCAAGTCTGCTGGAGTTGCTCTGTCCCAGGATATTTAAGTACAAAGGAATCCTGCCTCTTACTCTTCCTCTCTTTTCCACAGTATCTCTAGGATTTAATTTTCTTCCAGATACCACTTGCATTTTTATCTGTTCCTCCTGGATTCTCCACTTTGCTGTTTTATGTCTTACAGCTCTTCCCTTTTTATCACCTTGTGTAAGTTCAAATCTGGATACAACCCACATTTCTTGATTTTCTCAAAACACCGCTTGACTCAAGGCAATTGTATTTAGTCGACTTAATAAGATTTTACTCAAGGCAATTGTGTCTTTACACAAAACAGTTTTATTGGGTAAACTTTCTCCTTTTGTTGGGGAAGGGGTGGCTAGTTATGACAGACATTACAGCACAAGGGGGAGAGGACTTAAAATGTTAAGAACATGTGTATATATATGTATATACACATATGTACATACATAAGAATATATGTGTGTGTGTATATATATATATGTGTATTTTTGAGACAGGGTTTCCTTCTGTTGCCAAGGCTAGAGTGCAGTGGTATGACCGTGGCTTGGGCTCACTGCAGCCTCAACCACCTAGGCTCAAGCAATCCTCCTGCTTCAGCCTTCTGAGTAGCCAAGACTATAGGCTACAGGTGTGTGCCACCATGCCCAGGTAATTTTTGTATTTTTTTGTAGAGATGAGGTCTTGCTATGTTGCCAGAGCTGGTCTCAAACCCCTGGGCTCAAGTGATCCTCCCACCTTGGCCTTCCAAAGTGCTGGGATTACAGGCATGTGCCATCCTGCCTGGTCAATAATAGATTCTTAAGGTGGTGAAACTACTCTGTACAACTATAGTGGTGGGCACATGTCATTAAACATTTGTTCAGATGCACAGAATGTACAACACCAAGAGTGAACCCTAATGGAAACTATGGACTCTGTGATAAAAATGTTTCAAGGTAGGTTCATCAATTGCAACTGATGTTCCACTCTGGTGGGCAATATTGATAATGGGGAGGTTATGGATGTGTGGGGGCAAGGAGTATATGGGAAATCTCCCTATCTTCTGTGGAATTTTGCTGTGAACCTAAAACTGTTCTAAAAAATAAAGCCTATTTCTTAAAAATGTAGGTACAAAAAAAAAATGAGAATGTTGGGCACCTAAGGCAACTTACTCTTTCTCATCTACTATAAGCCCAACACAGCACACTCCAAGCAGTTCTCCACTGGACACAGCTGGGTATCCTATAATTCATTTCAATTCTGATACCATCTGCCTGGAGTGTCCCCCCAACTTCAAATGCCAATTGCAAGTAGTAGGTTGTTGTTAGGTTCCAACCCCAGCTGGGGTCTGAGGGGAGTTGGTGGATGGGTGGTGGGTAGTTGAAAGAACACTTGGGGGACTGTAAGCAGTTGAGATACAGCTTTATTCTCTCTCTCTCTCTCTCTCTCTCTCTCTCTCTCTCTCTCTCTGTCAGCCTTTGTTTTGGCCACCTGCTCCAGCTGCAGCCCCTCTCAGCGCTGGCTCCACTGCTCCTGCTACCCCCACACCTGTAGCTGAGCTCCCCAGTGTGCTTGCTGCTTCCTGGCTCCCCTCCCAGTCACCTGCAAGGTGGCCCAGCTCTCTCTTACAGAGTTAGCAGTGCAATTATATTACTCACAGATAATAGTGGCTCAAAGCCAGGTGATGAGCCCACCCATAATGTGGTTACATAACTGTGTTTATGTAATGCACGGGATTGTGCACCTGCACTCCGGTCCCACTGTGTCATGCAGCACTAGACGTTTACCTCCACCAATTCTTTTCTGCAGTGCAGCTATTTACCTTACACTCCATCCCCTAGGCCATGGGAGTCCTCTTAGTGGAGAAATGTGTCCATAGGGCAGCACTCTGGACCCATAGGCCACAGCAGCAGTACATATATGCCCTGGACGAGGGTTCCTTTCTTAGCCATTCCCCTACAAATCATCAATCACAGAGGCTATATTAGTCTGTTTTCATGCTGCTGATAAAGACATACCCGAGACTGGGAAGAAAAAGAGGTTTAATTGGACTTATAGTTCCACATGGCTGGCGAGGCCTCAGAATCGTAGTAGGAGGTGAAAGGCACTTCTTACATAGTGGCAGCAAGAGAAAATGAGGAAGAAGCAAAAGCAGAAACCCCGATAAGCCCATCTCGTGAGACTTACTCACTATCATGAGAATAGCTCGGAAAGGACTTGCCCCCATGATATAATTACCTTCCCCTGGGTCCCTCCCACAACACATGGGAATTCTGAGAGGTACAATTCAAGTTGAGATTTGGGTGGGGACACAGCCAAACCATATGAGAGGCCATACATTAAATTCCCAAGTCCTCCCTCCATGGGGCTACAATGGCCATCCATCTGCAGTGGGTGTCTTGGAGGGTCCATGGCCAAAACCAGGTCTTTGTTCCCCTACCTTTGGGGACATTGAGACAGGCAACAACAAATTACCATTTGTCACAATACCTGGTTGGAGGAGGTCATCCTTTCTCCCATAGGTCTTGCCACATGGCCCCGCCCCAAATGGTCCAGTGACCAACTAGCCAATTCTGTAACTTCCAAGTAGTTAACCACAAGGTTAAGCCTTAATAAACTGCTCAGCTATCAGTGCAGATTATCATAGGTGTCATCTCTTTGGTGATCACCATTCATATTGTCCTGAGTTTGGCCCATTGAGTACTTTGTCCACATCTGGTATCAAACCATATGGTGTCAGTACTAGGCTGAACCACGCATGACAGCGGTCCAGGCGGCAATGGCACCCCAGCTGGGTCCATCTATATATCATGCCCCATGGGGGATAGGGTGGGGTGCCCCTCTTTAAACAGTGATGGCTCAGGGTTTAGGGGTACCTCAGGCTGACCCATAGCCTTATATTGCATCAGAACTGCAGGTCCCAAGACTTCTTGCAGTTCTGCTGCTAAGGGGCTTATGCTTAGAGGACTCCGCTGTTCTAAGTAGACACCCCACTTTGCTAAAGTGGATGTCTGTGCCATCCCAGTCCGGGGAGTCATTACCCATGAACATATCCACCCCACTATTGGGTAAGTCGTTTGCATGATGACTGTAGTCCATCCTGTCACACTCTCATAAGCCTGAAGGGTGGCATATGCAGCTGCTAACTGCTTCTCTGTCAATGAATACTGGAGCTCAGCTCCCTTCCACAGTTGAACCAAAAGCCTCCTGGCATTCTAAAGCAGTCCATGCGCTGACATAGGCCCCAGCCAGAATCATCTGTGGTCACATGCACCTTGAGTTCAAATGGGCATCCGTGGTTAATCACTTGTAGGGCCTGCACTTGCTGCTGAATAGCCTGCTTGGCTGCCAGAAAGGCTGTGTCAACCTCTTTATCCCAATCCCAGGTAACCCCCTTTTTTGTCAGCCAATACAACAGTTTTATCATCTGAGCCAAATGGGGCACAAATGCCCGCCAGTACCCCAAGAGGCCCATAAAAGTCTGCAGCTGCCTCACAGTGGTGGGCCAGGGATATGCCTGAATTTTGTCTATGATGGCATCTGATATGGCTTTCGTCTTACCCGACCAGATAACTCTTAAGAATTTGGCAATCAATCTAGGCCCTGGGATCTTGGATTCATTGACCGACCAGCCGCATGCTGCCAAATGTTGCAAGAGAGGTGCTGCCACTTCTAAATCTGTAAGATAATCAGAGGTTAGCATAATATCATCAATATAATGGAATAGGGAACTCTCTTTGGACATTTCCAGGTGGCTAAATCTGTGACAACGAGGCCGTGACATATTGGTGGGGCTACGCACATAGTCCTGGAGCAGCACTGTGAAAGTCCATTGTCATCCTTCCCATGTGAAGGTGAACTGTTCCTGACTCTCTAGAGCAATGTCAATTGAGAAGAATACATTGGTCAAGTCCACCACGTAGTGGTACTGTCCCAATTCCATTGTCAAGTGGTCCATCAAATCTGTGATAGATGGCACAGCTGCCAAGCAGTGTAAAATATCCACCCCCAGAATATATTCAGGTATGGGAGAGATATACACAGTATAAACAGGGAGCCAAGTGGCCAATGCCAAGGTGCAAAGATACAGGTTTCACTTTCACTGACCAGTCTCCATAGCCATTTATGTATGCAGCTTTACCCGGAAACTTATCTGGGCTCCCGTAGACAAGACTACAATCTGTGCCAACCTGCTGTACATTGGTGGGGGACCAGTGGATTGCTAATTCCACATGTAGCCTCTGGTCATCTGGTGTCCCTCCAAGCCAGGCATCTCAGCCAGCTCCCTAATCAAACACAAAAGGCTGTATACCTCTGCCTGTCTGTAAGTAGTCCTTGAGCCAGAGCGTCTGGGTGGGCATTTCCGGAACTGCTGCTTTGGAGTCAATTGCCTCCACAAAGTTACCAGCACTTCCCAGGTGGGTAGGGGCTCCCCCAGTCGGTGCCAACACTGTTTGTCTAACTCCCCCAAATCACTGGGGGTGTAGGCACTATGTGAAGCATGCTCCACCACGGTAGGGGATCCCTGGGCCTGCTTTTTGGGCCCAAGTGGCTATTCATGCTCTATTTGGTGGACCATGGGGGTGAGCCCACAGCGGGGGTTCTTCCCCCTCAGTATCAGACCAAGCGGGAGTGTCCAGCCGGGAGGGTAGGCTCAAGCCATCACTTATGGCAGTTCCCAATTCTTATTCCAAACTGTGTATTCGGCCCTCCAGGCACTTGGCTTGCATCTGAAAGTCCCTTACCTGTGCTGCGTCCTGCAGGGACTGGGCATGCACTGACCATAGTGCAGTCAAAAACGCCCATCTGACTCTGCTGGCAAAGGCATGCTCCTTCTCGGTGCTGTGCGCTTCCAGGTGTTTCAGCACCTTCTCCGTGCTCACAGGGGGCTGAGGACACACCTCGGAATCCTGATGACTACACCAATTGTCAGGTTCCAACCTGAGCTGGGGTCTGAGGGGAGTTGGTGGATAGGTGGAGGGTAGTTGAATGAACACTCAGGGCACTATAGGTAGTTGGGATATGGCTTTATTCTCTCTCTCCATCAGCCTTTGTCTCAGCCACCCCCCACAACTGTAGCTGCACCATAGCCCGTCTCACTGCCGGCTTTGCAGCGCCTGCCACCCCCATGCCTGTAGCTGTGCTCCCAAGTGCACTTGCCGCTTCCTGGCCACCTGCAAGGTGGCCCAGCTCTCTGTTACAGAATTAGCAGTGCAGTTATATTACAGACAACAGTGGCTCAAAGCCGGGTGATGAGCCCACCCATAACGTGGTTACATAACTGTGATTGTATACTGCATGGAATTGTGCACCTGCGCTCCAGTCCCGCTGTATCATGCAGCACCAGGTGTTTACCTCAGCCTACTCTTGACTGCAGAGCAGCCATTTCCCTTACAGTTGCCACCTGTACTTCTGAAGAACTAGCTGTAAGTTGAGATTCCCATGGTGCCCTTCCTTGTGTTCCATTAATTTGCTAGGGCAACTCCTCACTGAACTCAAGGAAACATGTTACTTGCATTTGCTAGTTTATTATAAGGGATAAAACTCAGGACCAGTCAAAAGGAAAAGATGTATAGGGCAAGGTATGAGGGGGTGGGAGGCATGGAGCTTCCATGCCATCTCTGGGCTTGCCACCTTCTCTGCACTGGATGTGCTCAACCTGGAAGCTCATCAGATTTGTTGTTCAAGTGTTTTTACAGAGCTTCATCTCCAGCCCAATCCCCTTCCCAGAGGCCAGTGAGTGGGGCTGAAAGTTCCAGCCTTCTAATCATTTGGTCTTTCTGCTAACCAGCCTAATGCTGAGGTTATCTAGGGGCCTCACCCTAAGTCACTGCATTAGCATAAACTCAGGTACCATCAAAAGAGGGTTGATATAAATGTCAGAAGACACTCCTAACATTCAGGAAATCCCAAGGGTTTTAGGAGCTGTGTGGCAGGATCTGGGGAAAAGACCAAATATATTTCATATTATACTGTAGCATTCTTGTTCTATTAAGAGCCCAGTTGACCACAGGGAACTTCCTATTGTCAGTTCTTCTCTTTGGGTCACAGCATCCTTCCATCTTGCTATGCCATTCTTTTCTTTCTTTCGCCAACATTTTTCTATCTCAGGGTCCCTTCTTTTCTCTTTTTTTCCTTCTCACCTGCTTGTGAACACTCAAGATTTTTTTTTTTACTTCATTATGCAGAGCAATTTTGTATTCTTTTATTTCTTTTCTGACTTCCCTTACCATTCACTGTGGTTTATCTCTAATGAAAAGGCATTTCAGTCATTGGGGAGTTCTGTCACCCATATGTCTCTTTTTTCTACATATGTGCGACTCTCTTAATCCTTATAACAGCACTATGAGGTAGACGTTACCTATGTTTTATGTACAAGAAAATAAAGGCTAGGCCGGGTGTGGTGGCTCGCGTGAACCTGTAATCCCAGCACTTTGGGAGGCCGAGGCAGGCAGACTGCCTGAGCTCAGGAGTTTGCGACCAGCATGGGCAACACGGTGAAACCCCGTCTTTACTAAAATACAGAAAATTAGGCTGGGGGTTGTGGCATGCACCTGTAGTCCCAGCTACTCAGGAGGCTGAGGCAGGAGAATTGCTTGGACCTGGGAGGCGGAGGTTGCAGTGAGCCAAGATTGCACACTGCACTCCAGCCTGTGCGACAGAGTGAGACTCCATCTCAAAAAATAAAAAATAAAAAAAAGAAAGGCTATAAAAGTATATGAATCTATCAAATGTAGGTAGCAGAACAGGGATTTAAGCCCAGGTATGTTTGGGTTTAAAGCTCCATGCTCTGCCCATGCTATCACAATAGAAGTATTTATGTCAAAGACATGGAAAGAAGAAAAAGTGTACTGTAATTATTTATTCCTGCAAAATTAAAGTTATTTATTAAAATGGAATATTTAACATTAACTAAGAAAAATGGCTTTCTACTCATAAAAGCACTACAAGTCTGCAATGGTGTTCATTTGCTTCATTGGAATGAGAATTTTCTGAAAACTACTGCAAATCACCTGACATTAGATTGTTTCTTATCATTATAAGCTCTAAGTTTTCTGTTCTGCTGAGATAATGCAGACATACAAATACCTTATATGGACTTTGAATTATTAGTAGTATTCCTTATGCAAGATAGCTTTGTAATAGAATAGGACATCTCTAGATGGATTTACATTCTTAGTTTTTAAGGGACTCCTTTTTTGTTTTTGGTTTCCATTTACTTTATAATTGATTCTCATTCACTTGAAGATTTTTGTTTTATGATACCTAATAAACCTAAAATGAGGACATGGGCCAAGCGTGGTGGCTCACGCCTGTAACCCCAGCACTTTGGGAGGCCAAAACGGGCAGATCACTTGAGCTCAGGAGTATCAGACCGACCTGGGCAACAAGAGGCGAAGCCCCGCCTCTACAAAAAATACAAAAATTAGCCAGGTGTGGTAGTGCATGCCTGTAGTCGAGCTGCTGGGGGTGCTGAGGTGGGAGGATTGCTTGGGCCCAGGAAGTCTAGGCTGTGGTGAGCTGTGTTCATGCCACCGTACTCCAGGCTGGGTGACAAAGTAAGACCCTGCCTCAAAAAAAAAAAAAAAACATGAAATTTTTTATTACAATACTATTATTCTATGGGTAATAAACTGATTTAATATAGAGTAATATTTGCCTTTAGTAACTTAATTATTTAGTGCCAATAATAAATCAGTGATTTGCATAAAAACCATTTACTGTCACCTACATTAAGGGACATAAAATATTGAGGGGATATTTTATAAATATAAAATATAATTTATTCTTCTTTTGGAGTATGTGGAGGGATATGAGTCTGTTAGGGCAGTGGTCCCCAACCTTTTTGGCACCAGGGACCGGTTTCATGGAGGACAAACTTTCCACAATGGAGGAGGTGGTGGATGCTTTCCGGATGAAACTGTTCCACCTTAGATCATCAGGCATTAGATTCTCATAAGGAGCATATAACTAGATCCCTGGCGGCCGGGCGCGGTGGCTCAAGCCTGTAATCCCAGCACTTTGGGAGGCCGAGACGGGCGGATCACGAGGTCAGGAGATCGAGACCATCCTGGCTAACACGGTGAAACCCCGTCTCTACTACAAAAATACAAAAAAACTAGCCGGGCGAGGTGGCGGGCGCCTGTAGTCCCAGCTACTCGGGAGGCTGAGGCAGGAGAATGGCGTGAACTTGGGAGGCGGAGCTTGCAGTGAGCTGAAATCCGGCCACTGCACTCCAGCCTGGGCCACAGAGCGAGACTCCGTCTCAAAAAAAAAAAAAACAAAAACAAAAACAAAAAACTAGATCCCTGGCATGTGCAGTTAACAATAGGGTTCGAGCTTCTGGAGAATCTAGTGCTGTTGCTCATATGAAAGGAGGTGGAGCTCAGGCTGTAATACTTGCCCACTTGCCACTCACCTCCTGCCATGCGGTCCAGTTCCTAACACGCCACTGACCAGACGATACTGGTCTGTGGCCTGGGTGTTGGGGACCCCTGTGTTAGGGAAAACAGGATGTGAAAAGGGTCTCATCAGTAAAATGAAAGCTTTTCCTTTGACATCTCTTTCAGCTCAAACATTATTTTACTTCATACTATAGATGAGCCTTAATAAAAAATATGTATAGAAAATAGAAATTAAAAAATATTCTTTTGCATAAAGGTAGGGATACTTTTCCACTTGAAAATGTCTACACACAAGTGAAAGTTCTGATTACTCACTGGAAAATCCCAGATCATTTTTAAGAAGTTGGTAAGTTACAATACTGAAAGATAGTGAGTTCTGAGACTCCTGAGTCATATAGATGGCCAGTGGGGAACTTTTAAACTTTGTTTTGTTTTCTTTGTTTCTTGGTCGACTGGTGGGTGGTAGGTTTTCAGATGACTGGGAGCAGAGGCAAAGGTAAGAGAATGAATTCCCAGGAGGGTAGAAAAGATTTTGTGGGGTTTAAAAAAGAAGTGAAAATTATTGGTGGCAATGTTTAAAGAAAAGTTAGACTCATTTCCTGAAAAGCACTTAGATGTAAATTGAAGAAACCAGTGAATTGGCTGAGTGGCATGAGAAATATGAGTAGGAAATGTGAATGAAAATTGTATACCCTGCTTACCTTTCCAAGCCTGCCCAATTTCCAGCATTCTTTAGAGGAGCCCTCAATTCTGTCCCAGGTTGGTAAGGTCAGGTGAACTGGGAGCCCGTCGTGCATCACACCACTCATTCTCCCTCTCCTCAGCACATGCAGCTTCATATTTTTGAGATTTTCATGCTTGCCCTTTAGCCTGGGAAGCTTTCTCCTTCCTCTATACATCTGTACATCCTTCCAAGTCCTACTTTGTCCTCAGAGTCACATTTATCAAGGTTGCTCTTCAAACCCTGCGAGTTGGAATCACCTGGAGTTCAATATATAGATTTCCTGGGCTCACACCAGGGATGAAGCCCAGGAATCTTTACTTTCAGTGATCATCCCATGTGATTCTATTATGCCAAAGTTTGAAAACCTTTTATGGTTAACAACTGTTTGGATATAAAATTCCTCCCTTATATTCTTTTGGGAGTTTTTCTTCTTCCTCCTCTTTTTTCTTCTTATTAAATTGCACACAATCTTTGAAGAACAAGATAAAATACAGAAAAGCAAAAAGGAAAATAATAATGCCAACATATAGACATAACTATGCTTAACATTTTACTGTATATCCATTACTTTCTTTTTTTTTTTTTTTTTTTTTTTGAGATGGAGTTTCGCCTTTGTTGCCTAGGCTGGAGTGCAGTGGTGTGATCTCGGCTTACTGCAAACTCTGCTTCCCAGCTTCAAGTGATTCTCCTGCCTCAGTCTCCTGAGTAGTTTGGATTACAGGTGTCTGCCACCATGCCCAGCTAATTTTTGTATTTTTAGTAGAGATGGGGTTTCACCATGTTGGTCAGGCTGTTCTCAAACTCCTGACCTCAGGTGATCCACCTGCCTTGTTCTCCCAAAGTGCTGAGATTACTGGCATGAGCCACCATGCCCAGCCTCCATTACCTTTCTTATATCAGTTTAACTATCCTATAGTCCCATCTTAGCCTCCCGAGTAGCTAGGACTACAGGCGTGCACCACCAGATCAAGCTAATTTTTATTTTTTGTATAGATAGGGTCTTGCTTTGTTGCCCAGGCTGGTCTCGAACTCCCGGCCTCAAGCAGTCCTCCCACCTTGGCCTCCCAAGGTGCTGGGATTTCAGGACTGATTCGCTGTGCCTGGCCCTATATATATATATACACACAACATATATATACACACACACACATATATACACACACATATATATGTACTTTTATACATGCTTTTTGCAGTAATGTGTTATAAATATTATATTGTGATTCTCATTAGCCAAATACTACCAAGAACACACTTGTAGCCAAAATTGGGCTTACTACTCTAGCAAGGGAGAGTCATACCTTGGAAAACAATGGATATCTCATTAAGAGAGAGTCAAGAGAGGCTTATTGTAGGATTTGGGCTTAGCTAAGGTGATTTTAGGGAAGGTTCACGAAAGAATTTGTTCTCAACTGGGTGTTGTCAGAAAGCAGAAGCAATTTGAGTATTGGGTATATGAGAAATTTTTGTCTAGGAAGCCAGAGGAACAGAGAGAGGCCAGAGCTGTCACTAGAGAAGTTATCCAGGAGAGTGGGATGTTTGGTTATTTTTGTGGTTACACAGTATTTTTCCCCCATCCCCTTGTTAAATTTCTATTCAAGTGAGATTATGAGGTGATCTTGTTTTTGTCTTGTTTCACCACAGTCATGGCAGGTCCTCCTCTAATGTTGATATTCTACAGAATTATTTAGGTTTCATAGGGTAAATACCATGCCTACCTTGTTCATAGCATTAACACATTCTCAAAGGATTCATGATCCAAAAAGTTTAATAATCCTTGATAAATGAACTCATTTAGGCTTACAGCTATTCCTAATTCATGTATCAAGACATAATTCTACCTTAGTGAGATTCTCTTATCCTTGAGAGAGACAATTACAGTCATCTATTGCTTAATGATGGGGATGTGTTTGGAGAAATGTGTTTTTAGGCAATTGCATCATTGTGTGAATGTCATAGAGTATACTTATACAAACCTAGATGGTATAGCCTACCACACCTAACTTATATGGTATAATTTGTTGCCTCTGGGCTGTGAACCTCTACTGTACTGTAGAAATCCTGTAGGCAGCTGTAACACAATGTTAAGTATTTTTGTGTCTAAATATATTTAAACATAGAAAAAGTACAGTAAAAATATGATATTATAATCTTATGGGACCACCATCATATACACAGTCTGTCATTGACTGAAATGTCATTATGTGACCCATAACTATATTAACACCTGGCTTGAATGCTTGTCCTTCAAAATAATCCCTTCAATGCTTCATGATAGTATTTCTTAAACTCCAATCAATTTTAGACAGCTTTTCGCCACTTTTCTTCACTCATACAAATCCTGTACCATTAGCAGTAATACCCCATTGTCCCCAACACTCGCTTCCACTTTTGACAACCACTAACCTACTTTATGTTTCTATTTTTTATATTTTATATAAACAGAAACATGTATGTCCTTCAGTTAGCATGTTTCCAAGTTCATCATTTTATAGCATGAACCAGTATATCATTTTCTTTTACTGCTGAATAATATTCCACTATATGGATAGATCAGATCACATTTTATTTATTCCTTCATCAGTTGCTTGGTTTCTGCTGTTTGTCTGTGAACATTCATGTACAACTTTTTGTGTGGACATATGTCTTCATTTCTCTTGGGTGTGTAACTATGACTAAAATTGCTTGATTATATGGCAACTCTCTGTTTAATCTTCTGAGGAAATATTTTCTAAAGCAGCTAGATTATTTTACAAAAAATGTATGAGGCTTCCAAATTCTCCACATTCTCACCAACACTTGTTATTATCTGTCTTTTTTATTATAACCATCTCAGTGGGTGTGAAGTAGTATCTCTCTGTGGTTTTGATTTGCATTTCGCTGGTGGCTAATGCTATTGATCTTCATGTCATGTGCTTATTGACCATATATACATGTCTTTTTTTTGCAGAAATGTCTCTTCAGGTCATTACCCGGTTTTTACTCGGGTTGTAATAGTTCTATGTTAAATGTTACAATTTGCTGTTTCCCTATTTTGGTTCTTAGAGGGGAAGCATAAGAAATAAACTTCTGAGAATTATCTCTGTATTTAGCCCAGCTGATGTTGAAGATACTGCTCATGATGTACTCTATCATTTTATTTCAGGATTTATTTGATAAAGTCTGGCTATATTTAATGAAAAAGTATGACCAGATGAAATTTGACTTTCTTTTGTCTGACACAAGAACTAGATATGTCCATTTTAAATTGACTTCTACAAATCTGTGTGCTTTGTTTTGTGTTTACTTGCTCTATTAATTCATCTTGAATTTTTACTACTTTTCTTCTCTTATCCATTAAGTTCTATTTTAAGTATGTTTTAATGGTGAATCTCTTTTTATATTATAATTATCTTGACCATTGTTTGGAAACATGTAGGGTAAACTAAAATTAAGAGACTTGACAAGCAGTGCATCTTAGTGATAAACCTTACGGTTCCTGAAACACAGTCTTTGGTTTGTACTTCTGACTGCCACCTACCAGCCATGGAACCTTGGGCTGGCTATATAAAATCTTTCACTTATGGAAAATGGGAATGAAGATCATACTATTTTTTTGGTTTTGAAGACTGAACTGAAATGGTATATATACATTGTTTTGCAGAGTGCCCAACACATAATAAGCACTAAGACTAGCTATGATTTTATTATTTCCTGGATCTTCCAACCTGAAGGAAGTACTCACATTTTCTTAAGCTCCTAAGATACGGCGGCTTTGAAAAGAGATATTGATAGCTAAAAGCCAACTATAGTGAGAAATGCCAGATTAATTTATATACCCATGATGAATTGTAGACTATATATATACATATATTCCATTATATATATATTCTATTATATACTTCATTATATATATATTCCATTTTATATATATATGTGTGTATGTATATATAGAGAGAAAGAGTTGTAATTAAAAGGGGACTCACAAAACTACTTGAAGAATTCTCAATCCAAAACAGATGCACATTTTCTGCCTGTTTTAATCCTGAATCACAGCATATTATGTATACTGTGTTTTTGGCAGATTTATAGCTTGTCTAAAGGTATCTGAAGTAGATGATATGGATATAAAATATGTAATGTAATTGACAGTCTTCAGATAGTTATTCTTTAGGAAATATGTTTGAAATATATCATATTACCTTTGTTCTACTTTATATCATAAGGTTTAAAAATCATAAAAATTGAAGAGCGGGGTCTGCCATTCCTATTATTTGTATTTATTATATCACTCAACTTACCTAAGCCCTGATGCCTCAATTCTGAAAAGTGGTAGTAGATGTTAACTATCTCTTTTTTTCTTGGATTTCCATATTTTTTCCTCTTGCTCTGTTACATGTGTGTATTTTCCCCAGCCCCTTTCTCTGAACATTTAAACTTGTAGCATTCACAAAGTTATGTTTTTTCTTCTTTATCTTCTACATTGTGTTCTGTGTCCTTTGGGGATATAATAGTGGGATTGTTTAAAATCTTGGAAAGTCCCTATCAGCAGTGTGCCAAAATTGATACACTGATTACATTATTGCTGTGGTTAGGAGAGATTTATGGGATTATTAAATTCGTCATTTTGAAATTGATTATATTTGAATTTTTTCATATTTTAATTGGTAGTTTTCCATAGTGTTAAAAAGAAATAAAACAGGCTTACGTATTGGTACAACAACATCTGCTGCTATAACACAGGAGTTAGTTTTGCGCTAACCTTGTTTTTTTTTTTTTCTGAGTTTTTTTTAAATCAATAGGTGATTTTAGTTCATTTTTCATTGCCACTGTGACAAAATGTTTTTAGGTAGTTTTTTTCTGATGGATGGTTCACATGCAATAGTGGGGCTTTACCTACCTACTTCCCTCCCCTCCTTCCTTCCACTGTCCCTCCTTCTTTCCTTCCCCAAACTTTTTTATTTTTATTTTTTGAGATGGAGTTTTCACTCTTGTCGCCCAGGCTGGAGTGCAATGGCACGATCTTGGCTCACCGCAACCTCCACCTCCCAGGTTCAAGTGATTCTCCTGCATCAGCCTTCCGAGTAACTGGGATTACAGGCATGCACCTCCAATCCCGGCTAATTTTGTATTTTTAGTAGAGACGGTGTTTCTCCATGTTGGTCAGGTTCGTCTTGAACTCCTGATCTCAGGTGATCCGCCCACTTCAGCCTCCAAAAGTGCTAGGATTATAGGCGTGAACCACCGTGCCCAATTTTTTTTTTTTTTTTTTTTTTTTGAGACAGGATCTTGCTGTGTCACCCAGGCTGGAGTGCAGTGGCACAGTCTTGGCTCACTGCAGCCTCAACCTCCCAGGCTCAGGTAATCCTCCCGCCTCAGCTTTCTGAGTGGGTAGGACCACAGGTGTGCATCCCCACACTCAGCTAATTTTTGTAGAAACGAGATTTTGCCATATTACCTAGGCTGGTCTTGAACTCCTGGGCTGAAGCAATCCACCTACCTTGGCCTCCCAAAGTGCCAGGATTACAGGCATGAGCCACTGCACCCGACCCCCTTTTTTTTTTTTTGAGCTGAAAGATTTCCTCCCCTTTGTATAGTTTGATACTCCTTGATGTAAGTGACTAGGAAATTGATTTATCGCAAACGGAAGTAGGTAATTGCTTCGCCATTAGGAATTTTGCTGTAACCCAATGAAGAGGAACAAACATTGTTATATTATAAAACAATGATTTAGCAGCAGTTTATGTCCATAAATAATAATTGAACTGTTGTTGTAACGATAGTAATATGAAACATTGTTATTAAGCAGTTAACTGTGTAGAGACAAGGGGAAAACTTTCCCTTTACCCTCTGAAGGTTTGCTGAAAGTCAGCGGACAAAAGGCAGATTAATAGGTGAAATGGCATACAAATTTATTAACATGCTAAGGGGGAGAATGATAACCTCACACACAATGGGGTACAGGTGGTTATATACCCTTATTAGGGGAAAGAGAGAGGGAGGAAGTGTGGATGATTTGAGGTGAGTAGTAAATGATTTTTAGAGGAATTGAATTTTAGGGGAATTATGGGCTTGAAGAACATATACTGGTTTGGGACAAAGTCTTTGGGGGCCACAGAAGAGACAGTGGTCTGTGACAAAAATCTGTCCAGGTAGTTAGACTTCAGTCTTTCTTCCCAGAGTATGAGCTTAGTTAATAAAAACTCAGGGAAGGGACTAGAGGTGATTGTTTTCTTCTTTGGAAGATGTGGACTTTGGGCAGATAAGGGAACTTCAGGGACTCCGTCGGGTGCTTTGGGAGAGACAGAGGATTGGGAGAATGAAAGTGGGAGGGAATGATCAGAGAGATCTTGAGGCTTTCTCTTCAGCAAGTCAGAGCACCATATTTTGGGATATCGGGTCCTGAGCCTCAATAGCTGGCGCATGAACGCACAAGAGTCCCAAAGCAATGCCCTCTCCATCTTTCCTGACAGTCCCGATATCCTAGCATATTATAAATCATATGAGTTTTAAGGCTTTAGGATTATGTTTTATTTATTGAAAAATCCACTAGAGAGGAGCATAATGTGTGCAGCAGTCTATGGCACATGGGATGCTCTTAATAAATATTTGAAGTTAAATGAATAAATAACTGCACTATTGTGTTTCTGTTCTATTCTGGTTGTACCTCTTTCCAGCTGTGTGATTTGATTTCTATGAGTTTCAAATGTGTTTCATCATAAAATGGAAATAATGTATTTATATACTAACTTTTTTTCATGTTGATTAACTAAGAAAATCATGTAAAAGTCCTTGATTTTTAATATTAAAAAAAAAACTAACTCTTGAGGACACTTCTATTACTAATATTATGTGTGTATATAATGCTTTTTGTCAGTTGGGATATTGGTCCCCAATTGCAATTGACAATAATGTTCATTGTTCATCATTACTCTAAGCCTAATCATAATTGGAAGTCAGATCTGTTCCAAAGAGAGGGATTTACTGATACTAATTTAATGCATTTAAAAAATTCAAAACTCCTTTTCAGAAAGTAAAAAACAAAACCAAAATCTTGTAAGCTTCTTAACATACACAGATTTCAGTCAGAGAAGCATGGATTTAAAACCTGTCTTTGGGAAGTTCTTCCAGCATAACCGAATAAGAGCAGCTCCGATCTACCAAAACCTGGCAGAGACACAACAACAAAAAAGAAACTTTCAGGCCAATATCCCTGATGAACATCAATGTGAGAATCCTCAATAAAATACTGGCAAACCGAATCCAACAGCACATCAAAAAGCTTTTCCACCACGATCAAGTTGGTTTCATCCCAGGGATGCGAGGCTGGTTCAACATATGCAAATCAATAAACGTAATCCATCACATAAACAGAACCAAAGACAAAAACCCTGTGATTATCTTAATAGATGCAGAAAAGGCCTTCGATAGAATTCAACACCCCTTCATGCTAAAAACTCTCAATAAGCTAGGTATTGATGGAACATATCTCAAAATAATGAGAGCTATTTATGACAAACCCACAGACGATATCATACAGTCAAAAGCTGGAAGCATTCCCTTTGAAAACTGGCGCAAGACAGGGATGTCCTCTCTCACTGCTCCTATTCACCATAGGATTGGCAGTTCTGGCCAGGGCAATCAGGCAAGAGAAAGCAATAAAGAGCATTCAAATAGGAAGAGAGGAAGTCAAATTGTCCCTGTTTGCAGATGACATGATGGTATATTTAGAAAACCCAATTGTCTCAGCCCAAAATCTCCCTAAACTGATAAGCAACTTCAGCAAAGTCTCAGGATATAAAATCAATGTGCAGAAATCATAAGCATTCCTATACACCAATAACAGACAAACAGAGAGCCAAATCATGAGTGAACTCCTATTCACAATTGCTACCAAGAGAATAAAATACCTAGGAATACAACCTACAAGGGATATGAAGGACCTCTTCAAGGAGAACTACAAACCACTGCTCAAGGAAATAAGAGAGTTCATAAACAAACGGAAAACATTCTATCCTCATGGATACAAAGAATCAATATCGTGAAAATGGCCATACTGCCCAAAGTAATTTATACATTTGATGCTATCCCCATCAAGCTACTACTGACTTTCTTCACAGAATTGGAAAAAACTACTTTAAATTTCATATGGAACCAAAAAAGAGCCCTTGTAGCCAAGACAATCCAAAGCAAAAAGAACAAAGCTGGAGGCATCATGCTACCTGACTTCAAACTATACTCCAAGGCTACAGTAACCAACACAGAATGACACCAGTACCAAAACAAATATATAAACCACTGGAACAGAACAGAGGCCTCAAAAATAATGCAACACATCTACAACCATCTAATCTTTGAGAAACCTGCCAAAAAGAAGAAATGGGGAAAGGATTTCCTATTTAATAAATGGTGTTGGGAAAACTGGCTAGCCATATGCAGAAAAACTGAAATGGACCCCTTTCTTGGACTTTATACAAAAATTAACTCAAGATTGATTAAAGACTTAAACATAAGTCCTAAAACCATAAAAAACCTTGAAGAAAACCTAGGGAATACCATTCAGGATATAGGCATGGGCAAAGACTTCATGACTAAAACACCAAAAGCAATGGCAACAAAAGGCAGAAATGACACATGGGATCTAATTAAACTAAAGAGCTTCTGCACAGCCAGACAATCTATCATCAGAGTGAACAGGCAACCTAGAGAGTGGGAGAAACTTTTTGCAATCTCTCCATCTGATGAAGGGCTAATATCCAGAATCTACAAAGAACTTAAATTTATAAGAAAAAAACAACCCCATCAAAAAGTGGGTAAAGAATATGAACAGACACTTCTCAGAAGAAGACATTTATGCATTCAACAAACATATTTTTAAAAAAGCTCATAATTGTCATTAGAGAAATGCAAATCAAAACCACAACGAGATACCATCTCATGCCAATTAGAATGGCAATCATGAAAAAATCAGGAAACAATAGATGCTGGAGAGGATGTGGAAAAATAGAAATGCTTTTACATCATTTGTGGGAGTGTAAATTAGTTCAACCATTGCGGAAGATAGTGTGGTGATTCCTCAAGGATCTAGAACTAGAAGCGTGATTTGACCCAGCAATCCCATTACTGGGTATACCCAAAGGATTATAAATCATTCTACTATAAAGACACATGCAAACATATGTTTATTGCAGCACTTTTCACAATAGCAAAGGCTTGGGACCAACCCAAATGCTCATCAATGACAGACTGGATAAAGAAAATATGGTGGCCTGGCACGCTGGCTCACGGCTATAATTCCAGCACTTTGGGAGGCTGAGGCGGGCAGATCACGAGGTCAGGAGATTGAGACCATCCTGGCTAACAACATGAAACCCCATCTCTACTAAAAAATACAAAAATTAGCTGGGTGTGGTGGCAGGCAGCTGTAGTCCCAGCTAGTCAGGAGGCTGAGGCAGGAGAATGGTGTGAACCCAGGTGGCAGAGCTTGCAGTGAGCCGAGATCACGCCACTGCACTCCAGCCTGGGTGACAGAGTGAGACTCCGTCTCAAAAAAAAAAAAAAAAAAGAAAAGAAAAGTGGCACATATACATCATGGAATATTATGCAGCTGTAAAAAAGGATGTGTTCATGTCATTTGCAGGGACATGGATGAAGCTGGAAACCATCATTCTCAGCAAACTGACACAGGAACAGAAAACCAAACACCGCACGTTCTCACTCGTAAGTGGGAGTTTAACAATGAGAACACATGGACACAGGGAGGGGAACATCACATACTGGAGCCCTTCAGGGGGTGGGGGACTAGAGGAGGGATAGCATTAGGAGAAATACCTAATGTAGATGATGGGTTGATGGGTGCGGCAAACCCACCATGGTACGTTTATACCTATGTAACAAACCTGCACATTCTGCACATGCATCCCAGAACTTAAAGTATAATAATAATAATAAAACTGTCTTTGTCCATTACTAACTGTGGAAGTCTGAACTTACCTAAATCTCGTTCTCATTTGGTACATTTGAATAATAATACATGTACTATGGAATTGTTTTGATAACTAAATGAGATGTATATGAAAGCCCTTGGTAATAAATGAATGTGAATAAATATTCCCTATACTCTCTCACAAATTAAAAATACCTTCTAATTCTAGTTCTGGGTATTATTATCCAAAATATGTATTTTCTTGTATTGCTTATGGCTCTTTGCAAAATAAGTTTTTTGGTTTTGTTTTTTACTTTCTGAAAATCAGTTTTGGATTTTCTTTTATTGAAGAATATAAACAGCATTATTTCATAGACACTGTGCCAGCAAGTTTTAAAAATGAAAATATATTAAAAAATTGTGTCTTAAAAAAAGTCAAAAGCAATTACTGCAAGAATTACAATTAACCTTATTCAGAAGTAAGGCTCAAAAAAATTCAGTGGATTCTTCCTGATAAAAAGAGGTTGAAATTAAGGACCCAGTTATTCAGGGTTTACAAACATGTTTTTCCAGGAGCACTGTACTCCTATTTTTTCCTTCTCTGTCTGACTAATTTCTCTCATACATTTATTATTCCTGACTGTTCTTCCTTCTTAAGCTCTCTGAACTTCTTTCTCTAAAATCCCTTAGAAATAATATCTGTGCTCGTATATTTTACCTCTTTTTCTGATGACATTCATATAATTCTTGTTTCTTGTCCTGACTTTTAAATAGCTCCCAGAATGTTTCCAGAAGCAACTGAGGTTTGTTACCACATGTTCAATGTATTGATTGTACAAATGTGTATGTTAAGAAGCTTTCAAGTGACTGGGCATGGTAGCAAATGCCTGTAAACCCAATACTTTGGGAGGCTGAGGCATAAGGATTGCTTGAGCCCAGGAGTTTGTTACCAGCCTGGGCAACATGGCACTATCCCCATCTCTACAAAAATTAAAAATTAGCTGGGTATGGTGATGCACCCCTGTAGTCCCAGCTACTCAGGAGACTGAGCTGGGAGGATCACTTGAGCCTCGGAGGTTGAGGCTGCAGTGAGCTGTGATCATGCCACTGCACTCCAGCCTGGATGACAGAGACCCTGTCTCAAAAAACAAATAAGAAGCTTACTGGGAACACCAAACACACACACACACACACACACACACGCGCACACACACACCCCCCGAGAGAGAGAGAGAGAGAGAGAAAGAGGGAGAGTGAGAGAGACAGAGACAGATAAGATACTGCCTTGTTCTTCAAGGAGTTTGGTAATAAAGAAAGATAGGTTTACAGACAGTAATAACGCCATGTGCAGATGTTATACTAATGGTTTAAACCATAAATATGCACACATAAAGGAGTGACGTTAGTAATGCTAGTGACATTGGTTCTGGGCATTGAAATATGTGTATGAGTTCTCCAAGCAGGTAAAGGATATAAGGACTTTTCTACAAGGAAATGTAAGATCATGAACAAAGGTTCTGAAGTGGGAAAATATATACCTTGTTTAATATGTGGAGCAACAATGTATTTGTTTCCTAATTGCTGTAGGCATTACCACAAACTTAGTGACTGAAAATAGCACAACTTTATTCTCTTATAGTTCTGGAGGTCAGAGTCTGAAATCAGTGGCACTTGGGCTAAAATCAAGGTCTTTCTTGGTGCTCTAGGGGAGTCCTTGCCTTTTCCATTTTCTAGAGGCCACCTGCATTCCTTGACTCATGGCCTCTTCCTCCATCTTCAAGCCAGCAGGATCACATTTTCAAATCTAAGCATACATCACTGCCTCTATGGTCACATTTCCTTCTCTGACTCTGACCTTCCTGCCTCCTTCTTATAAGGACACATGTGATTAAATTGGATCCAGATAATCCAATATAATCTCCCCATCTCAAGGTTCTTAACTTAATCCCATCTACAAAGCCCCTTTAACCATGCAAGGTGATGTATTCCAAGGTTCTGAGGATTAGGATGTGGACATCTCTGGGAGGAGGAGAGGCATTATTCAGCCTACCTCAAGGAAGAAGGGCAGAATACCAGGTGTATAATCAAGAAAATGCTAGTATGGGATTAGATTTTGAAAAACCTAACAAGTTGCACTAAGAACTTTGAAATTTAATCTATAGCTCAGCAACTTTTATTCTTGTAAAAGGTTAAAAAGATTAAGATGGATGCTCACTTTAATGCACATACACCCCAAATTCAAATACTATTACATGTTGATCACAGATCCTCCACAACCATTGATGAATGGAGGCCCTAGACTTAACAAGAAAGAGAAATCACAGGAAAGTAGCATAATCAACTTTGTTTCAAAAATATATAGTGTAGTTGGGTACCAGAGGAATGCTGGTGAGGTCCTGAATTTTAAAAATGGCTGTGGGAACAGAGAAAGTACATCTGAAATATTTTGCAGAAACAGAATAAATAGGCATAGTGATTTTCTGGAGAGGAGTTAAAGAAGCCAGAGAAGACTGCAGTAACCTTTCAGAAAATATACATGAAAATGATCCTAATGTACTCTCCCTACTGAAATTTTCTCCTACCATGTGACTGATTTCTGCCTGAAACCAAGAATTACTTTCTGTTTCACAGTTAATTGATTTGTTCCATTAGTAGGGTAACCATATAATACATAGCCCAAAGTGGGGCAATTATTTTTATAACCATTTAAAAAATTTAAATCAAATTATTTTTTAAGTGCCAACTTAACAATTGGTATTTCTATTAAGCTTTCATTAAGGTATAATCACTTAAGTAATACAGTTTCCTAGACCAGAAAATGAGGAGAATTATACATTACTTTTGAGGACAAAAAGTTTCAAGTTTCTTGTGATGCTTTTTTTTTTTTTTTTTTTTTGAGACAAGGTCTTACTCTGTCACTCAGGCTAGAGTACAGTGGCACAATCATAGCTCACTGCAACTTCAACTTCCTGGTCTCTGGTGATCCTCCCACCTCAGTCTCCTGAATAGCTGAGACTATAGATATGCACCACCATGCTTGGCTTATTTTTTGTAGAGATAGGGTTTTGCCGTGTTGCCGAGGCTGATCCCAAACTCCTGGGCTCAAGGGATCCACTCCCTTCAGCCGCCTAAAGTGCTGGGATTACAGGTATGAGCCACTGCACCCGGCCTCTTGTGGTTCTGCATTTATGCGGTAAGTTTGTTTGAAGAATGAGCCAACACTGCTGGTGCCTTGCTGTTATTACTTAGGATGCTGGAATGCTGAAAGAAAATTACACATCTTAAAGAGGAAAACAAGAAACACCCTTTGGTGGATAGACATTTCTTATTGTTACTTAAGGATGTGGTATTCCAGAAAATCCCTGGAGAAGTGTTCCTTGGATTACCCATGCATGCTTTGTGGAGGTCTCTGTCTCATGAACTGGATGATTTGCATTGGAATTATAGGTGGAGAAATAAAGCCCCTGATTGCCAAGGTGCAAATATATGTGGAGGATGGTGAACCATCTTCCCAGTGAAGACACATAAAGGACCATATGTGAATGTTGTCGAATGCTGTATTTGGAAAAGTTCCTGGTGACATCATGGACTTTGGTTTATGTTCTAGTAACATAAAGTTAGAATTTCATCTAAGTCTGAATACTTAGTTTTATCTTCCATTAGTTCTTGTTTTTTAAAGGTATTTCATCCGCATGTACAGAGTTGGACCCATTTAACTTTTCACCATTTGCCTCCCTTTCTGCTGTTCTTGATCACTCCTTACAAAGGCTGGCATCTCTTAAGGATTCTAAATCATCCTGCTCTCTTTTAAGGTGGCTAAACTTAAAGAATTTTATGTTTCAAATACTTTGGTAAATTGTATATTTGTGTTTTCTCTCTTTCTCTATATAGTTGGTATGGAGTGTAAATTTCTGCCCACAAATTAGAGAACTAACAAAATGCTGTGACCAGCTCAGCTGGGGAGACCCTAACCCAGCAGCGCTAGAAGAATTAAAGATACACACATAAAAATATAGAGGTGTGGAGTGGGAAATCAGAGGTCTTACAGCCTTCAGGCTGAGAGCCCCAAACAGAGATTTACCCATGTATTTATTGACAGCAAGCCAGTGATAAACATTGTTTCTATAGATTATAGATTAACGAAGTATTCCTTATGGGAAATAAAGGATGAGCCAAAATAAAGGGATTGGTCTGGCTAGTTAGCTGTAGCATGAACACATCCTTAAGGCACTGATCGCTCATGCTATTGTTTGTGGTTTAAGAACAGCTTTAAGCAGTTTTCCCACCTTGGGTGGGCCAGGTGTTCCTTGCCCTCATTCTGGTAAACCCACAACCTTCCAGCGTGGGTGTCATGGCCATCATGAACATGTCACAGTGCTGCAGAGATTTTGTTTATGGCCAGTTTATGGCCAGATTTTGGGGACCTATTCCCAATAACAAAATCCAAGGATCCTTGACTATGTCATCACCTCCCAAGAAAATCTGACATGATGAGGGCTGAAATTCAAGTTTTCAGCTCCTGTGATCTTATATAGCTTTTTAAGGAGATGCTGAAGCATGATGATGAAGCCGACCATAGTCCGTTTATGACCCCACAGTTCATTGTTGAGCTGTCTCTGTTTGCCATTGTCCCACAAAACCACAACAAACAAAACACCACAGCTCTGCTCAGAATCAAATCTGCTTCCACATATATACCATTTCCAGCATTCCTCATTCATTTGTACAGATCCAGTCTTTCATCTGCTATTACTTCCCTTCACACAAAAATACTTCTTTTTGCATTTCACTAGTGTGAATTTACTGGTAACATATTTACTTAGCTTTTTATGTATGTGACATGTATTTAAATTGTACCTGGATTGTTTGAAGAATATTTTCCCTGGATGTATAATTCTAGTTTTATAAGCCTCCTTCCTTCAAAGTGCTCTCTCTATATATATGGATATATATATATGGATATATATACACATGGATATATATATATGGTTATATACACATACATGGACATATATATATATGGATATATATCCATTGTTTTCTGGTCTCCATTATTTCTCATAAGAGAGTTTTTGTTCTTCTTGTTGTTCCACTAAAAGTAGCTATCTTTCTCCAGTTGTTTTTAAGGTTTTCTCTTTAACTTTCTGTGATGATTAATTTTGTATGTCTATTTGACTTGGCTAAGGGATGCCCGGATAACTGGGAAGACATCATTTTTGTGTGTGTCTGTGAGAATATTTCTGGAAGAGATTAGCATTTGAATCAGTAGTCTGAGTAAGAAGATACATCCTCACAGCTGTGAGCAGACATCATGTAATCTATTGAGAAACTGATTAGAACAGAAAGGTGGAAGAAGGGTATATTCACTTTCTCTGCTTGAACTGGGACATTCATCTTCTGCCCTTGGACTTCTGTGCTCCTGGTTCTCAGACCTTTGGACTCAGACTGGGATTTACACCATTGGTACCACTCGTTTTCAGGCCTTCAGGTTTGGACTTGAACAGAACCACCATATTTCCTGGACCTCCAGCTTGTAGATGGCATATTGTGGGTCTTATCAGCCTCTATAACCACATGAGCCCATTCCTCATGATGAATCTCTTTTGACATATCTCTCTATATATCCTATTGGTTCTGTTTCTCTGGAGAACTGTTTCTCTGGAGAAAATTTTATTTTTAGATGTTCATTGAAAAGATGTGTACTTTTCTTTATCCTGGAATATGTAGGGCCAAAGGTTAATGTTTTGTTATCAGCTTTGAAAAATGTTAGTCCTTATTTTCTTTTTTTTTTTTTCAGCCTAGTTCTCTCTTATAGCTCTTTCTGTGACTCTGATTAGACTACTTGATCTTATCTTCCAGGTTATTGACATTCTTTATTTCTTTTTTTTTTTTTTAAGTATTTTGATCTCTCTGCCTCCATTTAGAAAATTTCTACTGATATATCCTCAGGTTCACTGAGCCATTCTGCAGTGTCGAATCTGCTATTAAGCCTTCCAATGAAGTTTTAATTTTTGATATTTTATTTTTTAGTTCTAGGATTTTTTCATTTGGTTCTCTTTTTTAAAAAAATTGTATTTCTTTCATGAAATATATTAATACTGCCTTATTACTTATATCTGTCTTTTCCTGTAAATTCTTTAAAATGTCTTATAATAATGTCTTAAAGTCTTTGTATGCATATTCTATAAGCGGGCCTACTTCTGTTGATTACATTTTTTCTTGATCATATTTTTGATTATTTTGTTCTTGATTATTGTGGTTTTTTCCTATCATGAATGCTTAAATAGCACAAGCCTCAGCCCTTAACAGCTGGACTTCAGTGTCAACCCCAGACATGTTGTCTGTGGTATTCAGGTCTGCCTATTTAGATCGAAGTCTTGATGTCTCACATCTTAGAATCCTGGGGAGGGGAGGACTCCTTCTGACACCTGGCAGCAGTATCTTTCCTGCTACTTCATTTGGCCTCAGCTCTCCCACAGCAGTTTTAAGAGTGAAAGGAGACACTGTTAATAATTACATTGAGTCAACAAGCAAAAATGGGAACTTTCTAAGACAGACTGAATATTAGTCATTAATCCAGTGTCCTGGACAACAAACTTAGACTCATTTCTTAGACTTCTCTTTCCTTGACTAATATGGCATCTCTTTTGTCTCATATACAAAGTCAGTTATCAGTCTTATGAGTTCTTACTTCAAAATACATATGATTTATCCTTGACTATCTAAATTCAAATCTTCTTCTTGTCAGCTGAATTATTAACAGGGTCCATTTATCTGTAATAAGTCTCCTTCTCATTGTAGCGTATTCCCAACTTCCAGATTAATCTGGCACTACTTTTATTGAGCTTATTTATTCTATATAAGAACCTGTCATGGTTTCCAATTGTTTATTATATCCAGCCCAGATTTATTATTCTGATATTTAAAGCCCTTACTTTTCATGTTCATGTCTATCTCTATGCTCATCATACAGAACCATAATAGAATGCCCTCTCCCTCTTCTGCCATCCTGTCTTAGTCCACTTTATGCTGCTGTAACAGACTGAGCAATTTATAAAGAATAGAAATGTATTTCCTCACTGTTCTGGAGGCTGGGAAGTCCAAGATCAAGGGTGTGGCATCTTGCAAGGAACTTCTTGTTGCATCATCCCATGGTGGAACGTAGAAGGGCAAGGACAGTGAGAAAGAGAGACAGAAGGGGACCACACTCATCCCCTTTATAAGAAACCAACTCCCGTGATAACAAACCCATCTCATGACAGTGGCATTAATCCACTTATGAGGGCAGAGTGCTCATGGCCTAATCACCTCTCATTAGGACCCACATCTTAATACTATTGCTTTGGGGATTACATTTTCAACACATGCTTTTTGGAGGACACTTTCACACCATAGCATATCCTAATCTATGACTTCCTTGTAAGTCAGCGCAACACCTACTTTCTTGTAGCTCTAGCTACTGTCACTTCCATCTATTACATTTTTTTCTGTATTCGAATTCACAAATACTAAGAGCACAAATCCCAAAATTGATTATACAATTTAGTATATTGTATTTGCTAACTGAAGTGCCTGCAGGGGGCATGAGGTAATCATAAACTGAAACTGGCAGAGTGAAGAACAATAGGTATTAAGTGTTGATTGCTGCCAATAGTAATTTCCACTTAGGTATATGCACTTTTAAATCACTATGCAGGTGAGATAAAATGACCAAACAGAATGCCTCCACAAGACTTGCAACTCGTGTCCTAAATTTTTAGCCATATACTTTGCAGCTCAAGTAATACACCATTTCCTGGACTCCATTTAGCCATAATTCCTAGAGTGGTAATGTGTATATAATGTACTTATAAAATGAAAACGTTGAATTATAGCTTTAGCAAACCTATGGGGAAAATAATGAAAACTGTTTTCAAAAGAAAATGCAGCTGTTCCCTTGTTTACCAGACCTGAGGTTTGGGTGATCATCACAGATATAGTGCTTCCAATTCCAAAGTCAACTCCCTTGCCCATTATTTTAGGGGGCTGAATTCTGATTCTTATATAGAGACTGGCATAGTGGATCCACTTTGGCTTCCAGAGGAAGATAGGGAACAGTATTGAGCAGAATGGCCTCAACCAAATGTCATGCTAAACATTATGATTGTGGGGTAGATAGGGCTGGAAGAAGGAGTACTCTAAGGCAAGCTAGTGAGGAAGTAATAGAAATGCAGGCCAAACAATGGAGCTTAAATAATGGCCCATGGAATTGGGGTGTCTAAACTATGGATTGTGTCAAAGAATGATGAGATCAATATTCAGTACCTGAAATAAAAAGAGAAAGCGAATTTATGGACTATTGTAGTAAAGGAAAGCCATGCTGGTCAGGCAGGCTTTTCTGAGCATAGCAGAGTGTTGATCTCATACAGCCGTCCCCTCTTGTCTATGAGGAATATGTTTCAAGACTCCCAGTAGATGCCCAAAACCACAGATAGTACTGAACCCCATATGTACTGTTTTTCCTATAGTTACAAACCTATGATAAAGTTTAATTTATAAATTAGGCAAATAAGAGATTAACAATAACTAATAATAGAACAATTATAACAATGTGTTGTAATAAATGTTACACAAATATGGTCTTTCTCTCTTTCCTTCTCTCTATCTGTAAATATCTTATTATATTATACCTATCTATTTCAGACCACAGCTGATTGCAGATAAATGAAACTGTGGATTGGGGGGACTACTGTATAGGGTTTTTGGCAAGTGTGGAAATTAGGATTGGTGGATTTTCAGGTGTTTGAGCAAATGCCTGAATGGACTGAGATCATCTGAAGGATAGTAGTCACTCAAGTTAGATGGCTGTTGATTGGCTGGCACTCAGGGACATGTTTATCAGCGTGAGCACCCTCCCACCCTTTTTTATGTGTTTTTTTTTTTTTTTTTTTTTTTTCGGTGCTCCAAGTGAGGCATGAACTGAACCCTTTCTTGGTTGGCCAGAGCGAGGGGTTGTCACTGATTGGTGGGCTTGCAAAAGTGAGTTTACTAAGGCAAGTTGCTGATTGATTGAACACGTTTATAATTAGTTATGCTCTGTTTTCATGGCTACAGAATAACTGATTTTTTCCTAGGAGTGTGAGCCACGTAGGATGGGAATACATGTAGAATTCAGAACGGAGATTGGTCATCAGATTGTGAACTGACCTTTTTCAGGGAAATCTTTCAAAAAATGAGGAGAAAGTAAGAATAGGTCCAACTTCAGGTAATAAGACTTTTGTAACACAGTAGATTAACAAACCCAGGACCTATTTCCTGCTGTTTTCCAAACAGCCTAAGTGTATAGACTAGTATCTCTATGTGAATATGAGGACTCTCATGCTCACTAATGTTCCTGAATAACCTAGATCAAGAATTGGCAAACTTCCTCTATAAGCAGTCAGACAGCAAATATTTTAGGCTTTGAGGGCCACGGGCTCCATCTCTGTTGCAGCTGCTCAACTCTGCCATTGTAGGTGCCAAAGCAGACATACACTTACATAAACACGTGGGTGTGACTGAATTTGGCTCACAGGCTGTAGTGTACTGACCCTGGCCTAGAAAGTAATCTTTCAGGTATACCAATTTCAAGATTGGAAAACCAAAATATCACCTTCCTGACTGGTCCAAAGAGAGTGCATCACTATTAAATAGTTGCTGACTGACTGCCATCCTGTCAGGTGGGATACTGCTGATTCTGGTCCAAGCTGGTATATACTTAGTGAGAAAGAGCTGGGATGGGGCCATAGTTGGGGCACAGAGTAACTGAGTTTGGAGGAAAAAGCTTCCAACTCCCTGTTTCCAATGTGGCTTGGGGTGGTTCGTGTTGTTGCTACCATACCCACCTCCGCACCTCCCATGATGCATTCTGATCCCTGCTACATGGCTGACAGTACTGTCTCTGTAGGCCACCGCTCTTCTGAAAACCATTATTTCTACTCCAGCTGAAGAGATTTTGTCCTTTGAAGACTGATAGCTCTGTTAGCTAACACCATAAAGCCTGGCTTTGAAGCATTTTTCACTATTTTGGAGGCTAGAGACTAGCCTGGCTCTTTTAGCTTCCTCCATTAAGAGGCATTCCCCAGTTTTCTCAGGTCAGAGGCTGGTTTCAGTGACAGTGTCCTTGGGACCTGATCCTCAATTATGAAGTCACCTTGACTTCCTCCTCTAGGGTCCTCAGGGAAGATCTTCTTGAAAATTGGACATTCTTTGTCTTGCTGCGGTATTTCAGAATTTCCAGGAGTAGTTATGAAATTAGCTCACCATAGTAGGCTAGTCAGAAAAGCACTTTTTAAAATTCCTGTATCCTTTCTGGAGAAAAAGTAGTAACTCATATCAGCAAATGTCTTGGCTGGGGTTCTTTGTAAATCAATACTCAGGACTCAGTATTTAAGTATATGACACCTAAGAGACCTTTCTGGGCTTAATTGAGCTCTAACATCATTTGTGTACATTTTGGGGTCAGGAAAAAATAATATTTCAGACTCTAATTTCAGATATATTCCATGGAAAAGCAAACATTATTTGAAGTGCACAATGTCTTTTAGTTAGTGCTTTTTGTTCAATGGCCTATTCAGGGTGTTTTTTCTTTTTTAAGGTTTTGATGGGTTTTATTTAACAGGACCTAAAACACTGTTGTCATGGGGACAAAAATCTCTTTTTAAATTGCTCATTGAAACATCAGCCATTTGAGTTCACAAAGATATGATAAAAATTTTATCAAAATACTATTTAGTTGCAAAAGCACTGGAATGTGTCTACCCCAGACTCCCAGTGCACACATTCCCTTTGACGTGTTGACATTTCTGAAACCCAGCAGAGGCAGCTAAACTTGCTTTGACAATTGGCCAAGCAGATGGTGCTCTCAACCTGAGTCCCAGCACCTCCTTCCCTAGATCCCATCCAGCCTGTAAACTCAGTTCCAGTGTCACCTACCACATTCCAGATGGGACCAGGTGCTATGTTCTCTGAACTTCTTTGTTCTCTATCTTGTCTCTAACCCAATGAATCTCCCAAGGGACACTGCATGGTCTCACCACTTCATCACCCCTTCTATCAGCATTGTGGGGCAGAGCAGAGAGTGCTCGTCCTCAGGGGCCATCTCAATGCCAGTTTCTTGAGATGCCAGATTCCAGGCTGTGAGGTCAACTAGATGCCTTGAGAATGCTGGAGTGACATGGAGCAGCTGCTGCTGTCAGGGAAAGTGGATTCCTACCTCATGGTCCACTCCCACACACCCTAGCAAAGCAGTGGTCATATGCAGAGGGTGTCCTGATTGATTGTTAGTTCACATACATCCATGTCCTTTGAGAAGAGGAGATGACAGTCCTTTGACAAGAATCTTCAACCTGCCCCTTGTCCAGGAAGGTTACCTATGGCGGTGTTCAGCTAGGAGAACAAGATCAAGGAGATTCCCTTCCCCTGCAGGGCCTCTGCCCAGCCTCCACTACTTCACTTAGTTTCTTTACAAGGAATTGCAGGAGAGCCTGGAAGTATAGACAGTATAGCCTTAGGAAATTCCATTCATGTGGTGCTGTTCCTGCAGAAGTTCTTCATTATTGTTTTTACTGTGCTGCTGGTACTTTATTCATCACCTCCACCAACCCCTGGTGGGAATACTTGTTTGCACTCCTAGCACACTCAGGCAGTGGATAGGTGCTCACTTAACCTTTGTTGAAAGAGTACTAGGTCAGGCATGGTGGCTCACGCCTGTAGTCTCAGTACTTTGGGAGGCTGATGTGGGTGGATCACCTGAGGTCAGGAGTTCAAGACCAGCCTGGCCAACATGGCGTAACTCCGTCTGTGCTGAAGATACAAAAAATTAGCTGAGCGTGGTGGTGGGCACTTGGAATCCCAGCTACTCAGGAGGCTGAGGCAGGAGAATCGCTTGAACCCAGGAGGTGGAGGTTGCAGTGAGCCAAGATTTCACCATGCACTCCAGCCTGGGCGACAAGAGCGAAACTCCATCTCAAAAAAAAAAAAAAAAAAAAAAAAAGAAAGAATATTTTATTTTTGCAAGTGAAGTCTAGTCATCATGGAGAATAATAATTACAGATAAAAATTTGGTAGGCACAGGACTAATTTTACTTTATAATTGTGTAAGAAGTTATGAAAATTAAGACTTGATTTTTAAAATCCTAATGTCAGCATTAGGAAATAATAGTTGAAATAATTTGTATATACCTATTATAAATAACATAAATAATATATTAGAAATAATATAAGATGTATGTATACCTATGAGAAACAATGACAATGTAATTTTTGTGCTATGATCTGCTGACACCAAATGTGTGGAGTTTTTTCTCCACACCAACCAATTCTCCAATACTAGCTGGGTGTTCTAGAATTCAGTTCAATTCTGGCACTATCTAGAGTGAGTATCATATCTCACAAGCTAAGGGCTCAGTCCCACAAGACTGCTCCCACTTCAGATGTCAGTCCCACAAGACTCCTACAAAGCTTCCTGTACTTCTCAGCCATAAATGGGATTCTTGTGAGTCTCTGCTTGTGTTTTATAATATTCTAGAATGGTTCACGTAACTCAGGAAAAGAGTTTACTTAAGTTAGTGGTTATAAAGGATACAGAAAGAGATGCATAGGGCAAGGACTGTAGGGTGGGGGTGCAGAGCATGCCAGACACGCCACTCTCCCAGCACCACCATGCGTTCACCAACCTGGGAAGTCTCCAAACCCCATTATTTCAGGGATTTTCTGGAGGTTTCAATATGCAGGCTTGGTTGATTAAATCACTGACCATTGGTGATTGACTGAATCTCCAGCCTCTTTTCCCTCCCCAGGTGTCAGGGGTGGGGCTGAAAGTTTCAATCCTCTAATCATGCCTTCAAGCTATCCTAAAGCCATCCTGTACCAGCCCCCATCCTGAAGCTATAGGGGCCCCCAGCCACTAGTCATCTCTTTAGCATACAAAATATACTCATCACTCCAGAGATTCCAGGGGTCTTGAAAGATCTTGTGTTAGGAACCATAGGCTAATACCAAATATTTTAACAAAGGATTCTCCTATCACCCTGTCACTCAGAAAATTCTAAGGGTTTTAGGAACTCTGTGCCAGAAATCAATCGGGAGTTAAGACTTAATACATATTTCTTATTATATCACAATATCGCATGCTCTAACTTGTTCTGCCTTTACTGAATGTTTCTGAAATTTATCATGAAGAATTTATTGGGAAGAAAAGCAGTAAAATTTTGAAAAATATGGATAAGAAAGGGCTATTTTTATCAGATATTTAAGTGATATTTAATGATACACTTATTCAAACATTATGATAGTGAGACTAGAAGAAAGAAAAACAGATAAAATATATTAGCTTGAAAAAGACCCTGGTATGTGCATGTGTAGGCATTGTGTTTGTATATGAATTTCATATGTAGTTTCAATATCAGAAATAATTGGAAAATGGGAAATTTGCTCAACAAATTGGGCTCTATCATTTTGTTAGTATATTAGCCAAATATACTAACCACTATTCATATACACACAATAGCATATATGAGAGTTTTATCTTTTTCTCATGAAAGAGTCTAGTTTGGTCTAGGATTGCAAGGCAGCTGTACTTCATAAGGTTATTCAAGGATCTAGATTCCTTCCGTTTAATTACTCTGTCATCCCCTAGGACATTGTCCTTCTTCTCAGTGATTGAAGCTAAGTTTCTAACCCACCTGCAGTTTGTGATAAAAGGGAAAGAGAATAAATGTGGAGTAAGGGGGTTTTCTGTTAAGCATGTGACACAAAAGTTGCAAATACTTACGCATTCACATTCTGCTAATGAGTACATGATTACGTGGCTGTATCTATCTACATGAAAGGTCAAGAAATTTAGTCTGTAACTGGACAACAATGGGCTCAGCCACAGCTAACAGGGAGAACAGGAAAGAAAAACAGATAAAATATATTAGAAGTATCAGAAAGATTGGGTTCTGAAGATTGTTAGCACATCTGGGTTATAGTAGTTATACGAAAAGTAAAAAAAAATCAGCTTAGATCCTCATATTTTACTGTATTTCAAAATAAATTCCAAATAGATGTATAATCAAACCATGTAATAAGCATCCAAAAATAGTTTTTATTACCATTTTCCAGGTACTATACTAAGTGCTTTTTATGTATTGTATTATTTAATCCCTCCAGTGACCCTATGTTAAAAGAAAAACTTTAAACATATTAAATTTGAGCTTAATCGAGCAAGAAAAAAGAAAAAAAAAAACTGATTCATAGTGAAATAGCCCCCAGAATCTAAACAGATCGAAACTTCAGGGCTGCTGCATGGTCGATAAGGTTTGTGAACGGGAAAAGGAAAGTGGTTAAGTTAGTGGTTATAAAGGATATGGAAAGAGATGCATAGGGCAAGGACTGTAGGGTGGGGGTGCAGAGCATGCCAGACACGCAGAAAATGGAAGTGAGGTACAGAAACAGCAGGATTGGTTACAGCTCAGCATTTTCCTTATTTTAACTTGTTTTGAACAGTTGACTGCCTTTGACTTGTTGAGGTATGGCTGCTGGGATTGGCTGAGACCATTGTGCCTGTAGTACCTTATTTAACTACTCCATAACTTAACCCAGTAGAATGAGTTTCCCTATCACTGGAGATTTCCTCAGGGGTATCCCATAAAGGAAATACATTTTCTTTTTTTTTCTTTTCTTTCTTTTTTTTTTGAGACGGAGTCTCCCTCTGTTGCCCAGGTTGGAGTGCAGTGATGTGATCTTGGCTCACTGCAATCCTCCTCCTCCTGGGTTCAAGAGATTCTCCCACCTTAGCCTCCTGAGTAGCTGGGATTACAGTCATGTGCCACCATGCCCGGCTAATTTTTGCTTTTTTAGTAGAGACGGTGTTTCACGATGTTGGTCAGGCTCTCCAACTCCTGACCTCGTGATCCACCCGCCTCGGCCTCCCAAAGTGCTGGGATTACAGGCATGAGCCACTGCACCTGGCCAGGAAATAAATTTTCTAATAATTTCTTTGCTATTGTGACAGCAGCAGCTTTTCTACTTGGGAAAGCCTCTACCTAATTAGAAAACATACAGACTATTTTTTTTTTTAGGTTTTATTTATTTATTTATTTATTTATTTTTATTTTTATTTTTTTATTATACTTTAAGTTCTAGGGTACATGTGCACAACGTGCAGGTTTGTTACATATGTATACATGTGCCATGTTGGTGTGCTGCACCCATTAACTCGTCATTTACATTAGGTGTATCTCCTAATGCTATCCCTCCCCACCCCTTCCCCACAATAGGAAGTGTGTGATGATCCCCTTCCTGTGTCCAAGTGATCTCATTGTTCAGTTCCCACCTATGAGTGAGAATATGTGGTATTTGGTTTTCTGTTCTTGCGATAGTTTGCTGAGAATGATGGTTTCCAGCTGCATCCATGTCCCTGCAAAGGACACAAACTCACCCCTTTTTTATGGCTGCATAGTATTCCATGGTGTATATGTGCCACATTTTCTTAATCCAGTCTGTCACTGATGGACATTTGGGTTGATTCCAAGTCTTTGCTATTGTGAATAGTGCCACAATAAACATATGTGTGCATGTGTCTTTATAGCAGCATGACTTATAATCCTTTGGGTATATCCCCAGTAGTGGGATGGCTGGGTCAAATGGTATTTCTAGTTCTAGATCCTTGAGGAATCGCCACACTGTTTTCCACAATGGTTGAACTAGTTTACAGTCCCACCAACAGTGTAAAAGTGTTCCTATTTCTCCACATCCTCTCCAGCACCTGTTGTTTCCTGACTTTTTAATGATTGCCATTCTACCTGATGTGAGATGGTATCTCATTGTGGTTTTGATTTGCATTTCTCTGATGGCCAGTGATGATGAGCATTTTCTCATGTGTCTGTTGGCTGTGTTAATATCTTCTTTTGAGAAGTGTCTGTTCATATCCTTTGCCCACTTTTTGATGGGATTGTTTGTATTTTTCTTGTAAATTTGATTGAGTTCTTTATAGATTCTGGATATTAGCCCTTTGTCAGATGAGTAGATTGCAAAAATGTTCTCCCATTCTGTAGGTTGCCTGTTCACTCTGATGGTAGTTTCTTTTGCTGTGCAGAAACTCTTTAGTGTAATTAGATCCCATTTGTCAATTTTGGTTTTTGTTGCTGTTGCTTTTGGTGTTTTAGACATGAAGTCCTTGCCCATGCCTATGTCCTGAATGGTATTACCTAGGTTTTCTTCTAGGGTTTTTATGGTATTAGGTCTAACATTTAAGTCTCTAATCCATCTTGAATTAATTTTCGTATAAGGAGTAAGGAAAGGATCCAGTTTCAGCTTTCTACTTATGGCTAGCCAATTTTCCCAGCACCATTTATTAAATAGGGAATCCTTTCCCCATTTCTTGTTTCTCTCAGGTTTGTCAAAGATCAGATGGCTGTAGATGTGTGGTACTAATTCTGAGGGCTCTATTCTATTCCATTGGTCTATATCTCTGTTTTGGTACCAGTACCATGCTGTTTTGGTTACTGTAGCCTTGTAGTATAGTTTGAAGTCAGGTAGTGTGATGCCTCCAGCTTTGTTCTTTTGACTTAGGATTGTCTTGGAGATGCGGGCTCTTTTTTGGTTCCATATGAACTTTAAAGCAGTTTTTTCCAATTCTGTGAAGAAAGTCATTGGTGGCTTAATGGGGATGGCATTGAATCTATAAATTACCTTGGGCAGTATGGCCATTTTCACGATATTGATTCTTCCTATCCATGAGCATGGTATGTTCTTCCATTTGTTTGTGTCCTCTTTTATTTCACTGAGCAGTGGTTTGTAGTTCTCCTTGAAGAGGTCCTTTACATCCCTTGTAAGTTGGATTCCTAGGTATTTTATTCTCTTTGAAGCTATTGTGAATGGGAGTTCATTCTTGATTTGGCTCTCTGTTTGTCTGTTACTGGTGTATAAGAATGCTTGTGATTTTTGCACATTGATTTAGTATCCTGAGACTTTGCTGAAGTTGCTTATCAGTTTAAGGAGATTTTGGCTGAGATGATGGGGTTTTCTAAATATACAATCATGTCATCTGCAAACAGGGACAATTTGACTTCTTCTTTTCCTAATGGAATACCCTTGATTTCTTTCTCTTGCCTGATTGCCCTAGCCAGAACTTCCAACACTATGTTGAATAGGAGTGTTGAGAGAGGGCATCCCTGTCTGGTGCCAGTTTTCAAAGGGAATGCTTCCAGTTTTTGCCCATTCAGTATGATATTGGCTGTGACTTTGTCATAAATAGCTCTTATTATTTTGAGATACGTTCCATCAATACCGAATTTATTGAGCGTTTTTAGCATGAAGAGCTGTTGAATTTTGTCAAAGGCCTTTTCTGCATCTATTGAGGTAATCATGTGGTTTTTGTCTTTGGTTCTGTTTATATGCTGGATTACATTTATTGATTTGCGTATATTGAACCAGTCTTGCATCCCAGGGATGAAGCCCAGTTGATCATGGTGGATAAGCTTTTAGATGTGCTGCTGGATTCGGTTTGCCAGTGTTTTATTGAGGATTTTTGTATCAATGTTCATCAGGGATATTGGTCTAAAATTCTCTTTTTTTGATGAATCTCTGTCAGGCTTTGGTATCAGGATAATGTTGGCCCCGTAAAATGAGTTAGGGAGGATTCCCTCTTTTTCTATTGATTGGAATAGTTTCAGAAGGAATGGTACAAACTCCTTGTTATACCTCTGGTAGAATTCGGCTGTGAATCCGTCTGGTCCTGGACTTTTTTTGGTTGATAGGCTATTGATTATTGCATCAGTTTCAGAACCTGTTGTAGTCTATGGAGGGATTCCACTTCTTCCTGGTTTAGTCTTGGGAGAGTGTAAGTGTCCAGGAAATTATCCATTTCTTCTAGGTTTTCTAGTTTATTTGCGTCGAGGTGTTTATAGTATTCTCTGTGGTAGTTCGTATTTCTGTGGGGTCAGTGGTGATATCCCCTTTATCATTTTTTATTGCGTCTGTTTGATTCTTCTCTCTTTTCTTCTTTATTAGTCTTGCTAGCGGTCTATCAATTTTGTTCATCTTTTCAAAAAACCAGCTCCTGGATTCATTGATTTTTTTGGAGTGTTTTTTGTGTCTCTATCTCCTTCAGTTCTGTTCTGATCTTAGTTATTTCTTGCCTTCTGCTAGCTTTTGAATGTGTTTCCTCTTGCTTCTCTAGTTCTTTTAATTGTGATCTTAGGGTGTCAATTTTAGATCTTTCCTGCTTTCTCTTGTGTGCATTTAGTGCTATAAATTTCCCTCTTCACACTGCTTTAAATGTGTCTGAGAGATTCTGGTATGTTGTATCTTTGTTCTCATTGGTTTCAGAGAACATCTTTGTTTCTGCCTTCATTTTGTTATGTACCCAGTAGTCATTCAGGAGCAGGTTGTTCTGTTTCCATGTAGTTGAGTGGTTTTGATTGAGTTTCTTAGTCCTGAGTTCTAGTTTGATTGCACTGTGGTCTGAGAGACAGTTTGTTATAATTTCTGTTCTTTTACATTTGCTGAGGAGTGCTTTACTTCCAACTATGTGGTCAGTTTTGGAATAAGTGTGATGTGGTGCTGAGAAGAATGTATATTCTGTTGATTTGGGGTGGAGAGTTCTGTAGATGTCTATTAGGTCCGCTTGGTGCAGAGTTGAGTTCAATTCCTGGATATCCTTGTTAACTTTCTGTCTCGTTGATCTGTCTAATGTTGACAGTGGGGTGTTAAAGTCTCTCATTATTATTGTATGGGAGTCTTAAGTCTCTTCCTAAGTCTCTAAGGACTTGCTTTATGAATCTGGGTGCTCCTGTATTGGGTGCATATATATTTAGGATAGTTAGCTCTTCCTGATTAATTGATCCCTTTATCATTATGTAATGGCCTTCTTTGTCTCTTTTGATCTTTGATGGTTTAAAGTCTATTTTATCAGAGAGTAGGATTGCAACCCCTGCTTTTTTTTGTTTTCCATTTGCTTAGTAGATCTTCTTCCATCCCTTTATTTTGAGCCTATGTGTGTCTCTACATGCGAGATGGGTCTCCTGAATACAGCAAACTGATGGGTCTTGACTCTTTATCCCATTTACCAATCTGTGTCTTTTAATTGGACCATTTAGTCCATTTACTTTTTTTTTTTTTTTTTTTTTTTTTGAGACGGAGTCTTGCTCTGTAGCCCGGGCTGGAGTGCAGTGGCCGGATCTCAGCTCACTGCAAGCTCCGCCTCCCGGGTTTACACCATTCTCCTGCCTCAGCCTCCAGAGTAGCTGGGACTACAGGCGCCCGCCACCTCGCCTGGCTAGTTTTTTGTATTTTTAATAGAGACGGGGTTTCACCGTGTTAGCCAGGATGGTCTCGATCTCCTGACCTCGTGATCCGCCCGTCTCGGCCTCCCAAAGTGCTGGGATTACAGGCTTGAGCCACCGCGCCTGGCCTAGTCCATTTACTTTTAAAGTTAATATTGTTATGTGTGAACTTGATCCTGTCATTATGATATTAACTGGTTATTTTGCTCGCTAGTTGATGCAGTTTCTTCTTAGCATTGATGGAGTTTACATTTTGAGATGTTTTCGCAATGGCTGGTACTGGTTGTTCCTTTCCATGTTTAGTGCTTCCTTCAGGATCTCTTGTAGGGCAGGCCTGGTGGTGACAAAATCTCTAAGCATTTGCTTGTCTGTAAAGGATTTTATTTCTCCTTCACTGATGAAACTTAGTTTGGCTGGATATGAAATTCTGGGTTTAAAATTCTTTTCTTTAAGAATGTTGAATATTGGCCCCCACTCTCTTCTGGCTTGTAGAGTTTCTGCTGAGAGATCTGCTGTTAGTCTGATGGGCTTCCCTTTGTGTGTAACCCGACCTTTCTCTCTGGCTGCCCTTAACATTTTTTCCTTCATTTCAACTTTGGTCAATCTGACATTTATGTGTCTTGGAGTTGCTCTTCTCGAGGAGTATCTTTGTGGCGTTCTCTGCATTTCCTGAATTTGAATGTTGGCCTGCCTTACTAGGTTGGTGAAGTTCTCCTGGATGATACCCTGCAGAGTGTTTTCCAACTTGGTTCCATTTTCCCTGTCAGTTTCAGGCACACCAATCAGATGTCGATTTGGTCTTTTCACATAATCCCATATTTCTTGGAGGCTTTGTTCATTTCTTTTTATTCTTTTTTCTCTACACTTCTCTTCTCGCTTCATTTCATTCGTTTGATCTTCAATCGCTGATACTCTTTCTTCCAGTTGATCGAGTCCATTACTGAAGCTTGTGCATTTGTCACATAGTTCTCATGTTATGGTTTTCATCTCTATCAGTTCTTTTAATGTCTTCTCTGCATTGATTATTCTAGTTATCCATTCATCCATTCTTTTCTCAGGGTTTTTAGTTTCTTTGCGCTGGTTATGTAGTTCCTTCTTTAGCTCTGAGAAGTTTGATCGACTGAAGCCTTCTTCCCTCAACTCGTCAAAGTCATTCTCTGTCCAGCTTTTTTCCATTGCTGGTGATGAGCTGCATTCCTTTGGAGGGGGAGATGTGCTCTGATTTTTTGAATTTCCAGCTTTTCTGCACTCCTTTTTCCCCATCTTTGTGGTTTTATCTGCCTTTGGTCTTTGATGATGGTGACATACTGATGGGGTGTTGGTGTGGGTGTCCTTTCTGTTTGTTAGTTTTCCTTCTAACAGTCAGGACCCTCAGCTGTAGATCTGTTGGAGTTTGCTTGAGGTTCACTCCAGACCCTGTTTGCCTGGGTATCAGCAGCGGAGGCTGCAGAAGATAGAATATTGCAGAACAATGAGTGTTGCTGTCTGATTCTTGCTCTGGAAGCTTCGTCTCAGGGGTGTACCCCGCCGTGTGAGGTGTGAGGTGTTGGTCTGTACCTAGTCGGGGATGTCTCCCAGTTAGGCTACTCAGGGGTCAGGGACCCACTTGAGCAGGCAGTCTGTCCATTCTCAGATCTCAACCTCTGTGCTGGGAGATCCACTGCTCTCTTCAAAGCTGTCAGATGGGGGCATTTACCTCTGCTGAGGTTTCTGCTGCTTTTTGTTTAGCTATGCCCTGTCCCCAGAGGTGGAGTCTACAGAGACAGGCAGGCCTCCTTGAGCTATGGTGGGCTCCACCCAGTTCGAGCTTCCCGGTTGCTTTGTTTACCTACTTAAGCCTCAGCAATGGTGGGTGCCCCTCCCCCAGCCTCACTGCCACCTTGCAGTTAGATCTCAAACTGCTGTGCTAGCAACGAGGGAGGGTCTGTGGGCGTGGGACCCTCTGGGCCAGGTGTGGGATATAATCTCCTGGTGTGCCGTTTGCTAAGACCCTTGCTAAAGTGCAGTATTAGTGTGGGAGTTACCCAATTTTCCAGGTGTTGTGTGTCTCAATTTCCTTTGGCTGGGAAAAGGAATTCCCTTCCCCCTTGCGCTTCCCAGGTGAGGTGATGCCTTGCCCTGCTTCAGCTCTCGCTGATCGGGCTGCACCTGCAGACCAGTGCCAACTGTCTGACACACCCCAGTGAGATGAACCCATTACGTCAGTTGAAAATGTAGAAATCACCCATCTTCTGTGTCGCTCATGCTGGGAGCTGGAACAAACATACAGACTATTATAAGAAAGTACTGTTACCAGTGAGGGTGGCAACTGAATGAAGTCCATTTGTAAATATTTAAATGATCCATCAGTGGTGGAAATATGCCACCTGAAGTCTTGATTGCTTTCCCCGGATTATGAGTTTGACAGCCCAAACATAGGTTGTAAACTATTTTAGCAATTTGGGAATAGTCATGCCAATTGTGTCTATTCCATAATGAGTTATGGAGTACACAACTTTTAACAATGGCAGCTTCAAAGACTTAGGAAGGCCCTCTGTGAGTCCACCCTTAACATCAAATTTATATCCAGTTAGATACCAATTTTGTTTTTCCAAATCGGATTAATTGCAGTGTTTATTAAATAGGTCATCGTAAGAGAGTAGACTTGGATCAATCTTACGTAGTTATGCAAATTACATATTCTAACAGTTTCAGCACTAACTGATTTAGCATAAAAATCTGCTAGGACATTCCTTGATATTTAGGTGCAGTTTTACAAGTATGGGCTTTTATCTTCATGGCAGTCTGTATAGTAACAGGGTAGCAGAAAGGAGTTTATCTAGTTGGAGTCCGTTTATGATGTGGGTTCCACAAGAAGTGAGAAGCTTTTATTGTTTCCATAATGTGCCCAAATCATGCACTACTTCAAAAGTATATCTACTGTGTGCATAAGTATTTACTGACTTGCCTTTAGCTATACAATGAACCCTGGAGAGAGCAAAAAGCTCCACAGGTTGAGCTGACTTAAATTGAGAGAGTTTCCTTCTCTGTTAGCTGATTTTGGGTGCTAAGGACATAGCCTGCCTGATATTTTTCTTCCAAGTTTTTGGCATGGGACCCCTGAACAAAAAGTATTAGTGCAGAATTATCCAACAGAGTATTTTAATCAATGCAATGGACCACTATTTCTGATACTACACGTAATGTATTTGTGACCTTCACTATTATCAGGCAGAGAGAATAGAATAGTGGGATTAAGTAGGCTTTAGCATTTTAGGTGGAGATTGGAAGGAGATAGGGGAATTTCATAAGATGTTAGTTTAATTGCTGAAAAATGCTGAGTTTGGTTGGAATTTAATAGACTTTCCACAGCATGTGGGACTTGCAAAATTAGCTTGATTCCCTGAAATCAGCTCAGATTAAGCTTCTACCAACATGACTGCTGCTGCTACTGCTTTTAAACCATTAGGCTGTGCTTTAGCTACTGAGTTTAGTTGCAGGCTATAATATATAGTGGGCCTATTTTTGCCTTCATGTTCTTGAGTAAGAACTCCTAATACCTGATTGTTATGTTCATGGACAAACAAGGTAAAATATTTAGTACAATTAGGAAGTCCTAAAGCTAGGGGCTGTTTTAAGGCCAATTTCATTTGGCTAAAAGCCTACCCATGACTATTTTCCCAAAGTAAAGGCTCTGGTATTGCCTTTCTAATGAACTCACACAATGATGATGCCCTTAAGGAAAAATTTGTGACCCAGCAATATCCTGCAAGACCAAGAAAATCTCTTAATTGTCTTTTGGTTGCAGGCTAAGGAAAACTTTGAATAGTTTTTATTCTCTCAGCAAGAAAGAAATCCTTTTAGCAGTCAAGTCATGTCCCAAATAGTGAACTTTTTCTTCTGAACACTGCAGTTTTTTCACTGAAACTTTGTGACCTTTATGTTAATTGCTGTAAAAAGTAAACTGAGTCAATTTCAGAGATCTTTAGTGGGAGATTATAACAACAGGTTATCTACATACTGAATAAGAGTAGTATTCCAGGAAACTATAGGGTTATAAAGTCCTGATGCAATGCCTGGGAAAAATATAAAGAGGCTTCAATAAACCCATTACAGTCTGGGTTTACTGCTGATTTTTCCAATAAAAGCAAACAAGTGTTGACTCTCTTTATGAATTAGAATGCTAAAAAAGTCTGAATAGAGGTCTGTTATTGTCAACCACTTTGAATCAGCAAGTACATTAGATAATAAAAGTATTAGAATTTGGGACTAGAGGAAACCTTAGTATAACAATTTTATTAATTTCCTGTAAATCTTGAACACATCTTTGACCTCATTCATTGATTTTTTTAAGTGGTGGAATTTGAGTATTACAAGGACTGGTACACAGAATTGTAAGTCTTTGTTTAATTAAATCTTCTACAATTGGTGAAGGCCCTTGAATTGCTTCAGATTTTAGTGGATATTGGGGTAATTTAGGCCAAGGTTTAGAATGATCTACTTGAACTTTTATAAGTTCCACACTTTTAATCCTCCCTATATCAGTTGAGGAAGAGACCCATAAGCATTCAGGGATTTTAAATAGGTCAGGGGTATTAGAAGCCTGAATTTCAAACTTAGCAATTTCTAACTGTAGAGAGCATAATATTTCTGGTTCAGGAGAGTCAGGAAACTCTAACATTAGTCTCCCTCCGAGGATAATTTTTTTTTTTTTTTTTGAGATGGAGCTTTGCTCTTGTTGCCCAGGCTGGAGTGCAATGTTACGATCTTGGCCCACTGCACCCTCTACTTCCCAGGTTCAAGCTATTCTCCTGCCTCAGTCTCCCAAGTAGCTGGGATTACAGGCATGCACCACCATGCCAGGCTAATTTTCTATTTTTAGTAGATATGGGATTTCTCCATATTGGTCAGGCTGGTCTCAAACTCCTGACCACAGGTGATCGACTCACCTTGGCCTCCAAAAGTGCTGGGATTACAGGTGAGAGCCACTACACCTGGCCGAGAATTTGTTTTGGAGACAAGGTCTTGCAGTGTTGCCCAGGCTGATCTTGAACTCCTGAGCTCAAGCAATCCTTCCTCCTCACCCTCCTGAAGTGCTGGATTACAGACATCAGCCACCACACCCAGCCAGAGGAGAATTTTATATGCTCTTTTGGCTTTGAAATTAAGTCTTGCCCTAGCAAGTTTTCTGGAGCATTATCACATGGTAAAAATATATGTTTTTTTGTTTTTTGTTTTTTTTTTTTTTTTAAATGACCCTAAAGTCAATCGGACAGGTTCAGATATGGGAACTTCTTGAGCTTGATTCGAAACTCCAGCACAGAAATGACCTTATTACTTTGAGGGATTTGTTCATGTATTAAAATGGGATTTATGGTAGATAAGGTGACTGTAGTATTCACCAGGATTGTACAAGACTCTCCACTTATTTTAACATGTTTCTTTATGTTTATTTAAGGGTGTTGTTAGGAACAGTTTGCTGGAGAATACCTTAGAACTTCTTCCGTGTTGATTATCATCATGACAGTTAAAATCTCTTGGGCTTTCTCTAGTGGTCTGAAAGGAAGCTTATTGGTGGACTGATATAAAACCCAACAATCTCTTTTCCAGTGTACTGGTTGTTGGCTATGAAGGGAGACACCTTGGGGTAAAGAATTTCTTGTTGTAGGACCTCCTGATTCTGATTTAAAATAAAAATGAGAAAGTCCCTTTAGTCTTGGTAACTGTTGTAATTGGATTGACATAGGCTTGTTAGCTTTTTGGGTTTTTTTCTTGTTCTAGAGTCCTCTCAAAATGTTCAGCTAAGGCCAGCCCTTTAGTCATATCTGTAATTTCCCATCCTAGTTTATGTTTTTAATTAAACTACTAAGTTCAGGACAGAGTGCATTTATAAATACAACAGTCCCTGCAGGAAATACTCCTTGTTGTATTTTGAGCCCAGAGTGTTTCACAAATAGTATTTCTAAGTGAATTCTGTCATCTGAAACTGGGTCATCCTTTTTGCCTGCAAGATTATGTGAGGGACCAATCAATTTTTTGTGGAAGAATCTTATGAAGTGAATTTAAATGGTTTTCAGCATTTTTTTCTAGCTCATTTTGGCCCTCCCCATGAGGAGGTTTTGAAGGAGTCTTTAATACCTTCCTCGCATTTGTCCCATTTTGCCCATCATTTTCATGCTTTGTAAAACCCTAATATCATGTGAGTAAACTGGCGAAGATTGGGGAGTCCTGGATCATAAGCTCGTATGAGGATTTTACATTCCTTAGTAAAGTTTAGAGGATTTTCCCGTAAATCAAGGAAGTCCTTTACCATGGCTCTAAGCTTAGACCATGAGTAAAGGTTATGGCAAAAAGGCCTGGCTGATCAAAGGGTCTTGCTTTGTATGGCATCTAACTTCTCTTATCACCATCTTCAGGGTGAAAGGGTAATTTAGCAAAGAGGTTAGTGGACACTCAGAATATTTAGGCAGAGTTGTATAAAGAGAGGGAACGGTCAGGGTTAGTTCATGCAGAGTATAGTCCTCTTTCATCTGTTGCTTAAACTTATGTGTTTTTTGCAAAGACTCTTTTAAGGAGGCAGTTTTTAAATTTATTTAGTCTTGTAGATGCTCTGCATACCAATTAAATAATACATCCCATTGTTTTTGTGGGTTTTTCATTTTTTTTCTAATTTACCTTTCAAATAAATAATTTTATCCCACTTAAAACTTCCCCACTGTGGCCATCTTAATTTTACATTGTCTCTAGTAAGGTTAGCCCATTTTTCTGAAAATGGTTAAGGTATGGCTGCTGGGATTGGCTGAGACCCAGCTATTGTTACAGAAGCATACTCCTAAGTTAGGTTTTCAGCTTGTTTGCCTACAAAGTTAGGTTGTGGTTTATTCATAAGAACTTCAGTTTGTGGGTCTGGAGGGTTTCTCAGGCCAAATTTAGTTTGATTTAACATCCTATAAAAGAGACTATGATGAGATTCCAGTTGATAAATGGAGAAAAAATGAAAACAGTTCACACAACAGAAAATACAAATGGCTAATGAGGATTTTTTTATATTGTTAATTTTACTGAAAATAAAAAGGAATGTAAGTTTAAAATTGAGAAACCGTTTTCACTTGCTGAATAGTTTAAAATATTAGGAAATATTTTATAAAATATTCATTCTTGGGTAGGGTAGGTTGTAGAATAGAAACTGCAGAGCCAGTGCATGTCAGAAGCACTGGTCCAGCCCACATTCATGTTCTTTGTATTCCAGAAATTTCACTTTCAGGAATCTACCAGAAAAGAATCAGAGCAAGGACAAAGCATTACTTACTGTCATACATAGATAAAATCAGAAACTATATAAATGTCTAAAAATGGGAGAATGACTAAGGAAACTGGTGTGTGTACAAAAAGTAATACCACTTCTGATTTAGTTTGCTTATACTGTTATTAACATGGGAGCATGCATGCCTCTGATACAATGTTAAGTGAAAAAAATTGGGATATAAAATTATCATAAATTAGATCTGCATTATGTTTTCTTAACAAGCATAGAAAATATATTGGAAGTAGATATGTTAATTTTTGTAGCAGCCAGCGCTGAGACTCACAATAGGCTAACACGCTAAGCTCTCTGGGCCAGGGAAGGGTGGCACTCATTTCTATAGCTCGAGGCTGCACTTTTCCCCTGCTGGAGCCAGGGAGACTGGACAGCTTGGTCCCAAGACTTGTCCCCACAGCCCAACACACCAGCTGTGGCAGTCGGCAACTAGAGTGCCTCTTCAGGTCTAACCCTGACCCATCCTTCCTCAGTGGGCGGGTCTTCCCTGCAGGATCTCCAGTAATTCCAGCCAGAGGCTCAGGGACAGAATTTGGATCTCCCGGGGCCTGAGCCGATAGTGGGAGGGGTGGTTGCAGTCTCTTTGGACCAGCAGACTTAGCCTCTCCCACTGGTAGTTCTGAGGAATCCAGGCAGCCCAGACAAGTGGGTTTCGCCCCAGTGAAATAAAACACCCTCTCCACCAAGGGACAAAGTGCTTCATTAAATGGGTCCTGCTCCCCATGCCACCCAACTGGGTAAGACCCTCCAACAGGGGTTGTCAGACACCCTATATGGGATAAATCCTACTGGCATCAGGTTGGTGCCCCTCAAGGTCAGAGGTCCCAGAAGAAGGAGCACGCACCCATCTTTGCTGTTCTCCAGCCTCCTTGAGTGGCATCTCCAGGCATGGGAGTGAATCAGATGAATAAGGCCTGAAGCAAACTCCCAGAAAACTGTAGCAGCCCTACAGAAGAGGGACCTGACTGTTGAAAGAAAAACAGACAGAAAGCAACAACAACAGCATCAACAACAACAATAAAAAGGCCCCGCAAAAATCCCCATCCAAGGGTCAGCATCCTCAAAGACTGAAACTAGGTAAACTCACAAGGATGAGCAAGAATGAACCAAAAAATGCTGAAAACCCAAAAGGCCAGAGTGCCTCTTCTCCTCCAAATGATCACGTCTCTCCATCAAGGGCGCAGAACTGGATGGAGGATGAGACAGATGAATTGATAGAAGTAGGCTTCAGAAGATGAGTAATAAAAAACTATGATGAGCTAAAGGATCATGTTCTAACCCAATGCAAGGAATCTAAGAACCTTGATAAAAAGTTAGAGGAATTGCTAACTAGAATAACCAGTTTAGAGAGGAACATAAATGACCTAATGGAGCTGGAAAAAAACAGCACAAATACTTCGTGAAGTATACGTAAGTATCAACAGCTGAATTGACCAAGTGGAAGAAAGGATATCAGAGTTTGAAGACCACCTTGCTGAAATAAGATATGCAGAAAAGAGTAGAGAAAAAATAATGAAAAGGAATGAACAAAGCCTCCAAGAAATATGGGACTTCATAAAAAGACTGAACCTACGATTGACTGGAGTACCAGAAGGAGACGGGGAGAATGGAAACAAGCTAGAAAACACAATTCAGGATATTATCCAGGAGAAATTCCCCAAGCTAGCAAGACAGGCCAACATGCAAATTCAGGAAATACATAGAACACCACTAAGATACTCCATGCGAAGAGCAACCCCAAGACACATAATCGTCAGATTCTTGAAGGTCGAAGTGAAGGAAAAACTGTTAAGGGCACCCAGAGTGAAAGGCCAGGTTACCTACAAAAGGAAGCCCATGAGACTAACAGCAGAACTCTCAGCAGAAACTCTATAAGCTAGAAGAGATTGGGGGTCAATATTCAACGTTCTTTAAGAAAGAATTTTCAACACAGAATTTCATATCCAGCCAAACTAAGCTTCATAAGCAAAGGAGAAATAAAATCCTTTCCAGACAAGCAAATGCTGAGGCATTTTGTTACCACCAGGCCTGCCCTTCAAGAGCTCCTGAAAGAAGCACTAAATATGGAAAGGAAAAACCAGTACCAGGCACTGCAAAAACATACCAAAATACAAAGACCAATGACACTACGAAGAAACTGCATTGACTAGTGTGCAAAATAACCAAATAGCACCATGATGACAGGATCAAATTCACACATAACAATACTAATCTTAAATGTAAATGGGCTAAATGCCCCCATTAAAAGACACAGACTGGCAAATTGGATAAGGAGTCAAGACCCAACAGTGTGCTGTATTCAGGAGACCCATCTTACGTGCAAAGACACACACACAGCCTCAAAATAAAGGGATGGAGGAAAATTTGTCAAGCAAACGGAAAGCAAAAAAGCAAAGACAAAAAAAAAAAAAAAAAACCTGGGGTTGCAATCCTAGTCTCTGATAAAACAGACTTTAAACCAACAAAAATAAAAAAGACAAGGAAGGGCATTACATATTGGTAAAAGGAACAATTCAACAAGAAGAGCTAACTATTCTGAATATATATGCACCCAATATAGGAACCCCCAGATTCATAAAACAAGTTCTTAGAGACCTACAAAGAGACTTAGACTTCCACACAATAATAGTGGGAGACTTTTACATCCCACTGTCAGTATTAGACAGATCAAAGAGACAGAAAATTAACAAGGATATTCAGGATTTGAACTCAGCTCTGGATCAAGTGGACCTAGTAGATGTCTACAGAATTCTCTACCCCAAATGAACAGACTATAAATTGTTCTCAGTGCCACATGGCAATTATTCTAAAATTGACCACGTAATTGGAAATAATTGGAAGTAAAACACTCCTCAGCAAATGCAAAAGAATTGAAATCATAAACAGTCTCTCAGTGCAATCAAATTAGAACTCAGGATTAATAAACTCATTCAAAACTACACAATTTCATAGAAATTGAACAGCCTTCTCCTGAATGACTTCTGGGTAAGTAATGAAATTAAGGCAGAAATTCAAAGAAGTTCTTTGAAACCAATGAGAACAAAGAGACAATGTACCAAAATCTCTGGGACACAGCTAAAGCAGTGTTAAGAGGGAAATTTATAGCACTAAATGCCCACATCAGAAAACTATAAAGATCTCAAATTGACACCATAACATCACAATTTAAAGAGTTAGAGAGACAAGAGGAAATTCATCCAAAACCTAGCAGAAGACAAGAAATAACTAAGATCAGAGAAGAATTGAAGGAGATAAAGACACGAAAAACCCTCCAAAAAATAAATCCAGAAGCTTGTTTTTTTTTTTTTTGAAAAAATTAACAAAATAGATAGACTGCTGGCTAGACTAATAAAGAAGAAAACAGAGAAAGAAGAATCAAATAGACACAATAAAAAATGATAAAGGGGATATCACACTGATCCTACAGAAATACAAACTACCGTCAGAGAATACTACAAACACCTCTATGCAAACAAACTAGAAAATCTAGAAGAAATGGTTAAACTCCTGGATGCATACACCCTACCAAGACTGAAGCAGGAAGAAGTTGAATCCCTGCATAGACCAATAACAAGCCTGAAATTGTAGTAATTAATAGCCTACCAACCAAAAAAGCCCAGGGCCAGATGGATTCACAGCTGAATTCTACCAGAAATACAAAGAGGAGCTAGTACCATTCCTTCTGAAACTATTCCAAACAATTGAAAAGGAGGGACTCCTCCTTAACTCATCTTATGAAGCCAGCATCATCCTGGTACCAAAACCGGGAAAAACACAACAACAACAAAAAACTTCAGGCCAATATCCCAGATGAACATTGATGCGAAAAATCCTCAGTAAAATATCGGCAAACCGAATCCAGCAGCACATCAAAAACCTTACCCACCATGATCAAGTCGACTTCATCTCTGGGATGCAAGACTGGTTCAACATACACAAATCAATAAATGTGATCCATCACATAAACAGAACCAAAGACAAAAACCACACGACTATCTCAATAGATGCAGAAAAGGCCTTTGATAAAATTCAACATACTTTCATGTTAACAACTCTCAATAAACTAGGTATTGATGGAACATATCTCAAAATAATAAAAGCTATTTATGACAGATTCACAGCCAATATCATATTGAAAAGGCAAAAGCTGAAAGCAGCTTTTGAAAACTGGTGCAAGACAAGGATGCCCTCTCTCACCATTTGTATTCAACATAGTATTGAAAGTTCTGGCCAAGGCAATCAAACAAGAAAAAGAAATAAAGGGTAGTCAAATAGGAAGAGAAGAAATCAAGTTATCTCTGTTTGCAGATGATATGATTTTAGATTTAGAAAACCCCATCATCTCAGCCCCAAAACTTCTTGAACTGATAAGGAACTTCAGCAAGCTCTCAGGATACGAAATCAATGTATAAAAATCACAAGCATTCATTTACACCAACAATAGGCAAGCAGAGAGGCAAATCATGAATGAACTCCCATTCACAATCACTACAAAGAGAATAAAATACATAGGAATACAGCTATCAAGGGATGTGAAGGACCTCTTCAATGAGAACTACAAACCACTGCTCAAGGAAATAAGAGGGAACACAAACAAATGGAAAAACATTCTATCCTCATGGATAGGAAGAATCATGATCATGAAAATGGCCCTACTGCCCAAAGTAATCTATAGAATCAATGCTATTCCCATCAAACTACCATTGACATTCTTCGCAGAATTAGAAAAAACTATTTAAATTTCATTCAGAATCAAAGAAGACCCCATACAGCCAAGACAATCCTAAGCAAAAAGAACAAAGCTGGAGGCATCACGCTACCTGACTTCAAACTATACTACAAGGCTACAGTAACCAAACAGCACAGTACTGGTACCAAAACAGACATATAGACCAATGGAGCAGAACAGAGACCTCAGAAATAACACCACACATCTACAACCATCTGATCTTCGACAAACCTGACAAAAACAAGCAATGGGAAAATGATCTCCCATTCGTAAATGGTGCTGGGAAAACTGGCTAGTTACATGCAGAAAACTGAAACTAGACCCCTTCCTTACACCTTATACAAAAATTATCTTAAGATGGATTAAAGACTTAAATGTAAAACCCAAAACCATAAAAACCCTAGAAGAAAACCTAGGCAATACCATTCAGGGCATAGGCATGGGCAAAGGCTTCATGACAAAAATGCCAAAAGCAATGGCAACAGAAGCTGAAATTGACAAATGGGATCTAATTAAACTAAAGAGCTTCTGCACAGCAAAAGAAACTATCATTAGAGTGAACAGGCAACCTATGGAATGGGAGAAAATATTTGCAAGCTATGCATCTGACAAAGGTCTCATATCCAGAATCTACAAGGAACTTAAACAAATTTACAGGAGAAAGACAAACTACCCCATCAAAAAGTGGGCAAACGATATGAATAGACACTTCTCAAAAGAAGACATTTATGTGACCAACAAACCTATGAAGAAAAGCTCAACATCAGTGATAATCAGAGAAATGCAAATCAAAACCACAATGAGATACTATATCACACCAGTTAGAATGACATTTATTGAAAAGTCAGGAAACAATAGATGCTGGAGAGGATATAGAGAAATAGGAACACTTTTACACTGTAGATGGGCATGTAAATTAGTTCAACCATTGTGGGAGACAGTATGGAGATTCCTCAAGGATCTAGAACCAGAAATACCATTTGACCCAGCAATCGCATTACTGGGTATATACCCAAAGGAATATAAATCATTCTGCTGTAAAGACACATGCACATGTATGTTTATTGCAGCACCATTTACAATAACAAAGACGTGGAACCAACCCAAATGCACATCAATGATAGACTGGATAAAGAAAATGTACATATACACCATGGAATACTATGCAGCCATAAAAAGGAACAAGATCATGTCTTTTGCAGGGACATGTATGAAGCTATGAGCAGTCATCCTTAGCAAACTACCACAGGAACAGAAAACCAAACACTACATGTTCTCACTCATAAGTGGGAGTTGAACATTTAGAACACATGGATACAGAGAGGGGAAACAACACACATTAGGGCCTGTTGGGAGGTTGGGGGTGAGGGGAGAGGACTTAGAGGATGTGTCAATAGGTCCAGCAAAAGAAAAAAAAAATTGACAGAAAAAATGATAAAAAAATAAAAATAGGATAGTTTCCTTTTGGCTTACCTGAAGTGACTATTTTAGCTATTAGTTCAAATATTTGGAAAATTTAAAATCTATCAGATTTTCTCGTGACAGCATGTAGAATAGAAAGTTACTGAAAAGTCAGTTAGAAGCTAATTTTTCAGACTGCAAATCATATATGTAGAATTATGGCTGTCTAGACGTATGTTTATGTTTATCATCAGTATATTTTATAAGACAACTCATATGTAATTAGAAGTAGTAACAGCTACATAAAATAGAGCATTTTCATTTAAAACAATTCTGATGGGTTAGGATGGAAGGAAAAAAATTTTGGTAGAATTTAGCTGGTTTCTAAAGAACAGCAGAAGAGAAGACTGCCTGAGAAAAAATGAATAACGTGCCTGCAGTTTTAAACCTGAGTTTGAATGCGTACGTTTTTCTTAGAGCTGTGTGGAGTCTGGGAAGCAAGTCTGTGTTTTCACTTTATGCACTACTGGTTCTATTAATGAATACCACCAGGTGACTGGCAGTTTTCTAAGCCAAAGAAGCCTGTGTGGGGGATCTAGGGAGTCAGGTTTAAGAAAAAGATGTCAGCGACTTAAGACCCGTGTCACGTGACTCCCTCTACTTGCCAGCACTAAGGCTGTGGATCAAATTTCAACTCCAGGCAGTCCTTCCAGCCATGTGGGTTCAGCGGAAAGAGAAGCAAAACCAGTCTTCCTAAAATGTTAGAAGCTGCGCTTCGCTTACCTCGGGGACTTTGGATTGGAAGCTGTTTTTCACATCAAAGAATATGTGCTGAATGGAATTTTAGTATTTTGCTGTCATTTTAATATTTTCATCTGGTCTTCCTCAGTTCTTCTGGACGCTTCCTGAGAGAATGGGGGCAGGAGCTCTAGCCATCTGTGTAAGTATAGGCCTTCTTCTGTCTTCTGTGTTTACTGCCAGTTTTTAGGAGAGGGCCTTGCCTTCCTTGTTTTGATGAGATGTTTTTGTGTAACTTATTTTTCCTTCTCAGGAGGTGGGGAAAGATTTGTTACTTAAATTCCTATCTACTTAAATGGGTATTAGGCAGGATTTGGGGTGGCATTCAGCGTATTTGTGCACTTTAGTTTCCAAAAAAGGTGAAAGATGCATGCTGATTTATTCCGTTAAGTCAACTTGATTTAAAGTAGAGCACTTTCAAGCGTTTTAGACTTTCTTGTCCCTGAATAGTTAAACATGAATGCTTCATTGTAGCTATTAGAAAAATCTTGCGGCTAGCTTGAGAAGGAATTGAAGTAACCATTAATTTATTACTTTTGAGTATGTGCGTGACATTTTTCTGTTTTATATTTCTATTTTCATGTAGTAATTCTGGAGTTTCTGTTTCAGCATAATTTCTGAAAGTGATGGTGGAAAAGCCTGGTTGATAAATGTTTGTGTATCCTTAAACTGTAGAAATGAATGGTTGTTATTACACAGTAGCATTCATAAATAACACTGAAATAAAACCCTTGGGAAAATGTGCTTATTTCTGGGGTTTTAGAATTTTTAGAATTCATGAATTTCTAAATTATTCTGCTGGTGCTTGTACAAAACCTTTTGTAATAATCAAATATTGTCCATTATATAATTTATAGGATGCTGTAATTTAAATTTTGATTGTACTATGTAGAAAATGCATACATCTGTATGGGAATTATACATATTTATATTGCAAGTTGCTACTGTATTCCATAGGGACATTTTATTTTCTAAAATGTATTAAATGAGAAATATTCTTTATTATCACCTTAACTGCTCACTTAAAAAATCACACTCAGGCCAGATCCTCCTTTTTTTTTTTTTTTTTTTTTTTTGCTTTTCAGAAAGAGCTGCAATTTGCTGTAGCTTCTGATGGCATTCTGAAATGTTTAGAAATATCTGGGCAATTTTTGACACACACACACCAAATGGTCACCAGATGGTAGACAAGCCCCATAGATTAAGTTTTCTTAGTGAAACTGCAGGATGACCTTGTTTCCAGGCTCAAAACTTTTCAGCACCCTGTGTGTCACTCTGTCTTTTCCTTTTAACTCTGAGGCTTAGTAGCATGCAGGTAACCATGTGGTTATTCTTTTTTTTTATCACCCCAAAGAGTTTCCTTCAAAATCTGATTTATCTATGTGTAAAATACTGACTTTTATTTTACTGCAGAGGTGGCCCTTCTATTTTTCTAGCTTTATAAAAGAAACAATATAGAACTGAAAATGTGTAGAATGAGGCAGCAGATTGACCTATTTGTCATGCAGATTGGTAGTAATCTCTGATTGTCTGATTAGATCTTTACTTCTTTCCCTTGACCTGCAATATATTGATCTCTACCTTGATTGGAATGCACACTAACTCATGTATAAAACTTTATATTTTCCCTTAATTTATATCCAAAGCATGTATAAAATTACAGTTAAAGTTGACATAAAAATCACACAGTTTAAGAGATTATTCACTCTGGTAGATGAATAATTCTCAATCATTTCTACCCTTCTCCTTAAGGTTGGCCTTTGATTGTGCTATGTCTCGGTTTTACTGTAGGAGGAAATACATTTTCAACAGTTGTACCATAGCATGTCTGGAAAAAGATAGCTTTTGGAGAACAACACAAAAAATCATAACAAAAAAGGGAGAACTAAGTCACACATTAACACATTTAATGAGCTGATATACTACTTTTTACTTTGTGTGGGGGTGAAGAGAAAGCTTTTCCTCTGCTCTTTCTGCAATTTTATAGAAACGACTGGCAATAGATTAATAGGACATAAAGAGTTGCAAATTTATTAATGTGTGTATGGATATGAGAGTCCCACAAATATGAGATTCAAAGAAGGGCCAGGTGGTTGAAGCTTAAATGCCTTCTTTTTGGGGAACAGAGAAGTAGGGAGCTGCAGGTAATTTTAGAGAGGTAGTAAATAATTTTTCAAGTGAGATTCAAATAATTTTAAAAATGGATTCAAAGAACAATGGCCTGGGACAGCGTTTCCCTGACCTATGGTGAGGTGGTGGAAAGGTGAGGGGTGGAACTTCACTGTGAAGGAAGGTTGTCTTTTTATGCAGATAAAGTTTCCCAGCCAATCTCTTGGAGCTATCCTCAGAGGAACAGATGAAAAGTCAATGTGGATATGGTGACAACTTTTAGTCTCTTTTCTGATGGATAATTTTTCATGGTTATTTGATGAGATTCTCAGGAAGTAGGTCTTAAGACAATTGCATTTCTTTTGGAAAGAAGCTTCCTTAATCAGATAAGGAAATTCCAGAGAGAGTCACTCTCAGTGCTTTAGGAAAGAAAAAGGATCAGAGAGACTGAGGGCGGGTCAGGAGAGTGGAAAGGCAGAGAGAGAGCTTGGTTCTGAGGCTCATTTCTGAGACCTTTTAATTAAAAGTACCCAGCATGACAAAGCATCATATTTTGGGGTATAGCTTTTTGAACCCCAACATTTGGAACTTATATACTTAGACATATATGTAGCAACTGCTCAAGTATCCTGCTGCTGAAGATAGTAATACTTCAGACAGTATAATGAGTACTAGATATTTGGTGTGTGTGTGTGTGTGTGTGTGTGTATATACTCTTGAAGTGGGACACAGATTGGTTCCAATAAACTCAGTTTCTATGTCCATTGATGAACCTACTTTATCTTCCTCATTTCTTTTTAAAACTCTTTGCCATGTTAGTGTTAAGAAATTTTGCTGCTCATGATACTACAGTAGGCTCAAAAATGTATTGCCAATCATGTACAAAGAAAATTTAGCTGCTTTACTGTAACAAATCTGTTTTATTTTCAGTAAACCACCTATCCTGAGGCAGCGTAGGAAATTATAGTTGCCAATTCATGTTATTTTAGTCTCTTCTAGTTTTAAATGTCACTTTTGGATGATTCTGTTTCTGTCAGGTGAATCGTGAGTCAGATTTTCTGCTTCTCCTGCTGTTCTGTCCAATATGGCATCAGAATGTATTAAAGACTGGTGGGCTGAAACTGGTAGTTTGCATATTTTAGTGGATGAAGAAGGAGGAGTTGAAATGCATGTGTAGATTCTTATACTCTGGATATTATGATTTCTGGTGAATTTAGGTCTCAAATCTATGACTGGTGAATTTGTGAATTGGTTCTCTTGGTAATATCAGTGCCTAACAGTCCACCCCTCCTGATTTGTCCCCAGTTCATGCTGGTGCTGATAATTTCAACAATGTCCCAGGCCTCGTAGCCTTTCTCTCTAACTTGGGGACCTCTGTTCCTGTAGTCTTACAACCTGGTACCATCAGCTATCTTCCACATACCCCATAGCACAAGCAGGAACTTACGACTGCATTACAGAAAGTAATGTACCAAATTGAAATATTCCATTCATGGGATTTATTGAATCAACTTAAATCACGGCAAGAAGAAAGAGGAAAAGGATGAGGGTAGGTTTATCTGCTTCGAAAGGTCTTAAGTGGGAGGAAAGGACCACACTCCCTGAATTCTGTGTTACTTAACATTCAAATGTCCTGTTGCTCTTGCCTTCTCTGCCACATCAGCCTTTCCTGATCATGGTAATATGTATGGCAAACACCATTCTGATGAGGTCTCAAATGGAAATGAGGAACATGTTGTTGGAAACTGGAGGAAACATGATTTTTTGTTACAAAGTGTTGAAGAATTTGACTGAATTGTATTTGTGTTCTATTATTTTGTGGAAGGAAGAACTTGTGAGCAATTAAATTGTATATTTAACTAAAGCATTTCCTTATAGGAAATTAATATGTATCAGCCATGTCAACAGAAGCCAGGAGCTATTCTCCAAGACAAGGGAAGAATTACCCCAAAGGCAATTTAGAAATCATCAGAGCTATTACTCCCATTCCAGGCCCAGAGTGCAAGTTCCTTGAAGGCAGAGTAGTTTCAAAGGAGGGACTACTGTGCCTGGTGCTTCTGGGACTTCAGAAAGTGCTACCCAGCACCACCTCCTTACATCTTAGGCTCAGCTCCCACACTGTAGTGCCACACTTCACAGCTGCCCAAGTGTGGCTCCAACAGGCCCAGTGAAGCAAGGTGGCTGCCCTTCCAAAGGGTACAGGCAGCAAACTTTAGTGACCACATAGAGCTGCCTCTGCCAGTTCACAGACTGCATGAGACATGGTAGCCTGGCTGCCCCTACATAGGTTTCAAAGGATGGGACCAACATTTCAGAGACACAGTGTGAGATTTAGGCAGAGAGTTGCTGCAGGACCAACCCACCAAGCCGTTGGGGCAGGAGCACCTAGAGACTTAGGGGCTCAACCTCTGCCCAGCAAAGCTGTGGGGGCAGGTCCTAGTGGCCTGAAGGTCAGAGATTGAGCCAAAAAGGATTATTCTTGAGCCTTAAGGTCTAATGAAATTTGTTCCATTGGGTTGGATTTTTTCAGGACCTGCCATTCCTTTCTTCTTTTGTTTCCCCTTTTTGAATGGGAGTGTTTATCCTATGCCTGACCCACCTTTGTATTTTGGAAGCTCATAACTTGTTTGATTTCACAGACTTACAGCTAGAGAGGAGTTAGCCTTGGTATGAATTGTACCTTGAGTCTTACCCATAGTTGATTTAGATGATATTTAGATGAGACTTTGGATGTTAGACTTTTGAGTTGATGCTGATGAGAGTTAAGATTTTAGGGACTGTTGAGATGGAATGAATGTATTTTGCATGCGAAAAGGATACGAATTTGAGAGGACCAGAGTTGGAATGCCATAGAGCAAATGTTTGTACCTCCAAAATTCACATGTTGAAACCTATTCTCCAATGTGATGATATTTGGAATTGAGGACTTTGGGAGGTGATTGGGTCATGAACGTGGTATCTTCATGAATGGGACTATTACCCTTATAAAAGAGACCCCAGAGAGTTCCTTGACCCCCCTGCCATGTAAGGAAACAGCAAAAAGATAGCCATTTATGGAACCAGAAAGCCAGCCCTCATTAGACACTGAATCTGCAGGCGCCTTAGATCTTGGACTTCCCAGCCTCTAGAACTGTGAGAAATAAATTTCTCTTGTTTATAAGCACACCCAGTTTATGGTATTTTTTGTTGTAGCAGTGTGAACAGATTAAGACAGTCTGTTAAGCTACTTCCTTGCATATTATCTATATGTAGTTGTATCTGTCCTCATTGTTTCTCTTGTTCTCTATTTAGTAGAATCAAATTTTCTTAAGTAGTACAACAAACAAATATTGCATAAGTTCAAGATTCAAGACCATGATGGTTATCTTTGTAGTTTTTTTTTGGTTGTGGGGGGAGGTGGAGATAAGAGTCTTGCTCTGTTGCCCAGGCTGGAGTGCAGTAGTATGATCTCAGCTTACTCTAACCTCCACCTCCTGAGTTCAAGTAATTCTCCTGCTTCAGCCTCCCATGTAGCTGGGATTACAGGCACCCACCTCCACACCCGGCTGATTTTTGTATTTTTAGTAGAGACAGGGTTTCACTATGTTGGCCAGGCTGGTCTCGAACTCCTGACCTCAGGTGATCCACCCGCCTCGGCCTCCCAAAGTGCTAGGATTACAGGTGTGAGCCACCATGCCCGGCTTTAGTTCTAGTTTGATGTTTGGTATCAGGTTCATCCCATGCAGACTACAGTTAGGTTTTTTAAATACCAAGATTAATTTCTTGATTTTTGTTAAAAAAAAAAAAAAAAAAAAGCTGTTTTTTATTTGGAGTTTTAGAAAGAACAGGAGTTTTGTCCAGGCACAGTGGCTCACACCTGTAATCCCAGCACTTTGGGAGGCCAATGCGGGTGGATCACTTAAGGCCAGGAGTTCAAGACCAATGTGGCCAACATGACAAAACCTCATCTCTACTACAAATACAAAAAAAAATTAGCTGGGAGTGGTGGCACACACCTGTGGTCCCAGCTTCTCAGGAGGCTAATGCATGAGGATCTCTTGAACCCGGGGGCAGGGTTGCAGAGATCGTGCCACTGCACTCCAGCATGGGCGATGGAGCTTGTGAGACTCTGCCTCAAAAAAAGAAAAAGAGAAGAAGAAAGAAAGAACATGAGTTTTGTTTGGAGCCTTGCATACCTGGCAATTCCTGGTTTTCGTCACTGACTACACTGATTCTAGCCATTAGGGAGCAGTGTGGTGCTCTCTTGTTAGATTTTAGGTAATACTTCACCATCTGTTCAACTTGCCTGTACTATTTGTCTTTCTCAGTAGCAGACTGTAAAGTTTAGACAGAAAGGATCGTATCTTATTTGTATTTCTTGCCTCTTGCTCTGGGCTGGACAGTAGTAGTTGTTAAATTAATGTTGCACAAAACAGAATCCCATTCTCTAGATTTAGAAGTTTCACTTAAGTGTATTTTACGTTTAGATAAGTCATTTGAAGACCAAGGACATGACTGTAAAACATTTTATCTTGGCCAGGTGCGGTGGCTCACGCCTGTAATCCCAGCACTTTGGGAGGGCGAGGTGGGCAGATCACGAGGTCAGGAGATCGAAGCCATCCTGGCTAACACGGTGAAACCCCGTCTCTACTAAAAATACAAAAAAAAAATTAGCCTGGTGTGGCGGCAGGCGCCTGTAGTCCCAGTTACTCCGGAGGCTGAGGCAGGAGAATGGCGTGAACTCGGGAGGCGGAGCTTGCAGTGAGCCAAGATTGCACCACTGCACTCCAGCCTGGGCGACAGAGCGAGCCTCCGTCTTTTTTTTTTTTTTTTTTGCAACGGAGTCTTGCGGTGTCGCCCAGGCTGGAGCGCAGTGGCGTGATTTCTGCTCACGGCAAGCTCCGCTTCCCAGGTTCACGCCATTCTCCTGCCTCACCCTCCTTAGTAGCTGGGACTACAGGTGCCCACCGCCACACCCGGCTAATTTTTTTGTATTTTTAGTAGAGAAGGGCTTTCACCGTGTTAGCCAGGATGGCCTCGATCTCCTGACCTCGCGATCTGCCCTCCTCGGCCTCCCAAAGTGCTGGAATTACAGGTGTGAGCCATCGCGCCTGGTCCTGATGGTTCTTTGTATAAAAATTGCAGTTTCCCATCTAGTAAGATTTAGCAGTATAATTGTAAATATTTTCAACTTTTCTCTTTTGAGTGTCCAACTAAATACTAGAGAAGTTCTCTTACTATAAAATTGCATGCAGTCCATGCAGGTGCACATATTCCATCTCAGATAATGTGCAGGCAGGCCAGTGTGTGGCTTTCCCTCAGGTAGCCATGCAATCCGCATTAGGGTAATAAGTGCCAAATGTCACAACAGTCAAACTAGAATCCCAGTAACTCAAGGAAACAAAGATTTATTTACAGATTAATCAAAGTCCAATGCAGGCTGACGGAGCTCTCCTCCATCTGGCCACTCTGGTACCAGGCTGCTTTCATTCTGTGGAGTATTTGCTACCTTAACTTGAGACCTTGAATCCTCCAAGGTTACATCAGGGAAAGTAAGAGATGGATGAGGTGCAGATGCTTTTATCTGTCTCATCCTGGAAGTGACTCGCCTCTCTTCTCCTCACAGTTCATTGCTTTGACCCAGTCACATGTTCCCATCTAAATGTAAAGGTAGTTGAGAAATGTAGACAAATATTCCATGTAATATTAACAATCTATTTCCCTACAAGGAATTATATACTCCAGGTGCTGCTGGCAGACATCTAACCGATAGATAAAGGTAGCCTAAGGATGAAGACTTTATACGGTGATGAATGGTAGAATAGTGATGATATCCTTGAACCACTGAATCCACCAACTTAGAGTCTTCCTTCTACTGAACTCCTTTGTATTACTATAATATGATGATAAATGTCATTAGTATGTTAGCCAATTTGAGCTGGAATTTCAATTACTTGCAGTCAGAAACATCTAATCAATACACTTCATCTTACAATGCGTTGCTATTCTGTGGTTTGGGAAGGCTTTTCATGAAATGAACTGGGGCAGGATTTGAGAGCAGGAATGACATAGCTTTGCTTTGAATCTTGGGTAGGCCACTTGCCGGGTGTTTGAACTTGGGCAAGATACTTAGCCTCTCTCACTTTCTTCACCTATTGAATAGAGATAATAGCAGCCTAAATTGGATTGTTGTGTACATCAAATCAAACAATAATGTGAAAATACATTGTAAGCTATGTAGCATCCTAAAAATTTTACCTTTGTGAAATGGCAGGCTACTTTGTGTCTTGCTTTATGGTAGTTTCCTTAATACTGTTACTATTGGTTCATTGTACTTTATTTTAAATAAAATGAAAGGAACTCTGTGATCTGAAGAGACTGTTTATATTATTGGATTTAGACCAAACTTTAACCAGAATTAAACATTTAGTTGTGCTTCTCTATACAGTAAACCAATAATTGAAGTATTTGAGGAAGAAGAGGTTAATGAAAGGCAAACAAAGGCATTATATATTTTCTTCTGTAAACTTGTAGTGCAAGTAGAATTTTCATCTATGTTATACAGAATTCAGAAATCAAACAAAAGCATGGTGTCTTAGTCTCTTCAGGCTGCTATAACAGATCGTAGCATGTGGTCAATTACTTAGTTATAGATTAGTGTTAAGAAGCTGTGAGAGAGTATGGGTAAAATCACTAGAATCTAGGAGATTTGTTTTAGGGTCAGTTGTTTTGAGTGAGCATCAGCATAAGTAAGCTTTAATGATAGTGGTAGGAAGCGCCCACCAGCATGAAGCAGCATAGGAAGTAAAAGAATGGGCTAATTGGGTAACAAAGACTGTTAAGACCAAGAGTTAGATTAATGTGATCTAATCTTTCTTTTTTCTTTTAAACGAGAATTCACTGTTTATTTGTGCAAAGAAAAAAGATATGCTGCTACTATAATTTAGCTACTGCTTTGTTTGGTGGCCAGCCTCTTGTCTTTCTCTTCCGCAATAGTTTTAAGTCGGATGCCCTTTCACCTCAGGAGAGAAATCCAAGGCTTATTGCCATTGCCAGTGACAAAACTGTCAGAAACCCTTGTGGCAAAGCTGTTGCCATTGTCATCCTTCACATGCACCACATCAAAAGAACCAGGATGTCTTTCCCTGTTGGTCACACCAAGACGACTGAGGCTGGCTCCACCAATCACCATACACACATTGCCCATGTCGAATTTGATCAAGTTGATTATCTTGCCGGTCCCTAAATCAGTCTGCACAGTTTCATTCATCTTGATGAGCGGATTTGGGTAGCATCATGAGTCACCAGGTGTGGGATTCCCTTCATCCCCACAGTGATCTTCCTCACTTTGCACAACTTTTACTTTGCCTCTTCCACTGTGATGTGGTGAATGGCAAAACGGCCCTTGGTGCCATAGACCAGGCGGAAGTATTTACCTGTGTTCTTGATGCTGATGACATCCATGAATCCAGCAGGATATGTGCTGTCCGCTCGAACCCTACCATCAATTTTGATGAAGCGTTGCATACGTATCTCATCTCCAGTCAATGTGTACTTGAGTCTATTCCTGAGGAAGACAATCAGGGGAAGACATTCCCTCGGCTTGTGGGGACCTGTCAATGGACAAGGTGGAGATACACCTGTTAGTTTGTCGAGCATCCAAATGCTTCTGAGCTGCAACAGGCTTCAAGTGCTTCTTGGGACCCCGGGCAATGGCGAAACCCTGTGAGGGAAGAGAATCTCTTCTTTTCCGGTGCAACCATACTCTCAATGTGATCTAAATCTTAAAACTGAATTAGGGAAATTAAATTTTAGAGACAAGGAAGAAACTCTTGTCCAGTAGTTCCTGGAATGGAAACTATAAGCAAGCATACTTTAGCTGTTATCTGCAAATATGAATTTACAATGGTTTAAATAGTGATACTGCAGTGAGTAATAGTATAATTATGTAAATTGTATAATTAACATGTAAATAGGCAGACTGGAGAGTTTAAAAAATCATTCAATGAATGGTTCATGGGAAAAAATTCCATGTTTTGTTTTACTCCAACTTTGAATTATTTCAGCTACCGCCTTTAAGAATGTTAACCTTGGAGGGGCTACCCTATCAGATATTAAAATAACAAATTAAAGCAATTTTGTAATGGCTAGTCACTTGGAGAAAAATAATTGGTTGGGTTTCTTCCTTATGATTTAAACTACAGATGAATGAGAATGTAAATATGAAAGTGAAATCATAAGAATAATAGTATATATGTGAATTAAAGAAAAGTAATTTTGGATTGAGGAATGCCTTTCTAAACAAAGTTGGTAAATATATCCTTACTAGTTGTATTAGTTTTTCTACCAATTCAGTACTTCAACCAATTTCAAAAGAACATTATGGTACTTCTTATTTATTTTTATGGTATCTTCTTTTTTCAAGTTAACTTAATATTTTGGCAAATCAGAAAGTGAAAATATTAGAGACTCTTAAAAATGAGATAGAGAACATTACTATGGAATTATTAAATTTTTATTCTATTTCATTGTATAAAAATGTATACATTACTTAAAATAATACAATAGACTGGAGGTGGTGGCTCACGCCTGTAATCCCAGCACTTTGGGAGGCTGAGGTGGGAGGATCACGAGGTCAGGAGTTCGAGACCAGTCTGACCAACATAGTGAATCCCCATTTCTACTAAAAATACAAAAAAAAATTAGCCAGGTGTGGTGGCAGGTGTCTGTATTTCCAGCTACTTGGGAAGCTGAGGTGAGGAGAATCACTTGAACCTGGGAAGTGGAGGATGCAGTGAGCCGAGATCACGCCACTGCACTCCAGTCTAGGCAACAGTGCAAGACTCTGTCTCAAAACAAAACAAAATAATAATTCAGTAGAATTCAGACAAATGTTTTATTCTATGAAAAATGTACAGAGTGGCAGTGAAAATGATACGCTAAAGAGAAACAGTTGTTGAAAGAGAATTTTGATATAAAGTTGCCAAAAAATAAGAACTTAATTTGCTTTTGTGGTTAAATTCCAAAGATTTCTTTAATGTTTAGGAAGGAAGTTTTAGTTAAAATGTAAAGAAATGATGTCATAGATTTTTTTTTCCTGTGGTTTACGCTGTAAAGAAATCACATAGGCCTAGTTTTCTGCACATTTGACTTTTCTGAAACTATATATAAACAAGTGAGTCTTCATTTGACACTGTAACGCTGTAATTCTCCTACAGCATTAAGGTCATTAACTTTAAATGTGTCTTTATAATTTTTTTTTTTGTTTTGAGTTAGGGTCTTGCTTTTTAGCCCAAGCTGGAGTGCAATAGTGAGATCACAGCTCACTACAGCCTCAAACCCCTGGGCTCAAGCAGTCCTCCCACCTCGGCCTCCCAAAGCACTGGAATTACAGGCATGAGCCACTGCACCCAGCCCGAGTCTTTGTAATTTTATAAAAATTCAAAACACTATTCTGTTTTTAACTTTACATTCCAGTAAATATGTTGAGAAATGATGGCAAGAATAATCTTTCCAAGAATATTTTTTCAGATTTAATTGATAGTGACCTCCTACAAGATGGTTCTTTTCTGTTTAAATCTTTTGTCTTGTTAAAACTGCCAAAAATGATGAACAAAAGATGTAAAATAGTGACATTAATAGCTTTCCACCTTTTTCCAAGTAACCAAAGGATTCTACGTGTATAAATGTTTCTGTGTTTCAGGTTTTTTGTACATTAGTGTAGCAGTAGTAATCTCTTAAAAGTGACCCACTCCAAAAGTTATCTATTTCATCTAGAATTATTGAAAAGCAATAGTATTAGACTGAAGAATATGGAATCTTTCAAAAATATTAATATCATATATTATTTCTACTGACAGTAGTCTTATTTTGAGAGGAAGTTACCAAGCACTTGTTGACTTTCTATTTTATTAACAGCTCTTTTGAGGTATAATTTACATACCATATGTATACTCATTAAAACTGTACAGTTTAATGACTTTTGGTAAATTGACCAACTGTGCAAGCATCATCAAAATCCAATTCTAGAACATTCTCACCATCCCTCCCCACCCCCACAGGACAACCACTAATTTGCTTTATGTCACTATACGTTTGCCTTTTCAGGACATTTGATATAAATGGAACTTATATGTTCTCTTGTGATCAGCTTTTTTCACTTAGCATAATGTTTATGAGGTTCATCCATGTTGTAGCATGTATTAGCACATCATTTTTATTGTTGAATAATATTCTATTTATGATATATCACATTTTATTCATTCACTGATAGATACTTGGGTTGTTTCTGATTTTATTATCAGTAATGCTGCTAGGAACATTAATATACAAGTCAAGTCTTTGTGTGGATATGGATTTTCGTTTCTTTTGGGTAGGTACCTAGGAGTAGAATTAGTGGGTTGTGTGGTAATTTTGCATTTAACATTTTAAGAAACTGCCAACCTTTTCCAAAGTGGTTGTACCATTTTATATTCTCACCAGTAATGAATGAGGGTTCTAGTTTCTCTATATCCTTGCCAACATATAGTATTGTTAGTTTTCTTTCTTATAACCATTGTAGTAAGTTAGTAGTGCTATCTCAATTTCTTCATGACTAATGATATTGGGCATATTTTCATATGCATATTAGCCATTGTATATCTTCTTTGGCTAAATGTGTTTTCATATCTTTTGCCTGTTTCTTAGTTGTGTCATTTTGGTTTTATTGAATTATAAAAGTTCTTTATGTTCTGGATACAAGTCCTTTATTAGATACATGATCCACTGGGTGTGGGTTTTTGTCCTCTCTTCCAAATCACCAAAGCCACTGGTTTTCACTGCTGGTTCCCCCTGTGGTAACACTACTATGCCAGCCCAGCCTAGGGCATGGAGGGTTTGGAAACAGGCCTAGGCAAGAGTGCTGCAAACTCCCACTATTCTTAACTACACTTCATCTCCCATTCATGAATAAATGTTTCTCAATTTAATTTTTATATCTTTGATCAATTTCTAGAGCCCTGGAACTTCTTTTGTTTGGTCTGGTTTTATACATTTTTTTTGTAGGAGAGTATTTGCAGACCTCTTCACTCTACCATCATGGAGTTCAGCAATAGGTCTTGACTTGTGTTTATATAGAGAATTTAACTTTTTATAATAACCTTTAATTTTCTTGTTGTGATAGTAACACGTCTGGAGTATAAAATGAGGAACTACAGAAAACTTAAGAGGAGAAAATAAGAATTATTCAAGATTTGACAACCCCCCCCAAAAAAACCACTTAATATATGTATATGTCCTTCTAAAGTTTTTCTGTGATCATGTAGACTTATAAAAAAAGATTACACTTGACATGAGTTTTATCGCCTTCTTCCCACTCCAGCCCCGATAACAGTATGTTGCAAATATCTGGCAGTCCCTTTGTATAAGATATGAGTCTTGCTTACTGTTGCTTGCCCTTCCCCTGTGTTCAGAGGCCTGGTTGGAGAGAGAATGACCTATGAAGAAGCTCTAACTTTTGCTGGGCACTGCCAAATTGCCTTCCAGAAATTCGAGCCACTTTAGATCCCACCAATATTTCTTTCCAACATTCATTTCTCTTTTTTCTTTTTCTTGTTTTTACTTAAAAATATATATTTTTTATTACTCTTTGGTTTTTTATTCAACTCTTTGAGTTACTTTTCTTTTCTTTTTGAGATAGGGCCTCACTTTGTCACCCAGACTGGAGTGCAGTGGTGTGAGCATGACTCACTGCAGCCTCAACCTCCCAGGCTCAAGTGATCCTCCCACCTCAGCCTCCTGAGTACTTGGAATTATAGGCGCATGCCTCTACACTTGGCTAATTTTTGTATGTTTTGCAGAAATGAGGTTTTGCTATATTGCCCAGGCTGGTCTTGCACTCCTGGGCTCAAGCAGTCTGCCTGCCTTGGCCTCCCAAATTACAGGCATGAGCTACTGTGCCTGGCCACTCTTTTCTTTTTTAAAAATTTCTATGAGTAGAATGGATAACAAATAGTATCACATTATAATTTTTGCCCATCTTCGATTATTAGGAATTTCACTACCTTCTGAGAAAATCTATTCCATCAATAGAAGTGACTGTTATTTCTTCTTTATATGTCTTAAAATGTGTCTCCATGTAACTGCCATTTACTTTCTCCTACAGTCTGAACCATGTGGCAGCTCTTTTAAAACCTGAATATGTTCCAACCTCCAATCTTCTCTTTTGTGTATAATTGTTCCAGATTTTTCATTTCTTCTTCATATTACATGGTTGTACTTTTACTTTATTTTTAATTTTTTTGCTGGTCTTTTCATCAAACTTTCCCAGCCATTGAGTAATTGGTTAAAATTTGTTCTCTGGTAGTTTGGACAAGGAAGGTTCAGGTGTACAGTATTCTTTTAGCCTTTGTCTGTTCAAATTGTAGCTTTTATAGTTGAAGGACAGCTTGGCTGATTATTAAATTTGGCTCATACTTTCTTTTCTTTCTTTTTTTTTTTTTTGTTTTGAGATGGAGTTTCACTCTTGTCGCCCAGGCTGGAGTGCAATGGCGCGATCTCAGCTCACTGTAACCTCCGCCTCCTGGGTTCAAGCGATTCTCATGCCTCAGCCTCCCAAGTAGCTGGGATTACAGGCATGTGTCACCATGCCTAGCTAATTTTTGTATTATTAGTAGAGACGGGGTCTCTCCATGTTGGTCAGACTGGTCTCAAACTCCCAACCGCAGGTAATCTACCTGCTTTGGCCTCCCAAAGTGCTGGGATTACAGGCGTGAGCCACTGCGCCCGGCCTTGGCTCATACTTTCTTTCCATAAATATTTTGTAAGCCTTTCATGCTCTGCCAAGATCAAGTACTACAATCTATAAATTTGAGGCTACTCTTATTTTTCTTTTATTACATGGTGACATGATTTTTGCTTGGCTGCGCAAAAGATTCTTTATTGTTAGTCTAATAATTTCCTTGTAATACATCTTTGTGCAGACTGTTCTGGGTTTGTGATGTGCCTTTCAATATGTAAACTCAAAGCACTTCTATTTAAACAAAGTTTTTGTGAATTACATCTTTAAATATTCTATTCCATTGTTTGATTTTCTTCATTGGGGATTTCTAAGAGTGGAAATGGGGCATAAAGTGGCATCAGTTAGCTGCTTTCTGTAACTCTCAAATCGTTCTGATTTCTAAAAATGTTTCATTATATCTACTTTCCTCATTTCCTCTCTGCCCCTTACTGAGGTGAACAATTTCTGTTCTTCTTTGTGTTCTTATAATTTAGTCTTCACTTCTGAAATGTTTTTTCCTTTCCCTTTTCCCTGTTTCCTGAGTTCCACCGGTCTCTACTTCACATTCTCCTATTATCTGATCACCTCAAAAACATTTTTGAAGTAAAAAAAAAAAAAGAAAAAAGAGAAACGCATGTTGGAAAGAAGCGTAGGTGGGATCTAAAGTGGCTCAAATTCTTCCCTGAATTTTTTATTTCTGATTTGTGTTCTTTCATCATTGTGATCAATTCTTTAACTTTTTTTATTGTGATAAAATATACATAACATAAAATTTACTGTTTTAACTATTTTAGGTGTATAATTCTGTAGGATTAAGCATATTCACAGTGTTATGCATCACTACCACTAGCCATTTCAAGAACTTTTTATCACCTCCAAAATAAACTTTATCCCCATAAAACAATAACTTCCAATCCTCCCATCTCCCAGCCCCGGTAGCCATTGTTCTTCCCTCTGTCTCTGTATGTTTGCCTAGCCTAGGTATCTCATGTTAGTGTAACGAGACAATTTTTGTCTTTTTGTGTCTGGTTTATTCACTTTGCATAATGCTTTTAAGGTTTATCCATCTTGTAGCATGTGTCAGAAGTTCATTCCTTTTCAGGCCTGAATAATATTCCATTTTATGTATATTCTACCTTACATTTATCCATTCATCTGTTGTGAAACAATTTAGATTGTTTCTGCTTTTTGGCTGTTGTGAATAATGCTGCTGTGAACATTGTTGAACAAATGTCTGTCTGAGTCCCTGCTTTCAGAGTATATACCCAGAAGGGGAATCATTACATAATGTAGTAAATCTATGTTTAACTTCTTGAGGAACCATTTAGCTGTTTCCCACTTTGGCTGTTCTACTTTGTATTTCACTGATGATGCACAGGGGTTACAACTTTTCCACCTCTTAACCAATACTTGTTATTTTCTTTCTTTCTTTTTTTATAATAGCCATCCTAATTGGTGTGAAGAGATATCCCATTGTAGTTTTGATTTGCATTTCCCTAAAGACTAGTGATGTTGAGCATATTTTAATGTGCTTATTAGGCACATTATGTCTTATTTGGAAAAATGATTATCCAAGTCCTTTGTTCATTTTCGAACTGGGCTATTTTTTGTTGTTGAATTGTTGGAATTCTTTACATATTTTGAATATGTATTCAGATATATGAATTGCAAATATTTTCCCCTATTCTATAGGATTCTATTCTATGTGTTGTGTCTTTTCACTCTTTGATAAGTGTCTTTTTTTTTTTTTTTTTTTTTTTAGATAGGGTCTCATTTTGTTGCTCAGGCTGGAGTGCAGTGGTGAGATCATGGCTCACTGTAGCCTCGACCTCCTGGGCTCAAGCAGTCCACCCACCTCGGCCTCCTGAGTAGCTGGGACTACAGGTGTGTGTCACCATGCCCAGCTTGCTTGCTTGCTTGGTTATTTATTTATTTATTTATTTATTTATTTATTTATTTATTGTATTTTGTAGAGACAGGGTCTTGCTATGTTGCCCAGATGTCTTGAACTTCTGGACTGAAGCAATCCTCCTGCCTCAGTCTCTCAAAGTGTTGGGATTACAGGCATGAGCCACTGCTCCTGGCCATGGTGTCTCTTGATGCACAAACATTTTTAGTTTTGAAGTTCTATTTATCTTTTTGTTGTTGTTGTCTGTGCTTCTGTTGTCACATCCTTATTAAAATTTTGTTAGTTCTTTTTGTTAGGTTATAGTTTCCGTCTGCTTCTTGGCAGCATTTTTCTGATGAGTTCTTGCAGGAAGATAGTGATGCTTTTTTATACTTAAAAAAATACTGTTCCTATGTAAATGCTGGCCATGATCCTTTTTTCCTACTCATATTTGAGTGAGATGAAGTTTTGCGGGTTAGTAGCAAGAGTTTCCTGTGGGGTATAGTGATAACAGGCCAAAGTAGCCTTTCAAGTTTCACAGTTCAGGGAGGTTCCCCCCTCTATTACTACAAAAATGACTGTTTTCTTAATACAGCCCCTCTGTTTGCCCATCTCTCCTTTGCCTCCCAGAAGCTGGCCTGGGTCAAGAGAGCTCTGTTGCCTTTTCTTTGTAAACTTGGCTTCCAAGGTGATGCACTCACTCTTAGGTAGTGTATTTTTCTAATGCTTCCTGGTATCTGCCACCTTGGTGTGCCTGTAGGTGTCTTCTGTACCTTCTCCCTCCTCTTCTCCAATCAGCTGAGTCTTTTCAGCTCCTTTTGACAGTGTGCTCTCTCTTTCAGGTGGCAAATATTTGTAGGAGAGTTTGAACGCTTTCCACTGCTGGTCCTTTCTAGACTCCTACCCCAGTGCTGGTGTGATGTCTGCCATAAGCTTTCCGCACCATCCTCACCTTTGGCATCACGTATACAAATCAGAGTTTATAGCTTTTCTGTTACTTTTCTTCACTGTCTTCATCTGTGTGGTTTCAGAAGAAGTGATACCCTGAGATTTTTATTGGATTTGTCTTTAATAGATTCTTGAACATTTCAACAGTATCAAGTACATAGAGTCTTTTTTAATAGAAAGTTTTTAGTCTAATTTGAAAAAATTAGTTGAACTTAATTTGTGAGCTATAAGGCGATTTAAGTTATTTTAAATAATTTTTGGATGAAAAAATCAATGGGCTAAATAGGAAAAAAACATAAAGAGAAATTTAAATGGATTATCTTTTAAAAATCTTAAACTTTACTTTTCTGTGAATGTTTAAAGATTGTTGGATCTTTATTTTTCAGATCATAGACTTCTTTGAGAATATGATTTCTAAAAAAATTATATTTTATGTACTTTCAGGGTCTCATGATTCATGGGTTCTAGGTTAAGAGCTATTGTCTTGGATCTACAATGCACATAAATAACTCTTTATGCTATGAAATGTTTCTGTAAGGGTAACGAATAAGGTATCTAAGAACTGCTTTGAGTTTTTCAAATTAATGTACTAGATTTAGAAAATTGGTTTTTAGACAGCTTCAGATTTCCTTGATTTAACAACGTATTCAGTAAATAATTGACTTTCTGACAGAGCACTATTTGGGGATTCTCACATAAAATAAGTCCATAGCTAGCTATTCCAAGGTGGACATGTGCCTCTATTACGTCATCAGGCTACAAGTCCCTTTTTTCTATTTTACTGTACTTAGAGCTTAGCTTCTGGGTTGCTACTTAATTACAGCATGGCTATTGGGCGTTGTATCTGTGATCTAGGCAGAAAACAGGGACATGGGGAAACTGTATTGCTCCACTTTTAAGGAGTTTTTCTGGTGGTCTCAGCAGCGTCTATTTATATCTTGTTCATCAAACATATACATATGTCTATCAAAGATGTGCTGCAATGAAGGCTGGGTACGTTTTAACTGAGCACTTTGTTCCCTACCATTGCAAACAAAATCAGAGTTCTCTTACTAAGGAAGAGAAACACCCATCAATAGGCAACTGTAAACTCTGCCACAGTATTCTATTTTATTTTGAGGCAGAGTTTTGCTCTGTCACCCAGGCTGGAGTGCAGTGGCATAAACTCAGCTCACTGCAACCTCTACCACTCAGGTCCAAGCAATTCTTGTGCCTCAGCCTCTGGAGTAGCTGGGATTACAGGCACCCACCACCACACTTGGCTAATTTTTGTATTTTTAGTAGAGACGGAGTTTTACCATGTTGGCCAGGCTGGTCTTGAACTCCTGGGCTCGAGTGATCCACCCACCTCGGCTTCCCAAAGTGCTAGGATTACAGGCATGAGCCACCGTGCCTGGCTTGCCACACTATCCTTTTAAAGAATTGGTCACCACAAAGAAATTTTTAATCAACATTTTTAGCATTAACTCTCTTCCAACTGTGTGAGAAATGCTTTTATATACATTATTTAACCCATTTATGCCTAGTGTCCCATTATTGGAACGCTAAGCTTGTGGGAGTTATTTATATCCTACTGCTCAAGGTCATCATCCAGGTCTGATTTTTAGCAAGAAAAATTTGCAACCTTTGGCATAATTGGGTTAATTAAACTCTCATAAAATTGTTATTGTTGATAATGTTTGTACATATTTATGAGGTACATGTGATATGTTATTAAATGCATAGGCTGTGTAATGATCAAGTCAGGGTATTTGACTTGATCACCTCAAGTATTTATCATTTCTATGTGTTGGGAACATTTCAAGTCCATTCTTCTAGCTGTTTTGAAATATGCAGTACTTGTTAACTATAGTCATCCTACTCTGCTATCAATCTTAGAATGTATTCCTTCTTTCTAACTGTGTGTTTGTACTCATTAACATCTCTCTTTATCTCCCTTATACTCACACTCCTAACACTTTTAAGTAGGTGTTATTACTGCAGTTTAACAGATGAGGAGGTAGTCTTGGGATAGATAAAAATTTTTTTAAGTTCAAAAGGCTGAATGTGAGGGTGATCTGGCTGCGGTGTCTCCCCAGTGTTCCCTAAGATTGACTCAGTTGGTGACTGGAGAGTGTATTAGTCAAGGTTCTCTTAGAGGGACATAACTAATAGGATAGGTATATACATGAAGGGGGAGTTATTAGGAGTATTGACTCAAACAATCACAAGGTAAACTCCCACCGAGTCCCAAAACCTCAAAAGTAGGGAAGCCGATAGTGCAGCCTTCAATCTGTGGCTGAAGGTCTGAAAGCCCCTGGCAAACCACTGGTGTAAGTCCAAGAGTCCAAAAGCTGAAGAGCTTGGAGTCCAATGTTTGAGGGCAGGCAGCATCCAGCATGGGAGAAAGATGAAAATGGAAGACCTAGCAAGTCTAGTCCTTCCACGTTCCTCTGCCTGCTTTTGTCCTAGCCACACTGGCCGCTGATTAGATGGTGCCCACCCAGATTGTGTGTGGGTCTGTCCCTCCCAGTCCACTGACTCAAATGTTCATCTCCTTTGGTAACACCCTCACAGACACACTCAGGAACAATACTTTGAATCCTTCAATCCAGTCAAGTTGACACTCAATATTAACCATCACAGACAGCATGGGTCATCCTTCTTTATTGTTGAGTTTGCTCTTTTCCAAAGGTGCACATTCACCAAAGAGGCTGACATTCCCAGTGAGACTATACCAGTCAATGGCAAAACCAGGATTCAAACTCAAGTGCTCTAATTTCAGATCTATTCCTTTTCCATGACGTCAACCTTATCCAAGTTAATATGATTGTCTATGTCTCTATAAAAGAGTAATCCTACAATTGTTATTGTTAATTTTTAAATTACAATTTGGAAAAAACATGTTCCTTTTCCTCTTATGCTGTCAAAAAAATTGGTATAAGGTATAACTCTTTGTTAGCTGGAAGTCTCTTTGAGGGATTCCTATTTTTTCCAAATTTTTTATTAATGAAAAATATCAAGCATTCATAAAAGTTGAAAGACTAGTATAATGGACACTCTGTATACTGCCCACTTAGATTTAAAAATCAGCATTCTGTGATATTTGTACTCATTCCCTCTGTCTCTTTGTATGTTTGTATACATATGCATATATACAATATATATACAAGCATAGACACTTTGTGTTTGAAATATTTTAGTATTTGAAGACATCGTTACATTGCATCCCTGTTTCAGCATGCACCTTATAAGAATAAGGAATACTATAACTGGAATAAATTAGTTCTTACATGATGTTATTATATGTTATTATACCTAAAATATTTAAAGTTACACCATCTAATATCCAGTACATTTTCACATTTTCCCAGTTGTCCTGATGAAACAATTGGCTGTTTTTATTTTTGCTTTTTTTTTTTTTTTTAAAGAGACAGTGTCTTGCTCTGTCTCCCAAGCTGGAGTTCAGTGGTGTGATCATAGCTCACTGCAGCTTCAAATTCCTGGGCTCAAGTGATCTTTCTGCCACAGCCTCCTGAGAAGCTGTGGTGGGAGGATTAGCCATCATGTCCAGATAATTTAAAAAAATATTTTTTTTGTGGAGATGGGATCTCAGTTTGTTGCCCAGGCTGGTCTTGAACAACTCCCACCCCTTTTTTGATGTCAGTTATGCTTATATAAAGGTCTCAAACTCCTTGCCTCAAGTGATCCTTCTGCCTCGGCCTTCCAAAGTGTGTTACAGGCGTGAACCACCACACCTGGCCTAATTTTGCTTTTAAAAATGAGTAGACATTTTTTTTTTTAGCAGTTTTACATTTACAGAAAGTGACTGGGAAGTACAGAGTTCCCACATAATTCTTTGTCCTTACTTCCCAGTTTCTTCTATTACTATCATCTTGCATTGGTGTGGCACATTTGTTATAATTGATGAGCCAATATTGATACATTATTGTTAAGTAGATCTCATAGTTTACATTAGGTTTCCCTGTTTGTGTTATGCATTCTGTGAATTTGGTAAAATGCATGATGACATGTGTCTATGTTTTTCTTTAATAAATGGGGAAACAGTCAAGATTCATATATTACATTTGAAGGTTGTGTATTTTAACTTATTTTAAATCTAGAACCAGTCTTTCCCTCATGACAATGATGTTTTGAAAAGTCCAGGGTGATACTATGTTAGAATGTCTCTCCTTCTGGATTTGTTTCTTTTTTCTCAGTCTCTTTTAACTTGTTCTTCTACCTCCTGTATTTACTGTAAGCTAGAAGTTAGGTTTACAAGCTAGTGAGCATCACCTTAAAGGTTTTTAGCAAGAACACTTGATAAATTATGTGTTCTTTATAATGCATCACATCAGGAACACATGATGACAAGTCCTCTCATGATTAGTAATGATAAACTGGATCTTTTGGGTAAAGATTTAAGGTGATTATGGCCAGATATAATTGTAATAGTGAATTTTTTCTTTGCAATGAGTATATAATCTGTGAGGTAATCTTTTTGACGCTATGAAAGTCTTATTCTCCAACAACCTTTCAGCTGATGTTTCGACAGCTGCTGATTATCCTTGCTTACATTATTTATTAAGTGATTTGTGAGAAAAATGGTGGTTTTCTAATTGTCATTCCTTCTACATTTAACTGCAGCATTCTTCTGTAAAGAAGTCCTTAACTTTTTTACCGCTTTCTCTCACTTATTATGAATTCAGGAATTTTTAATACACTATGTTATTAGTGTATTAAATATGTTAATACATAGGTTATATGTCTTAATAACAAATTTAGCTTAACTAAATATGTCATTATTTACAGTGCTTACTCTTGGTGCTTTAACTGCCATAAATTTACCCAGTGGGATTCCATTATACTGGCCCATAGGTCTTGTGAATGTGCCCCCTTAGGCCTTGAGCATTTTTTTTTATTGCTTTCTGGAGCAAGATGTCTCAGGATCACCTTGTACTTTCCTTGCACTACTTTTATTTGGTGATGGGGTATCTTTCTATCTTATACATTCCTTGTTAGATTTATTAACCCTAGCTCCAGTTCCAAAGAGTCTTGGAGCACATGGTTCTGAATTTAACCAGCAGTGTAACCTGATTATCCTTCAAAGTACTTTAAATATATGGGCTTTAAGTTTGTGAAGGATTGCTATAAGGAAATACAGGCCATTGATTTCAGTAGTCTAAAATTGGATTTTGTATTAAGTTAAACAGAGCTGCATACAGGCAGTGTTGGCCCCATTGGGCCCTCACAGAGCTGCCAGTATTAAAGGTTCTGGTGATGCCATAGTGTGTCATCATTAAAAGCTCAAGCACTGGAGCCTTAAGGATCTGAGGTTATGTTCTGGCTGTAAACTTTACCAGCCATATGTATTAGTCTGTTCTTGCATTGCTATAAAGAACTGCCTGAGACTGGGTACTTTACAAAGAAAAGAGGTTTAATTGTCTCCTGGTTCCACAGGCTGTAAGGAAGCATGGCTGGTGAGGCCTCAGGAAACTTACAATCATAGTGGTAGGCAAAGGGGAAGCAGGCTCATCTTATATGGCCAGAAGAGGAGGAAGAGAGGAAAGGGAGAGGTGCTACATACTTTTAAACAACCAGATCTTGTGAGAACTGACTCACTATAACCATCCACCCCCCTGGTCTGATTACCTCTCACCAGGCACCTTCTCCAACATTGGGGATTACAATTTGAGATGAGATGTGGGTGGTGACTCAAATCCAAATTATATCATTCTGTCCCTGGCCCTTCTTAAATCTCATGTCCTTCTAACATTACAAAATACAATCATTCCTTCTCAGCAGTCCCCCGAGTCTTAACTCATTTCAGCATTAACTCAAAAGTCCAGTCCACAGTCTCATCTGAGACAAGGCAAGTCCCTTTTGCCTATGGGCCTGTAAAATCAAAACCAAGTTTTTTTTTTTTTAACCAAGTTAGTTTCTTCCAAGATAAAATGGGGTACAGGTGTTAGGTAAATACATCCATTCAAAAAGGGAGAAATCAGCCAAAACAAAGGGGATACAAGCCCTGTGCAAGTTTGAAACCCAGCAGGGCAGTCATTAAATCTTAAAGCTCGAAAATAATCTTCTTTCACTCCATGTCTCACATCTAGGCCACACTGATGCAACGTGTGGGTTCCCAAGGACTTGGGCATCTCTGCCCGTATGGCTCTATAGGGTACAGACCTTCCGTTGCTTTCCTGGGATGGCATTGAGTGCCTACAGCTTTTCCAGACACACGACACAAGCTGTCAGTGGATCTACCATTCTGGGTCCTGGACGATGGTGGTCCTCTTCTCACAGCTCTACTAGGCAGTGTCCCAGTGGGGACTCTTGTATGGGGGCTCCAATCTCACATTTTCCCTCTGCATTGCCCTAGTAGAGGTTCTCCATGAGGATTCCACCCCTGCAGCAGACTTCTGCCTGGACATTCAGGAGTTTCCATACATCCTCTGAAATCTAGGTAGAGGCTCCTAAGCCTCAACTTTTGCCCTCTGTGCACCCATAGGCTTAATATCATGTGGAAGCCACCAAGGCTTATGACCTGTACCCTCTGGAGCAGTGGCCTGAGATGTATTTTGGGTCCTTTTAGCCATGGCCGGAGCTGGAGTGATTGGGACACAGGGATCAGTGTCCTGAGGTTGAGCAAAGCAACATAGGCCCTGGGCCCAGCCCAGGAAACCATGCTTCCCTCCTAGGCCTCTGGCCCTGTGATGGGAGGGGCTGCTGTGAAGATCTCTGCCTTTGAGACATTTTCCCCATTATCTTGGCCATTAACATTCAGTTCCTCTGAATGTTCAGCTGCAAATTTCTGCAGCTGGCTTGAATTCCTCCCTAGAAAATTGGATTTTCTTTTCTACCATATGATCAGGCTGCAAATTTTCTAAACTTTTATGCTCTGTTTTCCTTTTATTAATAAATATAAGTTCCAGTTTCAGATAAGCTCTTTGCTTATGCATATGACAATACACTGTTAGAAGCAGCCAGGTCAAATCTTGAGTGGTTTGCTGCTTTGACATTTCTTCCTCCAGACACCCTAAATCATTTCTCTTAAGTTCAAAGTTTCACAGATCCCTAGAGAAGGGGCAAAATGCTGCCACTTCCTTTGCTAAAGCATAATAAGAGTAACCTTTACTCCAGTTCTCAATAAGTTCCTCATCTCCATCTGAGACCTTCTCAGCCTGGACTTCATTGTCCACATCACTATCAGCATTTTGATCACAATCAACAAGTTTATAGGAAGTTCCAAACTTTCCTTCATCTTCCTTTCTTCTGAGCCCTCCAAACTGTTCCAACCTCTGACCATTACCCATTTCCAAAGCTGCTTCCATATTTTCAGGTATCTTTATAGCAATGCCCACTCCTAGGTACCACATTTGCTGTATTATTCTGTTCTCACATTGCTGTAAATATGGGTTGTGACTCAAATCCAAATTATATCGTTGTGTGCCTGGCCCTTCACAAATCTCGTGTCTTTACCAGAGACAGGATAATTTATAAAGAAAAGACATTTAAATGGCTCACAGTTCTGCAGGCTGTACAGGATACAAGACTCGGGAGACCTCAGGAAACTTACAATTATGGTGAAGGCAAAGGAAAAACAAGCATGTCTTACATGGCCAGAGAAAGAGGAAGAGAGGAAAGGAGGAGGTGCTACATACTTTTTAAACAACCTGATCTTGTGAGAACTCACTCACTATCACAAGAACAGCAAGAGAGAAATCCTCCCCCGTGATCCAGTCACCTCCCACCCAGCCCTTCCTCCAACATTGGAAATTACAATTCCACATGAGATTTGGGGAGAGACACAAATGTAAACCATATCACCATGTAAACTTAGTCAAGTTTCTGTTCTTGGCATCTCAGTTTTCCTTTTTCTTTTTCTTTTCTTTCCTTTTCTTTGCTTTTTTCTTTTCTTTTCTTTTCCTTTCCTTTCCTTTCCTTTCCTTTCCTTTCCTTTCCTTTCCTTTCCTTTCCTTTCCTTTTCTTTTTCTTTTCTTTTCTTTTTTCTTTTCTTTTCTTTTCTTTTCTTTCTTTCTTTCTTTTTCTTTCTCTTTCTTTTTTTCTCTCTCTTTCTTTCTTTTCCTTCCTTCTTTCCTTCCTTCCTTCCTTTCTCTCTTTCTCCTTCCTTCCTTCCTTCCTTCTTGTTGTGCATTAATTTTCTTATCCTAATGGAAATAGCTAAGAGTACATACTGATAAGGTGGTTTTGAGACTTAGACACATTAATTTTTTATTTTTTGTCTTTCAAATTTTAGATTCAGGGTACATGTGCAGGTCTGTTACAAGGGTATATTATGTGATGCTGAGATTTGGGCTTCTATTGATTCTGTCACCCAAATAGTGAACATAATACCTAATAGGAACTTTTCAACCCTTTTCCCTCTCTCTCTTCCCTCTCTATTTCTGTACCCGATGTTTCATTCCCACTATATGTGAGAACATGCTGTATTTGGTTTTCTGTTTCTGCATTAGTTTGCTTAGGATACTGGCCTCCAGCTGTATCCATGTTGCCGCAGAAGGCATGATTTCATTCTTTTTTATGGCTGTGTTGTATTCCATGGTTTATGTGTATCACATTTTCTTTATCCAGTCTACCAGTCATGGGCACCCAAATTCATTCCATTTCTTTAATATTGTGAACAGTGTTACAAAAAACATATGAGCACAGGTATCTTTTTGTTAGGATGATTTATTTTCTTTTTTCTTTTGAGATGGAGTCTCACTCTGTCACCCAGGCTGGAGTGCAGTGATGTGATCTCAGCTCACTGCAACCTCTGCCTCCCAGGTTCAAGTGATTCTCCTGCCTTAGCCTCCCAAGTAGCTGGGATTACAAGCACCCACCACCACGCCTGGCTAATTTTTGTATTTTTAGTAGAGATGGGGTTTCGCCATGTTGGCCAGGCTGGTGTCAAACTCTTGACCTCAGGTGATCCACCTGCCTTGGTCTCCCAAAGTGTTGAGATTACAAGCATGAGCCACTGTGCCCAGCCGATTTATTTTCCTTTGATGTATACTACCCAGTAATAGGATCGCTGGGTTAAATGGTAGTTCTATTTTTAGTTCTTTGAGAAATCTCTAAACTGCTTTTCACAGGGGATAAACTAATTTACATTCTTACCAACAGCGAATAAATGTACCCTTTTCTCTGCAACCCTGACAACATGTGTTGTTTTTTGACTTTTAATTATAGCCATTCTGACTGGTATGAGATGAGATCTCACTGTGGTTTTGATTTGTGTTTCTCTAATGATGAGTGATGTTGAGCATCTTTTCATGTTTGTTGGCTGCTTATATGTCTTCTTTTAGGAAGTGTCTGTTCTTGTTCTCTGCTCGTTTTTAATGGGGTTGTTTTATTCTTGTTGATTGGTGTAAATTCCTTATTGATTCTGGATGTTAGTCCTTTCTTGGATGCATAGTTTGCAAATATTTCCCCCCATTCTCTAGGCTGATAGTTTCTTTTGCTGTGCAGAAGCTCTTTAGTTTAATTAGGTCCCAATAGTTATATTTTGGTTTTGTTGCATTTGCTTTTGAAGACTTGGTCATAAATTATTTGCCTAGACTGATGTTCGTAAGGATATTTCCTAGGATTTCTTCCAGAATTTTTATAGTTTGAAGTCTTACACTTAAGTCTTTAATTCATTTTGTGTTAATTTTTGTATATGGTGAAAGGTATGGGTCCAGTTTCATTATTCTGCATATGGTTAGCCAGTTTTCCCAGCACCATTTATTGAATGGGGGCCCTTTCCCCATTGTTTATTTTTGAGAGACATGAATTTTAAACCATGTACAACAGTGTCTGTGATACAGTCAGTCCCTACTATGTGTTAGCTATTATAAAAACTCAAAGCTTCTGAAATTTGTCCTGTTTACTGTATTGATGAAAGCCTTCTTTATTCAGGTCCTAATATCACAATTATTGATGTTGCTTCTGAACATACCTTACTTTGTATTAAAGAGACCATGAAACATGTAAATAACTATTTTTCTCTGCTATAAGAATATGGAATTTGGTTCTCATTTCTAGCAAGTGCACTTATCTTCACAGCATGTGTTTTTTATTCTCACAGCTATCTATTTGGAGACAGTGTTAATACTGTGGCCCCTGGACTCAGCTTGCTTGCCTGGTGTGACTCCTGGCTGTACCAGTTGCTTATGTGAACTGGAGCACTTTACTGGCTTCTCTGTGCCTTTTGTGAAGTGGTAATCACAAAAGTATCTTCCTTCCTAGAGTTTCTTTTTTATAGGATTTAATGAGTGAAGCCGTTTGAAGTATTGACAGCCCTCACTGGCATAGACAGTAGAGACTCCATAAAAGTTCACTGTCATTATCATTTTGATTTTTTCTTATCTTTTAAAACTTTAATTTTCTATTTTCTCTGATTATTTTATTTTTTTCTAGGTATTTTAATCAATTAGATCGAGAGAGAGAGAGAGAGAGAGTATGTCTGTGTGTGTGTGTGTGTGGTTACAGAACAGAAATGAGTTCTGAATAATTTCAGCATAAAGAAACTTTACTGGAAAGTTACTGGAGCAGCTTACCAAATGGAATGAACAGTGGAAGAATGATCAATGTCAGAAAGAGTAGATGAAGGACCACATCAGCTGCAGTGATGCAGGTGGCAAATGCTATCGCCCATCTTGTTAGAGCGCTACAGTAGTACCCATTTTCTGTCTTTATGATAAGGCACTCAAGCTTCAGTGGTTTGCAGGAGAAGGGATCTGATTCACCTGGTGGAGAGACTGAGCCCCGTCTTTCTTAGAGGCCAGGCAATCATTTTGAGTAGTATTGTTATGAAAGCTGTTCACAGTGAACTTGCAGTCATTCCCCAAAACACACTCTGGATTTGTTATTTGGAAAAAGGACAAGTGGAGACTTAAGTGCCCCAAACCAATAAATATTTACTACAATCAGTGTATTTTGTTAACTATCCTAACTATTTTCCAACAAAATTAAAGCCATCAACAAGGTCACCAGTACTTAATTATAAAAAGTATACTGGTATAAAACTCAGGAGATCTGGGCTCTAGACACAGCCCTTTTTGACTAACATCACAACTTTTTAGGTCCTGATTTTCTTATCACTAAGGCGATAGTATAAGAATTAGAAGGCCCGTAAGGATTGTTCTAACAGTAAAACTTTAAGGTTCTCTGGTTGTCTTTGTTATGTGGAAACCTATATTGTTTTTATACACACACGCACGCGCACACACACACCCATGAATATGCTCCAGATAGTCCAGTCTTCACACTCAAGTGATGCATGGGAATTTATATGTAAACAAAAGTTTAAGCAGTTAAGGTAGACTCAATACCCTAAGTAGTAACTTTTTTTTTTTTTTTAGATGGAGTCTTGCTGTGTTGCGCAGGCTGGAGTGCAGTGTTGCAATCTCGGTTCACTGCAAGCTCCTCCTCCTGGGTTCATGCCATTCTCCTGCCACAGCCTCCTGAGTAGCTGGGACTACAGGCGCCTGCCACCATGCCCAGCTAACTTTTTTGTTTTTTGGTTTTTTAAATATTTTTAGTAGAGACTGGGTTTCACCGTGTTGGCCAGGATGGTCTCAATCTTCTGAACTCATGATCTGCCCGCCTCAGCCTCCCAAAATGCTGGGATTATAGCCATCAGCCACCGTGTCCAGCCCTAATTCAAGGTTTTAAACTCGTATAGACAGAATTTCTAAGGAAACCTTGTGAATTTCTAGGAAGAAATCAAGGAATTGTGATAAGTACATGTTAAGTTATTTTCTCCTCATTGTTCAAAGGTCATACTTAGAGATTTTAGAAAATTAGAGATGTATGGAGAATAGTAATTAGGTCATCAGAATTCAGCCATCAAACGTGTCTCGACTATGTTTCCCTTTTTAAAAAGTAACCTTTATAGAAATATTTACTACAGGAATGATTAATTAGCTTTCCATTACTTTAAGAAGAAATCAGAATAATAATTCCTAGAAGAAAGAGGAGAAGGAAAAGGATTATGACAGTCAGTACTCAATGAGTGTGCCAGGCACTGTTCTTACTCCTTTACATAAATGAACTCATTTCTACCTTGTACATTTCTATGACATGCAAACTCTTGGTATTCCCATTTTATAGATGAGGAAATTGAGGCACACAGAGGTTATATGACTTGTGCAAGGTTATCGCTAATAAAAGTCAGAATGGGATTTGATCCAGTCTTGTTCCATAGTCTATGCTCTAAACCACTATGCTGTATTCTCTGTATAAGCAGATAAAATAAGATAAAATTTATATAATTTAACTTCACTGTCAGCTGTTTTTAATGCTACACGAGTTTTTTTTTTAAGTTTTGTTATTACTGATTATTTTTTAGCTGCTTGCTCACCAGATATACCTGGTTGAAATTTCCCATGGATTCAGTTGAAGGAGATTGATACATTTATAAACCTATAAGAAAAAGAAGTTATAAACTGTTACAAGTTGGACTTAATTAACATAATCATAATTTCCTTGGTAACAGAGATCATGGGTTTCATCCATACTACTAGTACTCCATAGTGGCTATCCCATGACTTATTTATAATGTTAATAGATACTAAATCTGTATTGTATCTTTACATTGGCTGAATTTTCACTAGAGAAATATGGCTTTCAAATATGACCTATAAAAGATGCAGATATGCTAGTAAAAGCTTACCTCATTCTGTAGATTATACAATTTAAAATCAAATTGAGATTGCAAGTATCCTACTCAAAGATTGTAGAATTAACTTGTAATTGTCTTATGTCACATATAGCATTTATAAGTTTGTTACTATAATTGTACATAAACTGCACTATAACATTACATAAACCTATTATAAGTTAAGGAGAGGAACATAGACCTAGAGCAAGATGAAACTGTCTCTTACTAGTTCTCTGACTTTTACCAAATTACTTAACTCTGGTTTTTGTTTCCTCAACTCTAGATTGAACGTAATGTTTCTACTCTTAGGATTTTTTAGTGACTAAATGATGGTGATTTAAGTCATTTAATAGTATTTCCACATTGGTTAGCTGCTACATTCATTCTCAAAAAGTGGAAGTTTCCTCCAATTTTACTGCCTCTGTCCCCCAAATAAGACTGTTTGCATTTTTCCATCTCTCTTTTCAGTGTTTGGATTTATTAACATATATAATAAAATTTATATAAGACACATGCTTAAAAAATTCCTCTTTATTTGTATGCAGATTTTTATCACAAAGAAGAAACAAACTCTTATGAATTTTTCATTGTGTTATTAATTTGAGGTAATTGAATCTAAGTTGCATTTTTATTTACAATATATATAATACAATCTTGTTTAAGAATTTAAAATTGCGACTACCTAAATGTTGTTGTTTCAAAGATTTGAGGGCATTTTGAACCTCAGTACGAACTGAGTTGATATTATGTTCCAAAAGATTACTGAGATATTTACAGATGTAATCAAATCAGAGAACTATAATGGTCATTGTACATGTAGAATGGTCATTGTAATTTTTTCTTCTGACACTTTAAATTAAAGCTACCTTAAAATGACACCAAGACAAATTTTTGTCTTTAGAAACATCTCAGGATCTGCCTGGTGTTTCACTGTTCTTATAAATGTTTTATTTTCTTGTTAACCAGGTACTTCTGAGTCACACCCCTTGGTTACTGTAGTAATATATCTTAGATACGGCAGTGTATTGCTCCCTCTCTTAGCTACACACTTCAGTTGTGGCTTTAGGTTTCTCATTACTTTTCATTCCTTTTAGCCATTATATCTGAGCAACATGTGAGAGATGTTAGAGATTTTGGTTTGAGTTGAAGTAAAAATAAGACCACAACTATTCATCTTCAAACACATTTTAATTCATGTGTTTCTGTTGTAGCCATGCAACCTCCTGTAGTCAATATGACCGACTGCTCTTTTTTCTTACGTTCTTTTAAGCAAAGTAAAGCAGCAGTTCGGCTGAAAGAAGACATGAAAAAGATAGTGGCGGTGCCATTAAATGAACAGAAGGATTTTACCTATCAGAAGTTATTTGGAGTCAGTCTCCAAGAACTTCAACGGCAGGAGCTCACCAAGAATGGCATTCCAACAATAGTGTGGAATATAGTGGAATACTTGACGCAGCATGGTGAGTTAAGTCATGCTTTAGTCTTTTCATTTTCACAGTCCCTTGCGTAAACAAATTATTTGTGTGAATTATTTCATAATGTATGATTAGACTGTCCTCTAAAGCACCTTCATTAGAATATTAAATTATTGTGTAATATACTTTTCATTTTATTTTATTTTTATTTTTTTTTTTTGAGTTGGAGTCTAGCTCTGTCGCCCAGGCTGGAGTGCAGTGGCCAGATCTCAGCTCACTGCAAGCTCCGCCTCCCGGGTTTACGCCATTCTCCTGGCTCAGCCTCCCGAGTAGCTGGGACTACAGGCGCCTGCCACCTCGCCCGGCTAGTTTTTTGTATTTTTTAGTAGAGACGGGGTTTCACCGTGTTAACCAGGATGGTCTCGATCTGCTGACCTTGTGATCCGCCCGTCTCGGCCTCCCAAAGTGCTAGGATTACAGGCTTGAGCCACCGCGCCCGGCCTACTTTTCATTTTAAAAAGGGCATTACTAAAAGGGCATTACTGCTTAACATTATCTTGACAGTACTAATTTGATCAACCATAGAGCAATCACTTTAATTATAGAGATTTCTAGTTTGGAATGTTTCCTAGTTTTAAATGCTAAAATACTCTGTTGTAATATTAATAGTCAGTTTTCTAGATTAATTAAATTCTAACTGATAGTCAATAATTTTTAATGTAATCAAACATGTTTTTGGGTATCTCTTTCACCTGAGGTCAATCATGAACTTATTCAATGCCTAGACTATCCTCATACGCTTAGAAGAGATACCAAAAAACTATGATGTAAAGCTGATTATGCAGGGTGGCAGTGGGCTGGTTTCTCTTATCTTTATAGAGATAAAATTAAGCATGTAAAACATTTGGAGAGTAATATAGTACGTTATACAATAAAAAGATAAATTATATCTTAGTTACTGAGAGCTGTGTAGCCCACAGCTTTTTGATGATTTTGTTTAAAATAAATCATAAGCCTGGATCATTTGAGAGAATGTTTCCATATTCCCTGCATCTTTTTTTTTTTTTTTTTTTTTTTTTTAAAAAGAGATAGGTTCTTGCTCTGTTACCCAGGCCAGAATGCAGTGATGTGATCATAGCTCACTGTAATCTCATACTTTAGGGCTCAAGTGATCTTCCTTTCTTAGCCTCTTGTGTAGCTGGGACTACAGGTGTATTCCACCACACCTGGCTGATTTATTTTTATTTTTATTTTATTTTTATTTTTATTTTTTGTAGAGACAGGTTTTCCCAATGTTGCCCCAGCTGGTTCTGAACTCCTGGACTCAAACAATTTTCCCACCTCAGCCCCCCAAAGTGTTGGGATTATAGGCATGAGCCACCACACTCAGCCATGTAAGGATTTTTAAATGTAGAACTTGAGGCTTCAAACATATTCTGTACAGTAGTCCCCGATGTTATGCATGGTTTGGTTTTCCAGGGTTTCACTCTTACCTGTGACCAATCATGGTCCAAAAATGCTAACTGGAAAATTCCAGAAATAAATAATTCATCAGTTTTTTGGTTTTTTTTTTTTTTTCTGTTTTTTGTTTTTGTGACGGAGGTTCGCTTTTGTAGCCCAGGCTGGAGTGCAGTGGCATGATCTCGGCTCACTGCAACCTCTGCCTCCCGGGTTCAAGCAATTCTCCTGCCTCATCCTCCTGAGTAGCTGGGATTACAGATGCACACCCAGCCTTTTTTTTTTTTTGTATTATTAGTAGAGATGGTATTTCACCATGTTGGTGGCCAGGCTGGTCTTGAACTCCTGACCTCAGGTGATCTGCCTGCCTCGGCCTCCCAAAGTGCTGGGATTCCAGGCATGACCCACTGCACCCGGCCAACAATTCATCAGTTTTAAATGGTACAGCCTTCTGAGTAGCATGATGAGCTCTCCAGCCATCCTGCCGCTTGGGACCTTAATCGTCTGCTTGTCCAGTGTATCCATGTGTGTATGCCACCTGCCTGTTAGTCATTTAGTAGTGGCCTCAGTTTGCAGATTGATCATTGTGGTAGCACAGTGCTTGTGTTCAGGTGACTCTTATTTTACTTAATAACGGCCCCAAAGTGCAAGAAAAATAATGCTGGCAATTCGATATGCCGAAGAGAGGCCATGAAGTGGCTTTTAATTGAAAAGGTGAGTTCTCGACTTAATAAAGGAAGAAAAAAAAATGTATGCTGAGGTTGCTAAGATCTATGGTAAGAACAAATCTCTCCCAATTATTCTATTGTATTCCTTTTTTTTTTTTTTTTTAAAGGGACAGGGTCTTGCTCTGTTGCCCAGGCTGGAATGCCATGGTGTGATCATAACTCACTGCAGCCTCATATTCCACTGTTCAAATAATCTTCCCACCACAGCCTCCTGAGTAGCTATTATACAGGCATGTGCCACTGTAACCTGCTAATTAAAAAAATGTTTTTAGAGGCAGGTCTCGCCATGTTGCCCAGGTTGGTTTGAACTCCTGGCCTCAAACAATCCTTCCACCTCAGCCTCTTAAGTAGCTTGGATTATAGATGTGAGCCATTGCAACTGGCTCTATTCTGTTTTATTATTGTTGTTGTTAATCTCTTACTATGCCTACTTTTTAAATTAAACTTTATCATAGATATGTACGTATAGGAAAAAAAAAACCAGTATATATAGGGTTTGGTACTATCCAATATTTCAGGCATCCATTGGCAGTCTTGGAACATATCCCCTTTGGGTAAGGTGGGTCTACTGTATTTTGAGTAATTTGTTTCAGGCCATATCTTTCCAGGATTACAAGTCCCTTCACCCTTTCTGATAAGAATCATTTATTGGAAAGGAGTGAGAAGCGCTCATCACATGTTCCTCTATAGGAACATGTATCAACTTTTGACAGGGACTCTATGGCAGATTATTCATTCTGCTGATGGTTAGATGTTAATTGAAAAAACGTCTATCTGCTCTGGTTACTAGGCATGTAGGTGACTGATATGGTTAGGCTTTGTGTTCCCACCCAAATCTTATCTTGAATCATAATCCCCTAATCCCCACGTGTCAAGGGAGAGACCAGATGAAGGTAATTGAATCATGGGGGTGGTTTCCCCCAGGCTGTTCTCTGATAGTGAGTTCTCAAGAGATCTGATGTTTTCATAAGGGGCTCTTCCCGCTTTGCTCAGCACTTCTTCTCCTTCCTGCCACCTTGTGAAGAAGGTGCCTCACTTCCCCTTTGCTTTCTGCCTCGTAAGTTTCCTGAGGCCTCCCCAGCCATGCTGAACTGTGAGTCTGTCTTTTATAAATTACCCACTTTCAGGCAGTTCTTTATGACAAATTTGTATTTTTTTTTCTGAAAACTTAAGAGCCAGGTTTCTGTTCTTACTCTGTAGAGTTTTTCTCCTTATTAAAGGAAGATAAATTGCAAAAAGGCCAGATTCTTAGAAAACAGCTCTGGATTTATTCAAATACTTCAAACAGTGAAACACAAACAGTGTTACACATAGCATGACAGGAAGATGGAAGTTTGGCCTACAAAATCTTGAAGCCGGGAGTTACAACCAGCTTTAATAGGATTTATTTACATACTTGGTTTTGAGTAAGACTGTGTATCCCATTGAGTTAGATACAGATGGATTTCTAGATCATTCATTTAATCTGTTAAGTAGGGGTGTATATTCATTTAGATGTCCAACTATGGGTACCTAAAGTAGTATTTTGGTTTTGGCATAATCAGTGTTCTTTCTCTCAACATTAATTGGATAATAGTCTCTTGAGCATACTTTTATTGTGTAAAAATAGTTTACATTTTTAATTTTTAAAAATTTTAATTTTTTTGAATAGTTAATAAAGTTATGTGGTTCAAAATACAGGAGGGTATATGGTGAAAAGTCTCTCTCTACAAACTGTCTCCTGACCTTTGTTTTCTCTCTCTAAAACAGTATTACTATACCTGTTTCTGGTATCTTCTTAAGATGTTTCGTGTATATATAAGTATATGTCTGTGTGTTCTTTTTTCCCTTTTATCACAAATATAGCATACTGTCCTGAATCTTTTAAATATCAAGGTATTTTGGAGATTGTTCTATATTGCATAAAGAGCTTTACTCATTTTTAATTATTTTATTTTCCTCTGCCTACTGTTTTACCACATGTATATATCATGTCTTTAAGCAGTCCCACACTGATGGGCACATGGATTGTTTCCAGTCTTCTATTGTTTACAAACAATGATTCCATGGTTAACCTTTAACATACGGCATTTCAAGCACATGCAAGTGTGTGCATAGACTGCCTTCCTGGAAGTGGACTCCTGGGTGGTCAGAGGATATGTGCATCTGTAATGAACTCTATCAGAGTTGAAACAGTTTATACTCACACCATCAACATATGAAAATTTTGGCAAAATTTAAATTAGGGATTGATTTTATTCTGCCCCTCCTTAGCATACTGTTAGTTATACTTTAACAGGGTGTATTTGGGTAATGCAAACTAACCATTTTATTAAGTTAAATTAGTCGTTCTTAATGAGGGATGTGAAATAGAATCACTAGTGGAATCTTTCATAATACACATGCATTGCCCACACCTCATATCTACTGAATCAGAATCTTGACTGGGCAAACTCAGGTAGGCCTAGCACCTGTATTTTGAAAGGCTATGTAGTTAATTACTATGTAGACAAACATAAGCCCCTTCTTGTATTTGAAACTATCATGTTAATAAACCAAAGAAACTGTGTAAGTTTGAAGGGTAGTATAAAGTTTGAGGGCATAATACTTCAATTTGTTTTATTTAATTACTTTGCAGTTTTTTTCAGGTCAACAAATATTTACTGTACACTTGTGATATACAGTAAGCACTGTGTCAGGCATGGGAATGGGACTATAGGGGTCACGTGACTGGTCATATAATTCAATCATAGGTTGGTATTTTGGTTATGCTTTATTATTGTTTCACATAAATGCAGACAGTTTAACAATTGGCATGAGAGTAAACTGTTATGGTAATGGAATTTTAAGACAGAAAGACCTATGTGAAGCCCTTTAAGCAGATTTTGGATAGTTTCATTTAAAAATATATACATTATAACTTATAAAGCATATAGTCTTTAAACTCTTTTTCTCACTGACAATGTTAACGGCTTCTTTCTCTTAGTTTAGCATGAAGATACTATAGGTGATGCCGTTTTAACCCGCAGTGTAGAGTTTCAAGTCACCACCAGGTGTCAGAATGTGCTTACTTATTGTCATACTACTTCCTTGGCCAAAGTGTGCTGTTAGGCAAATTGTGACTTCTGGCATATTCTGTTTCTAATGGCATATTCTGTTTCTAATAGTCATACTATTTTGAAAGAAATATTTCAATTGTACAGAAAAGTATCTTTCAGTGATGTAGACATTACTTATATAATTTTTTCATTTCTAAACCACTATTAAGTTGCTGTTTTGTAGTAATTAGCACATAGCCTAAAATCAAATATAATAGAAGCTTTGAAATGTGTGAGAGTAACTCTGCTTCATGAAGTCATCCAAATATCCCCTTTTTCTGAATATTTTTGTTATAGTCATAACTTTCTAAAATTTTAGGGTGGGAAAATTTAAAGGTTATTTGGTCTGGTAAGCCTCTTGTGGGTATTGGATGTATTCTAGCCTCATAAGAGGCTTAAAAAACTGTATGGATTATTCTTCTCAGAATGTGATATATTCATGTCCAGGATTATAAACTTCCCCTAGCTGAACATCACTAATTATGGTAATTAGTGATAAAAGAGTTGTGGGTGGGAGATATTCCTGAGGGAAGAGTTGTTCAGATAAATGGGACAGAGACAGGAAAATATTATTAAGGAGCATTAAATTCAGTCACTTCTACTTGTACCTTACATGTCTTCTAGTTTGGTCCAGTGGGATCAGGAGGCTTGAGGACCACAGACAGTTCTTGGAGCTGGGTAGTTTTTTCTGAAATTGCTGGAAGTATATTTATTTGGGGGAAGGTTCATAAAAACCTTGTTGGAAAAGAAAGACTAAGGTCAAAGCTAAAAAGACAAAAAAAAAAAAAAAATCATGTGAAATCAGATCTAAGGGGCATTTGGTAGGCCAAAAACAGAAGGCAAGGTTAGGTTAAGCAGCTGGGTAAATATAGGAACAGGAAACAAAACTCTAAATTTTCAGGATTTCAGCTTTGACCAGGGATGGAATGCCTTTCTGTTGGATGCTAGCTGCTTGATTGTTGGATAAGTTTCTGAAGCTAAAGATAAACTTTTGTATAGTAGAGGAAACAGACCTTGAAAGCTTTAAACAATTAAGCTGGCGTCTCCCAATAGAACCTGATATTCCACACAACTTAAGGGAAAGGCGTATCATATTCGTTATCCATTTGCTGCATAACAGATTACCCCAAAACATAGTAGATTAAAACAATAGTATTTATCATTATCTCACAGTTTCTGTGGGTCAGGAATCCAGACACATCTTAGTTGTGTCCTCTGTCTTAGAGTTACAAGGCTGTGATCATGGTGTCAGCCAAGGCTTCAGTCATATCAGGACTCAACAGGGGAAAAATTCCCTCCCAAGCTCATTCATGTGGTTGTTGGCAGGATTCTGTTTCTTGTGAGCTGTTGACCTGAGGGTTTTCAGTTATTCACTGGTCGTTGGCCAGATACCACCTTTAGATCTTTGCCCGTGGCCAGTAGCTAATAAAGTACATCAGAGAGATGGAGAGAGAAGGGGAGAGAGAGAGAAAGAGAGAGAAGCATGATGGATTGTCAGTCTTTCATAACTTAATCTCAAAATATGACATGACATCACATTTGCTGTATTCTGTTGTTAGAAGCAAGTCACTAGGTCTGGCCCACACTCAAGTAGAGGGGATTATAATGGGTGTGGTACGAGAAGTGGGGATCATGGGAACTATTTTAGAAGCTGTCTGCCACACAGACCAATTGATATCTCTTCTATTTAGGTGGTGCCCTGGTCATAGTCATTGTTAAATACTTTTAATATCATCCCTAGTGTCACAGTTTTTTTCAGAATTGGAGCTAAAATTCGTATCAACTTTTGATATTGATTTTCTTTACAGCCAAAAAATATGTATACGTGGAAGAACCCAAACGTCTTACCAGACTTCAAAGTCCATGAGGGTAATGATAGTGTTGAATTTTTTTCTCACGATTGATTTTTTTATGACCTAACATAATGTCAGGCACTTATTACATGTTTGTTGAATTAAAGAGCTTATAAAGCATTTTATCAGATTATAAAATAAAATGAAATTAGCTTCCTCTTTTGCTTTAAAAAGCAATGCAATTACCAGGTAAGGGTAAGAAGCAAAGGCTGATATAAATTATCACCTCCCCTCTAAAAAATCCTGATAGGCTTCAATGTCATTATGTTTTTGCTAACATTCACCATTAGACTCTCAAGAATGTCAAGTTAAATCCTGGCCTGCTCTTTCTTAGAAAGATTGTTTCTTACACTTTCGAAGTCTTCTACTGCCTGACACACTCGCTTACATGGTGTGCAGCACACTGAGCTGGAAATCATTATCTTCTGCCCTAAACCAGCTACTCTCCTATCCCTACCCCCAACCTTATCTTTTACAGTGTTTTTTCTTTCCCTGTATTCCTATTTTTCAAAACCTTAAGGTTACCTTTCAACTCTTTCCCTCTCCCTTTTGAACCAAGTTACCAAATCATCTTTACTCTTTATTTTTCACTTCTTTTCCACCATAATATCAGTTTACTACCTTAAAATAGAAGATAGTTTCCATAAGGCAAGCCCTCTCCATACCCTACTTCTTAGCTAGCTAAATCTTCCTAAAACCCTTATTATATTTTGTCTTTTTCCCCACTTAATACTCCAGTGATAAAGCCTTCACTGTTTAACTTGTCACAGACCCCTTCCTGTTTTTCCATTTTATTATCCCATCATTCTTTGACCTAGGCACCCCACATTGTCCTCTGCCTACGTTTCTTTATGCTGTCCTGTCTCTACTTCTCAATTTGTATTTTTGTTTATCTTTGTCAGGGGTAGATCAAGGTTTTGTGGGTCCAGATGCCTAAACTTTTTGAGACTTCTTTAAGAAAAAGAACATGATACTAAGAATACAGGATTAGGGACAGAGCTTGTAAAGGGCCCAAGAAAATGAGGGGCCCTGAAGCTCAAGCTTCATTGGTTTCATAGCTCAACTGCTCCAGCCCCTCTGTGTTGCTTTAGCCAAAGGTTAAGTTTACCTCCTCCAGGAGGCCTTCTCTGATGACCTCAGCTGACACTGATATCCCCGGTCAACTGACTGAAGTCAAGGATCTTGTCTTACACCACTCTATAGTTTCCTAGAGTCTTACATTTTGAATTTAGTGATTACTGAAAAACCATCACTTATTTCTTAAACTATTACACAGGTAATCACATAGAGTTTAAAAGTTTCTTAAATACATGTCATTTAAAAAGTGGTTGTTCATGAAGTGTTAAGCTGCTGTTAGAGCCCTGAGTAAGTTTTTGTTATGTGCTCTAGAAGATTACATAAATGAAAAATTTCTTTGTGTACTCTGTTTTGCTCTATGTTTATATATGGCATAGCCTTATTTTTAAAGGCTGGGTTTTATACCAATCCTGTATGATCTGTTTAGTTGATATGCAGTGGATATGAACATTTATTATTCTAAGGAAAGTTTTACAAAATGTGAAAGTCATGCAATGATTGATAATTACAGTGTTGAGAGAATCATATGCTGAAATTTCTCTCTTTGTGTTTTGTGTTGTTATCATTCTTTACATTTCATGTCTGTGAGAAACCTATTTATTTTCTGGGTCTACTTTGCTCTTCCAGGACTCACCCAAGAAGGTCTTTTTCGGGTGAATGGTAACGTGAAGGTGGTGGAACAACTTCGACTGAAGTTCGAGAGTGGAGTGCCCGTGGAGCTCGGGAAGGACGGTGATGTCTGCTCAGCAGCCAGTCTGCTGAAGCTCTTTCTGAGGGAGCTGCCCGACAGTCTGATCACGTCGGCGTTGCAGCCTCGATTCATTCAGCTCTTTCAGGGTTAGTACAGTAAATCTTTCTAGGAGTGAAAACAACTTTATTAGGCCAGGCACGGTGGCTCACACCTATCATCCCAACACTTTGGGAGGCTGAGGTAGAAAGATTGCTTGAAGCCAGGAGTTGAAGACCACCGTGGGTAACCAAGCAAGACCCCCATCTCTACAAAAAAAACAAAAAACAAAAAAAAAAAGCCGGAAAAAACCACCAGTTTTATTTTTAGTTCATGTACTAAATATTTAAAATTTAAAAAGCTTTTAAATATTTGTGGTCTTTCTGTAACCACCACCTTGCTATTTTACTCCAGGCCGTCATCTCCTATGTAAAATCATACTAGACTGATTATGAAATACTATTATTAAATGAAATTTCTGATACCATTAACATGTGACTACTTCAGTAACATAATATTGAAAAGCCCTGATGCTTTTGAGCCAAAGACATGTTTTTTTCTGACTAATGACTGCCATAAAAGGAGTGAGATCAAGAATAATTTAGAAAACATTAGAGAAAAATAAAGGAAATATTCATTACATTGTGTTTGGTTAGTGACCTTTGAAACTGAAAACTCACTGGTGTACTTGCTTTTTCTCATAAGCAAGATTGAGTCCTAAAGTAATTGTGTTCATTTTGTGAAGTAAAAATTGATTTTTGATTGTAGTAATAAGTGGTTTCATATGAAAGAATTCCCTTTTTTTTTTTTGTTTTTTTGAGACATAGTTTCATTCTTGTCACTCAGGCTGTGGTGCAGTGGCACGATCTTGGCTTACTGAAACTTTTGCTTCCCAGGTTCAAGCAGTTCTCCTACCTCAGCCTCCTGAATAGCTGGGATTACAGGTGCCCACGACCATGCCCGGCTAATTTTCGTATATTTAATAGAGTTGGGGTTTCACCATGTTGGCCAGGCTGGTCTCAAACTCCTGACCTCAGGTGATCCACCCATCTCGGCTTCCCCAAGTGCTGGGATTACAGGTGTGAACCACTGCACCTGGCCAGGAACTCGCTTTTTAAGTGTAATAATTATAGGCATAGTCATTATTGAGTTCTCCTTCCTAAGTGCTGTAAGAAAAATGGTGTACCCTTGAAAGCCATTTCTTTTATTATTTTTCCCAAATTAGAGAAGAAAGGAGAAAATATATTTCCAAAAGTATTAGTTGCCAGATTAAGGATGTTACCTAAAGCCACATTCCTTTACAGCAGTGATGTACCTACTCACATGTAATTTGCTAAAGAACAGGGTAAGTGAGAAGGCCAGATAGGACAAGTAAGAAAGTACCAGAAATATTTTACCTCATGAAAGACCATTTTGAAATATTAGCTAAAAGTAGTGTGGTTGTATCAGAAGAGGACACTAACTATCTCTACTTGCCATCCCCTAGGGACGGAGACCTGTCTGTAGCTCTCCCCCAGGCCCTCATATCAGCAATGCCTCCTGCCCTGGCCTCTTCTCACTTCTCTGCAGCCCCTGGCCTCCTGTGGTGACCTCCAGGCAATCCTTTTGGAAGATTACTCATGTCTTATTTCTTTCTTCAGAGTACCCAGGCGGTCCTCAGGAAACACATCTTTGCCACGTTCTTGAAATGGAGGTCAGTCACAAGGCAGAGCCCTGCCTTCTTGTGCTGCCGCCCAGGGCACCCGTAGCCAGACTGTCTGCGTTAGACTCTTTAAGGAGTTTTAGACTCTTCAAACTACCCAAGTGATTATCTGATGCCCCTCACTTGGCTTGGGAAAGTTAGGGGAAGCGTTATATATCTCTAACAGCTCTCTCCCTTTAAAGAAATCCTCGCTGTCTAATTTTTAACTTCACATTTTCACATGAATTTCCTGCTTAAATATCTCTGTGGCCAATTGATGGCCCAAGGCCTCCAGACCTGGGTTTGGTCTCACCTTCACAAGTTCTATATAGCCCGTCTAGCATTTTGGCTTAGAATGGGAGGGCCCATCACAACCTTTATTTTTATCTTTGAGGCCTCAACCCCAAATTGTATTAATTTGCTACATCTGCCCTAACAAAATACCACAGACTGGGTGTTACAAGCCTAAACGAGAGAAATTTATTTCTCACAGTCCTGGAGGCTGCAAATCCAAGATCAAGGTGCCAGCAGTGTTGGTTTCTCCTGAGGCCTCTCTCTCCGGTGTGCAGATGGCTGCCTTCTCACTGTGTCCGCACGTGGCCTTTCCTCTGTGTGCACTCTCCTGATGTCTCTTCCTCTTCTTATAAGGACACTACTATTGGATTAGGGACCCCTATTATAATCTAATTTAACCTTAACTACCACTTTAAAGGCCCCCAATACAATCACATTCTGAGGTATGGAGGTTAGAGCTTCAACATACGAATTTTGGAGGGAGCACAATTCAGTCCTTAATAATGATGCAACAGGAAAAATCCCAGAAGTTTTACCTATTTTCAAACCTATTATTTTTTTGTGGTCTTAACTACTTCATTTTTGAAAAAAAAAGATTTTATTTTTCGAAAAGGCGTAACATTATTGGATTACTAAATATTGTATTTTATTGAAAATAGTGATAAAATATGAAAGCAAATTAGAAGAACAGTTTGTTCTGGACAACAATGCTTTTTAGCTTTGTATGTCAGTGAGTGACATATGTTTGAGGCTTGTTAATTGGAAACTGTATGAACTTTTTCCCGATATGTATGAAGATAACCATTCCTTCATAAAGATGACTATTCCTCCTATTTGGAGACATTAAATCCTTTTTACAAGGAATATTTTATCTATAGGGATGGAAAGTTTTGAGATAAAGTTTGGAAATTATTTTAAAATAATGTCTATAGGAGTTGACAAATATTTTGTGCGTAATGCAAAATATTTGGCAGTCAAATATCTTTAGTATTCTTAATATTATTCTATAGTATTCTATATTATTAAGTATTCTTATTACTCAAAAATCCTGTATGTTTCAAAGGCTTTTATCACATTTCCAGAATCATTTTCATTTGATGTGAGAATATACTGTTTTATTATTTTTATTACTATTTATAGAACTATTTTTGTTATTTAGGTCTTTGTGAGTTGTCATATTCTTTATGACATGGTTCCTCAGTCATCAAAAAGTTGATAGGCATCATAAAAGCAAGCAGTATCATTCTAAAAGCAAGACTCATTGTATAGTCAGCCTTTAGGTTATGTGAGATTATGCACAGGTAACAAATTTTGATGGGAAGAGAGGTTAAATTTTTGCTATATTAGTATTATTCTTCCATTCCCTTAAAATCTCTGGTTAGATTTGAGTCATTCAGTAAAAAAAAAATTTACAGTTAAGCATCAATGACAGAAATACATTCTGAAAAATACGTTATTAGGTGATTTCATTGTTGTGTGAACATCATAGAGTATACTTATACAAGCCTAGATGGTATAGCCTACTATACACCTAGGCTATATGGCATACCCTATTGCTTCTAGGCGACAAACCTATACAGCATATTACTGTACTGAGTGCTGTAGGCAGTTGTAACGCAGTGGAAAACACTTGTGTATCTAAACATATCTAAAAATGGAAAAGGTACAGTAGGCCTGGCCTGTGGCTCATGCCTGTAACCCTGCACTTTTGGAAGCTGAGATGGGCAGATTGCTTGAGCCTGGGAGTTTGAGACCAGCCTGGGTGACATGGCAAAACCCCATCTCTACAAAAAATAAAAAAAATTAGCAGGACATGGTGGCATGCACCTGTAGTCCCAGCTACTCAGGAGGCTGAGGTGGGAAGATCACTTGAGCCTAGAAAGTCGAGGCTGCAGTGAGCCATAATCATGCCACTGCACTCCAGCCTGAGTGACAGAGTGACACCCTGTCTCAAAAGAAATAAAAATAAAAAAGAAAACAGAAAAGGTACAGTAAAAATACAGTATAAAAGATTTTTTAAATGGTACGCCTGTACAGGGCATTTACCATGAATGGAGCTTGCAGGACTGGAAGTTGCTCTGGGTGAGTCAGTGAGTGAGTGGTGAGTGAATGTGAAGGCCTAGGACATTACTGCACCACTGTAGGCTTTATAAATCTTGTACACTTAAGCTAAATTAAAATTTATTTTAAAAATTGTTTTTTCTTCAGTAATAGACCTTTAGCTTGCTGTAACTTTTTTACTTTATAACTTTTTAACTTTTAAAAACCTTTTGATTCTTTTAAAATAACACTTAGCTTAAAATACAAATACCTTGCATAGCTCTACAAATTTTTTCTTTATATATATACTTTTAATATTTTTCTATTTTTAAAACTTTCATTTTTCTTTTTTTACTTTGTAAAATTGTTTTTTGTTTTTTTTGTTTAAACTAAGACATAAGCACAGATGTGAGACTAGGCCTGCAGAGTCAGAATCATCAATATTACTACCTTCCACCTCCATATCCTGTTCCAATGGAAAGTCTTCAGGAGCAGTAACACTCGTGGAACTGCCATCTCCTACCATAGCAATGCCTTCTTACGGAATACCTCCTGTAGCACCTGCCTGAGTCTGTGTTACAGTTAACATACACATGTGTATATATATGTATGAATATGCATATGTGTATCTGAATCTGTGTCACAGTTAACGTACGCATGTATGTGTATCTGTATATGTGTATGTGTATCTGAGTCTGTTATAGTTAACATACACATGTATGTGTATATCTATGTATACGTATATGTGTATCTGAGTCTGTTATAGTTAACATACACATGTATATATGTATGTATATGTATATGTGTATCTGAGTCTGTGTTACAGTTAACTTTATATAAAGTTCATACATATAAATAGAATGAGTACACTCTAAAATGCACTTTTTAAAATATATATATATAAATAGAATGAGTACACTCTAAAATAACAATAAAATGTATAGTATAGTAAGTTTTCACTTAATGTTGTTGATAATTTCTTGGAAACTGCAACTTTAAGCAAAATGATATATTGGGAAAGAAATTTTACCACAGGCAGATTGATAGAAACAAAAGTTAAGTTCTGATGGCGTGTTTCTGGTTACAAAAACATCACCAAACTTCTAATTGAAGACCCAGAACACTTCTGATATTAAATGTTGAAATAAATGTGCGGTACACATACATTTAAGAAGTATTTTGTAAAAAATAAGAATGATTTCCCTAGTTGTTGGTAAATTAGTGAGTGATGGCTGTCATAGCGCTGATGGGTTAAATCAAGGAATAGGTATTTGTGAATTAGCAGCAGCACCTCTTCCCACCACATAGTTCAAAATCAGTGACAAATATGGCAGGCTCACTGAGTGCGTTCCTACTGCATTGTTTATTGTCATGCATTTGTAGGATTATTGTCTATGAATTTTTATTTTACAATCATTTGTATTCATTCATTTATTCATTCATTCATTTTCTAACCTGCCTTTTCCAATTCAGGGTCGTGAGTGGCTGGAACCTACCTCAGCAGCTCAGGCGCAAGGTGGGAATCGACCCTGAACAGGACACTGTTGCACCACAGGGTGTACTCACCCCCCTACCCACACTCATTCAAACTGGGACCATTTAGACATGCTGATGAACCGATCATGCCCATCTTTGGGGTGTGGGAGGAAACCGGAGCACCCAGAGAAAACTCATGCAGATCTGGGGAGAAGGCACAAACTCCACATAGACTGTGGCTCTGGCTAGGAATCTATTTTTTTTTTCTCATCAGCTTAGAACAAAATGACCTTGAATGAAATGACATTATACCTGCTTTATAGTAACTACATAAACCAGTAGCATGGTCATTTATTATTGTTATCAAGTATTATGTACCCAATATAATTGTGTATGCTATACCTTTATAGGACTGGAAGCCAGTAGGTTTGTTTACACCAGCATCAGCACAAACACATAAGTAATATGTTGCAGTAGGACATTATGATGGCTATGACATCACTGGGCAATAGGAAATTTTCAGCTCCATTATAATCTTATAGGACCATAGTCATATATGCAGTCCCTCAGTGACCAAAGCATCGTTATGCAGGGCATGACTATAATTGAGCAGCTACTAGTTATGTAAACTGCCAAGTAGAGGGAATAATGTATGCATTAGGCATCAGACAATATAACCTCTATAAAATAAACTTACTCTTTCATAATTCAGATAGAAAATAGGTAAGAAGGATTACTGTGTTATATATATATTTTATTGTCTCTATAAAATAAACTTGGCTTTTGTGATTGGAATAACATTAATAAAAGCCTGGCATTGTGGAAATACACAGACATGTGTGGACCTGGTTATCTCTAACCTTGCATAGCTCATAGCACATACATTATAGCAGTTTGATTGGTTATAGCTTGTTACAGCCCAAGGAAGACTGCTTTAACATTCCCTAAGGAGAGGTAATGGTGTTGAGGGGAGTCTTATCTCTGGTACCTTTGGGTCTTTCCTAATCATCTGCAGTACAGGAATACAGAGGAAAGTTAATCTATAATCAGAGAAGCACAAGTTGCAACTGCATGCTACGTGACTCAGGCCACATATTCTCATTTCCCTTAAGGCTCAAATAATTTAAAGTTCCAACAGCTTTTAGTTTGAATTACTTAATTTAATTTCACAGTAGGATCTGATGATTTTGTGGTGGAGACTTTATTAAATATCTGTCTCAGAGATCTAGTGTGTGTGTGTGTGTGTGTGTGTGTGTGTGTGTTTTGGAAGAAAGGGGAAAGATCCTGATGTGACATCTTAACAATTGATCCTTTAATAAACATAATGGAAGTTAAAAAAGGAAGATTATTTGGGGGCCATGACGAGGAGTTCATTTTAAATGGATGAGTAAAATGAAGGTCAGTGCTTATGAGAGGGATTAGCACTGAAGGTGTGCGTTTCATAGTCATCTTTGTAGACTCGTCAATGTTTATAATTCTGAGCATCAATTATGTTTGGACAATATTGTAGATATAAATGGATAACGAGCTAATTTTATATATTTCTTTAATCACAATTTAAGTGCCTGTTTTGGGTCAAGATTTTGCCTAGGTGCTTTCCTTGTGTTTGTGTTTTTATCTCCATTACAGCTATTCCTACAAATATTTCATAGATAAAGTGAAGCTCAGCTCAGTGAGGGCAAGTTACTTGCCAAAGAACAAGCAGGTAGATTGTGCAGAGTTGGGATCTGCCTGACTCCAAAGCCCAGCCTTTTTATTTTATTCTTCATGTACTAATCAGCTAGGGCCACCATAACAGAATAATACAGACTGGATGGCTAAAACAACAGAAACTTATTTTCTCACAGTTCTGGTGACTGGAAGTCCAAGATCAAGGTGCTGGCAGTAGTTTCTGGTGAGGGTTCTTTTCTTTCCTTGCAGATGTCGTCACTTTGTTGCTGTGCCCTCACATAGCCTTTTGTCTGTGCTGAAGTACTCCTGATATCTCTTTCTCATCTTATAAGGACGCCAGCCCTATTTGATCAGGAGCCAACCCTTGTGGCCTCATTTAACCTTCATTACGTTCTTAAAGGCTCTGTCTTCCACTATGGTCACATTGGGAGTTAGGGTATCAATCTGTGAATTTTGGACAAAATTTGGTGCATAACACTGTGCTTTTTAAAATTTATGAAATTTGATAAATGTTTGAGTGAAAAACAGTAAAAATGCCTGCCGTGGGATGTTAATTAGATAGTCTCTGGGATATAAATTATTATAGCATTGATTTGTTTCTGTCTTGGAAATCCTTAATGTCTAGTGAGTTTAGAAGTAAGGAAAAAGTTTAAAATAAACAACATGCTGTGGAAAAAATGATACTGAGGTGTGTATTTTTTATTTGTACAAATAATTTTTATATGTTTTTTGTGTTTAATATTGATCCTTTTTGAGAATATACTTGTTTGAGTGATGATGACAGTAATAGGTGCCACTAGGTGACTACTTACTGCTTAGTTTAATATCTAGCAGATATTTTACTTATATAATCTCTTTTAATCTTAGCACCAGCTCTAATATGATATTGGCAGTGTAATCTCCATTTTGAAGAAAGTATAGCATGTGCCTTAGAGCATAGGTTCTGACTCCATTCCAATAGATTTCAAATCTCGGTTTGCCATTTGCTCTCCGCCTTAGTAGGGCCAAGTTACTTAACCTTTTTATGCCCTAGTGTATCTGTTAATGTATTTCTGTGTAACAATGACTCCAAAATTTAGTGGCTTAAATCAGTAAGCATGTATCTTCTCTCACAGTTTCTGTGGGTCAAGAACTCAAGTGTGGTTCTCCTGGGCAGGTCTGGTTCAAGGTCTCGGGAAATTGTGGTGAAGAGGTTGGCAGGAGCTACAGGTATGTGAAAGCTTGACTGGGGTTCGAGGATCTTTTTCCAAGGTGGCTTACTCACATGGACGACAATTTAATGCTGGGTCATGGTGAGGCCTTTTTCGGTGGGCTTCTTCAGCTGGCTGCTTGAATGTTATCTTAACATGGTAGCTGGCTTCTCCTAGAGCGTGCAGTTCAAGAGAGATGGAAGCTGTCTTTTTAGCTCTAGAAGTCAGATAGAATCACTCTGCCCTCTTTGTTAGGGGCAAGTCATTAATCTGGTCTGTATTCAAGGGGATGGAAATTAGGCTCCATCTTTTTAAGGGAAATGTGTCAAACTTTGTGGGCATTTTAAAATCACCACCCTTAGTTTCCCGATTCAATGGAGATAACGATACGGGCAGGAGGCAGGAGAGCGGGGTCCCTGGTGAGGGCTCCACCCTCAAGCCTGGACCCATGGCCCTAAATTAGAACAGGCATTCCCGTTTTTGTGCATGAATGTTGCTTTCTGGTCTGTCCTGCCCCCCTATCCTGTGCCCATATAAACCCCAGACCTCGGCTGGCAGAGGGACAAGTGGCTGAATGTCGAGAGGAGAAGAAGCAACTGAGTGTCTGAGACTGTGGATAGACGCGGCTTAACTTCGAAGAGGAGCCCAGCTGGAGACAGCAGAGTTTCAGGGAAACATTACCCGCACCATCCCTGTCTAACTCTCCTTCCGCTGAGAGCCACTTCCACTGCTTAATAAAAAATCCGCATTCACCGTCCTTCAAGTCCATGTGACCTGACTCTTCCTGGATGCCAGACAAGGACCGGGGTACCAAGAGGGCAGGGTGTAAAAGGCTGTCACACTGACTCTCCACTGAGCTGGTTAACACTTAGACGTCTATGGATGGCAACTGCTAAAAGACCGTTAATTGTAACACACCCCTAGACTCTACCTTGGGGGTGGAGCCCAAAAGTGCTCGCTCTGGCCCCAGCACTTGCATGCTCCTCCTCCCACAAGGGATTTGAGTAAGCAAGCCACACCCCTGTTGCAAGTCCCACAGAGGGGTGCAGGGAATTCTCCCTCTCAATAGCAATAGTGTCTACTTCCTGAGGTTGTTGTGGATATTGAAAGATACTAAATAACTTGGAATAATGCCACGCACATACTAAGTATTTAGTAAGTGCTAAGCCAGTGCTTCTCAACTGTGACAGCCTATAAGAATTGCTTTGGAAAGCACATAGACCAATGGAACAGAATAGCCCAGAAATAAGGCTGCACAGCTACGACCATATGATCTTCAACAAAGCTGACAAAAACAAGCAATGGGGAAGAGACTCCCTATTCAATAAATGATGCTGGGATAACTGGCTACCCATATTCAGAAGACTGAAGCTGGACCCCTTCTTTACATCATATACAAAATTCAGCTCAAGATGGATTACAGACTTAAATGTAAAACCCAAAACTGTAAAAACCCTGGAAGACAACCTAGGCAATACCATCCGGATGTAGGAAAGGGCAAAGGTTTCATGACAAAGACACCAAAAACAGTTGCAACAAAAGCAAAAGTTGACAACTGGGATCTAATTAAACTCAAGAGCTTCTGCACAGCAAAAGAAACTATCAACAGAGTAAACAGACAACCTATAGAATAGGAGAAAATATTTGCAAACTATGCATCTGACAAAGGTTTAATATCCAGCATCTATAAGGAACCTAAACATATTAACAAAAGAAAAACAACCCCGTTAAAAAGTGGGCAAAGGACATGAACAGACACTTCTCAAAAGAAGACATACATGCAGCCAACAAGCATATGAAAAAAGCTCAACATCACTGATCATTAGAGAAATACAAATCAGAACCACAATGAGGTATCATCTCACACCAGTCAGAATGGCTATTACTAAGAAGTCAAAAATTAACAGATGTTGATGGGGTTGTAGAGAAAAGGGAATCCTTATACACTGTTGGTGGGAGTGTAAATTTGTTCAACTATTGTGGAAAGTAGTATGGCAATTCCTCAAAGACCTAAAGACAGAACTACCATTCAACCCAGCAAATCTCATTACTGGGTATATACTTAGAGCAATAGAAATCATTTTACCATAAAGACACATGCTTGTGAATTTTCATTGCAGCACTGTTCACTGTTCACAATAGCAAAGACATGGAATCAACCTAAATGCCATCAATGACAGATTGGATAAAGAAAATATGATACATATACACCATGGATATTATGCAGCCATAAAAAAGAATAAGATCATGTCTTTCATGGGAACATGGATGGAGCTAGAGGCTATTATCCTTAGCAAACTAACATAGAAAACCAAATACTGCATGTTCTCACTTATAAGTGGGAGCTAAATGATAAGAACTTATGAACACAAAGAAGTAAACAACAGACACTGGGTCTACTTGAGGATGGAGGGTGAGTAGAGGGAGAGGAACAGGAAATATAACAGTGGGGTACTGGGCTTAATATCTGGGTGATTAAATAATCTGTACAAAAAAAACACCATGGCATGAGTTTACCTATGTAACAAACCTTCACATGTACCCCCGAACCTAAAATAAAAGTTAAAAAGAATTTTCTAGAAATCTCAGAAAACTTTCAGAGATCAAGTTGCATTGCAGGCCAATAAAATCATTAGGGGGATGGAACATGGGCATTCATATTTTTAATGTAATCTCCCTTCCCCATGCTTATGTCCCAACTCATCCTCAGCCTTCACTCCTGTTCATTGCTTTCTTGGTTATAAAAAGACAAGTCATTTTAGTGTGATTCTCCTCATTTTTTCTGCTTTTAAGCTTCAAATTGGTCTCTTTACCCTTTCTCTATTCTAACTTCCCTTTCTCTTCGAATATTTACAAAAGAGTTATGGAAGAATAAGTGTACTTACCTGCCTAATGATTAGAAAGGAGAAGGAAAAGGGAAAAAAGAAATGAATTCAACTTGGAGTGAAGAGGAAGATTTCAAAATCCTTGCCCAAATTAATTGAAACTGTGCTTGAACTTTCTGATCGTTGGCTAAGTTGATAACATATGATGGGCTGGATTCAGTGGCTCACGCCTGTAATCCCAGCACTCTGGGAGACTGAGGTGGGTGGATCACTTGATGCCAGGAGTTTGAGACCAGCCTGGCTGACATGGCAAGACCCCATCTCTACTAAAAATACCAAAATTTGCCAGGCCTGGTGGTGCACGCCTGTAATCCCAGCTACTTGGTAGGCTGAAGCATGGGAGTTGTTTGAATCTGGGAGGTAGAAATTGCAATGAGCTGAGATCTCACCACTGCACTCCAGCCTGGGCAACAAAGTGAGACTCCATCTTACAAAAAAGAAAAGAAAACCAGCAGACCCTGGCCAGGTGTTGTAGCTTATGACTGTCATTCCAGCACTTTGGGATGCCAAGATAGGAGGATTGCTTGAGGCCAGTAGTTTGAGACCAGCCTGAACAACATAGCGAGACCCTGTCTCTACAAGAAAAGAAAAGAAAAGAAAAGAAAAGAAAAGAAAACCAGCAGATCCCTACCATACCCTTTGGCAGCCCTCAGTTCTTTCTCAGAATCTTGTAACTGGTTTAGCTGTTGTTTTGGTATTTGCTTCCATTTGATAATATAGTGTTAAATCTTGATTGCTAACTTTCAGATATCTCATCACTTCTGCTTATAAATAGATGGAATTTACTCTGCTGCCTTTCCACTTCAAACAATTTCTTTGAATATTGATATATCACAAATTCAGTTAAATTTATAATTAATGTGTGACTGAATAATTATGTAAGAGGGTATATGGTTTGTGAGATATTTTCTGACAATACTTCTTTTTCTTTTTACTTACGTATATAAATATATATATTTTTTCTTTTTTCCCCACTCATTATGTCACTCAGGCTGGAGTGCAGTGGTGTGGGATCTCGGCTCACTGCAACCTCTGCTCACTGCAACCTCCACCTCCTGCACACCTATAACCATGGTTCTGTGGCCTCAGCCTCCTAGGTATCTGAGATTACAGGTGTGCACCAACACACCTAGCGAATTTTTATATTTTTAGTAGAGACAGGGTTTCCGCATGTTGACCAGGCTGGTCTTGAACTCATGACCTCAAATGATCTGCCCACCTCAGCTTCCCAAAGTGCTGGGATTACAGGTGTGCACCACCATGCCCAGCCCACTTACATAATTTTCTATAAACTTGATGTGGTCTTTTTTTTTCCCCAAATTGCTCCAACAACTCCACTGTTGAATTTAATAAAAAAGTAAGTAATTTATCCATTCTTTATTTCTGTGGTGATTCCTCTTTGGGGCCCTTTTTATTTTCTGCTCCCACCTGTATTGGTTGTAGATGTCATCTTGAGTTTTCCATCACCAATGTTTTTTCCTGTACCTACTATTTCCTGGAGTCTTTTTTTATACCCATTATGTTAAACATTCCATGAGTTCCATCAGATTGGAAAGTATTTTCTTTTGGTCTTGGAAATTTTCTTGTATTACCCTTCCTATATTATAGTTTCTTTAAGTGACTTATCACTGTCTTTTACTTCTGTTTTCTGTGAAATTTCCCCATTTATTTTCCTGCCAAACCTATTTTTTTAAATTTTAGCTTTTCTATTTTTAATATCCAAAATATTCTTGCTTTTGATTCCTTTTGCAAAACACCATACTCTTGTTTTAGAGCATTCTTGTCTTATTTTTCTGAGGATACTAACAGTGGTTTGTTGTTACGTTGTACTTGTTTAAATTTTCTTCTTTTCTCTATTATCTGTTTATAGGTTTTCTTTTTGTCTTTATTCAAACAAAGTGATTCTTAGCTGTTTTAATTTGAGGATGACATTTTGTAAATGGGATCAGGAGCTTGTCTCTTGGCATACTTCACTTTGGAAGGATTAGATAGAAAAATGAGAAATTTAGCTGTGTCATTTGGGGATGCCCAAATGTCAGTATGTGAACATCTTTTTCTCTTCAGCTACTGAGTTCAAGATCAGGGCTTAGAGGAGGTGGGAAGTAGTATGCTTACTTTCCATCAGTAAGGAAATAATGGCTCCTTATTTCTTAGTAGACTTTTCACTAATCTCACATTTTCAAATGTGTTTCTCATGCTAGTCCTTAACTATCTTAGGTATCCAAGAATCCTTTGATATTACCCGGAGACTAAGCCTTAGCACTCCTGTCTGAGCACGTGCCTGCCTGGATGCAGGTGGTGTTGGAGGACTCGCTGAGCCTGACAGGCTTGTAAACAGTCTGTTTCCAGTTACTTGCATCCACTTCCAAATGTCTTTAAAATCTAATACTCTTCTGTTTTCTCTGCTGTTCTTTTTTTTTTTTTTTTTTTTTTGCCGTTGGGTGCTTATACTTTTTAAGTATTCTTTTACTGTCATTTCAGTGGAGCCTTGGAAAGACTAGAGAAACACATATAATCGATCTGTCTCTTTAAATGGAAATTCTCCCTTGCCTTTTTTTTTTTTACCCCCACAACCCATATTTGATTTTAAATGAGACAGAATTTTATAATAGCAGCTGTGCAAACAACATGTGAGAGTTAAGTGCCTGTGAATTTTATCAAATGCTTATGAGCATTTGATAATTTAGACAGTAACTGTTTTTCTTAAGAAAACCACTCTAATAGGGCCATTTTAATCAGCACAGTGACTAATTGTAAATAAATCTAATTTAATAAGCTAATTTGTACCTATGCCTTAGGGCTTTCTCTTTCTTCATTATATGAGGAACTCACTAGATATCTTGGAGTCAAGCCTGTCTTTTATCTACACTATCTTGATGCCATCTGTATTGTGTTGAGATTAGCTGAGTGGTTTCGACTTGCAAATTTTAAAGTACCATGTGAATAAATGTTGGCCAAATACATAGTTATGAAGTGTCGTTTCTTGGATAGTATGAACTCCATAACAAGCATATGACATATTTCCTTCCCCAGGGTAATTTCTTTTTACTGGGAAGCTTCTTTTCTTTTGAAATTACTCAACTTACACAAATACCTGTTTCTGCGAGAAACAGAATCATTATATTAAACTACAAAATTTAACCTTTCCATTTCCAGTGTGTATCTTTTGGGTTTTCTATAAGCAATGCCAAACATATACACTATTCTTTTTTTCTAAGTAAAGACTTAAACCCAGAGCAAAATTAAAGGTTTGACATCTACATATTTGCTCAAGGTATCAATCAATCAGCAGCACAAAGCCTCCACTGGAATAAATTGGAAATGTGGTGGCAGGAAACCCAGGTTTCCACAGATGACTTCATACATTTTGACAATATTCCAATTGAACTGCTGTCATCCAGATCCATGTGACAGGAAGAACCTTATTTGTATCTATAACCACCCATGACCTCTGAGATTGTAGGTCCTGATAACTAGATGATCTTTTCTTTGCTGGATACACATGTGCATCTTTATTTTCCTTATATGGCCTTTGACTCTGTGAGATAGTATTAACTAGTGGGTGAGGTTATGCAAGCTTGGAAAGAGAAGCCATGACTGAGCAAATTATTCCATATAAGAACAACTCATCTTGAAACATGATTGTGTGCATGCATATGTACATTTGTTAAAATCGTTCATCTACTGTCAGGTATTTGGCTATTCTCTTTATCCTTGAGGGCTTATTCTTTTAAAAAAATTGTCATTTTAGTGGGATATTAGGAGGAAAAGTAGGTACACTCATCTTTAACTGAAATGATCTGTCATCTTTATCCGAAAGTTCTCCTCTGACTTTCTTCTCCCATGCTTGAATTTTTCCCATGCTTGATTTTGAAGTCAACAGAATTTCTTTAGAACAGCTTTATTGGTATATAAATTACCCACCATAAATTGACCTTCTTAAAGTGTACAATTCAGTGGTTTTTGATCTATTCACAAAGTGCAACCTCACCATTATCTAACTTTTGAACATTTTTATGACCCCAGAAAGAAGCCTTATGCCCATTAGCAGTCACTCCCCGTTCCTCCGTCCTCCCACCACCCACATCCTTAGGCAAAGACCAGTCTACTGTCTCTATAAACATTTGCTTCTATGGACATTTCATAAATGGAATCACAATATGTGGTACTTTGTGACTGACTTCTTTGATCTAGCATAATGTTTCAAGCTTCATCTGTGGTGTCACATGTATCAGTACTGCATATCTATGGCTGGTTAATATTCTATTGTATGAATATACCATATTTTACTTATCCATTTATATGTTGATGGAAATTTGGGTTATTTCCCTTTTTTTGCTGTTATGAACATTTATGTTATGAACATTTAAGTTTTTGTGTGGATATATGCTTTCATTTCTCTTGAGTATCTACCTGTAATTGCTGTTATATTGTAACTTTATTTTGAGTAACTATTTTCTAACATAGTTTGTAGAAAGATTATAGGCTTGAAGAGGAAAAGCAGGATACCCAGCAGCTCCAAGGCCAAGAAGAGGCCTATTGGGAATATTATGGAATTAATTGTGAACTGGGTGAAATCCTCAGTAAGTTCTTTTTTTGTTTAGTAATGCTTTTATGTTGGAAGAAGAGAAGACATAGTCAACAAGTGAGTTATTTAAAAAGTATACAACTTGTATTAATAGAAAATCAGTCTACATAAAAAATAGTAAAAATTTGGTTAAAGAATATCAATTGAAGGGATTGCCAGATGATTAGCTTGCTAGCCACCTACAGCTCTGCCCTAACTCTGTCAAGCCCTGTTTTGAACACCTGCTTTACTGAACCCATGGAAATAATCAACCTTTTACAATGAGTCCATAAATAATTTGAGGCCCTTAAGGGAGAAAGGAGGGATAAGAGAACATACAAATAGGCTTAAGTAACTCTGGGCTTGGTTTAACTCATATGACACCAAATCCACTTACAGGCCACTTATAGCTGAGCATTTAACCAGTAGTGCCTAGAAAAAAACCAACTGGTGTTAGTATGATTTAATCTGTAACTATATACTTACTGTACTTGGCCCATTTAATATAGTGCTAGATTTATGGAGAAAGCCAAGTTTTATTAGCTGAGATACTGCCAATATTGTTTCACATTAGCATTTTACATTGTGCGAGGCTCTCTGTCCTATGTGCTGTTTGTTTTTTCCAGTCTCCTCGGTACATAAATTCTCATAGAAATAAGTTCTTCAGCTGCTAAATGCTTGTGTGTAACCTTTAGTGTAGATATGAGGTTCCAGCTTTATAATTTAGACTATTTTATATGTTTATGTATACCATCAGTCCCCACTGACAAACATTCAGTACCCAATAAATACTCACAAAATAAATATGCTGAGATACTATTTAGGCATTATCAGGAGTTTGTTTTGGTTATAGGACTGAAGTGTAAAATATCACCTAATTCTTTATTCTTCCTGCAGGCCTTTGCTTTTACTTGAACATACAGGTTCTCTCTGGGAACAGGAGATCAGTATAAATGTTGACTAATTTGTCAATAAACGTACCTCTGCATTTTGCAGAATCTAATCAGAATGATAAGATTTGTAGTTTCACTAATAACCTCTAAGAATAGGCAGTAATTTATTAATTTTTATTAGTCACTTTATCAGCATGCCCTTTGAGAAATTTGTGTGAGTCCTTTGAGAACCATATCATGGTCATGAGGTTGTAAGAGATTTGTAAGAAACATAACCCCTCCTTTTGCACAGGAAAATGAAATTCTGTTGCCTTTATAAGCTCATCACTCCAAAGAAGTGATTCCAGTCTTGAGGAATGAAATGTGGAGGCAAAACCCAGTCTGATTCTGTACAGCTGGCATTTCATGATTATTTTTCTCATTCTTCTGTAAATACATATTTAGAAAGAAATATAATTCATGTTTTGTTTATTCTTATGTAGTTTGTATTTTGTGCCCATACAGCCTTATAGGCTTCTATTAAAATTTTATTTCTCCACAGGCCCTGAGAACCTACAAAGCTATGGTTTCTCACAAATGAATTAAGATTCCCACCTCTCCACTACACAACAGATTTGCTTATTGATTGATTGATTCAGGAAACATTTCTTAAATATTTACATACTTGAGACATGGTGTTAGCTGCTCTGTAATAATGATAACAATAATAGCTAACTTTGTAAGAGTATGCTGATCAAACTGTATATTATGAGGTCCTGGGCACTTGGATTTAAATTGTAGCTCAGCTATTTGGTACCTGGGTGAATGTGGACAGACTAATCGATCTCTCTATTTCAGTCTAGTCATCCCCAAATGGGGAGCTATTAGATTCCTGTTGCTACCATAACAGATTACCACGAGCTTAGTGGCTTAATGCGTTGCAAATTTATTATCTCACTGTACTGTGAGTGAGAAGTGTGTGGGCCTAACTGGTTTCTCTACTCTAAATCTCACAAGGCCAAAATCCAGGTGACAGTCTAGGCTCCTGTATGACTGTTCTGGGCAGAATCTACTCCCAGACTCATTCATGTTGTTGGCAGAATTCAGTTCCATGCAGTTGTAAGACTGAAATCTCTGTTTCTTTGCTGGTTTCTCAGTTTCTAGAGGCTGCTCATGTTCTCGAGTTTATGACCTCTTAATCTGCAAAGTTGGCAACAGGTCATTATACTATTAATATCTAATAGATTAGCAAGTTTTCATAAAACCTTTTGTGAGGTTTAATGAGGCAGAGGGAGGGGGGAAACTACTTTGATAAATCTGGCACCATGAGGCTAAATATTTTGGTTGTTTTAGTGGTTGACTTTCTCATGGCTCTGAGATATATCATGATAGAGATTAACATTTTGTCAGCTACTTTATTCTTTCCTTGAGGCTAAGATTATGAGTATAGTATAACTTCATGGTCATTGAAAAGTCCAGGCATGTGTCAAGATTAGAGTTAGGTGCCATCCTGTGATATATCTTGTGATATGGGAATAGCATTGCTGATTATAATTATAATTTTTTTTTTTTTTTAGTGAGAGCAAATATTTGTCACATAGTTCAATGTTTGCTGCTTAACCTGGAACAAAAGTATTTATGGTACAGTTTTCAAGTGCTGAGTAGATTTCTCTGTATGCTATGCATACTGTGCTAGTTGAATGTTTGCATTTTAGCTTGAGAAATGGGTCAAATGTAGCCAACAACGAATGAGAACTTTCAAGAAAACTTGAATAATTTAAAGTGGTACTTTTCACTAATGGAGAGAGAGAGTTTTTGTCCTAAGAAAAGATTGATGTCGAAGAAAATGATGACTATTTTAATTGTGAACCATTATTTCCATCTGCAAAGTTTTCTTAGAATTTTTGAATTTATGAATTATAACATATGATCCTAGTTTTTATTCCAATTTAATTCTAAAAATGACTACAAGTTTAAAGCAGTTAATATATGTTAATACATCTGCAGAGGTGCATTTCACTTCTGTTTCTGAGGTCTGTCTATGGAATTTTATTGCTGAGTGTCCTTTCCCTGTGACCACTAAAGTAGCTTTTTCTTCTATTTAGATACTATCTGTAATCTAATTCCTACCTAACAGTAATATTCCATCCAACTCAGCAAATTCTGTAAATGGACGAAATTATTCCACATTTTTAAAAAATATGTTTGAAGTATAGATGTACTTTATTCCTATGTTAGTTCCTTATTGTGTGTCTTTAAAATGTGTATCATTCTTTAAAACAATGTCTTGAGCTCTTTTAATATGCAAGGCATGGAGAGTGTTTAAAAGATGGTCAAAACTCAACCACCAACTCTAAAAGAGCTTATATTTACCAGTTTATAGATTTTTTTACTTTAGCTGCGGACATCAACTACATTTGAAGGAGACCTTCCTGACAAGCTTATTTATAATCTTAATCACTAGCCTTCACGCTGATCCAAGTACTCCCAATTCCCCTAGCCCTGTTACTATATTTATTGCCTAATGTCTCACCTGCTGGACGGTAGGTTCCATGAGGGTAGGGATTTTCTGTTTATTTTGTTTACGGATTTATCTTAAATGCTTGGGATGGTGCCTGGCACAGAGTAGTCACTCAATAAATGTTTTCAGAATGATTAAATGAATAAAACATCTTCCAACACAAGACAAATTTAAATTGCATTCTTAATCTGTCCCCATGTCTAACCATCCCGCCAGCATCAGCCTGATTCAGGCCCTGGGCCCTTTCCTTCTGGATGGTTACAGTAGTCTCTTAAATAATCTTGCTGCTTTCAGTTGTGCTCTACAGTCTAGACTCAGCAGAGCAGCCAGAGTGGTGACCCCCTCAAGGCAGATCATGTCTCCCCACAGCTCAAAACCCTCACACAGAAAACAAAACAAGAAAAGACCATAGCTTTTAGTCAAATTTAATCAGACGGTAATGATCTGTCCTTTTCCTCTTGTGTTGTCTCCCCATTTCATCTCCTGCTACTCTTCCCCACCCACCACCACGTAGCCCCAGCCCCAGGACCTCCACCTCCTGACCTTGTGATCTGCCCACCTCAGCCTCCCAAAGTGCTGGGATTACAGGCGTGAACCACCACGCCCAGCTGCCATAAACAATTTTATGTTATTTTGCTAAACGTGAAACTCTAAATACATCTGTCTCCCTTCCCATTATTTGGCAATTTTATTTCCTGGAAAAATTGTTTATCGTATTTCAAAAGTTGGAAAATGATGAAAATGCTGCTGCTTTTTCAAAGATGTTATTGTCATAAGTTCATAACTATTTTGAATCTTCATTTTATTTGACCTGGTGTCTTTACACATTGCCTGCCTTATGGTTTGAGGTTTCATTTCAGAGCCAGAAAGCCAGAGGCTGATTGTCAAGGCTGTTGTAATGCTGTTGCTTGTATCTTTAAATGCTGACAATCAGACCACAATTTTAAACAGAGAGCAAATACCCATGAAAACATCCATAGACTCACTTTGAATTAGTCACTATAAAAAAGAAGACAGAACATTTTCTCTTGGTTCATTATTTGTTTTTATAATATAAAGGCATGAGAAATGGGTATCTCCAATTAGTTCTTAATCCCTCCACCTTAATTATTTTAACATCTTGTGTATCTCTGCTATTTAAGGTCATAGTGCAGTGGAAAATAGTCATTATAAACAATACAACGTAGGTCACATAGATAGTAGGTAGCAGAACCAGGTTCCTCACCCCAGAAATGACTCGAGCCTTCATTCTGATCTTGTGCTCTGAAGCCTATCAACGTCAGTGTGTCTGATTCGCTATATGTTTTCACTTCCTGCGTGTAGCATTATGTTATCCAGGTGCTTTGTAACACTGATGAATTGTCTGATTTTGTATCTCATTTCCTTCATTTTTCTGTTTCTTCTTCACTTAACTGGCTAAAGCTGAATTATGTAAGCAATACAACTGCGTATTAATTATAACTGAATTACATTTTTATTCTCTTAAATGTTAAAGTAATGGATTATAGTCATTCCTCTAAACTACTGTATTTGTTATAAAATATTTTTATTTTCTTCTGAGAGAAAGCATTACATAAAGTCACAAAACTTAGCAATTTTACTGTATTTAAGTATTGGCAAAACAAATCTTTGAGACTTGAGAGAAACTTTTCATATGTATGCCTGTGAATTTTGATATATCATTAGACATCTTGGGGTGTATGCTGGGTTATTAGTCTTTTGTATGAGAAACATATATCAAATTCTGAACCATATGACATGTTAGATGTTGTTAAAGAAAAAGTTATTCTGGCCAGGTGCAGTGGGTCACATCTGTAATCCCAGCACTTTGGGAGGCCCCAGCCCGGCCAACGTGGTGAAATGCTGTCTCTACTAAAAATACAAACATTAGCCGGGCATGGTGGTGCACACCTGTAATCAATCCCAGCTACTCAGGAGGCTGAGACAAGAGAATCGCTTGAACCCAGGAGGCAGAGGTTGCAGTGAGCTGAGATCGCACCACGGCCCTCCAGCCTGGGTGACAAGAGCGAGACTCCTTTAAAAAAAAAAAAAAAAGACATTATTCATTCTGAAACTTGTTAAAGAACAGTAAGACAATCTTTATTCAGGACTATTACGATAGCTAGAGGGACTACTGCATTTGGGGTTTTGCAGTGGGGCAGAGAGATTGGTCTCAACTTGGAATACAAGGGAAAGTGGTAACTACATGACCATATAGCAGGGTTGGGATAGGCAGCAGTCAGTGGGTGGAAAATTACTAAGAGGAAAAACCTCAAGGGTCAGGAGAGATTATGGCTAAACAGACCTAACAAGTTTCTTGCTGAAGGCAGGCTAAGGTGATCAGACATCATTTGGAGGATGGTAGGAAATGAGTAATTTGGTCAGATATGGAGGGTTATCAGATACGAAGGGTGGGGATTTTGGCTGAAATGACTTAGCAGTATTCTTACCAAAAGTGGACTCTTGAGGATATGCCCAGAACAGGGCTTAGTTGAAAAAAATCTCAGAGAAGTCTGACTAGAGATTGGTCAAGGAGATAATCTTTGTCAAGATTAAAAAGCTGTTTAAAAGTTTACTTCAGCTTTCTCTGTGTACAGTATCCTGATCACTAAGTTTAGCATCCCCCATGGTATCCCTTGAAGGTCTCTCATACCATATTTTATTCAAGAGAATTCTGGTTTTGACAAACTTGAAGACAAAAATCAAATGGAAGATTCCACTGTGGATCAAAAACCTAACCATTGTCTTAATTTGGGGATGAAAACATCAAATTGAAACACAAACCCATTTTGTGCACTGAATAAACCTTGTGGGTTTTTTATATTTCTTGCTTAAGTTAGTAATTCTTTAACATAAAGTCAAATACGCAAGGCCTATCTCAGTCTCTCAAGAGTTTTTTTGTGAATAAAATGTTAGAATGTGTTACACCTACGTGCTTTTGTTGTTGTTACTGTGAAATATACCTGAGAACATTTTTATTCTTTTTTTTTTTTCCAGATGGCAGAAAGGATGTTCAGGAGAGTAGCTTAAGAGACTTAATAAAAGAGCTGCCAGACACCCACTACTGCCTCCTCAAGTACCTTTGCCAGTTCTTGACAAAAGTAGCCAAGCATCATGTGCAGAATCGCATGAATGTTCACAATCTCGCCACTGTATTTGGGCCAAATTGCTTTCAGTAAGTTAGTGGAGTTTTGCTGTTAATATCATCATGTCCCCCTTTGTGTTTACTACTGTCTGAAATTACTGGGATGTAGAAGCATATTTCAGTCTGAAAATTCAGCCAGCTTATGTTGGAGAAGTTGTATCTTGTTCTTGGGCATGTTAGCCCTGTTTTTCATCCCAATTTGAAGAAAGCAGCTATGCCCTTTTTATAAAACTATGATTTGCTATAAATCAAGTAGCCTTATTTTAAAATCTGGAAATAAGTTATATTTCAACTAAAAGGAGCATTTAAAAAAATCTGTAATCAGAAATGTTGATTAGCAGAAAGAGAAGGAGTATGACATAGTGAATAATTTTTTAAATAGTAATAAAGTTCAAATTATTGCCAATAGATGGAAAATTTTGAACAGACTATGCCAGTATCACAAAAATATAACCTCAGCTTCATTTACTGGAAATAAACTAGTCTGTGTTAGTAGATTCTTTGTTGCTAGCCACAAGAACATTTGTAAAGCTTCATATTTTATTCTCCTTCTTATTCCAGAAAGCTCTTTAATTTTTGATATGTGAAACATGATCCTGCAATCCAGGGACTTTGCTTTTAACTCTCCTGTTAATCACCTCTGATCAAATACATTCCTCCTAGTTATGAGAAGGGAGAGAGAGAACATTCACACTCTAAAAACTCTCAGAAACTCAGCAACTTTTTTTTTATAACATATCTACTTCTCCACTTCATTAATATACAGGCTTATTCAGCTGCCCAGAACTAGTAATATTACAGTCCTCAGAATGACTGTCTAAATATGGATTCTAGTTTAGATCCTAGTGACTACAGGGTTCCAGGTCATTCACAGCCTAATTTGGGTAGAAGTTCTACCTTAATAACTGTCCTGATTGTAATTCTAAAGATGTTAACTTTTAAATAATGGCATTTCACAGGATATATTAGGGTGTTGTGAATAAATATCTCAGATGCAGGATCTACTAATTTTTGTCTTATTCAGAAGCTCCGTGATAGTAAAAAGTCTATATTTGTTCTTATATTTGTTCTGCCCACTAAACCTTTGTTTGGTGACTTACATGTGAGAAACGTGTAAGTAGAAAACCGTTGAATAATTCTGAAACCTAGATTCTAGAACAGATAAAAATGAATTTGTAAATAGAATGCTTATTTAGTAAGCATTAAACACAGATCCATACCTCATTACTAACTTAGAAATTGGACTTGATCTGGAATTTCTGGTAATCTGCTCCAGTTAGTGAGTCAGAATATTAATTAGTAATGAGTGTTTATTATAGGTTCTAATTAGTATGGTTTTACAGTTTTTCTATTGTTATAACATATACATAAAATAAAATATACCAATTTAACCTGTTTGGTTCTTTTTGAGACAGAGTCTCGCTCTGTTACCCAGGCTAGAGTGCAGTGGTACGATCTTGGCTTACTGCAACCTCCACCCTCTGGGCTCGAGCAATCCTCTCACTTCAGCCTCCTGAGTAGCTGGGACTACAGGCACATGCCACCATGCCCGATTAGTTTTTATATTTTTTGTAGAGGCAGGGTTTCACCATGTCGCCTAGGCTGGTCTCGAACTCCTAGGCTCAAGCAGTCCACTTGCGGCAACCTCCCTAAGTTCTGGGATTACAGGCATGAGCCACTGTGCCTGGCCAACTCAGGTTTTTAAACTAATGCTTAGCTAGTTTTAGTATTCTTGACAAATTCCATTTACCTAACAGATCAGTCATTTACCTAAAAGACCAGTCATTTAATGTAGCCATGTAGCTTTTTTTTTTTTTTTTTTTTTTTTTTGAGACAGAGTCTGGCTCTGTCACCCAGGTTGGAGTGCAGTGGTGAAATCTTGGGTCACTGCAACCTCTGCCTCCTGGGTTCATGCAATTCTCCTGCCTCAGTCTCTTGAGTAGCTGGGATTATAGGCATCTGCCAGCATACCCAGCTAATTTTGGGTTTTTTAGTAGAGACGGGGTTTCACCATGTTGGCCAGGCTGGTCTCGACCTCCTGACCTCAAGTGATCCTCCCACCTCCACCTCCCAAAGTGCTGGGATTATAGGCCGACCTTCATGTAGCTTTTGAAATGTCTGTGGTATAAGGTTATACAATAATTCGTTTAAATTTTTAAATTTTCTTGTCTGTTACATCTTCTTTCTCTTTTCTAATGTTAATTTTGCCTTCTCACTATTTATCTTGGCCAGAGTAGCCAAGCTTTTTGTCTATTATTATTCTCAAATAATCCATTTTTAACTTTATTGAATAAATTTGCCTTAACATTTTTCTATTTCATTAACTCCTGTTTTCATATTTATCAATTTACTAGAACTTAACTGGTTTTTTCAAGCTTTTCCCCTGTTTTCATAATATGAAAAATTTCAGTCATACAATTTGAAGGAGCATAACTTAGATTATACATTTTCTCATTAACTAGATGAAATAAATGTGCTTTATCTCTGTATATATATGTAAATATGTATTTTTTGTTGAACCATTTGAAACTAAGTTGCAGACCTCAGCTATTTCACTGTTAAATACTTAATCATGCATCCTTAAAAATGAGGACTTTTTGCTATATAACCATAATATGTTTATTATGCCTAAGAAAATTGACAATTCCATCATATCATTTGGAGAGTCCATTTAAGTATCCCAATTTGTCACAATTTATTTTTCTCAGAAGAGGATCCAATGGTCCATCCATTCTTCTTAGTTGTTAGGTCTCTTTAGTATGTCTTAATAAAGAACAGTCCTTCCATGTGTGCACACCCACGTGCAGGGGTGCCCACGTGGTTGTTTTGTGTTTAACCACAACTTTTTTTTCTACCACATTGACTTTTGAAAAAATTTTAATTTAATGTTAAGTTTCTGGATACATGTGCAGGATGTGCAGGTTTGTTACATAAGTAGACATGTGCCGTGGTGGTTTGCTGCAACACCTAGGTGTTAAGCGCAGCATACATTAGCTGTTTTTCCTGATGCAACCACATTGAGTTTTTAAGAAACCAGACATCATCTTGTGGAATATTGTACAGTGTGAATTTGATTATTTTCTTGTGGTGTGGTTAAGTTGTTTTTCTATCCTCTGAATCTACTATAATCTATAAGTCAGATATAAAATCTTAGTTATATTCAGATTAAGTTTTTTGGGCAGAATACTTTATCAGCGATATTGTATCCTTAATGTTGCATCCCATTAGAAGCCATGTAATGTTAAGTTGTCTCACACTTATTGATGCTTAGTTTGCTTTGTTAGTTAAAGTCACCACTTTCAAATCTCTCTATTGTAGGGCTGTGACATTCCCTTTGCAGTTAGCAAGTAATTCATTAGGTGACTACTTGGGCATCATGCAAATGCATATTCCTCCCAATTCACTATCCGTTTGATTGTCTGTTGATCATCCTAGCCTGATTCAGTTTTTTCTCTTTTCTCTTTGGGTTGTAGAATGTTGATTTTTAAACTCTACTTTTCTTTTTCTTTTAGTGATATTCTTCTATAAAGAAGAGCTTTCCCTTGTCAGTGGGGAATGAACAATATTAAATTTTCCTGTGCTCGTATTATCCCAAATTTGGCAGCTGTGGGAGTCCCTTTAGGCTGGCAACTGTGTCCTTCTGACAAAACCCTGTAATAGTATTTCCTACCTTTCTAGCTAAAGATGATGTCTCAGGATGGAATTAACCATTTCTCCAAGGGGCTTTGGTTTCTTTTATAGAAGAATTATATTTAGAAGCCAAGATCTGGGTGCTAAGTTATTTGCATCTAGGTCTTAATGACTTCTAGAGCAAGGAAATAAAGAAAGAAATGAATACTTGAATGATGGAATGACTGAATGGAAGAAATAATGGATTTATATTGATATTTTGAGTTTAATTTTAACAGTATAATATTCGTTCTTAACTACTTTGATTTCATATTTGTAACTCCATACTCTGACAGTGAAAAATCTTGCTTCCTAAAAAATGAGAATATTTATTTGCTTTTCTCCACAACATACATAAAATGTGTATTTTATGTATAGATATAAAGTGTCACAACATCAGGGAAGCCACTAATGTTTAAGACATCTGGCAGTCTGTATTGTCCCTATATCTGGCTAAGAGTATGCATTCAAAGTAAAGGGTGGTTGTCTTCTCCATTTGGCATATAATTGAGTTCACTTGTTTCCAATTTTTAGAATGCAGAGCTTTTTTTCCTTTTCAATGTAATTTTGTTTAAATTTTTATAACATTTGCATGGCTTAAACATGAAAATTGGCCGGGCACAGTGGTTCAAGCCTGTAATCCCACCACGTTGGGAGGCCAAGGCGGGTGGATCACTTGAGGTCAGGAGTTTGAGATCAGCCTGACCAACATGGTGAAACCCCATCTCTACTAAAAATACAAAAATTAGCCAGGAGTGGTGGCAGGTGCCTGTAATCACAGCTACTTGAGAGGCTGAGGCATGAGAATCACTTGAACCTGGGAAGTGGAGGTTGCAGTAAGCTGATACCGCGCCACTGTACTGCAGACTGGGAGACGGGGCGAGACTCAATATCAAAAAAAAAAAAGTGAAAATTATGCAAAGAGAAAGAGGTTTACTCAGAAGTTTCCCTTTTATCATTCTTTCTATACCGTTCAACCTCTTGCTGTCTTTGGAAAACATTTTTATTAGTTTCTGGCTTATCCTTCAATGTTTCTTTTTGTAAAAATGAAAGTGTATATGTAGTTACATTATGTATATTATGTGATGTCTATATGTGTTCATTCTTATTTCTGTGTCTTCCTTACACTGTTCTTCACTTTGCTTTTTATCTGCAAATCTTAGAGATCATTCCAACAGTTTATTTTTTTACTCTTTTTTTGTGCTTGTGTATTACTTCATTGCTTGGACAAAGTAAATTTTAGTCAATGGTACTTTTCTGATCATCATTTGTTTCCAGTCTTTTATTGTTAGATACGATCCCACATCAAATAAACTTGTGCATATGTATCACCAAGATTAATTCCTAGATGTGAGATTTCTGGGTCAAAGAACAAATGCCACCATATCATTAGATAGTCCCAATTCCCCTCCATAGAGGATGAGTCAGTGTTACATGTCTATTAGCAGCATGCAAGAGTCTCTGTTTTTCAGTCTTGCCAAGAGGATTTTGTGAAAATTTTGAAGTCTTGCCAGTCTAATAGGTCAGATGTGATATCCCAGTGTGGATTTTTTAAGTTTTAAGAGTTTTATTGAGACACCGTTTATGTTCCATACAATTTGCCATGTGAAGTATATAATTTGTTGGTTTTGAATAAGTACAGAATTCTGGAACCATCACCACAGTCACTTTTAGAATATTTTATCATCCCCAAAAGAAATGCTGTGCTGTTAGCACTCACTTCCCATTTCTTCCTAATCGCTCCCCACAACAACCTCGCTCTAGGCAACCACTCCTCTACTTTCTGTGTCTAGAGAGTTGCCTATTCTGGACATTTCATATAAATGGAATCATACAATGTGTGTTCTTTTCTGACTGGACTCTTTCACTTAGCAAAATGTCTTCAAGGCTCATCCATTTTGTAGCATGTGTCAGTACATCATTCCTTTTATGGCAGAATAATATTTCAGTGTAGAGATATACCAGTTGATGTGTTTTATCAGTTCATTAGTTGATGGGTATTTGTGTTACTTCTAGTTTCTGGCTATTTCAAATGATGCTGCTATGGACATTTGTGTACGTGTCCATGTGTGGAATTATGTGTTCATTTCTCTTGGGTATATAACCAGGAGTAGAATTGTTGGGTCTCATGGTAACTGTTTAAAATTTTGAGGAACTACCAAAATGTTTACTGAAGTGGCTGCACCATTTTACATTCCCTCATGCATTTGTTCCCTCATATATTCCCATCAGCAATGGGATGTGCTTATCATGCAGAAAGAGACTAAAATGAAATATTCAAAGAAAAATAAAACCTGAGGACCTAATAGGAAAATGGCAAAAGACAAAAATATATGAAGAGAAAGACACATGGCCATATACATTTCCATCAGCAATGTATGGGCGAACCAATTTCTCTACATCCTTGTCAAACCTTGTTAATATCTTTTTGATTCCATTCCTGTGGGAATGAAACACTATTTCATTTTGGTTTTGACTTGCATTTCCCTGATTACTAAAGACATTGAAAATTTTCATGTGCTTATTGGCCACTTGTATATTTTTGGAGAAATGTTTATTCAGATCTGCCTATTTTTAAGTTGATTTATTTGTCTTTATTATTGAGTTATTAGAGTTGTTTATAAACTTTGCATATAAATTCCTTATCAGGTATAGGATTTGTAAATATTTTCTCCTATTCTATAAGTTGCCTTTTCATTTTCTTGATCGTGTCCTTTCAAGCACAGAGGTTTTTATTTTTGATGGAGTCCAATGTATCTGTTTTTTCTTTTGTCACTTATGCTTTTTGTGTGGTACCTGAGAATGTTTTGGCTAACCAAGGTCATGAAGATTTATTCATCTTTTCTTCTAAGAGTTTTATAGTTCTGACTGTTATGTTTACGTCTATGGAGTTATTTTGGAGTTAACTTTTGTGAATGGTATAAAGGAGTCCAACTTCATTCCTCTGCATGTGGCTGTCCAGTTGTCCCAGCATCATTTGTTGAAGATTGTTTTTCCCCATTGAATTATCTCGGCACCCTTGTCAAAAATAAGCTGACCACAATTATTGGGGCTTATTTCTGAACTCATAGTTCTATTCCATTGATCTGTATATCTGTTCTTATGTCAGTACCATAGTATTTTGATAACTCTGTAGCTTTTTAATGAGTTTTGAAATCATGAAGTTTCAATACTCCAAGTTTGTTCTTCTTTTCAGGATTGTTTTGGCTAGTCTGGTTTCATTGTATTTCTATACAAATTTTAGGATCAGTTTGTAAATTTCTACAAAAAAGTTAGCTAGTATTTTGATAGGATGTTCTGTTGAATCTGTAGATCAATTTGGAGAGTACTTTACTGCCATTTTAGCAAAATTAAATCTCCCAATATGTGAGCATGAAATATTTTTCCATTTACTTAGGTCTTTAATTTGTTTCAATAATGTTTTATGGTTTTCAGGGTAGAAGTTTTGCAAATATTTTGTTAAATCTATTCTTAAGTATTTTTTTCTTTTAGATGCTATTCCAGATGTAATTGTGTTCTCGGTTTTATTTTCAGATTGCTCATTTCTAATACCAATATAGCACCTGTGTTTTCTTATAAATGAAACTAAACATTTTTACTTGTATTTAAGGGCCATGTGTCTTTTTCCTCATATACCTGTTTGTATCTTTTGCCATTTTCCTATTAGGGCCTCAGGTTTTATTTTTCCTTGTTGAATACTTATTTTATTTATTTTTAGTCTCTTTTATCCATCATAATCACACTTAAAACTCTAATTTTCCTCTCAGTATTACTTTGTCTCCTCATTTTCACTATTATTTCACCACTTCATTTAATAGGTTGGGTTATCCAAGATATAACTCTGAGACTAAGTTTTCAAGCAGAAGTTTCATTGGGTAGTACTTTTTGGAACCATTCTTTCCTTATACCTATAAGGAACAGACGAAGGTAGGATTAGGCATAAGTTGAACTGCCATAAAGTTGTAACACAGGATTCATTCAGTCCCAGGGAGCTTAGAAGATGGGATGACCTTTCAGATTAATCCCTAATTGAATCAAAGGGTTTAGTCTCTTTACCCCATTTCCATCAATCACTGGAGGTGATCCGTGCCAGGGACATGGTGTAGCCTCAGAAGAGGGAGTTGGCCATGAGCCATAAGCAGGCAGCACTTTCAGTGGGATGGGGTGGATAATGAATATTTCTGGCATGGAGGAGACACCTGGGCATCACCTCACAGAGTCACTACATAAATATTTTCTTTTAAAAATTCATTAAACCTTGGACTGTGAGCTATATATGTTGTATATGATTTTTCTAAGGAAATCCTCAATATTCCAGTTTCTAAGACAAATAAACATCCTCCTGAATACTTTATTGTTCTTGGGAATTAGCAGGAATTGCTTTCCGTAAGTTGTGATAGTTATTACAATGAGTATTGGATTTTCAGTGGTTTGGAGAGCATGACATATAAAAGGAAGTTAGTCTAGCTCTCATTCTGCCAATTAGTAGTCCTTATTCTACTAATGCAGGTAGATTTGACCTGCATTGTTTATTTTCCTGTTAAATATTCTGTAAAACAGGACCCACAGAGTGTGCTTTGAAATTTAAGTGAAACTGTAAGAGAAAGTTCTCGTACATAGTAAGCAATTGACTGAGTGGTGTTGGAATCCATGTGCATTTAATTAAATACATTTAAAACTGCATTAAGGGAAAGATCAGGTTTTATGGGTTCTGCCCATCGTACTACTTAGTGAACCAGGGGCTCTTTAGAAACATGAGATAGAAGACATGACATTCCTCTTACCTCAGTTGTCATAGTTCTCACTTAAAACAAGCTTCTCACGGTATTGAGTATGCTTGTTAATATTTAATGGAATAGAAAATGTTCTTGCCCAATAAAATTTCCCAACACAAGCCAACTTCTTCAACTTAGTATTTGTATAGACACCTTCTGACCTCCTCAGATTGCCTTGACTCTACCCCTCTTCCAGACCAGTCTGCTGCCACCAGGCTTGAACCTTTCTCCTGCCTTGGGAATGCTGGATTTTTCTCTTTGGCTTCTGCCTTATAGCTGGGTCAGCCAGCCACCTGCTCAGAGTTCCTGGCTTCTGCCATCACTTTTGAACCCTAGACTCGGATCTTAATTCCTGATGGGGTATCAGAGTCATGGGATATGCCTGGAAATCTAGAACAGTTAAATAGGAGTCAGGAGGAAACATGGATTTTTTTCTTCTTCCCATGGAACACATTAAATATTTCTTCATCCCATGAATTCCAGACTGCCAAGCAAAGCATCTGTCGAGCAAACTGTTATGTGTCTTTGTACTAGTGAATAAGAAATATTTAGGTATTTCTAATATAATGAATCTCATGCGTACCCAGTGTTATCCTTAAATATTCTTAAAGTGTAAAATCTCTCACCTAATCTTAAGAAAATATATTTTCCTAATGTATTAGAACTGTCTCCTACATCATTAGGTGCACAGTGCCTTAGAGCAGATTCTAAAGAAACCGAAAGAAAACAAGGCAATGATGAGGATGTTGGTGTATTTTGACAGCAGGGATACCAGGCAGGGTGGGTGAGAAAAGGAGGCAAGGAGGGATATGAAATAATGTAAAGTGTGCACAGCTCTTTCACAAGACACATAACAGTTTTTATTTGCCATTGTTTAGAGTGTATTTAAAAATCTGATTGTTAAGTGATATTGATGAACAGACCAAAGCCTTGGCTTTTGGTTCTGGGTTTTTTGTTTGTCTGTTAGTATTCTTGGCACTTTGCATTAAACTCATTGTGTACACTTAGTTTGTACAATTTGATAATATGCATGTCTTTAATCTCTAATAAACTTGCTATTGCAACTGATGAGTACATCATTTTGATCAAATTCTGCTTCATATCTCTGCGTCCTGTGCCTTTTGTCTATAGATATGTAAATTAATTCTATTCCTTGAAACAAGTGTTTCAGTACTAACCAATAATATAAAAAGTAATTTTGAGGGTATTCCTGAAACTTTCAAAGATAAATCAGTTTCATATTTTGAATGATAAGCCCTTCTACTTATTCTTCTATCCAAGATGTTACATTTTTTCTTAGTGGCAGCACCAAAAAAGTTTTAAAACTGCTGTTGGTCTTCAAGTCTTGCAGAAAAACATCACAATAAGTTAGAGTTTAATACACCAGTAAATATTAGATGAGATCAGCTAAATTTGTAGACACAAACATGATGTATAATGAGATATTATAATGTTGCTGTCGTTTTACCTGCTAATCACTATTAAACAGCTATATTTGGTTTGCAACACAAAAGTTACTTTTAGAAACTGGTAATTTGGATTGAAAAGTATAAATAGAAGGCCGGGCGCGGTGGCTCAAGCCTGTAATCCCAGCACTTTGGGAGGCCGAGACGGGCGAATCACGAGGTCAGGAGATCGAGACCATCCTGGCTAACATGGTGAAACCCCGTCTCTACTAAAAAAAATACAAAAAACTAGCCAGGTGAGGTGGCGGGCGCCTGTAGTCCCAGCTACTCGGGAGGCTGAGGCAGGAGAATGGCGTAAACCCGGGAGGCGGAGCTTGCAGTGAGCTGAAATCCGGCCACTGCACTCCCGCCTGGATGACAGAGCCAGACTCCGTCTCAAAAAAAAAAAAAAAAAAAAAAAAAAAAAAGAAAAGTATAAATAGTTGAAATTTAAAAAAATTAAGCCCGAGCCCTAGTCTCACATATTCATATATTTATAACCTGTTTTCTGTTTATAAAATGCAAAATTTTCACTTAATTGTTAGCGTAATTATATTTGTTATTGATATTCTCTATAAATATATTTTTGGAATATTAAAGAATGGGTGCTTGGAAAGTTTGGCCTTTCTCTGCCTAAATCTGCACCAGCCTTATGTAACACCTATTTCATTGCCTGTAGTTCTCTGCTGGCAATCCTACTGCCACTTGTAACTGTGATAATTGGCTTGCTACTTAAAATTTCTTTTCAAAATATGTATAAATTTATTTTTATTACAAAAGTAACATATGCTCATGGCCAAAAAAAATGTTTTCAGACAAAATCCCCCACAGTATAAAGATAAAAATAAAAACCATCCATTATTCTACTAACCAGACTTAATCCCTGTTCACACGTCACTTTATAAACCAGACTTAATCCCCACGTGTCAGTTTATGTGCTTTCATTTTGTTTTCTCTGTATGCTCACGTGATTAAAGATGGGATAATAAAGTAATACCACTTTATAACCTTTATTGAAAAACTTACTATTGTTTATCATGACATGTCTCATACTTTTACATGTAATTCTACATCATCATTTTTAGCGACAGCATAAAGTTCTGATCTTTAGAGCAATACAATTTATTTAAGCCATTCTATAAATTGCATTTAGAATGCAATTAGAAAAATTAATTACTTTTTTGTTTTTTGAGATGGAATCTTGCTCTGTCACCCAGGCTAGAGTGCAGTGGTGCGATCTCGGCTCGCTGCATCCTCCACCTCCTGGGTTCAAGCGATTCTTCTGCTTCAGCCTCCCAAGTAGCTGGGATTACAGGTGTGTGCCACCATGCCTGGCTAATTTTTGTGTTTTTAGTAGAGATGGGGTTTCACCATATTGGTCAAGCTGGTCTCAAACTCCTGACCTCGTGATCCACCTGCCTCGGCCTCCAAAAATGCTGGGATTACAGGGGTGAGCCACCATGCCCGGCCAATTACTTATTTTTATTTAATTTTGGCAATAATAATAATAGGCAATATTTACTGAGTTCTTACTAGGTTCCTGGTAATGTTATAGATGCTTTTTATATATTTCTTCATTTTATCCTCAAAACCCTATGAGGCAGGTACTATTATTATCTCTCCACGTGAGGAAACTTGAAGCACAGAAAGTTTAACCTGCGTAAGGTCACATGACCAGTAAGAGGTTAGAGTCAGGATTCTGAATCCAGGCCTGGCTCCTCAGCTCCAAGCTCTTAATCACCACTCAATAACTGTTTCCCTTATAAACAGCATTTCAGGAGCTATTCTTGAACATACATTTTTCACACTTAACTAATTATTTTCATTGGATGTACTTTTAGAATTAAACTTGCCTAGTTAAAGGGTATGTGTATCATCAAATTTGTGCTCTAGAAAGGTTGCACCAGTTCATGCTGTGAGCAGCAATATGTGAATATGTCTCCTTTCCCATACCTTCTCTAGTACACATGTTATTCTTTTTAATCTTTGCCAATATAATAAATGAAATTGTTTCTTTTGACATTTTTGCTTATTTAATTACTATAAGGTTTAACATGTTAAAAGCGTATTTTCCCAAGTAGTTCTTTTGTACATTGCCTTTCACTCTCTTCTTTGAGTTTTCCTAAGCTGGTGCTCATCTTTTTTATGACTGATTTGTAGGAGTTCCTTTCTTAATACGACTATTAATCTATTGTTATGTATTGGAAATATTTCTCTGAGCTTATGATTTATTTTTGAAGCTTTAAAATTTTTGCCAAAAGGAGTTTAAAGATTTTGTTAATTCTTTATATCAATTTGTGTTGCTTGGGTTTGATGTTATCCTTAAAAGGCCTTCTGCCTCAAGGATAGAAGAGTATTTATTTCTATTGTCTATTAGTTCTTTTGCAGTTTCATTTTTCTTAGTATTTAAATCTTAAAAGTGTGGAAATTATTAGAAAAGGTATGAGTAGGTAATCTAAAAGTTATTAAATAGTCACATATTTCATCTTAGCATATTTATAATATTTTAATATTTAGATCCCAAATCCTAGTGAAAGAGATTAATACTTTGCAATATGTTATGACTTAAGGATTTAATTTTTCACTCAAACAATTACCTTGCTAACTGAACAACAATAAAAAATAATTCATACTCTACCAAGTAATTCACAATGTCACTTATGTCATTATATGAAGTTCCTAAATATATTTTGGTCTTATAGGGGCTCTGCTGTAATACTATGATTTATCGGCTTCTCTGGTGCTAGAATCATACCTTTTATATTTGAATATCAGGAACAATATCTTTCCACTTCATTCTTTTTCAGAATTTTCCTGGGTAATTGTGTACATATGTTTTCCCAGAAGAATCTCGTAATTATTTTCTAGGTTTCAAAATTCCCATTGACCTTTTTTTAGATTTAACTAGGTATAGTTGAAATTTTTAAATATTGAGTCTTTCATCTAATAAAATGATGTACCTGCCCCACTTAATCCAATTTCAAACTTATTTATTGTTATTTCCTTAAATTCTAGGAGCTTGAAAAAACACAAAATTGTAAAGTATACAGTAAAAAATTACCCACTAATCCTATTACTTAGAAATAATAGCTTTAAATTTTTAAATCTATTTTCTTCCAGTATTTCCCTGTGTATACATTTTTAAAATTTTAATCAGTTATATTTTATATACCTTTTTAATTGTGCTTTTTTTTTTTTTTTTTTTTTTTTTTTTTTGAGACAGAGTCTTGCTCTGTTACCCCAGGCTGGAGTGCAGTGGCATGATCTTGGCTCACTGCAAGCTCCGCCTCCTGGGTTCACGCCATTCTCCCGCCTCAGCCACCCCAGTAGCTGGGACTACAGGCGCCCGCCACCATGCCCGGCTAATTTTGTTTTTGTATTTTTAGTAGAAATGGGGTTTCACCATCTTAGCCAGGATGGTCTCGATCTCCTGACCTTGTGATCTGCCCACCTCGGCCTCCCAAAGTGCTAGGATTAAAGGTGTGAGCCACCGCACCCAGCCTTAATTGTGGTTTTTAAACACAACATTAGGTTATAAATATTTCCTGTGTCATTCAAATCCTTGAGTTTACAGCATTTTTTTTTTCTTTTACTTACAGCCAGGAATTTTTGTATAGAAGATGACAGACTTGTACTTATTAAGTTCTGTGTGTATAAAAAAGTGTATTCTTCAATTATTTATTCCTCATGGTAAATCCATAAACATAGTTGTTACTTTCAGACTTTTATAGATTAAAAAACTGAAGTGTAGAAAGTATTATTTAGGATTACTGAGTTAAAAGAGAACTTGTAACACTTCCCGATCTGTTTTAGTTAAAACTCACAACTAGGCAAGAAAATAATCAGTTACTTTTTAGAGAGAAAAAGCCCAAATTGGTGCACAAGGATTTCTATGTTATCAATGTCTCTTGGTGAAGTGGTTATAGGTATTAGATTGAACCACGTAAAACTGCCATTTTTCTAGTTCGAAATGGTCAAATACTGTAGTTTTATATAATACAGTCTTAAAGTAATGTGAAGTCTATTATTCCTTGGGTTCAGCTGAGAATATGAGTTTGTATCACATAAAAAATTAAATATTACTGATTGAAGATGATATTATACATTATCCTCTAGATGTTCAGTTATTTTTTTCTGGGACTCATGATGTTTTATAACTTTATATGCTCCATATATAGTCTTCCTCCAGATATTGTGTGTGAAGAAGGATGGAGCAAACTTTATTACTCAGCTATTAGTGTTAGTAATGATGCTTCAAGTCTTGGTTTTCAAAACAAAAAGTAATTAGAAAGGATACTTTTTGACCTTGGTCTCACTGAAAAGGAGATAGTAGAATAACCTTAGATCTACAAATGATTATTCTGCAAGGTAATTGCTTGATTGTAATATATGTGGGTTAGCAATCAATTGTTTTGAAAAATACGCATTGTAATTCTGAATTTCTATATGAAATAATGCACTTTGTTATATTACAAGGGAGCAGTGATTTTTTTTTTCCTAGTAATCTCCAGTCAGTGAATTTTAGGTTAGTGCTGATAAGAGAAATGGTGAATTAAGTAAGTGGTTTGCAGGTGTTTTACCTCACCAGGGTGATGCAGAGTTTTTAGAATGTGTGAACTCTTCTCTGGAATAGACAGTGGTACCCCTTTATTTGCAGTTTCACTGTCCATGGTTTCATTGCTTTGTATATCATATCCACGCTGTATGTGCTACCTGCCTGTTCGTTACGTAGTAGGCATCTTCGTTATCAGATGGACTGGTGTGGTATTTCAGGGCTTGTGTTCAAGTAGCACTTTTTAACTTAATCACCCCAAACGCAAGAGTAGTCATGGTGGCATACTGTTGTGATTGTTCTATTTTATTATTAGTTACTGTCGTTAACCTCTTACTGTACCTCATTTATAAATTCAACTTTATTATAGATATGTATTTACAGTGACATATTGCTTAACAACAGAGATACGTTTTGAGAAATGCATCATTGTTAGCTGATTTTGTCATTGTGTGAATATCATAGAGTGTGCTTACACAAACATAAATGGTATAGTCTACTACACACCTAAGCTATATGGTATAGACTGTTGCTCCTAGGCTACGCAGCTGTACACCATGTTACTGTACTGAATGCTATAGGCAGTTGTAATACAATGATGAGCATTTGTGTATCTAACCATATCTAAACAAAGAAAAGGTACAATAAAGATACACTATAAAAGATAAAAAATGGTACACCTGTATAGGGCACTTACCCTGAATGGAACTTGTAGGACTGGAAGTTGCTCTGTGTGAGTCAGTGAGTGAGTGGTGAGTAAATATTAAGGCCTGGGACATTCCTGTACACTACTGTAGACTTTATAAACACTGTACACTTAGGCTACACTAAATTTATAACAAAATAATTGCTCTATGACATTTTGATGACTGTGACATCAGCCGGCAATACAAATTTTTCAGTTTCATTATAAACGTATGGAACCACCCTCATATATGTGGTTTGTTGTTGACAAAATGTCATGTGGCACATTACTGTATAGGAAGAAATATACAATCTATAGAGTTTGATACTATTCACAGTTTCATCCTCTATTCAGGTTCTTGGAACGTATCTCCTGCAGATCGTAGAGGACAATTGCTTCTCTCTAGTGAATAACCAGGCTTCGTTGTTGAACATTGCTGAGGAGGCCAGAGTCAAAGGTTTCTTATTCTTGTAAAAATAATCCCTTGAGTCCATCATTATCTGTGGGAATGCAGTGATTAAGCAATACCATCTGCTTGGTAGTTAATGGTCATCAGGAGAGATACATAATTTATCGTAAATTCAAGATCCTTTAAGTCAACGAGTTATTCATTAAAGAGAAAGGCTCAGCCAAAACTCATCAACACTACTCTGCTAATACTATTTTTAAAAATGAAACTGCATGTTTTCTTTCATACATGGTTTCGAAGGACCTCTGCATTCACAGTGTTACTTATTCCTTATATCTGTCTTAGGAAGAGAGCAGCACAGTTCATTTTATTTAACAAAGGATGACCTAAAGGCTCTATAAAATGGCTGCTGGGCGGGTGTCAATGATTGGCCACAAATTATATAACTAAGAATAAAATGTCTCCTGACTCCTGGACTGGTGTTTTGTCCTTTAGAGCACACATTTTTGTCAAGATAATACTACTGATGTTATTTACTGTACCATACTTTATCTCACTCATCGTGGGTTAATTAATGACCTTCATTGTATCATTTGCCTTTATGTGGCCCATGTGTGCACAGAGTCAGTTGTTAAATACAACTTTTAAAAATGGAAGAAAGCATTTAAAATGAATACTCTTTGCAGAGAAAAAGCAAATTCAGATTTTGGCAATTCTTTGTTTCTCATTTTCCATGCTTCTAAAAGAAAATTCAAGTGAATGCAAAATTATTTTAGTAATGCAGTTTGGTTGCTGTCTATAAGACTTCAAAATGAAAATTAGTACCATATGTCTTATTCAAGAGTAATCTTGAAAATGGCTATTGACCCTTTAAACTCCTTGCAGCATCATTCAGTGATGACAAGTAGAAAATTTAGGTATATATACACAAAAGTAAATATATTGAGGCATGTTTATTAGGTATTCACAAAATTCAGTGGCAAATTTATATTCCCAACATTATATGTGGGAGTGCGTGTGTGTACTTATGTAGTAATCTCCAGAATTATTATCTCAACCTTGTGTCTACCTTCTACTTGCACAGCTGTCTTTTATTTTCTCCGACGAGGTTACTCTGGAGATTCAGTCTTGGGGAAACAGGATTCTGCTCTGTCCTCTGTTACTAATCAGCTTTGTGACTTTAAGAAAGTCACTCAATTTTTCTAACCGTCTATTTTCTACTAGGTGATGTATGAATTTCTTTTGAGCATTAAGATTTGTATATGATTTTATTTTTCTACAAGTTTTATCATTAATTTACTTATTTGGTAAATGTATTAACTTACCAAGTATTTTTTGAGTACATACTATATGCCAGCAGACAGTATCCCAGATGTCAGCCAAACAATGTGGCTCATGCCTTTGGGAAGCAGAGACTCTATGTAGGGGGATGAAGGCTCCTTATATAATTACTGAATTACAGTTGTGATAAGTCCTGCAGTGGTGTTAATAATAGAGATGCTGAATATGTGAATATATGAATGTCTGTGCCAGAAAAGTATCTTGTGTTTCATTCAAATTTATCTAACTCTGAACTCTCTCCTTTTTAGTGCATTCTGCAGACCCAAAGCTCTCTTCATCTCTTTCTTGTCTGATTTGGTAACTTCTTAACTAGTTTCCCCTCTTTGGTCTCACCAACCCAAATCCAAATCCACACTGCATTACGTTTAAAATATAATATTAGCCAGTCGTGGTGGTGGGTGCCTGTAATCCCAGCTACTCGGGAGGCTGAGGCAGAGAATTGCGTGAACCCAGGAGGTGGAGGTTGCAGTGAGCCGAGATCGTGCCATTACACTCCAGCCTATGTAACAGAGCGAGACTCTGTCTCAAAAAAATTAAAAATTAAAAAATAAATCAGGTGACTTCTGGTTCCTGGTCTAGCATTTAAGGAGCTTGGAATCACCACTTGTTCCTAACAAGTAAAAAGCTGAACAAACTGAAAAATCAACAACACTTTTTAGATTTGGAAGAGAATTTAGGTCACAGGGAAAACAAGTGCCCCAAAATTGGTCAGACAGACAGGCAAATACAGAGAATCACAATTTGCCCCAGTGGAAACCAGCAGGGAAGGGCAGAACAACCTGAACTGTAATTGACAAATTGCTGGAAGCTCCTGTGGATAAGTCTGTGAGTTAACTCTAGGGCCACTGAGTCATCTGGAGAACTCCATAATTTTGGGAGTTTTGCCTCCTAAAACTCTACCCGATTCTCACAGTGAATATTGGAGAAAAATCCCTTCACGCTTCTGACATGGGGAGGAGAAAAGGAACCAATTTGAAATACACGAGAGCATTTTGTTCTTAAGGGTTGCCTTCGAGAAAAGTTATTTAACCAGAGCCTAACTTGCCAGAGATTTCTCAGGGCCTAACTGACCTGGGGGAAGGAAAATACCCAATTCCAGCCCCATCCAATCATCCTGTCCCATGTAAGGGGAGGAAAAACTGAGAAGCGCTTGTGAAGTTTACAGTTGAGGGGCACAGGCTTACTAAAAGACAGACATAATCATGGGACTGTAGAACTCTTCCCCTCTCCTAGTACTTCGACGTCACATTATTAAAGGCCAATTTACAGCAGCTCCCTTTACCCAGTACATCATGTCCAGCCATCATGAGAAAAATCACAAAGTAGTCTAAAAGAAACAAAAAACAAAAACATAGGTTAAAGTGACAGAGCAAGCATCAAAATCAGACTTGGATAAGGCAGGGACGTTGGAATTATCATACTATGATTTAAAACAATTATATTAATAGGATAAGGGCCCTAATGGATAAAGTAGACAGAATGCAAGAACAGAAGGGCAATGTAAGCAGAGAGATGGAAATTCTAAGAAAGAACCAAAAGCAATGCTAGAAATCGAAATCACTGAAACAGCAACAAAGAATGCATTTAAGGGGCTCATTAGTAGGCTGGACATGGCTGAGGAAAGAATTTCTGAGCTTGAGGATATTTCAATAGAAATCTCCAAAACTGAAAAGCAAAGAGAAAAAAGACTGAAAAATAGAATAAAATAGAACAGAATAGAATATCCAAGAACTGTGGTATAACTGTAAAAGGTATAACATACACATAGTGAGAATCTCAGAAGTAGAAGAAATAGACAAAGGAACAGAAGAAATATTTGAAACAATAATGACCGAGGATTTCCATTCACTAAACCACAGATCCAGTAAGCTCAGAGAATACCAAGCAAGATAAATGACAAAAAAATTATGCCTAGGCTTATCATTTCAAACTGCAGAAGATCAAAAGTTGTGAAAGAAGTCAGAAGAATAAAACACTTTACCTATAGAGGAGCAAAGAGGTAAGCTCTACATCTGACTTCTCTGAAACCATGCATGCAAGAAGAGAGTGGATAAAATACTTAAAGTGTTGAGAGACAAACTTTAAAGTAGAATGTTGTACCCTATAAAATTATACCCAAAAGTGAAGGAGGCCAGGCACAGTGGCTCAAGCCTGTATCCCATTACTTTGAGAGGTCAAGGCAGGGGGATCACCTGAAGCCAGGAGTTCGAGACCATGCTGGCTGACATGGTGCAACCCCATCTCTACCAAAAAATACAAAAATTAGCTGGGTGTGGTGGTGCGCATCTGTACTCCCAGCTATGTGGGAGGCTAAGGCACAAGAATCTCTTGAACTGGGAGGCAGAAGTTGCAGTGAGCCAAGATCACAACACTGCACTCCAGCCTGGGCAACAGAGTGAGACTCTGTCCCAAAAAAAAAAAAAAAAAAAAAGTAAAGGAGGGACTGGGTGCAGTGGCTCACATCTGTAATCCCAGCACTTTGGGAGGCCAAAGTGGGTGCGTCACTTGAAGTCAGGAGTTTGAGACCAGGCTGACCAACATGCTGAAACCCTGTCTCTACTAAAATATAAATATTAGCCAGACGTGGTGACATGTACCTGTAGTCCCAGCTACTCAGGAGGCTGAGGCAGGAGAGTTTCTTGAACCTGGGAGGTAGAGGTTGCAGTAAGGCAAGATCGTACCACTGCAATCCAGCCTGAGCAACAGGGCAAGACTCTGTCTCAAAAAAAAAAAAAAAAAAAAAAAATAGTGAAGGAGAAACAGAAACTTTTTCAGACAAACAAAAATTGAGGGACTTTCTTGACAGTAGACCTGCTTTGCAAGAAATGTTAACAATTCTTAGGGAGAAGGAAAATGGTGTAAGTCAGAAACTTGGATCTACATAAGAAAGGAAGAGAATAAGAGAAGGAATGAGTTAAGGTAAAAAAATTTCTTATCTAATGGATAACAGTTCATTCAAAATAATAATAGTAATATATTTAATTATGTATATATATGCTTATGTATGCTCACGTATAAGTGACATGAATGACACAAATGATACAAGCAGCAAAGAATTAGGATTATTGTTATTGAAGGAGATGTAGAAAAGTTTTGAACTGTGGCAGCACTCTGATCTTCTAAATTGGATATGTGTAAATTAAAGTTTTCTTTATATTCTCATTATATTAAGGTTTCAGCTAGTTTCCTTTTCCTTGCAGTAATTTGATATTAAAAATAGTAAAAGTGTTCCAGGTGCAGTGGCTCATGCCTGTAATCTCAGCTCAGAAAGCTGGTGGGAGGATTGCTTGAGGCCAGGATGGCTTGAGACCAGATTGGGCAACACAGTGAGACCCTGTCTCTAAAAAGTAAAGAGTAAAACATAGCTGAGTGAGGTGGTGTGTTCTTACAGTCCCAGCTACTTGGGAGGCTAAGGCGGGAGGTTCTCTTGAGCCAAGGAGTTCAAGGCTGCAGTGAGCCATGATCATGCCACTGCATGCCAGCCTGGGTGACAGAGCGAGACCCCAACTTGAAAAATATTTAAAATTCATATATTTAGCAAATAAAGGGTCCCAGAGCCATTTAAAAAAAAGTCCCAGTCTTGCAGAACAGTTGATTATTTTACTAATTCTAAAAAGTAAATAATAAAAATATGCCTAAAAGTCTGTGAAGACTGCCACATACATGCATGAATGAAGACGAAGAGCATCACTTGGGAGAAGACAGTTTGTTCATTTGTTGTTATCCAAAAGACAATTACTAAGCCCTAATACAAGGTAGCCTTCAATTAACTAAATATCCCCTTGATGACTTTTGTGCTTTTTCAAAGAACTTACGGCTTTGATCGTTTTTTTCTACCCTGTTATTATTTCCAAGTCATTAATTTCATCTCATTTTTACTATCCCTCTCTATGAGTGTATTTTTTGGTTCATTTTCTAACTTATTAAGCCATCTGCCCCACAGAGTTTGCTATCTCGTTTCATTATCACTCAGTTCTAAAATTTTTAAAAATTTCGATTATGACTACTTCTTTAACCTCTACGTTATTTAGCAGTGTGTTTTATTCCAAATGTGTAGTTGTTTACTTAACTTTTTGTTAAATTTTAATTTCTTTCTAATTGAAGATCAGTCTATATAATACTTAATTTTTGAAATTTATTAAGGCTAAAATATAGATATATAAGATATGTATTATATAAATATATCAAATATATCATATATATCTATCAGATATATAATATATATTATATCTATATATCTGATATATATGATTATGTTTCAGATATATCTCATATATATGGATATATATCAGATCATCTCTCTCTTGCTTCCAAGACCTTTATTTAGTGATATTTTCTCTTCCATGACATTCAAAGCCTTTAATGATTTGGTGCTTGTATAGCCTCATCTCCTTTACTATTTTCCAGGAGCCATGCATAAGAATCTAAAGATGGGCAACTGTAATTATATTATATTAGAGGAAAATCTGGGGGCTGAGGTAGATTTTGGAAGTTACTCATTTACATTTTATGTCTTTTCATCCAGGTTTTCTCAGATGTAAACAAAGAAGATGAAATATATTTTTTCAAAGGGACTGTCTAGTGCTAAAATTCTAGTAATTGTAACAAGTTTTCATAATCCTCATTCGTTCAGCAAATATTTATTGAGTGCCTGCTGTACGACCAGCACTGTTTTATGACTGAAATAGGGTGATGTGATAGCAAGAGGCTGGGTGACCAGTTTTGGTTGGGAATCCAGAGATTGTCTTTTTGTAGAACTGGTATCGACACAGATCTAAAGTGGAAGAAGTCAGCCCCACAGAGAGCAGAAATGTGAGCAGGCTAGAAAACACTTCAGAGCCTAGGCTTCAGCACTAGACTGACTGGATTCCAGTCCAGGCTCTGGCATTCACTATCTCTATGCCTTAGGACAGTTTTCTTAGCCTTTCTGAGTTTCGGTTTCCTCCTCTGTAATAAGTAATAAGAGCAAAATAATGGTGCCCACATGATAGAGACTGGAGGATTAAGTGAATTAAAACATGTAAAGTGCCTGTACATAGTATACACTCCGTAAGTGTTACCTTTTGTTTTGTTTCCAGGTAGAGGAAGCATTCAGTGCAAAAGTTCAAAGATGAGGATAAGCTTGGCATGTTCCAGAAATAGAATAGATCTGTGGTTTTGGAAAATGATAGGAGATTCACTTATATGCATTGTTCACATGTTTCTTTCAATCAGGGTGCCCTTATTTTCCCATCCTGACCTTCTACCTGAACCTGTCTATGAGTCTATCTGGTAGCCATCTTTTAGAGCCAAGCTGTTTGCATTCATCAGCTAGGAAGCCTCTCCTAATCATTTCTACACATGAGCTCTTCATCCTGTGTTGGCAAGCAATCAAGATACTGGACTTCAGTCCCATCTTTGCCACTGAAAATCTATGCTGCCTGGACAAGTCACTTTTCTGATCCCAGCTTCATATATTTAACACAGAAATTATGAAAATTATCCCAGAGTCTTGTCTTTTTCTTTTAATTTTTTTATTTTCATAGGTTTTGGGGAAACAGATGGTATTTGGTTACATGAATAAGTTCTTTAGTGGTGACTTGTGAGATTTTGTTTTTTTGTGAGATTTTTGAGAAATTGATTTGTTTTGATAATCTGAGGTGGAAATTATGTGTCACTAATAACTTATAGCATTCAATCATATGACCTCTTTGGAACATCTTTTAAATTGATGACATTATTATTTAATTTCCTTACAAAGATTTCATACCCCCTTAGTTAAAATGTATCTCCTTTGATAGAAGAAGCTGGTTGTATTCCTTTATGTGACCCCAAAATCCCTCACAGCATTATAGACATTTCTGTTGAAAAATAAATAATAGTTTGAGAATGAATGCGGAGACAAAATTAATGCCACTCCGTCCTTTAAAAATCTTCAGGCAGTTATTTAAGCTCTTCTGCTTATTTTGTTTAAATGCCTATTTTGCTGGATATGGAGAATAGGGCAGGAACATTAAGTAAGAAATATGGAAGAAAGTGGGGTGGGAGAAAAGGGGATTAATGGGATAGAAACGTCCAAAACACTTTTAGAAATTATTGTCTATGATTCCCTTGTTATTAAGAAAGAGCAGTATATATCCTCTGGGGCATATAGGGCAGAAAAAAAGATTAGGAACAATTGCCAAGCACTCTAAACTGAAAACAAAATGTTTCATTGTAGAGTAAATAATTACTGTATCCTCACCTGATTCTAGGTCATAGCCAAGAAAGAATTTGAAAGCTGTTTTCAGAGTCAGTTTTACCTTGCTACTCATTCTCTATTTTTATACTTGCTATGTTGGAAAACAATGGTTGTCTGGCCTCTACTTTTATCCCTCTTCGTTTAGAACATAAGTGGTACAAAGTTGAAACTTTAGAAAGGTGTGTTCTGAGCAAACAGGAGAAAAAGTATTTCTTAATCAGATGATGACCTTTGTTTGCAAGTAGGTGATGTGGCCAAGAGTTGCATGCAGTTTTAATAACTAGGATATTCAAGTCCCTGAGGCGGCTGCTTTGTATCAGAGATAATGCAAATAGTTCTTATTATCTTCCCTTGTTGGTCATTGTACCCAGAGGCTTACCAATCTCCTACATTTAGTCAACAAACCTTTCTAACTACTTGCTAGACCCTGCAAATTATGGCAGGTCTTCTGTGGAAAGGGATAAACAGGAAGAGTCAGTATGACTGTGGACTGTAATTGTGGAAAGTAAACACACACACACTACCACCACAGCCTCTCTCACTCAGCCAGTGTCCTCCATACGGCAGCCTAGGCACCGTTTAAGAGACGTGATACCCGGAAAAACAAGCATGGAACTCCTGGTAATAAACAAGTATCAACTGATTTCATCTCCAAAAGAATTTCCCCTCCTTTCTGTCCCCATTACCAACCTCCTGCACACAGTGGGAAAAACTGAACTGCTGATTAAATTTTGGTTTATTTGTTTTTCCTAATTATGATGGTACAGTGCTTGACCCACTGAGTCTCTTCCCATTGCTCTTGCCGGGCATCTTCGCTGTGTTGTAAGGCAGATGGAATTCTCTCTCATTTCTATGATGAGCAAAGATAAGCCTACTCCTTAAGCCACATCCCACAATGGGCTCACATTATAAATTCAGATAAATATGAAGACCCTGAATATGTTTGTAGCTGACCCACTAGAAGAGTTAAAATGTTCCACATGGAACTTACCAATAAAAGTGCTCATAAAGGAATTTGGTGTATTTTATCTCAACTGCAGATGATCACATATAAAATACTGGTGGTCATGGGAAAGCTCTCATTTAAAAAAATAAGAATAAGATTGTGTAGGGAAATGAGATTATTCATTAACTGACTCTTTAATCAGACTTTAATCAGCAGTTCAGTTATTCTCACCATACTGTGCACCAAATATACAGTGGATGAACCAAAGATACGTACTGCCTGCCCTTGGTGAGCTTATATTTTTGTGGAGGAAAACACATAGTGTTGGAACCGAACTGTCGATTCCCTCCTGGGCAGGGGTCGCCGCGAAGGATCACCGACATGAGATTCACAGCAGAGAGTTATTTATTACTAGCGCGCTAGGGTCCCAAGCTCTAAGTTGGCCCTGGGACCCCGAGTGCTTGTTACAGGTTGTTTATATAGGCAAACACAAGTTCAAACACAGCTTAGGGCGCGAAATTCAAACAAAGCTTTAGGTGCGTGGTAATTGGGTCTGTCTATGGCCTGAGCAAGGTATCTTGTTCTGATTGGTTGGGGCGGGACCTTAGGAGGTTCTTTCCTGGAATTGCTGATTCCGGGAACATCGGGGACATTGAGTCAGGGTGGGACCTTATGAGGTTATCAGGGTGGGACTTCATGAGGCTATCAGGGTGGGACCTCATGAGGCTATCGGGGTGGGGCCCCATGAGGTTGGGACCTTATGAGGCTATTTCCTGGAATTGTCTTTCTGTTTGGGTTCTGGGAACATCGGGGGGCTATCCGTGGCCATCTGGGGTTTAAGTTTCATGATGGCCAAGCTTTCTAAATTTTATGAGGCTTAGGAATTATGAGGCCTAGTTTCATTCCCTCCTCTTTTTGTGTTAGAGGCTCAATCTTGAGCCTCTTCTTCAGTCCTGAGGGTCTGGTATTGTTGGGTCAGAACCATAGCATGTACTATGTTTAATCTATTTTTAATAAGGGCGAGTAAACGGTTAAGTATGCACGGCCCGAAAGTCAAGATGAGCGTGAGCAGGATGAGGGGTCCTAAGATGGTGGAAATTAGGGTGCTAAACCAAGGGGATCGGTTGTACCAATTTTCAAACCAACTTTGCTGAGATTCTCTCTCTTTTTTTCTCTTTCTCTTAGTTTTGCCATAGAATCTTTAACTACTCCTGAATGATCTGCATAAAAACAACATTGCTCTTTCAGGGCTGCACAGAGCCCGCCCTCTTTCAGAAAGACAATTTCTAGTCCTCTTTGGTTTTGTAATACAACTTCAGACAGAGAAGTCAAGGACTCTTCAAGTTTTGTGATAGATTGTTCTATGGCTCTAAGGTCTTCATCTATGGCTACTCTAAGTTGTTGCAGATGATGGTTACCATGCACTAGGGCTGCTGTCCTGGTCCCAACTCCAGCCGCTACCCCAATTCCTAACATGACGGCGAGGGTGAGGGAGATAGGTTCTCTCTTTGGTCTAGTATGAGTTTTTTGCTCATACCGGAGATTAAAGGAGTCTCCAGAGTGATAGTATACTCAGGGAACAACTTGTACCAATACGCAATAGTGGGTGCCGCTGCTAAAAACGGCTGTGGATACACAAGGGGTGAGCCTAGTGTTGCAAGCCTACCAGTCCGTCTCGGAGGGGACCAAATAGTGATTGGAGCTGGGTACTGTCAAGGTTACATTACAAAGATGCTGATGACTAGGGGGCACTTGGCCTATGCAGGTTCCCGACCCAGAAACCTCAGCCAGGGTTAGTTTTCTTTGTTGTTCCCACGCACATCCAGTAGGATTGGCGGAGTTAGTGAAATTATTAGTGGAGGCGATGCCTTCATAGTAAGGGGGGCCTGTTGCCAGACATAGCCAGCAAGAGGAGGTAAATTCTGGCTTTGTCTGGTTTAAAGCGAAATAGGAGCCCTTTATGAGATTTAGGAGCCTGTCACCTATTCCCAGGTCAAGGGGCTCGCGGGTGACGTTTTGGGCTGAGGGTGTGTATTTAGAGGAGGTGGAGATTAAGGGTGGGGAAGTGCTTTTAGGAGCTCTTGGTTGGGGCTCTCTTGGTGCAGGAACCAGGGGCTTCCTTGTTTCTGATAAAACTTGGTTTGGTCCTACTGCAACAGGGGCTGTGATAGGGTTGACTATTAATTTGATTTGGATAGGGATTCCATACAGTGGCTTTTGGTATAAATATAGGCCCCATGTTAACCCGGATATCCAACGGTTATCAGATTTTGCTGCATCTTCAAACTTGATGCGGACCAGATTGCAAGTTTTTGAATATCGGGTTCTGGTGCAGCGCTGGACAAAGGACATGGTTATGTACCAGGGTTTCGTGGCCCATTTCCATTCTCCATCATTAGTAGTTATACAGGACCAACTAGAGCAAAACAGGGCATCTATTTCTCCACAAGTTTTTCTCATTTCTCCTGTCCTGAATCCGGGACAGGCATAGAACCCGTTCCAGCTTACGGACACCCTTCTAGCCTGTTTTCTCCATTCTCCCCCTTCCATGTCATCTATCCTTGCTATTTTGTCTAGGTTGAAATAGAGGTCAGGGAACCAAGTCCCCATAGGAGCAATTTTTGAGGTTTTACCTAAGACCTCATGAGTACTAAAATCAGTTACCTGCTAGGTCAGGTTATATGGCCGGTGGGGGTTATTACTGCCAGCGACGCAGGGAAGGAGGGCTAGTAATAAGCAAGGGGCTAGATACGAGAGAGTCTTATCTTGAGCAGGTCCTCGGAGCGTCGGAGTCTTCATGTCTCAGGTGGTGTTGGTCCGGGCGTCCCTGGAGCGACCTTGGCGTGGGATGCGTGGATCTAAGTGGAGATTCCGTCAACCTTTATGGCTGTGGGCGTGGTCAGGAGAACAATGTAGGGTCCCTTCCATCGAGGCTCTAGTCCTTGAGTGCGGTGCCGTCTAACGTAGACAGAGTCTCCCACCTGGAAGGGGTGACTGGTCTGTGGATGTCCTGGTTGGTACAGTTCTGCCAAGGGGGCCCAGATTTGGGCCTGTACTGCTTGGAGTCCTTTTAGCCGGGCCTGTAGGTCAGTCTTAGGATCGGAGGGGGAGAAGGAGTTAAGCAAGGTTGACAAAGGGGGAGGTCCTCCGTAGAGGATTTCATATGGAGTGAGCCCAAAACGGTTAGGCGTATTTCGGGCCCTTAACAGAGCTAAGGATAGGAGGCGTCTCCAATCTTTTAAACCAGTCTCTAAGGTCAATTTAGTAAGGGTCTCTTTTATTGTTCTATTCATTCTTTCTACCTGTCCTGAGCTCTGGGGTCTATAGGCACAATGTAATTTCCAATTAATCCCCAATATCCTGGCGAGCCCCTGACTTACCTGAGAAACGAAGGCCGGCCTGTTATCTGACCCAATTACCTTGGGAAGTCCGAATCTAGGAAAGATTTCTTCCAGAATTTTCTTGGCTACTATGTGTGCCGTTTCTTGCCAGGTGGGGTAGGCTTCTACCCATCCTGAAAAGGTATCTACAAACACCAGTAAGTACTTATATCCAGCATAGTGAGGTTTTACTTCAGTGAAGTCTATTTCCCAATAGACTCCTGGGCGGTTACCACGAGTTCGTTTCCCTTCTGGCACTCGGGTAGCCCCAGCGTTTACCTGCTGACAGACCTTACAGTCAGATGTCACTTGTTCTACGAGGGTACTTGCCTTTGGGATTAGAAAGTCAGTTTTTTCAATCAGTAATTTTAGCTTTCGATTACTCAAGTGTGTCCAGGCATGCATCTGCTGGATCATTGCCAGGGCCTCCTTTTGGGGAAGGACTATTTTTCCTCCTTTTTCCCAGTTTTTAGTGTCTTTGTTTTCTATAGCCCCTATGGCTTTTGCTTCTTCCTGGTCTTCTGGGGTATAAGTATGTTCAATAGTTATGTGGCTGGTTTCGTCAGGTTCTGTGGCTAGGGTCAGTACTTCCGCCATGGCGGCTTGCCTGGCCACTTGGTCAGCCTGTCTGTTTCCTACTGCGACTGGATCCTGTCCTTTCTGATGCCCGGGGCAGTGAATTATAGCCACTTCTTGAGGAAGAAAAAGGGCTTTCAATAAGGCAATTATTTCAGCTTTGTTCTTGATTTCCTTTCCTTCTGAGGTTAGGAGACCTCTTCTTTCATAAATACTTCCATGAGTATGAGCCGTTGCAAAGGCATACCGGCTATCAGTATAAATGTTAGCTTTCTTTCCCTTGGACAGCTCTAGGGCCTTGGTTAGTGCTATTAACTCAGCCTTCTGTGCAGACGTGCCAGGAGGTAGTGATTGTGCCCAAATGGTGTTGTGGCCATCTACTACCGCCGCTCCCACCCTCCGGGTACCTGAGTCAAGGTAACTGCTGCCGTCTGTGTACCAAGTGTGATCCGCGTCTGGGAGTTCTTGGTCTTTAAGGTCTTCCCGCGTTCCATGGGTCTCAGCCAGTATTTGCCGACAATCGTGTGGGCTTAGTTGGTCTTCTGGTACCGGCAGCAGCGTGGCAGGGTTTAAGGTGACCGGAGGGCCAAACTGGACGCGGTCCGCGTCCAGTAGGAGGGCCTGGTAGTGAGTTAGGCGTGCGTTGGTTATCCACCGGTCCGGGGGCTGCCGCACTATGGCCTCTAGGGCATGTGGGGTAATAACAGTTAGTGGCTGCCCAAGGGTTAACTTAGCAGAGTCCTTGACCAGCATAGCGGTGGCTGCCATTATGCGAAGACACGGGGGCCAGCCGGCCGCCACAGGGTCCAGCTTTTTAGATAGGTACGCTACCGGTCTTTTCCAAGGCCCTAATTTTTGGGTCAGGACTCCTTTGGCAATCCCTTGCCTCTCATCCAGGAAGAGGGTAAAGGGCTTTGAGGTGTCTGGTAACCCAAGGGCTGGAGCAGACAAGAGGGCCTTTTTTAGTGCCTCAAAAGCCAATTGATGCTCTGCCCGCCAGGTGAAAGGGGTGCTCTCCTTGGTGAGTGCATAAAGGGGGGCGGCCAGTTCAGCAAAACCGGGTATCCACAAGCGACAGAACCCAGCAGTTCCCAAGAATTCACGTACCTCCCTGGGATTTCGTGGTGGTGGAAGGCGAGCCACTGTCTCTATGCGCCCAGGGGTGAGCCACCTTTTTCCTTCACTCAGGATATACCCCAGATATGTTACCTTGGTCTGACAGAGCTGTGCCTTCTTGGCGGATGCCCGGTATCCTTTTTCACCCAGTGCCTGGAGTAGATGCCTGGTACCTTGTATACAGGTTTCTTTTGTAGGAGCAGCCAAGAGGAGGTCATCCACATACTGGAGTAGGGTCACTTCTGGATTTTGGGTCCGGAAGTCGGTCAGGTCTCGATGAAGAGCCTCATCGAAGAGAGTGGGAGAGTTCTTGAATCCTTGGGGAAGCCGGGTCCGGGTCAATTGGCCCGAAATTCCTTTCTCAGGATCCTTCCACTCAAAGGCAAAGAGTTCTTGGCTTTGGGGGGCCAGAGGTAAACAGAAGAAAGCATCTTTTAAATCTAATACTGTATACCAGTTATAGCCTGGTTTTAAGGTGCTGAGTAAGTTGTAAGGATTGGAGACCGTGGGATGGATGTCCATGGTTCTTTTGTTAATTTCTCTCAAGTCTTGGACAGGCCTGTAATCCTGAGTACCAGGCTTTTTTACTGGCAGAAGAGGAGTGTTCCAGGGCGAGCGACAAGGTTGCAACACTCCGAGTTCTAGAAATTTGTTAATGTGCTGCCGAATTCCTATATGAGCCTCTCGGCTCATGGGATATTGCTTGATAGACACGGGCACCGCCGTGGGCTTTAAATCAATTATGATTGGGGCTTGATACTTGGCCCGCCCGAGTCCTCCCATTTCTGCCCAAGCTTGGGGAAAATCTTGCAACCAAACATCAGGGAGGCTAGTGATGACCGGAGCGTCGAAAAGCCGATATTCATCTTGCAGAGACACAGTTAAGATTTGGATGGGCTGACCGTCCCGATCTAATACCTGGGCCCCTGTCTCGGAGAAATGGATTCGGGCTCCGAGCTTGGTCAGAAGATCTCGCCCTAGGAGGGGGTACGGGCATTCAGGTACCACCAAGAAGGAATGTGTCACCATTCCTCGTCCAATATTAACTGTCCGGTGATTAGTCCACTTGTGCAATTTTCCCCCTGTTGCCCCCTGGACCCAGGATGTGCGGGAAGACAGGGGCCCATCTGCCTTTGTCAAAACTGAATGTTGGGCCCCTGTGTCCACCAAGAAGGTGGTGGGGTGCCCCCCTACAGAGAGAGTTAGCCGGGGCTTGGAGGGGGCTCCAGAGCCTTGACACCCCTATTCGCTATCTTCACCTAGGGTGAGGACAGCGGCAGGTTTCTTTTGGTCTTTAGGACGCTTGGGGCAATCTTTGATCCAATGTCCCCGTTCTTTGCAGTAGGCACACTGGTCTTTTTCCACTTTTGGCCGCCTCCGCTTCTCTCCCTCTCTCCCTGGTCCTTTCTCTCTCACAACTGCCGCCAGGATTTTTGTTAAATGCTTATCCCTCACTCGGTCCCTACGATCCTCTCGCTCCATCTGTTCCTTCGCTAACCTGGCTTCCCTTTCCTCAGGGGTTTCTCTCTTATTATACACTTTTTCTGCCTCCCTAACCAATTCCTGTAATCCATAGGTTTGGATCCCATCTAGCCTTTGGAGTTTTCCTTTGATATCTAATGCAGCTTGGTCTATGAATGCCATAGCTACGGTAGCCTTATGTTCTAGGGCCTCTGGGTCGAATGGGGTATACATTCGGAACCCTTCCAGAAGTCTTTCCATGAAGGCTGCCGGGCTTTCGTCCCTTTCCTGAGTTATGGTCCTTACCTTGGCCAAATTTGTGGGGCGCTTTCCTGCCCCTTTGAGACCCGCCAACAGAGCCTGGCGATAGATTCGGAGACTCTCCCTACCTGGTGCCGTTTCATAGTCCCAGTCCGGGCGGGTGAGGAGAAATCCCTCGTCTATTTCATTGGGAAGTTGGGTTGGGAGGCCTCCTGGTCCTGGCACATTTTTCCGGGCCTCCAGGAGGACTCGCTGCCTTTCTTCAGTGGTTAGGAGGACCTGCAAGAGTTGCTGGCAATCATCCCAAGTGGGCTGGTGAGTGAGGAGAATGGATTCTATCAACGAGGTTAGGGCCTGGGGGTCTTGGGAAAAGGAAGGGTTATGGGTTTTCCAGTTATAAAGGTCAGAGGCAGAGAAGGGCCAGTACTGGACCGTGCGATTGATGGTACAGAGGGGAAAAAGGGAGGATTGCCAAGTGGAAGGGCCATCTGGGTCCTCAGTCCGCCGCAAGCGGAGACGAGGAGGTGTCGGTGGCGGCGTCCGAGGGGTGAGTTTGGGCGGGGCTGGAGAAGGAGACGGGGTGGAGGGAGGGGCCGAGGGAGAAGTTGGAGAAAGGGTAGGGGCCGAGGCGGTAGAGGAAAGAGCTGGGGACAAGACAGGGGGCAAGGGTGAAGCGTAAGGTGGAGGTCTCAGAAGGGGGTTTTGAGGTGGAGGAGGCAGGGAGTCAAAAAGGAGGAGATCCCTCTGGGGTTCGTCTGGGAGGACTGGCTTATGCGGGTACGGATTCCGATTCTTCGGGGCTTCTAAGGCAAGGAGGGTAGATTGGGATGGGGAAGGGGAATGGAGGAAGGGTTTCACCCAAGAGGGAGGACTTCGGACCAGATCCTCCCAAGTAATTATGTAGGCCACCTGGTCTGGGTGTCCGAGTGGCCCAGGATCCATCACTTTTGCTTTAACCTGCAAGATAATTGAGAGGTTAAATGTTCCGTCCCGGGGCCACTCTCCATGGAGGGTTGGCCATTCGGACGAGCAGAATGTTTTCCATTGTCCCTTACGGACTTCTACAGAGAGGTGGTGGGCTCGAGCCCGGACGTCAGGGAAGTGAGTCAGGGTCAGAGACAAAGGAGTCGTCAACGTTTGTCCCATTTCGTCCACGTATAACAAGGACAAAACGAAAGTAACAAAAACAAAGACCAGACAAGTAAGGAGAAGCCGCGCGGCCAGAGAGTGGCGCCACAAGATCACAAAATATTCAGACAGCAGGGGCGACCTGCCTACAGATTTAAGGAGGCTGACTGAGTCGTCAGCCTTCTCCCAGACTACCGCCAGAGCGTCCCCCAGGGCGTAAGTGGGAAGGTGCCGGACACGTCTGTCCCCCTTCCCCACTTAATTCAGAAGGAGTACTCCCCAGAGTTCAGAGTTAGCCGGCAAGACAGACAGAACAAAACGAAAGTACCTGGTAGGTCCGTTCAGTCAGCAGTCTGTGGCCCGGGCCAGATGGGTCTCCGCCGGATGGGTCGGGGGTCCTCGGACGACCCCACTTCCCGGCCAACGCACCAAATGGTGGAACCGAACTGTCAATTCCCTCCTGGGCAGGGGTCGCCGCGAAGGATCACCGACACGAGATTCACAGCAGAGAGTTATTTATTACTAGCGCGCTAGGGTCCCAAGCTCTAAGTTGGCCCTGGGACCCCGAGTGCTTGTTACAGGTTGTTTATATAGGCAAACACAAGTTCAAACACAGCTTAGGGCGCGAAATTCAAACAAAGCTTTAGGCGCGTGGTAATTGGGTCTGTCTATGGCCTGAGCAAGGTATCTTGTTCTGATTGGTTGGGGCGGGACCTTAGGAGGTTCTTTCCTGGAATTGCTGATTCCGGGAACATCGGGGACATTGAGTCAGGGTGGGAACTTATGAGGTTATCAGGGTGGGACTTCATGAGGCTATCAGGGTGGGACCTCATGAGGCTATCAGGGTGGGGCCCCATGAGGTTGGGACCTTATGAGGCTATTTCCTGGAATTGTCTTTCTGTTTGGGTTCTGGGAACATCGGGGGGCTATCCGTGGCCATCTGGGGTTTAAGTTTCATGATGGCCAAGCTTTCTAAATTTTATGAGGCTTAGGAATTATGAGGCCTAGTTTCAATAGAAACACTATACAAATAAATATTAATCATTATAATAATAATCACAGGTAACAGTGTTTATTAGATGTCAGGTACTGTTCTAAAGAAATTACAAGTACTATCTCATTTCATCCTAATAATAACCCTAGAAGTTAGGTGCTATTATTTCAAATTTATAAATGAAGAAATAGACCATGTGAGTTAAGTAACTTTCACAATGGATGCAGCTACTAAAGAGCCAAAATTTGGACCTAGATAGAAGACTCAGAGCCTGAATTCTTTACATCTACACTATAATTACAAAACATAGCAGAGCCTGGGTTAGAGAATATTGAGACCAGGTACCGAGTTCAAGAATACGGAAGAGAAAGGATAACAATTTTCTAGCAGGTTAAATGTCTACATTCTAGTTTAGTGACTGGAGTATTTCATTTTGCATGAGCTGAGCTAGTGACATTTAATTCAATATAACATTTCCGATTTAATTTTGTGAACTTTTTTTGGTAGTTCATTGGAAGAGGCCATTAATGTGATTCCTCTTAACATAGAATAGAACTATTCTATGGACTATTCTCAGGACTAAAAATAATGAACATTGTAACTGACTGCCAGGGATTCAACTTTAGTTGAACCTACATCCTAGACTTAAGAAGAAAGTAGGTAATAAATGAAATGAAAAAAATAAAATAGCTTTCTGTTGGGCATATTTAGGATAGTCCAACCTCCAGGCAAAAGGGATTAACCATGGTTCCACTAATGCTTATTTGACTATAGCAGGAAAAAGGTCAAAGGTAAGAGAGGGCAGGTGAAACTTCAATGTAGTTTTGTTTTTCTGGTGCCAATGCCTAGCACATAGTCCCTGCCATATAGTAGGCTCTCAGTGCATATTTGTTCAAAGAAGGAATGAGTGAATATGAAGGATCAGTTTTATTTCTAATACTCTGGGAAAAGGAGGGAGGGATGTAGCTCACAAGGTTCTAATGCTTATTTATTTTGGGTAAAGCAATCACCCAGAATTAATCTATATTATACTGTTTTTCTGACTAATTAGAATTTAATAAAAAGGAGTCCAATTTCAAAAATCACATTAGTGGTCAAAAAGTACACAATATGTCTTCACCTCATTCCTCCAAAAATTAAAATAGAACTACCACATGATCCACTTCTGGGTAAATATATCCAAAAGAGTTGAAAGCAGGGTCTCAAAGAGATATTTGCACACCTGTGTTCATAGCTGCATTACAATAGCCAAGAGATGGTAATAATCCAAGTGTCCATTGGTGGATGAATGGTAAACAAATGTGGTATATACACACAAGAGAGTATTATTCAGCCTTAAAAAGGAAATCCTGTCACATACTACAACATGGATGAACCTTGACGACATTATGCTCAGTGAACTAAGCTAGTCACAAAAAGACAAATACTGTATGACTCCACTTATATGAAGTATCTAAAGTAGTCAGATTCACAGAAACGGTAGAATGGTGGCTACCAGGGGCTAGGGGGAGTGGAAAAAGGAGAGTTGTTTAATGGGTATGGTGTTTTAAGTTTGCAAGATAAAAATGTTCTGGAGATCTGTCATACAACGATGTGGATATAAATAAGACTACTGAACTCTACACTTGAAAATTATTAAGATGGGCCGGGCGCGGTGGTTCAAGCCTGTAATCCCAGCACTTTGGGAGGCGGAGACGGGTGGATCACGAGGTCAGGAGATCCAGACCATCCTGGCTAACACGGTGAAACCCCGTCTCTACTTAAAAAATACGAAAAACTAGCCAGGCGAGGTGGCGGTCGCCTGTAGTCCCAGCTACTCAGGAGGCTGAGGCAGGAGAATGGCGTGAACCCGGGAGGCGGAGCTTGTAGTGAGCTGAGATCCGGCCACCGCACTCCAGCCTGGGCGACAGAGCAAGACTCCGCCTCAAAAAAAAAAAAAAAATTATTAAGATGGCAAATTTCATCTTGTTTTTTTATGACTTAAAAAAACTTCATACAAGATAGTTTTGCCTATTTTCAGGTTTCTTTTCAGTGTTTTAGGTATTTAGTGTTTAAATCACAAAATTTGTGATTTGAACATTATTTTCTTCCTTCATGACATTTAAGTGGATTGATACTTGCTTTCCATGCTGTCCCAATGTCTGAACTTTGTAATATGAAGAAGAACATTCGGTTTAATTGAGAGAAATCTGCTGTATTCTTGTTGATAGAGGACCATCCTAGAGTTGGGGAGTGCTGTCTGCACAGCAACAAACCCAGAGTCTACTTTGGATCACCTTATATAGTTCATGAGTAATCAGCAGATGCCTCTCTTTTCTATGTCTCTCTCTCAGTGAAAGGCACTGTTTCTTCCATTTGGTGAGGAATGGCCTAATGCTCATTGTCTATAAGGGGAATGCTACAACTGCTCAGACTGTACCATTTATCATATTAGGCATGGTCTTGCCTTAGTCTTGCGTGTTCAATTATAAAAGGAAAGAAGATGTAAAAGATGTAGAGTTGTACTGTGTGATTTTCCCCCCATTATGTCAGAAGAGGCCATAAGAAAACTAATACCAGCACACAAATATATCTTTTTGAATTTTCTATTACATATTTTTTCTTATCAAGAAGAGCAGAGTGGGCCGGGCACAGTGGCTCATGCCTGTAATCCCAGCACTTTGGGAGGCTGAGGCAGGCGAATCACTTGAGATCAGGAGTTCAAGACCAGCCTGGCCAATGTGGTGAAACCCCATCTTTACTAGAAATACAAAAATTAGTCAGGTGCGGTGGTGTGTGCCTGTGGTCTCAGCTACTCAGGAGGCTGAGGCAGGAGAATTACTTCAACCAGGGATGTGGAAGTCGCAGTGAGTCAAGGTAGCACCACTTCACTCCAGCCTGGGTGACAGAGTGAGACTCCAAAAAAAAAAAAAAAAAAAAAAAAAAAAAGCAGAGTGTATATTAGTTTGGTGATTCATTACATGTTTATGATTCATTATGTGTTAGTGTGGTGATTCATTCTGACTAGATGGTGCTGTGTAAAAAAAAAAAATTCCAGGAAAATCTAGTTTAATAATTATGCTACCCAGTTTCTTGAATCCTGTATCAAATACTACCTCCTCTAGAAGATCTTTCCTAATAATTTTTTTAAATCCTGAAACAACAAACTACCTCCAAAAATATACAATGACCTACCTTGCATTAGTTTGTATCTTTCTTATAGAAACAGTCTATTATTATGTTATTTATACCATAATATAAGCTCCTTTAGGGGAGAGGCTATCTTGCCCTTACCCATGGTATTCTTTGAAGCCCTTCCCACAGGCAAAGAAGGCAGTAAGTGTTTGGTAAATATTTGTTGGATGAATTGAGCCAGCTGTTTACATATACATTAAGTTAACTATTCTCATTATTCTCATCCATATGAAAGAAATGCAGATCCACTCTGTGACTGCATCCTATTGCCTAACCTAACTAGGCAGATTGTAGCTACTTTATGTTGACTGTTCAGAAGTTTTTGCTTGTGTTGAATGAAGTCAAACCTGTTGAGTTTTTTGGCGCATGGGGAGTTGTTTACAAGTTTTCTTTTTCTTTATTGTGATTGTTCAGTGGGACCTGCCTGAGGAGTGTACTGTACCCCAAACTGTTTACACTGAGCATTCATTTCTTCAGTGGCACTCCCATCAGCTGACCTGTTTACCACTTGTACTTAAGTAAAGTGGGTGCCTGCAAGTTTGAAACACTCTTAAATTGACTATAGTATGTTTCAAATAATACAAGTATCTTACCATATTATTTGTAAGTTTTAGCAACAACTAATAGACTGGTCCTTAAAATGTATAAACAAGGACCTATGAGATATAATTGTGGGAGTTTTTAAAAATCTTTGAAAAGAGACCCTTGTCTTATTACTCCAGGGAAATTTGCAACCATTCTATAGAGGTATTATCTCATCCTTACTAAAAGGACTTCATATGGGCTGGGTGCAGTGGCTCCTGCCTGTAATCCCAAAACTTTGGGAGGCCGAGGCAGGCGGATCGCCTGAGGTCAGGAGTTTGAGACCACCCTGGCCTACATGGTGAAACCCTGTCTCTAATAAAAATACAAAAATTAGCCAGGCATGGTGGCGGGTGCCTATAATCCTAGCTACCAGGGAGGCTGAGGCACAAGAATCACTTGAACCCGGGAGATGGAGGTTGCAGTGAGCTGAGATCACGCCACTGCACTCCAGCCTGGGCGACAGAGCAAAACTTAGTCTCAAAAGAAAAAAAAAAAGATTTCAAATGAAGCTCTTAGTAATCTCTCTTTGGGTGGCCAACCTGTTGTTGTAAAGCAAGGGAATATCTTATTAAAAGTTGTTTGTTTGGTCTGGGTGAGTTAATGACACCATTATTACATTGTTAAGCTTCACAGAAGCATATACCCTCATCAATTTTAAATTTTTGTTAAGTAACATTAGTTTCATAAAAACGATACTTGCTTCTTATAAATAATTAAAATTATACCCAAAAAGGCAAAAAGAAAAAAAAGTAAAAATCACCTAGTGATCCATTGGTATTTTTCTGAACATCCTTTTAGAAATCTCTATACAGAAATTAAAATGCATTTTTACATATAGGAAATATTCATGCTATTGTGTTACTAATCTTATTTAAATAATACGTCATGAACATCTTCCATGTCAACTAACATTAATCTTTATACCACTGTTGTAGTAGTTGTGATAGTATTCCCTTATGTTTTAGAATTTACTTAATTCTTTCTTAATGAACATTTAGGTTGCTGTCAATTTGGGACTATTATACACTCACATTTCAGTGGCCAGAAAGATTGATGCGTATTCTGAGTGGTGCACATTCCATAAATATTTCACTAACTTCTAGTCATGTGATGAAATTAAAGTCTACAGTTTATTAGATGACTCTTTGAGTTGACACACACATGTGCTCTTCTCTCTCTCTCTCCCTGCCCACCAAATAGCAGTGACTCCTGGTTGACAAACTGTGCAACCCCTTGCTCCCACCACTCTGGAGCCTCCCTGCAGCTGACCACCCCTTACTCAGATTGCAGCCAAACTCCCAGTTCGGTGAAACTCTCTGTTTTCCCCACCTCCTTTCTTTCCTCTTTGGAAAATTGTATAAATGCTGCGTTTTTTCTCTTATCCTTGCACTTTCACAGATCTTGAGTTGGTTTACTCTCCTTCAGTAAATCCCCTTCATACAAATGCTTGTTCCAAATTTCCTAAATCTCGTTCATCCTTTCCTTCTCTGTTTTTTTGTGAAATGTTTAAGTAATTTGTATTAAAATCCATGTAGTTCATGGGTCTCTACTAACGTAATAACATTGTGTTTGAAATCTATTAAAAGGAGACTCAAATATCCTCTATGACATTTTTGCTGAGGTTTCATTTCTTTTTATTTTTTAACTTATTTTTTAAATTGACAAATAATAATTGTACATATTTATGAGGTCTGGCTTTTTACTATTGCCATTCACTCTCTCTTCTGACTCCTACCCAGTTACCTTCATTCCCTGACTCTCCTGTTTGCCTTTCTCTCTCTCGCCTCTTTCCCTCCATTTCTCTAATTTTCTATTGTTTCATAATTTAACTTAATCATTTTTATAATTTTTATAATTGAACTTAATCTATTTTTCTCCATTCACTTTCCATGACTTGATAAAATACCTGCTATATATAAGATTAAAAGAATCCATAAAAGTGAAGTTAAACCAGTTTTTTATTAAAATAAAAAGCTGTTTTTGCAGTCCTTTAAAATGAACTGAATCCCAAAACTTTCTGTTGAGTTAGACCTTCAAGACTCTGTCTATGAGATACAGTCAACATCTATTATGTCATACATTTATTTATTTAATGTTCCCTACTGCTTCCTCCACACACCACTGAAAGGCAACTTCTGGCTGGGCACAGTGGCTCACGCCTGTAATCCCAACACTCTAGGAGACCGAGGTGGGCAGATCATGAGGTCAGGAGTTCGAGACCAGCCTGGCCAACATGGTGAAAACCTGTCTGTACTAAAAATACAAAAGATTAGCCGGGCATGGTGGTGCGCGCCTGTAGTCCCAGCTGCTTGGGAGACTGAGGCAGGAGAATGGCTTGAACCTGACAGGCGGAGGTTGCAGTGAGCTGAGATCATGCCACTGCACTCCAGCCTGGATGTCAGAGCAAGACTCAGTCTCAAATAAAAAAGGCAAATTCCACAAAGCTTGTTTTTATGTATCTCTTTTCTTGGCAAATATAGATATTATTTGTTCAGTGAATGAGTTAATTATAGCTAAACGTAACTTATTATTCTATTTTTAAATGTGTATTTTGTTTTAAAGCTTTCATTGCAACTATACTTTGTGTTGCTTTTTTTTCCATTTTGAGTGAAGAGTATTTCAAAACTTTTATGGCTTTTATTGATTTTCTAGGCTAACATTCAGATTTAATCACCATTTCTATCACTATTTTTATTAGAAAGTCCATTCTGAATTCTAAATCCTGACTTAAAAAGGAAATTTTGGTCTAAAAACTGTAAGAGGGCACCTCTTTAAAAAGTGTTAAGAATTAACACAGACGCACTTTCTGTGCTTCTTAAGGAGGCAAGTCATCAATTTCCATAAATGTAATTTTGTTACATTTTCTTTATGAATTTTCCTCTCACTGGAGTTGATGTTTTTCTAATTAGTAACTGTTGCTTGTGTTATGGTTTGCACAATTTCCGCTTTGCAAATGTAAATTGTTACATGTTTTCAGCAATGGTAAAACAAAGCTGCTTCCTGTAAATCTTTTCAGGAGGCAACTTTGCAAAAGACAATGCCTGTCACACTTAAAAGGAAGCCTTACATTTGGGTTGTAGTTTAGAAAAGGGAATTGAGGATACCTCTGCGTGTTTCTTACTAGCGGCTAGCTTCTTCATTCTTTTCTCTTCTCTCCTCTTGCTGAGAGTGCTTACCTAGTCATCTTAATACTTCAAATGAGTTTTGTTGTTGTTGGGGGAAAATTCAGTTTATTGTTTTACACTTTTGTGTCTTTTCTCTTTCTTTGAAGAAGATGATACTGATGAAGTAGAACCAAGGGATTGCTTCAGTTATTTGGGCAGGCTAACTTGTATCCCTCTGTTTTTCTGCTGTTTTGTAATTGAACTTAATCATCAGTTTTTCTCCTATCTTCAGTTATATCTCACTCACAACTAGGAAAAAAATATTAAAAACTGTCTTTCTCACTAAAAAATCAAATAGGCTTCAGGATGTTGAAAATTGTGTTATTTTTAAATAAAGCAAAAAAGAGAAAGACATAGTGACAATAACTGAGATGATTTTCCTGAAGGATTTCCTATAGCATTTTCATTTGTTTCTTGCAAAGAGGTGGGACATTACTCTTGCCTTGGTATAGATATTTCCACATGGGAATTGCCCTTCAGGGCTACTTTGAATTTAAGGCAGTTGCCTCTAGAACTCAGGAGAGGGAGATGACATTCTACAACCCAAAATCCTTTCTTTTGAGTGTCCAGTGTATTTTGAAAAGTCATTCTCAAAGCAACGTAAGTGCCTTCTTGCCAAGAATCAGGCAACTTCTACTGTGTATAATGGAAGGGTAGGGATGTAGTAGTTAAGCAAGCAGGTGCTCAGAGTGCGTGGGTTTGGATTTGGTTTTAAACCTGCCTAGTGAAATGACTGTGGTAGACAAAATAACAACACCCCCTCACCCCCTTACCTCCACAAGATGCCGATATCCTAATTTCCAGAACCTGTAAATATGTTACTTAACATGGATAAAAGGGACTTTGCAGATGTGATTAAGTAAAAGATCTTGAGATGGGAAGATTACTCTGGATGATCCATGTGGGCTGCGTTAAGCCATTCTTGCATTGCTGTAAAGAAATACCTGAGACTGAGTATTTTATGAAGGAAATAGGTTTAATTGGCTCATAGTTCTGCAAACTTTGTAGGAAGCATGGTACTGGTATCAGCTTGGCTTCTAGGGAAGCGTCAGGAAGCTTATAATCATGGCAGAAGGAAAAGGGGGAGCAGGCACGTCACATTGCAAAGGCAGGAGCAAACGAGAGAGTGGCAGAGGCAAGGAGATGCCACATCCTTTTAAATGACCAGATCTCATGTGAACTTAGAGTAAGAGTTCCCTCATCACCAAGGGGATGGCCCAAGCCATTCATGAGGGTTCTGTCCCCCATGATCAAACACTTCCCACCAAGTCCTACCACCAACGCTAGAGATTACATTTCAATATGAGATTTGGGTGGGGACAAATATTCGAACTGTATCATTCTGCCCTTGGCCCCTCCCAAATCTCATGTCCTTTTCACATTGCAAAATACAATCATGCCTTCCCAATAATCCCCCAAAGTCTTAACTCATTTCAACATTAACTCAAAAGTCCAAAATCTCATCTGAGACAAGGCATGTCCCTTTCACTTATGAGCTTGTAAAATAAAAAATAAGTTATTTAATTTCAAGATACAGTGGGGTATATGCATTAGGTAAACATTACCATTCTAAAAGGGAAAAATTAACCAAAAGCAAGTGTGAAACCCAGCAGGGCAGTCATTAAATTGTAAAGTTCCAAAATAATCTCCTTTCATTTCATGTCCCACATCCAGGGCACACTCATACAAGAGGTGGGATCCCAAGGCCTTGGGCAGCCCTGACCTTGTGGCTTTGCAGGGTACAGCCCCTATGGCTGAACTCACAGGATGTTGAGCATCTGTTGCTTTTCTACCTTGAGGTTGCAAGCTGCCATTGAATTTACCATTCTGGGATTCGGAGAGTGGTAGCCCTCTTCCCACAGCTGCACTAGACAGTGCCCCAGTGGGGGCTCCAACTCCATCTTTCCCCTCTGCACTGTCCTAGTAGAGGTTCTGTCTTGGGGCTCCACCTCTGCAGCAGGCTTCTACCTGAACAACCAGGCTTTCTCATACATCCTCTGACATCTAGGTAGAGGCTGCCAGGCCTCCTTAAATCTTGTATTCTGTGCACCTGCAGGCTTAACACCACATAGAAGCCACCAAGACTTACAGCTTGTGTTCTCCAAAGTATCAGCTCAAGCTGTACCTGGGCTCCTTTGAGCTATGGCTGGAGCTGGAGCTGCAGTGGCTGAGATTCAGGGAGCAGTGTCCCGAGGCTCCAAAGTATCAGCTCAAGCTGTATCTGGGCTCCTTTGATCCATGGCTGGAGCTGGAGCCAGAGTGGTTGAGATGCAGACAGCAGTGTACTGAGGCTGTGTAGGGTAGCAGGGCCCTAGACATGGCCCAGGAAACCATTCTTCTCTCCTAGGCCTCTGGGCCTGTGATGGGAGGGGCTGCCAAGCAGATCTCTGAAATGCCCTTGAGGCCTTTTGCCCACTGTATTGGCTATTAGCACTTGGCTCCTTTTAGTCATGCAAATTTCTCTAGCAAGTGGTTGCTCCAAAGCCTGCTTGAATTCCTCTCCTGAAAAAGCTTTTTTTTTTCTTCTGACACATGACCAGGCTGCAAATTTTCCAAACTTTTATGCTCTGCTTCCCTTTTAAATATAAATCCAACTTTTAGTCATTTCTTTGCTCTCACATCTGAGCATAGGTTGTTAGAAATAACCAAGCCACATTTTGAACACATTGCTGCTTAGAAATTTCTTCCACCAGATACCCTAAATCTTCACTCTAAATTTCAAACTTCAACTAATTCCCTAAAGCATGAGCAGAATGCAGCCAAGTTCCTTGCTAAGGCATAACATGGGTGACCTTTACTCCAGTTCTCAATAAGTTCCTCATTTCCGTCTGAGATCTCATTTCCGTGGCCTTCAACGTTATATTTCTGTCAGCATTTTGGTCACAACCACTTAACAAATCTCTAAGAAGTTCCATGCATTCCTTTGTCTTCCTGTCTTCTTCGGTGCCCTCCAAACTCTTCCAGCCTCTGCCTGTTACTCAGTTCCAAAGTCATTTCCACATTTTCAGGTGTCTTTATAGCAATGCCCATCCTTGGTACCAATTTGCTGTGTTAGGCTGTTCTTGCATTGCTATAAAGAAATATCTGAGACAGGGTAATTTATGAAGGAAAGAGGTCGAATTGGCTCATCATTCTGCAAGTTCTATAGGAAATATGGTGCTGGCATCAGCTCAGCTTCTAGGGAGGCCTCAGAAAGCTTATCACATGGAGAAAGCAGAGGCAAGTGAGAGATACGGGGTGGGAGGGAGCTGTCACACACCTTTTTTTTTTTTTTGAGACGGAGTCTCACTCTGTCATGCAGGCTGGAGTGCCATGGTGCAATCTCCTCAGCTCACTGCAACCTCTGCCTCCCAGGTTGAAGCGATTCTCTTGCCTCAGCCTCCCGAGTAGATGGGACTACAGGCATGCGCCACCATGCCTGGCTAATTTTCATGTTTTTAGTAGAGATGGGGTTTCACTATGTTAGCCAGGCTAGTCTCCAACTCCTGACCTCAGGCAATCTGCTGGCCTCAGCCTTTCAAAGTTCTGGGATTAGAGGCGTGAGCCACTGCACCTCTAATCCACACACTTTTAAATAACTAGATTTCATGTGAACTCAGAGTGAGAACTCACTCATCACCATGGGGATAGCTCAAGCTATTCAAGAGGGATCTGTTCTCATGGTCCAAACACCTCCCACCAGGTCCCACCTCCAACATTTGGGGTTATAATTCAACCTGAAATTTAGGCAGACTGTATTATAAGCCCAATATAATCACAAGGGCCATTATAGGTGGCTGGAGAGTCAGATAAGGAGGCGTGTTGTGAGAGGAAGCCACAAGCTAAGGAATGCAGGAGATCTCTAGAAGTTAGAAAGTGAGGGTAACAAGTTCTCCCCTAGGAAGGACCTGAGCCCTGCTAAAACCTACTTTTTTGGCCTACTGAGACCTACTTTGGACTTCTGGCCTCTAGAACTCTAAGATAATACATTTGTGTTGTTTTAAGCCACTAAGTTTGTGGTAATTTATTATATCAGCAATAGAAAACTAGTATAGTGACCTTGGATAAATTCCTTAAGTTCTTCGGTGTTTCTTCATCTTTTTAAAAAAATAACAGCTTTATTGAAGTGTACAGTCATATTCAGAAATGTGTCATTAAACAATTTCGTACATGTGTGATCATCACAGAGTATACTTATATTAACTGAGAGGTATAACCTACCACACACCTAGGCTACATGGTATAGCCTATTGCTCCTAGTCTGCAAACATGTACAGCATGTTACTGTACTGAATACTGCAGGAAATTGTAGTACGATGGCATTTGTTTATCTGAACATATCTAAACTAACAAAAGTACAGGAAAATAAGATATCACAGATTTTAAAAAGGTACACCTACATCAGGCACCTATCCTGAATGGAGCTTGCAGTACTGGAAGTTGCTCTGAGTGAATCAGTGAGTGAGGGGTGAGTAAATGGGAAGGCCTGGGACATTACTGTACACTACTGTAGACTTTAAAAAGACGGTACACTTAGGCTCCACTAAATATATTTTAAACAATTCTTTCTCACATAATAAATTAACCTTAACTTACTGTAACTAGTTTACCTTATAAACGTTTAAAAATTTTTTTCCTTGGAGATTAACATTAGTCTCCTTGCTACTTATGCAAATTTCTGCAGCCTGCTTGAATTTCTCCTCAGAAAATGGGTTTTTCTTTTCTATTGCATCATCAGGCTGCAAATTTCCCAAACTTTTATGCTCTGCTTCCCTTTTAAACATAAGTTCCAGTTCCAAACCATCTCTCTCAAGTTCAAAGCTCCACAGATCTCTAGGGCAGGGGCAAAGTGCTGCCAGTCTCTTTGCTAAAGCAAAACAAGAGTCACCTTTTTCCACTTCCCCCAAAATTCCTCATTTCTGTCTGAGACCACCTCAGCCTGGACTTTATTGTCCGTATCACTATCGACATTTTGGTCAAAGCCATCCAATAAGTCTCTAGGAAGTTCCAAATTTTTCTACATCTTCCTGTCCTCTGAGCCCTCCAAATTGTTCCAGCCTCTGCCTATTAGCAATTCAAAAGTCACATTCACATTTTCAGGTATCTTTACAGCAGTGCCCCACTACCCGGTACCAATTTACTGTGTTGGTTTGTTCTCATGCTGCTAACAAAGACATACCCAAGACTGGGTAATTTATAAAGGAGAGAGGTTTAATTGACTCAGTTCAACATGGCTGGGAAGGCCTCAGGACACTTACAGTCATGGCAGACTATGTGTATTCAGTAGATTATGTTGGTTTTCTGAATTTAATTTGAGATTGATAGAAGCCTTTTGCATGGTGCTCTGTTTTTATCAAAACTGAAGGGAAATATAACAATATAATAAATAAATATAATGATATTTAATTCTAATTAATATATAATTCTGCATTCTAAAAACAGAATTCTAAGTATAGTAAAAACACATTCTAACTATAATATGGTTAGTTGTAGCCATTAAAAGTACACTCAATCTTAAGAAAATATTTGTGAGAGTTATAAAACAGTAAGGTATGAAGGAAGTTCTATGGAGTTTCTTTAACCGCCCTGACTTGACCTGACAGAGTAATATTCTGATGGGATTAGAATCAGAACAATAACCAGAAAAGAGAAATGATGGTGGTGGGAATAACAAGCAACAACTACTTTTCTTGGAGTTCTTATAACATTTTTTCTTTCTTTTTTTGATACGAAGTCTCACTCTGTCACCCAGGCTGGAGTACAGTGGCACAGTCTCCACTCGCTGCAACCTCTGCCTCCCAGGTTCAAGCGGTTCTCCTGCCTCAGCCTCCTGAGTAGCTGAGATTACAGGCGTGCGCCACAATACCTGGCTAATTTTTGAATTTTAAGTAGAGACGAGGTTTTGCCGTGTTGCCCAGGCTGGTCACGAACTCCTGAGCTCAGGCAATCTGCCCACCTCAGGCCTCCCAAAGTGCAGGGATTACAGGCATGAGCCAGCACTCCTGGCCATTCTCATCACATTTTGAACATATTTCTGTTTTGTATTCCTATTATTTTTTGTATAGTTGTTTAAGGCTGTTAACATGTATCCTCTTTCTGGCTCCTCCCTTGACCTTATTTGTAAACTTTTTAGGGCAAGAATCTGGTTTACCCATCTTAGAAGTGTCATTGACTAGCCTAGCCTCTAACACTTTGGTTGATTGATAGATGAATGGATGGATTTTTGGATAGACAGATGGCAGTTTACTGCACAGAAAAGTGTTCTAACTCTTCTTGGACAGTAGCATTCTCCTATGCATCTCTGGGCTGCTTTAAAGAGCAGAGCAAGTTTGTGATCACAGATTCATTTTCACTTTTGTTAGTAAGTATTAAGCTTTTGAAATGAAGAAAATGTTCATTGGCTGAAGAGTACAGGAATATATAGCACCTCATATTAATATTATGTGTTGACCAATTGGGTTGTCTTATTTTGGATTATCTCAAGGCCTACCTTAACTTGGCTATATAAGCAGACCAACTGAATTCATGGAGTCTAACAATTTATTTTTTTTTCAGAAGTAAACACCCTCACTAAATGTTTATCATTTCCAAACACTTTGGCTTATTTTGGTTTGGGTAGAGGCTGACTTCAGAATTTTTGCATTGTTCTTATTCTGTTGTTTCTTGTCCTGTTATTTAAACACCTGATTGCTTTTTAAAAATACGTGTAAGAAGAGGTAAGACACAACTGTCAAGAGGTGGAAGCAACCCAAATGTCCACCAGTGAATGAATAGACAAACAAATTTGGTACATACATACAATAGAATATTTTTCAACCATACAAAGGAAGGAAATGGATGAACCTTGGGATGTTATGCTCAGTGAAATAATGAAAAAAGACACATACTATGTGATTCCACTTATATGAGTATCTAAAGTCATAAAATTCATAGAAACAGAATAGTGGTTATGACGAGCTGGGAGGAGGGAGAAAGAGGAAGTTGGTTAATGGGTGTAGAGTTTCAGTTTTGCCAGATGAAAACATTTTGGAGATCTGTTTCACCACTATGTGAATGTACCTTATGCTGCTAACTGTATAGTTAAAAATGGTTACAATGTTAAAGTTTATGTTATGTGGGGGTTCTTTGTAGTTGTTGTTGTTTTTGTTTTATTTGAGACAGAGCCTCGCTCTGTCACCAGGCTGGAGTGTAGTGGCGTGATCTAGGCTCACTGCAACCCCCGCCTCCTGGGTTCAGGCAATTCTCCTGCCTCAGCCTCCTGAGTAGCTGGGATTACAGGCACCTGCCACCACGCCCAGCTAATTTTTGTATTTTTAGTAGAGACGGGGTTTCACCATGTTGGCCAGGCTGGTCTCAAACTCCTGACTTCAGGTGATCCGCCCGCCTCCGCCTCCCAAAGTGCTGGGATTACAGGCATGAGCCACCGCGCCCGGCCAAGAGGGAAGTTTCTTCTTGGGGTAATGAAAATGTTCTAAAATTGATTGTGATGATGGTTGTACTAGTCTGAATATACTAAAAGCATTGAGTTGTACATTCTAAATGGGTGAGTTGTATAAGATGTTAATTGTATCTCAGTGATGCTGTAAAATATTTATTTACAAAGGCAAGGAGCTGAAATTCAAATTAGTCAAGTTTGCTACTATTTATTTATTTATTTGAGACAGAGTCTTGCTCTGTCACCCATGTTGGAGTGCAGTGGCACGATCTCAACTCACTGTAACCTCTGCCTCCTGGGTTCAAGTGATTCTCCTTCCTCAGCCTCCTGAGTAGCTGGGATTACAGATATGCCTCAACACACCCAGCTAATTTTTATATTTTTAATAGAGACAGGGTTTCACCATGTTGGCCAGGCTGGTCTTGAACTCCCAACCTCAAGGGATCCACCCACCTCAGTCTCCCATAGTGCTGGGATTACTGACGTGAGCCACTGTGCCCAGCCTCAAGTTTGCTACTTAAAGAAGCTTTTCTGTGGTATTCAGTGGACTAAAGTTTAGAATGAACTACATGTACCTATACATAGTACAGAACAAAATAAAAATAATATGGTCTTCTTTCTTGGTACATTTTCAGTTTTAACTAAGATGTATGAGGATCCGGCAAGTTTAGGCCTTACTGCTGTCAAATAGCATGAAGCTGGGCATGGAATGAAGTTTCTTTCAAACTACTATTAAAATAACATTGAGACACTGAGCTGTTTTCTTTCTGTTTTGATAGCCACCATTATGCAACCCCACTGAGACTTGCAAATGGATCGATACTATAGCAGTGAAGGAGCCAAGTTTTTCTTTATTTTTAGTAACATTACAGGCTGAGCTCTTGGTGAAGAACATGTGTTTCTTGGTATTTATTCCCCTGACAGGCCTTGCCAATGTTTCTTTAGCCCATTTGGAAGCATTCTGGTTGTTCCATCTCAATGGCTGTTTATATAAAAGATTGCTGCTTTGGCCTATAACTTCCTGATTTGGGGAATATTACCATTATAGAGGAAAGGTATCATATATGCTATTTATTCTAATACAAATGGTAAGAACCATGAGTATATTCTTTACAGTATATTTTACACTGTAACCTAGGAACATGTTGCCCATATATGTACAAAGAGGAAAGTAACTTTTTAAATAAGTTGAAAAGGATCTATGAAAGTATTAATAAGTTCAACTTCTAAGAGTATGCAAATTTTAGTTCCCTGTAAATCATGCATAGTACTAGGCTCTGTTGGAAATATAAGATGAGTCGGAGAGACTCCCTGCCCTTAAGATACAATGCAATGGAGATAAATACCCTCATAACAAATTATGATATATAAGAAACTCTAATAAATGCTGTGATTGAAGGTTAAGTGAATTCTGTGAGAATAAGAAAGAAGCAATTGATTTTGATGGGAGAGAAGAACAAAACTTAATTGAACATTGGAAGATGGATAAGATTTAATAAGTAAAGAAGGAAAAAACCAGCATCATGAGTTCTGAGGTTGAAAATGTATTGTTACGTCTTGGACCCCAAGGTACAGGGGAGAAAATAATGAAAAATAAGACTAAAAGTTATTTGAGGCATTCAAACTGCTAAAAGTCTAATCCTAATCACCTTTGGTAAACATAAAATTTGTAAGTAATCTGAACACTGAGACTTATATTCTCTTTTAACCATTAATTTGAAAAGTTTCTATAAGCAAGGTCCTGAGTTTATTTAAAGGAAAAATGATATTTTTCCCTCCTGCTTTAAAATGAGAAGTTGTCCTGAAGTTGAGTTTCTAAAAATGTTTTTAATTTTGCCAGAGTTGATAGAACTCATCCACACAATCACCTGCTCATTTATTCAATAACTGGTGTTCTAATGTCAACAGAAGTCTCCCAGTTGCCCCACCCCATCGTCTGCTTCTTCAGAAAAGTAGAATTAAAGAAATGGAAGGGATCTGATATATCATCTAGGACAAAACCCAGATTTTCAAAATGGGAAGGTTTCTACAGAGGTCAGGTGTCCAGGGTGACACATACAATAAACAGCAGCAGCAGCCCAGGGATGCGGGTGTTCTGGCCCTTGAGCCCATTGCTCTTCCCAGCCTACAGCATAACAGAGGATCTGGCAACGGGGTTTACACCTTTGCACCTGAGCCCCACTTCCCTTTACATGTCTTCTCTTGTAATATTTTAGTTGCTCTATCTAATGCAGGTTCTCTGAAACTTCATAGATGCCCTGACTGCCTATGGGTCTTGCGGTTTAAAGAGAGCTGATGGCCATAACAGAATTGATAACTCTTCCATGTTGGCCACCCATTGAGTTATTGACCCCTCACTGTTAATGTGCTACTTTAACATCAGCCACATCCTTGTATAAAAATGGGAATTACAGAAAAATTCACCCATATTTTAAGTTAGACCACTCTTCTTCATCCAGAATAAATCAGCTCCTTTCTAATTGTTGACTATTTCAGATAAATAGTATACATCTATCTTCAAGATGCTAACACTGTCACTCTTTATTCTGGTAGTAGATTAGAAAAAACCCATCCACCTCTTTACTTCAGTATTCTTCTTGCTTCTATACTATTGATGGCTTTTCTGTAAGACACGTAGGAGTTACTCTTTGTTGTAATATAACATCTAAATATTTTGAGAACTAAAAATGATAGTAATTATATCCCAATTATCTTGTACTTCCATATATCAGTTAATAGTGATCTGATTTTTAGCTGGGCATGGTGGCACAATTAAATATCAATTAAATTTGATCCAATTTTTAGCTGGGTACAGCAGTGCACACCTATAGTCCCAGCTACTCAGGAGGCTGAGGCAGGAGGATTGCCTGAGCCTAGGAGTTCAAGGTGGTAGTGTGCAGTGATCACCTCTCCAGCCTGGGCAACATAACAAGACCTTGTCTTTAAAAAAAAAAATACCTGATTTTTATCACTGCAGATTTAATAGTAATTATCCTTAAGAGTCATAATTGCTTACTACTTACTAATTTTGTTAAGACCGTGTGTCTAAAATAGATTAAAACATATCTAGTTATCCAGTATAAAACTTTAAAAAGTACTTATCCACCCAAATGATTGGTAACTTGATTTCATACATAAGGGTATTCGAAAATATCTCAGAAATTAATGTCAATTTTTCCAGTGTATCCAAAATATCGATTACTATGTAGACATGGTTGGGTAATTGTTGATGTAGTACTCAAGAGCTTTCACTTATGACGTTTTATGTTCTGTAGTGCTTTTGAGTAGCACTCATGAGTTGGATTAACAAGTGGAACTGTTTATAAACTCTGTAATGTGAGGAAAAAATGGAAGCTGACATACATAATATAAATTGAATTCCTGGAAACACCAACATCAGTAATTCTTGAGAAGGGGAAGATTGCCAAGGGTGGGGCCAGGTACAAAAACAGTTCTGGAAATTTTAGTTTCCATTGCCTCACCTCAATTCTAAGAAACATTAGGAACTTTATAATTGAATGTTACCTTTAAAAAAAATCTTCCAGCTTTTTGTTTATACTAAATTTTCATTTATAACATATTAAGGAATATAGGACCATCAAAATAGATTCAGAGACAGGACAGTACAAATTTGGAAACTTTTACATCTTTTAAAATGGTTGTTAAACCTGGCCTCAAGTGATTGCTTTTGATAATAGACTTTTTATTTCTTTTTCTGGCAAGGAACTACATAAGGGAGAATGTTCCAGTGTGTCAGCATTTTTTTAATTGCAAATCAATTAAGGACATAGTATCTGCATGGAATTTATGTGGACAAGATGGAGCAATTTGATCAGGTGATAATGCAATTAGGTATATTTGGGCTTGGGTGAACAATCATGTTAAGGGTATTGCTTGATCAAATGATGCCAATACCAAGAGGGGTTACAAATGAAGTATCTTATTGCTCTTTATTTACTTATTAGACCTTTTTATTAATGACTTAGATTAAGACATAGAAGGCTTATACACATAAAAGTCATCAATGAAACAAAGGTGAGGATAACTAATGTTGAATAGCAAGGTTAGAAAGTTTTGAAGAAAAGTACAAAAATATTAGTTTTATAAAAAAAATTATTGTAGGTAGAAAGAATGTCTAGAAACTTAGCAAATTGATATTTACAGTGAATAAATGTTTAGTCTTGAACTTTGATTCTCAAAAGAGATCAGGACTAGAAAGATTTAGTTTAATACCAGTTTGCAAAGCATTATTTTAGAGAGTTAGTTTTCTTGAAGTACAATCTACATGCTGTAATATGCATCTTTTTTAGTACATTGTTCTCAGACAGTCATAACCACTACCACAATCAAGATACAGCCCAGGCTGGCACGGTGACTCACGCCTGTAATCTCAGCACTTTGGGAGGCCGAGGTGGTTGGATCATCTGAGGTCGGGAGTTCAAGACCAGCCTGGCCAACATGGTGAAACCCAGTCTCTACTAAAAGTACAAAATTTAGCCAGGCGTGGTGGCATGCACCTGTAATCCCAACTACTCAGGAAGCTGAGGCGGGAGAATTGCTTGAACCTGGGAGGCGGAGGTTGCAGTGAGCTGAGATCATGCCACTGCATTCCAGCCTGGGTGACAGAGTGAGACTCTGTCTCAAAAAAAAAAAAAAAAAAAAAAAAGATACAGGCCATTTCCATCATTCCAAACAATTCCTTCGTGTCACTTTTAGTTGACTCTTCCTCTTACTCCAGCCACTGGCAGCTACTGACTCTTTTCTGACCCCATAGTTTTGCAAAGCTTCCTTCACATAACTTTTTAAACTTTATTTTCTTATTTTTCTTATTTTAAGAATTTGATCTTCATAAGACCTCTACAACATTAATATTATCAACAGTTCTATTTTACAATAGAAGAAACTAGGGTTTAAAGTTACGAATTGTGAAGCCAGAACCTGAGCCCCCATTTTCTAACTCAGGATCCTGAAAACATGCCTTGACCCTTCCAGCTAGCCCCTTGCTCCAAGAGCCCTGCTCTTTTCTGCATTGTTTAGTTACCTCCAGGTTGATCTTATATTAGGAGCCAGTGTTTAACATTCATAGTAATATACTGCAGGGACTAGAGCAGGTTTCTCAATCTTTTTTGCATTATTATTCTTCTAAAGAGCCTTTTTAGACTTTTTTTTTCCTAATCATTCCTTGCCTCCATTAAATTTTAACACCACTAATATAGTGTATATCTGTATGTAAATATATGTCTGTACTTAATAGAAAACCCATCTTTGTAATTTCTATGTGTGTATATATATACTATATGTTATATATTATATATACTACATATTATAATATATTGTGTATATAGTATATATAGTGTATATATACATACATACACACAGATAGAATATATAGCGTATATATATACTGATAGTGGATAGCAATCTTGTAAGAAAATGTGACTTTTTATAATCTTTGAAGAAGAACTTTCCCATTTCTCACAGACCACTAGTACAATTTGAACAAACAGTCGCATTAGGGATGTTGCTAAAGCTTCCCACTAGGTACACTATAGGATCTCTTAGATTGTATAAATATTTGGGTTTGATATGAGACATCCAGCCTTGTTAAGTGACCCCCAAAAACTACTGACTGGGGAATTCTAACTACAGCCTTATCTTTCCAAGAGAAAGAAGTAGGCCTACACATGGAAAAATGGGGCAAGAGTCTTATTACGATAGGGAGTCTCATTCCATGCATCTTGGGAAAAACTCCACAGCATGAAGTTGGCAACTTCTCGTCCTCATTTGCAGTTGAATGTCTCTGATTGTGCTAGCAGGCATTATATTCAACTCTCCGTGTAGTTCACACATCAGACATGAGAGTTGTCCCTTGAAATTTATGTTGAGTTGTCCAGTTTAGCAGTTTTTGTTCTTAGTTGTAGCCAGATTTTGGAGGGAACTGGAAGAATTTAGGATCCAGTTCAGTCTACAGTTGATAATAAAAACTCAAAAACAATGAACAGAGCTACAATCTAATTACAGGTATAGTGTAGTTTTCTTTTGAAACATAATTTTTCTCTCTACAGTCACCCCCATTCCTACCAAAGATAATCAGGGTAAGACTAATTTGTTTGCAAAGTAAGTTTAGTCTCATAAAAATTGGTCTGAGGTATTTACATAAGTGCAGCAAGAATAACCCACAGAGGTTCCTTTTACATTTCCTTTGCTAGAATTTTGACAAGGGATCTCAGTTGGGACTTTTTTTTTTTTTTTGAGACAGAGTTTCGCTGTTGTTGCCAAGGCTGGAGTGCAATGGCATGATCTCGGCTCACTGCAACCTCTGCCTTCTGGGTTCAAGCAATTGTTATGCCTCAGCCTCTTGAGTAGCTGGGACTATAGGTACCTGCCACCGCACGCAGCTAATTTTTTGTATTTTCAGTAGACACAGGGCTTCACCATGTTGGCCAGGTGGGTCTCGAACTCCTGACCTCAGGTGATCTACCTGCCTTGGCCTCCCAAAGTGCTAGGATTACAGGCGTGAGCCACCGTGCCCTGCCAGATTGGACTTTTAAAAGCATCTTAACTCTAGGAAGTCAAACCAATATAAACAACTATAATCTTAATCAACTATAATCATCAGACTTTGCCCACAGCATCTAATATCTTGAGGTTCCTGGACCTGCCAGGAAGTGGCAACTTTTTACTCACTGGCTGTAAGGCAGGGGACCCTTGAAGCTAGGCAGTCTATCCACATTTTCAAATAGGACATTCCAGTCAAACCCTTGGTAATAAAACCAATGTTTCTGGTTACGTCATGTTATAAAGAGAGCAAATTCTTTTTTTAAAAAGAGGAACTAGGGTCTTGCTCTGTCACCCACCCTGCAGTGTAGTGGTATGATCATAGCTTGCTGCAGCTTCAAACTTCTAAGCTCAAGAGGTTCTCCCACTTCAGGCTCCTGGGTAGCTGGAACCATAGGCATATGCCATGATGCCCAGCTAATTTTTAAAATGAGGGTCTCACTATGTTGCACAGGATGATCTCAAACTCCTGGCCTTAAGTGCACCTCCCACGCAGTCTTCAAATTAGTTGAGATTGCACATGTGAGCCACATTTGGGCATTTGCTCATGCCCAGCAAGAGCAAATTCTTACTGAACTTATGCAAATAATCATAGTGTTGTAAAAATAAACATACTTAGGATAGTTTTTGAATTTCAGAGGTGTCAGGTAGAGAGGAGAAACAAATGTTTCCATTTTTGTTTACAAAAGTATCCTTTACCAAATTGCTGTAAACTATGGATAGTTGAAAAGAGAGAGAGAGAGAAAAAATGTGTCCTTAAATCTGAAAAACAGAACATTAAAAGAACTAGCAATGTTTCAAAATTTTTAAAAGCTTTAAAAATTCATAATTCTTCTTCATCAGTTCATTTGGTCTCATGTAATTAATTCTTGCTCTATTTGAGCTTAGTTAGCAGTTTCACAAACTCATCAGTTTCTTCATTAGAGTTCTAGAAATTCTCACCCAGTCCAGTGTTATCTCAAGGTTAGCAAAAACCTGAACTTGCCAGAGTTCCTCTCATCTTTTCTGTGAACCATCTTGAAGACACAGTGCTTTAAGATTATAGTTGTTTACAGAAAGCTTTTAGAAAGGCATCAGAATAAAGCAGTTAACTGTGGATAAGATTTAAAATGGCCATGTTAAAAACATGATGAGAATCCTTCGTAATAAGGATACACTTGACAAGGAAGTTTGGTTATTTCTGTGATGTACAACATTTTAACATAAAGTTATGACTGATAGCACAACAGATTTATAGCTCATATGGTTTTTGCAGCACATATTAAAAACATATCCATACAATTGGAACTCAAAGATTAAACATCATTTCTTATTTGACAGTGTTTCCACATATAATTTAACATCTCAAGCCTAATTGATTTAATATTTCTTTTTTAGACTTTAAGGAGCCCTTCTGGAATGTTCAAAAGTTAGTTTGTGATCAAAATGACTTAATTTTGAATTCAGTTTTGGTAAGTTTGTCAAAAATAAAGGTTCAAAACACTTATCAATAATAGGATCACAAATCACTGTGAATAATAGTCATTCATTTAACCAAAGTGATAATTGTAAGATTTTAAAAGCAGTTATGTAGTTGTAGAAAACCTTAACTCTTTTAGTAGAGAGGAGATTAAGTTTTCGTAAGTAATCAATAACCTAAGAAGGAAAATATGAAGCACGTGGATTATTTTGATAAGACTCAGATTATTTGTTTCCTAGGCCAGTTACCAAGAAGTTCTCACCATTTTTTACTAAGAGCAGATAAATACTAAAAAAAACCTTGTTTTAAAACAGGAAACCAAATTTTTGCATCAGTGTATTGTTGATATCAAAGCTCAATTTTTCACCTTATAAGGAGACTAATTTTTTCAAAGAAGGTAGGCAATTCAGAGAGTTAGTAGCCTATGAATATTCAGGCAAGGTAGGATAGAAGGGAGCAGTAGGAGTCAGGTGGGCATTACCATCTTTGGTATGGGTGATATCTTGCATTGTTAGCTTTTTATTAGCCTTCACGATACATTTCTTAAAAAGCAATTTTAGAATACTATTTTTTTTTTGACATTTCTATTTATTTATTTATTTATTTATTTATTTATTTATTTATTTTTTTGAGATGGAGTCTCGCTCTGTCACCCTGGCTGGAGTGCAGTGGCGTAATCTTGGCTCACTGCAACCTGTGCCTCCTGGGTTCAAGTGATCCTCGTCCCTCAGCCTCCCAAGCAGCTGGGATGACAGGCCTGCACCACCACACCCGGTTAATGTTTGTATTTTTAGTAGAGGTAGGGTTTCACCATGTTGTCCAGGCTAGTCTCGAACTCCTAACCTCAGGTGATCCACCCACCTCAGCCTCCCAAAGTGATGGGATTACAGGCATGAGCCACCATGCCCAGCCTCTTTGACATTTCTTTTTTTTTTAATTATTATACTTTAATTTCTAGGGTACATGTGCACAACGTGCAGGTTTGTTACATATATATACATGTGCCATTTTGGTGTGCTGCACCCATTAACTCATCATTTACATTAGGTATATCTCCTAATGCTATCCCTACCCTCTACCCACTCCCCACAATAGGACCTGGTGTGTGATGATCCCCTTCCTGTGTCCAAGTGATCTCATTGTTCAATTCCCACCTATGAATGAGAACATGCAGTATTTGGTTTTCTGTTCTTGAGATAGTTCGCTGAGAATGATGGTTTCCAGCTGCATCCATGTCCCTACAAAGGACACGAACTCATCCTTTTTTATGGCTGCATAGTATTCCATGGCATATATGTGCCATATTTTCTTAATCCAGTCTGTCACTGATGGACATTTGGGTTGATTCCAAGTCTTTGCTATTGTGAATAGTGCCGCAATAAACATATGTGTGCATGTATCTTTATAGCAGCATGACTTATAATCCTTCGGGTATATCCCCAGTAATGGAGTGGCTGGGTCATATGGCATTTCTAGTTCTAGATCCTTGAGGAATCGCCACACTGTTTTCCACAATGGTTGAACTAGTTTACAGTCCCACCAACAGTGTAAAAGTGTTCCTATTTCTCCACATCCTCTCCAGCACCTGTTGCTTCCTGACTTTTTAATGATTGCCATTCTAACTGGTGTGAGATGGTATCTCATTGTGGTTTTGATTTGCATTTCTCTGATGGCCAGTGATGATGAGCATTTTTTCATGTGTCTGTTGGCTGTATGAATGTCTTCTTTTGAGAAGTGTCTGTTCATATCCTTTGCCCACGTTTTGATGGGGTTGTTTGTATTTTTCTTGTAAATTTGATTGAGTTCTTTATAGATTCTGGATATTAGCCCTTTGTCAGATGAGTAGATTGCAAAAATGTTCTCCCATTCTGTAGGTTGCCTGTTCACTCTGATGGTAGTTTCTTTTGCTGTGCAGAAGCTCTTTAGTGTAATTAGATCGCATTTGTCAATTGTGGCTTTTGTTGCCATTGCTTTTGGTGTTTTAGACATGAAGTCCTTGCCCATGCCTATGTCCTGAATGGTATTACCTAGGTTTTCTTCTAGGGTTTTTATGGTTTTAGGTCTAACATTTAAGTCTCTAATCCATCTTGAATTAATTTTCGTATAAGGAGTAAGGAAAGGATCCAGTTTCAGCTTTCTACTTATGGCTAGCCAATTTTCCCAGCACCATTTATTAAATAGGGAATCCTTTCCCCATTTCTTGTTTTTGTCAGGTTTGTCAAAGATCAGATAGCTGTAGATGTGTGGTACTAATTCTGAGGGCTCTGTTCTGTTCCATTGGTCTATATCTCTGTTTTGGTACCAGTATCATGCTGTTTTGGTTACTGTAACCTTGTAGTATAGTTTGAAGTCAGGTAGTGTGATGCCTCCAGCTTTGTTCTTTTGACTTAGGATTGTCTTGGCAATGCAGGGTCTTTTTTGGTTCCATATGAACTTTAAAGCAGTTTTTTTTTCCAATTCTGTGAAGAAAGTCATTGGTAGCTTGATGGGGATGGCATTGAATCTATAAATTACCTTGGGCAGTATGGCCATTTTCACAATATTGATTCTTCCTATCCATGAGCATGGTATGTTCTTCCATTTGTTTGTGTCCTCTTTGATTTCACTGAGCAGTGGTTTGTAGTTCTCCTTGAAGAGGTCCTTTACATCCCTTGTAAGTTGGATTCCTAGGTATTTTATTCTGTTTGAAGCTATTGTGAATGGGAGTTCATTCATGATTTGGCTCTCTGTCTGTTACTGGTGTATAAGAATGCTTGAGGCAAGCCAACATTCAAACTGTTTGACATTTCTAAATGTCATTAGAATAACAATCCCATTCTCTCTGCCTAATTCAAGAGGCTTGGGATTCAAGTGCACTTCTTAGAAGAACAGTTTTTTTTTCATCTAGGATATTTCATATAATGGCCATTGTAATTCTGAATTATCTGTAGTAAGATTCTACCACTTTTGTAAATCTTTGCAACTTCTGTGGGCATAATTTTTATCCTTGAGAAAGTCAGGTGTACCAGAAGGCAGAGTACTGACATCTTTAGAAATTAGGGATCTTATTTTTATGTTGCATCTTGGATGTTAGAGCCAAGATGGCTTTGGCACTGAAATCTCAGCACACAAGAAAAGAAGAAGTAAAGAGCCCCGCTGCAGTAATAACCAGTTAGTGCAGCTGATGGCAGTTACCTTAAAAACTGCAGCTTTTTTTTTTGCCAGTGACTGTTCAGTCACTGCAAACGAAAGGTTATGTGCCCTGCCATAGCACAGACTACCCATTGGTACCCCAAAAGCCAAAGAGATCAGAGTACTCAAATACAAAAGAGAGCGGAGCCCAGACCTAAGAGGAACTTACACATGATTCTCAGGGCTCTAGGAGGAAGACAGGGGACCCACCCCCAACCACTTAAAGGGGAGGTTAGCAGCATCTTTCCTGTGTTCCTCAAGGAGTCTCAGAGACATCAGTAACCTTCTTCATTCAGTCATACAGTCCCTTCACTGGTCACTGTATCTGTCAGAAGACAAAATTACAACAAATTTAGTTTAAAGATCTGAATTGGCTTTATGTGTAGTTCTAGAGTCATGCAATGCTTCATTCCACTAAGTAGATAAGTGTCCCAATGAGTCGAGCAAAGAGGTTTGTTTTATAGACAGAAAAAGGCCTTAAGAAAGCAGAAGCAAAGAACAAAAAGTGGATCAGTCATTTTAAAGTTACTTTCCTTATATGGTGGGAGCTGGGAGACAAGATAATAGAAAAATAACAGTTTGGTTAACATTAGGTTGTTTTCAGGTTAAGGATTAAAACAGGAAATTTCACTGTCATGCCAGTTGAAGCTCCTGTTCGGGAAGTTGGATATTTTCTCTCTTTCCTGATTTTATAAAGTCAGATAACAACTTAGTTTTGATTTGGTGATGTGGAATTTTAGCAAGGGTGACTCCATTTAGATTTTTAATCTGGTTTGTCGGGCTTAGTCCAAAACAATGGCCTCCTATGATTTTTATGTAACAGCCCTCTAGATTCTTTATTCTGCCCTCTAAGTCATGCTTTATTTTTAATGAAACTACTCATGTTTGCAGCTGAGTAGTTTTGTCAGCCTGCTTCCTGCCAATAGAATTTGGGGGCACCAGCATCGTCCTTTGATTTTATATTCTCTCTGCCCCTTTGATTCCACGTTGGCAGTGTTTTTGCTGAAATGAATTTTTCGAAAACTTTGTTACTATTCTGTGGATTTTATGGAGATTCACTTCATTATAAGAAAGGCATATCCACAGATCTTTTAAAAATAATCCCTTTTGCATCTTTGGCTCATGCTCAAATGGCTAAGGGATGATGCTTTTAAATTCCTAGAGGCCCTCTGATTTGATCGACAAGATCTGTGAGGCACACCCTTCATCACTTGAAAGGGACCTTTGCCTGACTGTATAATACCAGCTTTTGATCTTTCTGAGATTTTAGCAAAAGGATATACAGTCACACTCTCAACTTTTTCTATAGAGCCTGCTTTCTTGACAGTGAATTTCTTAATTTTAGTGTCTTTTCTATTTGGAGAAGCTGAAAATTTTTAAAATCATGTCCCCTTTCATTTTTGTATAAGTTCTCTCAATTTCTTTCTCTTTCTCCTCTTGCATTTTACTGTAAGTGGTAAGAAACTAGGTGGTGCTTTCAAACCATTGCTTGGAAATAACGTTAACCGTTTATCTAAGGCCATTGCTTACAAGTTTATCTTGTCACATAACTATGGGATACAATTTCCCTAAGTTTTCTGCCACCATCACAAGGGTCTCCATCGCTCCAATTTCCAGTAACATATTCCTCATTTCCTTCTGAGCCCTCATCAGTGGTGTCCTTAAGGTCCAGGGGTCAGTTGAGAACTGGTTCAAGGCATTTTAGCCCTTCTCTATGATGCTGCCCAGTCTCCTTCCACTACCCAGTTCCCAAGCCTCTTCCACATTTTAGATATTTGTTACAGCAGCATCCCCTTTCCTAGTACCAACCTTTGTATGGTAGTGTAACAAATTACCACACATTTAGTGGCTTAACACAACAAACATTTGCTCACAGTTTCTAGGGGTCAGGAATATGGGCACAACTTAACTGAATCCTCTGCTCTTGATCTTACAGTGCCAAATTCACGGTATTAACTGGGTTGCATTTTCATCTAAAGACTTGAGTTTGGGGAATGATTTGCTTCCAAGCTCATTCACGTTGTTGGCAGAGTTCATTTCTTTGCAGCTGCATGAGTAACCACCCTAGCATCTTATTGTGTTCTTATGGCTGTAGCCCCCCTGAAGTCCCATATTTCCCTGCCACATGATCCTCTTACAGCCATCTCACAACTTGACTGCTTATATCTTTAAGGCCCATGGGAGAATCTCTCACGAGTTGCATCCATTGTAACATAAGCATGGGAGTGACATCCTATCACCTTTGCCAAATTGTATTAATCAGAAGCAGGTCACAGGTTCTATCTACACCCAAGTAAAGGGGGCCTTAGGGTGTGTATCCCAAGATAGTCTAGGAGGTTAAATACTATCTCCTAAAGATATCAGGTCATAATCCCTGGAATGTGTAAATGTTACTTTATTTGGAAAACAGACGCTTTGCAGATGTGATTAAGATAGGGATCTTGAGATATAAGGATTATCCTGCATTTTTGAGGGATAGGGGAGTGGATGCGAAATGCAGTCACATGTATTCTTATAAGAATGGGGTAGAGGGAGATTATACACATGTAGAGAAGGCCATGTGATGATGGGGCAGAGAGAGATTTGCAGATGCTGGCCCTGATTAAAGATTGGTGTGATGCACCTGTAGTCAAGCAATGCTGGCAGCCACCAGAAGCTAGGGGAGGCAAGGAACAGCTTCTCCCCTAGAGCTTTCACAGGGAGTATAGCCCCGCTGACACCTTGATTTTGCCCCAGTGATACTGATTTTGTTCTTTTGGCCTCCAGAACTGGAAGACAATACTTTCTGTTGTTTTAAGTCACTTAGTATATGGTAATTTGTTACAACAACCTCAGAAAATTAATACAGATAAGTAGTAAACGAGACCTGAGTGGTGCTTTTTAAATGTATTTCTCTGGTTATTCAGTGAAGCTAAGTATCTTTTTGTAAGGTTATTAACTATTCTGCAACATTTCAAACTCATGTCTTTCATCTCTTTTTCTTTTGGACCTATCTATTGATTAGTAGGGATTCTTTACATAGTATAACTACTAATGTTTGTCAGTTATACATGTTACTGCAGAAATGTACCTGTAAACTATCTTTTTACCTTGTTTGTGGGGTATTCTGCATTCAGATATATTTTCAACTCTTTTTATTGTGAAAAAATATAAGTACATTCAAAAGAAGAGAGAATAGTGTAATAGACCTTCCATGCTCTTGTCACTTAGTTCAACAATTATCATTATTTTTCCCCAGAAGGATTCATTTCTACCTTTAAGGTTTGTACTTTTTGTGCATTATCTAAGAAATCCTTAAATAAAGACTGTGTTCCTATTATTTGTGTGGCTATTTCTGTTGTGAAAACCCTCATTCTTTTTTTACTTTTATATAAATATTATGTATAATAATTTTTAATATATTCAAAGCACCACTGGCCTCAGTATTCATCTCTATCGTCTTCCTGAACAGCCTATGTTTTTCTTATTCAGCCCAAGCTATTGATTCAGAACTTGGGAACTCTCCAATTGCTCCAACAATGTCATGCATGTTACCATAGAGCTTGTTGAAAATCCCATACATCCCTATAAGAAGGCTAATTATTCAGGAGATTTCAAAATACGAGTCTGAGTCAGCTAGCAGACATTGTTGTGTTTACTAAGTAATTCCTCTCTTTCCCTTTCTTGTTTCTAGTGTGCCACCTGGGCTTGAAGGCATGAAGGAACAGGACCTGTGCAACAAGATAATGGCTACAATTCTAGAAAATTATAATACCCTGTTTGAAGTAGAATATACAGAAAATGATCAACCGAGATGCGAAAACCTGGCTAGGCTTATCATAGTAAAAGTAAGCAACTTGGTTTTTAATTTTCAGTATTGCTGTAATTTTAGACAGAAGATTTTATTTAATTCTTTCTCATAAAAATTCCGTATGAATATAACCCTCAGATTATTATTCCTATGTGTAGTGAGTTCTTCTTATGAAATCTATTATTTCAAATGTTTATTATATTGAAATATAGCCTTATAAGATTCAAGAATAATAGCAATTTTATGTTTTCTTGTTGCTATAAGGTCGTCTCAAAAATACCTGCATGAGCCCAGTGCTCTGGTTAACTGGCCACACCACCCTTACTGCAGAAGCCTGATGTTACAGCAGGAGTAAGTGCATATGGCTGTGATCAGGAGTGCTAGCTTACTAACTAGATGGCAAATTCCTGAAGACAGTATTACTGTGTCTTTTTGTCTCCTTTGTGTCTGGCACAGTTTGAAGCTCAACCTCAGATTTTAAGTCCCATATATTAGTTTTTGGTAGCAATCATCAGTAAAGGAGAATATTTTGAAAACCTATAAAGGAGTCCTTGACAATACTATCTAAGTCTTTTTATACATTGGTAATTTTATAATATACCCTGTATATATTAGGTAAATGCCTGTAGGTCTCCAAAGACCTAGAATTGAGAATCAGAGGGTAAACATCCAAACAAATCCTCCAGATATGGGAAAATAAGGAAGCCATCTTATTTCGTCCTCATTTATATTGAGGTAAATGATGATGGAGCTGCTATGAGATATCCTCAGGAGGTTTCTTGAAGATTATCAGGTTTACAGACCATAACATACTCTTTGCTGATTCATATAGCAATGAATGATAAAATCAGAGACACTTGGTTTGGGCACTTAAAGGAATGTTTTCATCTCTTCTCCCAGTTGAGGCTATGACTTTGAAGAAAGGTTAAAATGGTATGAGTATCAAGTAGCATCCTACGAAAGGATCTAAAACTAGATTTTCTAGTTTGCGCAGTTAAAATGATAAAATGAGATAATTGGAGACTATCAGTTGTAAATCTGAGTTAGAAGTAAAACAGTAGCTGAAAAAAATGTCAGCGATTCACAAGAGAAAATAAGAAAACAACATTACTTCAGTCTTGCCTCAGAAAAGTTAAAATAAATAATTTTTTAAATAGAAAAAACCCCCTCAAGTTTGTTCCTCTGGTGCCTGTAGTACTTTGAAAAGGATCTCTTTTTAAAATGTTAAAAGGTAATGAACTTTGTTTCAGCAGCGTCTCTCAATCACATATACCCCATAAATATGTACGACTACTAAAGGACCCATAATGACAATTAAAAATAAAAAAAATTAAAAATCTCTTATAAACAATTTTTAACACTCATACCTTTTTACTAGGGCAGATAAAACAATAAGGTGAACCTGAAGTATAATGGAAATAGATAAATATAATCTTAGGCAGGGCGAACTTGCTGAGATAAAACTAATTGCTGGAATATGCCATTGGGAAGTTGATATGGTTTGGATGTTTGTCCCCTCCAAATCTCATGGTGAAATGTAGTCCCTGGTGTTGGAACTGGGGCCCGGTGGGAGGTGTCTGGACCACGAGGGCGGATCCTTCATGAATGGCTTAGTGCCATCCCCTTGGTGACGAGTGAGTTCTTGCTGTGAGTTCACACGAGACCTGCTTGTTTAAAAATGTGTGGCACTTCTGCCCCTCACTCTTGCTCCCACTCTCGCCATGTGACGTGCCTGCTCCCCTTTGTCTTCTGCTGTGATTGTGCGCTTCCTGAGGCCTCACCAGAGGCAGATATTCTGTACCTGCTGAACCGTGAGTCAGTTAAACCTCTTTTTAAAATAAATGACCCAGCCTTAAGTATTTCTTTATAGCAACACAATCAGACTAACACAGGTGTTATTTGCTGTGCAAGTAAAATAACACCTGTTGAGATCTGTGGAAGAGTGCCCTGCTTGGAAATCCTTGAGTGACTAGGTTTAAGGCTGGTGGAGAACATGGTATGAGACTATAATATAAGATATAATTCCGTGGGAACCAAATACAGACGTCTTCAGTAGATGAAGAAGAATATAAAATGCTGCTCTTTTAATGTAAGTTTCAGATCTGGCCTAGAGGCAGATAAATGTCATGATTAGAAACTACGTTTGTAGTCTCTGGAAGTGTCATTCTGCCAAAGCAGAATTTTGATGTATTTTTTTTAACTGATCTTGCTGATAGTCTCTTCTTTGAGAAAGTAGAGAATGTGACAAGGGCTGTGATTCTCTGGACTTAATCATAACAAGTAAGGATGAAATAGAAGTTATAGTAGTCATTTTAAAAGGATATGCCAATGCCATTTTAAAGTACATAGTAATAAAATGAGAATATGTTAGCCACATTTAGATATGTAAATGTTGACAATGCTTCGAAAACAGACTTTTTTGAAAATTATAAAGATCATAGAAACATTAGATAGAAACTAAAAGGTAGATGGGTTTAAAAGAAATTGAGACTCTCAGAATGAAATCATTAATATACTGAAAAAGAAAAAAATGAGAAGGTAATTAAAGAAAAGTGTCTTTCTGTTCATTTTTTCACATGAGTTCAGTTTTTGGAAAGATGAATATAAAGATAGGAAATAGGCACAAAGTAAATGATAAATACCCAAGAGTGATAGGGACATAAAATATATGAGTTGAGAATAAGGCAAGTCTCATGAAAACGACTTAGATATAGGGCTTTTAAGTGGGGAAAAGGACTAAACATAAACACTGAGATACCTTGTATATCCCAGTTTGGAGAACAGAGTCATAAAGTGTTGAATGAAGTTTCTTATATATTCTTGCATGCATGCTAAATGGAGATTTGGGCCCAGAGAAATATATTTGGTTGTATTTGGACCTAGATGAAGAACTTTGACCAGAGTATTGGAATATGGAGTCTTTTTCTGTCGTAGGCTGTCAAAGCCTAATGTCTGTTTCTGTTCAGCTGATTATGGTCAGTAGCTGCAAAATTGATCATGGCATCTATAGCACATTCATCAGCCTCACTTTGAGACAGACTTCCTCTGTCTGAAGGCCAAGGTAATGATAACGGGAAAAGTTTTATCATTATGACTTCCCGTTCAACTTTGTTTTCCCTGCCATTCTTTGGGAGTGAACCTAGGTCTCTAGAGTTTTTCCAGATTCTGCAATGGTTTGACCATGTTGACCAGATCTAGTTACCCCAGTGAAGGAAATTTTGGATAGACCTCTTAGCACTGTGACATTTGGAGAAATATGATAATGTATATGTTGGCCCTTGGCATTTTAGCCCCCATTTTGTTGAATTTGGCAAATAGTCTTCACAGTCAGTGGTCCACAGTTATGGCCATCTCTTACTTCACTTAAGATGGAGGTTTCTTTTCTCTCATTCATTATTTTTGTTTTTATAGGTTTCAAGAAGGGAATTTACATAGAAACACTTTTATTTTGTCAGAATGAAAGGTCAAGGCTGTATTTCTGAATAACTGGGTTAGGAGAAGCACATCTTTCTAGTAGGCATCTAACAGCCACAGTCTAATTTCTCCAGCTGCAGGATAATTCTAGATTTTCTCTTCAGAAGGTGTTCTAAATCTAGACATTAGTGAAGCCCCATTCAAGAATTAACTTAATCATCCAGATATTTACATACACAAAATTTGGTGAGAAAAGTATGGATAAAATAATGGACCATGAACTATTAAGTTGAATTCATTAAATCCAAGTATTAGTAATTATTCAGTGCCTAATAGGAGTAATTGTTCTAGGTACAGTGAACAATAGATGAAAATCTCTGCCCTTATGATTCTTATATTCTAATGGAAATACAATAAACAACAGCCAATAAAAAAAGAAAAGAAAATATGTAGTATGTCAGATGGTGATATATTCTGTGAAGTAAAATAAAGCAGGGCAAGGCAGAAGTAGAGGAGTGGCATTTGCTTGTTTAAATAGAACAGTTAAAATGCTTCATTGACAGGAAGACATTTGAGTAGAGACTTGAAAGAAGTTAGGCAGCAAGCCATGAAAACACTTGAGAGAAGAGTATTCCAGGCAAGGAGAAGAGCAGTACAAAGGCCTTGAGATGTGAATATACCTGGTCTGATGAGCAGCTGAGAGGCCAGTACAGTTGGATTGCCATGAGCAAGATGGAATTGAAAGGAAATGAGGCCACAAAGGAAACAAAGGATCAGCAGATTGTGTCTATTGATAGATCATTTTGAGGACTTTGACTTTTACTCTAAGTGAAGCTATTAGTCAGTATTAAGCAGAAGAGTGCTATGTTGTGACTTCTGTATTAAAAAGATTACTAGGCTCTTGAGAGGGATAGACAGAAGTAGGGCAATCTATTAGGAATTTATTACAATAGTCCAGGTAAAAACAATGATAAATTGGGCATGGATGATGGTAATGAAATTGATGAGACGATCGGAAGGTAAGCTAGGATGTGCAACAGCAATACAATAGGAGTTATTAGAGACTGTAGTTAGGCAGGCTAAAGAATGTTTGAGGCAGAAGTAGATGAGCAAGTAAGCTAGAAGAGTAGGGGCTGAAAACAGGAAATAGGAGGTTTGCATTACTGATTTTGGAGGTTGAGCTATCTGGAGTGAAAATAAGGCTTAAGTTGTGTTTATGAGCATGAGGGACTAAAGTGAAGGAGAAGAGAAAATTATGGGAAAGGCGATGATAAAAAGATGGGAGATAAAGATATTGATGGTTTGTCCTTATTGACCCTGAATTTACCCAGAAGGTTGGCAGATATTGAGGGGTTCAGGAGTCTATGAGCCTGGTTTGTCTGGTTGTCCCGTTTGTGTATAAGTATTATGAATAAATGTAATAGGGTTCATGCAAACCTCATATATATGCATACTATAAAATAACGTGATTAGCATATTGCTAAATATCTATCTAGAAATATCTAGATGAATATGAACCTATTCCAGATAAACATGTTATAGGACTTTATTAGATAGTGTTGCTATTGCTCATTATATCTTTTGGGATTTTAAAGTTGTCTTCAGAGCATATATATGTCACTCATATACCATATTTTTCTGTATATCATTGGACTGGGAAATCTTTGTACTTTAATGCTTTGATTGTGGGAAGTGAGCAATAGTCATTTTGACCTATGGCATATCACTAAGTTGAGGAGTGCTGATTATATGTTAACTTTTGGGTTTAAAATTTAAATCTGGCTATAAAATAATTATGTTGATTTTCTTATGTGACTCTTAAGCAAACTCTCAAAACAGTTACTAACAAATGCGCTGAGGAAAGCAAAATATTAGAATGACCTTCCATAGTGATTAGTTCGAAGGAAGTGCTCACATTAATATATGTTATGGCAAGTTTGACCACAAAGCTCATTTTTTTATATATTTGACTTTCAGGTCAAAAAATTAATATTGTTTATGTAGAATCAAAGTCACTTACCCTATAAACTGATATATCACAGAAACTTCCTAAACCATTTCCCATATCTTTTTCATGCTCAAAAACATGGCATGTCTCTCCATTTTCATTTAGTGCCACAGCCTAAGCACAATTAACTTCAACAAATGTTTGTTCACTTTTTTCTTATTTAATGCAAAACTACTCTGTGCAAAGCTCCCTACTAAGTGCTGGAGTGCTTCAGAAAATAAACAAGACATGTCCCTGTCCTTGGGGGACCTTACAGTCTATAAGAAACAAAATCAGTGTAGGAACACAGGGGCAAAAGGGAGAATAGGGCCTTATACCAGACATTGTGCCACATTCTTCTATATATGTACCTCATTTACTACTGACAGTAACCTCTTGAAGTAATTGATCTTAATACTGGTTTACAGATGAGTAAATATAAGGGTAAATTGCTCAAGATTACACAACAGTAAATGGCAAAGCTGGGTTTTGAAATCAAGAAAGTACTGATTAGAAGCGAAGTAGAGAAATAACCAAAATCTTGGAGACTTAACTTAGGCCATCAGTGCCATGAGCTTTCATACGTGCATTCATTTAATGAGTATGTACTGTAGGAACTTAGTGTCAGTGTCAGGAAAGCAGTTGAACTCTGTTCTTCTGACTCCTATATGTCTTCACTCTTCCTAACCTCTTGTGTAGCCCCTCAAGAATATTATAAACTTCTGAGCAGCAGGGGAATTATAACAGGAAATAAAAGATGTTTTTGGTTTTTTGTTGTTTGCTTCTTTGTAATCTGGTTGCACTGTCTCTCCTTTTGTGTAGGTAAACTTATGTAGTGAGAATGATTAGCTTGTACCCACCAAAATCTATGTTATCATTTTGAGCATTTATGAAACTCAGAGGTAGCACTTATTTAGAATTCATTTCCTCCTTTCTTCCGAACAAATCCTTGTTTTGATCGTGAGTTATAATTTTTAGATAGATTCTGAGTTTGGAGGTTAAAAAAAAGTTAAGTGATGTATTTTTAAAACGCAGTAATTAAATAGCGTGGCAGATCATAGAGTTGATATTAAGATGGCTGAATAGACCCAGGTAGTATATGTCTCCTTCACAGAGAGGGACCAGAATAGTAAATAGATACATTTTGAACAGATTGTCTAGGAGAAGACACCGGGATTCCCTAGAGAAGAGTTGGGAAACACCAGAGATAAGTAAGGAGAAGGTTTGAGGCAGCCTGCATGGCCAGGGACTGACTGAGAGCCAGGAAAGGCTCCTGGATGTGGGGAAACAGTCAAAGAGAAACCCCCAGGGCTCCACATTCTGAAATAGGCTTCTATAGTTTTGGATATGGGAAAAACTCTCAACCCACTAGGGCCTTTAGCCTGACATATGAAGCTCCAGAAAGGGAACCCACACAGAATCCCATAGGCATCCAAGCCTAGAGCAGCCTCGTCTGGATACCAATTTGAGAGCAACCTAGATACCAAGCATCTACAGATACAGTTGCTGCCACCTCATTGCTCCAAGGAGAGAGAGGGGAAACAAAGCACTCCCATGCACCCATGGGAGGGTCCCTGCCACCCTGCTGTGAGCTGTTGAGACTGAGATGTGAGTAGACCGTACTCACAGCTTCTTGTCCAGGCTCCTTGCCTGAGAGGGACCGCACTCTTTCTGGTCCCAGGCCCAAGGCACCATTTTGAGAGTTTAACACTAGGCTGTGCCTCACCATTAAGCCAAGTTTGAGGCAACATGGCTGTACCCATCACCTAGCCATGGGAAGGACAGGGAAGAGCAAGCTCTCCTAAGCTTAGGACAATACATATCACCTTGCTATAGGGGGCTGTGGGACTGGAGACTAGGCTGCCCCATTCGCTGTTGCTTTCAGCAACATTAACACATACCACTTGGGGGCCAGTGGGTTGCTCTACCACTGCTATGCCATCACCCACACCACTTCAGATGCCTAGGACCTTAAGAGCCCACTCACACATGTAGCCCAACAGTCTCACAACTAGCTTCTATGAAAGCCATCAGGAGGCCCAAGAATCAGCCCTCCAGGACCCACTAATGCTGGATGGAGCAAGCTAGAATAAGCTGCTCTGAGACCTAAAGACAGAGACACTTACTCCATTGCTGCCACCACCAGGGCTCAAATACAGGCTTAGTTGATGTCCAAGTCCCCAGCAGAGCTTCACCACAGCCTCACCTAATAACTACTCTAAGCCACCTAGGAAATCACAGATACCATTGACCCTGTGTATGGCTGAGTGTCATACAAAGATTATACTACCTCAGGCGCCCAAAATCAAAGCCAAAGTATGCTACTCAACCAGAAAAATACGTCTACTCAAGAGAAAAATACAAAAATTCTCCCCTACAAAATAAAAATGGGAACAGGTGACTACTACACCAGATGTGTAATTATCAAAGAAAGGACATAAAAAACATGATAAAGCATGGAAATATGACACCACCAGAGGACACAACAAGTGTCCAGTAACAGATCCCCATAAAAAAAAATTTCTCAAAATGCCAGATAAGGAATTCAAAATATTGGTTTTAAAGAAGCTCAATGAGATGCAAGATAATTCTGAAAACTAGTACAAAGAAATCAGAAAATCAACTCAGGATATGAATGTGAAACGTACCAGGGGATTGATATCTTTAAAAAAAAAAAAAAAAAAGAGTTCAGTGGTTTACCTCTATAATCCCAGCACTTTGGGAGGCTGAAGCAGGAGGATCACTTGAGCATAGGAGTTCAAGACCAGCTTGGGCAACATGACAAGACCCTGTCTTTACAAAAAAATGCAAAAACTAGCTTGGCATGGTGGTACACACTTGTAGTCCCAGCTACTCAAGAGGCCAAGGTCGGAGGATCACTTGAGACCAGAAAGTTGAGGCTGCAGTGAGCTGTGTTCATACTACTGTGTTCCAGCCTGAGTGACAGAGAGAGATCCTGTCTCAAAAAACAAGGTAGAAATTTTGGAATTAAAAAAATGCATTGAAGCAAATACAGAATACATTTGAAAGCTCCAGTAATAGACTAGACCAAATAAGAAAAAGAATCTCAGAATTTGAAGGCAGGTCTTTTGAAATAATCCAGTCAGACAAAAAGAAAAAAAAAAAAAAAAAAGGAAAAAAAAGATGAATAAAGCCTTCAAGACATATGGAACTACAAAAAGTGACTAAACTTACAAATGATTGGCATTCCTGAGGGGGAAGAGGGATAAAAAAAGCTTAGAAAATCTATTTAAGGAAATAATTGATGAAAACTTCCCAAATCTAGCAAGAAAGTTAGATATCCAGATATAGGAGTCCCAGCAATCTCCAGGAAAATACATTGCAAAAAGACTACACCATGGCATATTATATTCAGAATGTCTAAAGTAAAAGTGAAAGAAAAAATTTTCAAATTAGCCAGAGAAAAAAGTCTAGTTATCAATATAAAAAAACCCTTCAGTCTAACAGCAGACATTTCAGCAGGAACCTTACAGTCCACAAGAGAGTAGGATGGTACTTTCAAAGTGCTGAAAGAAAGAAAGAAAAAAAACTATCAGCCAAGAATTTTATAACCTTCCTGAATATGCTTCATAGATGAAGGAGAACTAAAATTTTTATCAGACAAGCAAATGCTCAGACAATCTGTCACCACTAGACTGGCCCTACAGGAAATGACCAAAGGGATCTTAAAAATGGAAATGAAAAGTTAATATTCACCATCATGAAAACACATGGAAATATGAAACTCACAGTTCTTATAAAGCAATCACAGAAAGGAGGAAGAGAGAAGAATCAAATGACAGCATGACAATTTCGTCAAACCACAAAGACAAAAAGAGAAAAAGAAACAAAGAATTTATAAAACAATTTGGAAACAATTAACAATATGACAGGATCAAAGCCTCACATATAAATATTAACCTTGAATGTAAATGGATTAAATGTTCCACTTAAAAGATACAGATTGGCAGATTGGATTAAAAAGAAAAAGCAAATCCAAGTTTGTTTATATTAGATAAAACAAACTTTAAATCGAAAACAGTAATAAAAGACAAAGAAGATTTTATGTAATGATAAAGGGATCGATTCAGCAAGATATACCTTAGGAACCCTACACTGGAACACCTAGAGTCACAAAACAAATATTTCTAGGCATAAAGAAATAGACAGCAATACAGTAATAATGGGGACAGCAACAGACAGATCATTGAGACAGAAAATTAACAAAGAAACATTAGACTTAAGTTGGACTTTAGACTAAATGGACTTAGCAAACATTCACAGAACATTCTACCCAATAACTATGGAATATACATCCTTCTCATCAGCACATGGAACATTCTCCAAGATAGACCCCATGATTGGGCCACAAAACAATTCTTCATAAATTTTTAAAAATCAAAATTATATCAAGTATTTTCTCAGACCACAGTGGAATAAAAACTAGAAATTAATACCAAAAAGAACTTCAGAAACTATACAAACACATGGAAATTAAACAACATGCTCCTGAATGATCACTGGGTCAATGAAGAAATTAAGACAGAAATTTTAAATTTTTTGAATCAGATGAAAATGAAAACACACCATATGCAGGATACAGCAGAAATAGTGCTAAGAGGGAAGTTTATGGCATTAAATGCCTACATTAAAAAAATTAACAGCCTAACTTCACACCTCAAGGAACTAGAAAAACAATAACAAAGCAAACCCCAAGTTTGCAAAAGAAAAGAAATAATGAAGATCAGAATAGAACTAAATAAGAGATCCCCCCAAAATACAAAGGATCAATGAAATGAAAAGTTGGTTATTCGAAAAGACAAACAAAATTGATAGACCACTCACTAGACTAACCAAGAAAAGAAGGGAGAAGATCTAGATAAACACACAATCAGAAATGAAAAGGGAAACATAACAACCTACACCACAGAAATAAAACAAATCATCAAAGACTATTATGAAGAACTATAGGCTCACAAATTAGAAAACCTAGGGGAAATAGATAAATTCCTACAAACATACAACTTTCTGAGATCAATAAATAGCATTCCTGAACAGACCAACAATAAGTAGAAAAACTGAATCAGTAATAAAAATAATTCTACCAAGAGAAAAAAAAAAAAAAAAAAGACTAGGACCAGATAGATTCACCAGAACAATCAAGCAAGATTTTTTTTTAAAGGCATCCAAATTAGAGTAGAGTAAGTCAAATTATCCCTGTTCATTGATGATACAATCTTTTATCTAGAAATCCCTAAAGGCTCCATCAAAAAACTCTTAGATTTGGTAAAGGCTCGAGATACAAATTTGATGTACAGAAATCAGTAGCATTTCTATATACCATTAAGGACCTAGCTGAGTACCAAATCAAGAAGGAAATCCCATTTACAGTAGCTCCAAAAAAAAAAAAAATACATAGGAATATATTTAAACAAGTAGGTGAAAGATCTCTATCAGGAGAACTAAAAAACACTGGTGAAAAAAAAAAACTGTAGATGACACAAGCAAATGGAAAAACATCCCAGTCTTATGGATTGGGATAGCACTATTCACGATAACAAAGATAGAATTAACCTTGGTGTCCATCAAGGGAGAATTGAATAAAGAAAATGTGTGTGTGTGTGTGGGTATGTGTACACATAGTAAAGGCCCAGACTTCACCACTGTGTAATATATGCATGTAAGAAATATGCACCTGTCCCCCTAATTATATAAAAATAAAATTTTTAATAGCATAATAGAGGGTTGTTTGCTTGAATTACTCAAATGGGCACCTTTTAGTAGTAGAAACTAATTAGATTAACAAGAAGTGTAAAGCATTAAGTAATAAAAGTAATATTAAAAGTTACTTCATAGTTTGGAATGCTTTATGGCTCCAATTTTTAGATCATACGCATATATTTACAATTCAGATTGCTGTTAATTTCTTCTCCCCAGACATTTTGTTTTATAGAGTGATTATAGGTAAACACTAGAAAGTCGTGTCTTCTCATGAATCATTAGATGTAACACATTGCCAGGTATTACATTCTTTCCTAATATAAGGAATAATTAACAGAAGACAGACTAAATTGCTTTTGCTTATGAAGACGCCATTATGCTATGTATCCTTTAAACTGTTTCCAGTGAGATGGCAAAACTTTGGAACTGTTTATTAAAGAAGTTGACTACTTTAAATCATTATACTGTGTATATTTGGCAAATAGAAGGCACTCAGTAAATGGCAAGTGAATATTTGAGGTTTTTAAAGATCACTTACATTTTCTATAAAACTGAGTTTCTGATATATTCTTCAGTTGATCTCCTCAGGATGGAAGTTATACTTCTGTGGCCTGGAAGTGCCTAGAAATGAACATTCTTCCAGTGATGGGGGTAAGCCTTATCCATGGCTAAAAACTGGGGGGGTATAAATTCCCAGCTGCTTTACTCCTCAATTAGAATTATTTAGGGGTGTATATTTTACACTGTTCCCCGAGCTCTCCCCTAAATTTAAGCTTAAGAACCACTGTGGGAGCTTAATAGTGACATTTCTTGTTGGCTCCCTTTCTCCCTCTATTATCACCCCCATTCCACCACAGAACCACCCGCATAAACTACTTGCTGTCAATCCTCGTGGCAAGGTCTGCTTCTGGTTAAGTTGGTACAGGTCCAACTGAGACATCTCAAATTCTACCCCCTCCGTGAAGCCCTCTCCAGCTTCCAGGTAGAGTTAATCCTCATCTCCTTTGTTGTCTTGTGGCACTTTGTTTCTCCTTCTGTTAGAACATTCTGCCTTGGATAAGTTGGGGTTTTTTTCCTTTCATGTTGTGTTGTAAGTTTTTCTAGGGTAAGAACAATATCTCATATTTACTTATATGTTGGCATTTATCTTAAAGTTGTGAATCAACTCATACATTCTTGTATCTTCTAAAACACTTATTCTAGTTCTTTATATTTACTCAAAACATCCATTAAATTACAACACGTTTAAGTGAAAGTTAACTCAAATTTCCTTCAAGAAAGTCATAGTAACTATTCTGAGCATTAATAATTGTTCACATCTCTAGTGCATACAATAAAAGTTTGCTTCACAGACTTCCAACTACCTAATTTGCCAGGTGAATTAATTCTGTGCATTCTTTTTTAAGACATACTGACTGCTGTACATGTCAACCCTTAATTCTTGTGACTAGTAGGTGACTCTCTTATACACCTGCTCAATACCAGTTTTACTGTATGCTGACCAGGAGTCAATCGTGTTTGTTTCCAAACCTGTTTATGCCAATTATTGTTTTTTTATGGTACTTATATAATTTAGTTAAACAAATGTAGTGTGAATACAACAATATAGCTATTTATGGGAAAATAGTGTCAGAGTAGTTAATGGAAGCTTCTGTAAAAGATTCTAAAACCTTGGTGGCTTAACACAATCAAAATGTATTTCTCATTCACTTTGCAGTCCAGTGGGTTGAGGAGCCCTCCTCATCTTAGACCAGCTACCATCAAAGTTTGCCTTATCAGGGAAACAGGAGGATGAAAATAATTTGGAATATTTTTATGGCCAAATCTAGAAGTGGCTTGTCATGTGGCTCCCAATCTAACTGGAAGAGAGGCTGAAAATGGCTTTCCTGATGCCCAGAGGGAGAAGATGAGTAAATGATATGAAATACACAAAGCGTTGCCACTGCCTCAAAACCTTAGTTGAATACTTAGGAAAGACCTAATAATGATTAAAGGCTTCATATTTTCACTCCATGTATTTCCACTCCAATATATAGGTGACACATTATGATTGTGGCTTGTACAAGACAGATCGTACATGAAAGATTATTTGTTATGATTTCCTACTTTAGTTTGCTTTGGGACTTACCTAACGTGTGTTGTTTCCTGATCTCATTAAATAGGAAGGACTCTTCAGGAGAGGCAGTGTTCTGTGCAGGTGAGAGCAGGTTTTGGAGACTGACTGCCTGGCTTCAAATTCCAGTGTTACCACTTACTAGATGTAGGACCTTAGACAAGTTACTCAGACTCTCTGTACCTCACTTTCCTTACATATGAAATTTGGGTAGTAAAAGCACATATTTCATAGGATTGTTGTGAGGATAAAATGAGTAAATGTGTAATAGCACTTAGAAGAAAACCATGCACGTAGTAACTACTATATATGTGATAGCCAGTGTTGTTTATTAATTTGATTATCATTACCATCAATACTGCACGATTTCAATTCATAATTTTCTCTTCAGTGCCCACAATATAAAAGACACTATAATAAATATTTGTGTAACTCAAAGTACTTTCTTTAGTTGAAAGCAACAAAAAACAACTCTGGGAAAAATTTGACAAAAGGAAAGGAAAGGAATTTCTACAAACCAGACTTCCCAGAGGACCCTTACCAAGACAGCTGACAGCTATAAGGTTCTGGGCAGCAGGTGTTGTGAGAGCCAAACAGTGTCTTCAACAGACTGCCACTGGGAGAGTCAGCTTTAGCTATTCTCAGTTTTTGAGTCTTCTCATTTCTGGTGAAAATTATAGTGAATGGGTATCTGATTGATATTTGGAAGTTCTTGGAAGACATGTCCAATTGTTCCTCAGAGATACACTTTTATTGAAACACTGTATCCAATAGGAAAGAGTGGTTTCCTAAAACTACATCTTCCTCCAAAGAAGGGAGAATGAGTGTTGGACATACAAAGATATTAATTGTCTACTTCAGCACCATAAAGAGAGAAAAGATTGAAAAGTCCTTTAAGCATCTGAGATCAAGGATGGAAAATGGGATAAGCATGTAAGTAATTAGCACAAGTAGCATGTGACCCCAATTATAAAGTTCATGTAGGGTAGATATGACAAGAAGGGTGGGTTGAAATGTGTTGGATGGCAGCAATAAGAATTTAAATGTGATGATGGGCAGCAGTAATTAAAAGTTTCCAGGAAAGGAATAACTTGAATTGGAGTTGGCTATGGTTTGGATGTAGTTTGTATGTCTCCACCAAATCTCATGTGGAAACTTGGTCCTCAGCGTTGGAGTTGGGACCTAATGGGGGAGTGTTTGGGTCATGGGGGTGGATTCCTCATGAATAGATTAATGCCCTCCGTTGGAAGTGAGTGAGTTCTCACTGTATTAGTTTCTGCAAGAGCTGGTTATTAAAAAGAGCCTGGCACCCCCGCCCCTTTGCCATATGATCTCTACACAGATTGTCTCCCTTTTGCCTTCCTTCATGAGGCACTCACCATATGCAGATGCCCAAACTTAACTTTCCAGAATGAGCCAAATAAATCTTTTTTCTTTATAAATTACCCAGCCTCAGATGTTCATTTATAGCAACACAAAACAGACTAAGAGTAATAAAGTAGAAAAAATTAATTTGGCATTCATGTGTAGGATAAACTGAAGAAGAGGAGTCGGAAGAGGTTGTTTTTGACTCATCAGTCTATTCAGCTATTCAAGCATTTATTGAATGCCTGTTAGCCAGCTGATATTCTATGAGCTTTAAAAATAACAGTGAATTAAAAAATAATACATGCTCTCATGAAGTTTACCTTTTAGCGGGATGGGCACAGACTATAAACAATTAAGGAAGTTACTATGTCATCTGATGATAGATTCTGCAAAAAAAAAAAAATTAAACCATGATACACTCTTGAAATTAATGGTACTGTATATGAGTTGGTGGGAGAGAAGGGAGCTGGGGAGCTTTTTTGTGTAGAGAAGTGAAGGAAGACCCCTAGGCTAGGGAGCATTTGAGTGGGGATCTAAATGACGTGGCAGAGCAAGCCATACAAACTTTTGGAGGAAGAACATTCTAAACACAAGGAATGGCAAGTACAAAGGCCCTGAGTCAGGCACTTGCACACTTGCATATGGTAGTGGATCATTATTTAAACCTCTGTGCAAATAAATAAAAAGTAGAGCTTCTCTAAGTCAAGACTGTTAAATGAGAAAGCATGGTGGGTTCGATGATCAAAGGACAGCACAGTTATTAGGAACAGATCAGAGCAACACATGGACATCTAAACCAATCTCAATTCAATAAGTACTGTGACAGAAGTAAAGCAGGTTGAAAAACATAACTAGGGAAAGCTTTTTTTGGTGAGGTTGTTAGATGGAGCTTCTCCAAAGAGGTGATATAGGAGCTGAAGGAAAGCTCTATATTGGATTATAATAATATTAAGACTGAGAGTCCAAACTTTAGAGCTTAATGATGCTTGATTTCTTTGTCCATCTTCCCTTGCTTATAACAGAATACCTGAAATGCAGTCATTTATAAAAGTAATTTATTCTTTGTAGTTTTGGAGGCTGAGAAGTCCAAGCTCAAGGGGCTATATCTGTTGAGGGCCTTCTTGCTCTAGGTGGTACAGGGCATCACATAGTTAGGGGGCTAAGTGTGCTAGTTCAGATCTCTCTTCCTCTTCTTTTTTTTAATTTATAAAGATAAGAGGTTTCTTTGGCTCACAGTTCTGCAGGCTGTACAAGAAGCATAGCAACAGCATCTGCTTCCGGCAAGGGCTTCAGGCCGCTTCCTCTCATGGTGGAAGGGGGAAGGGGAGCTGGCATGTGCAGAGGTCACATAGCAAGAGAGGATGCAAAAGCCACTAATCCTGCTCCCATAATAACCCATTAATTCATTAACCCATTAATTTATTAATCCACAAATGAATTAATCTATTCATGAGGGCAGAGCTCTTAAAACCCAATCATTGCTTCAAGGCCCCACCTCTCAACACTGCCACGCTGGGGCTTAAATTTCAATATGACTTTTGGAGAGGACAAATACTCAAACCGTAGCACTGGACAATAAAGCTTTGATTTAATTTGACCACCCCTGCTGCAATTAATTTTCATTTTTTTCTTTACGTGGAAATGACTGGTTGCCATTTTCTGTAGGGTAATTTTTAATAGACTTAAACACAATTAAAATTATAATTGTGTTTCATAAGGTATATAATTCATAAGGTTGTACCTGTGACTATTATTGTTGCAGTTCATAAAGTAATTATAATTAGTTCAAAATTCTATGTAGAATTTGACTACTTCTCATCCTCCCATTTCTACTTCCCTGGGCCAAGCCAGAAAATTACAGAGTTTTTCCAAAAATATATAGTGAAGATCTAGAAAGTGCTATTTTAAAATTAAGCTTATTCCTTTCATTAATGTAAAGATAACATTATATTTCTTTTGAGTTTTAAGGAAATCTGCTTTTTTCAGTCAATCAAATTGAGATTCATTTGAGATACAGATGAACTGCAGAAGAGACTTCTACGGGATTAAAAAGGGTGGTCTGTAATGTACCAGTCATATGTATTGGACCCTGGTTATGTGCAAAGTAGCACTATTCTGCATGCCCTTTCCTGTAATAGGCCTCAGTCATGGGCTTTTGCTACACCAAATCTGACCAAATCAACTATTGTGAGTTTGACCCCAGCACACCAAATGTGGTTCCTCCCTGTCATAATGTAGCTTCTTTTACATCTATCCTTACCCATCAGAAATAGAAAAGTGTGTTATTATCTTATTCCCAATATCACAGAGTCCACCAAAATTCTCTAATGGTTGGAAATTAATACTAAAAGGAAGGGAAATGTAGAAGTTGACAGTTTTATTTGTTCATTAAAAAATCTTTACTAAATATGCACTGAATACTAGAATACACTGATCAAATATCTTTACCCCTCACGAGCCTTAAAGACTTCTTGGAGTGGTAGACAATCAATAACAAATTAAAGTGAATACTGTGGTTGAAGGTGAAGCCTGTTAAGAAGAGAACAGCATAGTTAGAGGAGCCACTTTAGATGAGGTTGTTAAAGATGGCCTCTCTGAGGAAGTGACATAGGAGCTGAAAGACAAGATTGAATGCACAGCTATGCTAGAGCAGTGTGAAAAAGCATTCCAAGGAGAAGGAATAAGAAGGGCAAATGCTGGGAGGCAGGAAGGGACTTGCAGTATTTGAAGAACAGAAAAGAAGGCCGTGGTGGCTGGGGCATAATGAGGAGGGGGCAAATGGTATGAGATTAGAGACATAGGCTAGATCATTGGGACTGTGTAGGTCATGGTAAGGAATTTGGATTTTATTGTAGGAATAATGATATATCATTGGAAGATTTAGGGTAGAGAAGTGACATCCTCTGATTTACATGTACAAAGCTTGCAGAAGGCAAGATGTTTGAAGTAATTTAGGTGAACAGTGATGGTTATGATTGGGGTGGCTGTGCACATAGGGAAGAGTAGACAGATTTCAGTTTATTTTGGAGATAGTACTGACTGGACTTGGCGGGTTGAATGCAAGATGTATGAGAAAGGGAGGAATCAAGGTAGATTCCTAGGACATTGTCCTGAGCAACTAGATGACATTTGCTAATCTAAGGAAGACTCAAAGACTGACAGTTTTTGTTTTTTTGTTTTTTTGAGAGGGAGTCTCACCCTGTCATCCAGGTGGAGTGCAACGGCAATCTTGGCTCACTGCAACCTCAGACTGAGAAAATTTTTTTGCTGATAATTTATAAGCTCAAGTTTGAACATACTAAGTGTAGAGTTGCCAATTAGGCAGTTAGATGTAAGTAATTTGGGCTCAGGAGAAACATCAAAGACAGAGACACAAATTTGGGCAACATTATATATTGGTTGTATTTAAAAGCCATCAAGATGAATGATTTCATATCATTTAGGAAAAGAAGACTTCTCTGTATCAACTCTTGAGTCACTCCAACTTCCTTCATTCATTTATTCAGCACACACATATTGAGTTCCTTCTATACCAGGCACTTCTTTATGGAATTGTGATCACAGTAGTAAAAGGAGACATATTATTTGCCACCGCCTTCTTTGCCATCACCACTGCCTTCTTCTTATTGTTCTTCCTCTTCCTCTTCTTCTTCGTTCTCATCCTCCTCCTCCTCTTCCTCCTCTTCCTCTTCCTCCTCCTCTTCTTCCCTCTTCCCTCTACTACTGCTGCTTCTGCTGCTGCTTCTGCTGCTGCTCCTGCTCCTTCTCCTTCTCCTTTTTCTGTTTCTGCTGCTTCTGCTTCTTCTCCTTCTCCTCCTTCTCCTTCTTCTCCTTCCTCCTCCCCCTCTTCCTTCTTCTTCTCCTTCTCCTTCCTCCTCCTCCTCTTCTTCCTTCTTCTTCTTCCTTCTTTTTCTTTCTTCTTCTTCCTTCTTCTTTCATCTTCTTTCTTCTTCTTTCTTCTTTCTTCTATCTCGTTCTGTCACCCTGGCTGGAGTGCAGTGGTGTGATCACAGCTCTGCAGGCTGGACCTCTTGGGCTCAGTAGATCCTCCTGCCTCAAGTTCCTGAGTATCTAGGACCACAGGAATGTGCCACCATGCCTGCCTAATTTTATTTTATTGTTTTTGTAGAGATGGAGTCTCCCTATGTTGCCCAGGCTTAGAGTTCTCTTTAGTAGAGGATTCAGAAAATAAACCAATAACCGATAGATATGTAACTGTAACTTTGTTGTATAGAGGAGGAGCAGCAGCCAACCATATGGAGTTGGTCTGGTTGAGTAGGAAAATGTCTTCCCCCTGTATATTGGTCAAGGTTTTCCAGAGAAACAAAACCAATAGGAGGTGTGTGTGTGTGGGGGGGGGGGGGGGGGGGGCGGGGGGTGTATGTATGTGTGTAAAGAGAGAGGCGATTTATTATGGGGTTTGGCTCACATGATTTTGGAGGCTGAAGAGCTCTATAATATGCTGTTTGCAAGATCCGGTGAACCAGGGAAGCTGGTAGCATGGCTCAGTCTAAGTCTGAAGGCTTGAGAGCCTGAGAGACTGCTGGTGCAAGTCCAGAGTCCAAAGGATGCAGAACCTGGAGTTTTGATGTCCAAGAGCAGGAGAAGATGGGTGCCCCAGCTCTAGGAGAGAGAGCAAATTCACCTTTCCTCTGCCTTTTTCTTCTATATATGTCCTCAGCCAATTGGATGGTGCCTGCAACATTTGGTGAGGGTGGATCTTCCTTACTCAGCTTGTTGATTCAAATGCCAACCTCTTCCAGAAACACCCTCACAGACATACCCAGAAATAATGTTTTGCCAACTCTTTGGCCATCTCTTCATTTAGTCAAGTTGGCACCTAAATTTAACCATCACAAGCCACCTACCAGTGATATCATGGAAGCTAAGAGAAGAGAGTAATTCAAGAATAGTCACTTTCTTTAAATGTTACTAAGAACAAGAGTAAGATGGAGGCTGAGCTGTGACTATTTTGGCAGATTCTGTGAAATAGTGAGACAAAGACCAGATCTTAGGGCATTGAAGAATGAATTGGAGATGAGGAAGCAGAGAAAGTGAATGAAGATGGCTGTTTTAAAGGAATTTGCTATGAAGGGAAGCAAAAAAAGTAGGACCATAGCTAATGGGAGATGTAGGATTAAGGAAGCATCTTTTAAAAATAAACAAACAAAAACAATAAGATATGACTGCAGAGCATGCTTGTGATTGATGGGAATAGTCATAGTGGGGAAGGGAGTGACAGGAGACCACTGAAGGAGCAGCCTTTGGAGAGGTGAGAGGAAATGAGATCCACTGTGCATATGAAAGGAATTGCTCTTTGATACAACCAGTCATATCTCTCATTGTAACAACAGGGAAGGCAGAGAGGATTGAATGATTTCAGCTAGGTTTGTAGATTTGATGGTATAACAATGAGTAGCTTCTGCTCTAATGTTTCTGTTTTTCCAAAGAAGTATGAAGCAAGAATGGAAAGAAAGGGGTTTGAGAAGAGAGGGAAAGACAAGAAATACCATCTTGGAAAGTGGAAAATCAAGTTACGCAAGAAGTATAGCAGAATTGCTGTACCTGAGGGAGGGTCCATTCAAAGTTTATGGTCATAAATTTAATGTGAAACCAATCAACCAATTCTGTAATTTTTTTCCAGCCACTTTGAGTTGCTCCATTCCCAGCACAGAGAAGGCATATAGCTGGATTCATCTAACATTATACTTTTGTGAGGTGAAAGCAATGATTGGAGACTGGAGGAAGGAAATTAAGGGTATTAGCAAGAGAATGAAGGATCATAAAGGGAATTTAGGAAGGGAATTAAGAAGGGACTAAAAGCAGGAGGAATGCACAGGGAGTTTTGAAGGGGATTTTATTTATTCAGTTTACTCAATCACTCAACGATTGAGCTCCTGCTATGTGCCAAACCTAGTTGTAGGCTCTGTAGATATAATGTATTTATGAACAAGACTGACCAACTCCTCTTACAGAGTAGGGTGAGATGGACAATAAAGAATTAAAACCAGGCCGGGCGCGGTGGCTCAAGCCTGTAATCCCAGCACTTTGGGAGGCGGAGACGGGCGGATCACGAGGTCAGGAGATCGAGACCATCCTGGCTAACATGGTGAAACCCCGTCTCTACTAAAAAATACAAAAAACTAGCTGGGCGAGGTGGCGGGCGCCTGTAGTCCCAGCTACTCGGGAGGCTGAGGCAGGAGAATGGCGTAAACCCGGGAGGCGGAGCTTGCAGTGAGCCGAGATCGCGCCACTGCACTCCAGCCTGGGCGACAGAGCCAGACTCCGTCTCAGAAAAAAAAAAAAAAAAAAAAAGAATTAAAACCAGCCGGGCGCGGTGGCTCATGCTTATAATCCCAGCACTTTGGGAGGCCGAGGCGGGCAGATCACGAGGTGAAGAGATTAAGACCATCCAGGCCAACATGGTGAAACCCCATCTCTACTAAAAATACAGAAATTAGCTGGGCATGGTGATGCATACCTGTAGTCCCAGCTACTCAGGAGGCTGAGGCAGGAGAATCGCTTGAACCTGGGAGGCAGAGGTTGCAGTGAGCCAAGATCACGCCACTGCACTTCAGCCTGGTGACAGAGCAAGACTCCACCTCAAAAAAAAAAAAAAAAAAAAAGAATTAAAACCAGTAAGTGTAGTTTAAAGTCAGATATTTCTAAGGGCTATGGAGAAACATCAAATAGGGTAAGGGGATAGAGAGCAACAAGTGGAAGAGGAGAGAGGTGGTGATTAATATCCCTTCCCAGGTGGCATCCTGGGAAGAGAACCTGCTCCAGTGAAATTAGCAAAGACCTGAATGAAACAAGGGACCAAGCCTTAAAAGAGCTGTGGGAGCAGTATGCAAGGCTGAGGGGACAGTGAGGGCTTTTCTATTTTTAAATGTCATCAGTAGTTGAATAGTAAAGCAAAAGAAGCCATGATAAACAAGGTATTTTTTCCTTCCTTATTGTATTTTTAATTGGTGTTCTCATAATACCATGACACAGCTGTTTTAAGCAAGTAGGTGTTATGCAAAGGTCATTAAAGTGACCAACTGGTTCAGTCAAAAGTCTCATGTAAGTAGACAAAATGTTTAAAAAAAATATAGATATACCTTATATGATCTATTAATGTCCAGTTTGACACTTCATTCTCCAGTGCTCAGCATTGGAATACCAACCATTCCAACTATTAATAAGATTCAGTTGATATTTGTTGAATAAATTTTCATGCCTACATACAGTTTAACACTTAAAAAACAAAACATCCCCCTCCAAGCTATTTCCAAAAAGTTCTTCTAAAGGAAGAGTTTGAACACAAGCCCAAGGTCTCTTTTGCCTTGAGAATGTGGGAACTTTCTTTACATGGCTTTGTAAAAAATATAGATATAATTCACATACCATTGAAATTCACTCTTATAAAGTATACAATCTACGGCTTTGTGTGTGTTCACAAAACTGTGCAGTTATCACCATTACCTAATTCCAGAATATTTTTATCATCCTACAAAGAAATCTCAGCCGGGCACGGTGGCTCACTCCTGTAATCCCAGCACTTTGGGAGGCCGAGGTGTGCGGATCACGAGGTCAAAATATCAAGACCATCCTGGCCAACATGGTAAAACCCTGTCTCTACTAAAAATACAAAAATTAGCTGGGCATGGTGGCGCGCACCTGTAGTCCCAGCTACTCCAGAGGTTGAGATAGGAGAATCGCTTGAACCTGGAAGGCGGAGGTTGCAGTAAGCCAAGATTGCGCCACTGCGCTCCAGCCTGGCAACAGAGTGAGACCTGTCTCAAAAAAAAAAAAAAAAAGAAAGAAAGAAAGAAACCTCATGTACATCAGGCCTGTTAGCAGTCGCTCCCCACTCCCCCCAGCCCCTGGCAATAATCAATCTGTTTTCTGTCACTAAGTATTTGCCTATTCTGGACATTTCATTTCAGTGGAATCACACAATATATATCCTTTTGTGTCTGTATTCTTTCACTTAGCATGTTTTCAAGGTTCATTAATGTTGTAGCAGGTGTCAGTACTTTATTCCTTTTTATATCGGAAGAATATTCTATTATGTGACTATACCATGTCTTGTTTATCCATTCATCAGTTGATGGGCATTTGGATTGTCACCACTTTTAGGCTATTATGAATAATGCTACTGTTTGCATTTGTGTTTATACTTTTGCTGTGGACATAAATTTTCAACTATCTCAGATACGTATGTACAAATATAAATGGCTTTATAAAGGTTTGTAAAATGTTTTATCTTAGTATTTCGTACTTAACTGCATAATATATGTTTTAAAAGAATAAGTTATCACCAGTTATTTGCTTAGGCTACTGGTTGAATTATTTAACTTTTCTCCAGAAATCGAAGTACCATGGGCCTTACAGGAAGGTGTTACCTGTGTCCTGTGGCTCTACAGCCCCCTTGCTGGCTGCTTGCTGCAAGCGTGGGGGCTGCTGTTTCAGCACCATTCTGATGGGGCACTGGGAACGCAACTCTGAACAGGTGCTGACTTGTCTTTTCATCAATAAATAGTACTTCTTCCCTGAGCTAGATCTTTTATCTGCCAGTTCATTCTTGGACTGCTAAACTTTACTTTGTCTGTATTGTCTGAGTTTAAAGTTGTAAAACAAAAAGTAAATATAATTCATGTAGGCGACATTTGCAAATAGGAGTTTAGAAAAAATGCTTTCAGAGACTTATAGGGAAAAGTTGACTGTCAGCCTTGTGCCCATTAATTCACAGAGACAGGGCTGGAAAATAGAATAAAGAAATACTGTCACTTCTGTTTTATGCATAAGGAAGAAAGAATTATAGGCATTTGTAAACACTCAGACAGTCATAGACAAAAATCAGACATTTCTACTAATTTCCCTTAACAGCCTTATTTCTTTTCATCATATTCTAGCATTTACATACCAGTAGTTTAAAAAACGGGTACAAGTATAAAGCATAATTGTGTTATCCAAGCATAGTCAAATTACGCAATGGATTATGCATTTGGCTCTCCTAAATGTCATGCTGGATATAGTTTATCCCTCTCACAGTGAGTCAGAAGCGGGAATGGGTTCATTCACTATTTCCAGAAAGCAGCTTACCACCAGCAGGTGCTGTAACTAGTGGGAAAGGGTAGGACCGGAATGCACACTTATTTAGGGATCTCTGAAATGTACCCTTTGGTACTTACATAAGGGCTACATGAGGCCACAGGCAGCTGAGAGTGTTGGCAGTACCTGCAGCTACTCTGCAGCTTAGAAGAGGCTTCCAATCCCCTATGCATCTGGGAATGTTTGTCCCTAGCACAACCCTGAGAACAGGTGCTGTGTACTGCTTTGTGGTCCAGACATGAGTCTCAGCTTTGCCACTGTCTATGTGATCTTGGACACATCACCTTAGAATCCAAGTCCCTCATCTGTAAAATCAGGAAGGCCGACTAGTTGACTTTTACAAAACTCTTTTGGCTTTAAAATGCTATGGCTCCACAACTTAGTGGTTTAAGATGCCAAGTATAGTATATTGGAGATGAGTAATATATAAAGGTATTAAGAGCTCAGGCCCTAAAGTTATACAGAACAATCTTTGAGTCCCCTGTGACCTTGGGCAAGTTTACTTAACTTCTGTAAGCCTGCATTGTGTTAGCCTTAAAGGGGAGATGATGATAAAAATGGCATTATAAATGCAGAGTCTTTAGCAGTGCCCAATACATCATAAGAGTCAATCTTTATTAATAATAAGTAGTGTTGTTACTTTCTTTAGGGACATTTTATCCTAATAATATATTGCTCCCTTTAGAAATAAATGAATATAAGTCTAGCAAATTTTAGTAATATTGTGAAGTATATATACTAAAATTATGTTTAAAAGATTATAACAAGTTAGCCATAAACTAAACTTTTAAAAATATATGATTTAGATTATTGAATGGCAGGAATGTTGGGGAAGAAATGGGATACAGAGGATTATGGAATAAGTGAAAAAAATCTGACTTTCTCCTTAGCCTTCTTGTTGTCTGTAATTTTCCTTTTATGTATTCTTTTCCTATCTTAATTTGGAGATGGAATCATCTATGGAAAGCTTATCCAAGTTAATGGCTATTCGGAAGTGAGGCTCTGCATTATTGAAACAACAAAACAAACAAGATTACAGTCATTTCTGTTCATCATGTAGGAATAAATAATAAATCTATACAGTTCTGCCTCAGCTGCCTCCTTGTAATTTCTGCCATTATTTTGGTAAATGTTGTTTTGGTGTGAACCAAGGACTTGGAGGTTTAATAATTCTGGAAACAGATACTCATATATTCTTCCACAGGGTGTTAATACAAAACTATCACTATTTAATAGTAGTTTGCTAAATTATCTGAAGGAAATTGTTTAAGATCAAGTATGTAAAGAGTCAGAATCCATCTGTAAAATGTGGGGAATGTTGGCAACTTTAAGTTTGTTGGTTGATATTTTGGAGATTTAACTATTCACTTCTCAAAAGAAGAGCAAGCTGTCTATAGTGGATATGTATGTGATAAACTGACATAATAGTGCAGGTAAGATTTTTAATGATCATCTCTGAATATACGTACTGTACATTTCCCACCTACTCCATCACCATCTTAACTTTGCTGTTGTATATGACAAATAAGAGGAAAAGTTTTCACTCCATATTACAATTTCACCAGCTTCTGATGTGAACAACTCAATCCAGAAATGCTCTCTCTTAAAAACTGTTTTTCACTACCTTGTAATTTTTGGTTAGGGTAAATGTTCTTTAATCTCTAATGTTTCCTTTATACTTCTTTTGTAGGAGGCCAGTTATAAGAATTCCCTGCCCATCCTTTTAACAAGAGGCTTGGAAAAAGACATGCCAAAACCACCCCCAAAAACCAAGGTAAACTATGTTTGCTCTGTAGGCAACCATGTGAAATCTTTAGCATGGTTCTTTGTTTTTTTTTGTTGTTATTGTTGTTTGTTTGTTTTGAGACAGAGTCTTGCTTTATTGTCCAGGCTGGAGTGCAGTGGCACAATCTCCGCTCACTGCAACCTCCGCCTCCTGAGTTCAGGCAGTTCTCCTGCATCAGCCTTCGGGGTAGCTCAGACTACAGGTGCACACCACCATGCCCAGATAATTTTTGTATTTTTAGTAGAGACGGGGTTTTGCCATATTGGCCTCACTGGTCTCAAACTACTGACCTCAGGTGATCTGCCTGCCTCGGCCTCCCAAAGTGCTGGGATTACAGGTGTGAACCACCGCTCCCAGCCAGCATGGTTCTTTATGCTCTCCTGTTTCCATGTTCTGTTGCTTGCATTTCCTTCAACCCTTTCGGTTTTTCATTTGTTTGTTTTTGCAGGGAAGTAGGCATGAGGTAGTGTTGTGGGAAGATCTGGTGGTGTAAAAGCACTTTTTGTATAGTACCTTTAATCCGTGGTTGCATTCAGCCAAAAATTCTTTGGATACTCCTATTATCGAACAGACAGTGATAATTTTTAGTAGATGTTTTTACTTCTGCTCAATAACAATTGTTTCTATGACACCATGCCTTTTGCAGGAACATAGATGGAGCTGGAGGCTATCATGCCTAGGAAACTAACGCAGGAATAGAAAACCAAATACCACATGTTCTCACTTATAAATAGGAGCTAAATGATAAGAACTATGAACACAAAGAAGTAAACAACAGACATTGGGACCTCCTCGAGGGTGGAGGGTGGGAGGAGGAAGAGGAACAGAAAAGATAAGTGTCGGGTATTGGGCTTAATACCTGGGTGATGTACTGATATGTACAACAAACCCTTGTGACACATGTTTACCTAGTAACCTTCACATGTACCCCCAAACGTAAAATAAAAAATTTTGAAAAGAAATATATAAAAAGTAAAATGCCAAAATATTTACTATTAAGAAAGAAAAAGGAACAGCCTGGCCAACATGTTGAAACCCCATCTGTACTAAAAATACAAAAAAAATTAGCCAGGATTGGGTGGTGGGCTCCTGTAATCCCAACTAATTGGGAGACTGAAGCAGAAAGAATTGCTTGAACGTCGGAGGCAGAGGTTGCAGCGAGCTGAGACCATGCCTTTACACTTTAACCTGGGGAACAAGAATGAGACTCCATCTCATAAATAAATAAATAAATAAATAAATAAATAAATAAATAAATAAAAATTTTTCTAGCCTCCAACGTAGGAAATAGTCAAGTGCAATAGATCTTCCTAGGGTACCTCTAAGCATGATAGAAATGCATGAGATGCATTTTCCCTTCTGGGCATAAAGTAAAATGTTCAGCTGTAATTTTTTAAAATAAAAATTACTTTATTGATGTTTCATAATTATGAAGTAGCACATAATCAATGGAAAGTATTTACATAAATTTTAACAAGAAAAAATAAGGACTACTATACATATGATAACATAAAGGCATTAATGTGTAAAATTTTGTTTCCTTTAGTAAGAAAAAATCCAAAATGCACATAATTGTTTTGCCAGTTTAAAGAAAAATTTCTTTTTTTTCTTCAACTTTGATTTTAGGTTCAGAGGTACAGGTGCAGGATGTACAGACTTGTTACATAGGTAAATGTGTGCCATGGTGTTTGCTGCACAGATTCCTACCATCACCTAGGTATTAAGTCCAGCATCCATTAGCTATTCTTGCTGATGATGTCCCTCACCCTAAGCTACCCCACCGACAGGTCCCAGTGTGTGTTATTCCCCTCCCTGTGTCCATGTGGACAGCTTCCATTTATAAGTGAGAACATACAATATTTGACTTTCTGTTCCTGCATTAGTTTGCTGAGAATAATGGTTTCTAGCTCCATCCATGTCCTAAAAAGGACATGATCTCATTCCTCTTTATGGCTGCATAGTATTCCATAGTGTATGTGTACCACATTTTCTTTATCCAGTCTATCATTGATGGGCATTATGGTTGATTCCATGTCTTTGCTACTGTAAGTAGTACTGCAGTGAACATATATGTGCATGTATTGTTATAATGGAATGATTTATATCCTTCTGGGCATATACCCAGTAATGGGATTGCTGGGTCAAATGGTATTTCTGGTTCTGGATCTTTGAGGAATCAATACTCTCTGCCACAGTGGTTAAGCTACTTTACACTTCCACCAACAGTGTAAAAGCATTTCTTTTTCTCTGCAACCTCATCAGCATCTGTTCTTTCTTGACATTTATTAATAGCCATTCTGACTGGCATGAAATGGTATCTCATTGTGGTTTTGATTTGCATTTGTCTAATGATCAGTGATGTCAAGGTTATTTTCCTGATTGTTGGCCACATAAATGTCTTCTTTTGAGAAGTGTCTGTTCACGTCCTTTGCCCACTTTTTAATAGGACTTTTTTTCTTATAAATTTGTTTAAGTTCCTTGTCGACTTGATGTCAGACCTTTATCAGATGAATAAGTTGCAAACATTTTCTCCCATTCTGTAGGTTGTGTGTTCACTCTGATGACAGTTTCTTTTGCTGTGCAAAAGCTCTTTAGTTTAATTGGATCCCATTTGTCAATTTTTGCTTATGTTGCAATTGCTTTTGGCATTTTCATCATGAAATCTTTGCCCATGCTTATGTCCTGAATGGTATTGCCTATATTTTCTTGTAAAGTGTTTACAACAAATGTAAAACCCAAAACTATAAAAATCCTAGAAGTCTTCAATCTATTTTGAGTTAATTTTTGTATAAGGTGTAAGGGAGGGGTCCTGTTTCAATTTTTGGCATATGGCTAGCCTGTTCTCTCCGCACTATTTATTAGAGAATCATTTTCCCATTGTTTGCTTTTGTCAGTTTTGTCACAGATGAGATAATTTTAGGTGTTCGGTCTTATTTCTAACTTCTCTATTCTATTCCATTGGTTTATGTGTCTGTTTTTGTACCAGTACCATGATGTTTTGGTACCAGTACCATGCTGTTTTGGTTACTGTAGCCTTGTACTATAGTTTGAAGTCAGGTAGCATGATACCTCCAGCTTTGTTCTTTTTGCTTAGGCTTGTCTTGTATGTTTGGTTCCATATGAATTTTACAATAGTTGTTTTCTAATTCTCTGAAGAATGTCAATGATAGTTTAATGGGAATAGCATTGAATCTATAAACTACTTTGAGCCGTATGACTATTTTCATGATACTGATTCTTCCTATCCATGAGCACGGAACGTTTTTATATTTGTTTGTGTCCTCTCTGATTTCTTTGAGCAGCGGTTTGTAGTTCTGCTTGAAGAGGTCCTTTACTTCCCTTGTTAGCTGTATTCCTAGGTATTTTATTCTTTTTGTAGCAATTGTGAATGGGAGTTCATTCATTATTTGGCTCTGTTGTTGGTGAATAGGAATGCTATGATTTTTGCACATTTCTTTTGTATCCTGAGACTTTGCTGAAGTTGCTTATCAGCTTAAGAAGCTTTTTGGGTGAAATAATGGAGTTTTCTGGATATAGGATCATGTCATATGCAAATAGGGATAGTTTGACTTTCTCTCTTCCTATTTGAATACCCTTTCTTTCTTTCTCTTGCCATATTGTCCTGACCAGAACTTCTAATACTATGTTGAATAGGAGCGGCGAGAGAGGGCATTCTTGTTTTGTGTCAGTTTTCAAGGGGAATGCTTCCAGCTTTTGCTCATTCAATATGATATTGGCTGTGGGTTTGTCATATTATTATTATTATTTTGAAGTATATTCCTTCAATACCTAAAAACTTTTATTCAAAGTTTTTAACATGAAGTATGTTGAATTTTATCAAAGGCCTCTTCTGCATCTATTGAGATAATCAAGTGTTTTTTTTTCTTTAATACTGTTTATGTGATGAATCACATTTACTGATTTGCATATGTTGAACCAACCTTGCATCCCAGGGATGAAGCTGACTTGATCATGGTGCATATGCTTTTTGATGTGTTGCTGGATTTTGTTTGCCAGTGTTTCATTGACAACTTTTGCATCAATGTTCATCAGGGATATTGGCCTGAAGTTTTCTTTTTTTGTTGTATCTCTGCCAGGTTTTGGTATCAGGATAATGCTGGCCTCATACAGTGAGTTAGGGAGGAGTCCCTGCTTTTCAATTTTTTGGAATAGTTTCGGTAGAAATGATACCACCTCTTCATTATACCTCGGGCAGAATTCAGCTGTGAATCTTTCTGGTCCTGGGCTCTTTTTGTTTGTAGGCTATTTCTTACTGCCTCAATTTCAGAACTCATTATTGGTCTATTCAGAGATTCAGTTTCATCCTGTTTCAGTCTTGGGAGGGTGTATGGGTCCAGGAATTTCTTCTAGATTTTCTAGTTTATGTGCATAGAGATGTTTGTAGTATTCTCTGATGCTTGTTTGTACGTCTGTGGGATCAGTGGTGATATCTCCCTTGTTATTTCTGATTATTTGATTCTTCTTTCTTTTTTTCTTTATTAGTCTAGCCAGTGATCTATCTAATTTTTTCAAAAAAGCAGTTCCTGGATTTGTTGATTTTTTTGAAGGGTTTTTCATGTCTCTATCTCCTTCAGTTCCTCTCTGATAGTGGTTATTTCTTTTTTTCTTCTTTTTTTTAAATTTATTATTATTATTATACTTTAAGTTCTAGGGTACATGTGCATAACGTGCAGGTTTGTTACATATGTATACTTGTGCCATGTTGCTGTGCTGCACCCATCAACTCATCAGCACCCATCAACTCGTCATTTACATCAGGTATAACTCCCAATGCAATCCCTCCCCCTTCCCCCCTCCCCATGATAGGCCCCGGTGTGTGATGTTCCCCTTCCCGAGTCCAAGTGATCTCATTGTTCAGTTCCCACCTATGAGTGAGAACATGCGGTGTTTGGTTTTCTGTTCTTGTGATAGTTTGCTAAGAATGATGGTTTCCAGCTGCATGCATGTCCCTACAAAGGACACAAACTCATCCCTTTTTATGGCTGCATAGTATTCCATGGTGTATATGTGCCACATTTTCTTAATCCAGTCTGTCACTGATGGACATTTGGGTTGATTCCAAGTCTTTGCTATTGTGAATAGTGCCGCAATAAACATACGTGTGCATGTGTCTTTATAGCAGCATGATTTATAATCCTTTGGGTATATACCCAGTAATGGGATGACTGGGTCATATGGTACATCTAGTTCTAGATCCTTGAAGAATCGCCATACTGTTTTCCATAATGGTTGAACTAGTTTACAATCCCACCAACAGTGTAAAAGTGTTCCTATTTCTGCATATCCTCTCCAGCACCTGTTGGTTCCTGACTTTTTAATGATCGCCATTCTAACTGGTGTGAGATGGTATCTCATTGTGGTTTTGATTTGCATTTCTCTGATAGCCAGTGACGATGAGCATTTCTTCATGTGTCTGTTGGCTGTATGAATGTCTTCTTTTGAGAAATGTCTGTTCATATCCTTTGCCCACTTTTTGATGGGGTTGTTTGTTTTTTTCTTGTAAATTTGTTTGAGTTCTTTGTAGGTTCTGGATATTAGCCCTTTGTCAGATAAGTAGATTGCAAAAATTTTCTCCCATTCTGTAAGTTGCCTGTTCACTCTGATGGTAGTTTCTTTTGCTGTGCAGAAGCTCTTTAGTTTAATTAGATCCCATTTGTCAATTTTGGCTTTTGCTGCCGTTGCTTTTGGTGTTTTAGACATGAAGTCTTTGCCCATGCCTATGTCCTGAATGGTACTACCTAGGTTTTCCTCTAGGGTTTTTATGGTATTAGGTCTAACATTTAAGTCTCTAATCCATCTTGAATTAATTTTCATATAAGGAGTAAGGAAAGGATCCAGTTTCAGCTTTCTACTTGTGGCTAGCCAATTTTCCCAGCACCATTTATTAAATAGGGAATCCTTTCCCCATTTCTTGTTTCTCTCAGGTTTGTCAAAGATCAGATGGCTGTAGATGTGTGGTATTATTTCTGAGAGCTCTGTTCTGTTCCATTGGTCTATATCTCTGTGTTGGTACCAGTACCATGCTGTTTTGGTTACTGTAGCCTTGTAGAATAGTTTGAAGTCAGGTAGCGTGATGCCTCCAGCTTTGTTCTTTTGACTTAGGATTGTCTTGGAGATGCGGGCTCTTTTTTGGTTCCATATGAACTTTAAAGCAGGTTTTTCCAATTCTGTGAAGAAAGTCATTGGTAGCTTGATGGGGATGGCATTGAATCTATAAATAACCTTGGGCAGTATGGCCATTTTCACGATATTGATTCTTCCTATCCATGAGCATGGTATGTTCTTCCATTTGTTTGTGTCCTCTTTGATTTCACTGAGCAGTGGTTTGTAGTTCTCCTTGAAGAGGTCCTTTACATCCCTTGTCAGTTGGATTCCTAGGTGTTTTGTTCTCTTTGAAGCAATTGTGAATGGAAGTTCATTCCTGATTTGGCTCTCTGTTTGTCTGTTACTGGTGTATAAGAATGCTTGTGATTTTTGCACATTAATTTTGTATCCTGAGACTTTGATGAAGTTGCTTATCAGCTTAAGGAGATTTTGGGGTGAGACAATGGGGTTTTCTAAATATACAATCATGTCATCTGCAAAGAGGGACAATTTGATTTCTTCTTTTCCTAACTGAATACCCTTGATTTCTTTCTCTTGCCTGATTGCCCTAGCCAGAACTTCCAACACTATGTTGAATAGGAGTGGTGAGAGAGGGCATCCCTGTCTTGTGCCAGTTTTCAAAGGGAATTTTTCCAGTTTTTGCCCATTCAGTATGATATTGGCTGTGGGTTTGTCATAAATAGCTCTTATGATTTTGAGGTACGTTCCATCAATACCGAATTTATTGAGCGTTTTTAGCATGAAGGGCTGTTGAATTTTGTCAAAAGCCTTTTCTGCATCTATTGAGATAATCATGTGGTTCTTGTCTTTGGTTCTGTTTATATGCTGGATTATGTTTATGGTTTTGCGAATGTTGAACCAGCCTTGCATCCCAGGGATGAAGCCCACTTGATCATGGTGGATAAGCTGTTTGATGTGCTGCTGAATCCAGTTGGCCAATATTTTATTGAGGATTTTTGCATCGATGTTCATCAGGGATATTGGTCTAAAATTCTCTTTTTTTGTTGTGTCTCTGCCAGGCTTTGGTATCAGGATGATGTTGGCCTCATCAAATGAGTTAGGGAGGATTCCCTCTTTTTCTATTGATTGGAATAGTTTCAGAAGGAATGGTACCAGCTCCTCCTTGTACCTCTGGTAGAATTCAGCTGTGAATCCATCTGGTCCTGGACTTTTTTTTCGTTGGTAGGCTATTAATTATTGCCTCAATTTCAGAGCCTGCTATTGGTCTATTCAGGGATTCAACTTCTTCCTGGTTTAGTCTTGGAAGAGTGTAAGTATCCAGGAAATTATCCATTTCTTCTAGATTTTCTAGTTTATTTGCGTAGAGGTGTTTATAGTATTCTCTGATGGTAGTTTGTATTTCTCTGGGGTTGGTGGTAATATCCCCTTTATCATTTTTTATTGCGTCTATTTGATTCTTCTCTCTTTTCTTCTTTATTAGTCTTGCTAGCGGTCTGTCAATTTTGTTGATCTTTTCAAAAAACCAACTCCTGGATTCATTGATTTTTTGGAGGGTTTTTTGTGTCTCTATCTCCTTCAATTCTGCTCTGATCTTAGTTATTTCTTGCCTTCTGCTAGCTTTTGAATGTGTTTGCTCTTGCTTCTTTAGGTCTTTTAATTGTGATGTTAGAGTGTCAATTTTAGATCTTTCCTGCTTTCTCTTGTGGGCATTTAGTGCTATAAATTTCCCTCTACACACTGCTTTAAATGTGTCCCAGAGATTCTGGTATGTTGTATCTTTGTTCTCATTGGTTTCAGAGAACATCTTTATTTCTGCCTTCATTTCGTTATGTACCCAGTAGTCATTCAGGAGCAGGTTGTTCAGTTTCCATGTAGTTGAGCGGTTTTGATTGAGTTTCTTAGTCCTGAGTTCTAGTTTGATTGCACTGTGGTCTGAGAGGCAGTTTGTTATAATTTCTGTTCTTATACATTTGCTGAGGAGTGCTTTACTTCCAATTATGTGGTCAATTTTGGAATAAGTGCGATGTGGTGCTGAGAAGAATGTATATTCTGTTGATTTGGGGTGGAGAGTTCTATAGATGTCTATTAGGTCTGCTTGCTGCAGAGATGAGTTCAATTCCTGGATATCCTTGTTAACTTTCTGTCTCGTTGATCTGTCTAATGTTGACAGTGGAGTGTTGAAGTCTCCCATTATTATTGTATGGGAGTCTAAGTCTCTTTGTAAGTCTCTAAGGACTTGCTTTATGAATCTGGGTGCTCCTGTATTGGGTGCATATATATTTACGATAGTTAGCTCTTCCTGTTGAATTGATCCCTTTACCATTATGTAATGGCCTTCTTTGTCTCTTTTGATCTTTGATGGTTTAAAGTCTGTTTTATCAGAGACTAGTATTGCAACCCCTGCTTTTTTTTGTTCTCCATTTGCTTGGTAAATCTTCCTCCATCCCTTTATTTTGAGCCTATGTATGTCTCTGCATGTGAGATGGGTCTCTTGAATACAGCAGACTGATGGGTCTTGACTCTTTATCCAGTTTGCCAGTCTGTGTCTTTTAATTGGAGCATTTAGTCCATTTACATTTAAGGTTAATATTGTTATGTGTGAACTTGATCCTGCCATTATGATATTAACTGGTTATTTTGCTCGTTAGTTGATGCAGTTTCTTCCTAGCCTCGATGGTCTTTACATTTTGGCATGTTTTTGCAATGGCTGGTACCGGTTGTTCCTTTCCATGTTTAGTGCTTCCTTCAGGGTCTCTTGTAAGGCAGGCCTGGTGGTGACAAAATCTCTAAGCGTTTGCTTATCTGTAAAGGATTTTATTTCTCCTTCACTGATGAAACTTAGTTTGGCTGGATATGAAATTCTGGGTTGAAAATTCTTGTCTTTAAGAATGTTGAATATTGGCCCCCACTCTCTTCTGGCTTGTAGAGTTTCTGCTGAGAGATCTGCTGTAAGTCTGATGGGCTTCCCTTTGTGGGTAACCCGACCTTTCTCTCTGGCTGCCCTTAAAATTTTTTCCTTCTTTTCAACTTTGGTGAATCTGGCAATTATGTGTCTTGGAGTTGCTCTTCTCAAGGAGTATCTTTGTGGCGTTCTCTGTATTTCCTTGATTTGAATGTTGGCCTGCCCTACTAGGTTGGGGAAGTTCTCCTGGATGATATCCTGAAGAGTGTTTTCCAACTTGGTTCCATTTTCCCCCTCACTTTCAGGCACCCCAATCAGACATAGATTTGGTCTTTTTACATAATCCCATACTTCTTGCAGGCTTTGTTAATTTCTTTTTCTTCTTTTTTCTTTTGGTTTCTCTTCTCGCTTCATTTCATTCATTTGATCCTCACTTGCTGACACTCTTTCTTCCAGTTGATCAAGTCGGTTACTGAAGCTTGTGCATTTGTCACGTATTTCTCATGTCATGGTTTTCATCTCTTTCATTTCGTTTATGACCTTCTCTGCATTAATTACTCTAGCCATCAATTCTTCCACTCTTTTTTCAAGATTTTTAGTTTCTTTGCGCTGGGTACGTAATTCCTCCTTTAGCTCTGAGAAGTTTGATGGACAGAAGCCTTCTTCTCTCATCTCGTCAAAGTCATTCTCCGTCCAGCTTTGATCCGTTGCTGGCGATGAGCTGCGCTCCTTTGCAGGGGGAGATGCGCTCTTATTTATTGAATTTCCAGCTTTTCTGCCCTGCTTTTTCCCCATCTTTCTGGTTTTATCTGCCTCTGGTCTTTGATGATGGTGACGTACTGATGGGGTTTTGGTGTAGGTGTCCTTCCTGTTTGATAGTTTTCCTTCTAACAGTCAGGACCCTCAGCTGCAGGTCTGTTGGAGATTGCTTGAGGTCCTCTCCAGACCCTGTTTGCCTGGGTATCAGCAGCAGAGGCTGCAGAAGATAGAATATTGCTCAACAGCGAGTGTACCTGTCTGATTCTTACTTTGGAAGCTTCCTCTCAGGGGTGTACTCCACCTTGTGAGGTGTGGGGTGTCAGACTGCCCCTAGTGGGGGATGTCTCCCAGTTAGGCTACTCAGGGGTTAGGGACCCACTTGAGCAGGCAGTCTGTCCCTTCTCAGATCTCAACTTCCATGTTGGGAGATCCATTGCTCTCTTCAAAGCTGTCAGACAGAGTCGTTTGCGTCTGCAGAGGTTTCTGCTGCTTTTTGTTGTTGTTGTTGTTGTTGTTGTTTGTTTCTGTTTTTGTTTTTGTTTTTTTTTGAGACGGAGTCTCGCTCTGCCGCCCAGGCTGGAGTGCAGTGGCTGGATCTCAGCTCACTGCAAGCTCCGCCTCCCGGGTTCACGCCATTCTCCTGCCTCAGCCTCCTGAGTAGCTGGGACTACAGGCACCCGCCACCGTGCCCGGCTAGTTTTTTGTGTTTTTTAGTAGAGACGGGGTTTCACCGTGTTAGCCAGGTTGTTGTTGTTTAGCTGTGCCCTGTCCCCAGAGGTGGAGTCTACAGAGACAGGCAGGTTTCCTTGGGCTGCTGTGAGCTCCACCCAGTTCGAGCTTCCCAGCAGCTTTGTTTACCTACTTAAGCCTCAGCAATGGTGGGCGCCCCTCCCCCAGCCTCGCTGCTGCCTTGCGGTTGGATTGCAGACTGCTGTGCTAGCAATGAGGGAGGCTCCGTGGGCGTGGGACCCTCCCGGCCAGGTGTGGGATATAATCTCCTGGTGTGCCCGTTTTCTTAAAGCGCAGTATTGAGGTGGGAGTTACCCGATTTTCCAGGTGTTGTGTGTCTCAGTTCCCCTGGCTAGGAAAAGGGATTCCCTTCCCCCTTGTGCTTCCCAGGTGAGGCGATGCCTCACCCTGCTTCAGCTCTGGCTGATCGGGCTGCAGCAGCTGACCAGCACCGATTGTCCGGCACTCCCTAGTGAAAGGAACCCAGTACCTCAGTTGAAAATGCAGAAATCACCGGTCTTCTGTGTCGCTTGCGCTGGGAGTTGGAGACTGGAGCTGTTCCTATTTGGCCATCTTGTTCGATAATGGTTATTTCTTATCTTTTGCTCACTTTGGGGTTTGTTTGCTCTTGGTTCTCTAGTTTTTTAGTTGTGATGTTAGGCATTTAGTGCTATAAATTTCCCTCTTACCACTGCTTTAGCTGAGTCCCAGAGATTCTGGTACATTGTTTCTTTCTTCTCATTAGTTTGAAATAACTTACTGATTTCTGCCTTAATTTCATTATTTACCCAAGTGTCATTCAGGAGCAGGCTGTTCAATTTCCATGTAGTTGTGTGATTTTGAGTGAATTTCTTAATCTCGAGCTCTAATGTGATAGCACTGTGGTCTGAAAGACTGTTATGATTTCAGTTCTTCTGCATTTGTTGAGGAGTGTTTTACTTCTGATCATGGAATCAGTATTAAAGTAAGTGCTGTGTGGTAATGAGAAGAATATATATTCTGTTTTTTGTTGGTAGAGAGTTCTGTAGGTATCTATCAGGTCTGCTTGATCCAGAGCTGAGTTCAGGTCTTGACTGTCTTTGTTAATTTTCTTTCTCAATGTCTAATATTTTCAGTGGGATGTTAAAGCTCCCACTATTATTGTGAGGGAGTCTAAGCCTCTTTGTAGGTCTCCAAGAACTTGCTTTATGAATCTGGGTGCTCCTGTATTGGGTGTATATATATTTAGGATAGTTAGCTAGTCTTGTTGACTTGAACCGTTTTCCATTATGCAGTGCCCTTCTTTGTCTTTTTTATCTTTGTTGGTTTAAAGCCTGTTTTGTCAGAAACTAGGATTACAACCTCTGCTTTTTCTGTTTTTCATTTGGTTGGAAATTTTCCTCCATCCCTTTATTTTGTCCCTATGTGTGTCTTTGCACAGGAGACAGGTCTCTTAAAGACAGCATACCCATGGGTCTTGACTCTATCCAGCTTGCCATTCTGTGTCATTTAATTGAGGCATTTAGCCCATTTACATTTAAGATTAGTATTGTTATGTGTGAATTTGATCCTATCATCGTGATGCTGGCTGCTTATTTTACAGACTTTTTTATGTGGTTGCTTTATAGTATCACTAATCTGTGTACTTCAGCATGGTTTTGTATTGGCTGGTAACAGTTCTTTTCCATATTTTGTGCTTCCTTCAAGAGCTCTTGCAAGGCAGGCCTGGTAGTGACAACTTCCCTTAGCATTTGCTTGTCTGCAAAGGATCTTGTTTCTACTTTCGTTATGAAGCTTAGTTTGGTCAGATATGAAATTCCAGGTGGGAAATTCTTTTCTTTAAGATGTTGAGTATAGGTACCCAATCTCTTCTGGTTTGTAGAATTTCCACTGAAAGGTCCATGGTTAGTCTGATAGGCTTCCCTTTGTAGGTGACCTGGCCTTTCTCCCTGGCTGCCCTTAACATTTTTTCTTTCATTCTGCCCTTGGAGGATCTGATTATTATGTATCTTGGGGTTGTTCTTCTCATGGAGTATCTTACTGGGGTTCTCTGGATTTCCTGAATTTGAATGTTGGCCTGTCTTGCTAAGTTGGGGAAGTTCTCCTGGATAATATGTGTTTTTCAGCATATGAAGTATGTTTTCCAACTTGGTGCCATTCTCCTCATCTCTTTCAGGTACCCTAGTCAGTTATAGGTTTGACCTCTTTACATAATCCCATATATCTCAGAGGTTTTGTTTATTCATTTTTATTCTTTTTTCAGTATTCTTGTCTGCCTGTCTAATTTCAGAAAGGGAGTCTTCAAGCTCTAATATTGTTTCCTCCACTTGGTCTGTTCTGCTATTGATACTTGTGATTGCATTGTGAATTTCTTGTATTGTGTTATTCACTTCTATCAGGTCAGTTATGTTCCTCTCTAAACTGGTTATTCTGGCTATCAGCTCCTGTATTGTTTTATTATGACTCTTAGCTTCTTTGCAGTGGGTTACAGCATGCTCCTTTAGCTCTGTGAAGTTCTTTATTACCCATCTTCTGAAGCCTACTTCTGTCAATTCAATCATCTCAGCCTCCACCCAGTTCTGTGCCTTTGCTGGAGAGGTGTTGCAGTCATTTGGAGAACAGACACTCTAGCTTTTTGAGTTTACAGCATAGAAAAACTTCTTTAAACCAAAATGTTTCGACAGCCGGGCGCGGTGGCTCACGCCTGTAATCCCAGCACTTTGGGAGGCCGAGGCGGGCGGATCACAAGGTCAGGAGATCGAGACCACAGTGAAACCCCGTCTCTACTAAAGATACAAAAAATTAGCCGGGCGCGGTTGTGGGCGCCTGTAGTCCCAGCTACTCGGGAGGCTGAGGCAGGAGAATGGCGTGAACCCGGGAGGCGGAGCTTGCAGTGAGCCGAGATCGCGCCACTGCACTACAGCCTGGGCGACAGAGCAAGACTCCGTCTCAAAAAATAAAAATAAAAAAAAATAAAAAATAAAATAAACCAAAATGTTTCACGAGGATTTGATCATTTGTTTGTCCACCCAGAAAAGTATATTAGTTTTATAGCCCGACACTTTTCTAATCTTTAATCTTTTCATTTGAAGAGAATGCCTACTTACTAAGTATATATAATACTCCTAACTAGCCACCATGACATTTATTTATTTATTTATTTATTTATTTACTTACTTACTTACTTACTTACTTTCTTTCCATAAGTTTTTGGGGAACAGGTGATATTGGGTTACATGAGTAACCCAATAGTGGTGATTTGTGAGATTTTGGTGCACTCATCACCCAAGCAGTATACACTGCACCCAATTTGTAGCCTTTTTTTCCCTCAACTCCTTCCCACCCTTTCCCCAAAAGTCCATTGTATCATTCTTATCCCTTTGCATCCTCAGAGCTTAGATCCCACTTACAAGTGAGAACAATGTTTGGTTTTCCATTACTGAGTTACTTCACTTAGAATAATAGTCTCCAGTCTCATCCATGTTGCTGTGAATGCCATTAATCCATTCTTTTTTATGGCTGAATAGTATTTCATCATACACACACACATACCCACACACCAATCACAGTTTCTCTACCCACTCATTGATTGGTGGTCATTTGGGCTGGTTCCATATTTTTGCAATTGTGAATTGTGCTGCTACAAACATGCATGTGAAAGTATCTATTTGGATAATGACTTCTTTTCCTTTGGGTAGATACCCCGTAGTGGGATTGCTGGATAAAGTGGTAGTTCTGCTTTTAGTTCTTTAAGGAGTCACCACACTGTTTTCCGTAGTGGTTGTACTAGTTTATGTTCCCACCAGTGGTGTAGAAGTGTTCCCTTTTTACCACATCCATGCCAACATCTATTTTTAAAAATTTTCTTGTTATTAGCCACCATGACATTTATAGAGCTACGTTTTTTCCAGTTCTAAGACAATATATTCTCCAAACTTTTTTGAATTCACTGCAGGCCAAATTTTTAAAAACTCTATTTTCTGATTTTAATAGGAAGTTACTATAAAGATAATTGTAATTTTATTTTCAAAGACAATTCAAGAGCAGCACTGAGCTATTACTTAGTGTTTAATTTATGGCAAGAGTATATGGTTTATTTTTAAAGAAATAAAAATATCTTTCCTAAAACTTACTATACTTTGATTTTTTTCTGGAAAATTATTTCAGCTGTCTATTATGGTTTCCTTTCTTGACTCAAACTATTTTTTATGTCTTTTTAACTAAAATATTTGCATGTCCAAACTTATAGATGATTAATTCAAATGTGTAGTAAAAATTTGGTTTACTGTACAATTAGTAAATATTCAGTGTCAAAAATATACTCACTAAACAAATGCATTTTGAGAAAATAACGTGGGATTTGAGGAACATTTTTAGGTAACATTTGCTTATTAACTCTATATGTATCGACTCCTTTGAGGTGATGAGACCTTAAATGAATCACTTCCTAAATGAAATATACTCTTGAAACTGGTCATAAAAATGTTTTGAAGTGATTCTATTACTCTCATGAAATTAGTCCCATTCATAATATGTTATTTATGCAAAGAATCATAATTAATGTGTACTTATTATCCTCCCTTTTATCTATCTGGCTGTATGGTTTATGACCAACTAATTCAATAGAGAAATTACTTCATTGGTTAAGTCTTGGTTTGTGACTAGTTTCTTTGTGGTGTTACATGGATAAGTTTAAGTTTACATGAACAAATAAAACTCCACTTAGTGTAGGGTGATAATCTTTGTAATATCAAATCTCAGAAATGAGGCAGAGCCTGTGAACTATAAGAGATTATTAAGGTACTAACTCTGTCACCAAGATTTTATCTTAAAATCTTGTTTTTCTCCAGTTGATCTTTGAAAACTAAATCTGAGAACACCTTCAAAATACGGTTAGTGTGCCCTTTCTAGGGTGACTTAGTGAGCTGTGAGGGTGATGCATATCCTTGGTATTAATGGTACTCCAGTTGGCCTCCATTGCTGTCTTTCTCAACATCTCTAGTTACAGCTGTATTTGCCTTGGACAGTTAAGTATTTCCGATCCCTATATGGGCTAGAGATGTAAAATGGTAATCCAGAAATGGCTTATGTTCATTAGCTCTGGAGATGTCTCTGTCATCTAAGCCATCTGTCTGTACATGTGTTCCCTCTGCCAGCTGGTGTCTCTGCTCTTGAGCAATGAGAAGTGTTTATTTATTTTCCTTAGGTAGGAAAGCCACATCTTATTTTGAGTCCAGGATGAAAAAGATGATACCTCTATTACACAGTGCCATGGCACTTCTGGATGAGTAATGATTCCCAGCCCTGCTAGCTCAAGGACGTACTCGTATAGCTATTCCATGCCTAATACTGCATAGACTGTATATGCCAACAGATAATTGGAATGGATGACACAAAAGAGAACATCAAATAGATTTTTAGATAAAGAGGTATAGAATATAGAAAGACATAGCTCCTTGTAACACAGTATAGTTGTTTGGAGAGGAGACAAAGTTTTCTTCTACCAGACAGAGGTGCTATGGCTCTAAGCCTCACAACCCATTTACTTTGCTCAATATGTAAACCCTGAAGAGGATCCAGTGAACTGAGGGAAGAAAACGAGCTTCCTTCTCTTTTCCCTTGGGGTATGCTCTAGACTTCACACTATAGTTGCTGCGTTCTTAACCTTACCAAAAAACTCAAGGTAGGTCATTGTATGAGGATAAATATGAGGTTTATTCAGTGCTAGTATGAAGGTATAAAATAACCAATGATCTATTTCCATTTTGACTTTTATCAGGGGATACAAAATGTACTAATAAATTAAAATTATAAGCACATGATAGTTTTGGTTAGTTATTCTCCTAATGCTTTCATAGATGTTTCTTTTATTAAACAGAGTCATATTAACTATAAAATGTGGGATAAAGATAGTGTAGTTGTCAAGCAAACAGTTATAGTAGAAGCAACTGTTAACTTGCTTTTCTTTTCAAAGCTTAATGTTTCAGGAACCATGAATCATTTAAGAAGAGATTTTATTCCATAATGAGATGAGATGTCACAGTTATTTTTTCTTTTTTTTTTTTTTTTTTTTTTTTTTTTTTGAGACGGAGTCTCGCTCTGTCGCCCAGGCTGGAGTGCAGTGGTGCGATCTCAGCTCACTGCAAGCTCTGCCTCCCAGGTTCACGCCATTCTCCTGCCTCAGCCTCCGAGTAGCTGGGACTACAGGCGCGCACCACTACGCCCGGCTAATTTTTTGTATTTTTAGTAGAAACGGGGTTTCACCGTGTTAGCCAGGATGGTCTCGATCTCCTGACCTTGTGATCCGCCTGCCTCGGCCTCCCAAAGTGCTGGGATTACAGGCGTGAGCCACCACGGCTGGCGTTATTTTTTCTTTAATGTTTTTAAAAATGCCTGTGCAAAGTCAACCAGATACTTAAAATAATACAAGGTTTTGAGAAAAGTTAGTGACCATTATAATTTTTTAATATACAGTTCATAAAATAACTTAATAAACATTGAATTTTACCAAGTTTCCCAGTTATTTTAAAATCAGTGTTAATGGGCATGCATACATTTTACGTTTCTTTCATTAACATATACATTATAATTAGTATTCTGCTTTTTCCAGTTAACATTATTTACGTTATAGGTTTCCATGCATCAACCTATGATTATTGTTTTAGTAAAAGTAATAGTATTAGTAGTAATAGAAATAATACTGGTGATGATGATAACTAACATCAGTCAAGTGCCAAGTGTTGTACCAACTACTTAATGTATATTATCTCATCTAATAATCATAATATTTAATGTGTTGTCATATCATATTTAGCCATTTTGAATATTTGAGACTTTCTAAGTTATCATTAGTATAAAAAGCACAGCTATGTAAGTGATAATAAAGAATAACTTTTGAATATGGAATAGTATTATTTTCTTAGATTTTATTACCTATAGTAGAATTAAAGGATATAAGTAGCTTTATAATTAAAGGATATGACTGATGTATCCTAATGTACCATCTTTACTCTCTCATTTTAACACTATTGAAAAATTAAATTAGGCCAGGTGCGGTGGCTCATGCCTGTAATTTCAGCACTATGGGAGGCTGAGGTGGGTGGATCACTTGAGGCCAGGAGTTCTAGACTAGCCTGGCCAACTTGGCAAAACCCTGTCTCTACTCAAAATACAAAAATTAGCCGGGCATGGTGGCACATGCCTGTAATCTCAGCTACTCAGGAGGTTGAGGCACGAGAATTGCTTGAACCTGGGAGGCTAAGGTTGCAGTGAGCCGAGATCGCCACTGCACTCCAGCCTGAGTGACAGAGTGAGACTCTGTCTCAAAAAATAAAAATAAAAATAAATTAAAATTAATACTTATCACTTCCATGCATGTTATTATAAGAACACTGCATATCTATATATCTATACATTATATATGTTATAGTTTTGCAGGTTTTAAAACATCATATAATAATAATACACAGTGTGTTGCCTTCTGTGGCTTCCTTTTTTTTCTGTTCAATATGCTGTCAATATTAACTTTCGGTAAGAATATGGTTGTTATCCACATGTTCTCACTCATAGGTGGGAACTGAACAATGAGATCACTTGGACTTGGGAAGGGGAACATCACACACCGGGGCCTATCATGGGGGGGGGGGGAGGGGGGAGGGATTGCATTGGGAGTTATACCTGATGTAAATGACGAGTTGATGGGTGCTGACGAGTTGATGGGTGCAGCATACCAACATGGCACAAGTATACATATGCAACAAACCTGCACGTTATGCACATGTACTCTAGAACTCAAAGTATAATAATAAAAAATAAATAAATAAATAAATAAATAAATAAATAAATAAATAAATAAAAAAGACTATACATTAGGCACAGTGTACACTGCTCAGGTGATGGGTGCACCAAAATCTCAGAAATCACCACTAACAAACTTTTCTATGTAATCAAATACCATCTGTCCCCCCAAAACCTAGTGAAATAAAAATAAATAAAAAATAAATTAAAAGGGGTAACAGCTTGGAATCACAGATTTTCTTTAAAATATCCCTGTAAATAGGCTTTATGAGAGCCAACTGGTTATAAGCTAATTAGTTAATACTAAGATTTCATGACCTTTCTGCTCTAACTCGGTGTTTTCTTCATTGTTTAGTGGCTTGTTCTGTGTAACTTTTTTTTTTTTAACTCTTAAATAATGAAACACTAGTTGGGGGAAGGAGGCCAGGTAGTGGTAGTTATCTATAGTTTATTTGTTCCCAGCCTAATTCTCTAACCTTGACTTCACTGGCTGCAGCAAAATAGGAAGGCATGTGTATGACAGAGGAGACCTAATAAGCATTTTTGTGTCTTGCTTCAATTGCCTCCAAATTATGGGAACACATTCTATGACTCATAACAGAAAGAACCCACAAAATCTGATACGTAGATATATCTACACTTGGGGTAGATATTGTTCTAGGATTTGGGACAGCAAGAAAGAATTAGAGCCTAAAATGATCAGGAATAATAATTCTGGGATCCCTAGAATTTCTAGTGTCTAGAGTTCTCTGTACTTCTTAGTCTGCCTTTTTTCTTCCCTTTCTCCTTAAGGAATTAATTCAATTAGAGATTGCTCAATATAGACTATAATAATTCATTTTTGGCCTTTAAATATGTTGGAGAAAAAAGAAATGAAGGGATTCCATTTCACTGACACTGCCATGTTAAATAAATGCCTGGTGACTGGTGCTATAAAAAAAAAAAAAAAAAAAAAAAGAATATGGTTGTTATTCTAATTTGTCCCCAATACTTAGATTGTCTCCAATATTTAAGTCACTTCCAATAGTTTGCTATTACAAACATTTTTAAGTGAATAATTTTCACGTGACTCATTCTATGCACATGTGGAAATATTAGATCGTAAGCATGTGCATCTTTAACTTGTCAGGATGTTACAAATGCTCTCTTAGGATGCTACATCAATTTACATGCTAACACCTGTATATGATTGCTTCCATTTTTCACATCCTCACCAGTCCTTGGTAATAGGAGTTTTTGTTACTATTTTTCGTCTACCTGATGGTTATAAGATGCATCTTCATCTTGCTATTGCCTTAATTTGGATTGCGCTAATTTCTAGTTGCGCCAGAGACACTGAATATCCATGTGTTTTCCAGCCCCTTTGCAGTTAGGTCTGGCCAGTCAACTACTTCCAGTCAATATAGTCTTACTTCAGGAGCAGAGAATTCAGAAGCTTTTGCATAACTCTTGAACCGTTTCTTTTTTTTTTTTTTTTTTTTTTTGAGACGGAGTCTCGCTCTGTTGCCCAGGCTGGAGTGCAATGGCGAGATCTTCGCTCATTGCAAGCTCCGCCTCCCGGGTTCATGCCCTTCTCCTGCCTCAGCCTCCCGAGTAGCTGGGACTACAGGTGCCCGCCACCATGCCCGGCTAACCTTTTGTATTTTTAGTAGAGACAGGGTTTCACTGTGTTAGCCAGGATGTTCTCTATCTCCTGACCTCGTGATCCGCCCACCTTGACCTCCCAAAGTGCTGGGATTACAGGCGTGAGCCCCCGCGCCAAGCCTGAACTGTTTCTTATTGTACAGCAGCTACACAATGGAGCATGGACCTTTTAGTTTCTTTGTGGAGCAGAGCCCCCTGTCAACCTGCATTGGATTTGTGTCATGACCAAAAAATAAACTTCTGTTTTGTGAAGCTGCTGAGATTTCGGGTTTAATTTGTAACCTCATCATAATGAAGTCTATCCTGATTAATACAAATGGGCAATTTTTCATATGTTTATGTTGTCATGTGTTTGTTAAGCTTTGATCATATCTGTGATGATTAATTTGTGTGCTGCTTTCTTCTATCACTGACAGTTTTACTATTGGATTATCACTTTTTAAATGATTTGTAAGAGTTTGTTTGTTAGCTGTTATCAGTTGTATGTATTCAAAGTACCTTTTCTCAGTTTTTTGGTTTTCTTTTCACATTGAATATAGTACCTTTTAATGTATAGAAGATTTTTTTAATATGATCAAATAAATCAATATCATATCAACTGAAAATAATGTAATATCAGTGAAAAATGATAAGCATTGTTTATTCTTTTTCAAGCCTTTTATCATTTAACTTGTTTTCTTTTTTTCTTTCTTTTGGTTTTGTCCTACTGTGTTGGTAGTGCTTTCAGTACAAGGTTAGGTAAAAGTGGCGATAGCATGACCTCTTGACTTACTCCCGGATTTTAAGGGAAAATTTCTACATCTGACTTTTAAGTATGATCTTGGCACTTAAAAAATAATTATTTTAGAATGCCAGACACATAGCGGACCCTTAATAAAGACTCGAAAGTGAACAAATTATTCAACTGCTACTTTTATTTTGTATGAAAGTAGTTAGCGTCAGTATTTTTGTTGTTGTTTCTTTCTTTTAGAAGACAGGATCTTGCTCTGTCTGTGGCCCGGGCTGGAGTACAGCCACTCAGTCTTAGCTCACTGAAACCTCAGCCTGCTGAATTTAAACAATCCGCCTGCCTCAGCCTCCCGAATAGCTGAGACTACAAATGGCCACCATGCCCAGCTAATTGTTTTATTTTTTGTAGAGACAGGGTCTCACATCCTTGCCCAGGTGGATCTCAAACTCCTGGCTTTAAGCACTCCTCCCACCCTGGCCTCCCAAAGTGCTAGGATTACAGGCTAAGCCACTGTGCCCAGCCAGTGTGTTTTTATATCTGTTTTCCTTTACATATCTGCTTATTACTGGCTTTATGACATTTGCTGTGTTTGGTAGTTATGCTTTATGACCTTAAGGAGGCTCTCTCATATCTGTAGTTTGCTAAGAGTTTTTGTCTTAAATGAGTTAAATTTTAGCAATGTTTTCTTCTGCATCTGTTAAGATAATTGTATGGCTTTTCTCTTTTACTCTTTTATTGTGAGGAGTTTTATTGATAGATTCTTCTAACCTTCAACCAAGGTTGTATCACAGGAATAAACCAGTTCTCAACCTGGCCTTGATACATAATTTTAAATATCTTACGGGTTTTGAGTAGCTGATTTTTTGTTTAGTATGGTTATATCCATGTTTCTAAGTGTGTTTTGTTCTACATACTTTTGGTATAAATGTTGTATAGCCTAATAAAGTGAATTGGAGAGAGTCCCTCTTCTTTTTTTCTTGTTCTTTTTTCTTTTTCTTGAAGCAGGGTCTCACTGTCTCACCCAGGCTGGAGGGCAGTGGCATGATCACAGCTCACTGCAGCCTCAATCTCCCATGTTTGTGCCTCCCAATTCAACCTCCTGAGTAGCTGGAACTACAGGAATGTGCCACCATATCTGGCTAATTTTTGTATTTTTTTGGAGAGATGCAGTTTTGCCATGTTGTCCAGGCTGGTCTCAAACTCCTGAGCTCAAGTGATCCACCTGCCTCAGCCTCCCAACGTGCTGAGATTACAGGCATGCACCGCCGTGCCTGGCCCAAGTCCCTTTTTTCTAATCTCTGAAACAATTAAGATTGGGACTATCCATTGTTTTAATATTTGGTAGAATGTACTGATAAAACTTTCTGGGTCTGGTAGTGTTTATTGGCTTGTTTTTGATGTTTTTGTTATTTGTTTTGGTAAACTGGCTTTTAACTAATAATCAATTTCTTTTATGGATATAGATCTATTCATGTTTCTGTTCTGAATTTGTTTTGATGAGTTTTCTAGGAAATTATCTATTTTAAGTAATTAAATTTATCAGCATAAATATTTAAATGTTAACTCTTATTTTAAAAATATTCTCTGTAGTTACAAACTTCTTTTCATTTGTAGTATTCTCTTTTGAGACCTTCTCTTTTTTGCTCCTGATTGGGCATGCCAGAAATTTGTCTATTTTAATTATACTTTTCAGAGAACCAGCTTTTATTTTGGTTGATTCTCTACTCTATCTTTGTTCCCTATTTCACTGATCTCTGATTGTTATTTCCTTTCTTCTCTGCATCTATTGTCCATATGGAGACCTTTGTTTTTTTCTGTCTGTTGGCTTTTCCTCCATAGACATATATTTTAAATATGGTTCTTATGTGTTGTGATATTGAAGCTTAATTATTAATTCCATGAGTGTATTTGCTGTATCTACTAAAAGTCTCTTTTGAGGTGTTGAGTCTTTCCAGACGCTATAAGCATTCGTAACCCTAGGCCAAGGAATAAAAGGGACTCTATGAGAGTCTCTCGATACAGGGCTGCGGGGAAATCCAGTGCATATCCAGCCTGTTCTCCCTGGTTCGGAGGATCCAGCTTCCTAAGAAACTGGGTTTAGATACCTGACCCCTGACCTACCCTGGACCTGAATCATCTCCTCTCGCATATCTTCCCTGCTTTGATAAGCACCCTGAAGCTTAGGCTCAGTTTGAACATTTCATCCCATCTATTCTATGCCAGGTGCTGGGATGCAAAAGTGAATAGCTGCTGCCTATTATCTCAAGGAGCCAGGCTGAGCTGGAGACCAGGCAGACATACAGGCAACTAAATGAAAACATCACATGTGCTGGACTGATTTTCTCACCTCCAATCTACCTTTGGTTTCACCTTCCTATTTGGCAAAGAACCAAATTATCCTGGTTGCCCTTATTTTTCATTAACCCTAAAGTTCTCACTGACCTCTGTGTTCCAGTTTCCCTTCATTTGCTCTGTTGTACAATTATGACCAATGCCTAGCCAAGTTTTTTAATACTAACTGCTGTAACAAACATCCCCATTAAAGTATGGGCTATGTTCAAAATCAGTGTGTTTCTCAGTCCTTTCACAGTCTGATGCAGGTAGAGTGGGATTCCTAGGCAGCAAGACCCTAAGCAGTGATTCTGGTCACAGGCTGCTTCCATCTTCTACCTGTGTCATCTGAAAACATGGCTTCTGAAATGGGCACTGAAAAAGAAAATAGAAGGCGTGTGCAAAGTTCACAGGTCCATAACTGCTACAGCACAGAAGTGATACTTGTCCCTTCTACTTACATTCCAAAACTCGGTAACATTCTTGGAAGTCTGGGAAATGTCGTCTTCCAGTGAGCACAGGAAGAGGGAATGAAATAGGAGTTGATGAATACGTAGTAGTATTGCCACAACTCACCCTTCTGTTTGCCACCTATATTTTTCTATTTCTTTTATCATGCAAGAAATACATTTACTCCCTCTACAAAGATGAAAATCCAAAGAACCAAGCAGTCGTTACAACCAGCTTACAAGACCAGAATTTCTTGGTGATACATGAGTACTCCATCTGGTCTAGACATGACCCTTCTCGGTCTGAGAATCTGTGAAATAAAAAGATGAATTGCCTGTCCCTCCCTCCACACACATATCGCCATATACAAACGGGACAGTATAACCACACTCAGCAATCCCATTCACACTTCAGTACACACACACACAGGCACACACACGCAGAGAAAGTAGCGGAGGCTCCCTGATTAGACCTAATTCTGTTTCCTGTGAGGAATTCCATTGTCTGTTTTCTTTCTGGCAGCTGCCTTCACCCTCTGGGATTCTGCTCCTTGTCATTATTCCCCTGGGAGTGGGTATAGGGAGTGTGTTCCTTCAACTGTGCAGTCTTCCTACTGTTCATGAAAGTTTGGTGACTCGATTTTTTTTTTTTTTTTTGAGATGGAGTCTCGCTCTGTCTCCCAGGCTGGAGTGCAGTGGTGCTATCTCAGCTCACTGCAAGCTCTGCCTCCCAGGTTCAGGCCATTCTCCCGCCTCAACCTCCCGAGTAGCTGGGACTACAGGCGCCTGCCACCATGTCCGGCTAATTTTTTTTTTTTTTTTTTTTTTTTGGTATTTTTAGTAGAGACAGAGTTTCACCGTGTTAGCCAGGATAGTCTCAATCTCCTGACCTCGTGATCCGCCTGCCTCAGCCTCCCAAAATGCTGGGATTGCAGGCGTGAGCCACCGCGCCTGGCTTCGAGGATTGTTTTAAGCCTTGAACGATAAAGGCTTTTTTAGTCTGGGCTGATTTATTTATTTATTTACTTGTAATGATAGTCATGATAGTTGCTTAGTTGGTTTGTTGTGGCTTGAAGGAAGTTGACAGTAAGTTCATGCAAAAATGTAAAAATTGACTTTTGATCTGTTTGCTCTCAGTCAGGTGCATGTGCCAGCTATAATACCGTAAGTAGCATTGACTTCTCCTCTGCCTTTCAAATCTCGAGAGAAATCCTCTCACTGGAAGACATTTACCAGAATCCTACTGGCAGAAGATTCTGGGAAATACAGTTCCTGGGCTTTAAGCCTGGCAGTGCAAAGCTATCTTATAAAAATTATATGAAATTATGTTTCAAATAAGCAGAATAAACCATATGTGCTATTCAATTGATTAGAGCTGGCTTCATGGAGGAGACAGAATTTAAGTAGAAAATTTAAAAAGAAGAACTGGAAACTGGCCAGAGGAAAGATTTCAGTTAGAATGATATAAGCAAAGAACATAAGGGGAAAATGAGCATCATATGCTTTGAGCAGAGTTGATAGACCAGTCTATAATGGGTAGAAGGTTGATGAAGGGAAGTATTAGAAGATAAATTCTGAAAAATAGGCTGCAGCCAAATTGTAGAGTGGTTTGATTTTTAAATCTTGCCTAAAGATTGCCTTGCTGTCTGACAAAATTTACTAAACAAAATCAAGAGCAAACAAACATAAAACAAATTTAAAGAAGAAAGGGAAATTTATTTTCTTGTTTCAGAGAGGTTTTAGAAAAATAACAAGAAAGGCACATATGGACCAGGCACAGTGGCTCACACCTGTAATCCCAGCACTTTGGGAGGCCAAAGCAAGCAGACTGGAGGCCAGGAGTTTGAGGCCAGCCTGGCCAACATAGCAAAACCCTGTCTCTACTGAAAATACAAAAAAATTAGCTGGGCATGGTGGCACACATCTGGAGTCCCAGCTATTCAGGAGGCTGAAGCAAGAGAATCACTTGATCCTGGGAGGCAAAGGCTGCAGTGAGCCGAGATCACACCACTGCACTCCAGCCTGGGTGACAGAGGGAGACTCTGTCTCAAAAAAAAAAAAAAAAAAAAAAAAAAAAAAAAAAAGGGTACATATGTGAACAAAATGATAATTACCAGAGAGTTATTTTTTGCTGGGTCAGATGACTAGAGAATAACAGATCTTTGGCTTCAAAGTCTTACAAAAGCAACTGTCACTTAATTGTAATGTATCTTTGAGCTCATTACAGAAGATTTAGTTATCTCAGTATTCTAAATTTTTTTTTTTGTTTGCAGTTGATCTTCAACTGGATTTTTCAAAAATTTATTTATTTATTATTTCAGTAGGTTTTTGGGGGAACAGGTGGTGTTTGGTTACATGAATAAGTTCTTTAGTAGTGATTTCTGAGATTTTGGTGCACCTATCACATGAACAGTGTACACTGTATCCAATATGTAGTCTTTTATCCCTCACCCCCTCCCACCCTTTCCCCAAGTCCCGAAAGTCCATTGTATCATTCTTATGCCTTTGCATCCTCAGAGCTTAGCTCCCACTTGTGAATGAGAACATACGATGTTTGGTTTTCCATTCCTGAGTTACTTCAATTAGAATAATGGTCTCTGATTCCAAATTCCATCCAGGTTGTGGTGAATGCCATTATTTTGTTCCTTTTTATGGCTGAGTAGTATTCCATGGGTAATATGTATACCATACTTTCTTTTTTTTTTTTTTTTTTGAGACAGAGTTTCACTCTTGTGGCCCAGGCTGGAGTGCAATGGCACAATCTCAGCTCACAGCAACCTCTACCTCCTGGGTTCAAGTGATTCTCGTGCTTCAGCCTCCCAAATAGCTGGGATTACAGGCATGCATCACCACGCCCAGCTAATTTTTGTTTTATTAGTAGAGACGGGGTTTCACCATGTTGGCCAGGCTGGTCTCAAACTCTTGACCTCAAGTGATCCACCCACCTCAGCCTCCGAAAGTGCTGGGATTACAGGCGTGAGCCACTGTGCCAGGCCTATATACCATAATTTCTTTCTTTCTTTTTTTTTAAGATGGAGTCTCACTCTTGTCCTCCAGGCTGGAGTGCAGTGGCGCAATCTCGGCTCACTGCAACCTCCGCCTCCTGGGTTTAAGCGATTTTCCTGCCTCAGCCTCCCAGGTAACTGGGACTACAGCCACGCGCCACCACACCCGGCTAATTTTGTAATTCTAGTAGAGATAGGGTTTCACCATGTTGGCCAGGCTAATCTCAAACTCCTGACCTCAGGTGATCCGCCCACCTCGCCTCCCAAAGTGCTGGGATTACAGGTGTGAGCCACCATGCCCGGCCACCATAATTTCTTTGTCCACTCATTGATTGATAGGCATTTGGGCTGGCTCCATATTTTTGCAATTGCAAATTGTGCTGCTATAAACATGCGTATGCAATTATTATTTTTGTTTAATGACTTATTTTCCTCTAGGTAGATACCCAGTAGTGGGATTGCTAGATCAAACGGTAGATCTACTTTTAGTGCTTTAAGGAATCTCCACGCTGTTTTCCATAGTAGTTGAACTAGTGTTCATTCCCACCAGCAGTGTAAAAGTGTTCTATTTTCACCACACCCATGCCAATGTCTTTTTTTTTTTTTTTTTTTTTTTTTGCTTATGGCCATTCTTGCAGGAGTAAGGTGGTATCACATTGTGGTTTTGATTTGCATTTCTCTGGTCATTAGTGATGTCGAGCACGTTATCATATGTTTATTGGCCATTTGTATATCATCACTTGAGAATTGTCTATCCATGCCTTTAGCCCACTTTTTGATGGGATTGTGTGATGTTTTTTCTTGCTAATTTGTTTGGATCCTTGTATATTCTGGATATTAGTCCTTTGTCAGATGTATAGATTGCAAAGATTTTTTCCCACTCTGTGGGTTGTCTGTTTACTCTGTTGATTGTTTCTTTTGCTGTGCAGAAGCTTTTTAGTATAATTAGGTCCCATCTGTTTATCTTTGTTATTGTTGCATATGCTTTTGGGTTCTTGGTCATGAAGTCTTTGCCTAAGCCAATGTCTGGAAGGGGTTTTCCAATGTTATCTTCTATGCTATGTTCCTGTGGTAGTTCTTGGAGCAAAAGTTCACAATGTGAGTCTCCACATGCTGCTCTCTCCTTCCAAGTGGGAGCTTCACTTGGATTTTATATTTTCAGTATTCTAATTTATTAGAGAGGAATAATAATATATAATAATAATATAGGTAGGTGTGACTTAAGTATTTACTATATGCTAAACACTGAAAAATACTTCTCATATTACTTCATTAAATGCTCACAACACTGTAGAATAAAAATTCAGTCTGAATAGTCTTGGTTTTACTTCAGTAACAAACAATCCCATTATCTTAATGGCTTAAGACAACATTTTTTTTTTCTTGCTCATGCTGCCTGCACAATTTCGATTAACAGGGAGTCTCTGCTCTTGCTGGTCACTCAGGCACCTGGCCTGACAGAGCAGCCCCTCACAAATGTAACCAGTTATTGTACCCAAGGAAAAGGAAAGAGTTCTATAGGACCTTGCATTAGCAATGAAATGCTCTGGTGGTCCAGAAGTAACTCCATTCCTTCTGCTCAGAACTCACTGGCCAGAGCTAATCACATGCCGCACCTCCACCCCCAGCCACAATGAGACAGTGAGTACAACCCTAGGATGTGCCTAGAAGGAAAGATGATTTTACCAATATTTGGTGAACAGCAGTAACATTCTACCATATTTTCCTTCTTTTTTTTTTAAAGGTAAGGAAACAGGCTTAGAGAGGCTAGTTAACTTTCCCAGGATAGTACGTATAATACATAACAGATATATTTGATCCTAAAGCGTGAACTCTTTTTTTTTTTTTTTTTTTTTGAGACGGAGTCTCGCTGTGTCTCCCAGGCTGGAGTGCAGTGGCGTGATCTCGGCTCACTGCAAGCTCCGCCTCCCGGGTAAGCGTGAACTCTTTACCCTCGTATTACCTCCCACTTCTCTAGTCTTATATGCTATAGCATGTTATACTACCTGCTTTGCAGAGTTTTTGTGAGGATCAAATATATTAATGATAGATCTAAATAATTGAGTGTACTGCCTGGGAATTCGTAAGCATCTAGGGATTAATGAAAGGGTCTTTTTTGTTCTTACCTCTTAACCTGTGTCTCAGAGCCTTTCTTAAGTGCTAAAGCTCTATGTTGCTTTTATAGTGGCTGTATTAATTGTTCTCCATCATGACAGCAGCTATTTTCAGCTACCAATATTAGATACGTTTTGTATATAAAGGTGTCTGATTGCACTCAACTTCTTATTCCCAACATTTACTCTAAAGACCGTTTTATATATCAACCATGCTGTTTAGAATACAGTTTCCTATCAGGCCAGCCTACCAAACTCACAAAGTAATTAACTACATAGACTCTAATAGGATATCCTAGGAATCTAACACCTTAGCTACAATGTGGATATTGCTATGGAAAATTACATGTTAAGTTTCATACTATCAGGCTTCATAAGTTTGTACTTTTTGCTCATTGTGATAACAGATGTTTATTCAGTCCCCCACACTATTAGGTGTAGATGTCAAGTCTACTGGGGACTCTTGTACCCAGAATTTATGGGCCTTAAATAACCTATAAATGCTAGAGAAGATTAAGGCAATCACTAAATATTGCGTTAATTCTCACAATCCTAAATTATTAGCTGTACCTAGTGACTATATTGAAGACCAATATTGAGAATGTTCAAGTTTACTTTTATGCCAAGTGTTAATGGAATGAATTTCAAATAAGAAAACAAAGTTCTATATGTAGAATATAATTTTTTGACTCCTTTAAATTGATTTATTAAAATAACTGTATTTTCTAATTTAAGACATATGATAAGCAGAAAATAAACAGACTCATTAATCCATGTCTATAAGAGAAAAAATGCATTACTAGTATAGTGCTCTCTCAATGACTTTAATTCCTATTTCTGAATTTAATAAATTACTGCTTTGATAAACAATCCTTTTGTAGAAATAGAATCTCAAAAAGTACCAAATTTCTTTAACTATAATATTTTACTCCACAGGAGGGACTGTGCCAGAAAATGTTCACGAAGAGAAATAATTTGTTCATTTCACTAAATAAACTCAGAATGAGCACCACCATTGATCCCACTGCGAGGGGCCTTGTTAAGGGCTATGTATAGTATAAGAGGTGGGAAGAAGAAGACTCAGGGACAAAGTGGTAGACTGAGGACTTTGAATAGGAGATTGGTATTTATAAATTTAAATCTTATTAGAAAACAATGGGGAGCTACTAAAGATATTTTAGTTAACTTTTCTTCATTATAGATATCAAATAACATTGCAAAAAAGCAAAAACCAAAAATGGACAGTAGAGGAAAGAAGCAAAGAGCCAACTTCCCTTTCTCTCCCTCTATTAATATAATCATTCTTAGCATTTTGATGTATGATATTTTGCCTCTTTTCCTACACGTATGTGAATATATTTAAGAAAGATAAATTCAAATTTTGCAAGCATTTATTTTCTGTTTTTTCCCCTTAACATATTATTATAAGGAGTTTCTATGTTAGTTCAGCCCTCATAATAACAATGATGATCATTCCCAGAATGCTTTATTTCAGATGTTTTTAGTGTTATAATGTTATTTAATATGATAAATACTGTTTGGTCAAACAATTTTAGCATAAGATTTATTTCTCAGAATTATTTCCTCAGGTTAGATTGCTAGAAGCAGATTCACTAGTTCAAAGGTTATAAACATATTTGTGGTGTTTAAACCTAATATTAAATTAAAATTTTACTAAAGAATTATGAAAATGTACTCAGCCACCAAAAAATATGGCAGTGTCAGTTGCATATATCAGACTCAATATTAGGTATCATAATTAAACCTTGTCTATGAGCAAAAGAACCAAAAAGAAGAACCTGTTCTGAATTTATAACTTTATCGATAATGAAATTCCATGTATTTCCTATTTTGTGAAATATTTTCTAATTCAGCATACTTTTCCCATTTAGTTCTCAATCATAATCTCAGTGGTTTTGCTTAAGCAGCTGTGTGAATTATATTTTTAAAATATTGGCAGTGAATGTTTGTTAATAAAGAAGTGACATGACCAGAGGCTAGGTGTATGTTAAGAAGACAAATCTGACTATGGTCCTATTGAATGGATTTTAGAACAGAATGACCAATACGAAAAATTCTGTTTTACATTTTTTTTGTTATTATGTTGGTCTGATATTGGGCAGAGTTGCTTTTTATTCCCCTATTTCACAGATACTACAGAGTGTTGACAGTATACTTTTCACAAACTATCTTCTTCTCCAGTTAAAATTTTAGTCATTGCTGTTCATTTTTTAACAACAGAAATGTTTAGTGACTTTAAGGAAAAAGGAAGCACAGAGAAATAATGTGCTTTAGATCAGAGGCTCAGGGTGGTAACGAGTTGAGTTTAAATTGCCAAACTCTCAATTTAGAGTTAATCTTGGGTTTTGAAGGCTGACATATTTAGAGAGAATGTAAATTATATAAGTTATGCATATTTTATGATTGGTTCTATTTCATCTGGGCGCATATTGATTTTGCCTGCATGTTTCGAATAATTCAGCTTGATAGCCCTTTTGTTGTTTCATGCAGTCATGTCTGTTTTGATGATCTCTTTGTCATACCAGGCATTTAGCCTGAATTATTTTTTTCAGAATACGTAATTTTCTATCACATGCCAGGTATTGAACTAGAAGCCAAGAATTCAGATATTGAAGTTGATACATGGAATCTTCAGACCAGCAAGCAATGTAAACTAACATTCAAATGTTTAGTTAGTAATTGTGTAAATTGCCTTAGAAGGAAAATAAAGTGCCCTGAGAGTATGTAACAAGGGTGCCTGATTTAAGCCAATACATCAGGGAAGGCCTCTTGAAGGAAGCTACCTTTCTTTTGAGACCAAAGCACAAGGGAGTAGTGAGGAATGGTGAGATGCACATTTCGGATATTGTCGCAGCATGCGATAAGGCCCTGGGACTGGATAACTCAAGGGAGGCCACTGCAGGAGGCTGAAGCCCAGCAAGAGAAGCAGAAGTACCTGCCTCCACATAGGCCGAAGAAGGGCTGCCAAGAATTTGAGAACATTTCCAAAACGAAATGAGGAACCATCGACAAATTGTAAACAAGGACAACTGTAATTAAATTTCTGCTTAAAAATATAAATCTGGCTTCTGTATGGTGAATATATTCAGAAGAAGGCAAAAGTGGAAGTGAGAAAACCAATTAGGAAGCAATTAGAGTTGTCCAGGCAATGATATATGAAAGGCTGGAATGGACGAAGATGGAGGAGATGAAGATGAAGTAGATAAAGATGATTCTCAGGTTCCTGGTATGTGTAACTAGCTGGTTGGAGACCATAGAGTCTAATGGTTTGAGTCCTACCCCTGCTGTGTGCTCCATAACTTCTTTGTGCTTTAGTTTTACCATCTTCCACATGAAGATGCTGATTGAAGATCATGATTGAGTATACATTTGGAACTCAGAAGAGGTGTCTGGACAAAGATAAAAATTAAGAATTATTGGTGTGTGGATGGAATTTGGTGCATAAATGAGGGAGCATGATCATCTCTGTAGTATAATCAAGAAACTAAGGAGGAAGGTGATTACTGCTGTGCCTGAGTTGACGTCATAGAGAGATTATATATGTACTGACTAGCCAATATAGAGCTTAAGTGTTGTAAAAGAGTACAAAGGGAGGGAGGCATGTGAGACGATGTGCACGTTTATAGACATGCATAAATCTTGGTTTACAGGGTGTGGTGTGTCTAGGTAAATGGCAGGCAATGAACCTGCAGAAATAGTCTGGGGCCATTTGTGCAAGACCAAAGAGTACAGGTTATAGACTATCGGAGGTGAAAAGCCACTGAACAGTTTTAGTCAGAAGATAAGATCAGATCACCCCTGGCAAGAGAGAGAGAGTGGATTGAAAAGGAGACTAGTTAGGAATCTATAATCCAAATGAGAGGCGAGAAAGGTCCAAACTAAAGTGACAGGTAGGGGAGGAGAGTAAACAGATAAAAGCTGGGACTTGGTAAGTGGCAAGGAAACATAGAGGGATGACTTCCAGATCCAAGTGGGTGGATGGTTCGTGCCTTCATCAAGGTGAGAACTAAAGAAAAAGGCACTTATTCGATGACTGGGAAGACAATAAGTTTTTGGGGGCATGGAGTTTGTGAGATTTTAAGATGATGTTGCGGCCTCCACTCATAAAGTGCTAAGACCAGCAAAAAAAAGTTTTGTTTGGGTATTCATTGTAGACTTTGACAAGGCAGATAAAGCGCAGCAGCGTATTTATTGATTAAAAATTAGCAAAGATGAAAGATTGCCTGCAGATCATCTTTTTTTTTTTTTTTCAAGATCAGAAAACAGGCAAGTTTAGTATTGATATTTTAACATCCTCGGCAAAATCAATCTTACCTTCTCGGTTTGGAAACTTTAGAAGTGAGTTTCAGTACAATAAAATGTAATTATTTTCCTCGAAATTCCAAAAAGCATTTATAGTTTTTAATAACATTTCCACTGCGTGTTGCCCTTTGAGCCGCCACTTTTCTTTTCAATTAACTGTTGTGGTTAGTTTTTTTCCTCCTACATACCCATATCCTAAAGTTGGTATCTACCATTTCCCTAAATGTTTTTATATTTCTATCACATGTGCACATATCCCTGAAATTATATATAAATTTGTTAAAGTATCATACTGTACACATCCTTCTCCAACTTGCTTCATTCCCTCCCTTTTAAGATAGATCTGTTGAAACATGCAAGATATAGTACAGTAGTCCTCATTATTTGCGGATTCTATATTGTGAATTTGCCTACTCTCTCAAATGTACTGGTCACCCCAAAGTCAATACTTACACTCCTTTTGCAGTCATTTGTGAATATGCCAGGAGGCAAAAAATTCGAGTAATGAGAACTGCATATTCTCAGCCGAGGTCAAATAAGGTGATGACCTGCCTTCTTGACAGCTGTCATCCTGTAAACAGGTGTCCTTTTCGTGTTCTATTTAGTCATGATTTTTACATGTTGTGCTTTCTGTTCATAATTTCCCTCTTTAAAATGGTTCCCAAGTATATGCTGAAGGGCTATCTAATGTTTCTAAAGCACAAGAAGGCTGTGGTATGACTTCCGGAGGATAAGTGGAGGACAGGTGTTTAAGATAAGCTTTGTTCAGGCATGAGTTACAGCACTGTTAGTTGTGAGTTTGGTATTAATAAACCAACAAGTATATTAAATAAGGTGTATTTAAACACAGAAAGATACACAAAACAACATTATGTCTTGATAATTTGAGAAAAACGTGACCAGAGGCTCACGGGAACCTGTATTTTCTCCAGGGGCAATGATTCAGTATTTACTAATTCAGTGTTCATGGCAACTTTATAGAACATCATTACCACACATAATGAGAATCTACTGTATATTTACCTAACTGCTTTATGATATTCTCTTCCATGACTATGCCACATGTATTTACCCTTTGTCCATATTTAGATTGTGTTCAATTTTTAATTATAAAAAAGTTTAAAAAATTATATTAACATTTCATCAGGTTATGTAGGTAGGAGTGAAATATTAAGGTCTCTACACATTTTCAGTAAGAGTAAATGTCACCATATTTCCCTCTAAAACATTCTATTTAGTGGTATTTTCACTAATAAAGTATAGAGGTTCCAACTGCTCTACCAACTATCAAGCATAGGGCATTATCAACCTTAAATATTTACCTACATGATAGATGTGGATTGGTATTTTCTTGATTGGGATATAAAATGTTCCTGATTTCTATTGGAACTGAGGATTTTTTTTTTTTTTTTTTTTTTTGTATTCTGGACTATTTTGAAAAGTTAATTATGTAAATACAGTTGGGTCAGATTTAATAATTTAAAATAAATAGAAAATTTTATGTGCAAGGTTGGCTCTTTGATAATTGTGTGTAAATACCCATAAAAATAGAAACAAAAGGGCTGGGCACGGTTGCTCATGCCTGTAATCCCAGAACTTTGGGAAGCCAAGGCAGGCTGAACTTGAGGTCAGGAGTTCTAGACCAGCCTGGCCAACATGGGAAAACCCTGTCTCTACTAAAAATACAAAAATTAGGCCAGGTGCAGTGGCTCATGCCTGTAATCCCAGCACTTTGGGAGGCTGAGGTGGGCAGATCACAAGGTCAGGAGTTCAAGACCAGCCTGGCCAACATGGCAAAACCCCGTCTCTACTAAAAATACAAAAACTAGCTGGGCGTGGTGGCGGGTGCCTGTAATCCTGACTACTCAGGAGGCTGAGGCAGGAGAACACTTGAACCTGGGAGGCAGAGGTTTCAGTGAGCCAAGATCATGCCATTATACTCCAGCCAAGGAGACAAGAGCAAGATTCCATCTCAAAAAATATGTATATATACAAAAATTAGCGGGACGTGGTGGGTCGTGCCTATAATCCCAGCTCCTTGGGAGGCTGAGGCATGAAAATTGCTTGAACCCAGGAGGCAGAGGTTGCAGTGACTGTGCCACTGCACTCCAGCATGGGCAACAGAGTAAGACTCCGTCTCAAAAAAAAGAGAGACAAAGGAAAAAGTTGAAAGAAATGAATGATGTTAGAATTTGGGTGAGCACAAAGTGGCCCACAGGCCAAATCCAGCCTAGCATCTGTTTTTGTCAGTAGTTTTGTAGGAACACAGCCATGCCCATTTGTTTACATATTGTCTGTGACTGCTTTCATGCTGCCCACAGCAGAGCTGAGTAGTTGCAAAAGAGACCATGTAATCCATGAACCCTAAATATTTACTATCTGGCCCTTTACAAAAAAAGTTTGCCAGCTCCTAACGTAGGAGCATAATTGCCATAGATTGATGTAAACATCTGAGTTTTTATCATCACTATTCAATATCATGATTTGCTATTACCATTACTCAACACTAAAACTCAGAGCTTACATGGTTGAAATTATTTTCTGTTTGTTTGGGCCTATTTTATAATTATATTGTCATTTTAAAACTTACATGTTAACTATAAGGTATAAACTACTATCTGCAAGAAGATGAATTTATTTTACTTCAAAATTATATTTTGCTTTTTTTAATAATTGTACCTGACAGTACTATGCTTAAAATTCCTTTGATTAAGAAATCACACTGGTTCTTTCTTTATGTTTCCATCTAATGAGTCACTTTTAGAGTGAATCATTTCTCAATATGGCTTGTCCTGAGATACAGGCTAAGGCAAAAATAATAACAGATAATGTAAATAGGAAAAATAAATTTTCAAAAAATTACTACAGTTTTTATCAGTGTTTCTTCTGCTTTTATTTTGTTTTTGACTCGTATTTGCTTAATCCATGTAAATATGTCCCAAGGAATCCAATTATATTTTTTCACAGATACTTTCTTTTTCCTCTTGGAGTGGCTGTAGGTGAAAATTTTTCCTGATATTTATCACAAGTTGTTGATTACTCCTTTGAAATACCCTGTGATGCTCTGTAGTCACTTAACAGCTAGATATATTTGGGAGAATATACTATGCATAGGTTTTATGCCTAGAGACTTAGTAGTTACCACCTTTCCATTTGACTACTTACACTATGAATGACAGAGAAAGGAACATTTTGTTTGTTTGTTTTTAAAAAAAGCTCTATTAAAAATAGCACATGCTCATAAAGCAGAGCACAAAAACGTAGGTAACTCCTTGTTAAAAGATCACAAATGGCTGGGTATGGTGGCTCATGCCTGTAATCCCAGCACTTTGGGAGACTGAGGCAGGCAGATCATGAGGTCAAGAGATGGAGACCATCCTGGCCAACATGGTGAAACCCTGTCTCTGCTAAAATACAAAAAATTAGCCGGGTGTGGTGGTGCATGCCTGTAGTCCCAGCTACTTAGGAGGCTGAGGCAGGAGAATAGCTTGAATCTGGGACGTGGAGGTTGCAGTGAGCCGAGATTGCACCACTGCGCTCCAGCCTGGTGACAGAGCAAGACTCCATCTAATAAATAAATGAATAAATAAATAAGATCACAAACACAATGAAATTCTAGCAATCATCTTGATTTAATAACTCTGAAAGAAAGGTTTTATTTAAAGAAGGGTTGAAGAAATTTATTTGAAGTTCCACCAACATCCGCATCTACCTATCAAACAGTAATCTTGTAAATGACTCTTTGGAACCTTTCCTGGCATCCTTCTCCCTGACTGGAAAGGATCACTTCTATTGTGTCCCACATCAACATAGCATTCCTTTGACTACTTCTCTTTTTACCTTTCAGTAGAGTATAAACTCTTTCAGAATGAGGTTGTAAGGTGTTTACCTTTGCATATCTAGATTCTAATATATTGCGTGACAGTTTGTTGAATGAATGAATGATTTATTCTTCCTCTCAAATTCTATTATCGCAATATATTCCAAGTTTTATGTTTACTTCTTGATCTTAAAGACAACCTTGTTTGATTATCTTCTTCAGATTTACAGTTTGGATTCTGAGAACATCATGAAAGTTTGAATTTGAACTTGTTTGTTTTCTGCTTCATGTGAAATCCTTTAAGTGGAAACTTACCCTGATGACTCCATCCAGGCCTTTATTTATTCATCTTGTTATCAGGAAGCTCACATTCCTTTATCCCATTAAAAGAAAGAAAAATAAACAGAACTCTTTTTCTTTCTACATCCTCCCAACACTTCTGACACCAAATGTGTGAGTTTTGCATACCAAGCAATTCTCCAATTATCTGCAGACGTGAACTGGGTGTCTGACAATTTAACTCAGTTTTGGCACTTACTGCCTGGCATTAGCATAGACCCCACAAGTCAAATGCCACAAGACTGTCCCCAATTTCAGATGTAAGTCCCAGGTTGTGACTTGTTCTCCTGACAAACTGGCTATAAATCAGGGGTTCCATGGCCCCAACTTCAGGTTCGATAATTTGCTAGAACAGTTCACAGAACTTAGAAAAGCACCCTAGCTATACTTACCAGTTTATTATGAAGGATGCAACTCAGGAACAGCCAAATGAAGGAGATGCTTAGGACACAGTATGGGGGAGGGTACAGAGCTTCAGTGCCCTTTCTGGGCACATCACCCTCGCAGCACCTCCATGTGTTCACCAACCTGGAAGCTCTCCAAACTCCATTGTTTAGACTTTTAATGGAAGTTCCATTAGGTGGGCACAATTAATTAAAGCATTGGCCATTGGTGATTGAATTCAGTCTCCAGCCCCTTTACCCTCTCTAGAGGCTGAAAGTTCCCACCCTCTAATCACATGGTTAGTTCCTCTGGCAGCCAGTCCTCACCCTGAAGCTCTCTAGTGGCTTTCAGCCTCAAATCATCTCATTAATATGCAAAAAGACACTCATCGATGGACAGTCCAAGGGTTTTAGAAGATCTTAGAAACCAGGGACTAAGACCAAATATATATATATATATATATATATACATATTTGACATGCCTATCTTTTCTTTGGCTAAATGAAGGAAGAGAAAATAAAAAGGAAAGAAAAACATAGTTTTTTACCCCCCATGATGTCCCAGTCAGAAGTCTCTCTTAATGACTATATTATTTACGTAGAATGATAAAGACTGCTAACTAGCCTAGCAACTCATGGATCTACCCAAACTTCCTTATAAATTTTATTATTGTTTGTTTATTTTTACCCGTAAAAAAGTGGTTCATAATATGTGTACACTAACTGGGGACATCGGGACAGAAGAAGGAGGGATATGAGCACTGAGAAGGCAACTAATAATTGTCCATTGCATAAGATCTCTTTAGTGAGCATCAAAGTTAGAAGATGAAAGGTATGTATGTAATCCAGGGCCTTATATTTTATCAACAAAGATTAGTGTTTGGGGGAATTTCAGTCCAAAAACTAACCCTAGTTTTTCTACACGTCATGGATATAATAACTGTCATAAAATGCTTTGTTGCCTACTGAATAGCGAATAAAGGTCAAACCCTTTAGCTTGGTATACATTGCCTTTAACAGTCTGAGTCCAGCCCAACCTTCTAGTCCCAACTCTTGCAACCATCTCTTTATTTCCTTCCATGCCCACTCATTTCAGATTTCTTATTTTATGCCTCTGTTTTCATTATCTGGAAGCCTCCCCTTGTCACCTCTATCTGCCTACGGCAGAATTAGTTGTGTGCCTTATGTATATTCTCAAATAACATTGTATATATACATTATATAAAAATACATTATACAGTCATTACTTAACACCTATAAGTTTTTCCTAACATTTAACCATAGCTCATATGTATATATTCATGCAATTACATGATTAATCTTGGTCTTCCCCCATTAGACTACAAGCAGAAATCAAGTCTAATTTAGTCTTTCTTGTATCCTTAGTACCTCACAGGTAGTAAGTGCTCCATAAATATCTCTTGCTATTGAATGTTTTGAAAAATATAAGAGACAATGTGAAATAGTAGTTAAGATTGCTGTTTCTGTTATCAGATTTCCACAAGTCAAATCCTAGATTCATCACTTACTATCTGTGTGACTTTGGGCAGGCGCCTTAAATTTTCTATATCTCTATTCTACCATCTTTTAATGGAAATAATAGTACCTATTTCATAGGATTTTTAAAATGGAAAATGAGAATAGATAGATAGATAATGTTTAAATATTATGCCTACCATATAGTAAGCACTCAGTTAGCTATTACTGCAGTTATGCTTATTACTAGATGTAGGAGTCCGTGTGCCTGTTTTCTTGCTAGACTATCTACTTCTTTAAGACTACAGCTAGCATCATTAACGATGTCAGGGCCTAGTCCAAGGCTCAGCATGTCATAGTCATTTGGTAAATGCTGATTAAATTGTTGTTGAATTTGAAGAATACTATTTAAGAATAAACCACTAGGATAGTTTGATAATGACTTGCCTTCCCAAGTTCCACAGTCTTCTACTATTTTTATTATGAAAATTAATAACTCTCACTTCTGTCATTTATTATGTGCCCAGTCTATTCCAGGCACTAATGATACATGGTTTATTTTGTTTAACTTTTTTTTTTTTTTTTTTTTTTTGAGACAGAGTTTTGCTCTGTTGCCCAGGCTGGAGTGCAGTGGCATGATCTTGGCTCACTGCAACCTCTGCCTCCTGGATTCAAGCGATTTTCCTGCCTCAGCCCCCCGAGTAGCTGAGATTACAGGCATGCAGGACCAGACATGGCTAATTTTTGTATTTTTAGTAGAGATGAGGCTTTGCCATGTTGACCTGGCTGGTCACAAACTCCTGATCTCAGGTGATTCGCCCGCCTCAGACTCCCAAAGATGTCATTTAATTTTTGTAATAACTTGTGAGATATAGGTTTTTCATTATACAGATGAGGCAGCTGAGCTTCAGAGAAGTTAAGGGACTTATTCCACATCATGCAGTTGGCAACAGAGAAAAAGAGAGTTTAAAGCCAGTTTCTTCCCTGTAAATGAATATGCTGTAAAATAAAGTGTTCACCTATATTTATGACAACAGAAATGGCTTTAGTTCATTGAGAATACACATTTTATAAAATAACTGGTAATGCCTCACAGCCTTGCCACAATGAGCAGCACACTAATGGAGGACCTCACTGACTCCTGGCCTTACAATCTCCAGCTGGCTTTGTGGACAGGGTTCATTAGTCTCAGAGTCTGGCAAAAGGACTGCAAAACATTCCATCAGCTTCCCTTGTTTACAGCAGGGCCTACATTAAAAGAAAGCTTGGATTATGAATAAATGGCATTTGTTTTATCCCTTTAATCATTTTCTGGCAGTCATGCTCACAGTACACATTCACAAATACACACAGATACAAATGTGCTGTCCTGTTCCCCAAAACAGCACCTTCAGAAGAACCTTTCAATGCAACATCCCCTCACTATTATTGAGGGAATGTGGGAGGTGTTTCTTCCCCACCACCCAAATGTACATTCACTTGTTGATATATCATAGAAACGCAAACAGATCACCGGATAATTGTGGTACTTACTATTCACAGTCATAGACGAAAGAATGATTTCTAGAAGTTTTCCAGAAGAAGCAGCTCAATTACTGCTGAACGGTGTAAGTCTTAGAGCACAGAATCCTGAGTATTCTCGTCCTTTCCTGAGGCGTTAATGCTCATTCTTGGAAGAAACCTGGGCTGCTTAATTCTTCCCCATAATATTTATACTAGAAGAGTGAGATAATATTTTAAGAACCCATGAATCAGGTTATCAAAAGCTGTTTTCATGTTTGATTAGTGCTTTGATGAATTTATTTAATGAGTACTCAGAAAAATGGAATGCAATTATTTTTTGAACATATTATTTTTGCTCCACTTAAATATAAAGAAACCTGTAAGGAAAACCTAGCTATAGTTTTTTAATATATAATTTATAAGTACATTGTGTCAGCTGTTTGTTTGAGGCAGCAAGGGGGGGAAAGAAGCAACAAAGGAATTACTGAATTTGTTTTTATAAGGAAAATATTATTTTGAATATTCATTAATCACCTGTTCTGAAGGTGATTGAAGGTGATTGAAGACTTACAGGCAGGAGATACAAAAATGAAAAAGACACACTTGGAAATCACTCACTCTAATAAGGACAACATTGCAGCACCAGAATAAAGAAGCTAATAGTATCTGCAACCTTAAAATCCCAGCTCCCTCTAAAAACAACACTATACCACTCCTTGCCTGTCTTAGTAGCTGAATGTAGCTGGTGAAACCCACACAACTAAGCTGAGGTCCTGGCCTCTCTTGTAAGCAATTCCTTCATACATTCTCCTTGGCCATGATGCCTCCGGCATCACTTCCTTCACCCCTTCACACTCAGAGGATGACCTCACTTGCTGCTTCACTGAGAACAACAAGAGGCAGCATCCACCTGCTCCCACCCTCATATCCCTCCACCACCTGCCTCTGGGCCCACAGTGTTCTTCCTTCTTCCTTCCCATCTCCTGGACGGGCTGTGAGTCCTGACTAAGATCGGCTCCTCCCCTGTGTTCATGATCCCATCCCCTCTCACCCACTCAAGAACTCTCTCCCCCAATTGTTCCTCCTTCCTCCTCCCTCTCCTGGGTCACCAGTTTGATGTCTGTCTACTGAATCATTCCCATTTGCATAGAAATATGCTATAGTGTTTTCCATCTTATTTGAAAAGAAAACCCTCTTTTGACTCTTCAGCCCTCTTTAGCAATCGCCTCTTTCCTTTGCTATTCTTCACAGCAGAACTGCTTGAAAGAATTACATAAGCTCTCCTTCTAAAATGGAGAAAGAAAAAAAAAAAAGAATTATTTAAGCTCTCTGCTTTCACTTCCTCCTTTTTTGCCTGGAACCCACTCTAATCAATCCCTACTACAAAATGAAACAGCACATTGCCAAATTCAGCGGTCAGTTCTCAGATTTCATTATTCGCCTTGTCAGCGGCATTTGACACACTTGATCTTCCCTTCCTGTTTGTTGTAAGAGCTTTATTGAGATATAATTTATATACTGTAAAACTCACCCTTTTAAGGTTACAATTCAGTGGTTTTTCATATATTTACAAAGTTGTGCAACCATGAACAATATCTAATTCCAGAACATTTCATTACTCCCAAAAGAAACCCCATACCCATCTGCAGTTACTTTCCCTCCTCCATCCCCTGCCAGCCACTAATCTATTTTTTGTCTCCCTAGATTTGTGTGTTCTGGACATTTCCTGCCAGTGGAATTATACGATATGTGTCCTTTTGTTTCTGCCTTCTTTCACTTGGCATAATGTTTTCAGGGTTCGTCTATGCTCTATCATGTATCAGTACTTCACTCCTTTTTTCACTGATCATATTCCATCCTACAGATATACCACATTTTGCTTATCCATGCATCAGTTGATGGACATTTGAGTTATTTCTACTTTTTGGCTACCATGAATAATGCAGCTGTGAACATTAATATACAAAATGAAGTGTTTTACTGCAAAATTTTATGTAACAGAATGAAAATTTGTTAAAGTGTTCTACCTTAATTCCTACAATGCTCAGTTTAAACGATTACTTTTTGCCTGAATTTTTTCCTGATAAAAGACTTAAAGTCAGAGAATTGAACAAATAATTTGTAAAATGGCAGATGGAACTGTGTCAGAATTAATAAGAAACCTCACCCTACTACCATGTACAGATTTACCTGAGCAGTTTCTAAAAGGTGAGATTTCCTTGAGCCCACGTCTCAGGACAGATGGCTCTACCATGGGGCCATATAGTTAGAGCCAGTGTAGTTTCTTGACTCATGGTCATGCATTAATCATTCTTTTACTCTGTAAATTCAGATTATTGTGATCTCTGTACTATCAATATTTTTAAGTGACAGATTTTGAAATTGAATATAAATGAAAGTTCTAAATAAGAGCAATGTTTACACAATAGAATTAATATGTTTTATAGTATCAGCTGATTGTTAACATTTCAATGTTTCTAGGAAGAAAGTAGATGCTATTACTTAGTTTCTTATTCATTATACAAACATTTAGTGGTCACCTACTAAGTGCTATTCTATGAGGCAGGGCTATAGCAGTTAACAAAACCCACAAACATTTCTGCTGGAATGGCACTTTCCAGTTTGCAGAAGAGAGAGGAGCTGAGAAGGGCAGAGTTGAGGAAAACAAAAAACTGAGGAGTGTTACTTACTTGGGCCACACTGTGAACCTGTAATTGATTTGATCTCTTATATTTCAAGATAAGCTTCGTTTTTGTTTTTTGTTTTTTGTTTTTTGTTTTTGAGATAGAGTCTCGCTGTGTTGCCCAGGCTGGAGTGCAGTGGTACGATCTTCACTCACTGCAACCTCGGCCTCCCAGGTTCAAGTGATTCTCCTGCCTCAGCCTCCTGAGTAGCTGGCATTGCAGGCATGCACCACCACGCCTGGCTAATTTTTTAATTTTTAGTACAGACAGGGTTTTACCATGTTGGCCAGGCTGGTCTCGAACTCCTGGCCTCAAGTGATCCGCCCACCTTGGCGTCCCTAAGTGCTGGGATTGCAGGGGTGAGCCACCACGCTAGGCCTCAACATAAACTTTTTGAGAAGTATAAAATTTATTTTTTCTCCTATATGGTGATTTTTCTCACAAAGTTAAATTGAATTATGCTGAAATACAGACTTGCTCTAAAACTTGGATCAAGATGAGATTTTAATTAGTTTTAACTGTTTATCATTGTCCCATTTTTACTATTATAAAAAAAGATAAGCATGTGTAAGAAACTACTCCCCTCCTAAAAATATATATTCCCTAAAGCATGTTAATAATTTTCTCAGAAAAAAAAAAACTGGATCGTTAGTTAGCTAGTACCGTGGCACAGAAGGGATTCATTAAATTATCTATGAGGAGAGTAGCAGCAGTTTAGTAAACAAATCTCTTTTTTGGAAAGCTAAATGAAACTTTTTTTAAGCAAAAACAAAGGCCTTTTTATGACTTAGAGTTTTTTGTTGTCTTTAAATTAAAACTGTATTTTTTTTTTTTTTTGCAAATTCAGAACTAAGCATCTCTTTTCTGGTACTTTGTTATTTCACATTTCTTCTTATGAAGATTATGAGTTTAACGAACATTAAAGAGAGGCAAGAAGCTTTGCCATCTTCCATACAAGTGATAGGTGGAGGAGAGAAGAGGCCAAAGATAATGGGGAGGACTGGCTAACTTTCTTTAGAAAGTCTAAGTGTTAAAAATTAGTGCTACTCCTTTTGTCCTTCTATCTCAATCTTTCATAGTCATTTGAGCCTTGAACATAATTTTCTGTCCTTTCCTGATCACTTCTCAAAGAACCTGATGAAGAATATAGAGTCCATGAAAAGAATAGAGTTAGAGCTTGGGATTTTTGGTTTTTTGTTTGTTTGTTTTGGAGGTGGGGGATGTTGAGACAAGGTCTCACTCTGTCACACAGACAGGAGTGCAGTGGCACGGTCACAGCTCACTGCAGCCTCAACCTCCTGGGCTCAAGCCATTCTCCCACCTCAGCCTCCCAAGTAGTTGGGACTATCGGTAGACACCACAAGGCCTGGCTATTTAAAAAAAAAAAAAAAAAAAAAAATATATATATATATATATATATATATATATATATATATATATATATATATATATATTTTGTAGAGACAGGATCTCACTATGTTGCTGAGACTGGTCTCCACCTCCTGGTCTCAAGCAATCCCCCATCTCGGCATCCCAAAGTGCTAGGATTACAGGTGTGAGCCACCATGCCCAGTCCACACTTAGAGTTTTTTTACTTTCAAAATGCAAGCACAGCAACTGAACAGTGCTTAGGGTGACTCCTTAGACTAAAATATCAGTTTGTTATGCTTAAGCTTTTAAAAATTACTTACTTACAATACTGCCTCATAATAGCTTACTAAATTATTATTTTTAATTTTCCTCCCGTTGACTCACAAGCACATTACTTTTCTGGGAAGAAACTTTTAAGTGGAGAAACCTTCTACTCCTCCACAAAGGAAAAGAAGCTGTCTAGTAAACAAAATCCCTCCTGCTTCATATCCACTTAGCATGGCAGATAATTCGTACTGTACACTCTCCCACAGAACAGAGAGCCTATGTTCACAGCTTACTGTTGTATCATCACAGTTATATGAGGGCAATGTATCAAAATTAAGATTGAGGTATGATATTTTAATGTCTTTTTTATTTTCAGTCACATTAATTTATCAGGGTAATTTAGTGCCTGGTATCACATAATTTTTTTTGATGATGGGTTCTTTATACAATTTTTAAAGATTAGACCATCTTAAAATATTTTTAGTGTTGACTGTGACGATTTGTTTTTTGACTTTCAAAACAAATTATTGTGTATTTTAAGTATGATGGCCCTAGTTTTATTGGAGGTATATATCTACCCCCCCTTTCCATTTTTATTTGCTAAACTAGCTTATACTATATCCCATAAAAAGTACTTTACTATCTTATTTGAAACTTTGTAAGTATTTTAATGGCTGAGTAATCCTTTATCATGTGGATATGCCATAATTTACATATGATAGTAATTTGGTTATTTAGAATGCTTACATTTTCATTCTATTGTAAATAAAATATGATGAACATATCTTCCATCTAGTTTTGTCCTCAAATTCAATTTTTTTTTCATAAGGCTATGTTTCTAGAATGCTTCAACAGGTGCCAGAGAAATAAATTGAAAGAAAAGAAAATTTTAACTTCTAATACCCAAAAAGAAAATGGTTGCATTATGGTAGGTAATATGACTTTCATTTAAAATGCCATTTATTCTTGCAGTTTCCAACATTTAACATATAACCAAGTATATAGACTAGTGGTTAAGCACAGGTACTAAGGCCTATCTGGGTTCTGATGGTAACTCTGCCACTTACTCACTGGAACAAATGGAATTTTTTTGTGCCTCAGTTTCCTCATCTTTCAAATGATAATAGTAACAGCTCTTGACTCCTTGGGTGGTTGTAAGAATTAAATGGGTTGGTTTATGTAAATCTCTTGGAACCATGACTGGCATAGAATAAGTGCTCAGTAAATATTAATTATAACAGCAGCAGCACCAGGATTTAAGAGAATGTTTTCTAATTTTACTGTCTCAAAGAACATTCCTTTGTTTTTATTCCCATGGCATGTTAAATACTAAAGTACCTTAAAAATGCCACAATTAGAGCTACTGCACACCTGCAGGTACATGCATGGAATATACTCTTTTTGAAATTCCTGGAATTGTTTGTATTTTAGTTGTACACATAAATCACACAGCATATACCGAGATCTTTATCTCAAATAGCCAGTGGCAGAATTCTTATGAGCAAAGTGTTCATCATAGGTGGTTTGGGGTTTGGGGGGTTTTACAGTTTTTACCTTCACATACAAAAGTTACTAAATGATCAAATAAATGAAGAAATGACTAAAAGAAAGAAGCAAAGTGTGGTGTGAACTAGTGGATGTCAGTTATAACTGCAGTGGAAAGAGAAAGCTGGTCTCCCCAGTCTGTATCCCCAACCCTTGGCCATTTTCCTGCTTCAGCCACATGTTATGAGAGAGGCTGCAGGTACGTCTCTCCAGCACATTCACTCCATTTATTACAGTAAGGCTGTTGGCTCAATTTGGAGTCCCTGACCAGCAGGGCTTGCCTGAGCCTCATGGAGCCAGTAGCAACTCTTGCTGAGATAAGGTGGGTCTAAATGGCCTCCTGGGCCCACTTCTTGTCTGTCTTCCCCTCGATTAGAATATGTTTCATGAAAGCATGGAGTTTATTAGGAGAATTAACTCACATGATCACAAGGTGAAGTCCCACAATAGGCTGTCTGCAAGCTAAGGAGCCAGGAAGCCAGTCTGAGTCCCAAAACCTCAAAAGTAGGGAAGCCGACAGTGCAGCCTTCAGTCTGTGGCTGAAGGTCTGAAAGCCCCTGACAAACTACTGGTGTAAGTCCAAGAGTCCAAAAGCCAAAGAACCCAGAGTCTGATGTTCAAGGGCAGGAAGCATCCAGCACAGGAGAAAGATGGAGGCTAGAAGACTCAGCCAGTCTAGTCCTTCCACGTTCCTCTGCCTGCTTTTATCCTAGCTGAGCTGGCAGCTGACTAGATGGTGCCCACCCAGACTGAGGGTGGGTCTGCTCCTCCCGGAAGTCCACTGACTCAAATGCTAATCTCTTTTGGTAACACCCTCACAGGCACACCTAGGAACAATACTTAGCATCCTTCAATCAAGTTGACACTCATTGTTAACCATCACAGTCTCCTTATTTTAACACCATGAAATGTTGTGAAACAACTGTCCTTGTGCTTGCTTTAATATGGGCAGGGAATTAAGTCTAAATGTGAGATTTTTTTGGCTAATTAGTTTGAAATCTTACTGCATTTTCAGTGTTTGTATTGATTTTTCATGTCTACTCTTTTGAAAAATAATCACATCAAAAGGAACTCCTGAATGAAATATATAATAGCATATATTTTTACTTCCATGTTCTTGCTATTAATGTTTTTTTTAAAAAAGTATTCTTGGTATTCTTGAAAATTGCTAAGAGAGTAGATTTTAAGTTTTCTCACCACAAAAAATGTATGTGAGGTAATGCGTATGTTAATTATCTGTTTAGCTGTTCCACAGTGTATACATATTTCAGAACAACATGTTGTATAGGATGAATATATATAATTTTTGTCAATAAAAAAGTCAATCTTGGCAAATATGGACTACAGAAGTGTTTTTGTAAGTTTATAATTTTTAAAAAATTTTTCCTTGCTTTCATGATTTTATGAACTTAAAAATGCTCTACAAAGAAATGTCATGAAAAATTAATTAGCAGTCACCAGATTTGGGCAAATTTTATGTAACAACAACAATAATAAAAACTAGCTTTCATTGAGTGTTCACTTTGCTCTATCCTAAATATATCTCTTTACCAAATTATGCTCATATATTTTGTTTGTGTGTGTTGTTTGGTTTTGTAAATTAATGTTATTTTTAATTGACAAGTCATAATTGTACATATTTCTTCATATATTGTTTTATATAATCTTCATAGATGCATGAATTTATTCAATATTTATGTTCATAATTATTCCCATATTATTTTAAAACCTATCTGTTTTACTGACTATCCCCCAGGATAGTCAATGTCTTAAGAATACCTTGTGGTTGACTAGTGGATTGTCTCACAATATAAGTATTTATTAATAGATCCAAAACTTTGCTAGACTTTATGGTAAAAATGTTAACAAGAAGAATAAAAGGAAGGAGAGAGAAAGATAAAAAATAGGAGGAGACTATAATCTCAATCTGCAAAGAACCCATTGAGACCATATGACCTAGAAACATGAAAAAACTCAGATTAAAGTATCAGGCAATGTGTAATCAAGGATAGACTACGTGGTAGTGTGTTATGGAAATTCAGAGTTGGGAAATTTCGGTCATTAAGACCTGAAGTTAAGTCCAGGCACTGTGGCTCAAGCCTGTAATCCCAGCACTTTGGGAGGCCAAGGTGGGCAGATGACTTGAGGTCAGAAGTTTGAGACCAGCCAGGCCAACATGGTGAAACCACATCCCTACAAAAAATACAAAAATTACACTGGCTTGGTGGTGCACGCCTGTAATCCCACCTACTCAGGAGGCTGAGGAAGGAGAATCGCTTGAACCCGGGAGGTGGAGGTTGCAGTGAATCAAGATCACACCACTGCACTACTCCAGCCTGGGTGACAGAGCGAGGCTATGTCTCAAAAAAAAAAAAAAAGACCTGAAGCTTGTTAGAGAAACTCCACTGGAGTTATCTCAGCCACAAAGGAAGTTAGGATTCATTTGGTTTGAGGCAGTTGAGTCGCCGATGGTGAGCACATGACATTCCAGATGTAAGGACAAGCATGGGAAAATTCCTAGACACAAGAAAAAGCTTCCAGTGTACCAAATACAATTGATCCGAGGTTTCTAATTTTTCCTACAATTCTGGCATAATGCTTTTTACATTTTAAAGGAAAACAATATTGATTGTATTGATACTCATTCTGATCTAAAATAAGAGAACGTGAGGGTATTTGGGGGGCTAGAGGGAACATAACTTCAGATACAGTCTGAGAAGTCAGTACCCCCAGGATTCATTTGAGACATGTGTTGCCCATGCATTCCGAGATAAAAGAAAACTAAAAAGCTTGTGTTTTTCCTATTTATTACCTTAATCAAAAGTTTGTTAGATCTTACTTTGCCCTACAAAAGAGGGCTACAACAGAAACCATCAGCAAATTCCTGTGTTGCTTTTTGGTAGTAAATATTTCTGAATACCTTTCAGACACTGGCATCCTTTATTCCAGTGGTTCTTAGCTCTTTTTTTCCCCACCTCTTTCCAACTATTTTTTATTTCCTTCAATCCAAGTTGCCAGTCTGACATACTCCCATATCACTTCTCATTACATAGAATGATTATTCTAAGGAGGGGTGGGCCTGGGGAAGATTTCTGTCAGAATAGAAATCTTCTCGGTAGGGTATGGGGTATATAAGATTTGAATGTTCTCCTTGGAAATATTTGTATCTCCCCTTCCCTGTGCCCTTTGCCATATCATTTTTATATGTAGTTTAAATTTCATTTTTAGCTTGATGTTTTTCTGGGGTGTTATAAATTGGATTATTGCAAAATTAGAATAAATTGTCTTTTTCCAAAAACTTAATTTGAAAGACTTTAACATTTATCTAGCTCTCTACCATCCCTCTTTTTTTTTTTTTCCTTTTAGATCCCAAAGTCCAGGAGTGAGGGATCTATTCAGACACACAGAGTACTGCAACCAGAGCTATCTGATGGCATTCCTCAGCTCAGCTTGTGGCTAAGCCGTAGAAAATCCTGCTTGGAAGACATGAATTCAGCAGAGGATGCTAGTAGTGCCAAGTTGGTACCCAGGTTGGCACGTTTTCTTTATCTACACAATCCATATTGCATTATCCGCTCTTATGTTTAGGCCCACATATGTAGGTATTTCTGCATTGATCTACCACTGGAGTTTATAGGATATAGATCAGTAAAGATATTTAAAATTCACTCTATGTTTTGAGAATTTTCTAACAGTTCTTATCACAGAAGCATTCTAGTTGTTTTGTTTTCCAGATTGAAACAAGTGATTTAATCAACAGAAGTTATGTTAGGCTCAGAGTTAAAGTTGAATTGTTATCTTTGGATGCTTTCTCATAGTATGTTCAGTGGAAAATATTATCTGCAATTTAAAATGGAAATCAAAGTTGTCACTGGAACCAACTCTCACAGACTAATTTTGAATGTTGCTTTTTAACCAGCATGTTGCACATTATAACTGAGAGCAGACTTCTCTGGTATACTTGAAGAAAAAAACCTGCAATGTTTTTTGAGACAGAGTCTCACTCTGTTGCCCAGGCTGGATTGCAGTGGTGCAATCTCGGCTCACTGCAACCTCTGCCTCCCAGATTCAAGCAATTCTCCTGCCTCAGTCTCCAGAGTAGCTAGGACTACAGGTATGTGCCACCACGCCCAGGTAATTTTTTTTTTTTTGTATTTTTAGTAGAGATGGGGTTTCACCTTGTTGGTCAGGCTGGTCTCGAACTCTTGACCTCAAATGATCCCCCTACCTCGGCCTCCCAAAGTGCTGGGATTACAGGCATGAGTCGCTGCGCCAGGCCACAATTTTCTTAAAATAGATAAATTTGGGCTTGAATTTTATTTACTAGTAGCTTGAATTTTATTTACTACTAGAATTACCATAATTCCAGAAATTATATAATTTTCATTTTAATAATATCTTCCATTATAACTTATAACCTATTTTTAAAATAAAAATACTCCAGGAAGTTGAAAGAAGTTATTAAACAGAGATATAATGTAGTTAAGGAGCTTGCCACTTTGTATTGCCTTATAGAAGACATAGCATTTGAGCTGGATCTGATGAAGATAATTTAGATGATGAATATGGTGAAGATAATTTAGATAGGAAGAGAAAGAAGACAAGAGTATTGTAGATATGCTTATTTAGGAGGTATAACAGGTATTTTGGAAATTGTAACTGGAAGTAGTTGGAGATAAGGCTGGAAAGGCGGAGTGAGGCCAGGTCATAGGGGACCTTGAATGCCTGGTTCAAGTATTTTTTCATTCTTTCATTCGTTGAACAAATGTTTGAGTGGTTAACCTCTGGTTCTAGGAACTGCTTTAAGACTGGAGATGCAGAGCAATGAACAAAACCAACCAGGCCCCTGTGTTAAGGAACCGTAGATTCTAATGAGGAGAGCAACAGAGAGACATGATAGAAAAAAAGACTGTGAGGAAGATGACTTCAGCTCTAATAAATGGAAGGTATTAAGAAATTATAACAGTTTAATAGACTGACACAAAGATCATTTTAGTTTGAGTAGTCAGAGAAAGTTTGTTCTGAGACAAAAGGAGGGGGAAAAAGTCTGTAAAAATCAAGGAAAGAGCATTCCAGGCAGAGATTATAGCAAATGCAAAAGAAACGAAATGAGAGAACCTCGATTTTATCCTAGAGGTAATACGAAGCCAATGAAAGTTTGAGCTGGTTAGGGGAGGTGACAGATACCATGGGGAGTTAGTATATTAGGAAAAGTAACCTTCCATCAGTGTGCAGGACAGATTGGAAGAGGTAGAGTTTGGAGGCAATTGCAGTGTTGGTTCCTTCAACAGATATTAATCTTTATTGAAATCTAGTTATGTGGCATTTACTGGAAAAATGTAAATCTCCCACTTGGGGAGATAGAAGATGAATGAATAAAAATTCAATAATTTGCCTTAAAAACACATTTGCTACGTGCCTATTATGTACTAGACACTGAAATCATAAATAAGATTCAGGTGCTTTTCTTGAGAAACATAAAATACAATTCACAATACATAGAAACATAAAATACAATTCAAATACAATACAAAACAGTTAAGAGTTTATCAGGCAGGGAAATAGAGACAAGGGTGCCCCTGGAAGAAAAAGCAACAAGTGTGAGGACATTGAGGGCAGTGAGGACAATTTGGGAGAGCTGCAAGTGTGGCAGTGGATTCAGGACATCTGCAGTTTACAGTGTAGAATGTAGGGGAAGGTAAAGGTGAATTAAGAGACTAAGCTAAATAGATCAGGTCGTGAAAAACCATATCCCATGTTTGGATTTTCTCTTGAAAATGATAGGGAGTAATTCTAGGAATATAAGTAGAAAAATGATATAAATAGATTTGTATCTTATCAAAGATCCTATGACAACCATGGAAAGGTAAGGAACAAGGAAAGATGAATGGAAATAGTAAGAGGTGCTGGGAGACCAACAAGCAGGCCTTTGGAGCAATTCAGTGCAAGTAAGAGCCTTCGTGAAGTCATTGTCAGTTACTGAGAACAGGCAGGTGTGGACAAGTCTTTGTCCCTTGAAGGTGTGGGAGAAAATAGACTACTGCTTATAGGGGGGCTTGGTCCAGAAAGGGTTGGAGTTTTTCAATGTTTCTTGTGTTTCTTCTGGGTTTTTTAAATATTTTAATGAGTCCAATGTTGGCAGGTTTAGATGCTTAAGGGGCAGAGCCAGTGGAGAGGAGAAGCTGATGTTGCAAGCCAGGAGGTAATAGAACAAGGACCTCCAGGAGAGAATCCAGAGACCAGGTGGCCGTATCTTCTGTAAGGCAGCTTGGGTGCTGTACAACCCTAAGGACACTTTTCACATTATAGCTTCTGTGAACAAACAGTGGTGGGCGGTGCACCTTCTGCACGGCAGAGAGAGAAGGTCATAAGCAATAGAAGAATAGTCATAAGCAATAGAAGAATTAGGTCATAAGCAATAGAAGAATTGGCCATTAAGGAACAATTGGAAAAGAATAAGAGGCACAGATATAGTAGTCCTCTTTACGGTTTTCTTCTCTAGTTTAAAAATCATAGTCAAGTGGCTAGGTGACAAGAGCTAGTGTCAACGTTATTTTGCCAAATTACCCTGTAAAGAATTATGTCAAAAATGCCTTAAGTAAAATAGTGAAAAGAAAAATTCAGATGTTTGTTGTTTATGTAATTTTTATTCTTCCAATCAGAAAATGAAAATAGTTTCCTGCTTCCAAAGTTAACAAGAGCCTCCTTTTGAAGAATGAATCAGTATTTCTGTGATACAAATCAAAAAGTGAGATTATGGAGAGAAGGCACAGCTAGCCATTGCTGTAGCAACTATTTGTTCTTCTGGTTGTCATATGTTATCCCCAGTTAAAACAAATCCATACCTATATTTATAAATTTCTTATATTTTTTCTAGTTTGTTTTTTAAGACAGGCTTTCACTCTATTGACCAGGCTAGAGTGCAATGGTGCAGACTCAGCTCACTGCAGCCTTGACTTCCTGAGCTCAAGCGATTCACCAATCCACCCACCTTGGCCTCTCAAAGTGCTGGGATTACAGGCATGAACCACCATGTCCAGCCCAACTTTCTAGTTTCTAAAAGTAGAGCCAGACAACCTTAAAGGTCTAGATACAACAACATTATCCGTGTTTAACCTGGCCACCTCTATCACACAGAAACTTTTTCAACTTCCTGTCTCTATCCATAGATCTACTGTATCTGTGAAGAGATGTTTACTTTTTCATTTGATTTACCTCCTTGTGAGACAAATTATCAAAAGATAATTGGAGATAATTAAAAATAAATTTTAAATCCTTTATATATCTTTGAAGTAACCAAATCATGTTAAATGTGTAATACAATGTAATCATATTTTTATTTCAAAAATGAAATATGAAGCTATTTTCATTTGCAGTTACTTGCCAGAAAAAGTTATTGGCTAGTTCATATATTTTAAATTAAAGAATAAATGTGCCTGTGTGGAAAATACACAGAGCCCACAAAATCTTTCTCCAAATCTTCTTCTTAACAATTTATTATTTGTCCTTGTCTTAAATGGTAATATCACTTGGTAAAGTTACTAAAAGTCACTGAATTGTAGAAATAGGTGGGCTTTATGATATGTAAAATATACCTTAATAATACTGTTTAAACAAATACAAATGCAAAAAAAGCTGGAGTGAGGAGGGATATGCTTTAACAAGACTGTCACTTGATTACAAAATGCTAAAATACAGCCATTGTTATTAAGTCAATGCTGTCTGCAGAGAGAGTTCGTTTATTACATTTTAAGAGATTTTTGTCCTTCATACTTTTCTTTGACTACATCAGAGCATGGTGGCGGGAATAAAGGTCAGGTTCTCATGAAAGGTGATTCCTAAGCAGGGAGAGGAAGAGGGGAAAATGCTCTTTGTTTTCTCATCCTGGCAGGATTCCAATTTGTAGCTTACTGTACTGTAATCAAAAGTTATTGAAGTAATCAGTATTTCGGGGAGACGTTAAAACAGAAAGAAAAGGCTGAAACATCTTGGAAGTTTCATAAAAAATCATAGTTCCATTGTGTGTTTAAGCAGAAAAGTTAACCAGTTTGCTACTAAGATTAAGACAAGCTCTGTGACTCTAGGAAAATTGTCATTAGGTTTGAGTGTAAACAGAAGTTCATGGCCTTCTTTCAAGGTACTGTAGATAAGCTCACAATTAATGAAAGTTTTGTACTCGGGTGTCTCATAAAGAGATTAATATTAAATGTTTTTATTTTCTATAATGAGAATAAAGAAATAGCTACCACTATGCCAAGTATTTCTCTAAAATAATATGAAGAATACATAAGGAAAATGTCTTTGCTTATCTTACAGATGTGTTCTTAATTTGATAGATAAATGAGGGAAACATAATAAATCAGTTTTCAATGTATATTAAAAATAAATCTTACCGTGGGAGAGTGTGTTTCAGATGAGAATTGTTCTATTCTAAAAGTACTTTCTTACCTATTTATTCCTTTTCCCAACACTTTTTCATTATTGAGGAAATACATTCTTCTTAAAACATTTAATACATCACTGATGGCTAAAGTTCCCTTTGATTCTCTTGCTTCATGATTCTAATTCACTCCTTTCTCCCCCAGGGATAAGTGCTATTACAGGTTTGGTAATGTGTTCTTCCAGACTTATTTCTACGGATTTCCCCAGGAATGTATCTCACACATTTTTTCAATTTTTTAAAAAAATTTTCATTTAGTAAATGTATTGTGGTGCTTCACAGATTCTTGAAAATTCTCCTATTTCCTGTATTGCTTCCTCCTGCTGCTATGTTCCTTCCTTCGCCCTTCTGTCCAAATTGCAGCGTCCTCAAAGTCTCCTTCCTGGGCTGTCTGCTCTGTCTGTCTGCTGTTCCTTCCATGGCTCATCTAGTGCCACAGAAGCAAAAAAATAGAAATCAGTATCTCAGGCCTGAGCTCAGTCCTAGGCCTCCAGTGCTTGCCAGACAATCTCCACTTCAGGATGTATCTTAAACTCGCTATGCCCAGACAGAACTTACTCTCATTTTTCTCTCTCAACTTTGCTCTGTATTTCATTCTCCCAACCACCAGACTCACAATCTTTTCTATCATCAGTCACCAAACCTTGTCAGTGTTTTTTTTTTCAATGTCTCCAACATCCCTTTCCTCATTTTTTTTCCTCATTATCTCAACCCTAATGTAGGCCTCCATCACCTTGTGGTTAGATAATTAGTACATTTTATCCATCCCACTAATGTACTAGATTCATTTTTGTCACACAAATTATTCCAGTACCTCTGTCTTCAACTCTTAATTCTATATGATGGCTTCTGGTTCTGTATTTCCCATTCAGAATTTTCTACTGAGCCACACTCATGTCACTCTAACTAGCAGACGTGTCTTCCCAGTCCCTCTGATAACCCAAACGCTTCCCCTTCTCCCTACCCCTGTCATGCAGTCATAGCCAGCCAACTCCAGAATGCTCTTTGATAGCCTCACTGCTCACTGTCTTTATTGGGCCCCACAGCTTCCTCACCCCTTACCATCTCCACAGACACAGGAGTTTAAACAGACTCCACTCCTGCTCGGAACTATATAGCGGCTTACTTGTGCCTAGCCTACAAAGAGCTCCTTGCTCTGCCCGCTACCTGCCCCTCCAGCTGTCTTTCCCCCAACTCTATACTTGTCTTTTTCGCATACCTAGAGCCGTCAGAGAACCCACACTTTCCAGGACTGTCTTGGTTCCAGATAGTCTATTCATGATCTGATCATGTGTCAGATTTTGTCTTGATACTTGCTTTACAAATTATAGTAACCCTATGTATAACATCTTTTGGTTATATCACACTCTGTCAGGCAGCCCTGTAACAATAATGTCAGATCTGCAAAATGACCTTGGATGAAGAACCTATGATTCTGAAAAGGTTATTCATTTCACAAATATTTATTGAGTTAGGTGAATTATCTAAGATCATGTAGTTATTAGAGTCAGGCTGGGATTAAATACAGTTTCAGGCTGTGATTATTTCACTATTATTTCCTACCTGACTTCTACCTTGAGTTCCTTTCCCACATAAAAAGTATGTGTTTATATTTTCTTTCCAACCTGATTATGAGTTTCTGAAGAAGAGAGACTGTGTGTTAGGTCTCCTTTGTGTTCACGCTAGTACCGAGGTGGCATGTCCTCAGTTGCTGCTGCCCTAGTTGTTATTGTGATATTGTTATATGTGCCCACTTTGAATTTGAATTCCACTGTCAGGTGAGAACACTAACCGTTCTTCATCTAGCTGACCTAGACCTAGGTTAGAGATTGAAGTCTGACTCTAAAATAATATAATTTTTTAATGTGTCAGTTTCTCTCTTCAGATCCTTGGAAAGTACTGACCCAAGGGAATCCTGTACTGTACACCCTTAGAGATACTACGGAAGTCAGGACAGCCATGCGCTCTCATTGTCCCCACATAGTCGCTGTCCATCTTGTTGCATGTCTGTCCATCTATCTGGGAGAAATCCATTGTTTTACAAGGCTCGTAATATTTCTATGCAGCTCTCTGCACTTGTGGCAGAAAGTTTGTGCCTTGTGACACTTGTCAAAGAACACTTTATAGTTTAATAATGTATTATAATAGTGCATTTCATGAGAATCAAACTTTCAGCAATATTAATAATGAATCAGTGTTTACAATGTTAACTGTAACCATTGCCCTTCAAGGTATCTAATCTGCAATTAAATATGACTGACTTCATTTCTGAAGTCCAGCCAGCAAAAAAAGCAGTCATAACTATCCTGTGTTTGTACTTCATGAAGGGCACTCCAATTACTTCCTGAACATGTGTTTGTTCCCTTACAGTGTTTCACTCTCTGCTACTTGGAGCCAAGTTTCAGAATTTTTTAATTGACTACTGAAGCTGAAATGAAGCAAGGCTTCTTAGATACAAGATTTATAATCATATGTACAATATAATTTGAAAAATTACCAAATATCATAGCCGACTGCATGGGCAGCTAAAGTAGCACCCGTATGAATGAGGGAGCGTCTCAGGCTGCCTTATGAAAAGCACAGCGTGCACTTCAGCACGCAGTTCCCCTGCAGAACTGCCATTTCCTGGGATGTTTCTACTCTCTGACTTTCGTAAGAAAGATGTATTGAAAGGTAGACTGGAAAAGGGCCCCAACCTCTCAAACTGGATTAGAAGAAATACCTAACTGTATCTTTTCATGCAGACCATTTTGTAATTTATTCTTGACTGCCACTAGTTCCCATGAAAAAATATCCCAAGGCCTTAGATAAACTATTTCATATAAGTGAAATATCTATTAAAAATATTTTCTAGGCTTAACTCCAGTCTCCTTTTCAAATGAAAGTCTCCGATATTTCAGTATTTTGATTATTAAAGAACAAATTGTTCTCTACTCATTCACCAAAATCTGCCCTTCAATACAATTGCTATGACTACTTGAATTTTGACATTTTACTGGAATCCAAACTTCAATTAAATGTTTTTTCTAATTCTGTATACAGTATGAGTAGTTAATGAAATGATAGATAAGTAATGGCAAAGAAATGTATTGTCATATCTTCAAATAATTTCTAGTGGCATTTAGATCAACAGAGTATATCTGGACTCCTATGATCTTAGCTGGATTTATTTTACTAATTCAAAGTTAACAGATTGATATTGGGCACAATCTATGTACTGCACATATGCACTGGGCCCTGAGGGGCCAGACAGAACTAAGGTGTGGTGTGTATTGTTAGGTGTCTACCATCTACCAGTCCATTAATTGAGACAAACTGACACATGGTTAACAATAGCATATAATAGAAAGATGTTTAAAAGCAGCACAACAGAAGTGATGTAAAAGCAAAGAGGACTTGTTGAATAAAGTTCAAGGTCTTCAAAGGTCTTTAAAAATCTGGCTAAGCCTACCTTCCTGGTTAACGCTTCTGTGGTTCTTCATCCTATATCTGAGCTACATTACAACCACATTATTTCAAATGTTTCCCCGTAGTTTCACAGTTCCGTATCTCTGCTAACATTTTCCCTTTTATCTGGAGTGTCCTTCTCCCACTTTGTCAATAGTCAGTTTAAATTTCTTCTTGTCTATGAAGTTCCCTCTAACTCTTGCACATTTTATATAAATAGAATCACATAATATGTGTTCTTTTGTGTCTCTCTTCTTTCACTTAGCGTATGTTTCGAAGGCTCATCCATGTTGTAGCATGTATCAGTACTTCACTCCTTTTTATGTCTGAATAAATAAATATTTCATTGTATATATGAACCACATTTTGCTTATCTACTCATTAGTTGATGGACATTTGGGTTGTATCCACTTTTTTTCGCTATTATGAATAATGCTAGGATGAACATTTCTGTAGAAGCCTTTGTATGGGCACATATTTTCAGTTCCCTTGGGTATAAGCCTAGGGGTAGAATTGCTGAGCCATATGTTAACTCTATGTTTAACCTTTTGAGGAATGACAGAGCAACTGCCTAGTTTTGCATTCCTTTCAGCAGTGTTTGATGGTTCTAGTTTCACTACATCTTCACCAACGCTTGTTATCATGTTTTTTTATTATAGCCATCCTACTGGATATGAAGCGATGTCTCATTGTGTTTTGATTTGCATTGCCCTAATGAATAATGATGTTGAACATCTTTTCATGTGTTTAATGGCCAATTGTATATCTTCTTTAGATAAATGTCTTTTCAAATTCTCTGTTAATTCTTTATTTTGGATATAAGACCCTTATCAGATATATGATATGCAAATATTTTCTCATATTCTATGGGTTGTCTTTTCAATTTTTCTTCTTTTTTTTTTGGAGACAGAGTCTCACTCTGTCACCCAGGCTGGAGTGCAGTGGTGTGATCTCGGCTCACTGCAACCTCCGCCTCCTGTGTTCAAAACAGTTTTCCTGCTTCAGCCTCCTGAGTAGCTGGGATTACAGGCGCGCGCCACCAGGCCCGGCTAATTTTTGTATTTCTAATAAAGACAGGGTTTCACCATGTTGGTCAGGCTGGTCGTGAACCCCTGACTTTGTGGTCTGCCCGGCTCGGCCTCCCAAAGTGCTGGGATTACAGGCGTGAGCCACTGTGCCCGGCGTCTTTTCAATTTTTTGATAGTGTCCTTTGAAGCACAAAATTTTTAATTTTGTTGAAGTCTAATTAATCTGTTATTTTCTTGTTTATAATGTTGATGTCACATCTAATAAACTGTTGCATAATGTAAGATCATGAAGATTTACATATGTGTTTTTTTCTAAGAGTTTTATAGTTTTAGTTCTTACATTTAGGTCTTTGATCTATTTTGAGTTAGTTTTTACATGTGGTGTGTGGTATGAGTCTAGTTTCATTCTTTTGCTTGTATATATCCAGTTGTCCCAGCACCATTTGCTGAAAAGAATATTATTTTCCCATGGAATTGTTGTTTTGGCCCTCTTGTCAAAAATCTGAACCTAATTTTTCAAAAAACTAATTTAGGATTCTCACTCTTCTCCCTCCCACCTTCATTTTCTGAGAACATTGACTTTCAATTCAATAGAGATGTGAGCATGGTTTAGATCTACAAAATATAATAGCACAGTCTGGAAGTTTTTATCTTATTTCAAGCAGCAATCATGAAAGACTGCTTTTATCCTCCTACCTCCCAAATCTACCAACATATTCGCATCTGCATCCTTATACTCTGCCTTCTCTCCCATTACAGTGGATGAGCTGAACCTGCACATCTCTAGGGTCATGTATGTGTATTCTTGTATGTGTACTCTGAGTCTCATTCCCTCTCGCTCAAGGGCTGTGTTTCAATAGTCACCTCCCTCCTTTATATCATCACTTTCCCCTTTTTTTCTAGACTAGTCCCATGAGCAAAGAAATTTGCAGTAAATAGCTCTCAACATTTTTGTAATCCCTCTCTAGAAACAATATCCCTCTTCTCTGTTGGAGCAAATCTCTGATAAAGGATTGTATGTACTTGCTGTCTTTATATCCTTTCCTCTCATTCTTCAACCCACACACCACTTAATGTGTTCTTGTTGAGAACAACAACCTCCATCATGGCAAATCCAAAGGTCAGTCTACTGTCCTCATCTTACGCTATCTCTCAGCACTATTTGACCCAACTGATCACTCCTTTTTGAAGCACTTTCTTCACTTTGCTTAATGTAACATTATAGTCTCCTGGTTTTTCTCTGGCCTTACTGGATATCTTTTCTTAGTCTCTTTCATATAAGCTTTCTTCTTTTCAAGACTTCTCAAATTTAGAGAACCCCAAGTCTCAGTCCTCTGACGTCCTCTCAACCTATACTCATTCCTGGGTGCTTTCATTCAGTTCTGTGATTGTAAACACTATCTTTATTCATAAGCCTCCAAAAATTATACTTCTAGCTCTAGCCTCTTCATTATATTCCAGGTAGTTATGTCCAGTTGGCAAGACCAGCTAGTTAATTTGTTCTCCCCATCCTCCACCCCTCAGGGCAATGTTGGGGGGCAGATTCAACAATTATTAAAAATGTTAAGATGTTGACAGCAAAGCATAGGGCCCTTCTGAATATGGGCTCTGTGAGACTGCACTTTTCTTTTTTTTGTTTTGTCTCACTATGTTGACCAGGCTGGTCTCAAACTCTGGGCCTCAAGTGATCCTCCCTCCTCAGCCTCCCAAAGTACTGGGATTACAGGCGTGAGCCACTGTGCCCAGCCAAAACTGCACATCTTATATGCCCCTGCGGCCCTGCCAGTTGAAGAAGTCCACTTCAATATTTAACAAGCATCTCACATTCAATCTACATACAATAGAATTCCTAATTTACACTCCTAATTTATGTATTTTTCCTTGTCTATTGACTGTCTATTCCATGAGAATGTAAGCTCCATAAAGGCAGGAACTACAATTTTATTTACTCCTCTGTACACTCTATTGCCTTAAAGAGTACCTGTTGAATGAATAAATAGATGTGTGCTTTATTTTTAAAAATAAGGTTTGGCTTTTATTTTTATAAATTTGGAATAACTAACATGCTATTTTATAAATAATTGCTGTTAGATCTGTAACCCATACCAGGTAGATTACATATTTAAACATAAAAATAAAATAGCAAAAGTATTGAAAGACAATATGGGTATATATGTTATAATGGAGCTGAAAAGGAATTTCTATGTGTAGAGTTAAAAAAAGAGAGAGGTTTCACGGTGTAACATTTTTAGAATTCTAAATGTCAAAAATAAAACAAAAGCCCAGGAACAAAATAAATAACATGATGATAAGAGTATTCACATTATATAGAGAAAACATTTAATAGTCTTTATATAGAGAGAACACATATAAAACAATTAAAAACACACAAGGGAAAAATGAAAAAATGCTGTGACCAGGAAATTCACAACAGTAGAAGTAAGTATAATCTCACGAATAATCAGAGAAATTTAATCTGCAACTATGAGTAGCTGCATCTTCCAATGTTTATGAGCACAGAAGGAAATAAGCACTAGCTGCAGGTAAAAGTACAAGTGCTGCAGTGAAATTTGTAACTATTTATCAAACAGCTAAAAATGTGTATTTTCTCATTAGTTATCCTAGGAAATTATTCTACAGATATCATTCTCAATGTGCTGAAAGACAGAGCTTCAAGATTTTTGTTCATAGCACTTTTACCACTCCTTTTCCATATTCAATGCTTAATAATATGGAGTCATAAAATAAGCTGTTACAAATTATATTTTGCTGCACAACAGCAGTTTTCAAAACTTTCGTTTCAAGCCCCTTTGGTATATTGTTATGCTTAGGTATATCCGTGGGGGGTTAGGTTTCAGGACCTCCCTCGGGTGCCGAAATTCATGGACAATTTAAGTCCCTGATATAAATGATGTTGTATTTTGCATATAACCTATGCACATTCTTCCTGTATACTTTTAGTCATCTCTAGATTACTTATACTTAATGCAATGTAAATGCTATTTAAAGAGTTGTTGTATTGTCTAGTGAATAATGACAAGAAAAGAAAGTCTGCATGTTCAATAAAGAAGCGTTTTTTCCCCAAATATTATTGATCTTAGATTGGTTGAATCCATAGATGTGGAACCCATGGACACAAAGAGCTGACTATATTCTTAAATGTCACTGAGAACACAAAGAAATTTCATTTATGTGGTCTATATCTATTGATATATAGATATAACTGGAAAAGAGAGAGTTTTAATATGTATTTATCACTATTTAAAAATAATATTTTTAACATAATTTTTGTTTGTTTGTTTTGTTTTGCTTTTTGTTTTTTGAGACGGAGTTTCACTCTTGTTGCCCAGGCTGAAGTGCAATGGCATGATCTCGGCTCACCACAACCTCTGCCTCCCAGGCTCAAGCGATTCTCCTGTCTCAGCCTCCCAAGTAGCTGGGATTACAGGCATGTGCCATCACGCCCAGCTAATTTTTTTGTATTTTTAGTAGAGACGGGGTTTCTCCATGTTAGTCAGGCTGGTCTCGAACTCCTGACCTCAGTTAATCTGCCCGCATTGGCCTCCCAAAGTACTGGGATTACAGGCATGAGCCACCGCGCCTGGCAAAGGCTGACTATATTCTAAAACGTTACTGAGAACACAAAAATTTCTGGGCTGTATCTATTGACATATAGATATAACTGAAAAATAAGCAGAGTTTTAATATGTGTTTATCACTATTTAAAAATAATCATTTTGGTCGGGCGCGGTGACTCACACCTGTAATCCCAGCACTTTGGGAAGCCGATGTGAGTGGATCACCTGAGGTCAGGAGTTCAAGACCAGCCTGACCAACATGGAGAAACCCCGTCTCTACTAAAAATACAAAATTAGCCAGGCATGGTGGTGTGTGCCTGTAATTCCAGCCTCTCCGGAGGTTGAGGCAGGGGAATCACTTGAACATGGGAGGCGGAGGTTGTGGTGAGTAGAGATCGTGCCATTGCACTCCAACCTGGGCAATAAGAGTGAAACTTCGTTTCAAAAAAATAAGATAAAATAATCATCTTTTTTTTTTTTTGAGGTGGAGTCTCACTCTGTCACACAGGCTAGAGTGCAGTGACACAATCTCGGCTCTCCGCAATCTCCACCTCCCGGGTTCAAGTGATTCTCCTGCCTCAGCCTCCCGAATAACTGGGATTACAAACACCCACCATCATGCCCGGCTAATTGTTGTATTTTTAGTAGAGAAGGGTTTCACCGTGTTGGTCAGGCTGGTCTCAAATTCCCGACCTCAGGTGATCCACCCACCTCAGCCTCCCAAAGTTCTGGGATTACAGGCATGAGCCACTGCACCTGGCCCATTTATTAAATATAACTACATTTTTTAAATGAAAAAGAGTGAGAAGATCTCATTGTTTTATATTTTTGCCAAGCTGTAACAACTGGCTTAATATTAATAGAAGACAGCTGGATTCTCATGTCTGCTTCTGCATTAAATCTGTTGCCATATTTTAGAAAGCTTGACTGTACGTTCATAAATGAATCAGAGTGTAAAAAAGTAGATGACATCTTAGTATTACTATGACAATTTTTATACCTTGCAGATCCTCCCAAGAGAGTCTCAAGAACCTCCAAGGGTACTTGGGCCATAATTCGAGAATTTCTGCTATACAGTGTAACCACTAAAAGTACTTTTAAGAACTAGAAATGTCACAGAAATGTATTACTGACTACTAAATGAAAAATAATGTTACAAAATAGTACATACTGCATAATCTTTTTATTGTGGTAATGTATATATAACACAAAATTTACCATTTTAATCATTTTAAGTACACAATTCAGTGGTATTAAGTACATTCACATTGTCCCATCTTTTATTTATGAATTTTTTTACAATGAAAGAATATAGAATTTTGTTAAACACTGGATATGGAAGCAATGGGATTGTGTTTAACTTTAATCTTTGTATTTTTAAATTTTTTCTACAATGATAATATACTGTATAATTTATAATGCAAAAAAATTTTTGTTTTAAGTCAAGGATGGATGACAAATACTTCAAGGAGGAAGTGTTAATTGTCATATTTTAGAGAAATTATGTAGAGCAGGGGTCCCCAACCCCCAGGCCATGGACTGGTACAGGTCCATGGCCTATTAGGAACCAGGCCACGCTGGAGGAGGAGGAGGTGAGTGGCAGGTGAATGAGTGAAGCCTCATCTGTATTTACAGCCTCTCCCCATCACTAGCGCTACTGCCTGAGCTCCGCCTCCTGTCAGACCAACAGCTGCATTAAATTCTCACAGAAATGCAAACCCTATTGTGAACTACACATGCAAGGGATCTAGGTTGCACATTCCTTATGAGAATCTAATACCTGAGGATCTGTCACTGTCTCCCATCGCTCCCAGATGGGACAATCTAGTTGCAGGAAAACAAACTCAGGGCTCCCACTGATTCTACATTATGATGAATTGTATAATTATTTCACTATATGTTACAATGCAATAATAATAGAGATAAACTGCACAATAAATGTCACTTGAATCATCCTGAAACACCCACACCCTAGTCCGTGGAAAAGTTGTCCTCCATAAAACTCGTCCCTGGTGGCAAAAAGGTTGGGGACCACTGAGGTAGAGTGACAACTGAACTGCTTTTTTTTTTTTTTTTTTTTTTTTTTGAGACGGAGTCTCGCTCTGTCGCCCAGGCTGGAGTGCAGTGGCCAGATCTCAGCTCACTGCAAGCTCCGCCTCCCGGGTTCACGCTATTCTCCTGCCTCAGCCTCCCGAGTAGCTGGGACCACAGGCGCCGCCACCTCGCCCGGCTAATTTTTTGTGTTTTTAGTAGAGACGGAGTTTCGCCGTGTTAGCCAGGATGGTCTCGATCTCCTGACCTTGTGATCCGCCCGTCTCGGCCTCCCAAAGTGCTGGGATTACAGGCTTGAGCCACCGCGCCCGGCCCTGAACTGCTTTTTAACTTGCAATTGTGACTTCAGTCATTTAGATGGATAAAATCCTCTGAATGGAGAAATCAGAATAGGCAGTGTGTGAGAAGCTGAGAAAGGATGAGTTTTGTTTTGATGGATAGGTATGTGCTAGGGAGGATATTCCAGGCTAGGAGAAAGACCTGAACAAAAACTAGTGATGGGAAAGCAGGGCATGATAGGGGGCAGAGTGGGTCATTCAGCTGGGCCCCCAGTCCATGTATGTGTCTGTAGAGGAGGAGAATACCAGGCCTGCTGAGCATGTATGGAATTTAGATTTTACATTGTAAGCTTTGAAAAGCAATCAAAGCTTTGTGACATGATTAAAGCAGTATTTGGGGAGATCCATTCTGTACAATCTGAATTTAAGGTGAACAAGACCAAAATAAGTAAAATTTACTAGAAAAAAAAAGAAGCTATAATGCAGAGGTTAATACAAATTTAAATGCAGGAAAGGGAGGATGAAGGGGAATGGAAGAGAACAGTGGTGGTAATAGACTAATGGACAGGGAAGGAAGAGAGAGATAATAGTATCTCATTTAAACTTTTATTAACAAAGTATTCATTCAGGTATCACTTGGTTCGACCAAATTCTGTACTATTTGTTTTATAAACAGTGATTTGAAGTCTAGCATGATATTATTTCCAGAAGTATTTACAGTTGTTAAAATTATTTCACTGGACTGTTTTTAAAGTTTTAAAATTGGATTGATTTGTTTTAAAGTTGTCTTCTTAAAGTAGTATTTTGGAGAATTATTGTGGAATTATCATTTGTTTTTAATGAATTTTCTTCTACTTAGTACTTTTATTGTATATATTTGGAGTGTAAAACATAATGTTTTGATATGCATAGTGATATGCTTACTACAATGCGTTTTCTTTATATAAATAGTGAATTAATTTCACTGCCTCTTTGGGGATTCATTAGTTTTATTGGCTTGCTTCATTAATTTATGTCTAACTTATTTCCTAATTTATTCGTAATTTTTTTTTTCCGCTTATATATGTCCTCACCAGAATTCAATGAGGAAAAAAAGATGTTTGGCTTCAAATTCCAATAATGCTCTATACATGAATGACACTAAGAAAAGATAATATAAACATATAAACAATTATTTGATGGGCTGAGTCTAATTTTCTGAATTTAAATGGATTTTTTTTGCTAGGCATGGTGGCTCACGTCTATAATCTCAGCACTTTGGGAGGCTGAGGCAGGAGGATGACTTGAGTGAAGGAGTTTGAGACCAACTTAGGTAACACAGTGAGACCTTATCTCTACAGAAAAAATAAAATAAAATAAAACAATAGCCAGGCGTGGTGGTGTGCACCTGTAGAGCCAGCTACTTGGGAGCCTGAGGTGGGAAAATTGATTGAGTCTGGGAGATGGAGCCCTGGGTGACAGAGTGAGACTCTCTCTCGTAAAATTTAATTAAATTAATAAAATAAATAAATTGGATTTTTTTTTTTTTAAGACAGAGTCTCACTCTATCACCCAGGCTGGAGTGCAGTGGCGTGATCTCAGCTCACTGCAAATTCTGCTTCCCAAGTTCAAGCGATTCTCCTCCCTCAACCTTTCGAGTAGCTGGGATTATAGGCACCCACCACCACGCCTGGCTAGTTTTTGTATTTTTAGTAGAGATGGGGTTTCACCATGTTGACCAAGCTAGTTTTGAACTCCTGACCTCAGGTGATCTGCCTGCCTCAGCCTCCTACAGTGCTGGGATTACAGGCGTGAGCCACCATGTTCAGTCTTGGACTTTTAAGTGGAATTTTTAGATATTTGGTTTCGTTTTGTTTTTGTTTTTGTTTTAATCAGGTCATCTAAAATGCAGTCGGAGTTTGACACTTTAGGGACTAATACTGTAATTTTTTAAAATAGGATCTATTCTTTTTTAAATACTCTTAAAAGAAAATGTTTAATGAACAAAATAAGGCAGAAGCCTTTAACTCACCAAGGTGCTATTCATTACTTTTCTTTGTTTTTTAAGTTCCGGGTACATGTGCAGGGTGTGCAGGTTTACATAGGTAAACGTGTGCCATGGCTGTTTGCTGCACCTGTCAACCCATCACCTATGTATTAAGCCCCGCATGCATTAGCTATTTTTCCTGATGCTCTCCCTTCCTCCAATAGGCCCCAGTGTATGTTGTTCTGCTCCCAGTGTCCATGTGTTCTCTTCGTTCAGCTCCCACTTATACCTGAGAATATTTGGTATTTGATTTTCTGTTTCTGCATTAGTTTTCTGTGTAAAATGGCTCCCAGCTCCATCCATGTCCCTAAAAAGCACATGATCTTGTTCCTTTTTATGACTGCATGGCATTCCATGGTGTATATATACCACATTTTCTTTATCCAGTCTATCACTGACAGGCATTTGGGTTCATTCCATGTCTTTGCTATTGTGAATAGTGCTGTGGTGAACATACATGTGCATGTATCTTTATAAAAGAATTATTTATATTTTGGGGTGTATATACCCAGTAATGGGATTGCTGGGTCAAATGATATTTCTGTTGTAGATCTTTGAGGAATCACTATACTGTCTTCCACAATGGTTTAACTAGTTTACATTTCCACCAACAGTGTAAAAGTGTTCCTTTTTCTCCTTAACCTTGCCAGCCTCTGTTGTTTCTTGACTTTTTAATAATCACTATTCTGACTAGCATGAGGTGGTATCTCATTGTGGTTTTGATTTGCATTTCTCTAATGATCAGTGATGTTGAGCTTTTTTTAGTGTTTATTGGCCACATAAACATCTTCTTTTGAGTAGTGTCTGTTCATGTTCTTTGCCCACTTTTTAATGGGGTTGGTTTTTTTCTTGTAAATTTGTTTAAGTTCCCATAGACTTGATATTAGACCTTTGTCAGATGGATAGATTGCAAAAATATTCTCCTATTCTGTAGGTTGTCTGTTCATTCTGATGATAGTTTCTTTTGCTGCGTAGAAGCTCTTTAGTTTAATTGTATCCCATTTGTCAATTTTTGCTTTTGTTGCAATTGCTTTTGGTGTTTTCGTCATGAAATCTTTGCCCGTGCCTATGTCCTAAATGGTATCGCCAAGATTTTCTTCTAGGGTTTTTATAGTTTTTGGTTTTACATTTAAATATTTAATCCATCTTGAGTTAATTTTTGTAAAAGGTGTAAGGAAGGGGTCCAGTTTCAGTTTTCTGCATATGGCTAACCAGTTCTCCCAGCACCATTTATTAAATTGGGAATCCTTTCCCCATTGCTTGCTTTTGTCAGGTTTATTGAGGATCAGATGGTTTTAGGTGTGCAGTCTTATTTCTGAGTTCTCTATTCTGTTCCATTGGTGTATGTGTCTGTTTGTATACTAGTACCATGCTGTTTTGGTCACTGTAGCCTTGTAGTGTAGTTTAAAGTCAGGTAGTATGATACTTCCAGCTTTGTTCTTTTTGCTTGAGATTGTTTTGGCTATTTGGGCTCTTTTTTGCTCCCATATGAATTTTAAAAAGATTTTCTAATTCTGTGAAGAATGTCAGTGGTAGTTTAATGAGAAGAGTATTGAATCTATAAATTACTTTGGGCAGCGTGGCCATTTTCATGATACTGATTCTTCCTATCCATGAGCATGAAATGTTTTTCCATTTGTTTGTGTCCTCTCTGATTTATTTGAGCAGTGGTTTGTACTTCTCCTTGAAGAGGTCCTTCATTTCCCTTGTTAGCTGTATTCCTGGACTTATTCTTGATAACACAAATAATTTTTACTTCCCCTTGTTTTTATTTTAAATATATTTTCACTAATTTATTTACAGGGTCAATTCAAATAAAAACACTTCACTTGGTGTTAAAGCAAATTAATTTTACCAGCCAGTATATTGACATTAAGAGATTTTTATGCTTGTGCTTGGTATGTCATGTCTCAGGAATATAAAGAGTTTATTTTATGTTTTATGGACATAGAATCAGCCAGTCGGTTACCATATCACACTAACCAATTTTGACATTTCTCTGAGGAAGCCCTGCTAAAGCCTGCTTCTCCGCTGTCAGGAAATATCATTTAACAAGGTGAAAGTTCACGGGGACAATTTAAGGCAGCTGATCTCAGGTGTGGTAGCAGCTGTTGTGTGGGACATGACTTAGTTTATGAGAACAGAAACACTATTATCCGGACTCCCACGGGAGATTTGGAGAAAGTCATGCCCAGAGAGTCCCATTCCAGGAAAATGTGCTTGAAGCACTTATTTATTGGCAATAATCACTAACTGAGAGTCCATCTGGCAAAACTGTGGATTTTTCCCTGTCCCAGAAAGTTGAGGAACAATTACATAAGTTGTCTCGAAAATTTTATTTTTAACCACTTTTTATGGAGAATTATAGTCCCTCAGTTCTTACAAGAAATTCACTTAAAAAAAAAAACAAAAAACAAAAAAAAAAAAACAGCATCCACATGAATTTCTGTACAACTTTGCTACTTCATGTACCATGAATAAATGCTTGTCTTTTGATTTGAAATCAGTACTTAATCCTTCTGGGGAATGTTTTGAATCTTATTTTCTGTGTTTGAAATGTTGGAGCCAGTTAGTTGGTGAAGAAAGGAACCCTGAATCGTGCACTTCCAGCTATGGAGGCCTTTAAACCCCACCTCTCTTAGTAGCTCTTCCCTCCGTCTTCACTGACAGCTTGACAAGATTTTAGAATCCAAATCAATGAACACTGTGAGCCATTTGGGAGTCCAGCAAGCCTACTCAGATACAGTTTAATGAAATAAGCCTGTGTCAATTTTAAAAGCAAGATACATCATCAGAATTAAAGAGGAGTGTCTTTGGAAAAACAGTGATATAATTTCTATCTCTATGGGATATTTTTCTTCTGCAATCTTATATACACTGGATAAATCTAATAAATAAATGAGGAAACATATTAAATTACAATGATTTTATTGTTTTTATTTTGGCCTTCAGTAATGCAAGCGTATTTATTTCACTGTTACTCAACAAAATAGTAGTACCTAACTAGAAATCCATTATTCCTGTTAGCCTCAGCTTGTTTGAGTATCATTGTTTGTTTTCTAAAACAAGATTTTTATATGGTTTTGTAATGATTTCTTAAGAAATACTTGAGCTTGCTTACATAAAACAACTCACAAACCACCTGTTATTTCCATATATTAGTTTTTTAAAGAGGAATACAATCAAGAATACAATTTAAAACTTGATTTTCCATCTGTTTTTTCTTTGCACCTTCCTCTTTCCTCTAACACCCCACCCGTACCACGTCCTTCCTCCACTTCAACTGGCTCCTGCCACTCAGTAGCAGAAGTTTGTTATGGTCCAGTGTATGCCTCAGTGTTCAGACAGCCATTATGTAAGACTGTGCAGCCATTATTGAATATATACATACACACACACACACACCAACACACACACACACACACCCCCCCTAAATATAAACCTCAGGTGAGAAGAAAGGATTCTTTATTTCCCATATCCAACTAACAATATGTATATCAGTAAGTAAGGATAATACTTTATTATCTTGAGGGGCTATTGAATGGTGGAAAAGGTATGGACACTGGCATTTAGATACTGATTCCATGTCGGCCACTTACTAGCTGAGCATTCACATTAATTGACTTCTTCATTTCCATATCTGTTAAAATGAGCACAGCATAAATTCACAATAAATACTTGTTGCTTTACCTACACGCACTCCTCCAGCTTCTTCTCCCTTTTTTATTGACATTTCACTGTTGTTGATAATGACGATGATATTGTCCTGTAAGCCCCGAAATCCACTAGTGTTTTAACACAGTTTGCTGGAAAACTAGTTTACTGAGGATCTTGTATAACAACACCAGAATATCTAAATTATATGTGCACTAAAAGTCTTGGCTTCATGATTCTAAATAACTCATGTTAGATTTAGTCCTTACCATTTATGAATACCATGCATCTTTTGGAGTGCATTGCTCCTTAGTGTGTTTTACAAAGATTGACAAGAATATGAGGAAGAACTCTTGCCTGAGACTCACTCTGTCACCTAGGCTGGAGTGCACTGGTGCAGTCATGGCTCACTGCAGCTTCAGTTTGCTGGGCTGAAGCGATCCTCCCACCTCAGCCTCCCAAGCAGCTGAGACCACAGGCACTCACCACTGTACCTTGCTAATTTTCTTTTTTGTAGGGATGAGATCTCACTATGTTGCTCAGGCTAGAAGTACCTTCTTATCAAACTTGTAAGAAATAAGTTATTTTAATATATCATTATATCTTAGGAAATAAACCTATCTGATTTTAAAACAATATCTGAAAATACATTACTGTGGCCAAGAAATGTTCTTGGTTCTTTGGTTGTTTTCAGTTGATGTTGAAATTAAAAGAAACACAGCCACATGGTTTTTGTTGCTCTTGATAGGACAAGAGCAAATGCAGATATTGCCAAACAATTGGAATCTGCCGAAGAAGTTATGTAAGAAAATTAGAAATCTGCAAGCCAGCTAAAATGTGGAAAAGGAAATTGACAACCTGGGAGAAACTGGATAATGTAGAATGATTAAAAGATTTCAGAAGGTTTGGATAGAATCTTACTTTTAGCACATCTGTGATTGCACATCAGTGTATAACCCAGGTAGTTTATTCCTTAAGCCAGTTATTTGTTAGTATTATTTTTCATTTGAACTTACATGTGGCATCTAGTTTATCTTATGTGTAGCTCTACAGTGGAAAATGTTAAAAAGTGGGTAGAATATTGCTTGATAAGTTTAAATCTAATAAACGGAGCTATACTTCAGAATCTATAGAAGAGTAATTGATGTATTCATTAATTCATTCTGCACTTATTGAGTGTTCTGTGTCAGGGCTGCAGGAAAGATATAGTTCCTGTTGTGGAAAACTTGCATTCCAAAAGGAAGATAATATATACAGTAGATTCAAATAATAATAAAACTGTGCAGGAAAAAAAGATAAATATCATCGATACAAAGGGCTACATGACTTTAAAAGGTCAAGAGATTTCTTTGGCCAGGCATAGTAGTTCACACCTGTAATCCGAACGCTTTGAGAGGCCAAGGTGAGAGGACTGCTTGAGCCCAGGAGCTCAAGACCAGCCTGGGCAACATAGTAAGAACCCCATCTCTACAAAAAAATAAATTAGCCAGGCATTTTGGCACACACCTGTGATCTCAGCTACTCAGGAAGCTGAGGTGGGAGGCACAGTTGAGCCCAGGAGGTAAAGGCTACAGTGAGCTGTGATGATGCCTGCCATTACACTCCAGCCTGGACAACAGAGAGAGACCCTGTCTCAAAAACAAACAAACAAAAGAAGATTTCTTTCAATTAGCCTAGACCTAAAGTACAGGTAGGATTTTTCCTGAAGGGAATGAAATGGGAAAATATTCCAGACAGAGGGAACAGCATGAACAAATATTTAGGATAGAAAAGTTCAGGGCAGATTTGAAAATAGTGACCCAGGCATGTCTGGAGTTGTTTCCTCAGGGGAGGTTTAAGCAGCTGAATCAGAGAGGCAAATTGGGGTTAATAGGTGGAGTGTTCTAATCATCATATTAAAAGGATTGGGGTTCATGTAGGAGGTAGTTGGGAGCTATTGAAGTTTTTGAGTACAAAACTTACCAGATCACAAGCATGGTGGGAAATTGACTAATAGTGAAATGTGTGCTATGGTGGCACACATTTTATTGTGTTATTCTAAGAGTACAGATAACCTAGACAGATTGATTATAGAAACATGACGGGGCAATCAATAGACTGGTTGAAGGTAGGAGAGGAGGGAGAAGTAAAGATGACTCATGGTTTGAATCTGATTCACAAAGGGAATAATAACATCATTATCAAGAAGGACCAGGAGGAAGAGAAATTTGGAGATCAGATAATATGAAGTCTTGAATGTTTGACTGGGTTGATAATACTAATAATTACTGAGCACTTAATTATTTGCCAGGCACTATTCTATGTATTGTACATGCATGGTCTCATTTATTCCTTAGAGCAGCCTCAGAACTTTTAAACAACCTGCCAAGGTTGCACTGCCTGTCAGAGGTGAAGTCAGGATCCAGTCCCCAGAGGTGTAATTCCAGCACCCAACTTATTGAATGCATGTATTGAATGGTGTTAGTCTTGGAGGCAGAGCTAAACGAGGAGGAAAGACAGATGAAATAAAAAGCGAATGTTGATCAGGAAGGTTTGGTGAATTCCCGGAAAAGATCACAGAGAACCAAAGACTTTCAGAAAACTGAAGGTGAGTGTTTCCAAAAAGTCAAGAGTAGGAGAGGATCTAAGAAAAGACATTTGGATTTAGTGGTCAAAAGACCCTTGATGGCCTTAAAAGCAGTTTTGGAAAAGTGGTAAAGGTCAAAATCCATTGGCATGGGATGGAGGAACAAGTAATTTATGAGGAAGTGGAGGCAGCAGAGATAGACTTGGTGGAAGTCTGTAAGTGGGAAGGAAGAGGAAAATAGCTCTGCAGTACCAGAGGATAGGACTGCTGAGAAGCACTTTCTAATACCACTCACTTGGTTGCCTGTCATAAGGGAGGAGAAGCGAGTAGTGAGGGGCAGATCTAAGATGTAGGAGAGAGACCAGGCTGCTTCCAGAGGAAGGAGAAAATGATGAGATCCAATACACAGATAAGAGGCTTGAGTCCTATATGTGAGGACCCTTTCTCCTAAACCAAGAGGAAGTCAAAAAGAACGAGGCAAGATGTGTGTTGGAATGGGAACGGGGGTGGTAGGTGGAACAGAGAAGACCAAAGGCACTCGCTTATGTTTGATGATCTTGACTTTCTCAGTCAATTGGCAGGTGAAATAATTAGTGAGTGAGAGAGGTTCTGGTTTGTGGCACCGGAGAAGATTTGAAGCAGTTGCTGTGGGAATGCAGTGAACAGTCAAAGATAATAAAAAAGGTTGCAACACAGTATTGTGGTTCAAACTAAGGTTAAGTATTATGAATTTTTAGTATAACTAGTTATCAAGTTATGAGACTTTTCTTTGTAATTTTTAGCACTCTGGCAATAGACAGCCCAGCAGGCAGGACTTATAAAGGGGGAAGAAGTGGGAGATGCTAGGGAATCCATTTTAGAAATAACTAGGCCAGGTGCGGTGGCTCACGCCTGTAATTCCAGCACTTTGGGAGGCCGAGGTGGGTGGATCACGAGGTCAGGAGATCGAGACCATCCTGGCTAACCCGGTGAAACCCCGTCTTTACTAAAAATACAAAAAATTAGCCAGGCGTGGTGGTGGGTGCCTGTAGTCCCAGCTACTCAGGAGGCTGAGGCAGGAGAATAGCGTGAACCTGGGAAGCGAAGCTTGCAGTGAGCGGAGATTGCGCCACTGCACTCTGGCCTGGGCGGCAGAGCGAGACTCCATCTCAAGAAAGAAAGAAAGAAAGAAAGAGAGAGAGAGAGAGAGAGAAGGAAGCTCAGGAGGGTCAGGAATGTGCTTTTTTTTTTTTTTTTTTAAACCTACATGCCAGTTGGTTTGATTGCAGGCTATCCTCTGTGGATATCACAAAACAATTGGAGCTGAACAGAGAGCGAAGTGAAAAGGCAGAGGAATGGGAGAGGGAGAAGTGTTGGAGGTTAAGAGGGACGCACATTAAGGGGCTCCGTGAAAGGGAAATGTAGCCAGGGAAATGCAGTTGAAATACCGTGTTTGAAAAATTAGAAATGACAGAGGTCATGAATGGCACTCCCACTCCCTGACTATGCACTGACAAGAGGATGTTAGAAATAGAAATAAGAAAGGTATTTAAGTGATCCAGAACTCTGGCAGTGGCTGGGGTAGAGAGAAGGGGCTGCGATCAGGTACAGATTCATAAATGATTGTCAAATAATGCCCCCAAAATAGATTTAAAAAAACACAAGAAAGAGGAATTGTTATAAATGATGGAGACTTGAAAAAACTTGTAGTTACAGAGTTATAGCATTAATTACTTTTTTTAAAAAAACATTGACATTTTATGTAATATGGCATGTTAGAGGAATATTGATAGGGCAACTTAATGTATTAGGAAATATATGTGAAATCTAATATTGAATGTAAATTGCAATTCAGTTTAATGTATTTTGAATGCATTGAGTGTAAATTGTAGTTCAACTTAACATTTTTTTTTTAATGCTGGGTTCTTTATTATTGAGCTTTTATGTCTATTTTAGCCAGGTAGTATTAATGTGTTCATAAAATTCAGAAAGGACAAAATAATATTTCTGTCACTTGAATGTTAACTATTTCTGAAAATATTTGTATCTTATAAGATATTTAAAACATTCATGCAAGGCGCGGTGGCTCACGCCTGTAATCTCAGCACTTTGGGAGGCTGAGGCAGGCGGATCATTCGAGGTCAGGAGTTCAAGACCAGCCTGACCAACATGGTGAAACCCCTTCTCTACTAAAAATACAAAAATTAGCAGGGCATAGTGGCAAGCACCTGTAATCCCATCTACTCAGGAGGCTAAGACAGGAGAATTATTTGAACCCAAGAGGCAGAGGTTGCAGTGAGCTGAGATCATGCCACTGCACTCCAGCCTGGGCGACAGAGCAAGACTCCGTCTCAAAAAAAAAAAAAAAAAAAAAAAAAAAACATTCACACAGAATAGAGCCAGCACTGTGGTTCCGCAGTTCCTCTATATAGCAATGAGTTCCAGAGTAGACAGGAGAAATCTCCAATCCAGTTTCTGTTCTGCCACTACCTTTCCATGTAAATATGAACAAGTTATTTTCTAGTACCAAGTTTACTCATCAATAAAATAGATCTTATGATGTATAATTGTGATTTTCTACCTCAAGCAGCTATTTAAAGTGTTAAGCTTACACCTGTAATCCCAGCACTTTAGAAGGCTGAGGTGGGCGGATCACCTGAGGTCAGGAGTTCGAGACCAGCCTGGCCAACATTGTGAAACCCCATCTCTATTAAAAACACAAAAATTAACCAGGCATGGTGGCAGGCGCCTGTAATTCCAGCTACTCAGGAGGCTGAGGCAGGAGAATCACTTGAGCCTAGGAGGCGGAGGTTGCAGTGAGCAGAGATTGTGCCACAGCACTCTAGCCTGGGTGACAGAGCAAGACTCCATCTCAAAAATAAATAAATAATAAATTAATAAATAAAGTGTTGAGCAAGAGTTAAAGTCATCTTTTTAAATAAAAAGGTATGCAAATATACAGAACTAAGTTGTGTTACTAGAAAATCAAATTAGAATTTGTAAATCTAGAATCAAAAAAGTATAGACAATTTCAATTTAAATAAGTTTGGGGTTAAATCAACTCCTTTTGTTTTAAAAAGCTGATTTTAGTTACTGATAGTTTATCATTATATATGAAGATAGTTTTAGGATGGCAAATCTATTTTCATAAACACAGATTATTTAGTCAGACAATGAAAATGTTTTTATTAGCAGGTATAGCAAAGAAAAGCAGATGCCTTATAATAAATAGGACCTTGTGTTCTAAATTCAGAGTTATGAGTGGTCTATATAAAATTGGGGAAAAGCTACAGAGGAAGGGGATACCTCGTGCCTACAAGCTCTGACTGTTTCGGAATGTCATGTTCCTTCTAATACTGGAAGTGATGGTCTGGACTATGTGGTAATTTTTTACAACTCATGATGTGAAAAAAATCTCATGTAAATATATTTCTGCTATTTTTCTTACAATGTATAAAATCTATGAGTTAGGAATTATGTTCCTAAAAATAACACCCTGGTATTCCACATCAAAGAAGAAATTATAACGGGAAGGTAATAATTAACAGACATTTAGAAGACTTTATGGAAAAACTGATTTTGTGTTACCTATTAAAAAATAAATAAATAAAAAGCAACCTCCCCAAAATGCTGTTGATGTTCACGGAGAAAAATAACTGTGTAAACACATTCAGTTTTATAAGACTAAAATGCAGAAATAATAAGCTGAAACAATTTTCATGAGGGTGGATTCTGATCCCTTAAGAACTTGGGCAGAGACTTAGGGCACGTATCCTCCCCAGAAGTGGAACTACGTGCCCTGGGTGATGTCACCAGCGACTAGTAACCACCGCAGTGTAAACAAACATCAGCAGGAAATACATGTGGGTAGGGCAAGGGTCTAGAGGCATGCTTTCCTTCTAGAAAAGTCTCACGCCTTTCAAGGCTAGTGTTTTTGTTTTGTTTTAAGGAAGAAAGGGGAGGCAACATAACTCTTGCCTTCTGCTACAGAAACCTTTAGTTTCGTGGGCAGTGTCTTTCCTTGACAAATGGAATCCTTGCTGGCAGTCTCTGTAATGTTGAGAAGTACAGGACTCTTGGCTCTTGCTGCACTTATTGGTTGCTTGCCCCAGACTGAAAATCTTGTCTGTGGAACTGCTCAGAGGAAAGTTTCAAGTTACCAGAACTAGGCAAGCCCACTGAGGAGCAGGAGCAGGAGGAGAGGAGCAGGAGGAGGAGGAGGAAGAGGAGGAGGAGGGACCATTGAGGAGCAGAAGGAGTAGGGTGCGGGGGAGGAGGAGGAGCGCCTTTAGTGCTGCAGCAGCTGCTCCTCTGATTGGCCGGGTGGTTCAGCTGCTTCCCTGGAACAAAAGGTCAAAGTGGACTGCAGTGTAAATGTAGAGAAGCAGCCAATAAAATAGCATTGCCTGAAGAAGTTTGGAGGCTGAGAGCAGCAGCAGACTGGCCAACTGCAGAGCAAGTTGTTTCTCCAGCCGTGCGGTGCAGCCTCATGCCCCCAAGCCAGCTTAGCCACTGTAAGAAGACGTTCACTGTACAGACGACCAAACTTGCCGTGGAAGAGACAGTTGTGAGATTCCCTTGCAAATTTACATACGAGAATGGCTTGTGAAATCATGCCTCTGCAAAGGTAGTATTCATTCCTATTTTATTTTATTCTGCTATGTATTTTTTGAGTGGTATCAAGCCATATAACTTTGCCAGTACTTGGCATCTTTTAGTAACATGCTGCAAACTGTGTAGAGTCCATTGTACATATGGTTCCTCCCTAAGAACAGAAAAAATTAAATATTATACTGCTCTTTTACTGACATTTTGCCCAATTTATCTTTTTCACTTGGTTTTTGTATTTAGTTATATTCTCTGAATGGAAATGAATATAAGAAAATACCTTTGAAATCTGAAGAAAAACATAGACTGAGAAGTATAGTGAGTGAGTTTATAATAAAAACTGAATCAGCTTCTTAGCGGTGTCTCTGCTAAGGCTATTTTAAAGGATGTTGATAGACTGAAGACATTTTTAAAATGCATCACAATATTCTTCTCTTCTGGAGTTCAGATTTAGGCAAGGATTTTCCATCAATAAGTACATCATAATATGTGAGAATAAATATTAAGGATAACATTTCCCCTTCAATAAGTCCAGACAGATTTATTACACAAATAGCATTTTTTAAAACTGCTTGGTAAGAATGATTGAGCGCAAGACTGTTTTTGTTCCTTCATGATTATAATACAGATTGTGGGGCTGGGGGGAGCGAAGGAGTTATACTTTTTGCAGAGAAAGGTAAATTTAAACAAAGGGGCTTATAAAAAAGAACTCTGTTGGTGAACTAAGAAATGAAGAATGTATGACTGGAGAGGGCCTCAGGGCTGCCCAAGGTCACATTTTAGGATTTTAAAAATTACTTTTGCTAATCATATTGTCCCATTTCAACTTCAACTGCTTTACATGCAGTGGCATTTCATTCCATAGAAATGTTTCATTTAGGAAAACTATAGAAGGTTTTATTAGTAAAAAAAAAAAAAAAATTTAAAAATCAAATAGTAAATGCGATTTATTTGAGGATTGAAAAAAAACTAGACAAAAACTAACTTCATTTTTAAAAACCATGCCACAAATATTTCAGTGAATGTTTTTGTTTTAGCAATGAAAAATAAGGTTTAAAACACTGTTTACAGTATAGTCATTTTTCCTTCACTGTACTAACAAGGACACCGTCATGGGAACCTCATGGGGGTGTCCGAAGAGTTGCTTTTGTAAAAATTAATAATCCAAGGGAGCAGAAAGTAGTTTACAAATATATCTAAAATTTTTCTAAATGAACTCAGTGAAAATGTCCGCATGCTTAAAGCTTGTAAGAGACTACAACACTTTGTGGAGTCTTGATCTGGTTTCCAACTTTAAAGTTGGAGACATTTTTCCCTTTATAATGACATCAGTTCTTAAGGGTTTTAAGTGAATTGTATTCTAGATAAGAATATTGGCTAGTACTGAACTCTGTGATAGCCACTTGATGCTATAAAACGGTTAAGAAAATAGATCTTTATACTGTGAAAACATTGTTTAGGCAGTCAAAACTATTAAGGCTAAAATAAAACCATCATTATTTCCTGGAAATTATTTTGTATTTTTAGTCATGATTAATGAACCTAGTAGGAATAAATGGAGGAATAATTTGAATTTGCATTCAAGAATGTTGAGTTGCTACTTTTGTTTCTTTGCATTACCATTCTGAAGAGCGCTGCTATGTGCATTCACTGCGGCAATGTTTGCCCAGCTCTTAGAGTTTAATTTGACTGATTTCCCTGCAATCTTTACTGCCAGCCTGTACCTACCTTTGATTATAAACCTCCTGAAGGTAAGGACCAGGTTTGTGCAGTTGTCTTTCTTAAGCGTGCCTTGTGAATGTAAGCATTTATGTGGAAAACTTTCCTGCCCTTACGTGTAATTGTTTCTTCAAATCCCAGTTTGATATCTTTGGCTATTGATTTTTGTGACTCTCATGGTAATGATGACTATTGCTGACTCTCCCCACCATTATGGGCCTGAAGCAGGAAGGTTCCAGAGCCTTAGTAGTATTCTTAGAATGAGTGCTTTGTTGCATTCTGTTTAAGAGCACCAAGGAATAGAAACTACATTGAAACTGGATGAGTAAAAGAGTAGCTTTAAATAGCAGCTAAAGAAATTCATGCTCACTATTTGTATGTAGCAGAGAGTTCAATGCTTCTCATACTTTGAGTACATGAGAATTACCTAAGGAACTTATTTTTAAAATCAAATCCTTCCCATTGCCCTCCTTCCCTAGACTCACTGCATCCAAATCTGGAGGTATCTGCATTTTAACAAGCTTCCTAAATCTGATGCAGATGGTCCACCCATAGAGAAACACTGATCTAAATTCTAGTTAATGATTATAGTGCGTGTAAAGCTAGTGATAGCTGGCATATATAGGAATCTGGCATTATACTACTCAACATCTCCAAATAGCATATTTAATATCTGACCTTATGTGAGGATTTTTTCATAATTGATGCTTTCATTTCCTAAATTGTCAGTTTTACCCATTAAAACAAAACATACTAGAGTGTTAATATTTTCTCTTTGATTGAACACTGCTCTGTACTGCCAGTACTCCTAAGGTAATTAAGACACAGCTTTCCTTCAAAGAGGTCACATACCAGTTAGGATGCAGACACATTACCAGACAATTACAGTACCATGTGGTGAATTCAGTAATACACAGTATGATTAGCATAGTAATAATAGAGATGTGTCTAGATGGATAATATTATCCTGTGTAAGTGTATGATCTTATTAGGGGCATGTTTGTCCCCTAATGTCTACTTACAATTCTCATAAATGCCTCTTTAGCCTTTCTTAGCATATTGTGAGAGTGTGTAGAAGATACGTTGTTACTGCTAATCTATAGCCAAGATGAGAATAACAGATAAGGTCAAAAACTAAGAATGAAATAAAATGTGTCTTGCTATCTGTTTATTATGGAATGTTATTGGTAGAGTTTCCAGGATGGAGTTGGCTGTTTAGAAACGGATGATCTTTAGAAAAAAACATGGCAGAGGCTGAATGTTTAAATTACAACCTTCTCTAAAGTCCTTAGTTCTTAATGATTCACTACAAATGGCTTAAAGACAGGATCTTATTAACTATCTCTATTGAGATAATTAAACAGTCCCAGTTATTTTTTTTTATTATTATTATACTTTAAGTTCTAGAGTACATGTGCACAATGTGCAGGTTTGTTACATATGTATACTTGTGCCATGTTGGTGTGCTGCACCCATCAACTCGTCAGCACCCATCAACTCCTCATTTACATCAGGTATAACTCCCAATGCAATACCTCCCCCCTCCCCCCTCCCCCCTCCCCATGATAGGCACTCCCAGTTATTTTTTAAAATACTAAAATATTTACAAACTACCTATAGCTAATAATAAAACTCAACATAGTGTATCAACTTATATGGATATTCTTGCCATCTGAAAAAGTTCCTTGAGAAAAATAAAATAATATCAGAAATAAAGGGAGAAACTATATTAAACTAAGAATTGAAATAGAAGTTTTCTCAGGTGACTAAATTTACCTTCTGTCACTGAGATGTTTTGTCAGATCTCAGGCTTAGTTTGTACCACAGACTCTTTGTGCAATTCTCATTTCATTGAGTTTCCTTCCCCTTAGATATTGTGGGTCTGTAGGTAAGGATCTCTATTTTATGTATAGAAAGACTCAAGCAGGCTAAGATACAAAGTTTTAACTCTGAGTCATATCTAAGACAAAATTCTCAACTTTCATAGCAGTATTTTAATTTGCAAGACTAACTTTCCAGTAAACGACCTTAATTTATATCCACAAGGGATAAGGATGGCAGATGAAGTTATGAACCTGTGAGTGCTAATGATTGATGTAGATTATTTGACTTCAGTGCATTGACATCTGCTTTCATGTGTTGACATCCTGTTCTTTCCTGGGTTTGTCTACCAAAGTGAGAAGCTGAAATCAATCATGTCTATGTAATTATTTTTTTTCATGTAGCAAATAATGATATCAAGTGTGTATTATCGAATATTTGTTTGATGATGGTGAAGCACATCATAATTCCAAATTGCAGTGGCTCTTCTTCAAAACAGACTTAAAGGAAGAGGATTAATAAACATCTATTAGTAGCCCAACATCTAAAAGTTTCACTGAAGCTTCTTATCAGTAGAATTCATCAACTCTTCCCAAGCATTGGTCTTTAGAATACCCTTTTGCCAACGTAAACATCAGTAACATGGGGATGATATGGGAGTCCACCAGGGAAGAACCCAGGTAATGTTGGGCCAGCTTGTGAGTTTCTTTGTGGTGTTAGAGAGCCCTCTACTGCTTGTGGAGATGACACCTTTCAGTTAATTTATCTAGAAGTCTCTGTTTTTCCTAACTTGTTGGCACTCTGGTAGCACTCCTGGCTCTGCCCCCTCCCTCAACTAACACAGTCTAGGAGGGAGTTAAAAGCTGCCTCACTTCAAATCTGGGCCAATGCCTATGGGTTGTGTGTCTGAATTTATTCTTCATCACTGTCATTCAGAACAAATAAGATCTCTCTAGGCTCTGTTCTCACATGATGGTTGAATTACCCATGGAGCCCAAATATTTGCTAATTACTCCAAATAAAGATAACATGAACTTAGGTGAGGATATTTTCAAATTTTAAGATCATCCTGTTTAAACCACTGAAAAAGTAAAGATGTTAGCTATTCAGTACAAACCAGTGGTAAACTTGCCATCAGAAAACATATACAGACATGGACAATTAAGTTAGTTGGCCATATATGAATTTGAGCAGGTCATTTTCATTGTCTATAAGAGATGATACCACTCAAGGTACTTATTTTATGAGGGAAATTTTGGAGTTAAAGAATGTGATAGGACCAGGCACAGTGGCTCATGCCTGTAATACCAGCACTCTGGAAGGCCAAGTCTGGGGAATCACTGGAGGTCAGCAGTTTGAGACCAGCCTGGCTAACATGGTGAAATCTGTGTCTACCAAAAATACAAAAAGAAAAACAAACAAACAAACAAAAACTATATGGGTGTGCTGGCATGCTCTTGTAATCCCAGCTACTTGGGAGGCTGAGGCACAAGAATCACCTGAACCCTGGAGTTAGAGATTGTAGTGAGCTGAGTTCACGCCACTGCACTCCAGTCTGGGCGACAGAGGAAGACTCTGTCTCAAAAAAAACCAAAAAGTGATAGTTTTGGTTTTGTGGGGTTTGTTTTGTTTTGTTAATGATGAAACTACTCAGATGTAAAGGGCATGTTGCTTTTCTTTTAGTTTGTCTTCTTATGCTTACAATGCACTTTCAATTCCATCAGTGCAAGATTGCTTAGCACAGTTTACGTAGTGCTGTATCATTGTATTGCACTTCATCACATCAATATTGGAAGATGACCTCTAGAATTGTTTGCTGGAAGTACTGTTGAAAATAGAATTGAACCAAATTTCTTGAAACTCTCAAAGGCTTCACCCTATTTTTCCTAAGAAACTTACATTTGTCTGTGATGATCAGAATGGATTCCCAATGGAATAGTATGTTCTGTTTTAAACCTTTTTAATGCACTATTTATTCTTACCATAAGAAGAACTAGAAATAACTTTTTTTTTTGGAGACAGAGTCTTGCTCTGTCACCCAGGTTGGAGTGCAGTGGTACAATCTTGACTCACTGCAACCTCCACCTCCAGGGTTCAAGCAATTTCCCTGCCTCATCCTCCTGAGTAGCTGAGACTACAGGCATGCACCACCATGCTCAGCTAATTTTTGTATTGTTAGTAGAGACAAGGTTTCACCATGTTGGCCAGGCTGGTCTCGAACTCCTGACCTCAAGTGGTCTACCCGCCTCAGCCTCTCAAAATGCTGGGATAACAGGCATGAACCACCATGCTTGGCCATAGAAATCACTTTTTAACAGCTTTATTGAGATATAATTCACATACCATACAGTTCACACATTTAAAATGTGCAGTTCAGTAGTTTTGAGTATATTCACAGAGTTGTACAGTTTGTATGTAATCGTATCATCAGTTTGCATGTAATCATATCATAGATAATCTTTTGTGACTAGTTTCTTTCCCTTGGTATAATATTTTCAAGATTCATCCATGTTGTGGCATGTATCAATACTTCATTGTTTTTTATGACTGAATAATATTATGATATATGGATGTAGCAAATTTTGTTTTTCCATTCATTAGTTGATGGACATTTGGGTTATTTCCACCCTTTGGCTGTTATGAATAATGCTGCTATTAACATATGCAAAAGTAACTTTTGAGAATTATGAAAATATAGACTCTATTTTAGAGCCAAACGGATCCCTAGAGATAACCTAAGTCATAGCTTCCGTTTTCAGATGATTGAACTCAAACACAGGGAAATAAAATGACTTGCTCAGTCACATATACAGAAACAAATGGAAAACACTCTACACACATGTCTAAAGAATAGCCATTTGTACACGAAGTTAATGATCATGGCATGTATTTGGGATTAATAGTGGAGTTTTCCCCCATTAGAAGCTTAGTAAAGGGAAGAGTCTATTGTCATTCAAAAGAGAAAAACTAGCTAACTGGCAGAGGAAACTGATCTCCTGACCTTGCTCCCGTTAGCAATGAGCTCTAATATATAGACACTTACTGCACTAGAGATTAAAAATGACTCTGGACAGGGCAGCTTAAGTTGTTTTTATGTTAGGCACGTAGCAGGTACTCAGTAAACACTTGTTGAATTGGAGACTACAAAGAAATTTAATGGAAGCATATCAGAACACTATTGTCCACAGAATTTCTAAAGCCTTCCATATAAATTTCTAGGAATATTCTTATACTAAAAAAATTGCAAGTAATTTACTCACCCTTAGTTATTATATAAGCATTCCTGTAGTGCAAAGAAAAAACAATTTGGAATGCTACTTCTGTTTACATTGCAGAGTATTTGATATTTACCCTGAGAAAGAGGAAATAGTTTTTAGTTTATTTCCTAGAGTTACTGTATTCATTAATGCAGTTTAAGGAAAATGAAGCTCCTATTTTACATGTACATTAAAATAGGAAGGTTTCCTCTTCTGCTTCTTTTTTATTATATAATGATGGGATAAAAGACTATTTTGTAATTATCTGGAATTAATTCTACTTTGGTTTTTTTAAGATAAAGATTTATTCAAAAAAGTTGAATTTACCTTTGATTTTTTTTTTTTTTTTTTTTTTTTTTTTTTTTTAGAAAAGAACTTGGATTATCTTATTCCTATTACAGATAGCAACCATTACTATTTTGCATTTGGAGAAATGTTTTGTCATAGACACTGAGCAGTTTATACGCTGGGGATAAACATACTTCTGCAATGAAAAATGTTAAGAGTGATGTTACATTCAGTCTTCTTTAATTTTTCTAAGTAGATGTAGCTCAAAATTGAATTTCTAATAAATATTTTAAAGTTTTCAGATTATAATAAACATTTGCAGGTCATACAGTATCTCAGCTGATAGGGATACACTGAAGGAAATTATGACAAGCCCATTTTTACACATAAAAATGGCAGATGAACTTTGTTTTGATCAAGTACACATGAGTACACTTTAAAAATTGTAAATTAATCTTTCGACCTATGTCCTTTTCTTGCGAAGAAATTTGTATATATCTATATTTCTAAATTTAAAATCCCTTTCAAATTTTAAGCCATCATTTTAAGATAAGCTGTAAAATAAATTTGACTTCTGATATCAGATATAGACTTACAGTATTGTTGCTAAACAAATACCGGACTCCAGAACCAAAGTATAGTACATTATAACCCTTATGCAAATTATCCCAAAGCCAGATATAGAAATTGATTTTAGTTTTTGCACGAGAAAAGGCATGTTAATGGGAAATAGTAGGGCCAGGGGTGGTAAAAACAAGATAGGGAGAAGCCTCAGAAGTTGCTCTTTAAAATTAAGGTGCCTAAGTAACAAAGTGAAAATAATGAGGTGGGGGTGTGGTTTAAGACGTATGTTTTATAATACCTTTAAAGACCAAGCTCAGGAAAACAGGGTATCTTCTCATCAGATCTAAGAATAAAACTCAGGGAAGCTGGGTGCGGTGGCTCACACCTGTAATCCCAGTGCTCTGGTAGGCAGAGGCAGGAGGATCGCTGGAAGCCAGGAGTTGGAGACCAGCCTGGGCAACATAGTAAGACTCTGTCTCTACAAAACTTTTTTTAAAAAGTATCTGTGCATGGTGGCATATGCCTGTAGTCCTACCTACAAGCTGAGGTAGGAGGGTTACTCTAGCCCAGGAGTTTGAGGCTACAGTGAGTTATGATCATGCCACTGTATTCCAGCCTGGATGACAGATTAAGACCCTGTCACCCTCCCCACCAAAAAAAGACTTCAGAAGACTCGAACTTACTAGAAATAAAAATAAAGAATTGAACTGCTTTACTCAGATCATTATATTAAAGGAATGGAACTGAAAGGCTAGAGAAAAAATTAAGCATTTAGAAAAAAACAATAAGTATCAGTATTTTACAGTCAGCAAAGTGATTATAAAGAGAAACTAATTTCGCTGTCTAGGTTAAAATAACTCTTGAAACTAAAATTAGAAATTAAATGCTGGCCTGAATAGACCATTGATACACTGTGTTTTACTTTTATAAGTGACTTTCCTTTATTTTCAACTCCTTGATTTAATAGAAACCCAAGAGCCTGCCTGTTTCTCCAGTGTCAGCTTTCTGGCAGGTCACTGCTGCACCACGGTGCTGAACTCCCTCGATTGCCACACCTGCCGAGTTATTAATTCTCCCATGCTTTCAAAGCACATTCTGTCTCTCTCTCTCTCTCTCTCTCTCTCTCTCTCTCTCTCTCTCTCAGAGTTCTCGCCCTGTCCATTATCTTTCTCCCAGAAATACCTACGTGACCCTCAAAATTCACTCCCTGTGTGGCTTATCTAACTGAACCTCAGCTAATCTGCCAGACTGCATAGTGCTTCAGAGTGGAAAGGCTGGAGCTCTGACTTCAGACTTGGATTGGAACCTCAGCCGTGACTGCCTCTATGGCCTTCAGCCTGTTAATTAACCTTTCTAAAACTTGTTCTTCTTATCTGAAAAATCTGGTTAGTAATTCCTTCCTCCATGATGTCTTTGAGGATTGAATGAGATAATGCACATAAACTCTTAGCACAAAGCCTGGCTTTTTATGGTGAGCTCTCAATCAATGGTAGTTATGTATGCCTTTTTTTTTTTTTTTAATAATAATCACATTTCAAGTTTCCATTTCTCTGCTATCTTGTAAATTCCATGAAGGGTGGGATTGTGTTTTCTTAGCCTCTGTATCTCCAGCACCTACCATGGATTCTAATAAGTAGTGTACACTCAGAAAATGTTTCCCGTATGAGCACCTGCCCATGGTTGTAGAAGCACCCAAAGCCCAGGTGTAGGTTGACATCAAACTTTCATTCACTTTCCAGTTGCTGCTCATCATCCTAAAAAGCAGCAGAAAGTCAAGATGATGTCAGAAACAAGCCTTGACCCATTTTGCTGGCACAGTCCTCCTCTGGCTGAGGTGAGGGTGTTCAGGAGAGGATGACAGGATAATTTGCGTGCCTCCTGCACATCTTTGTCTCAAGAATTCCACATTCAGAGTTAACAGTTTGGGAAATTGTGTATCTGTTAAATCAAAACTGTATTAAAAAACCCTTAATAAATTTGCAGTAAGGTAATAATTGAAAGAAGTTAGCAAAAACAATTTTCTTTTTCCTTCTTTCCTTCTACAGGTATCCCCGTATTCTTTTGATTTTGTTTCAGTGACTAAAGATTTGAAAATTATTTACCAATGTTATGAAAAATATTTTTTCATCAACTAATTTCATCCCCCCAAAGGATGTGGTGTTGTATTTTTTTTTTTTTTTTTTTTTTTTTGCTGTTCCAGTCAACGAAAGGGACGCTTTATTGAGGCTCCAGGGCCACAGGGCCTGGGCAGGAGGCTGCCCTTCAAGGAAAGAAGAGCCTTATTTGACCTTCTTCTTGGGGCGCAGGTTGTTGGTGTGGCCACACTTCTTCTTGTGGCAGTTGACAGCACGAGGGTGAAGGCGAGCGTAGCACTTGCGGCAGATCATCTTGTCGCGGTTGTATTTCTGGGCAAGCTGGCAATGGGAAGGCTCAATAATGCCACCTCGCAGGCGCAACACCAGGTGCAGGGTGGACTCTTGGATGTTGTAGTCTGAGAGAGTGCGGCCATCTTCCAGCTGTTTCCTGGCAAATATCAGACGCTGCTGGTCAGGTGGGATACCCTCCTTGTCTTGAATTTTGGCTTTGACGTTCTCAATGGTGTCACTGGGCTCGACCTCAAGGGTGATGGTTTTGCCCGGGAGGGTCTTCACAAAGATCTGCATGTTTGCGTCTGCAGCTTGGCCGCCTCGCTGAAGAAAAAGAGGGTTGTTGTATTTTATGTTCTAAATTACTGCCTCCCTAAGACAATGTTTTTATGTTTATAATAATGATAAACATCACTTTTCTGAACAAGATCTCAAAGACAAATGAAAGCTTCCAGCTGCCTTGAAAATAGTTTGGGGACTAAACCCAACATTTCTTCAAACCTTAAACAACCTTTGTATTTGGCGTGAAGTGAAATAATTTTTTTTTTTCCTGCTCTCAAGCCAGAACAAACAGATATAGTGTGTGGCAAGGCCATACTCAAACATTACCTTGCCCGAACATATCATTTTCTGGGTTCTCTGTATACCACAAAGAGTACAGTGTTAAAATTATGGGCATAATGGCAAAGCTCCCACCTCTAATTGTGCAGTTGGAAAAAAGAAATTATTTTCTTTAAGTGAGGATGGGAGAAAACCCATGGCACAGCTGCAGATTCATTAAGTTTTGAATAGATGGGAAAAAGAAAATTTAAAATAATCAATGTACAGATATCAGAGAATGCTTCTAGGCAAAATTAGTTTTACAAATTATAAACAGTATGTTTTCAAAATGTTTAATCAAACACTACTGCAAGCACTCAGCAAAATCTTGATGATACTGATTTTATTCAACAGCCATTTACTAAGCACATGCAGTGTTCTAGGTACCTAGCTAGGTGCTGGTGTTGCAAAGATAAAGACTAATCTGGAAACGAGACAAGCCTCTGAGCCTATGAATTTCAGTGTTATGTGCTAAGCAGCCGGTTATAGCTATGAACAAAGTGTCTTGAAGCCTGGAGGAAGAAGCAGCTCCCTCTCCAGGGTGCTAGAGATGGCTTCCCAGATTAGATGACACTTGAACTGAGAGATGAAGTATTTACCAGGCAGAGAGAGGTGGAGAAAGGATTGAAGGTAGAAAGAACAACATGTACAAATGGAAAGGGTTGCAAAACTGCAATGAGAGGTTTGTAGAGATATGTTGGGTTGCAACTGGGAGGGACTTCATGTGCCAGATTGAGGCATGTGGATTGTATCCCAAATGCAATGGGGAAGTAGGAGAGGCTAAGGATGAACTGGTATGGAAAACAGGGAAATAGTCTTGCCCCTGCAGAAGACTAATGCAGTGGAAATGGAAAGGAGAGATCTGACTCGAGAGACATGTCCTTTTTTTTGAGGCATAATCCATACAATTTGGTAATTGATCAAATATGTAGGTAAGAGATTGTCAGTCCATTTTGTGCTGCTATAACAGAATAGCATGGGCTGGATAATTTATAATGAACAGATACTTATTTCTTACAGTTCTGGAGGCTGGAAAGTCCAAGCTCAAAGTTCTCACATCTGACAAGGGCCTTCTAGCTCTGTCATCCCATGGCAGGCGGCAGAAGGGCAAGAAAGTGAACTCAGTGAACAGAGAGGAGAGGGTCAAATTCATCCTTTCACCAGGAACCTACTCCCGTACTAACCATCCCACTCCCACAATAACAGCATTAATCCAATCTTGAGGGCAGAGCCCTCATTACCTAATCACCTCTTAAAGGTTCCACCTCTCAACAACTGTTTCACTGGGGATCAAGTTTCTAACACATAAACTTTGGGAGACACATTTAAACTATAGCAGGGATAAACGTCCTTAAGGAAAACAGTTGGCTTATAAACACAGTGTAAATGTTATAACAAGAATAAGATTCTATTCTGTGAGTTCTACACATGTCTCAGCCCAGGATTCCCTGAGAAGTGCACTGTCAATCAATCAGCAGGCAGTCATGGTTCACTTTTCACCTTCTAGCTGTAGAAAGAGATGCAAAACAAATGGAAGGTAAAGCAACTCCTCTTCCCACCCCCTACTTAAGAACTCTGTTCCTTTTCCCCCCGCATGCACATACCCCTACCTCCATGCAATTTCTTAGACATTACAAGCTGTTAATCAGAAGGACATTCAGAGCTGGCACTAGCTGAGTGAGTAGGATTGAAATAGAATGAGATGATCCTTAGTTTTCTCTAAGTATAATATTTCTTTGATTCTAGAAGACAGAATAGGTGATAAACAATGCCACAGTCATACAAATAAGAAAGAGCCATGGAGGCCGTGTCCTATGCAAAATGGTCTCCTACACTGTGTCTCTGAGTCTCATTCTTGACACCGTCCTATGGTGTAACTAGGGAAGGACTATTTAAGAGAGATTTGGAGATATTCTGTCAGATCCTTCTGGCCTTCCACAACTATGTCATCATGCCCACTACTGGGCATATCCAGATCCATTTTCTCTCTGCTTGTCTTTACCATCTACACTCAGCAAAATCTGTACTTCTTTGGCCCAGAGCTGATTTTGTCAGTAGGACAGAGAAAGAAAGAGTTTTTTTTTCTTTGTCTTGTGAGAACATAGGTCTTAATTCATCAGCATTCATTCAGTGTGCATTATATAGCAAGCAAGGGAGATGTGTATTTAGCATATTGTAGAACAGTATTTTTTTTAGCACAACATTGTGTTTATTTCATGAATGATTATAGTTAATAAAAAATACATTATTTAGTTTGAATCAATTGAATGAGAGAAGTTATGGCCTAGAAATAAGAATTATGAAATAATAAGAATAGTTCATTTTAATATTCTCTTGAGTCTAAAATTTAGAACAGTATTTTTTAATTTTGTGGGTCATGATCTATTAGTGGTCATAAAGCCAATTTAGCAGGATGTGACCAATATCAATAACAAAATAGAAAATATCCCAGCAAACTAAGAATAATTTAGTGAAATTTGTGTCTGATTTATATGTATGTATATTGTCATGATATAAAATGTGTTTCTAACTGAATCATCATTAAAACTTTAAAATATTGTATCTGGACTGCTTATGAGGATAGTTCACTTAAATGAGAGGTTAGACAGACTTTTGAATACAGGCCTGGAAACCAAATCTCGGTGTCAGTATGGGAAATTGATTATAGTCAGCATTCCTGTAAATGAACTTTCAGAGCACAGCCTTTGTGTAAGATTGAAGCACCTTTGTTAGTCAGGTTTTTCTGTCTGAATTTGATATGTTCCAGGCCTCTTCCCTAGCTTCAAGTAGTTCCGTTGCTTGGGACAGCATAACTCCAGTCTTCACATGATATTCTGCCTGGGTGCATATCTGTCTCTGTGTCCAAATTTCCCCTTTCTTTAAGGACACTAGTCATATTAGATTCAGGCCCATCTTAATGACTTTATTTTAACTTAATCATCTCTGTCAAGACCCTGTTTCTAAATAAGATAACTTTCTAAAATATGAGAGATTATGGCTTCAGTGTATATTTTTGGGGTGACATAATTCAGCTGATAACAATATATTTCAAATTTCCACTAAACAGACAAAAAATGGTAGAAATATTTTTCTATCTTATTGGAATGAAATCTAAATCTTTGGAAGTCTTTTTGTCTATTTGTTTTGCCTTCAAAATAATACTTCTTACTGTTAGCTAAAAATGTCTGTTGTGTGAATACTAACAACTTCAGCTCTTTGCATTTAACCTTTGGTCTGGAAAATCTATTTGCCCTTGAACTGCAATAATTTGTATTTCTACTGGCTAAGATTTGTGCTCTTAGGCACAAAGTGCAAATAATAAAACTATAAACAAAGCTGCCTGGGTTTACAAAAAAGAATTGTAAAATATCCCCCACCCCCAACAAATTACAGCTGCAAACAGTTATGAACTGATCTGAAAACTCTTACATTTGTTTTCCAAAAAAAAAAAAAAAAAGGGGGACTTTTTTTAATGTTCTTCATTGGGACCAAACCAAAAACCTAAGCAACTGAACAGTGGCTGCCACACACCTCCCCAGTTGGCAGGGGGCGTGGTTAATGACTGAGACTGGATAAATTGAAAATGCTCAAGTACATGTGTTGCACTTTATGGTTTGAGAACAAGGAAGGAAAGGAAAATGTGCTAACTTCACTTATCATTCTCTAAGAAAATTCCTCCCCTTACATTCTGCAGCACATGTGGAAAATGCCTGAGTTCCTGAAAAAAATGTTTACTTTATACTTTTCTTTTACTTGTCCCTCACTTTCTCTCTCTCTTTTGCTCCTTGTTTTGTTTTTTAAGCCTCATAGATGGTTTTTCTAGTTTCTTCAAAGAATGGCACCAAATTCTTAGCATTTACTTGTTTTTCTGTACTTTTCAGTACTCAAGGAACACTTACAAACTATTTCTTCTGTCTCAAACCACTTAGAAATGTATTTAAAGTGTGTGACTAAATATGCAAATTATGTTAATTTTTTGGTAGCCAGCCACATTAACCAATTAGAAAGTTGAATTCATTGGAGAGTTAAAAAGGGAATTGAATGGAATGGTGGTTTGATCGAGTAATTGAAGGTCCATTCTGGGTGCTTGCCCTGGGAATTCTCCCAACATTTGGTTTTTCTTAGACATATACAACAGTATGCCTTTCATGATTTCCTTTAGCTTGCTGTATAATTAAACTGATAGGCATTGCACTGCATTCTGTGGTTTCAGTTTAGAAATTAGTGCAGCTCATGAAGAGATTATCAGTCTAGGTGTCGTTTATTTATGTGCATTAACCAATGTCAAGCTGTATAAAAAGTTAGACAGGACTCTGCTAAAACTTAGATAAAAATATCTAAGTTATTGGCATTCTTGGTAGTAGCTTCTTAGATTTAGACTATTATTTAGGTCTATATGATAAATGTTCTTCCCACAAGCAGTTATTTTGAGAATATAGTACCATGTATCTGAGAACATTAAGCATAATCACATAAATGAGGTGATTGCCCAAATCTCTCAGTGTATATTTGATTTTTTTTAAGTAAACTACTTATAATTGGCTGCTTAAGCTTGGCCATTATTGAGAGTCAGCAAATAGGAAATAATTAAAACATGGAGTTGTTACTGGTAACCAAGGAGGAAATCAAATGAATTCTAAGTTGTTTCAATTTGTCATTGGCTTAATTTCATAATACACACTTCCTTCTTCATTCACAGAACATTTGCTTATTTTTAAAAATTAAAAGTGAATCAATTCTCAATTTCATATTTAGGAAAAAATTATGACAAATTATACTCAATTTAGAATTTAGGCAAAATCCTTTAGTATCATTGATCATGACACATTGACACAAAAACAGGAATAGGTGTAAATAATCTTTGTTAAAGATGTTTTGGAGCCTGTAGTAATAGTATAATATGTTCAAACAACTATATAAAAATGGTAATTTTTTCAAATGTTGTGCATTCTGGTTTGTACATTTTGTGGAGAAGTTTATTTTCTTGATTTTATTTGGAAGAATTGTCCTTGGCCATTTTTCTTTAAAATTGCCTTCAAAATCAATGCATTAAATTTATTTCTAAAATGAGTAGCATAATCAATTTGAAATCAATGATTTAGTTGTCTCAAAATGTATGCCTCTGTTTAGATTATATTAATAAATCCCAGAAAAGTGTATTTTTAGGAAAGGGAAAAGAGAAATATGCTTTTAAAATAAAAATTGATTTATTTATCCTCATTTTCTTTCCAAATTATATTGTTTTTCTCAGGTAGTGTGCATGGATTACTCCACTGTGTACTGCTGATTGTTGACTAAATGTAATACTGACTCTGCTTTATTTTACTTAAATTTCAGTGCTTACATTTTCTTTTTTAGAACAAAAACTGGTCAAAATTCAGGGGCATAGCCAAATTAAAAATTTCTTATTTTGTCTTTCATTGATGAATTTACTTTGTGCAAATGCAGGCCAGATAAAATATTTGCTTATGATTAAAGTCTTGTGTTTCTATCAAGAGACATTCTTGACATCGTGCCAGTACATTTTAATAAATTAATCACCTTATAAGTGCTGTCAGGCATAATGCATTACGAATAGACTTTGACTAAGGTGATGTAGAGTTGCCATAATCAGAAGCATGACAAGGAGCTTATCAAGTCCACGAGATCTTGCTGTGGCTGCTGGAATGCAGACTGGCCATCGAATGCGTTTTCTTTACTCACCTAGTCATCTTGCCGTACTTTGATAGGTTAAAAATGAAGGGAAAACAATAAGAAAAATGAACTAACATGTAACACAGTAGTTTACACATGACTAGCTGCATCATCTGAATGAGTTATGTACTCACTCTGAGACTGCTTTTCCCACCTGAATTAAAGAAGAAGCAAGAAGCCAGTACCAGGAAAGTTTTGTGAGGATCTAATTGAGATAATTAATATAGGACCTGTGGTAGGATCTGGCCCGCAGTCGCAATTGATAAGAAATTTGTGACGGAGATAAAAGGAAAACAGTATTGCTTCTGTTTGCTGCAAAGAAATTTGGCACACAGACACACACAAATAGCTAAGACACATGAACAGCTGTGTTCAGAGCCCTGAACCATTTAAATCATCTCTCAAAAGCACTTAAGAAAACCAAGCATATTGCTAATTGAGTGTACATCAAAGAATGTTACAGTAACCATGTTAATTTTCCTTCAGTTGGCTACATGTTAGAGTAAAGGATCTGTTCTGGGCAAAGAAAGTATGTAGTACTCATTTTACAAAATATGGAGGCCTTTCCTGGAATAACAAAATAATTAGAGGTTTTTAGTGGCAGGTGTTTTTTTTTTTGTTTTTTGTTTTTTGTTTTTTTTTGGCATAGTGTTTCTTTGGCATAACGATCAATTTCTTAATCAGGAAACCCAGCTCTAACATTTTTATAATTGTTTCGTTTAGTGTTTTCTAGGAATATTTGGAAGTCAAATGTGTAAGTGACTTCTGTCAGGTTGACTTAAAAGTAGACACCTCCTATAATAGCACTGTTTCAGGTGGTTTCCTATAACAACACCTGGGAAATGTCCAGGTGTTGTCCCCGCTAACTCTTCAACCCTGCAACCTAATTCTACAAGCTTTGCCCTCAGCCCATCCACATTACAGCCCATCACTTACCTCTCACCTGGGAAGAGTTAACACCATTAGTTATAAACATTAAGATACTTGGCAACATGGGCATTAGAACAGCTGATCAGTTTTGAAATTGGAAATCCAAATCATGAGAGAATGAAAAACAATGTGTCACATTTTATGTTCCATATTCCTTCTAAAATGTTAAGACCTATTCAACTTTCAGGACAGGATTTTGTTTGCTTATGTGTGTTTTACAGTGTAACTCTGTAATAAGAGTTTATTGACTGCAAGTTTAATACTATCAGTCAAAGCAGACTTTTCTCTTTTCATGAATGATGCTTAAGAAAATTAAGCAAAAAGAGAGACAAAGAGAATGCTGCAGTTAATTAGTTGCTTTCCCAGATGCTGTAAGGTGGTATACACCCCAGGTGATATCCAAGAGGAACTCTAGGAGACAAAAGAAAATATTAGACCTTCTTTTTCATTTTATTTAATACTTTATCTTTCTACTTTTATCTGTTTAATGATGTACATAATATATATATTTAATCAGTTATATATTTGAGGGGAGTGGCTACTGAAAAGCAAGTTTTATGAGTGCATAATTTTCATTCTATACTTTGAGATCATTTATTAGGAAAAATAAAACATGCTAAAGAAAGGCAAAGAAAGTACAGCAAATACTTTACATTTTAAAAATTGAATTTCTAGGCCAGGCATAGTGGCTCATGTTTGCAATCCCAGCACTTTGGGAGGCTGAGGCGGGAGGATCGCTTGAGCCCAGGAGTTCAAGACCAGCTTGGGCAACATAGTGAGACTCCATCTCCACAAAAAAAATAAAAAATTAGCCTGGCATGGTAGCATGTGCCTGTGGTCCCAGATACCCCAGAGGCTGACATGGGAGGATCACTTGAGCCTGGGAGTTTGTGGCTGCTGTGAACCGTGATCGTACCACTGCACTCTAGCCTGGCCAACAGAGTGAGACCATGTCTCTTAAAAAAAAAAAATTAACTTTCAGTGTATTAAGCTTGATATTTTGTCTGTGTTGTTTGAGGAACTTAAACTTGTTAATTATTTCATTTATATCCTTTCATGTTATACACACTAGTTAATACTTAGTAGAGTAACTACAGAAGGACAAACAGCCCGTGAATGTGGTGCTGTTTACTGGTGTGCTCTTCATTGCTAGGGAATCATTCCTGAAGTGGCTCGTTCTTAACAGGAATGTTTTGTTGGTTGTTTCTTATTTTCATCATCATGTTAATGAGCTGCAATCAGCTTTGTTGAGATAAATTAGTATGTAATCGTTTTAAGGGTTTATGTGTAATATACGAATACTTGAATTGGGCCCCTAGAATAAGGCAGTAAAAAGCTTCCTCTGGAAAGTGTGATGTGAATTACTTTTGTCTTAGCTCATCTTGAAAGAAGCCTCACTTGATGGTATCCTGACAAGAAGTAATTGACCTTGGCTAGGTCCGAGGTGGATCGTGTTTTACTAACCTTACTCCATCATGAGATTGGCTTTAATGTGCTAAATCAACATTTTTGACCGGTAGAACATTTTTAGTAAAATTGACATGTCATATTAACAGACATTATATTAATTCAAAATTTATTTTCCTTTTAGTTCGCAGGAAGATGAAAGACCTATTTCACCTTTCTATTTGAGGTATTTATTTGATTTTTGTTGGTCTACTACAGGGAATAAAGGAGGGTTAAGGCTTCTTTGGGTTTATTTGCTCATTTTAATCCCTTTCAATAGAACATTCATTACTGTGGCCAGACTAAGCTTGCTGGAGCTCTTTACTTTACTGTATTTTCCCCTTTGGTTCAAGAAATATATTTTTTAAATGTCTAATATAGTTCAAACAACTAAAATAAGATATTTTGTTTTAAATTTGAAAGTGCCAAAGTGATCATTTTAATTTAAAATCTGCCCGATGATTAGGCTGTAAGCAAAGTTAAAAATCTCTATTTTATACATATACGTATGCATAGGTTAGTGGGGGCCAATGGGTACAAGACCCACTCACAGACAAAGCCTTGGGTTGGGTTACATCATTTTCTATGTCATAGCAGAGAAGGAAACTAAATATTCAGCAAGTTTATAGGATTGAAGATGATTTTCTAAAGCTTATAAACCCAGAGTAACAACTGTTAAAGCAGGTATGTTAACAGAATTCAAGATCACTTCTCTCTGGTGAATGAATGCTGTACTGACAGGGTTTTCCGAGTGAGTCATCTGAGATATAGCCTAGAATCAAGTCTTCCTTATTGCATTTCTTTTCTTGCTACCTACCACTTCAAAGGCTTAGAAAATATATTTGAAAAGTATATAAAATAATGTAAATGTAAAATAATGCTGATGTTTGTTTTTTGAAATCTTTCCTGAAGTCTACTGCTTTTTATTTATTTTATTTTATTTTATTTTATTTTATTTTATTTTATTTTTGACGGAGTCTCGCTTTGTCGCCCAGGCTGGATTGCAGTTGCATGATCTCAACTCACTGCAACCTCTGCCTCCTGGGTTTAAGCAATTCTCTGCCTCAGCCTCCCGAGTAGCTGGGATTGCAGGCACCCGCCACCATGCCTGGCTAATTTTTGTATTTTTAGTAGAGATGAGGTTTCACCATCTTGGCCAGGCTGGTCTGGAACTCCTGACCTTGTGATCCACCCGCCTCAGCCTCCCTAAGTGCTGGGATTACAGGCATGAGCCACCACGCCCGGCCTGAAGTCTACTGTTTTTTAAAAGAAATGTCAGGATATGCAATACAGAATTTGTTTATTTATTTATTTTTGAATCTGGCTTGTTGAAATAGTCCCAGAATGGATTTAGGCTATAATTCAACCACTAGTACTTCAGAAATGTGTCATAGGACTTCAGGCTTAGCCAAGTAACTGCTTTTTAGTAGTGTTTACCCTTTAGTGACTTGCAGCGTATTGCATAATCACTTTATGGCAAGAGAGGGAACATTTGAGGTTTCAGTATGAGACAACGTGGTCCGTTTTTTTCATCCTGGTTTCCTGCCGACCAAATCAGCATACTCTGGTTCATAGGCTATCTCAACTATGCAATTCATGTGAACACATGAGGATGTTGCTGAGCACGTAGTGAGTCTGGTATTCATTATATAAATACACACAGTAATATCAGCAAATGCTTGTTATATATTAATGGAAATTCAGTTTTACATAGTATAGTAGACTTTAGCACTGGATCATGCCAACTAATGAAAACTTATTTCTCTGAATGTCCTGTACTTGCAGAATGAAAGTACAAGAAAATAGAGTAAAAGAAAATCAATAATATATTTACCGAACTCTTAATAGAAGCTACTTGATTTTTTCAATGTTAAGTCATAGAAACTAAAATATGATAAAATTAGGGGGGAAAAGGGAATGAATATGCATACTGGCCCACATTTATGGTAGAAAAAGGAAAAGTTACCAGCAGGCGTTCTTTTCATATGATGGATAAACCAAGCAGAACTATTTCACAAATGCAAAAATAGTAATTATTTAGCCTGAAATTAGAATTTCAGAAGTAGGCCCAATCAAGACATAAGACACGTCTGCTGAGAGGGGTACTCACTGGAAGTAGATCCAGCCACAAGCAGCCATGGAGGGGATAGGGCTGGGAAAGCTGGTCAGCAGTGAGATATTCAGTTTGGTGGTTAATTCTGAAAGTTCTAGCATAAAGAGGTGAAACAGCAAAACTCAGTGGCTACAAGTCTGTGAGTGGACAGTCTTCAGAGAGTGCAGATCCGAACAGACAGAAGATGAGAGCAGAGCAGACCTCCAGTCTCAAAGGAAGGAGGGTAGATGATCCATAGCCGCGCTCGGGTACAGGAGGTCACATAGTGGTCCTGCTAGTGGAGTGGAGAAGAGATGGATTGTATATAACAGGACAGGGTCTGTGTCTGGGATAGAGGATACAGATGGAGAGCATGTGAAGACGCCACAGTGCACACTAGTGGAGGTCCCAGGACCTTGCTGTGGCTAGGGGAGAAGAAAGGGATGCAGAAACAGGGAACCAGAGAAGCCATTTCAGCCATTATGTTGCTCTTGTTATCACCTTATGGAATTTCAGTTCTGTAATGTGATATTCTCATTGAACAGTCATGCCTGAATCACATGTTAGTCTATCATGTATTTCAGTTACCTTCAGTAATAAGGTCCTTTCTGTAATAAGGTAGGGCTGTTGTAAATAGACACACAGTCATATTTTTATTCTAAATCAAATATCTTCTGTGATAACAACTCTGTCATCTCTAATTTCAGTACTTCTCCAACTTAACTCACCACAGAGCCATTTGTTGTTTTTTGCAAAGGAAGGAAACAGTAGCTATCAATCTACACCTGCCACCATTCCATGTAGCAAGTTAATTGCAGTTATAGGAGCTCAAACAGTAGGTGTCATTGTTCCCCAGACGCTTATTAGGGATTACCAGCCCAGTTGAAATGATTAGGGAAATGAAAGGGAAGAACAGGTTATATGCCAAACCCTTAGTAAGACTACAACAGAATAAACATGACCTGCAAACTTAAGGTAGAGAACGTTCTTGGCCAGGATGTTCATACCCTGTTCTCTTTTATATTCTAGGCTGGAATCCCAAACAACAGGGCCCCTACCTCAGTTGCTCAGCTGAGCATCAAAACAACTTGGTGGTGGTGTTCTTCTGTGCCGTGTTCAACCTTTTATCGTCTGCATTCTTTTACCTGGCCTCCAGTCAGATCTGTCTAGGATCTGTGGCCGCTCTACTTCTGTTTGCCTGAGTTTTCAGTGTCTCCAAGCCTGAGTTTGGATTTCGGTGTTTGGTTTCCACTAAGACTCGAGTTCTGCATCTCCACTTGCTGTTTCTCCTCATCTCTACCGGCTCTCCCCTCCCCTACACCACTTTCATGCTCCTATGAGCAGGATCAGATCCCATCCTTATCCCATTTCATCAGACTTCTATCCTTGAACTCCTTCTTTACAAATTCCTGGGTTATACATATAACTTGCATGCCTAGAACCTGTGTTTAATGTGCTTTTTCAAAATCTTAGGCTATGTGTTCAGGGGCTATATACCAGTTTTGTTCATTGGGCTTCAACTAGCTCACCTGGCATCTGAAACTTGGTCCTTGCTTAGCTAACACCTGTCTTCTAGCAGGTGCACTGATCTTCCTCTCTTTTCCTTTTCTCATTTAGTGCTCCATGAAAGTCCTGGAATTGACCATCTTTAAAAATATCAGCCCAAGTTTTAATACTCACAGTACAAACTGAGGCTAAATTATTAATTTAGCAGGTTTGGATTAAGGTCAGCTTCAGTATTTTGTCTTTTCTAATTTTCCTGAAGGTGCATCAGATGGATTTATTTCTAAGTTAGCTGTTTTGCAGACAGACTTACTCTTTCTAATTTGGTTAATTTTTAATTGCTGGAGCCTAGGAACTATCGATTTTTCAGTCTCATAACTGTACATTTATGTTAAAGAAAAAAATGACTTTGAGTAAATTCAAATTAAAATATTACCTGATATTTAGATGGGATCTGAATATTATACCATACCACTCCTATCTTGATATGTAGAAAACTTCTTTCTAAAGCATTTTTAGATAGTTTTTCTGAGGAATTGCTTTCCGAACAACTTATGCTAGAATTTGTATGTTTGTGATTTTTTTTTTTGTATTATGCTTCATTAGCTTTAACTTTTAATAGTTTTTTTTTCTCCTTAAGAAGCATATTGTATGTTTTCTAAATGAATATTTTAAGGTAAAAATCCTTCATTATCACATGGGAGAGCTTTGGAGAAGTGTAGCATACCAAACATTATATTTATTCAAAAGCTTGTTTTAGGCTACTAAGAAGTGAAACAAACAAGCAAGCTGTTTATTTAAGTATCTACTTTTTTAGCAACATGATAAAGTCAGCTAGGTATCTGGATGTCTTTAGACACAACTACTTATCAAAAATATTTGTTTTCCTTTTTATTATAATAGTGTTTCCTCTTTTTTTGAGACGGAGTCTCACTCTGTCGCCCAGGCTGGAGTGTAGTGGCATGATCTCGGCTCACTGCAACCTCGATCTCCTGGGTTCAAGCGATTCTCCTGCCTCAGCCTCCACAGTAGCTGGGATTACAGGCATCCGCCACTAAGCCCAGCTAATTTTTGTATTTTTAGTAGAGAGGGAGTTTCACTATGTCGGCTAGGCTGGTCTCAAACTCCTGACCTCAAGTGATCCGCCCGCCTCGGCCTCCCAATGTTCTGGGATTACAGGCGCGAGCCACCACGCTTGGCCAGAGTAGTGTTTCTAAACTGAGGGGGCACATCCCCTCTACCTGTGGAGCTCTGTTGTTTTGGTTTTGGTTTTTTTATTATAGTAAAATATAAACAAAGGTTGCCATCTTAGCCATTTTTAAATGTACAGTTCAGTGGCATTAAGTACATTCTCATTGTCACACAACTGTCATCACCATCCATCTTCAGAACTCTTTGTATCTTGTATGAAACACTAATTTTTCATGTCCTCCTTTCCCTATCCCCTGGCAACCACCATTTCACTCTCTGTCTTTAAGAATTTGACTACTCCGGGTACCTCATGTGAGTGGGATCTTAGTCTTTGTCCGTTTGTGACCGGCATATTTTACTTAGCATATCTCAGGGTACGTCCACATTGTAGCACGTGTCAGAACTTTCTTCCTTTTGAAGGTTGAATAATATTTCCATCTATGTATATGCTACGTTTTGTTTATCCTTTCACCTGTCAATAGACACTTAGGTTGCTTCCATCTTTTGGGCATTGTGAATAACGCTGCTATGAACATGGATGTACAAATATCTGTCCAAGTCCTTGCTTTCATTTCTGTTGGGTATATACTCAGAAGTGGAATTGCTGGGGCCAGGCACAGTGGCTCATGCCTGTAATCCCAGCACTTTGAGAGGCCGAGGCAGGTGGATCAAGAGGTCAGGAGATCGAGACCATCCTGGACAACATGGTGAAACCCAATCTCTACTAAAATACAAAAAATTAGCCGTGCATGGTGGTGCACGCCTGTAGTCCCAGCTACTCAGGAGGCTGAGGCAGGGGAATCGCTTGAACCTGGAAGGCGGAGGTTGTAGTGAGCCGAGATTGTGTCACTGCACTCCAGCCTGGCGACAGAGCAAGACTCTGTCTAAAAAAAAAAAAAAAAAAAAGTGGAATTGTTGGAGCATATGGTAGTTCTACGTTTAATTTGTTGAGGAACTTCCATACTATTTACCCTAGCAGCTACATCATTTTACATTTCCACAAGTACAGTACACAGTTCCAATTTGTCCATATTTTTGTCAACACTTGTTATTTTGTTTTTTAATAATAACCATCCTTATAGTTATGAAGTATGTGGATTACTTAAAGATGTTTGTGTCCCATTGGTCAGGATTCTAAGTCGTTGCTTGTGCTAGGTGCCTACACAGAACCAGACCAACAGTATAGCTGAGGAATGGCTACAAAGTTTACTAATGTTTGTCATACAGTTTTTAGACTCATTATTGAGTTCTTGATCTGAAAATCACTAGTCATTTTTTTTTTTTTTTTTGCATAGTAAGATGTAAGTATAGATTCTAGGTTTAATTCTAACAATGTTAATGAAATATTAAGCATATGTTAGAGCTATATAATTTAGAAAGATAAATTATATACATTTTAAATGATTTTCTTCACATCTTTTACCTCAGCATGATAAAGAATAATTCACTTGTAGAAAATTACACCTTTCCATTCTGCCTAGATCTCTTGTTACTTCATTCCTCAGTTTCCCTGCCTCCCTGTGGGCTTCCCTTTGTAGAACTTCAGATTTTAATAAAATTTAAGAATCTAGTTTAAATAGGTGGCAGACTGCTTTTGCCTGATACAGTACTCCCATCTTTCTATTTAATATCCATGATAATATAAAATACAAACCCTAGAGACAGCTCTGTAGCAATGATAAAGAAAAGCCACATCAAAGGTCACATCATCTATGGGCTGGACAGAGAAACATATTTTTACCTTGCAGACTTCATGTTCTGCCATCTAAACAATACAGATAGCCACAAAGAGAAAAGAAAGGGAGGAAAAACTGACTTTGCTTTCTTCTACTGTCTATTGCACTAACCGGAAAAGCTGGTGACATTTCCTCAACTGAGCAGAAACTTATTTTCTGAACCATCTAGAGCCAAGTTGTGTTATTGTTTTTCACCTCTCTGCCCTCATCAGCTTTTATATTTTAATAACCATTCAGACAAGAATACTCAGCGTACAAAACAATGGAGAGGAAAGGGATTCTCCTGGGATGCTCAGTCACCTAGCCAAAGCATTTGAGAAAGGGATAAAGGCAAGAAGATTATTGGATTTTCATATGTGCTTTCAAGTGTACACTACCCCAAAACAAACCACAAATTTGTTCTGATTCTCATAATCATAAAATGGAACCAAAAAGCAAGTCTACCTAAGTAGGTATTATAGATTATTCTAGGGCAGATTCAGATACTGGCTCTTCAAATCTAAATCCAGGAGGAGCCATCTGCTCACAGCCAAGTAGACAATTATATAAGCTAAGAACAGTCTACCTACCCAGGTTGTTGGAAATGGTTCTACCTAGATTGATCGTTCCACCTTAAGAACCACTAAACACAATAAAAGAATTTGGGACCTATGAAGAGAAATGACAAACTAGGGGAAAGGATGATTTGCCTCGATGACTCAGCATAAAAACAGAATCTAGAGAACTGATTTTTATAAAATTCAGATGAAAACTTGAGAAGTAATATTGTTAATCTTCTCAAAAAATGCTCAAGGACATAAACTTTTCTGAAACATTAGTAGGAAGCCATTAAAGTGGAGTAGGCTTAGAATTGAAAGACTGGGGATACAGAAAGAACAGCTGAAATGAGGAGGGAAAAACAACCCTAGAAATGTTTTAGAAGAGACTTTAAAAACTATGTTGAAGGCAGTAAAGAACAGAAATGATTAAAAATCAGTCAAATACATGATGAAAGAGAAACAGGAGAAGCCCTTCTGGAATAAAAAGGAACAGGATAAAGATAAAAACTACGTGACAGCCTGGACACAGTAGCACTGTCCTGTAATCCCAGCACTTTCGGAGGCCAGAGTGGGAGGATCTCTTGAAACAAAGGAGTCTGAGACCAACCTGGGCAACATAGTAAGGTTCTGTCTCTATAAGAAAATAAATAAATTGGCCAGGTGTCTTGATGTACACCAGTTTCTTCTGAGGCCAAAGTAAGAGGACTGCTTGAGCCCAGGAGTTTGAGATTTCAGTGAGCTATGATGACGCCACTGTACTCTCTCCAGCCTGGGTGACAGAGCAAGATACTGTCTAAAAAAAAAAGAAAAAGAAAAAGAAAAACCACAGAACTATCAGAATAATAATGTTAAATGTGAAAGTCAGAGATTGAAAAGCCAATCTGAAAACTATAATTTGAATGAAGAAACGTATTTGTAAAAGGACAAGTATAGGGTATGCCCAGCTAATTGAGAGATAAATTTAAAAAACAATTAGTATGAAGTAGAGATCTGATTATTAGCATTGGTGGAAGGGCAAAGAAAGTAATGAAGCTATAATTTTCTTGTCTTACATAAACAGGAAAATAGAAGCAGGTGTCAAGAGGTTTTTTTGCTGCTTTTCTTGTTTTATTAGGTTGGTGTGAAAGTGATTGTGGTTTTGCCATATTTTTAATAATGAGAGAAATATGGGCATGAAAAGCAACCGTAGTAGAATTGTGCATAGGATTCCTGTATTCAAAATGCCTTCAAAAGATAAGAGCAATGGCAGCAACCAAAGGAAAAACAAGTTCCCAAATTAGAAAGCATAAAGCAAAAACAATACTAGAACAAATCTATCAGCTATGACAATAAATGCAAATGGATAAAATTATTTGAGAAAAGCTAAAATACTAAAAAAAAAAAAAAAAGAAAGAAATCTAGTTGAACTGTACTGTTTGCAAAAGAGTCATACCTAAACCAAAGTGGCACAGAAAGGTCAATAATAAAAAGATAAACATGTATCTGATAAATGTGAACAGACAACTGAAGTTGAAGGCCAAATTTGTTAGAAAAGACAAACTGGACTTACTTTATTATCTAGATTTACAGTATTATCAAATCATATAAATTTAAATTCTTATATTATCAAGGATAAACAAGTAAACACATTTGAAATATAGGACTTATACATATAACTATATGTCCATAACAAAATTTATAGGATATATAGCATTGAGAATTTTGTAAAATTAGTAAGATTTCAAATAAATGAGCACCTATATACATAAGTGAAACTTTGCATAGTACAAATAGAGCTCAATCAAGCATTTCTGCTACTTTATAAAAAGTATTCAGCTATCTTTAAAAGTTCTTAAAGAGTAGAAATTTTGATAGCCAATAATTTCTGACCACACTGTAATTAATGACAAAAAATAATTTCAATAAACCAGTGAAAACTCTTGTAAGGGGACAGGAGGAAGGGGATAACTCAAAGAGTAAATAAGAATCTTAAGTGCATATTGTTAAGAAAATAAAGAAAAAGTATATATCAAAATTTGTGGAATAAAGTCTAAACTTTTTAAAGAGGTAACCTGACACAAGATTGAAGATAAATCAGCCACACATTCAGAATAAGAAGTTATAGAAAGGAAGAAAAAGCAATCTCTTTGAAACCTAAAAGAATTCGTTAATAATAAAAGAAAACAGAAAACAAGCAGAACTGATATTTGAGTTCAGGAGCTGGTTCTTTGAGAGTAAAAATGAAAATTACAAGATACAAAATTCTTGATGAGCTTAAGAAAAATGAGAGATGATAATAATCATAATTGAAGTTTACTGTGTTATAATTTTTTAAAAGATTAGAGAACACTTCATGCAATTTGAAACTAATAAACATGAAAACCTAGAAGAAATAAAAATTTTCTGCATTATATAAATTTGGAGAAAAAGAAAAAATCTATTTAAATCAAAAAAAGCACTTTTAGTAACCTAATTCTAATGAAATAACTAAAGGTATAGCCAAAGATTTATGTAAATAGTAGCATTATTTGAGAATAAAGATTATTCAGAGAATTGAGGACATACTCTGAAGCCGGACTACATAGATAGAATGGAGCTGTGTAAACTTAAATTAGATACTTCTCTGATCTTCAATTTTCTGTAAAATGGAAAAGAGATACAGTATATAAGTGAATTATGCATTGCATTTTATAATTTTGTTAATATAGACCTTAGTGTAAAAACTAAAAAAACTTCCAATTTCTTTTTATGCTAAAACATACTAAATATATGAAATTGAAAACATCAATAATTGTCAAAAGAAGCTGTATAAAAGATGAATATTCTGACATTTTGATGGGTTACATTTGATTTGTTAGAATAAATTTTATATAGTATTAAGATATAGCTGTGAAGAGTAATTTTTTTCTTCAAATCAGACTATTTAAAAGAATAGGAAATTTGAATTAGAGAAGGTATGAGGATAAATATTTTCCTCTTTTTGAGTTATATCCATGTAGTATGTTTTCAATTTTTATTCTAGTATATTATGCACAGTATTCAATTTTAAACCAAAATTTGAGGCTACCCAAAATGTTTGTAATGATGCAAAAGGATGATGCAACTTTTATCAGAGTTTAAATACCTACAAATGTTCCAATAAAGTTCTGCATATGATAATCATAGCTAGAGGTTAAAGCAAAAGGAATAAATATTGAGGATTGAATTGTTTTAATGTAGGACACTGTGAAGAATGCACTAAAATTATGAACAAAATTTAATTTAGAAAGCTGTTACATAATAACAAATATGTATGTTGTTATATATGTATAATGTTGATGCTGCATATCAACTTATAGTATTTTAAGATGATACTGAAAATACTATATTTTGTTAAATTGACAAATTAAAAATTTTAGGCTATTTTGATGATTGTTACATGAGATTTATCCTTAGGTCTATTTAAGCAAACATCTCATAATTGTCTTTTTAATCCTTGCTCTATTAGAAAAATAGAGTAAATTTAAATATTATATCTTAGAGAAACTGATAATTTGGTTGGACCTCATGTTTCCTAATAAAACGGTAATATTTTACAGGCAGGATTTTATATGCCATAGAGGAGAACATACTGAAATAAGAGAACACACAGAAAAGAAAACACATGCTTTTCAAGAGGTCTCCATTTTGTAGATTTGAAGCCTCTTTTGAAATGTATGCTTTTTTATTTCAAATCAAGAGATTTAATTAAAGAATCACTTGTCAACAGGCATCTGTGCATCTTATCACATGCAAATTTTAGAGACTAATATTGCTGAGCATAATTGGCTTAAGGAAATATAGTTTGGGTTTTGCTAATAAAAATAAAGACTAAAGATATTTCAATATGTCATAGACTATATTTCAAAGTAGGCTTAGAATCTATTTTAAATGACCATACCAATAGAATATTCAGTTGCATCATCACTAACAGTAGGCTTAGGTTTGAATTTGGCCATAGAACTGGGATCTGCATATGAGTGAGCATCTTTCTTTCCATTTTAAATACTTGCTTTGTCAACATTAGGAAATGAACGCTTCTATATCCAACTGTTTATAATGCATAAGTAAGAAATTTTCTTAGCAAATCAGTCAAGGACTCTGAAAAAAAAAATCGTTATTCTTAGCTCTCCGCAGAGGATAAAAAGCAAGCTACATGCAGATGAAGAAGGAAATTTCTTTATCTTTCACTTTGTCTTATTTGCTTATTGTTTAAATGCTTATTGCCTTTTTGTCAGTATCTTAGTTATGGAAGAAATCTCTATTGCTGTTGCTAAATATTCTTTAAAATTTTGTTAAGGGTGAATTGTTAAGTACATCCCACAGAAATTATGACGGTGGATACCTGAACTAAATACCAAAGTTATTTTGGTAACTAATAAACCATATATCTATCTGATACTATGTCATAAAACTAAATATGCAGTCATAACCTTTTGTAATGATTTAATCTTTAGGCAGTAAGCTTGAACCTGAGATAGAACAATTTTTTGAGGTTTCTTTCAGAGGTAAAAGAAACCACAGAGATCACTAGCCAGACGTTTCATTTTCTGTGTGAAGAAACCAACCCAACGCAGCCAAGCTAACCAACAGCCTGCCAGTGATTTTGTCTAATCAACTGCAGAGCCCAGACCAGAACTTTCTTTTCTGATTACCAATGGAAAATATCTTCTCATAATACTTGATTTATAGGAATTGTATTAAAAGAACCTGAAATTACAGACTAGTTAAATATACCAGAAATTCCAAAGGACTATGAAAAACATCACACTTTATTCTAAAACTGTCCTAAAATAAATATACTAGCAAAAATATGAATATGATTTAATTACTTGGTTTTATTATTGATTTATTCGTTTACTTTTGTATTCTGAGAAATGTGCTCTACAACTGATTTAGATGGTTCAGGTCATTTTTCTCTAAGCTGGTGGAGAAATTTCGATATGTTGACTTTTATCCACTGAGGTTAACATGAGTTTTCCGTATCATACCTTCATTACTTAGATTACAGTATTTAAAAATCATTATTGGGATATTTAAGTAATTGAAGTTTTAAACAATTTTGGTTGCAAGGATATAGAGCTTCTGCCACTCAGTGTCTTCCACAAACCAACAGTATTAGAATCACTGAGGAATGTATTAGAAATGCAATCTCAGCTTCCCCTTCCCAAGACCTAGGCCTGCTGAATCAGTCTGTATTAACAAGTGCCAAGGTGATTTCCTATGCACATTAAGAATGAAGAAGCACTTATTTAAAGAGTTGGAAATCTCAGACCCTCATCTTGTTTGTTGTTTCCTTGTCTTTTTCTTGTCTTTCTTTCTTCACTCTCCCTTCATAGAAAATGAACGTCAAAACATCAGGATCTGCTTTAATAGTCAAAAAGAAGACAGTTCAAAACGATGTAGAAAGGATGAGAGGAAATACATGTCTTCATTCTGAGATGGCATAGGGGACTAACAAGCTAATGGCATGTCTTTGGAATGTTTTTTAGCCTCTAGCAGATCCACATTCTTTACTCTCTTCTGAGTTTTCCCCGAGTCATTACTCACATGGGTCCCTGCTCCCAAAACCAAGGTTGTGTAACTGTACTGAGAAGTGGAGTATAGGAGTTAATTATATAGTGTTGAATTTACAGAGGGTGAGCCACAAAGTAGCAAAAGCAAGAACTGCTTGTTCCAGTTAAAGACAGAAAGCAGAAAGGGGTTTATTGTTGGTTATGTAGCCTGGGAACCACTATGAATAACAGGCATTGTAAGGCAGAAGAGAAATTGTTGTAATTAAAAGCAAAGTAAAATACCTAAGGCCAGGCCTCCATATCCAGAGATGACTGTAGTGAGTAATGGATTGAAAGACAAGCTAGTGGAGTGATTAAGAGCTTAGACTCTGAGCTAAAACTTTTCTTGGTTCAAATCCCAGCTCATCTTATTTCTTGGCTTTATGGCTGTGGGTAAGTTATTTAACCTTTCTAACCTCTTCATCTGAAAACAGTAGTACCTCTTCATAGGGTTGTTGTAAAGAAAAAGTGAAAAAAAATCTATGTAAAAAGTACTTAGCACAGTGTCTGGAACATAGTAGGTACTCAGTAAGTCTTAGGTGTTTGTATTTATTTATTTATCTTCTTAATTATTTAATACTTACTTGAATCAGCTTCCCTTTTACCTAATCACATGAGTTTATGTAGTTTTTCTGGGTTTCAGCCGTGGTCTGTGGCCATAACAAAGAGCTACAGCTTTAACTAAAGAAAATTGTCTTGGGCTAAAAGAGTAAACATTTTTTGATCACCTCTGGGATAATGAGTACTATGGAAGACATGATGGTGGTGGTAGTGGGAGGGAGTGTGATGAAAGAAAATGAGAAATATTATACAATCCCTTGAGGCATTGAGATTCTACATTGAAAGAGATGAGGTATACACTTACATGGGAGAAAAACCTGACAGATGATTCCCAAGCAACATATTCATATGTTGAAAATTATACCGTATAAATTAGAATGTTTGGAGTAGTTGAAAGACAACTATCAATATTGGTCCTTAACAACTTTGATTTTCTTTGAATGTCTTCTACAAAGAAGGAAAAGAACTATTAGAACTATTAGGTAGAACAATAGTTTGACACGACTAAAGATTGTCTCAAATCTGCTCAATATTTAACCTCTTTTTTTAAAGCATAGATACTTTTAAATCTTGATTCAAAAGCCAACTAAACACTAGAGGGCAGATTGTGAGGATGTAATGTGTTAATACAATTAAAATAGCTGCCGGCCTCAACACTCATTGTGGTTATGTGAACATAAGTGCAGGCATGAGGGGGAAAGTTCCAAAGCTTGCTAACCTGATAGTGTTTTGTAATTTTATCATTCTACTTTGTGTTGACCACTTCTCAATACTTTTAAAAGAATTCAGGCTTTAGAAAAAATGGGAAAGTCATGAAAGTTTGTAAGTGCTCAACAAAAACATTATAAATTAGATGTTAAGCTGACACATTACAGAGCTTGAGATGCTTTCCATCCTGAGAAACTTAGGGAAAAAATGTGGCTTTGAAAATATGGTTTAGAAATAGTCATATAGAGGCCGGGCACGGTAGCTCACGCCTGTAATCCCAGCACTTTGGGAGGCCGAGGCGGGTGGATCATGAGGTCAGGAGATCGAGATCATCCTGGCTAACACGGTGAAACCCCGTCTCTACTAAAAATGCAAAAAATTAGCTGGGCGTGGCGACGGGCGCCTGTAGTCCCAGCTACTCGGGAGGCTGAGGCAGGAGAATGGCGTGAACCGGGAGGCAGAGCTTGCAGCGAGCCGAGATCACGCCACTGCACTCCGGCCTGGGCGACTGAGCAAGACTCCGTCTCAAAAAAAAAAAAAAAAAAAGAAAGAAATAGTCATATAGAAAACAACATTGGTTCCTTGTTCTCTATCCCTGTGGTCCCCACTGCCCTCTGCCTGTTGAGAGTAGAGTTTTAGAAAGATGTTCTGTTTCCTGGCCTAAGAGGAGAAGGAAGGGAATGGATTTGGGCTGGGGAAAGATAGAAATAGGTGAAGTGGGTGGCAGGAAGTCACTTGGCCACAACTGACATTTTAGGAAAATGAAAAGACCTTGAACTAGGGCTGCTGTGGCAATATGTTGACAGCTAAGAGATGGTTCTCCAAATTTACAGAATTGTCTGCCATGGAAATCTTTTAAAAGGAGAAAAAGCCACTGTTATAAGCAAGCCGGGCCATCTCCATTTCTAGAAACAAGTGAAAATGAGCATCTTTCATTGGATGGTTAAACATTGTTTTGAGGATCACTTGGGAATGAGCTAATTTCTTTCAGCCTGCGATCCACTTCAGATGTTTGGTTCATCATCTCCGATCTTTCATCTAACCTGACTTTCTTTCTCTTTGCTTCTTTTCTGCAGTGCTCATGTACCCCAAGTCAGCAATGTGTCTGCAACCGGAGAGTAAGTTATTTGGGTTGGGTTTTTGGGCTTTGGGTTTTATTTTTAATGCCCTTTCCCACTTATTAAACAGAAAAAAAAAAAAAAGCAAGTCTAATGGTGTACAGTATTGGAAGATTCAGATAATAAGCAGCCAGTGACTTTTAGACTATATGGAGGAGAGGACTACATAGCTTTTCTTATTTGAGCTTCTGTATGTGTATTCCTACAGATGACTCCAACATTAGAAAACATGAGCTTTTTGTTTACTTCATTAAAAATAATGCCAGGATCATTTAATATTGGCAAGTAGTCTAATGTGCTTTGGGAGGCATCTTGCAATGGATAATGTAATTAAAAGTTAAACCATTAATCATGTCTTTACTCCTGCTTAGTTCATTTGACTGAACCTACATTGACTGAGTGCCTGCAAGACACCAGGCACAGGTTAGATGTGTAATGTCAAAGATGCCTTGGGCCCTGTCTTCGGGGATGTTACAGTCTAATAGGGATGCAGAAAAGAAAGTGAGTTAGTGATGGCAACAAGTCCCTGGTCCACAGGGCAGTGGCAGTACTCTCTTAATTATGTCATCACATGCCATTTCCTCCAAAGTCTTCCACTGACACTTAGACTAAACCTAAACTCCAGTTATCAGTCCTTGCTAATGCCTCTGACCATATTGCTCATTACACTTCAGCCACATGACCTGCTGTTCCCAGGGAGGGCCAACCTTATTGCTGCCTCAGAGACTTTGTGTTGGCTGTTCCTCAGCCTGACCAGCACTTTCTTATCATTCACTCCTTGTTCAAGTGTCATCTTATCCAGGATTCTATTCCTAACTACCCATATTCACTTGCCACCACTTTACTCAGTGTTTTAGAGAACTTATTGCTATTGGAAATTACATTATTTCTTTATTATCTATCTTGCCCTACAGGAATGTAAGCTCTGTAAATACAAGGAGCTTGTCTGTCATATTCATTGCTATCTCCCTACTGCCTAGAAAAGTGCCTGGCATATATTAGGCACTAAGTAAATAGTCATTGAATGACAGAACAGCTCCTGGCCCACATATGTTTCCATCACACGTACCTGTTCTCCTTACTTGCTGGGACATGAGTGGGCCTTTTTGGAGCATCTTCTCTTGGCAAGGATCAGGTGTAGGAGGTGGGGTGGATGTGGTGTGATAGGGAGAAGAGAGAAGAATTAGAAGAAGCACTAGTTGAAATGAATTTGGATCTAACAGGATGGATTTCAATTTTTTTAATTCCTTGTTGGGAGAGAAAACAATCAGAGGGCAGGACTGACCTCCTTTGACTTTGTCAGTTTCAAAGATATTCAAGAACTGCACCAAGACTGACATGTTCTTGCCTTTTTCATTTCCTAATAACCTTTCCTTATGGGTCTTGTATAGCTTGGAAAAGGTGCAGGGTTGTTCTGTTTAGGTATTTCCGTTTCATCTGGATATTTGGTATGTTGTAGGAGGCCACCTCTGACATAATGCATTTTATGGCTTCCTCATGAATATGTTATTTATATATTATGTACATCTCTTATGTGTATATTAACTTACAATCCTCTGTACTGCAATTAAATAATCTTGAATCATTTGACACATGGAGTTCTATGTATAAAAGTTCTAATGCCCAAGTTAATTGGACTATACTTCCTCATGATCTTAAAATATTTTTAATAAAATTTGAATAATATAACTATGAGTGGATTATAAAACTGCATTTGAAAAATCTGAAATTAGTTAAGTTCTCAAAACACATTTTATTTAAGTAAATGCTATTTCTCAGCCTGAGCATTTAGAATATACATATAGTTCTTTTTCAAGTGAAGAGAAACATGGTTTGAGGAGTCAGAAACTTTCCATACCAGCTTATTTGGAAATAATGTGGTGCTAAAAGAAAGTTTACACACCTTGAAAGATTCTACAGCTTTAAAAATGATTCCATTTATAGCTTGCCATGCACTTTTCAGCTCTTTGTGCTTATCTCTTTTCCTCAGGTTGAACAAAGTAAATCTATCCTTCCAATTTCAATAATATGTTTTGGGGTGTTTGCATGAATACAACTTTAATTATAAATATCATAATTTAATTGAATAGAGGTTAGGAAAGATTATGCCATGCTGTTATGAGTTCTAATTGTTCTGGTGAGTTTTTCCCCCAAATATCATTATTTTCATATAATTTGTCTTAGATTCTAAATAGATAATAGGCATCATAAAATTATTTGTGCCAGTTTGCTTTGCAAATCACTCTCTCTTCCTCTGTAGAATTGGTATGAAATTGCCTTTGTGAGAATAGGTCTACTATTATTCTATGAGGGCAAAAAAAAATCTTTCCTCATTCTACCTTATATTAACTGACCCCGGTTTCCTGAATGCCTCATAATTGTTGCTAGACTTGCCATGAGCATTTCAGCAATACTAGCTTCACGAAGATGAGAAAGTTATTAAATTGGCAGAATTGTTTTCATTTAGTTTTGGTTTTAGCAATAATGCAGATATTTTTTAGATTAATGCCTCATCATTGCTCATGAAGTTCTAAAGACCTTCCATTGGAAATACAGGTGTTCCCAAAACTGTAGGCACATATTTTTTTAAGGTGACCACTGATGAACCTGACTGCTTGAATGACTCTGCATTCTTTTTTGCCAGACTCTTAGAAAGAACCATACGATCAGCTGTAGAACAACATCTTTTTGATGTTAATAACTCTGGAGGTCAAAGTTCAGAGGACTCAGAATCTGGAACACCATCAGCATCTTCTGCCACATCTGCCAGACAGCGCCGCCGCCAGTGCAAGGAGCAGGATGAAGTTCGACATGGGAGAGACAAGTGAGTTGGCATTGATTCTTCTTCTTACTTGAGTTTTCTCTTCTTTGAAAAATATACACCCAAATTAGTCACTGTGTTATAGTCATACCTCCTGGTCCTCTCCCATTTCAGTATTTAGGTTAAAACTTTAAGAGTTTTCAGTTTGCCTATTCTAAACTTAGCTACATTTGGAAATTTATAGGTGATTGCATAAATATTCGCATTTCATCCAGACATTTGGTATGTTGTTAGAAACCACCTCTGATTGAATACACCCTATGGCTTCCTCATAAATATCTTATTTAGAGGGATTCTGAACCATGGGTAGAGAAAGTTACCATATGCTTGTCCAGAGGTATTTTTTTTTCTTGCTAGACAACATTAAGTTGACTATTTAGACTTGTTTATGAAGCAGCTGATTTCTCCATTATATTTATGTGATTAAATAGTCAGATATCACTATAATACTCTAACATTTGATTATGTTTTAGTATAAGAAAAGTTAGGCTTAAATCTACTCAAAAAATGAAAAGCTTAAGTTCTTTATTATAAAAATCACTAATTTTAAGGCATTCCCATAGTATGAATTTTAAGAACAGTGTTACAAAGAGCTTTATTCTCCATGAAAAAAGATTTAATAAAATACAGATGAGCAATTACCATTTATATTATTTAATAATCATGATTTAAATTGTCAAGGAAAATAAATTTATGGAGAGAATAGACTATGCAGATATTCCTATATTTTCCCTGAAAGTTCCAAGGTTATTTTTATTGACTGTATGTAACCTTTAGCCTCTTTATGGTTGTTGTTTTGAACTCCTTATTAAATGTCAAAAACTAAACTGAACCAGACCCTAGGCCCCTCATTCTTTTTCTTTCTTTTCTTTTTCAATTTTTAATTTGTATGAATATATAATAGTCATACACCCCTCATTCCCATTCTTTTTCACCTAGACTCATAATCTACATTAAACCCTTTATGGAAAAAGCAAAAAAGCTTTGTTTTGTTTAAAGAAAAACACAAAAGATAAACAGTATAAATAAGTTTCATGCTGTACCTCACCGAGATGTTTAAGTGCTATATTAGGAAATGTAACTTTAGAAATAGAGCAGTATCAATAATATAACCCACTGATTTACAGGTAGCATATGCAGTACTTTTCAAATAAATTCTCATGGAGCTGGTGGATAGAATAGTTGTAATATTCCATTTAGAAAATAGAAAAATTATAATACAGGAGATATTTACATTTCTTCTACTCCTGTGGCATGACATGAGATATTTACATTTAAAATTAGCTACTGACATGTTTATAGAAAATGTTTAGAAATATAATTAGTTTGTGTACTACCTCTAATATGTTGTAGAGAAAGCACAAAGTATTCATTTAACACTGTTCTTATCCGCTGCCTCATTTTTTGCTGAGGAGTATGTAGCAACATTTTGCATTTTAAAAATATCCTCAGTGTGTCACGATATCCTGCTTTCCACCCTCTTTGTTTGGACAGAGGGCCAGCAGGTGGAGGTGGGAAGTGGTGGGGAGCATGAGAGAGAACAGAGTGTGATGGTGCTGTTGGTGGATGCTTGGCAGCAGGTCTCGGGGAGGACAGTGGAGGTAAAAACAGATGAGGGCCAGACAGGGCAGGGAAATGTGAAGCACAGCCTCACCTCTCCTGAAGAATTTAAATAGAGAACTTCCCAAGCCCAGGGACATTTCTAGCATAAGTTATCTTGATTGTTTTTTACCAGCAACATCAGGAGAACAAAAGGAGATGGGGAATGGTAGCTGAGTGATGGTCTGAAGACTATACCCATGAAACCCTAGCCTTTCCCTTAGTTGTTCTTCTCTTGCTATTGCCTTCACCACTCCTCCTGGTCAAATTACAGTTGGGCATTGAGGAAGAGAATCTTGGGGTACAAATAGTACCCAACCTGACACACTGTGACACAATCGTGTCTTGATAGTCCTTCAACTCTCAGTCCACACTGAACGGTTTCTCTTAGCTCTCCAGGTCTTTGGAAGAGTGAGACCCTTATCTCTCAAAGCCCCCAGATCCCCTAATTTTGTCTGGTCCAGCTTCGACCATAGGTCAGTAGTCATTTCCTGCAGCCCTTCTCCCCTCATCTTCATGCTGGGTTCTGTCATCCTTTCATTCAACTTCCTTGATCCAGCGTTCTCATTCCACTTATTTCTTCCCACCTCCACTCTTTTCCTTTTGCACATCTGCTTGCTTGAAATACTTTTCCAGCAGGCTGATTCTTTCAGCATCTCCTCTTTGGTGTCAGATTTCTCCTTTAACCTTCCTTTCAATGAGCCACTGCCATAAACGTCTTCTCCAGTATCTCCAGGAGAGTCATGAACATGTCATAAACTATAAGAAGGTCAAGAATCATTAATATAGCCTACAGTCAATGAGTTTATCATAGTATATGCTTCTATACAATTGATTCATTTAAGATTTTTCACAAGTCTTTATTCAAAAAATAAGGAAAGATTAAGCTAGGCTGTAATATTCTATTCAAAACTATAAGCTTTTTGAAGTGGTTAAAAAGTGTTTAGAAACATAGGAATCTATTTATATTATTATCTATTATTTTGCCTCTAGTAACTTAGAGATGCAACAAATTAAAAAGTATTCTTGAAGAAGCCAGTGATGACTATATTTCAAGATGAGTAAAAGAGTCAGTAAAGTCATACTAAAGTCATCATGGCCAATTTTTGAAATAGCAGTACCGAAGATAGACGAAGACTACAAATAACTTCATTCATAGGTACAAATGATTTGTTATTTGTCTGAATTCATAAGGAAATATAATCAGACCTATATTACTGTTTGCTACAATATAAACATAAAAGTTTAAACATAAAATCTTCATTATATAAAAATATTCAGCTAAATTCATTTAGTAAAAAATTTATCTGCCAAGTTTACGGAAATGTGAAATTTTGGTGATAGGTATATGGAAGTTTGTTGTGATAGTGTCTCTACTTCTGTATATGTTTGAAAAAAATCATAATAAATATTTTTTTAAAGCAAAGCATCATTTAAGTGAAAATGGTTTTCAATCTTCCAAAAACACAATGAACTGGAAAATTGATCCAAATGTTTCTTTGTTATATAAAGACTATATTAAAATCCTGCAAAGTAAAAGAAAGCAGGCTATATTTGGGGAATAATAAATAGTTCAGCATTGCCAGGACATTAAGTAGGTATGTAGGGGTGAGGAGAAAATCCTGAAAAAATGTGGAAATAAATCTAGATAATGAGAGTGAGAGGTCCAGAGATCTAAGTTCAGTCAAATCCAAGTTATGTCAGATATGATTGAAATCTGACAGAATATTGCAGGAAGGAATTGAGTACACCTGCTCCATCTAAGATTAGATTTAAAGAAATACAACCATGTGTTTTATACAGAGCTGTATCTAAATAAAGTGCCTCCAAAGTCTTTAACAGTGATAACTGAGGACCCAGTACTATAAGGTGATTCAATGATGAAAAACAGGTATTGCACCCAGCCTCTTGGATCTATAGTGTAACTGAAATTAGAGTTCAACAAAGGGAAGTAGAAGAGACACATGGATGCCCGTAAAAGCAAAGACTTTCCTCGAGGGAGAACAGGATTTGCGCATGAACACCATAGCATGGTCAGATTTTCATATATTTATTTTGACAGGATTTATTCTAGTCGTTCATTCACTATTCAAAAAGATCATAAAATGAATTTTACTGTCTTGTTTTTTTAAATAGTTTTTAGCTGTTGTCTTTAGTCTGCTTGGGCTGCCATAACAAAATACCACCGACTGGGTGTCTTAAACAACAGAAATTTATCTTCTGATGGTTCTAGAAGCTGTAAGTTCAAGGTCAAGGTGCTAGAAGTGTCTGTTTCTGTTGAGGCCTCTCACATTGGCATGCAGATGGCTACCTTCTCACTGTATCTGCTCGTGCCCCTTCCTCTGTGTGCACACTCCTGATGTCTCTCCCTCTTCTTACAAGGACATTAGTCCTATTGGATTAGGGTCCCACCCTTATGACTCTTTTAACCTTATTTACCTCCTTAAAGGCCCTGTCTCCAAATATGGTCACATTGGGGATTAGGACTTCCAAATGTGAATTCTGAGGGTACATAAGTCAGTCCATACTAGCTTTCAAGCATTAAAGGTCCTCCATTTAAAAGTTGTAATTGGGGCCGGGCGCAGTGGCTCACGCCTGTAATCGCAGCACTCTGGGAAGCCAAGGCGGGCAGATCACTTGAGGCCAGGAGTTTGAGAACAGCCTGGCCAATATGATGAAACCCCATCTCTACTAAAAATACAAAAATTAGCCAGCATGGTGGCACATGCCTGTAGTCCCAGCTACTCAGGAGGCTGAGGCAGGAGAATCGCTTAAACCTGGGAGGTCGAGGTTGCAGTGAGCTGAGATCGCACCACTGCACTCCAGCCTGGATGACGGAGCAAGACTCTGTCTGAAAAAAAATAAAAATGAAAAAAAAAGTTATAATTGGACATATATGCCAAAAGCTAGGTTAATGGGTACAAAAACATAGTTTGCAAAATACCTAGTATTTGGTAGGACAACACGATGATTAGAGTCAAAAATAAATTAATTGTACATTAAAAATATCTAAAAGAGTGTAACTGAGCCGGGCACGGTGGCTCAAGCTTGTAATCCCAGCACTTTGGGAGGCTGAGGCGGGCGGATCACAAGGTCAGGAGATCGAGACCATCCTGGCTAACACGGTGAAACCCCGTCTCTACTAAAAAATACAAAAAACTAGCCGGGCGAGGTGGCGGGCGCCTGTGGTCCCAGCTACTCCGGAGGCTGAGGCAGGAGAATGGCGTAAACCCGGGAGGCGGAGCTTGCAGTGAGCTGAGATCCGGCCACTGCACTCCAGCCTGGGCGACAGAGCCAGACTCAGTCTCAAAAAAAAATAAAAATAAAAATAAAAATAAAAAAATTAAAAAAATTAAAAAATAAAAAAATAAAAAAAAAAGAGTGTAACTGGATTGTTTGTAACACAAAGAATAAATGCCTGATGGAATCGATACCCCATTTACCTTGATGTAATTATTATGCATTGCATGCCTGTATCAAAATATCTCATGTACCCCAGAAGTATATACACCTACTGTGCACACACAAAAATTAAACATAAATAAAAAACAAACAGAAAAAAAGGCTAGGAAAAAGTATGAAGAGTGATAAGAAGATAGAATTTAAATAGTAAAATAAATAATTTTTGAGTTTTAGAATTAGATCAAATTCATCCAGCCACCCACAGAAGGCACTGCTCTGAGTGCGTGGAGGGGAGAGATTGAAGAGCATGTGCATGAGTATACATGCTTGCATTTAGTCCTTATCAGCTGCTCCTCCTGTCTTCAATTACTTTGTACTTAGAAAGTCTCTTATAAATGTGCATAAATCTTTTATATAATTTTACTAAATATATATTTTCACATTAAAGTTGGAGAAAAAATACTAAAATATAGAGTGTTAAAAATTACCAAAGAGAGTATAACTTTAAAAAGATTATGATAGTATTTAATTCATAATTTTGCCTCTGTTATACCCTGTCTAAAGATATGAATTTAGATTTCAGAATAAATATTTAATGTTATCTTTCATTTTGGGATATGGTTGAGCCAATAGTAAAATATGATATGTATTTTTTACTCTTTAGAATTCATTTATTTCACAATACAGTTTTAGGTGTTTAGGGAGGTAAATTAACTCATTCATACCACGAAGCAGGAGAGTAAAGTCTCATTTATTTGTTCCTTACCAAGCCATGGTGCTGTGCTGATGGTTTTATTTGTTCCATGATATTGTTTCTTTTTTTTTTTTTTAACTCAGTTTGCTAATTTACTTTTGTGAAAACCTATTATGGGAATGCTTAAGATATTAATACTTAAAACTGTTTCATGAACATCAAATGAATTAAATTCTATAATTACAACATTCATATCTACTTCTACAACTATGTCATGAAAGATGTCTGTACTTGGAAGTAACAAATCCAGATTTCAGTTAAAATGCTTTGTATTCCATAGTTTTTATTAACTTATATGATTTCTACTAAGATTATCTATTAATAATTCAGTGAGATTGAAATACACATTGCTATACTACTAAAATGGAAGATATAATTCCTTTTTAGATTTTGCTCCATACACTGTATTAATTTATAAATTTGAAATATATATATATATATTTAAATGTCTACTGTGAATAATAGGAAATTTCTGTATAAACTTGCACTGTTCTCCCTGTTTGAATACAAATTACTTTTGGTAAAATACAAAAGCTGTCCATTGGTAGAAACAGCTCTTGCCAATTTGCCTCTAGGAATTATTTCTCTTTCAATGTGATTTATTTGGCACCAAGCAGTCCCAGGAGTAGCACTCTGCTCAGATTTTGATCAGAGATGCAAACTGGAATTTCTGGGCACTCTTTGGATTTCCTAGGTATGATATGATGTAGTTAGAGTATCATTAAATGACCATTTGATCTTTTAAAATAAAATTAAGCTTTTTTCTCAATTCAAGGGGACTTATCAACAAAGAAAATATTCCTTCTGGGTTCAACCACCTTGATGATTGTATTTTGAATACTCAGGAAGTCGAAAAAGTACACGAAAATACTTCTGGTTGTGTTGGAGAAAGGAGCAAACCTAAACGTCAGAAATCCAGTACTAAACTTTCTGAGCTCCATGACAATCAAGATGGTCTTGTGGTAAGTGAATATGTCTATAAAATTTTACTTGTTAGGAAATACTACATCTCTTTGCTTTGCTTTGTAAAAAAATTAAAAGTAATTTCAGTCTTCAGTTTTATAACATTATAGAATATGAGTTCTGGAAGAGACCTTAGAGCTACTAAGTATATATATATTTGTATTTCTTTTTAATAAATACAGAAATTAAGGCTGAGAAATATTACATTCTACAGAGGAACAAGAGACACCACACAAACTCTGATTTCCATTTTTTTTTTCTCATTTTTTTCAAGCATTTCTAAATTTTGTTTTTGAAATAAAATTGCCCATAAAGCATTTTTTCTTCTTTTTCCCCATTCTATTTGTACTTGTCTAAATGAATATGTTTTATAAATTAATGAATGAACTTAAAGCAAGGTGAAATGCACAGTGAAAGAGGATCAGCTATCTTCGTGTTCAGATATCTCTTCATGTTCAGAAATTTCATTTCAAATCTATACTCTTTTAAAGTACTTTCTTCCAAGTTAATCAGAAACAGAAAGAAACTAATCCCTACGTAGTTGCCTCAGACCTGAATCTTGGATCATTAATTCAATACATAGTATACGTTTTTACAAGTGGTTTAATCAATGGCTAAATATTTGTTCAGTGTAACTATTAACATTCATCATCCTTCTTCCTTTATGCGTTAGTTTCTCTGAAAAATAAGCAACAAAGTCTGTCCCTTTAGTTAAAAAAAATGACAAAGCCAAAAACCTGGAGATAAATGTTATAATGTGACAGGAACTGGAATCCCTAATGAAAACAGACAATATCCTCTCCTACTGTTTGGTGTGCACATCCTCTGAAGTACTTTGTCTCTGACCAGTTTTTAGCTCCATGCTGTGCTTTTCATACATTCAATAAAATTCACGGGCCACCTATTTTCTCATTGTCAATTTCTGCATGTGCTCGGAGAAGATTTCTAATTTTTCCATAAGTAAAATATACATAAATGCAAATCTAGGATTTTTTCCCCCATAATGTCTCAATGCATGGTTTCTGGAAGTAAACTGATGAGCTAGAATGGACAGAAGTAATCATCTACCTCAGACTTATGTCTGGTACAGTTCTCAAAATAAAGAATTTAAAGTCTGGAATCATGACACACTTTTTTAACCCTGATAATTTCATTTCTGTTGTTAAAAGTAAATATTTAAATAAAATACATGGTATTAACGTCATTAGCTCTCTATTTGGCCCATGATTTGCTTATCTGCCAAAGAGATATCTGGTGACTGGAAGTCTGAGACTTGGCTTTATAGTGTGAAAAGAAGCTATGAAGCAGGCTTCTCAGTTTGAATCCCTTTTTACGTTCATTTAACCCATTAATTTTTTCTACCAGGAATAGTGTCATAAGTTAGTTAGATGGTAATAGTTAATAGAAGTGGAAAAGTACATATACTCCTTAGAATATATGTTTACTGATAAAACTATGGACATGGTCTGTGCTGAAAAACATTGGGATGGAAGATCCTAATTCCATTTGGGGTTTTTTATGTGAAAGAACTTGCCCCTACCTCAGTTGCCAGTTTCCGCATTCCAGGATTGTGCCTGTCACATGTGAGCTCAGTGGACCGTGTCTTTGTTGCAATGAATAACTTAAAACCCTGCCAGTACAACTTAGAAGAAAAACTTCCTCATCTCTAAAGTGAGGGTGTTCTCAAAGATGTTTTCCAATTCTTATATTCCATGAATTTAAACATCTAATCTTCTCAAGTAACCACAAAGCAAAGAGCCAGGGAATACAACAGACTAGTGTTAAGACTACATCCTGAAAGTTAAGTTGTGTATCTTCACTTCCCCCTTATTTTTAACCTTCTAATTCTACTTTCCCCAACTTTCCTCCAAAACCTTTCCCTAGCCCATTTTAAGTTCTTTACATTCTGACCAAACATTTGTTTCTATTGCTTAAAAAAATTATAAATAATTATATGTCTTCTATGTGGCAGGAAATAGTTTAGATCCTGTGGATACAGTAATGAGAAAAACAGGTAACAATTCCTGCCTTCCTGGAGCTTACATTCTAGTCAGGGAAACAGACAATGACCAAGATAAATAAGTAAAGAATAAAGTATATTAGGTAGTGATAACAACTAGAAAGAAAAAATATCTAGGGAATGGGGACAGGAACTGTGAGGGGGCAAGGGATGCAGTTTTAAATGGAATAACCAGAGGAGACCTCTCCAAGAATTTGACACTTGAGTATAAAGAACTAGAGGAAGCAAGGAAGCAAGCCTTACTGATGGAATGACAGGTGCAAGGGCTTTGAGACAATTGTTTTCTGGAATATTCAAGGAACCACAGAGATACCATTACGGTTGGAAAAGAGTGAGCAAAATGAAAGAGGTAATGGAAAGGCAGGGCACATTAAATAGGTAGGTCCTTATAGATCATTGTAAGGACCCCTCCTTTATTCTGGGTGAGATGCGAAGCCATTGAGTTCTCAGTAGAACAGTGACCTGGCTTACTTAAATTTGTTAATGTTTTGTTGAAAATAGACAGTAAGCAGGCAAGGGCAGAAGCAGAGAGACCAGTTAGGAGTCATTACAGTCATCTGGGTTTGAGATGATGATAGTTTGAACTGAGGTGATACAAGAGCCAGCTATATGGACTCACGGGCTATACCCTGCACTGGTCTAGGGAGCACTGTTCCCATCAACTAAAACATGAATTGTTCCCCCTGGGAGTTGTACACTGCAGTGGTCATGAGGTGGGGTAAGAAAATGAATGTATTTTGAAGATAGAATTGACAAAATCACCTGACAGATTCAATGTGGGGTATGAAAGCAAAAGAGGAGTCAAAGATGATTCCAAGATTTTTGGCCTGAGCAGCTGGGAGACTGGTGTTGCCAATTTACTGAGATGAGGTAGATAGAAGTTTTGGGAGTCATATCCTAAGTTCAGTTTCTGACATGGAAAGACTGAGCTGCCCATTAGACATCTAAGAGGAGAGATACTAGAGAGGCAACTGGGCTTCTGGGCCTAGAGTTTCGGGAGAATGTCCTCCTTAGAGATACAAATGTGGGAGTCATGAGCATTATAAATGACATTTAAAGCCAATACACTGGCTGAGATAACCAAGGGAGTGAATTTGAATAGAAAAGGCCTTCTCACAAGGCCTTGAGGCAGAGAATGGGGAGATGAGAAGCCAGCAGAAGAAACTTAAGAAGCAGCAGCCAGAAAACTAGAAGAAAAATGAGGTAAGTTTGGTATCTTAGAAGCCAAGTAAGCAAGGGTCTCAAAGAGGAAGGAGAATCAGATGATAGGTCAAGTAGAAGACTGCGAGTTTGACCATTGAAATTAGCAAAATGTAGCTCCCTGGTGATCTTAGTAAGAACAGTGTTGGTAGGAAGATGGCAGCAAGAGCCATTTTCAGGAGAAGATGGTAGGAGAGTAACTGAAGACAGTGAGTGAATGGCTTCACAGTGATCTTGCTGGCCCACAGCACAGCCAAAGAGGAGAATATGGTGTAGACCTGGAAAAGCATCTTAAAGATGTGGTGTCTTTACAGTGAGAACTATCTGGCTCCTTTCTCCCTCTGTCCTTTTGCCTCTTGAGGATATCATGATCAGCAGAGACTGAGAAACTACAGATAATTCAGAGCTCAGCAATCGGGGCAGTGAGGTATCAGTCTGGGCATCAGACTGCACTGCCTTACCTCAAATTATTGCCACAATTTCAACCTTTCCCTTTCCTTAAACCCCAAGCTCATACCTGTGCCCTTCCTTCTCTCCCAGAAGAAAACCTTATCTCCTCTTTTACTTTGAAGAGCTGAAATAACCAGCTTCTGTTTCAACTTCCCTCACTTCACTTCCAGATTTCTCTAGCTCTCTGCCTATTTTATTTTCTTTCCTGCTCAAATGACAAAGTAAGTTTCCTAAATTCTAAGACTAACCTCTAAGGTGAAAAGTATCTTTGAAAATTCTATTTTTTACATCCATCTCCCAGCCTACCTCACACAGGCATAAAAAAATATTTACACATATACACTTCCCCTCTATTGGCTCATCTCCATTGGCTTAGGAAAAAAAAAAGTCTATCTCCAAACTTCCGCTCTAGGGCAGAGTTTAATACTTTGACTCAAAAATCACAACACATTCATGCATTTTATCCAGTAACCCTCCTTCTGCTACTCTGTTCTAGGTGCATAATCCTTTTTTGTTTGTTTGTTTGTTTGTTTGTTTGAGATGGAGTTTCACTCTTATTGCCCACTGGAGTGCAATGACGCGATCTCAGCTCGCTGCAACCTCCCCCTCCTGGGTTCAAGCGATTCTCCTGCCTCAACCTCCCGAGTAGCTGGGTTTGCAGGTGCACACTACTACGCCCAGCTAATATTTGTATTTTAGTAGAGATGGGGTTTCACCATGTTGGCCAGGCTGGTCCCAAACTCCTGACCTCAATTGATCTGCCCGCCTCGGCTTCCCAAAGTGCTGGGATTACAGGCATGAGCCACCACACCCAGCCACTAGGTGTATAATCTTAAATATTGAAAAAACCATATGTATTAATTTGCTCACTGCAAGGCTATTTATAATCATGGAGTATTAGAAGCAATTTAAATGTTCAAAAGTAGAAGAGCAGACGAGTAACATTTATATGTCAACTCAATAAAATATTCTGCAATGATTCAAAATTATAGTTATGAAGATTATATAATAAAATAGAAAATATTTGACAAGTTATATTTTAAGTGCTTTGCATACATTCTCAATTTTAATCCTCCCAATAATCCATAGGTAGATATTGTTATTCCCATTCTAATCATGAGGAAAATTAGGCACAGGAGATTAAACAACTAGGTCACACATAAGTGGTGGAGCTGGGATATCACTGTACTGCCCTTCAATATAAAAATAGGTTATGAAGCATTACCTACAGTGCATGCACATATATGTATGACATATTCATTCCTAGGAAAAAAGGCTAAAAGGATATATAGCTAAAAGTGATTGTATGATTGCACTATGGTGGTGGCAGTAGTATTAGAGGTAATTGTTTCTCTTCTCTCCACATATGTTCTGTGTGATTATATGAATTCTATAATATTACATTTAATATATAAAAAATACAAACAAAGTCTATAGGTCTCTTATTTATGAACAACTTCCTTTTAGTTTCAGGTGTACATGAAATCTCAGTCAAGGTTCAAGAAAGGAGAATAGGTCTTATAATCATACCTGAATTTCAGTTCCAGCTATCTCACTTCATAGCTATGGCAAGTAAAGCACGTTACTTAGCCTTTTACTTCATCTGTAAAATAGCAGCTTTTTGTGAGATTGTGGTTTTTTTTGTGAGATTTAAATGCAACTAAATGTGCTAAAGAAGAGGTAAAACTGAACATGGTAAATATGTTTCTGCTCCCTCTGCTCTGATGGCCAATCTCTTTTCTTCATTTTACCATCACACATTTTGAACAGTCTGTACTTGTTAGTTTCAGTTCTTCTATTTTTTTTAAGAGGCAGAGTCTCACTCTGTCATCTAGCCTGGAGTGCAGTGGCATGATCAAAGCTCACTGCAACACCCAACTCCTGGGCTTAGGGGATCCTCCTGCCCCAGCCTCCCAAGTAGCCAGGACCATAGGCATGCGCCACCACACCCAGCTAATTTGTAAAATGTTTTTTAGAGACAGAGTTTCACTATGTTGCCCAGGCTGGTCTCAAACTTCTGGCCTCAAGTGATCCTCCCACCTCAGCCTCCCAAAGTGCTAGGATTACAGGAGTGAGGTGCCACGCCCAGACCCCATTCTTCTTTTCATATTTATACATCAATCCCTATAGTCTAGATTCCACTCCCAACCCCAATCCGAACCCCAATCCCAATCCGAACCCCAACCCCGTTCTCTACAGATTTTTTCTTCATGTCTCTACTGGTCTTTTGTGCTATCACTGGTCCCTGTGCTATGACTTCATCTAGTTCTTGGCCTCCTCAAGGCCTTGGGGTGTTTGATACTTTGTGGCTCTTTGTCTGAACCCTTTCTCACTGGGTCTCAATGATGGTTGACCTCTCCTTGTCCTCATACGACAATGACTGTTTTCTTCTTTGCTGTATGCTTCCCTGGCTAAGCTCCCATAAATCATGCTTGGATTTAAATGTTACCTAGATTTTTGTCTCATATCTCTTTTCTATCTGAACTTTCAGAGCTTCTCCAGTTCCATGGTTTCAGTTGTCACCTCTCTACAAATGACTTACAAATTAACATTTGATGGATTCTGTCTGCAGTTCACCCTAGAGAATACTTTAAAGTCAACATGTTGAAACCAAACTCATCATCTTCTCCTCAATCTCTTTTTCATTCAAGAGTCCCATCTGATTCAATCACATCATCGTCTCCTTAGTCATTTTCCAAGTCCTTTCCTTTTCCTCACCTCCATCCTTCTTTCAGCATTTCAATCATTTGTCAAATTTAGTTGATTCTGCTTTTTAAAAAGATATTATGTGCATCTCCTTTCCCTTTTTTGTATTGCCATTACATAGCTGAGGCTCTTATTATAACTAATTTGGAATATTGAAACAGCCAGCCAACATGTCTCCAAGCCTCTACTCACTTTCCTCTCCAGAACATGTCTGCTGCTACAAAACAATTATCTACGTAACGCAGCAATTTTCAACCATTGTTTTCAGTGTAACACAACTCAGCAAGAACTCCTGTCAAAAACTACATGATCGTGATTTTCTGGGTGGTAATAATAATGTAAAAAAGTCCAACAATGTGAACCACTGACTTAAAATTATTTATTCCTTCAATCACACAACAGCTAACTATATGACAAGCACTATTTTCAACACTAAGGACACAATGTGATCGAAACAGACACACACTCTACCTTCCTGAAGTTTACAGTCTCATAAAATGAGATAGATAGGAAAGAAATACCTAGTCAGATGGCAGTACATGCTGTGGAGAGAAATAAGGCAGGGTAAAGAGTATGGAAAGTGGTAAGAGGTAAAGGATCGACATCCTAGAGGACATTCATGTCAGGCCTCACTGAAAATGATGCTTGTGCAGAGACCTGAAGGAGTTGAGGCAATGAGCCATCAGGATATCTGGGGAGAGAAAATCTAGGCAGAGGGAGCAGCATGCTGAGCCTTTGAGGACAGGGAAGAGGTGGCCATGGTTAGAACATAGTTGAGAGGAGCATTGTAGGAGATGAGATCAAAGATGTAGCAGAGGTCCTGATCACCTAAGGCTTCATAACCATTTTTAGGACTTTAGCAGTTACCTTAAGTAGGATGAGGAGCCACAGAAGATTGAGAGGGGAAGGAAGCCATTTTGTGGCATACTTTATAAAAGGATCACTATGGCAACTGTGTTAAGTATAGCGTATGGGGTGATGAGAAATGGATAAGGACTAAAGTAAAATAATTGACATAATCTAGTAAAGAATTCAAGTAGGCAGTTAGATATATTAATCTGGAGGTCAAGGGAGAGATGAAATAAATAATTTTGGAAGTCTTTGGCACACAGTTGGTTTTTAAACCCTTGAGAGTGGATAAGCTGACACCAAAGGACCGAGTACAAAGGGTAAAAATAAAGGTTCCAAGGACTAAGCCCTGAGACATACCAACATTTAGGGGGTAAGCAGATGAGAAGGGAGCACCACAAGGGACTAAGAAGGAGCTGCTGCCAATCTCCAGTGCAACATGAAGGCAAGAGCCTCATTAGATTTAGGTCCAGAGAAAATCAGAAGAAAGAAATTGGAATAGGGAGTGAGTGATAATTTCACATATATCTAGCTAACCCACAGCTACCTTGATGGGAGCTCTATCGGTGGGAAGAGGCAGGAAGAGCCTGATTAAGTGGGTTCAAGAAAGCCTAAGAGGAAATGAGTTGGATACTACAAGTATGGAAAGTCTTTGAACACGTTTTGCCTTACAGGGGGGAAGAAAAACGAGGTAGCAGTTGGAGAGAATACAAGCTGAAGACAGTTTTTAGAAGGCAGTGATGTTACAGAATATTTGTATAAGACAAGCCAATGGAGAGGCGGAGATGACGATGCAAGAGAGATCCATTGCAGGAGCAATGTTCTTGATGGGGGATAGGGGATGGAACCTGATGGACAAGTGGAGTGGTGTGATCATAGATCACTTTGATCTAAAGACCATCTCATCAAGAACTCCAACAACTTTCCCCCACTGCCTCCTTTGCATAACACCAAAGGTCTATCTTTGTGTTCTAACCACAGCCCACATTTCATCTATGAAAAGTGAATACTCTTCTAACTTGTATCAGCCTCTTCATGTTTATGCACACATCTGGGATTCCTTTCCACTTTGTACTATTGAGTAAGGAAAGAAGGCTATACATATTCAGTAGAAGCTGTACTTCGAGTATCCATGCAACCATCTGGATTTTTACTTTCAGTAAGTATAGTATTCTATACTTACATGAGATATTCAACACTTTTGTTATAAAATGGGCTTTCTGTTAGGTGATTTTGCCCAATTGTAAGCTAATTTAAGTGTTCTGACCATGTTTAGGCTAGGCTAAGGTATGCCATTCAGTAGGTTAGGTGTACTAAAAGCATTTTTGGCTTATGATATTTTCTAATTACCATGGGTTTATTGGGATATAACCTCCATGGTAAGTTGAAGAGCGTCTGTACCTGGTGAAGCATTGTATTGGCTGATCTGGAAGCCACACATATCACTTCTCACATCCCATTGGAGAGCAGTCAGTCACATGGTTGTACCTGATCACAAGAGAGACTGGGAAATGTATTGTTGCTGGGCATCTACTTTATGACGGTGGAAGAAGCGTAGCATGGGTTTGGGTGGACAACTGGTAAACTCTTCATAGGCATCCTTTATGATACCAGTAGTTCTTTTTTAATATGGATGAGCTTATAAAATTTTAAGCAATAAAACATAAAATGTACAAAAGGGTACAAAAAGGAATTCAAATATGCCATTAATCCTTTCTTAACGAGACTATCAAATATTCTCCTTCTCTTAGAGCTCAAGGTTAGAATAATGAACCTGTTTTGACTAACAGCATTCCTGTAGCCTTCAGATTGAGCTGTTTGTATATCGAGAGAGGCATTTTTGTGTGTGTCCTCTATTAAAGCTTTGTCAGCATTTTACAGTTTTAGAAGATGAATTTGTTTTTGTTCCAAGTGTTTTTAAGTGCTTCAGTCAGTGGTCAAACAGGTTTTGAGCCTAGCTTTCAACACCAACACAGAGAGGGAGAAAGAAAAATAATCGAAAATAAATTCCACAGTCTAAAATGAACTTTTATCAAGGCTTTTGCTCTTTTAGACTTGAGGTTATCTTTATAATTAAGGAGAATGGTTTTTAAAATTTAGTTCCTCTGACACCCCAAAATTATCAAAATAAATTATGCCACAGTGATTCTGTGTTTTGAAAGTCATTGATAGGACTTATATGAGTCAGAATTTTATGGATTATAAACTAGGCTTTATCTGGTTGAAAAAAATCGCAACACAAGAAGCAACTTTATTAAATTAGACCTAAAGTCACAATCTGTTCTTTCCTGCTTTTTAAAAATTACCTATTACCTTTAAAAGATCCCAAATTTAGAAGAGGAATTAAAATAAAAGTTAATGTAATAAAACACTTCCACAATATTCTATTACTTCAACATCTAATCAATAAAAACATTAATGGACTACTCTTTTACCACACCTGGTAGAGATATGTTTGGGACATAAAACAGTTTAAAACCTTCAAAAGACAATGACTCAATATTTTCTTGTAAGACAAGTATTATTAGCACCTGGAGCACATCTGAAGGTCTACTTCTCAAAAGCATTCTGCATTTCAGCATTATTTTGACCTGTACATTACACTTTTCCCTTCCCTCATCTTAGTGAAGTAGAGAGATTACTGATCTATTTCTTTATCTTAATCATTCCTCCCTAACCCCAAAACAAAGAATACAAATTAGAATCTACAAAATGTATTGTGCCCATGGAAATACATAGTTTTGTTACTGTACTCATAGATGTTTACTACCCTTGTTAGTTTGATTCTGAAAAGAAAAAAAAAAAAAATGCTTTCCCGGTTGTAACATTCTTCAGATTTTCCATTTCCAAAAGGTATAGGTGCATCCCAGCTACCTTAGAAAAGGAACACTGTGTACCTGCATGCTGTTTTAGTGAAACCAGACAGTGAATATTCAGCAGGCTCAAATGTGTACAGAAATAACATGACAATTAGAATTACTAAAAAGCCTTAGAGAAGAATATTGAACAATGTTGGAAATCAGCCTTTGTGAATTACATCTACAAAACCTCAAGTCGTTGGAGAGTTCTTAAACTTACGGATAAAACATGTAAAAAGTGGTAGGGATGGAGTTGAAGAAGTTAATACTTGTTTTAACCTGGAGGTCAGCTAAGCTTTCTCACATCTCACAACTGCTTTTTGCAAAGCTGTCTATTGTGTGACCTAACTGACTTTATTCTGTAGTTCCTAACGCCTGTTTCAGTTATATTTTGGTTCCTCTGTTTAGGAAAAAAAAAAAAAAAAGCCATCTTCTAACCTTCTAACATCTTCTAACTGAAATATCTCTAAATTTATATAATGCTATTATGTTTTATTTTCTGTTCACTCTTATTCTTTCTGAATATTTCTTTTTTATTTTATTTTTTTCTTTTAAGCTATCTCCTACAGGAAGGATCTGAATATTTCTTAGCCTTGATCTGAAAATGATTAGTTCTTTGGAAATAGTCATTTACATGTAATTATGAATGTATCATTTCATTGGCGCTGCTGTGAAATGAACTGAAGATAGAGGATTGTGCTTTCCTTTGGAATTCATGTTTCAGAGCTTTAGGAAAACCTAATACTATTGCACTAGATCTTACACTAAAGATTCTGATAATCTATTGAAGATTACCAATGGGAACAAAGATTCTTTGTCATAGATACATCCCTCTTCATCAGGAAAGTCACATTCAGGTAATAAGAGCAATTATTCTTGATTTAATGGGAGCCATTTTATAAAGGCCTCTTCTAACTCAAACTTTAGAGGTATGAATAAAGTTGAAGTTGTAATTTTTAATTTCTCGGATCCATTCTAAAATTATCTAAGTGTGTAAATTGATGCTCAGTATTCTAGTATTCTAATGGCAGACACAAACACTGTATTTCCTGTTCTTCGGACAGTGTCTTGACTGTGAACAAAGAACAGTAAAATATTTTCCTTGGAGACATTATAACAAACATCTTGGAGATATTATAACAAATAACAATAAAATGTTTTTCTTGGTTCAGAAACAATAACATCAACAATTCATTAATTATATTAACAGTATTCATTAAACGTACCAGGCATTATTCTATTTTTTTTTTTTTTTTTTGAGACGGAGTCTGTCTGTTGCTAGTCTGGAGTGCGGTGGCGCAATCTCGGCTCACTGCAACCTCCGCCTCCCAGGTTCAAGCAGTTCTCCTGCCTCAGCCTCCCAAGTAGCTGGGACTGCAGGCACGTGCCACCACACCCAGCAAATTTTTGTATTTTTAGTAGAGATGGGGTTTCACTATGTTGGTCAGGATGGTCTCGATCTCTTGACCTCGTGATCTGCCCGCCTCAGCCTCCCAAAGTGCTGGGATTACAGGTGTGAGTCACCGCGCCCATCATTATTCTAGTACTTTATATATCACTTTATTTAATCCTCATGACCACCCTATGTTAACTATTGTTGCCATCTTCATTTTCCAGATGAGGAAATTAAGGCTGAAGTAGGGTCATACAATTGGCAAATGGCGGAACTGGAATTCTAACCCAAGTATTCTGATTCAGAGTCACCGTCATAACTATTATGTTATGATATCTCTCTTTGTTTCTATTCTTTAATGGAGCCCAGGGTGTCAAACTGAGAATTCCAGGCAGATTGGCCAAACCAACATAAATGGAAAATAATTCAGCTATCTACCAAGCTAAAGATTCGTTTTCTATTCTAATTATGTGTTTATTTTGTGGAGATCGTTGTAAATGCCAACTTCATGGGATTATTGTGAACCTTAATTAGATTTACTTAGTAAAGGGTTTTATTATAATGGAATGTTATTGATATGTAGATGAACATATGTTACTTTCATATATGTATAATTTACTTTGATGACACAGGATGAGTGGATTATGCTTAATATCCTTTTAATGCAGATACAAATCTGAGTTAACAAAATTCAGGTCCAAATTTCCAAGGCAGCTTTGTTTTTGAGTTTGCTGAATTCAGATATTCTCTTGTTTGCTTATGTGTAATCTCCCTTCAAGGAAATGGCTTACTTATTCTGTTCCAGTCACCTGAATGATATTTAGAAAGCATTGGCCATATTCACAGAGGCAGTCAAAAAAATCTTACATATATGCCTCCTGGTAAGCAGTAACCCTACCTGGTCAGCTGAAAATGCATACTATTCAAATTAGGTTTTCTGTCTTTTTCCATCCTGGCTAATATAAAGATTAACATTAAATATTGTAGAAAGGTTCTTAAATTTTCATTTCTGTTTATAGATATTTTACAGCTTATGTATAAGCTACATGTTACTCTAGATAATATTAGCAGTATACACTAAGTATGTATATGTGTGTGTGCATATATGTATGTATGTATATATACATATATGTGTATACTCCACCTTCGATTTTATCAATATACACTGAATATATATAAATGTGTATATGCATATGTATATATACATTCTTAAACATATATATATAGAGAGAGAGAGAGAGAGAGAAAATGTTACATCAGTTTCTGAGGAGATTCGAGGTCAGATTCCTCAATTCTAAGTCTGACCCACCCTGATTCTTTAACAGTCTGGGTTTTGCTATTTAGCTGTCCAATGTGGATAATACCTAAGAGAAACATTATAGGGCACAATGGCCATTTCTGTGATGCTGTCACATATCTTTGTTAAAAGGATGATAAAGTTCAATAGACAATTCTATGAAAGTAGGATATAATAAACTGTCATAATTTTACTAGTTTAAACAAAGATAAAAATATGAGGACTAGAATTAGTTTATATATACATATTATGTGATTTTTCTGTTTTAAAGAAAGGAGGGTCTGCATTGCATATTTCTTACCATTCCTGTTGGACAACCAATAATGGTTCTGTTACAGAATATGGAAAGTCTCAATTCCACTCGATCTCATGAGAGAACCGGACCTGATGGTTTTGAACGGATGTCCGATGAAAGGTAATTTTAGAATTATCTCCTAATTTTCTTTCCAAGGGCAGGAAAAGGTTATTTTCATGTAATGCAATGTGAATTATAAGAACTAAAAAGAATGGATTTAAAGGACTATATATTTACCAGCAATATTGTATAGCAAGGAAAATGCTTAGAATAGAAAATCTATCACAGTGCTATTGAAGGCAAATAACTATAGTCATGTTTATTTGTGTTTCCAGTTTGCTTTGTTTTGATTAATTTTTCGTTTTGTGTTTTGTTTTTGAATTTTGTAAGTATTAGGCTTAGAGCTACTCAACATACTCTTAAAATAAAATTATAATATCAATGGATGAAAAACATTGTTATAAAACAAGTAGATATTTTATGATTTTGTTGTTGTTGCTGTTGTTTATAGGAAAGGAGGTGAAAAAGATGGTGGACACACTCAGCATTTCGAGGTGAGTAACTAACAAGCAAGAGTAAGACTGTGATGGGGCTGTTCATACACTCTTCAGTGTCCCTCTGAAATATTAGTCTGTCAGTAAGGGACAATGAGCTAAGTAATATGACTGTGATTGATTAGAAAGGCAAATACCAAACTTAAAGATTCCTTGAGAAATCATAAGAACTCCATTATTTTCCTTTGTGAATTATTTTGTTTTGCTTATGATGATAAACTTTAATAGCACAAGAATTTCTCTTTAGATTTTCTATAAAGTAAAACAAAACAAAAAGTCAAAGCTCCTGGTTTTATTTTCCACAATTTGATGCATTTTTTAAGTGATTGAAATATGTAGGTAGTGAGTCTTAGTCACAAGGATTAGGTCATGAATCTTCAAATTAACATAAATTCACTTTGAGTTACTTAATCCAATTTGTTTGCTGAGTTTTGTCTCTCATTTTAAATAGACATTGGAGGAAAAAGTCTCTCACCTCCCTTATGTCATCTGTATCTTCAAGTTTCATTTACTTCCCTGGCCTCCCACTTGTCCTCCAGGCATCACCATGCTGACCCAAGTATTTGGTTTCCCTTTCTCCCAACTCCAGCTCCCATTCAGTGTGCCGAGCATCATTTTTATTTCATGTATGTGTATGCAATCTACTACCTCCAGATACTTCCAACTCCACCTTCAATCTTATCAGTTTTGCTTTTCAAGAAGTAAAGTTTTTCTTAACCCACTCTTAAATTCTGACTGTCGATATAAAGAGAACATTCCCTCTAACCCAATAATTCTTAATCTCTGTTGGGCACTGACCAAATTCACTGATGGATTTAATCAACAACATATATTAAATCCCACTAGGTACAGGTACTGCGCTAGGAGCTGGGATTTAAAGACAGCCACAGTCTATTCCCCCATGGAGTTTTACAGCTTAAAAATCAGAAAGCTACAGACCCTCTTAGAAAATTGTATTATCATTTAAAAATGTGCATAAAATTCCTAGAAATTAATCCCCACTCCCTGAACACACGCTAATGCTCATGTCTACTGTATTCAACTCTTGTCATATATATACTTCTTCACTAGATAATTTAGCCAGATAATAGGAGGGGAATGCTTCCTCTTTCTGACCCCACAGCTTCTGAGCCACTGTTTTCATCTATTTCCAACTCATTTATGCTTCCTTCCTTGGGACCCAGGCAACAAGCTGACATTCTTTTCTTATCTCTAGGCATCTTTTTAAAGATCATGTTTCCCCCATGTTAGTGTCATGTTGTGTTTTGTTTTTTATGGTTTTATCCTTTCACTGCCATCTTCCTCCACTCACAGCAAGCACCTACTCATCTCCCATCTAACATGATTTTAAAGAAAATCGCTTTGCCAGTCTCCTGGAGAGGCCGGTTCTTTCCTTTTGTGCCTGTTATCTTTTATGAGATAAAAGGGAATAAAAGTAACTTTTGTGGATGGACTTCATAGCATTAACTCATAAATTCCAAGTAGCACACAAACTAAATGGCAAACTAAACTGAACTCAGTCTGCCTTGGTCTTTGGTGGACAGCTCCCAGGGCAGTGGATGAATCATGGGGAAACAATCTCACATCCTTCTTCCATGTGCCAAGTCCTCTTCTTATGTGTGTTATCCATGTGCAGCCACCAATCAGTGCCCAGTGCCACTGCTGGCACTGCTTAGGCATTCGCTAATAATAATCATTGTCATCATGATGGTTTTGGTTAGGAGATAAAATTAGGTGGTGAACTAAAATCTAGACTAAGCTCTCCATGTCACCTTTCTATCACAGCTGCACCAAAGGAGAAAAATAAGACATCACTCCACAAGATTGGGATGATTTCTACTTGTGAAAGCATGTGCTGCTTTCACTGAGGGAAACTTATTTTGTTATTATCCATGAAAGACAGTGAAAAGAACTGTTTTCCATTTTGTAGGGGTTTTTCCTTTGTTTCAGTGTGCTGTTATTTACTACTTTTTAATATATGTTGTACTTCCTAAAACTTACACCACCCAATATTTAATCTGGTTTTCTAGTAAAAACATCAATAACCTTTCATTTTCAGTGATGAAAAATAAGTCTATACTTTGGTTACTCCTCCTAGAGTTCTGTTTAACCAGTATTTATTTTGTTTCAGGTCTCACTGCATAAGATTGAGATGTCAAATTTTACATGTCCACTACTGAATATATATTGTAATATTTCTAATTTTCTTTGCCATTAAGATAGACTTCGTCCTTATTAGTATTGTGATTTAAAATTCTCCTTGTAAAATCTCGGATTCATATAAGATAACATAGCAAATGACAGCTCTTGTGGAAAGGTGATTTTTTTGGGGGGACTGCTGTTTCCATTAGAATGAGGAACACTTGTTTTCAGCCTCAGAAATGCTCTTTAGAGACAGGCAGAGAGAGGCTTCTCTTAGATCTGCCGCTCGAAGGCAAATGAAGTTACAACTGTGACCCCAGTTCTTAAATAATCAGTTTGCAGCCTTAAATGTGTTTTGTTTAAAGGTATGTGTTGAAAGTGAACATGGGCTTATCCCTTTATTTCATATCTTTTTAATTGATTTTAATTATGCAACTAATCTCAGAAGTTCTCCTGAGATCTCAGATGGGCATTGATCAATAATAGTTACCCACTTCTATTTCATAAGAGTTCCTTATGTGGTTTGGATTAAAATTTGTTTAGTGACACACTGCCAATGAGAAAAAAAGTCAGGAGTCACTTTGAAATGTCCAAAATGAAAGTACAATTTCTTCAGGTAGGTTCAGAAAGGCTGATATTTTAATAAAATATCTTATCTGGGCAATATGAAATGAGATAACATGAGGAAGAGCCTAGCACACTGCTCCCTGGGCATGCAAAATCTACAGTCTTTGTTCTTCTGTGTAGTTTTAAACTCTTTTAACAAACTACAAGTATCCAGAAGAGAGGTAATCCTTAAAACTAGCATTTTCTAGATTCTAAAAGATATCCCTGAAATTACCGATTTTCAGAGTTCTGTTTCCAAGGGAGTTTATACTTTACGCTTCAATTTAATCCCTGTTTTCTATGATGAAAATATTTTATTCTTCTCTATAAAATCCAGAATATTAAAACTAAAACCTTACAATGAATCTCTGTTGAGAAGTCAAAACAAGTAAGAATTATTAACTACATGTGAGGGAATTACATTATCTGGGAGAGATCATTTTATGTCAGAATTACAAGGTCAGTGAAGTGTTAAGTTCTTTCAAAATATTTTTACATTCTTTATGCTTTCTAAGCCTACTGCTTAAGAGAGCTTAGAAGCATACCTTTGATAACAAACACGACATTCATAATTTTAAAAAAAGACTAGTTCCATGTTTCTTATCCTGCTTCAAAACAAAAAAAAAGGAAAAGAAAAAGAGAGAAGGAGAGAAGACAAGGCTTTTCAATCAAGACTGAGAATTAATATTAGTTATCACAAGATCTTAAGTGCAGGCTCTTATTTGCCCTGAAAAAGTGCATTTCTGAAAAGTATTTATGAAATGGATGACTGTTATTTTGACTTCACTGTTTTCATGGAAGCTTTAGGACTTTGTTTTAATATTATAACCAGAAAAATTAACAAGCTCTATTTACTTCACGTTCGCTTCCAAATCAATCCAATAGCCAAAGCCTAATGAAGCTTTGGAGTTCACGTGGATTTTGAAAATTTATGTCCACTTTTCCTTTCTTGTCAGGCCAAACAAAAAATGTTTGTGGTTCTGTGTAGTTCTGTTAATACTGTCGTTTCTTCCTATGCAAACTGCATTATATGGCATATTTTCTGATATTGTCATTCCTGGCTCTGTTAAACTATTAGGCCACTTAACTATATCCTGTGCAGGGCAATAGAAGGAATAAAACAAAAATTCGCCAACTATTTGAAGCCAGAGAAAGAGCAGGATCACATAAAGTCTGAGGACAGAAAAAGGTAGGTCCAGCTGGACAGGGACAAGTCTTGGCAAAGATTAGACTGATAGCTTCATAATTAATGGCTCCTTGACCTGAATGTGAAATGTTACCTGAGTCCCCAGGAGAGATGAGCTCTCTTCATATTTGCCCCCTAGCATCCTACGTTTCTTTTATAACACACATGATACTTGGCACTTGTATGTTCATTGTCTGTCTCTTGCACTAAATCCCTTATCTTGCTTGCTACTAAATTCCAGTGCCAAGGACATAGCATGTGTTCAGTAAACACTTGCCAAATGTATGAATGAATGAATGGGAAAGGAAGGTAGGGTATAAATGGAAATAACATTGTTTATAGTTCCTATAGGCTGTTTTATACACACTTTTCATTTTAATCCTCACAAACCTTACAAAGTCTTGTTCCTGTATTTGAGGAAAAGAAAAAAAGCTAAAGTTCAAAGACGTTTACTCACGGAAAGTCTTGCAGCTAGTAAAGCTCGTGTCTAAACGTGAGTCTCTGCCTCTAAAACCATCCTAATATGCCATACTATGTTGTCTCACCTAAAAGCCAAACACTCAATTTGTTTCAATACACAAATATTTGGTGTGTTTTCATATAGTGCAGCATTTTTGACGATGTTTAGCATATGACATCACAGTACAAGGATCTTGGAGTTGAAAGTTGTGAAATTAATTTACTTACTTCGTGATTTAACAGAAGATATTAGACATGTAAACAACAAAAGTGGAAACCAAAAATATTTTTATATTTGAGAATGCCTTTGACATTTTAACCTTAATGATCTAGTAGGAGAAATAGATAATATTTGCAATACTATATGAAGAGCCCTGTTAGAGAGGGTGGTGCACCCGGGCAAGATGCTTCACCCAGACTATGCTAACATTTGAAGGCAGGACGGTTTTTATGCTAGTGTTTACGGAGCCTGAAGAACTTCAGCATGGGCCATAGGACATAGGACAGGCTCCCTGGCACCCACATGCACAAAAAGCCATCAGCAGTCTGCAGCCTCAGGCAAGACAACCCTGCCACATCATAGACCAGCAGGGCCAAAAGTTGGGACTTGGGCAAGTAAGAAAGCAACCTCAGGGATTGATGGGAGCACAGCAGGACAGGGCCAGTCTGTACGTGCGTTTCCACATGCAGTTGGAGTGTGCTGTGCTTAGGGTGTCCAGGGCTATGCCAGCTGGTGTAGGTTTGTGTAGGAGGGATCTCTCCACTGCTGTACCACAAATCAGCCAGGAAGTATAGAAGCTCATGTAAGTTGACATAGGTCTATGATGTGAATTACCTAATGCCTCATTATATATGACACATCCTCACCCTCTGTATACAATGGCTCTGGCCATCCTTTCCTGGATTCCAGAAACAGTGACCTCTGTACTATTCCTGAAACACAGAAAAACTGACCGTGCCCCAGAGCCTTTGCACTTGGCTTCTTTCATCCAAGTGCAATGCTCTTTCCACAAATGGCCCACTTTCTCACCTCCTGTCACTTTATCACAGAGACCATCCCTGACCACTCAATATAAAACAGAGGACTCCACCGCTACCACCAACATCCCTCTTACTTTATTTTTCTTTTATTTGTTATATTCCTTTATTTTTCTCCAGAACCCTAACAGTTTTTTGTTAACTGTCTTCTCTGGAAGACTCATTATGACAGAGATTTTGTGTGTCCACCATAGTTTCACCAGTGTATGAAAAAAACATCTAGCAAATAGTAGGTACTGAAAAATCATTTCTTTTGAATAAGTTTTGTCTTTGTATCTCTAAAGACATAATAGGCAGCCCTATTATGAAATAATATTTTTTGAATATATAAGTATATAATACTTAGCCCGGAATATAAGGCCTTTCACAGTCCAGCATCTACTTAGCTGACACCTCTGCTATCTGCCATCCCCCCTTCTTGTCCTAAGCGCTGGTCACCCTGAAACTTCTCTTGCTGTGGCCAAGCATGCCACGCTCTCGTGCCTGCATCTGCACTTGGTATTCCTCCTTCCTTCTGTGTGATGTGCCGTCCTCCCTCACCCCTCCAGCCCACACCTATCTGCCCCCAAATCAAAATTTCTGTTGCTGATTCATGATGGATACGCTAGTGGCTCTTTTCACTAAAATGTTTTCATAATGCATTTGACATTGTCTTCCATCCTTTGTTGCAGTATGCCTCCCCTCAAATTGCAAATGTATTTGCCTTGTCTCCAATTCCTCTCTCTAGCAATTCTGAGGCATGCCAGTGTTTTATTCATTTGTCCTCATACAGTGTCAGATAGTAGTAGAGAAAGAATGATGGCTTTCATTTGTGTCTCTCCTGCCCCAGACATCATGCTAGAGGCCCTTCATACCTTCTGACAGATCTTCGAAAGAACTTTGCAAAGTTGGTATCACTTATATCATTTTAAAGGTTAGGTAATGGAAGCTCAGAAAAGGGAAGCAACCCAGCCAGGGCACCAGGCTAGTAAATGTCAGAGCCACACTTCAAACCCAGATCTGCCTGTAAGCAAAACCCTTGTCCTTTCCATGGCATGATGACGTAAATGACTTGATGTATGTTCCTCATGAAGGAAATACCATACTTGAAAAATGAAATCGTATTTCTAGTATTCTTTTTTTGATGTCTGTAAAGGTAATGAGCATTTTAAATCTTTTTGAGAAAATGCTTATTTGCTGTATGCATATTCTCACTCTCTTTTGCTTTCCCCCGCCTGCACCCCCGCTCCCCCACAACCCAGGCACACACACAATTGGTGACTGAGTGGCTTTGTAACTTAAAAAGCTGAGAACTAGATTTGGGCATTTAACCCTGGTCCACTTAGGCTTTAGCTTCAGGGAAAAATACTTTTTGTGACATAAATGCCTAATCTGGCTTTTTCCCCAGTAAACAAACTGCATTTTTAAAGTATCTTAAATCTCCAGATTTACTTGGCATTTCTATAAGACTTTAGTAGCTCATCAGGACCTGAATGATGGTATTTCATTTTATCCCAAATGTGAAGAAAATATGTCTCCATGCATCATTTCAGGGAAATATAATAGTAGAAAGCCCTGGCTATTCCCTGATGACTTCAAAGTGGGTTGGATAGCTATTAAAAGTAGCTGCAAGTCTTAAGTAGTGCTTTAAGCATAGGAACGTTTCTCATACATTAATGAAATCACTTATGATTTCCAGATGTTTTTAGTTTTTTCATTTAATTATAGTATATTTGCCAAAGTACATTTGTAGTTACTCCAAAAGAAGATCTTTTGTACCCATCTGTACTACTTAAGGAATACATTTGTGAGCAAACTGTTTCATAAACACTTTTGTTTATAATTGTATGAGACAGAGAAGACTGACAGTGGTTGAATTTACGAATGACCCAGAGAACAAGGTTTAAAAAAAAATTAATTTCAGTGCAATTTGTTTAAACATAAAATTATTGATTTGAATATCAGCCTTTTGGGGAGGATTTCTCCATTCCCTCAGATGTCCTAGCCTGGTGTAAGCAAGTATAGCCAAGTATTTAATATTCAGAGTAGATGAATAGTAGGAAAACAAGTGACAGTTGCGTATTTGTAAGACATGAATTATGCATCACTGACTTGCCAGCTCTTGACTTTTTACTCAAAAAAGAAAAAAATTGCTCCCTATGTAATTTTGGCTCATTTCCAGAGTCCGTATTCTTTACTGCTAGCTGAGATGAGACACCAAACCCCGGTGCTGTTTGAATTTGCGCAAACAATGCTTTAATACCCAGAGCTCCTCCATAAATAGTCTGTTCTCCCAGTACTCAGCGAGAAAACAACCACAGGAAATCTGGGAATGTGCAGCTAGCCCCGCTTAATTGATCTAAGCAGCCAGGGCTGGCAGGGGAGCTTTCACGTACACAGCCTCTGTTCCTGGCTCGCAGGACTGTTTACCTAAGGGGCAAAGAAGTCCACCTGCGAAAGACACCATGTTGCTACTACAGCCTTAGCAACAGCAGTAGCCCGGTTTTCGTCGTTGTTGTTGTTTACAGTCAGGAGAGCCATACTCCTTTAAGAAAACACCAAACTCCTTTCCCTCATTCCTGGCCCCAATCAGTAATCACCAAGACTGTCAGCTGCCTGCAGTTATCGGGAAGAGCAGCCTGGGGAAAGTTAAAGGAGCACAGATGGACAGTTGCTTTCTGCACGCAAGTGGCCAGCTAGGATCCGGGGGGCATCCAGCCATGATTTTTATTTCTGTGCTGGATGCATTAGCAGCTGTGGCTTGGAAGGTTTTATCCTGAAGGAGTGGAATTGCTGTAGACATTTTTGGGTTTGGGCGAACAGTAGATATTTGGGGACATTGTGCTGTTATTGCAGAGCCCCACAATGAAGATCCAGGAGCATCCCAGCCTATCTGACACTAAACAGCAGAGGAATCAAGATGCCGGTGACCAGCAGGAGAGCTTTGTCTCCGAAGTGCCCCAGTTGGACCTGACTGCATTGTGTGATGAAAAGAACTGGGAAGGTAGGGTTGTCTGATACTTGGATGATTTGCCATCATTAAAGCATATATAAATAAGCACAAATGAGAGGCATGTAACCGTGTGAGAGTGTGGGTGAAAGAGAGAGCTATGCATGCAGAAGTAACTGCATTTCTAAATGACTGAAAATCCTTGACCTGGCATAGGAATACCTCAGGGTAAATGTTGCTGAGGGCGGCTGCAATCTAAGAAAGAAAATACGCTTGCCCTTCATCATAGTGTCACCTTGCAGGCCGTTTATTTTTCTTTGTGACTCACCAGGAGCGCTGATATGTGCGTGTCTTTTCCCCCTCATAGTACCAAGCCGAGTAATAGGGAACTGGTGTGCTTTTAGGATTTCTACCTTCTGTGGCGCGATCTTCCACTGCTGCATGCCAGCCGCCTGCCTCTTTCATGAAATCTCCTTCCCATTTTTCAAGAACGATGTTTTGGTTTGCTTTGTTTCTATGTTTGTTTTTATGGATAGATTTTTTTTTTCAGGTTAGCAAATTTAAGGAATTTGCTTATCAAAAAGAACACTGAATACATGCATCTTACTGAAAGCCTGTAATACAGTGAGTGCTTCAGATTTTCTAGAGACTTTGGTGAAAACGTTAGAGATGTACTTGCAAAGAAGAGAGTAGCCTTGTCAAAATTGTGTTTCTGGGAGGATATTGCAGCAGTTTTATCTAGCTGCTTGTTCTTTCATTATCCATGTGTCTGCATCCAAACACATACCAATATGGATCCAAAATAAATGCCAGTCTACCTCTATACAGTATGTGCGTGACGGCTGCAAGGAGGGAAAAATTGTGCACCTGTTTCCAATACAGCAGCATGACTTAACACAATGACTTACCGGGGGGTCTTAGCTGTGAAAAAATCAGTCCCGTTTCAGCACGTGGATCTCCTTGTCTTCTCTCCCTACCCACTTTCCCCTCTTTTTTAATCCAAGAAGTTATGTTAATGACGTTAGATGAAGGATCAAGAGGAAAGCTGAAAAGACCACCAGGTGAAAAAGAGTAAACTCCATTTCTGGCATCCAGGGCTTCAGTGAAAACAAACTATTTTTTACTCTAGTTCTGTCCTTGCAATCTAAGAAACCTGTTCTAGTTCTTTTTATATAATTAGGCAGTGGATTTGAGATTTTGTCAGACATTTTCAGCTCAAAAGGCATTCACTGAGCAGCAAAACGCAGTGTTGTTTAATTTGTAATTTCAGTTATATATTCCTGAGTACCTTTATGTTCTTTCATTTTTGAGTCCCGTGAAATAATCACATGTTAGTTTTTAATTCATACGTTAAAAACAACCTTTGCCCCCACCTCCCCCAAAAAAAGTCCCATAGTAGTCACTGTTACCCAAATAAAAGAAAAATGTAGTAACCAAAAAAAAAATGTTATATTTGCACAAGTCTTAGTGATATGGTCTACACTAAAGCTCTAGATAAAAACTAGGATTTTTGGTTAGAATTCAAATTAGCCATATTTTTTCTTTCTCCTAAAATGGACTCAGTTTGTTATTTTTATCTTGGTTAGTCATAAATGTATCGTCTCTCCCAGCCACTGAAATAATGCTCATATAAAGCTGAGAATGCTCTTCAGAGTGACTGCAAGCCAGTTTATAGTTTCCTTCAAGCTATTAACATAAAGAATTTTCCTTCAGATTATAATTGAAGGAGCCAACATTTTATTTTAGAAATCTAGATGGATTTTTTTTTTAAGTTATTGGAAAAAAATACATTGCATTTTGATAGGCTTGGGAAAGTGGATTGTGTATTCCAAGTAGTTTTTGAGATAACTTGCTTTAACTTTTTTTGTTTTTGTTTTGCCAATTACCGCATTTGTTATTGAACGTACATATCTTTAAAATCTACATGAATTCACACTAAGGCCATTCTGATCATTTGGTTACTGCTTTCAGTGACCTTTTTTTTAAGCTTATGTACTTATTGTAACTTTAGCTATAAGTATAATAAAAGTAAAGGAATTTTTGCATAAAATGAGAGCAATAAGTCTGATCACTAAAATATCACCGTTTTTATAGCTAAAATAAGAAAATGGTGTCTTTCCAGTAAGGAATAAACTTTGCACGAATTTGTGAATGTGAAGCCAGTGCAACAAAATATGTAAACGAAAGTCGTAATTAGCAAAAACCACCTGAACCAGTATCCACCTGCAAGCCCCCATCACCAGTCTTCAAGCCACCATCCCCTCTTTTGTTTGGTTGCTCCTTCCCATCCCCATACTGTAGCTCATACTCTCACATTCGTGTGGAATCGCAGAATATCAGGTGAAGCAATACTTACTGCAGAGGCGAGCACCAGCAGGCTATTCACTAAGTACTGCCCCTCCACACAAAAATGATGTTCATTGGCTTCTGGGACTCAACATCAAGGAAACAAAAAGGGAAATGAAACTAATCAATAGATTCCATAGGACATGTAGAATGGAACCCTCACAAAGTGAACATAGGATCCGAGTCTGGTCATGCTTATTGGCAAATACTAGGCGTACTTTATCCTTTTTAAATATACATAGCTGTTTTATTATTTGCTTTATCCACATGACTGTTATTACTAGGATTTCCTTTCACCAGAGTTAAATGAATATACAAATTTAATATACTATTCTGTGTTAGTTAAAGCTCTTCAGAGTTGCATAATTAGAATGTTCCCAAGCAGTCGATTATGTTGATTTGAGGATACTCCTTGTGTAAGTACTGGGGTTTAAGCAGTCAGCTACTCTATTCAATATGTCCTGATGAAATTAAATTTAAAGGGGCATTTTAAGCCGGGCATGGTGGTCTGCGCCTGGCGTCCCTACTACCTAAGGGGCTGAAGCAGGAGGATCACTTCAGCCTGGGAGTTCAAAACCAGCCTGGGCAACATAACAATTCCCCATTTCAAAAACTGGGGAGCTGGGTGGTATTTTTAAAAGGGCATAAGATACTTCATATATCTAAAACGTACTGCTTGTTGAAAGTAACTTTGGAAAGGAAATTCGCTAAAAGTATCATAGAAAAGCAAGAGATCTCAAAAGACCTTCCGCTTGAACCTTCCTGTTATACAGATAAGAATACTGAGGCCAAAAGAAGCAAACTGATGATTCAGAGTAACAAAAGTCTCCTCACTTCCACCTGATGCCTCTTTCTAAACAATGTCAGTTTTATATCCTTACAGGCAACAGATCAAAGTAGTTACAAGCCAGATTCCCTGGGTTCAAATCCTGGCTCTGCTGCTTATCAGCTTTACGACAAGTTAGTAAACCTGCCTCGGTTTTCACCTTAATTTTCCCATCTTTAAATAGGGTGGTAACAGTAGGTAATAATGAATAGTCGATACAGTAGTATCTATTTAATAAGTAATGCAAGGATTAAATAAGCTAAAATATGCTAAGTGCGCAGCACAGTATGGGCACTTAGTAGGTATTATGTGAGTGTTAGTTTTATCTTCCATAAATCTTTCCAAGTATAGTTTCAGGAAAAGACAGCCTAAGTTTGCCTTCTTTGAAACCAGCGCGCAGTTTACCAAATGGCCATGGATGACTCTGAACACAAGAGGAATCAGTATTACTAGGTCCTCTACAGATTTACTAAGGATTAACCATGTCACACCAACCTCCTTTCTTTCTTTGATATTATTGATACTAGACTCTAGATTAGGGAAATGGTGCATTTGAAAAGACTTCAGCTGGGCCTCTGACAGGGCCTTAATGATAGCCTGACTGTCAGAGAAGCAGGAGAGAAGACAGGTGGGGTAGTGAATTAGTAACTGATGAAACAACTGTTCTTAAATGTGCACATAAGTGGATCCAAGTCAACTCACACGGGGGTATTCTCATTAGGTAAAAAGTCCTCAGCCCTATCCTGTTCCACACATTTATTAATGATTTAAATGGAGCTACTAAGGGCTTGCTTATTAACTTTGCAAACAGGGACAAAGCAGTTATATGAAATGTAAGGATTAAATTTGTGATTGATAAAGCTGACTACTCTAGTTCTTCCTAACTCTGATAGTTTACAAGACTAATTGAACAATTTAATAGGACTAACATTGTTCTAAATTTTGGAACACTAAAAATGTTATAAAATTCTTTCAGGAAAGACCCTCCACCATGAGGCTTATATCTTTCTATGTCTGGGATGTCCAAGTACCTCCTAACTCAGCTGAGCAGAAAGATGGTTACATCTTGCCAAGGAGTAATGGCTCTAAATAATACAGTTGGAAAGGAAATGTGGAAAACATCAGCCCCCTTAATTCTGTGCAGATTTCTGAGAAATAAATCATCTCAATAGCCGGTTTTCTTTTGTATAGTAAGTGGATCCAGCCAGCCAAGCAGAGAGTAGCTATGTCCCAGTGACCACGATAGCATTACTCAGAGATATGTCCCTCTTTCTACAGAAAATTTCCATTATATCCATGTGTACTATGGTGTCTGAACTGGAAGTCCCCCAGGGCCTAGTCTTTTTTATTACTTCAGTAGCAAGCATGCAGCTTTTATCTCTGTTACTTCAGACCTGCTGCGATGTCAACTGACCTGGGTGGATTAATTTTTAATAGAGAGGCATGTCATACTTATGTCCAGAGTTCACTGTGACGAGACACATGACTAGAAGCAAAACTAACTGTATACAAGGAACTTTGGTCTAGATATGAAAATGCATTTATTTTATGTGGTGCTTTAGCAAGACAGTCCAGTGTGAAGCCTCACATGCCTCCTGTTTTTCCCTTTGAATAATTTTCTTGCAACATCCCTGTCTCTTTCCTTGCTCTAGCATTGCTAGTTAAAATATAAAATATTGCCCAAAGTAGCAACTGGGAATGGTAAGTGAATACATTCTCAAAACCAGCTCTCTAGGCAGGCGGTGAAATTAGACCTATTACCTACCACACCACCTTATTTAGTTCTTTGTTGTTGTTCTAGTTGAGTGCCAACTCTCAAAATGTGAGCCTTGTGCTTTTAGATCATTTCAAACTAAAATGGGGAAGAGTTTTACTGATTCCTTAGTTATAGTGAACTGTGTATTACATGTCATTTTATAACTCTTTTGAATAGAAGCCTTAAACTATAAGACGATCGAATAACAGAAAAGAGAGGAAAAGGGGAAAATCACGTAAGCATTTTGTGTTGCATAGATGAGAAACCTTTCACTTCTGTTCTACATGCATACCTTTTTATTAAAGTCGAAATTTCATATAGTTTTACATTTCTCATTTTAAAATAAGTGAATTCATTCACCCTAACTATATGCTTTAGGAGAAAATGTCACTGATAAGCTAGAATTACTGCAGCTGTGTATTTCCTGTATACCACGGGAGACACTAGGAAAAGGACACATTTGATCTCCCTGTCAGTGAAGCAACTGATGAAGAATCAAGCCACAAAATAAAGCTGTGTTAACAAACAAGAAAACTGATGGATGGCCCTGCCATTAGCCACAAAGCATCAAATAATGATTATTCAGTTCCATGATTAGCATTTTATAGTGAATTCAAGATCACAGTTTATCTTATCACACACACTTATAAGCAAATATTTGTATACACAGAGACCACCTAGTTGAAAACTTAAAGAAGAGTTGTAGCATTTTTAAGGAAATATTCTGCTAGATTCTAACACATTAAAGGGCTTCAGGATGTAAGGTAACACCTTTTAAACTAAGTTTTTATGAATAGAAATGTCAAACTAACCAGCACTCAAATGCCAATATCAACATCAGACTTTGCTTTGCCAAAGCCCTCTGTCCCCAGGAAGGCTTTGCTGCTTTGCCACTCTGCAGTGAGCTTATTGCCTGCTGCATTACTGTTCGAGCCATCTTAACCCTTTCCCTCTCATGGGGAAAGTCCTTGCAGAAAATTACGCTGTCTCATGAAATATCATGGCAGAGAAGATGCAAGCTGGTCAGTTTAATAGCTCCATTTTCTGCAGCTGACATGTTTTATTTTTTCTAGGGGTTGCTTTCCACTCCCCCTTCGTTACTTCGCCTCTCAGTCCATTTTCTATTCTTTTATGTTGGCAGTTTGAGCTGCTTGTGCCCAAGTCCTACCAGTTAGAAGGAGCAGACCGATAATGTTAGCACAAATGATGAAACACCTCCTGTTCGTCTCCAGCTTTCGCCAAGCACATCTACTAGCATGTCCTCTGCCACTTTTTGAGCCTCAATAGATACGAATCTGTCTTTCACACTGCTTTCATTTCTCAGAATGTTTGTATTTTTGTCTGCGTTGCCAGATAACCTAGCTCTCTTTAAATTTCGAGAACCTGTGGACCTCATGCCATATAAAGTAATTTTTTTAATTAATATGCTTATCCTCCCTATTATGTGGGATCTACAAAAATCTCAAAGCTGCCACTCTTATGGAAGCACTTGGCACATTCTAAGTTGTAGCATGGATCTGGAAGTCAGGAGACTTAGCTTCTAGACCCACCTCTTAGGGTTTCAGTTTCCTTATCTGTCATCTGCCGGGTCGGATCAATCGTTCTCAAACCTGGCTGCACATGAGCATCACCTGGACAGCTTTTAAACTTGTGTGTGTGTGACGGGCAAATATCTGGACCCTCACCTAAATGTTGTTGACTTGGATGGTGTGAGAAGCCTGCGTTCTGGTAGTCATTTATATTTCCCTGTGTGACTTCAATGTACGGCCAGGATTGAGAAATCACAAAATTAGTTGAGGTATGAAGTCACACCCAGCTGTAACATTCTAGGATTATCTATTTTTAAATAGAAGCCTGAATAAGCACTTATTCAAGATAGTTTTGCACATTTTATAGTATGATAGGTAGAGGAGCAACTGTTCCATGATTCAAAGTCTAGGAATCCCAGAATTTAAGATCATGGCCAAATTCTAGCCTTGTGTAAATCACAGTAATCCACAAGTAAATTTAAAGCATAACTCATTTTATAATGCAAACATTACAAATGAAATACCTTATATCATCGACATCTATTTTTTAAATCTTTTAGACGGGTTTTTTTAAATGAGGAAAGGAGTCTATTGAGGTGTCTTACAGTAAATAGAAATAAACAATTGCCTTCTTCCCTCCCTAAATGACAGATCAAGATTCTGTGCTGAGCATGTTATTTTTTTTAACAGATTATCTAAACTGATTTGTACAAATTTGTCCTTTGTAAGGTGTTCGTTTTTCCTCTGTTGGCTAATTTATGTATGCATCTCACTCTAACTGGAGTCTTGAGCAGCTTCTGAAGTTTCGAGCGCAAAGCATGCATCTTAAATGTGCTAATCCCAACACACTTAAGCAGAAGCACACAAAACAGCTTACTGGATGACCTCAAGGGAAGTTATAAACTCCTAAATACATAGGCTCTCTCAAGATTGATGTGGTTCCTTAGCTTGACTCCTCAGTTGTTTAGTGAAGGCTGTACAGCTGTGATGCCAAATATCTCCCCCACCAACACATTTTCTTTTTTTTTTTTCTTTTTTTTTTTTTTTTTTTTTTTGAGACAGAGCCTCACTCTGTCACCCAGGCTGGAGTGCAGTGGCACTATCTCTGCTCACTGCAAACTCTGCCTCCTGGCTTCAAGCGATTCTCGTGCCTCAGCCTCCCGAGTAGCTGGGATTACACACATCCGCCACCAGGCCCAGCTAAATTTTGTATTTTTAGTAGAGATGGGGTTTCACCATGTTGGCCAGGCTGGTCTCAACTCCTGACCTCAGGTGATCCGCCTGCCTTGGCCTTCCAAAGTGCTGGGATTTTAGGCGTGCACATTTTCTGTTCAATGATGCCATCGGGTGGAAGAGTTTTGTCACTGATCGACTGGGCTTCCCCCTTCAAGGCTCCTCCCCAGGGTAGCCCTAGCAAATTCTCTTTGGAAAGCCAGTGGGAATGGAAATGAGAGGTAGATAGATGATGGCTGTCAGACACGTTAGTGATTTCAGTTGGGGCACAGTGTCCTTAGTCTAGACCTTAGCTGTAAAATGAGAAATGATTCAATGGGCAGCTTCCTAAAGCATCTGGGAAGCCTGGGAAACACTTGTGTTTTAAAGAACAACCCTGCCCTCTTTCAGGAACAGTCCTAACCTCTTACTGCCCTTATTTTCCAGAGCCTATCCCTGCTTTCTCCTCCTGGCAGCGGGAGAACAGTGACTCTGATGAAGCCCGCCTCTCGCCGCAGGCTGGGCGCCTGATCCGTCAGCTGCTGGACGAAGACAGCGACCCCATGCTCTCTCCTCGGTTCTACGCTTATGGGCAGAGCAGACAATACCTGGATGACACGGAAGTGCCTCCTTCCCCACCAAACTCCCATTCTTTCATGAGGTATGTTTCTCTGTGTTGCCGATAGGTAAATGCATCATCCCCACAACATCAGAAAAGATAGGAATGGCACTGATAGCGAATAATGTTTTGTTAATTAAGTCGTGAGCCTATGGAGCAACATATGTGAAATTCTCCGTCCTAGGACACAGGCCGCGTTGCAGTTTCCCATTTGAGCTGTGGCCCAACTGCAACATCACATATTGAATTTTCTTAGCACCTCCTTTCCAAAGCACTCTCCAATTCAGCTCTTTTAGGCCCACAGGAAAGGTCGACTTCACTCCTACTTTGCTAATTATAAATGTGAGCTAGAAAAGCTTAGATGTATACTTAATAGGTGGGACATACCACGCTCCAGTGGATCAGTCAAGTGTCTTTTATTCAAGAGGAGAGAGGCTGTTTGGTCTTCACGCTGCCACCCCACCCCACCACCACATGCCACATGGTGTCCCACTTCCCCAGGGCCCCTCTCGCCAAGCAGTGACTGCTCCTGGGGAAACTGACCCAAGTTGTACTCTTCCCAGGCGGCGAAGCTCCTCCCTGGGGTCCTACGATGATGAGCAAGAGGACCTGACGCCTGCCCAGCTCACACGAAGGATTCAGAGCCTTAAAAAGAAGATCCGGAAGTTTGAAGATAGATTTGAAGAAGAGAAGAAGTACAGAGTAAATGTCCCCTCACACTGTTCTTTTCACCTCCCCCTTTCCCTGGACATGCCAGTGTTTCAACAACTCAAAGAAACAGCGAAAGGTTAAGGGAGACTTCTAGGGAATCTTACAACAAAAAGGCAGCAAACCCTGGATAGTACACCCTGATAAACCCCAATCATTATGTGTCAGCATTTTTCTTGCACAAGTGCATTCTTACCAAAAAAAAATGAAAGTTTAAATCTACATTTTATAAATTAATCAGTAAGCAGGAGCTGGAGAAATTGTTGAATGAAATCGTTTGACTAAAATTTAATTCAATATTATCTTCTGAAATCTCGTTAGCACTGAGCTCGTTCTGCTGTCAGCTCTGTACTCAGGATTTCCCACAAGAGTGGCAAACAGGCATTTTCATGATGGTTGCTGAGCAAAACATCATATACCCCTCTGTTTTCTACACTGTTTGCCTTACGGGTTGAACCCTACAAATAATGGCAAGGGGGTCATGGACCTCACAGAAGTCCCTGATCATAAAGATGCATTTTGCCTCTGAGGAATTTTTTGAAAGCATCAAAATAACCAAATGGAAAGGATAATGGAATTACATTTGTGTTTAATTTCTTATTCTGATGGGGCTCAAGTTTTCCTTCCTATTTAAAACAAAAATGATCATCAAACACTTCTTCTTTTCCCTGCTCCAGTTCCCAAGCATTTACTCTAGACTTCCTTTTCTCAGCCTTCCCACAGTGACAAAGCAGCCAATGCAGAGGTTCTGAAATGGACAAATGACCTTGCCAAATTCCGGAGACAACTTAAAGGTGGGTAAAGTTCTGGAGCTGTGGCTTCTGTACAACAAGCCAGGTGCAGAGTCTCTCACCTCCTCTCCCACTGACTGCCACTGCTAAGGCATTCCAGGGTCCTTAAAGTTGCTTCCCAGCACTCTCAGCTATTCAGAGTGACCACTGCCCCAGGTCTTTGCATGGTCTCAGTCATAGGGAAACCAGATCAGCTAAGAGGCGAATCCTGCGGCATTTCTTCATTTCCCTAGATCACTAATAGAAAGGATGATGGTTTCAAGTCAACATCTCTCAAACACCTGTTTAATCCAAGTCTCCATTTGCTGTGGTGGTAGAAGCAAACAAGTAGACACAGAGATGAATCTGCAAAGCGTTTGGCCCCCATCCCTCAAAGAGATTCCCATCTTTTCAGAGACACGGTCATATAAACAACTGAATAGAATACAAAGTGAACCTAATTTCAGAATAAAGTATGTAAGTCATACAGAAAAGGTTGGCCAGTGGTTGGGCATTAGATTAGTAAATACCTTTAACCACTGAAGGAACAAGGATGCCACATTCTGAGAACATCATACAGGCAGATGCGGCTAAAGCTTTCTCAGCAATTAGTGTTAGGAAAACATTCCATGTAATCAAAGAAGATGTTACCATTAGCTCAGGTTTTACATAATAATTCAGGGATTTCTACTGATACTGTAACTAGATACTCTCTGAAAAAAAGACAGAATAAGTTATTGACACTACAGAAAAACAATTTGTGTTGGGCAGACATCAAATCTCATATCTCTACCCCGAAATCTTCTCAACTAGAGTCAAAACTAAAGATATCTGAAGAGGACCTAACTCCCAGGATGCGGCAGCGAAGCAACACACTTCCCAAGAGTTTTGGTTCCCAGCTTGAGAAAGAAGATGAGAAGAAGCAAGAGCTGGTAGATAAAGCAATAAAGCCCAGTGTTGAAGCCACGTTGGAATCTATTCAGAGGAAGCTCCAGGAGAAGCGAGCGGAAAGCAGCCGTCCTGAGGACATTAAGGTGCGATGATTCTGCGAAGTCCTAAGCCCCAGTCAATGTGGTAGGGACACAGGGCATGCCACACGAATCCCAGTAGGAAGGTGATGCCTTGTTAAGCCTTCCAGGCTGTTAAGTGTCTAGAGAAGCTGATGAAACCACTGCAGAGTGCGTTAACTGTGGGTGCTTTGGTTTTTGACTACAGACTGAAAACAAAACTCTATTGTATAGGTTACAGAATGAACTTGTTTAGGTTAATAGCTGGTTTTGTGACTCTCTGAGGTAGAAGGATTAGAGACAAACCTTTGGGACTGTGTAACATATAACTGTCGTCATTGCTTGGGCCATTAAGCTAAGCCCCATGTGCCTCACAGCCCTGCTTACCTCAGTGTTCACAGTACCTTTACTGCCATGTGGGAGATGCAAGTGGCTGATGATTCTGCTGTGCTGGTCACATTTCTCCCAAGAGCTCAGGAATAGCCCATTACTAAAGGAACTTTGGATAGAGCTAGGGAGAGCTGTTACATGAGGAATCTTTTTAGCCTTGCTTTAGGAATGTGTTTAAGTAAAGAAGTTGGAATGTTCACAAACATTTTCCTCTCTTTCAATTCTCTATCCCTATGTTTATACAGGATATGACCAAAGACCAGATTGCTAATGAGAAAGTGGCTCTGCAGAAAGCTCTGTTATATTATGAAAGCATTCATGGACGGCCGGTATGTGATGTAGTAAATTTTCTGATTGGGGTCAATTATCTGGCTTTAGAAATGGATTTTCCATGTTCAGTATTTTACAAATGGGGTTCCCTAGTGTCTGCTTTCTTTACTTTTAGGATAAAGGAGGTTACTATATATTTACACCATAACTAAGCTTTCTGAAGGCTTAGCCAATAAGAAAGTTCTATCTAGTAGATGTTGAACTTAATTGGGTTCCAATGAAAAATTTGTTTGCAAGTAAAATTTAGTCATTAATGTACTGCTTTAAAGGAAGGAATGGTGGAGGGGCCAGGGGTTGGGGGGGCAGAGTATAGGGCGTAAAGACCCCTGGAGTTTGAAGACTTCCCTGTCCCTAGGTCTCCCCCGATAAGCTGTCACTGACTGTATGCTTCCTCATCCATAAAATGAAAGGTGTTAAACTAGAATGATCTGCCTTAAAATTCAATCTCTCTGCAATGCAGTGCAACTAGTGTTTGTCTGTAAAGAAGTTCCAGCTGCCATTCAGAACTAGAAGTGTGAGGAATCCAAAATATGGCTTTGCCTTTTCCTAATCACGGAAGCATTTGCGGTGGCTTGCTGTTCAGCAAGCACTGCTGGAATGTTTGTTGTTAGCTGTGGGGGAAGCGGTAGCACGATAGGCTTCTGCTCTCTTCCTTGAAGAACTTTTCATCACACACCCTTCTTGTCAGTCATTCTTAATAACCTTTTGTTCATAATGTTGTCAGAGACCTAACAAAACAAATTCTTGAAAGCAGGTATAAGGAAGCATGAAGTTTAGGTTCACTGATTATTTTTATATAGCCAAAAAGTATAGATCTCTTTTTCAGTCTTGGCCATGACTATACGATAGTCTTTTCATCTAAAATATGCTCTTTTAAATAAAGAAGGTTCCAGAATAATTCACTAGACTCTAAGGTGTGGGAGGGTAGGGATTCTGGGCTTTGTTCACCTAGTGGTGACCCCAGTCCTCAGTGTCTAGCACCAGACCTGACACATGACACGGGTCCAATAACTATCTGTAGAATGTCTCCTTGGTGGCATTTTATTCTGAATTTATCAGGTTTAAATGTTAAAAAAAAAAAATGCTGCCACTGATGATGATTTATTCTGCTGGCCTGTCCCTGCAGTGGAAAATACTGACACTCTGGGATAATGTTCATGCTTCAGCCAAGCTTTGTGTGGGATTTTTTTAAAGGCATTGAACCAAATAGTAAATGCTCTAGAGCTCAAATACGCTGTGAAACTTTCTCCTTCTCCACTGGAATGTTCAAAATGTGTAGAGGAAGAAGTGAACTTCTTTTATCAGAGAGATGCTCCTTCTCCACAATAGGCTCAGAACCCTAAAGTATAGATCTCTGTGTAGCCGTATGGCAGGCCTCATGGAGAAGGTGTGTTTTCCTTCTTTAACATTTCCTCTTTTCCTTCTGTGGATTTGGGTTATGACATTGATAGACACCTTTAAGGACTTCCATGCCCAAGGCCCTTAGGAACTCACAGCTGTGTTCTAGATAGACTTCACCTTGCTGCCAGTTGAGTATTGTGTGTGCTGTAGTATTTGTTGCTCTGAGTTGGGAACAGATTCCCTCAATCAGTCTGGACTGGGTCAGACACATAGAATTGGCAGACCCAGCTTCAAAACCAGCCCCACTGAGATGATGTCTGTGACATTGGGCTGCTTAGGTAACCTCTCAGAGCCTTGGTGCTTTGTCTATATAATAGATACCTGTTATAAATTGCCAAGGAGATGAAATGATATTACACACACACACACAGACGTTTATCTGTGTATATTTACCTGTAGGATGTCTGCCACTGAGGAAGTGGGGTGGGGTGGCTTTTACTGGGTTTGCACAGTAAATGATAGTTTTCACTTCTGTTACAATTACATGTTCTACTCTCTGTAGCCTCCTTCTGATTAAGTGATTAAATCAGGCAAAAGAATGTGCATTTCATAGCCCTCTTATTACGAATATGAACTATTATTCTTGGCCCTGCCTTATTTCCTTTCATCACCCTTTCAGGTGGGTCTGGATTCTAGCATCTCATAGGGTGGGGAACAAATGCTGTAGGAAATTTGAGCATCATTCATTTCTGGTCCCGTGCCAAACTCTCTGCCTCTCTCTATTTGGAATGTGATGCTCCAACCTCTTCAGGAAAAGCAGAGTTCATTTGATATCTGGCCAGTCTGAAAAACAAATCAAAGAGTAAACTTTTAATTCTTAGATTTCTGGTGTTACCATGGACTCTGGACTGTAAATACCATGTGGACAACACTCTTCTTAGAAGAAAAATACATGTACTTCCAGAGTTAAACTATTGTTCCAAACCCCAATTGTTCAGAAAAGCAGGTGCTCAGAATTCAATGGATTTTTTCTGAGTCTACAGATACTGATTTAAAAGGGCACTAACTAGTAAAATCTTAGGCCGAAACGGTAATCAGCTGCTTCTGTACATTTTTAGCAAAGCTGTTTGCTTTATCAGGGCACTCTGCAGACTTATATATAAAAACAAAACACTCATGTATACACAGGCATATAATTCCCTATTCTTATTAAAGTGTGTCCTTTTCAATATTTAAGAATCTTCTCATCAAAAGAGCATGTCACAGAAGTGCAGTAAATAACTACATGTCACTGTGTTACTGTCTGTGTAACCCACTATTTGATAATAAACAGAGGGGAGAGAATGGGTTGCCTGATCAGAGCTTCTGGTTCTTCCTCAATGGAGTATTTTAGTCTTGTGTGTTTTTAAACCTTGAGGACCCTAGACACATCCATGTTCAAATTTAAATGCAAATTCTGGAGCCATTTATAAATATTCTCCTTTGGTTAACTGCTGTTTTGGATTTTCTGATCTTTTTACAGTCTGTTATGATTACCTGATAACGAAGAGAGAGTTGTCATTTTTCAAATTAATAGGCCAAGAATGCAACAGTTATAAGAATCCATCTCATTTTGTCTTCTCCTTCTAGCAGTTTGATGATTCAGAGGTATACCCCTCACACACAAACTCAAAGTACTTCTTGTTTTATCAAGGAGAGTTTGAGGCCGCATAGTTTGTCTATGACATAATTTCTCACAAAGTTGTGTTTCTGTGACACTGTTCATAAGCACAAATTTTTGTAAATTCAATATAGGCAAACTCTTGGCTTGGAAGGCAGAGTTCTTCGTTATGAAGGCAGCTTGGCCAAACCCTATTAGAGAATAATGCTACATCTCTGTGCTATATTGACAGCACTATATCCTTTATGCTGTATTGACGTGCTACTGATTGAGCATCCCGAATCCAAAAATCATCACAGTTAAAGATCCTACTTCTTATTTGTGAAAGAAAACAACTGGAAGTCCATAAACCTCGGATCTGGACCCAACTCTGTGGCCTTGAGCAAATCATTACCCTCTCTGGTGCTTTAATTTTATCATCTAAAAAATAAGGCTTTTCTAGCTCTTAATATTTCATAGTTCTAATTTATCTTTATTTTTAAAGTAAATACATTGATCATTTTACCTTTCACCTTTGTGGTTTTGTCAGGTAACAGCAACTAAACTGATACTGCAGTAAGGAAGTTTTATTTGAGGCTAAGACCAAAACCATCACAAAATATAAAGGCAGACAAATGCAGCTGCCTAATCAGGCCTTTATGATTTCTGTTCAAGACTTGCCATTAATTAAATGTGGATAATTGTTGGCTAGTGTTCCCTTTGTGTTTTGAAATATCCGAAACTTACGAAACTTACGGGGCAACCAAATAGGGTAGTAAGAGACCAGTAAATGACAATTTATTTGAATCATTAAGGAAAGACGGAGTGGAAGTGCCGCATTCTCCCCTTAGATCTTCACATCTGGATATTTACGTTGTTTCACTTATGTGCAAAAATACGTCTTCCGGATAACCCTAGTTCCACATATTGGAAGACCATTCAGCACTATCACTTTAGATAAAGTTTTGAAGACAGAGGAGTGAAAGTACTTTGAAGAGAGAATATACTATATGCCTGGCCTAAAGTCATTTCCAAGCAATTAGGAAGCATAAAGATTTTCTAATTTGATTTCTGCAATTTACCATTCAGAAAACTGAGGCTGAGAGAATTTCAGTAGCTCATTCAGAGCCCTGTTCTTGGTGGGCAGCAGAATCCCTGAGCAGCTGATGAGTCAAGAATAAGAGACGTCAACTCAAACGGTTTTCCTATGGCAGATTGAATAGCTCTTTTTTGACAGTTCAACGAAGGTCCTGCTTTGTTCATATAACTACTGATTAAATTTTGACCCCACTTACAAACCGAGCACTGATCGTTATTATGATGGGTAAAAGTTGCATTAACTTTTAGTATCACTGAGCCTTTGGCTTCAAATATATATCATGAAAATGATTATGATAAAAATCAGGTCATTATTCTTACACCTTTCTCTTACCTCAGACTTAAAGATCTTTGATATTTTTAGTGCTTCTGTTAAATGACAATGGTTTTGTGGAATCATGAGTTTTAACTCTCCATAGTCAAAAACACTGGATTTTGTCAGATCACCCACATGTGATTAGTTCCTGGGGACCACTTATTGAAAACATGAGCAATTTGTAGAAAATCTAAATATCAATGGCATGAGCCGAAGAATTAAGCCAGTGATCTTCCTCATCTATTCCAAGTAGAAAACTTTCTTTTTGAATAAAGAGTAAGAATGAGATTGGTTTGTGTCAAATTTGTTGTAACTGGTTGGTTTTACTTTCAAAGATGTTTCTGCCAAATACATACTAATGGATGCTAGTTCACAGTGGGGATGCTGGCTGGTTCCTATGTCTATTTTTAGTTTACTTTGGTTACTCAACCATCTATTGTTTATCTTGCACATTATATTTCACCATGTGTCATGTGCTGACATTAGGATGCACTTTAATCTCATCTACAACATGTTCTATATATTGTTTAAAAAATTATTTCATGTGTCCGACAGTCCTAAATTCTGTCATTTTACATATGACATTGTACAAATCATTTCATTTCTGTTCCTCACACTTTTTTGTGGCTGTCGTTGCACTTTTGTTGAAGTACAGGTTGAATATCCCTTATACAAAATGCTTGGGACCAGAAGTGTTTCAGATTTTGGATTTGTTCAGATTTTGGAATATTTGCATTATACTGATTGAGCATCCCAAATCCCAAAATCTGAAATTCAAAACGTTCCAATGAACATTTCCTTTTGGCATCATGTCAGTTCTCAAAAAGTTTCAGATTTTGGATTTTCAGATTTGGGATGGTTACCATATATAACGTAAGTGCAGAAACAAGCCCAAATTATAAACATGTGTCTTGATGAAATTTCACAAAGTAAACACACCCAGGTAACCAGCACCCAGATCACAAAACAAAACGTTGCTGATCCTCCAAAGGCCTCGCTTATGTTCCCTTCCAGTCAGTACCGTGACTCAAGGTTCCACAGAGAAAAACCACTATCATCTAACTCTGTGGCTGTTTCTTATTTTTGACCTTTATGTAAGTGGAATCTGACAGTATGTTTTGTGTCTGGTGTAATTTACTCGGCTTTATTATTATGAGGCTAATCCATGATGTTGCATATAGCTGTGATTCACTCATTCTCATTGCTGTGTAGTATTCAATTTGGGGAACATACTTCATTCTATCACTGGGCATATGGGCGATTTCTGGTTTGGGACTATTTCCAGTTTGGGATTACAGTGCTGCAATGAACATTCTTACATATGTCTTTTGATGAACTTAAGGCCACCTTTGTTTGGTATATACTGAAGAGTGGAATTGACGAGTCATAAGTTCAGCTCTAGTAGGTACTGCCAAATAGTTTTCTAAAGTATTTCACTCTTACCAGCAGTGAAGGAGAGTTCCAGATGTTCAGCATCTTTGCCAGCACTGCACACAGTCTTCATTTCAGCTGGGTGGTAGGTGTGTAGCGGGTGACACCTGGGGTTTGATCCTTAGTCTTTTTCTGTAAAATAATTTGAGACCCTTCTAGTTTTGACAGTCATTATTTGTAAAATTATAAAACTCCTCATGGTATAGTAGATAGTGGAAGAGGAAAATACCAATTGCCCATTAGTTATCTGATAACAGAAGAGCAAGAAATAAAAGGCTGTTATTCTTGTTGATCTTATTCTAACTTGTCAAGTTTATCCAAAGCACACTTTCTGTTGATCACTTTGAGAAAGGCAAATACAAAAGGCAACAAAGGATCATCCATTTCTTTATAATCCAGAGTCATCTTTGAAGTTGAAGGCTCAAAAAACCCATAAAAGAAATGGTCAAAGCTAATGCTACTTGCCTTTCTTACCTCTAAAACTCTTGCCTTATTATGTGTGAAGTTGTAAGAGAATGCAGGAGACAAACAGCTAACTTGAAACAAAGATGCTTCATCTCATTCCCCATTTAAGTAACCAATGGGACTGCATCTGTGAATCAGGTACACCTATTCATGTTTGAACCATTTATTCACTCATTTGATATTTATGGAATATTTCCACCAAGTATTCAGGCACTGAAATAGTTACTAGGGATACAAAAACATAAACTCCTGCTCTCAAGGGGCTACAGTCTCAAGGAGGAGACACGTGTCAACATATCGCTACAATAGAGTATAAAAGCATTTGTGAAATTGCAGGGTATGCACCGGCAGGGTGGTGAAACAAAGGAGAGAATGGGTGAGTCTCCCAGAATGGGGGATATTGGAAGAAGGCTGCACAGGGAAGTGGCTCTCGATCTGGAATTTGCCAAACAAAAGAGCAAAGAGGAAGTCATGGCAGGGTAGAGGGAATTAGACAAGAAGGTTGAGACAACCTACTTGATTGCTGGAGCTGGAGGTGTGATGGGGAGGAGAAACAGCAGAAAGAGTATGAGGCGCTTCCAATACTGTACCAGGGAGCTGGGTGTGATTCCTCCCCACTGCCTGGAGAATCCGTCCTTTAAACATTTTTTAGCCCTGTGCCAGATTCTATTAGGGATATACAGATGAATCAGTGCATGTATTTTTCATCAAATGTTCCTTGAATACCCACTGTTTGCCAGAATCTTGTTCTTAGAAACATAACAGTTTCATAGAGGAGAAAGAAGTGAATGAACTACGTGATATGTCTTTTGTTTTTTGTCTTTTTTTTTTTAAAGACAGTCTTGCTCTGTCACCCAGGCTGGAGTGCAGTTGTGTGATCTTGGCTCACTGCAACCTCCACCTCCTGTGTTCAAGCAATTCTCCACCTCATCCTCCTGCATAGCTCGGACTGCAGGTGCCCACTACCACACCCAGCCATTTTTTTTTTTTTTTTTTTTTTAAGTAGAGATGGGCTTTCACCGTGTTGACCAGGCTGGTCTCGAACTCCTGACCTCAGGTGATCTGCCTGCCTCAGCCTCCCAAAGTGCTGGGCTTACAGGCGTGAGCCACCGTGCACAGCCTACATGATACGTCTTATAGCAAATATATGCTTTCATTTTCCCTGGGCTCAGAAAATAGTCATGTGGGAACTCTGAACCTGGAGGAGTTTTAAGCAGGAACCTGAGAATGATCCTAGTTTGGATTTAGAAAAAGTTGTACTACCAATGGAGTGACATCCCCTGATCTGCAGCTGAAGTAGGTAATCTGAATATTTATTGAATAAATAATATTATCAGTTTAAATAAATTTTGTGAGGGTAGTAAGACTTAAGTTGCATCATCTGGAGTTTCTCTAGAATTACAAAGGCCCAGAGCATGCTTAGACAACTGGTCGTGACTCCCAGCAGCAGGCTTCTCATAGCTCTCGTTCTTGCTTTTCAGGTAACAAAGAACGAACGTCAGGTGATGAAGCCACTATATGACAGGTACCGGCTGGTCAAACAGATCCTGTCCCGAGCCAACACCATACCCATCATTGTGAGTAGAATACCTTCCTGTGGCTGCTACAACACCTTTCTGCTTGAATGGGCCCTGGATATATGAATTAGGGCCCTAACCTGCTTTCTCATTAAAGAATAGGCTTTAGTGGCTGAATCAGCCATTAGTATCCATGACCCACAGCTTGAGGAATGAAGACTTTATCAAAGACCCCTGAGGCTACATTTGTTAAAAATGGGCAAATCTGAAGCTGATAGAATTTATTTTTCCCTTTTGGAGGACATGCTTTGCCCCAAAGGCATGTACATCCATTGGATGTGCTGGGCCAGATGGACAGAGCACCAAGCGGGCAGGGCTGTGCTTTCTCCAGCCCTCTTCACTCCAAAGAGTGCTGCTGTGGTCCCAAGGCCCTCTGCTCATAGTCCCTCCCATCCAAGAGGAGATAACTCCCTTGGGAATTGTGTCCAGGGAGAAAATCCTCTGAGAAACTCAAGCAAGAGGCCCTTCTTCTTGGAGGGTGTGGCAAGGTGTAGGAAAGGAGGCTGCTCATTGAAGTTGCTGTCAGTGGCCACCATCCTTGAACTTTGCTGCTTTTGGCTCCTGGATTTTGATTTTGTCAAGAGTAGGGAGCAGCAGCTTGCCTTCAGCGACAGGACAGTCTTTAAGGCCCAGCCACCTGCTCCCATCCCTCATCCCAGTCTCAGCATTTCCACCCCCAGCTTATGAGTGGGGTGTTCTGCCCTGCCCGTCTCTCGGGGAAACATTTGCCTCTGTTTCAGTGCTCCCATCTCCCCTGCTGGCTTTTAGGCTCTTTAATAAGCAGACACAAACTCACTTTGATGTTGCCGTTGCAATACATACTCATCTTAGCCGCTGCTCCTGTCTGGCCCGGCCTTAAATGCCCTTCTTTCTAGGCCTAGGATATTGTCTATTTCTTTTAACAATGTATTTAATGAAGAAAGGAGGGTCCAGAGATCTCAGGCAGGTGTATTTGAAGAAAGCCACTTTAGTGTATTCTGGAGGAATGTCCTAAACTAACAAATAAAACGATTAGATCCAAGGAGTTTTCATTCTCCAGGCAGGAACCCATAGTGTCCCTAAGTAGGGTGAACGTGCAACAGAGAAGTCAGCTCCCCTTTGTATTGCTTTCTGAGCTTATGTGATTCTCCTTAGCTGACTACAGCCGAAGTGTTCTTGTGGCTACTGTGACTGGCGGGGGCAGCGGTGGGAGCAGGTGTTTCTCCTCGGGTTTCTTCTGCGTGTCTGCCGGATACAGTCCTGTGCTGTTCTCGCTGTACTCTGTCCTCCTTGATTTATGTGTGTGGGCGCTGAAGGGAAGCAGCAACTTGGAAAAAGAACTTTTGTTGTTTCAGGTTTTCCTGGGAGTGTTTGGCAGGGAGGGGTAAGAATGCAGAGTTAAAAGTTAACAAATACTGGTGAGGTCAGAGGAGGCCGAGAGCTGGAGGGAAAGGGAAAGGGATTCGGAATGTAACCTACTTGTTAACACCTGTCACAGGGTTCCCCCTCCAGCAAGCGGAGAAGCCCTTTGCTGCAGCCAATTATCGAGGGCGAAACTGCTTCCTTCTTCAAGGAGATAAAGGTGAAGACCCCAGCTGCTAACCCATTGCTAAATCCGCACCAGTTCCCTCCCTCCTCCCCTCCCCTCCGGTGAATGGAAAGGGGGTGTGATTGGGCCTTTTGGTGATGGCTTCTCCTAGCATTCCCTAAAAATCAGTAGCTGCATATAACCGACTTTCAACAGTTCCCTGTGAAGAGTGCTGATTTCTCCAGTCTCATTTAGCTGATCTCTTTGGTTTTATTTTATTCCCCGCTCTTTTTTGTTTGTATTATTTGCTGTCGTTCATTTTGTTTTTACTTTGCTTTCAGGGATTATTTTGTTTGGTTTTGTTGTCCACAATGCTTTTCATTTGGTTTTGTTTTCTGTATTTGGGGAATGGATTTTCTGTATTCCAAAATCTTAAATTAGCTCATGAGACCAACTTTAAAAGGAATCTCATATACGGTTTATAGAAAAATCAAAATTAGCATAGGAAATAGATATAAACATATAAAACAATGCAAAATTTGACTTCTACAAATAGTAGTTTTTGACAGATTTGCGGGTGCAATATTTCCAGCTTTTCCTTCTTGACTGTCTCATAGCACATTTAGTCCCCAGGACTAATTTTAAAGTCTGCTCTTAATTTACAAATGAGGTGCTGTGAATGACTGATAGCTGCCAGAACATATGTCCTGATTTTTTTTTCCAGTAATACGGATTTTGTACAGATAATCCTTGTCATCAGTGGCTACTTTTGCTAGAATGGGAGATGGAATCTGTGCCCATAGACCAGCGTGTCTCTGCGGGACCCTAACTGGCCCGTACTAGGATCAGCCTCTTTCATGTTTTTGTTTCTAGACAACTGAACAAACTGGACTGCCTTATACAGAACTCTAGAGATGAAAAATCAAGGGAAATCATTTTTTTAAAATCAGTGATTGTTTTTCTAACAGTCATTTAATTCCAAAGCAAGAGTTAAACCTGAAGCAGAAGTGAGTTTTAAGAGTTTCACTTGTCATATTTCTGTGACAGTTCCGAGCCCGGGGTGGTCATTTACATGCTATAGTTAGGAATGATTATTTCAGTATATGGGGGACTCTTGTCTACTGAGGGAAACCAGTTGAGAACTTCTCCATTTTCTTGTCTGAGGTAAGGCACCACAAGCTACAAAGTCTTCTTTTATGTATTCCTTTTCTTGCCTTTTGCAGATCTTAATACTTCATATGCCTAATTGTATGGTATTAGGCAATGACTGTGCTCACTGTATTAAGCAGAACTTGTTTCATGAAAATGCTCTAAACTTGGTACTTGAAATTTGGGCCAGTATACTATATTGTGTCTTTAAAAATTAGAGCTATTTTCTTACAATAAGCTTGATGTTAATGAAAGACAAATTTTGTCTGGCTGGTAATGTCACCCAAGAATGAAACCACAGCAATTGGAGAAATTTGGGTAATTGTGTGTATGAAAATTAGCATGTTTCTCTTAGCAGCATGCAATAGAACCATTACTAGATAAAAATGTGTTCTTGAACACATCCAAAATATAGACACTTAATAATGATTTCACTAGATGAATTGAAGATAACCTAATGATGGATACTCTTTTTTATATAAAAGACATTTTTCCCATTCTTATCCTTTAGCTTAATTTTTTTTCACAAGTATATTTTGGCTGTGGTTTATCTCCTGGCCCACATCATGGTCAAAATTTCAGATAATTTTGCAACGACTACCTTGCTTTTGTAAACAGTGCTGTCTTTTGGTTCATTTTGTTCCTGTTGGCCAGGCCTATTAGAATGTATTTTGACTGTACTAAATCTTGGCAATTCCAATTTAGAATTTGGTGTGTGTGCAGATAAGATTGTATCTAAGTGGTTTCTCCAAAACTCACCACTGGTTTTAAATGCTTTTGGGAGCGAACCAGCTGTATATGAACTAGAGCCAGCTCAAGTTCTGAAGGCCTAGATTTTCCAACCCAAGGTAACCTAGAGATCATCTAGTCAGTTCTCCTAGCCAACATAAGAATCCCCCCTAAAACTTCTCCGGCAGAATAAAGACATTGTCCCTACAGAGAGATTCCATCCTCAAGCTTGAAACGTTTACAGCAATGGGAGCAGTTAGGTCACTCACTACATGAGTATCAATAATAGCTAACAACTTATATTATTGGTTTTATAATTATCTTTCTTAATTACATAATATGTAATTTAAAATGTATAGGTTTGATAAATACAAAAAGTTAATGAAAATAGTTGAAATTAGAATATTCATAGTTATTATCCATTTATTGCATTCTATCCCATAGGCTTAGTTTTGCCCTTTGGAGCACCATGAAATAAACACACTGCTTCTTCCCTGAGAGCACTGCCTGTATTTACAGTCACCTGCCCTGCCCACTGTCACTCCACACCCTATGACAATCTGTTATCCAAGTTCCTCTTACTCTTATGTGATATGGGTTCCAGACCTTTCAGTGGTCTCCTAGCTCTGCTGTGTGCACACACACTGGTTTATCAGTGTTGCTGTTAAAACTGATACCCAGAACTGGACATTAATCTGGATATGATGTTAATCAGAACAGTGAACCAAAGACTAGTCTTTACCTTGATCTGGATGACTGAGACCTTTTCATGCCTCCAATTTCTTGCCTATGCAACTGTCAGGGTATTGGGACAGTTATTTATTTTGGCCTGTCTGAGGATAGGGTGTCAGCCTCAGCACTGCTGACCTTTGGGGCCGGTAACCGTTGTGCAGCACTGCCCTGTGCTTTGTGGGTTGCTTACCAGAGTCCTTGGCCTCCACCCATTAGAGGCCAGTAGTGTGCCACCACAACCCCTTCACCAGTCGTGAGAGCCAAAAATGTTTCCAGACATTGCCCGATGTCCCCGAGGGAACAGATTACCCCCATTGAGAACCACTGCTCATGGCCCTGGCATGGCTCACACTTTGCTGTATACGTCTGCATTGCCACTGATGTATCCAGCCTTTCTTTTTCCTAATTAGAGGGCCTTGAATTTTTCTAATTTGTTACATCTCATACTTCTATTTCAGCTGTAGGAAATACACTAAATCTAGCTTTTGTATTCCAACATATCAGATATCCCTACCCGCTTTGTATTATCTGTACATTTTGAGAATATGCCTTTTCTTTGTCCAAGTGACTCAGATACTGAGGAAGGCAGGGTCAGGCACAGGGGCTGCTGTAGACTGCGCTTCAGGTTCACGTCACCCTTTAGTCATTACTCAGCAGAAATGTGGGCAGCCAGCTTTCCTTTCATAGTGTCTGCTTACCTGGTTGTTTATTGAAATCCAAATACTACATCTATCAAAAAAGGAAAAATGGTTCGTTTTCGTGACTCATTTTTAAGGAACCAGTCTCATCAGTTGATCACTGATTATTTCCCAATTGCTTATATATTATCTATGTATTAATTTCTTCTAGAATCTATCCAGTCTCTACAACACTTACGATGATTGTCTTATTTGAAAATCTATTTGCTATTTTTCCTCGTGATTGTCAAAGGCTACTAAGGATAATTTTGTTACATTTATCTCAAAAAATATTGAGTGCTCACTATGTGCAAGGCAGACTTCCACATTTTTAAGTTCTCTCAGGACTTTGGGATATAATTGATAAGACCTAGACACCTGATTTCATTAAAGGCCGTTAAGTTCTTATTTGTAACTTCGTTAGCTGTCCCAGGTGTTTATGCTCTTCTAATAGTTTTTTGTAGTTCTCTTTTCAAACTGAACTACTAGACTGCTTAATAGCCATTTATTGGCCATATGCAAGCATTGGCCAAGCTCTGGGGACAGCAGTAAACAGATAGGCCCCAATTCCTGCCTCCACTGAGTTATGGTCAGGTGCTTCTACCCTGTCTTCCTTATCCAGGGGAGAGGAAGGAAGAGAGGGAGCAGAAAACTGATGTGCACAGCCAGTGTCTCAGGTGTGCCTTATGAGGTACCTGACATACATTATCTCAATTTTTATCAAAACTATGTCGATGGGAATTGTTATGACTCTTAATAAAACAAAAAGAAGCGTGTTCATTTAAAAAGTCAATTTTACTTTGTAAATTTTTAAATGTTTTTAACAATTTAAAGAGACTCAAGATCTGAAGTCACAGCTGAGACAATCTGGAAAAGCCACCTAGCTTTTGCCAATTTTATTTTCATAGCAATACTTTGATATCAGTTATATGATAGTCCTTTTTTGTTTTGCTTGGTTTGGTGGCTTGTTTATTCCCAGTATTTCTCTTCAGAAACACCATTATTAAACATACCAAAATTCACCATGAACCATTTGCACACTTGCACTTTGCCCTCCAGCAGGAACTGCTGCTGCCTCCAGAGATTTTTTTGCTGCACTGCCATTGAAGCCATTTGGTTTACCTGTAATAACTGATGCTGTGCATACCGTTTTTCATATAGCTGTATTCTGAACCAATTTTTAAATTTTTTTAGGATAGTAAGTTATTCTCTGTGGTCTGACTACCTTTTGGCAGTACATCACTTCTTTTGAAATCTTTCAGACTCTGATATTATCTCTTCCTTAGGCTTACATAGCCTTAAATTGGCTCTAAGAAATGCTGATCTGGCTTTATTATTTTTCTATTTGCATTATCAATACAGAGAATAGCATACTTTTCTTAGAAACTTGTATGCTGAAAAATAGATTTTTGGCCCTTGGAAGTTCTTTGGAAAAGCTCGAGTTTTCTTATTTTAATCACGAGAATATAATGTTTCAGTCTTCTTAAAATTTCCCTAAAATTCTGTGCATTAAGCAACCATAAAATACTTTCTAATCTCAATTCTTAAATAGAAAGGTTGTATTGTTTTATTTCAGAAAATGTTCAGACTGATTTTTTTTAAAAAGCCCTCTGAGATACACAAGTAGTGGAATCCTTTAAAGCACTGGTTACTGGTGATGAATTTTGTTTTGTACTGTCACAGCTGGAAAATTTTGGATCCTTTTAGTTCATCTGATTTAGGTTATAAATTATGATGGTTGTTCCTTCTTACCCCATCCTGACAACTATTAACATGCTGTTCACTCATTTGAAAATAGTTTTGCATTCTGTTTTCTCTACTGAGTGGCTACGTTGTTTGTGTTCTTAAATGTGTATATTTATATTGAATACGGATATTCAATAATATATTTGTAATGTACATATGTATTGCTAAATGTAGATACAGAAGAAACTATGGTGTCTGGTAATTAAATGATTATTAAATGATACTCATAAAGTGTGCCCCAAAAAGTGACCAGATTTTTATTGGGGTTGCTGTGTATCTCCAGGAAGAAGAGGAGGGGTCAGAAGACGATAGCAATGTGAAGCCAGACTTCATGGTCACTCTGAAACCCGATTTCAGTGCACGATGCTTTCTGGACCAATTCGAAGATGATGCTGATGGCTTTATTTCCCCAATGGATGATAAAATACCATCAAAATGCAGCCAGGACACAGGGCTTTCGAATCTCCATGCTGCCTCAATGTATGTCATTTCGGTGGTGGCGGTGAAATGTTTTGGTAAAAATAGCTCTCTTAAATATTATCTTAGCCTTTGTATCTAAATAAATTAGCTGATAAAATACATGTGACTACCTGGGGTGTATCTGGATAAAACTGATTTTTTTTTAATTCTTTTTTATATGCTTCAGCCCATATTATTTGAGGGAACTTTTGAGTCTTGTTTAAACAACCAGAAGTTCTCTCTCTAAATGGCACTGTGTGGTTCTGTACATCACAGCCCATCACTTAACACACGCTGAGTACAGACGTCATCTTCTTTCAAAGAAAAATACGACAAAGTGCCGTGGGATTTCACGAGGCCTAAGAATTCCCAAGTAGCAGGAACCCCCAGAAGCTGGATCTGTTGCCAGCATGTTTGGCTTTCAGGAAACGGAAAACATCCATTTCCGCTCTCCCTCAATGCCCTCAGCAGTTTCTGGATTTATTTGCCTCCCCTTTCTGCACAGCTCCTGTTGAGTTACACATTCATTACATTTATGACAACTCAAATTTAACTTAATTTCCTTGCAATGCTTCCTCTCTCAGACCTGAACTCCTGGAACACCTCCAGGAAATGAGAGAAGAAAAGAAAAGGATTCGAAAGAAACTTCGGGATTTTGAAGACAACTTTTTCAGACAGAACGGAAGGTAGTGCCTGTCTTCCCCGCCCTCCCTTCCCCACCCTGCCGCACCACACACACCCATCCCTTTTGTTTTTCTGTCAGATCTGTGGAATGCCTTCAAACGGGGGACTCTTCTGCATCCTCCCTGTAACCTGGTCCTTGGGTTTGTGCCCAGGGACCCTCAGAGGTTGACTGTGAGATGATGGGATTTGTGTGGACCTCCCAGAAGAAATGCTCTTTGGGTAATGCCCAAGAGTGATGCAGATTCAGCTGACATTTATGAAACGAACCTGTGCCATCAAATTCTTATCTACAATGAGCAGCAGGAAGCTGCGTTTCCAGCTGGTGGTGGCACCAGTGCTTTTTTCTTAAGAAGCCAGAGGTTAGCCAAGTGGCCATAGTGGCACACCTGTAGCTCTAGCTACTTGGGAGGCTAAGGCAGGAGGATTCCTTGAACCCAGGAGTCTGAGGCTGCAGGGAGCTATGGTCCACCACGGCACTCTATTCTGGGCAATAGAGTGAGACCTCATCTCTAAATAAAACGAGCTAGAGAAACACAGGAAAGAGGGATCTAAGTATTACTGATTTTCAAGCTCATTTCAAAAATGAAGGTGATAATTGCCAAGTTTAAATGAAAAATATGTATGAAAAGCAGTAAGTCGGCCAGGTGCAGTGGCTCACGCCTATAATCCTAGCACTTTGGGAGGCCAAGGTGGGTGGATGACATGAGGTCTGCCTGGCCAACATAGTGAAACCCTGTCTCTACTAAAAATACAAAAAATTAGCCGGGTGCAGTGGCACAGGTCTGTAATACCAACTTCTCTGGAGACTGAGACAGGAGAATTGCTTGAACCCGGGAGGCCAAGGTTGCGGTAAACCGAGATCACACCACTGCACTACAGCCTGGGCTACAGAGCGAGACTTCACATCCAAAAAAAAGAAAAGCAGTAAATCTACCTGGTTGATGGGCTGGCTCTCGCCAGTGAATTTTAAGGCATAATTTAGTCTTTCATGTTTACAAGTAACAGCACACAAAACATCTTACTGAAAGTCACAGTAGGAACCCGAGGAAAGAACCAGGAACAGATTTGCATCTCTTACATTGGAGTTAGGTTTTATCGTTTTAAATTGGTTTTAACCCAGATTACTGAAGCTATGTAAGTATTGTTTCTCTTGAGTCCTCTTTTATACTTCTTGAAAGTTTGGGGAAATAAAAGCACCATAAAAATTTTTGTCATTTAAAATACATTGTATTTCAGTTTAGTTTAACAATTATTGTGTAAATTTACTTTTAGGATCTCTGATTTAGATATGTCTCATATTTTTATGCCTAAACATTTGCTTTTCATTTCCCACCCATTGCAGAGTATTTAGAAAATATAGGTAAGCAAATTTAAGTAGTAATTCCCAAAATAATAATAACCAAAGACAAATCACAATTAATGTTTTGATGTGTATCTTTCCAATCTTTCATCTAAGCCTATTTTTTCGTTTATCCTTTTTTATATTCTAAGTCACATTATGCACAGATATCTTATACACGAGGAAACATGTAGAATTATGCAACGCCCAGGTTTTAAGAAAATGTCAATGGAGGACATTAACTTAATTGTCAAAAATGTTTAGAACTATGAGGGACTTGGAGATAAACTCTGGTTCCATGACTTCATGTCTGAGGAGAGTGAAGCCCCTCAGAGTACAGTGGGGGCCTGCGTTCCAGATGCTCCAATTCCTGAGCACCTGTTCCTTGCCTGCCCCCTGAGAAACCACTAGATAGAATCCTTTCCTAGAACAAGGCAGGGTATGAATAAGATTGGTTTATTTTTAATTCATTGAACAATTTAAGCCCCATGCTATCTTCCTTACCCACATTAGCCCTTTAATAATAAAGGCAGGGAGCCTACGTTTGAATGTCTGCCACGTGCAATTTCCCATAAAACGCAAAGCAGCAGCGCACACCGCATAGTGGCCAAGAGCAGGCAAGTTATCTGATTTCCTGTGCTGGTTTCAACATGTGTAGTATAGAAATGGCTCCGTCTCATCAAGGTGTTATAAGGGTTATATTAGATCATGGGTACAAAGTACTTATCACAGGGCTTGACCTATAAGCTCTCGAATACTTGTGCATATAAATAGGATGCATGGAAAGTTACTCAAACTATAAAGGCTTATTATAGTAGTAGTATGGAATCCAGCTGCTGAATTCTAAGACTGTTTTATGATAAGCAGGAGTACTATCTGTTTTTGGAAAAAAAAAAAAAAAAACTAAGTTGTGGATGGATTAGTTGCTAATTAAAAATTTAAAAGTTCACGAGATGAAATATATAAGAATGAGAAAACAATTATGAATAAAGGATTTTGGTGTATGAGAGCTCAATGTGAATTCATACTTAGAGAGAATGTCTGCATTTCTTAGCCTTCTTGTCATACAAGATGCCAGATTAATTATATAAAAACTCAGTTGCATGATGCCTTCTGGGTGAAACATTTTCATTATTTGTCTAAATCCAGCTCCAGTCTTAAGACCAAGGGCCACTTGGCAACACTGATTGTACAAGTTGATAAACTGCAATGTTTCTACACACAATGATAATTTGCCCGATGAATAGTATCTAGCAAAGACAGGAAATGATCCTCAGACCCTTTTTTCCTTTATTTGCATTAGAAATGTCCAGAAGGAAGACCGCACTCCTATGGCTGAAGAATACAGTGAATACAAGCACATAAAGGCAAAACTGAGGCTCCTGGAGGTGCTCATCAGCAAGAGAGACACGGATTCCAAGTCCATGTGAGGGGCGACCCCCGCCCGAGCACAGGGGGCTGGTAGCTGCAGTGAGAGTTTACTCTCCCCTGAGAAAGAGCAGCTCTGGAAGGCAGCCTTGGAGCTGGCCCTGCAAAGCATGCGGCCCTTCTGCCTCTAGACCATTTGGCATCGGCTCCTGTTTCCATTGCCTGCCTTAGAAACTGGCTGGAAGAAGACAATGTGACCTGACTTAGGCATTTTGTAATTGGAAAGTCAAGATTGCAGTGTGCACATGCGCATGCGCACAGACACACACACATACACACACACAGTAGTGGAGCTTTCCTAACACTAGCAGAGATGAATCACTACATTAGACCACACTCATCTACAGAGAATATACACTGGTCTTCCCCGGATAACTGAGAAACATGAGACCATTCTCTGTCTAACTGTGATAAAAACAAGCTCAGGACTTTATTCTATAGAGCAAACTTGCTGTGGAGGGCCGTGCTCTCCTTGGACCCAGTTAAGTGCAAACGTGCATTGGAGCCCTATTTGCTGCCGCTGCCATTCTGGTGACCTTTCCACAGAGCTGCGCCTCCCTCACGTGTGTGAAAGGGTTTCCCCTTCAGCCCTCAGGTAGATAGAAGGTGCATCTGCCCGCAATGGCAGTGCAGTCATCATCTTCAGGGTGTTTCTTCAGGACTTCCTCAGCTGACAAGGAATTTTGGTCCCTGCCTAGGACCGGGTCATCTGCAGAGGACAGAGAGATGGTAAGCAGCTGTATGAAGGCTGATTTTAAAACCAGCTGATGGGAGAAGAGCCTGGAGATTCTTTCCTGAACACTGACTGCACTTACCAGTCTCAGATTTTATCATCAAATACCAAGCCAGGCCAGCATGCTTATGGCAACCTGTTTGGGGCTGTTTTGTTGTGGCACTAGCCAAACATAAAGGGGCTTGCTTAAGTCCTAGCCTGCATACAGAGGATCAGGGGAGAGAAGGGGCCTGTGTTCCCAGCCTCCTGAGTACTTACCAGAGTTTAATTTTTAAAAAAATATCTGCACTAAAATACCCAAACTGACGGGTAAATGTAGCCCTCAGAGCTCAGCCCAAGGCAGAATCTAAATGACACTATTTTCGAGATCGTGTATAAAAAGAAAAAAATGTCATTCTGTCTGGCCAATTATAATTTTTTTCAAAGACTGTCACAAAGCTGTCTATATTAGACATTTTGGAGGGACCAGGAAATGTAAGACACCAAATCATCCATCTCTTCAGTGTGCTTGACGTCACCTTGTGATGTGTTGTTACTTTAACTCCTGCGCCTGCGCTGAGGACAGCGGGTTCTGGGTCCACCTTTGTGCTCTGCGAGGCCGAGCCCAGGCGTCTGCCCGCCCGCCATGGCTGACCAGAGACGGTGCTTCAGGAGCTCTGCCTTTGACGACAAGTGTTACAGGATGAACACACAGCAGAGCCACCCTCCTGTATGTTTTGAAAGTTGCCTTCTTAAAGGGCACAGTTTTAAGGAAAAGAAAAAGAATGTAAAACTATACTGACCAGTTTTCAGTTTTAAAGGGTCGTGAGAAACTGGCTGGTCTAATGGGATTGACAGCAACATTTTCCATTGCTGAAGTGAGGTAGCAGCTCTCCTCTGTCAGCTGCATGTTAAGTCAAGGATGGGGAAAAAGAATGCCTTTAAGTTTGCTCTTAATCGTATGGAAGCTTGAGCTATGTGTTGGAAGTGCCCTGGTTTTAATCCACACTCAAAGACGGTACATAATCCTACAGGTTTAAATGTACATAAAAATATAGTTTGGAATTCTTTGCTCTACTGTTTACATTGCAGATTGCTATAATTTCAAGGAGTGAGATTATAAATAAAACGATGCACTTTAGGATGTTTCCTATTTTTGAAATCTGAACATGAATCATTCACATGACCAAAAATTGTGTTTTTTTAAAAAATACATGTCTAGTCTGTCCTTTAACAGCTCTCTTAAATAAGCTATGATAGTAATCAGATCATTACCAGTTAGCTTTTAAAGCACATTTGTTTAAGACTATGTTTTTGGAAAATATGCTACAGAATTTTTTTTTATGCTACAAATAAATGAGATGCTACTAATTGTTTTGGAATCTGTTGTTTCTGCCAAAGGTAAATTAACAAAAGATTTATTCAGGAATCCCCATTTGAATTTGTATGATTCAATAAAAGAAAACACCAAGTTATATAAAATAGTGTATGGGATGTTGTGTTTTCCTTGGTAATTTCCACTAACTTCTTATATCTTCATGGAATGGAGCCCAGATGAAATGAGGGGAAGCCCTTCTCACAGTAGATCTTATTTGAAGACATGTTAGTCAGTGGTTTCTGGCTCTGCCAAGGGAGATACATTCCCCAGCAACCATTTCAGCAGCCCGGAATCTCAAGGCACTAGAAGCGGTGTCTTAATTGGCTTCACACAGACAGAATGCTCTGGACTGGGGTTTTTCCTTTGCTGTCTTAGAAATGTGTGTTTATTAGCACATACCAACAAAATAAATGTCAAGAGTTATTTCGTAAGTCTAAACTTCTTAAGAATTAAAGATGGCAGACTTATAATTTTCATAAGCACTTTTATTTTGTTCAGTCTGGAGTAAACATTGAAATAGATGTTTATATTAAGTATGATATCATTACGTTTCATCTTTGAATCCTTTAGTTCAGATTTCACGTTCTAAGACTTGTAGGTGCAAGATTTAGGATAAGGGCTAGCTTAGAAGTTTTTCAAGATGGTAGAAGTTTGTCCTGTGCTGCTTTAAAAAAAAAAAAAAAAAAAAAAAAAAAAAGCTAGTACAATTTGGTGACCTCCAGATGAGGGAAAATTTCCGTGAAAGACCAAATCAAATTTCAAACTGGAATACTAATTATTTTTTTAATTACCAGCTAGGATGTTGTCAGCTCTCAAGATTTCTTCCATTTGCCTACCAGTTCAAAGAAGTCAAAAGATTATTATTCATTGCAGGGATCAGTGATGTCTCCGTAACAGTGTTATTTTTGCTTTGTCTCATCCTAATTCATTGTTTGGGTGGCAAGGGAATAGCCTCTTGCAGGGTGTGCCTGCTCCCAGGTGTGACATTTCCAGCCAAGGACAAATGCCTCAAAGCTGTGCGGTGTCATAAATGTCACACTAAGGTGTCCCAAGACCAGCAGTCTTGGAACCCCGAGGGCTGAGCATTTGTAAATGTGGTTGAGCTTGGAATTCCTTATAAGGTGAATATTTAGGTTTACTATCAGCATAAAGGGATGGCCATGGTGCTAATTAAGCTAGTTCTGCCCAGGGGTTGCCTAGTTCTCAAGAGACAGAATTGGGCCCTGTGTCCAGAACGGATCGCAGAGTTAAGGAAAATCAAAATTTTAAGTTTGGATCATTTTTGGTTTTAGAGCTTTTTAATCTGATGAAGATGCCATTTTCTTAAGAGTAACACCTTATGCTTTTGGTGGTATATTTATAGCTGAACACCATAAACTGTTGACGGCTTTGTGAAAGCTGGCTGTAGTCTCAATTCTGTTCTGCTCGCAAGAGGGGTCTTCCTGCCACGCTGCTTCCTCGTTTGTTTTCCCCTAGTGGGGAGAGGTGGTTTCTGCACCAAGATTGATGCCTCTGTGATGCTCTTTTTTAGTATCCACTTAGTTACATCAATGAGGAGGGACACACCACGCTACAGTCTTGAAGCAGTGTTTCCTCTGAAGCTCTTGTGTTTGACAGAACTCGGTAAGTGCTTTCCTTTCCTTCATTCATTTCCTTTTATTGTTTTTTTCCACTTGACACTTAAAATGTACTGAAGAGTAGACTGGCTAAACATATTTTCAAATTTTTATATATTCAAATTGTGCACACTGGCTCTACTTTTAAGTGGTGACCAACACAGCACACACCAAATCAGAGTCACGTATAAATGCACTGCACAGTGGCACTGGCCACTTTCCCAAGCAGAGATCATGTGTGTGCCTCAAAACGCAGGTTTGGCAAGTCCTCCAACTGAAAACACCCATACAGTCATGAAAATCTCCACAAATAGTTTTTGTAAAAAATATGGGCTCCTAGCTATTTACATGACATGTAAGCGGAAGGCATTTGAAATTACCACTTTCCTTTTTAAAAATGTAAAATGCACAAAAAACATTTTATACATGACTATTTTGTATAAATGTAAAATATTTTAAACTGTGAAAGTTCTAGAATTTTTGACAGTGCCATCAGGATCAGGGTCTGACCTTTCCCCTCTTTAAGGAATCCTGTGACTCCCTGGAGCCCCTCAGAAGCCTCCTGGGGATTAAGTTTTTGTTCTATCTCCAGGCAGGGCACTGGAAGGTGATGCAAGCTGGGCGTACACTTCAGGCATGTCCGTTTTGTAGCTAGAAAAGTGGGTTTGTGCTCTATGCCCAGTTGCCTTTAAAATAATTCATAGAAAGCGTTGGAGGAGTGCAGTAATGAAGGCATTAAAGCAAATTTTTAAAAATTAAGTACGTTTCCAAAGCCAATGAGGCCATCATGAATAAATACATTAGCCATTTACTATTCTGAAATTAATAAGGCCACCAGAGAACTGAGAGACTTGGAGAAAGACACGTTTCAGTTGTGTGGAGGGAGCACCTCATCCTTTGCACTGCCTGTTCCTGTCTGTGGCCAAGTGTGCCCTTGCTCAGACCTCGAACAGCCTGGAGAGTTGGGCAGCAGGAGCTCCATGTCCCACCTGACAGCTGGGTACACAAAGCTGCCATGGTGGGTACGCATGCAGTGTCCTTTATGTGCTGCTATACATGCTCTAAGTGACAGAAAGTAAGCATTAAAAATATGCTAAGCCTGAAATTAAAAAATAAAAAAGGCTTGGAATAAGGGCCTAGTGCTAAAACAAGGATTCAAACTCAGATCTGTTTGGCTTCAGAGTGCAAAGATGCAATACTGCTAACACAGATGCAAGTTAATGCTGTCCTGCCAAAACTGAAGCTCACCCTGAATAATTCTGGTAACTATGGGCTCAAGTAATAAAATTTGGGCAGAAACGACAAGCTATATTTAGTGACTCTCATTTTCTTCAATATTCTGATGTTGCCTCTTTTGAGGGACCAGAAAGTTATACAAGCCCAAGTACACCAGGTTCCACAGCCTAGTACAAAGTCTGATGTCCTCTGAATCCCCCCAACAATGTTTTCACTTCTAGTCCTATCATAGCTTGCAGAACTGTGAAGTACCTGAATGAAAATATCAGAATGGAGACCCACGCGGGGTGGGGGCGGGCTGAGGAGAAGCAGGCCCTCCCAATGGCCTATTACCTCTTCTAGCTATGGATTCTGAATCCTGTAAGACAAAGTGTATCACAGTCATCCCTGACGGGGTCAGCTCACCAAGGCTGTATATACACAGATTTGCACATTCAGTGAAAGTCAGAATTCCCAATTGCAGTTTTAGAATCCTGGCAGGCACACAGACAAATGGGACTTGGCAGGTCTGGGATTGTTGACAGCTTGGTCCTCACCCTTCCCCTCCAACAACAAGGCTTAGACAGCAAGGGTGACTCCGTGTTGTGCTGCAGCTGCCTGGGGGACACGGCCCAGTGCACACCTCAGCAAGAACTCAGTTCTGACACCAAGAAGATCCCCATGTTACTATGAATTCTGAAATTGTAATCTTTTAGATGTCTGGATTATTCTTTCTGTAAAGCAGTTCAAAGATGTGCAGAAACCTTCATGTCAAGCTTCTGATCCTACAGCTTTGAGTGTTTCTTGGTAAGCCATTTTGAGACACTATGATTTTCTGTAACTTTTAAATAATTTAAAATTACTGGACAAGATGAGACGAAGGGGAGGGATACATTCCTCCGTAGTAGCAGAAAGCAGTGCGGCTCAAACTTGGATGCACGTGCGCCTGCCTGGGGATCTGGTGCTGTAGCTCCAGGGAGTGCCTGACGTTCTGCTGACAAGCTGCCGGGTGCTGCCGGGCTGCTCGCCCAAGGACCTCACTTTAAATAGAGGCTGCAGACTGCATCCTGGGTTTTTATGGAAATGAGCAGCTCCACCAATTAATCCAAAACCCTGAGTTAACAGAGACCAGCACATTTGACAACACCCACAGAGGCCAAATGCTGCCTTGATGCTTGAGATGCAGACAGATGGCTCAGCTGTATGATTTGCGTTACTTACCCTCCAGAAATGTTTCTTTTTCTGAAAAGCGGTACCCATCTTATCAGGTGATTATGGAAATTTACTTGGATGACTGTAAAGTGACCACACAGTAAATCCTTAATAGATGATGGTGGGTGGGGTGGTTACTATCATCAGCCTCAAGGCACACATTCTTCCTATCTTGAAGTCCAGCGACACATTCTGAATCCCTGCAAAAAACGAAGTGTATTTCACCGTATCATTTCCCCCACCAACACCCTCTGATCCTTGTTGGTGTGAATCAGAAAGAGAATACAAGTTATTGCTAACAGGATGAGTAAGATTCTATGGGAACATCATCCCATTTTCTTGGGGGAATATGATAAATTGTGACTATTACTATTTTCCAGCACATCACATCAAAACTTGTGCCACCTTCTTAGAAAAATTAATGCTTGCTAAATTCCTTCTCTCACAGAGCAGGGAAAACCCCTCTAAGTCTACTTCTCCCCAAAATGTTTTGGGAGGTCCAGATCTGCTCCAACATGTAAAAAGAATAAACCATTGACATGGCAGCTGAGACCAACACGGAAATGCCTGAGATGTGTGGAGTGAAGGAACAGAGTAAACTTTGGATGGATTTCAAAGTCACTTAAGTGTCCTGAAATTTCTGTCTCAGGGTGTATTTTTAACAACTGAAAACCGAACGTCCCCTTGGGAGGGTAGTTGCTCTGATTTTGGCACGCTCCTAACCAACATAATTCATCGAAACCTGTGGCCAAGGCTGACGCTAAGAGACCTGGGGTCCTCCACTCCCTCATCAACCCGTACAGGAGACAACCTGAAGGTGCCATTGCCGAGGCCAGCAATAGGGCGAGCTTTCCCATTCAGGTGACTTTGCAGTCTCATTGAATAAGGCTTTGCGTCCCTCCTCTCATTACCTCAGACACTTAGAACTTCTAGGTCTTCTCTCCAATCTGCCAGTGACTTGAACTTGAGAGTCCTTGAACCTGGTTCACAAACATCTGAGTCCCAGAGAATGTCCAGGCATGAAAAGCCAAAAGACCCATTTTTTAACCAAAACAAGAAGCTTGGGCTGTGGCAGGCCAGCTCTGCTGGGACCACAAGCCAGTACCTAGTTGGCACCTGCTGCCAACCTTCGTCCTCAAGAGCACCAGCCTCTTATGACCCAGTGGGGAATGGGGTTACAGTGTTTCAGAATCTGCTCTTGCTTTCTGATCCTCCTAATCCTAAAGAAAAGGTAACCACAAAAGACTAATCTGGTTTAGTGTTTGGCTCCATCTGAGGGGTGTGTGGGTGTGTATTTTAATTCTTGTTTAAGTTTCTCAGTAAGTTCAACACCAGCAGGAGCTGAATCAGTAATTATCATAGACTGTCTCCAACTCTCATGGGATTAGGCCCAGGAAAATCAGCTTTTAGAAGATCTGAAGACCATGTGATTGTGTGCCCTGCCAAGTATCCAGCCACACTAGAGGAACAAAAAAAAAAAAAAAAAAAAAAAAAAGATGACATCTGGATTAATTTTCTTGGTGCTACAAATAGCTAAGGAGTACACACTCCATTATTCTGGGAGGAAATAAAGCACCAAAGCCTGGACTAGCTAATCCATGGGAGAGGCTGTTATTAATACAGATCCAAAGAGTCTGTCCACACTGTAGTGGACACCTCTTCCAGCACCTATTCTGTTGCATATCCTAGGTATCTCACTGCACAAGTAAAGGGCACTACAGATGTTAATGCAAAGCCACACCTGAGCAGTGTGGACAAGCAGCCCTGCCTGCATCTGAGGCAGTCTATGTTAGCATCCCTAAGCAGAGAACTGTAGTCAGAGAGCAACATTTGCCACCCGCTCCACGGGGCTCTGCTCTCATGGGATTCATTCATCACTCATTACCAAAAACCTGGATTGGAAAGGCACTGTGATAAGTTCTGTGTCACTTCCTACTGGAGAACTCCCTTTGTCCAAAATCAGTAGGATAATGTTCACTGTTTCTGAAGAACACGAGGACCTGCTCTCTTCGTCCTCTTCCTTATCACAAACTTCTGTTCTGCTTTGTGAGATCCTGTTCACCAACAGAAGTCTGTAAGTGGAGCCCAGGCATGGTTCCTATCAATACTGCACAAAGGCACCTCAAAAATGGAGACATTCACAGAGCAGAGTACTCATAACTCATGGAACCTCTGCTACTAACGAAGTTAAGTTAAAGGCAATGTAGCATCACATTCTTAGGCACTTTTTGCTTGGTTACATTTTAAGAGTCAAAGACGACAAGACGACAACCAACACATACATTTCTCATTAAAAGAATATAATGAAATTCTGAAAAGTAGCTTTGATTTTAATGAAAGTATTTGTTTTTCCTCCGATACTTGACCCTAACATGAAGTATTCTATTCATTGGGTTTCACTGCAAATATATTTTGCTATTCCAGTGTATGCCCTCCCTTCACTTTAATCTCTATCATCTGATTAACTACTATTTGGACATTAATTCCAAACTATGATTCTGGGAGAAATGAACAGATACTAAGCAAAGAAAAAAGAAAAAAAAATTCCAAAGGACAGGGGATTCCGTGGAAAACTAAATTTGAGAGGAGGAGGAGGAGGAGGAAACGAAGGACAAGAAGAAGGGGAAGAATGAGAAGGAGGAAGAGAAGGAGAAACAGGGAAAGAGAGAAGGAGGAGGAGAAGGAGAAAAGGACAAAGAGAAGGAGGAAGAGACAGAGGAGAAAAAGGAAAAGGAAGAGGAGAAGGAGAAGGAGGAGGAGGAGAAGGAAGAAGAAAGAACTAGTAGTCATTGTGCAATAAAGTTTAACTTTCTTTAAATTAGAGATAGCCAAACTTATATAATACAAATGTCCTTTTTCTTCCTTATTCAAAGTATTTTTCCCACAGGAAGCTCTGCTTTTTGCCAACTATTGAGGCCTCAATGTCTACTTATTCCTACTACTGAGAACACAGAGCCGCTTGCCGAAGAAGGGCCCAGCTGTGTGCTCATGGTCTCCCAGGGCCCATGGAGTGGCCTGACGACTTACCTGCCTGCCTAAAGAGGCCCTTCACTTTACCCTATGTCCCAAGATTGGACAGCATGACTGCCTGGGGAGGTGGAGGGGCACAGACGATTTGCACTCTCATATCTAGCCAGAGGCAAAGCCTGGAATCCCAATATTTACTAAAAGCCTGTTGAAATACATGCACTGTGGGATCCTCGATCAGACCTTAGGACAGACATCAGTGGGAAAACTGATAAAATCCAAAAGAAAAGTGTGAAGTTTCTTGAATAGTAATTTCCTAATATTGGTTCCTTGGTGTTGATAACTATACCATGGTGCTATGTTAACATTTGGGGACACTGAGTGAAAAATCAAAGAACTCTATTATTTCTGCTACTTTTCTATAGATCTAAAATTATTCAAAAATAGAGTTTCAGAGTGATATTAGCAAGATGGTGGAATAGACAATCCCCCAGCATCACGCCCCTGACAAAAATACAATTAGAAACCATTCAATGACAAGAATACCACCATGAATATACCAGAACTCAGGGGAGAAGCAGAGAAACCACCTAGGCACACAGAATTGAGAGAAGCCATGACAGGTAGGATGAACAGTCACTTTACACATTTTACATTTTATACCTCTTCCCCTAAGCTGGCACAGTGCCACTCACAGAGATTTTCCCTAGACCCATGGTTGCTGGTGAAGGAGGGAACTGGAGGTGAATATTCAATCTCCCCACTGATCTAGGAATCTTCATGGGAAGTCTATTCTGGTCCTATTCGATCAGAACCATTGGGAGTGTCAGGAAAGCTTAACTACTTGGGGTGAGTTGGAAACAATGACCAGGGTGTTCATCATAGAAAGCTGATCTCAGCACTCTGATCAGTAGGGATACCAAGTTAAACAGACTGGCCAGGACCATAGTGCTTCAGGAGCACAATCCAGAAGAAGGCCCAAATCCCCAGCTGGGTTTTCCACAAATCCCAGGTGCGTGAGTGGAGTCTTCCTCTAGCTCAGAAACAACTAAAAGGTCGAGATTAAGTTCCAGTGCCCTCTTAAGTCTTCCTCAGACTGGAAAACAATGGCAGGGCAGCAGTGTTGTTTCAGGGCAGCATTTAAACTCTGGTATTTGCTATAAGTCTTCCCCAGACAAGGAAACAATGGCAGGGCAGCAATTTAGTTCTAGAACATCATTTAATTTTTGATATTCACTGTGCCTTCACGAGACTGGAAATGACAACAGGGCAACAAGTCCGTTCCAGTACAGTCGTTTAGTTCCAGTGCTCAATATAAGTCCTCCCCAGGATGGGAAGTGAAATTTGAAAAACAATCCAGAAACAAAAGGAGACAATGACAAAGAAATAGAAAAAAATTAAAAGAAATCAAAGAGAAATCCTAAAACTAAGAATACAATAACTGAACTGAAAAACTCCTGAGAAAGTTTTAACAGCAGACTTGATTAAACAGGAAATAATTAGCAAGCTTCAAGCCAGAATATATGAAATTATCCAGTCAGAATAGTAAACAGAAAAGAGAATGAAAATAGTGAAGAAGGCCTACAAAAATTATGCTACACCATCAAGTGTACTAACCTCCATGTAATTGGAATTCCTAAAGCAGACAAGGAAAAAAAAAGGCCTAGAAAGTATATTTAAAGAACAAATGGCTGAAAATTTCCCAAATTTAGAAAGACGAACAGCATCCAGGTACAGGAGCTGAGAAGTCACCAATCAAATTCAAATGAAAGAGGAATTATCCCCCAAGGAGCATCATAATCAAATTAGCAGAAATCAAAGACAAAGAGAGAAAAACTCTAATCAGCAAGACAAAAGAAAAATATCACATCCAATACAGCTTTCAGCAGACTTCTCAGTGGAAACCCTACAGTCCAGGAAAGGGTGTGATGTTATATTCAAAGTGCTGAAGAAAATGTCAACCAAGAATACCCTACCCAGCAAAGCTATCCTTTAAATATAAAGGAGAAGAAACACAAACATACAAACAAAAGCTGAGGGAATTAATCAACACCATACCTGTTTTATAAGAAATGCTAAACAGAGTTCTGCAATCTGAATATAATGGATGCCAACATGTAATAGGAAAACATCTAGCTGGGCATGGTGGCTCATGCCTGTAATCCCAGCACTTTGGGAGGCTGAGGTGGGTGGATCATTTGAGGCCAAGAGTTTAAGACCAGCCAGGCCAACATAGCAAAACCCCATCTCTACTAAAAAAAAAAAAGTAAAATAAACAAGACATCTGAAGGTATAAAACTCACTGGTAAAAGTAATAAAACGGACAAAATCAGAATAATACTGTAAATGTGGAAAGTAAACCGCTTATATCACAAGTCTGAAAACTTAAAGACAAAACTATTAAAAACAATAGTAAGTGTAGCAATTGGTTAAGGATAGGCAATATAAAAATATGTCAACTTTTTAACAAAAAGTCAAAATGTGTGGGGCGGATTAGACTAGAGTTTATTTTTCATAGTTTTCCTTGTAATAAAAGTTAAATCATTATCAATTTAAAATAACCTGTTACAATTCTCAGATGTTTCTGTAAGCCTCTTGGTAACCACAAAGCAAAAACCTACAAGAGATGTGCTAAAAATAGAGAGCATAGAATCAAAACATGTTACTAGAGGAAATCACTTAATCACAAAGAAATATAGGAAGAAAGGAAAAACAGAAGAAAGGATCTACAAAACAACCTAGAAACAAGTAACAAAATGGCGGTAGTAAACCCTTAACTATCAATAATAATCTTGACTATAAAGGGATTAAATTCTTAAATTAAAAGCGTCTAGAGGCTGAATGGACTTTTTTTAAAAATACAAGACCAAAGTCTATGCTGTCTATAATAAGAAACTCACTTCACCTATAAAGACAACCAGACTGAAAGTCAAGGGATGGAAAAAGATATTCCATGCAAATGAAAACCAAAAAAGAGCAGGAGTAGCTACAATTATATCAGATTACTTTAAGAATGGTTAAAAAAAAAAAAGGACAAAAAGGACTCCTTCATAACGATAAAGGCGTCAAGTCAGCAAGAGGATATAACAATTGTAATATGTATCCAACACCAGTGTACCCAAATATATAATAGCAATATTAATAAACCTAAAGGGAGAGATTGACTGCAATACAATAATAGAGGACTTCAATGCCTCACTTTCAGCAATGGGCAGGTAATTGTCACAGAAAATCAACAAGGAACATTGGAGTTAAATTGCACTTCAGATCAAACAGACCTAATAGATACTTACAGAACACTCCATCAAACAGCTGCAGAATACATATTTTTCTCAAAAGCAAATGGAACATTCTCCAAGACAGACCCAATTATTAACAAATTTTTATTTTTATTTATTTGTTTATATTTTTTGAGACGGAGTCTCACTCTGTCACCCAGGCTGGAGTGCAGTGGCACAATCTCGGCTCACTGCAAGCTCTGCTTCATGGGTTCCCGCCATTCTCTTGCCTCAGCCTCCTGAGTAGCTCGGACTACAGGCGCCCGCCACCACGCCCGGCTAACTTTTTGTATTTTTAGTAGAGACGGGGTTATACCGTGTCAACCAGGATGGTCTTGATCTCCTGACTTCGTGATTCACTTGCCTCGGCCTCCCAAAGTGCTGGGATTACAGGCGTGAGCCACCGTGTCCGGCCAACAAATTTTTAAAAATTGAAATCATATCAAGTATCTTTTCTGATCACAATGGAATAAAACTAGAAATCAATAACAGAAGTAATGCTGGAAACTGTACAAATTCATGAAAATTAACATGCTTCTGAACAATCAATGGGTCTATGAAGAAATTTAAAAGGAAATCTAAAAATTCCTTGTGACAAATGAAAATGTAAGCACAACATACCAAAACCTATGTGATACAGCAAAAACAGTTCTAATGGGGAAGTTTATAGGAATAAACACCTCCATCAAAAAATAGAAATATTTCAAATAAACAATCTAACCATGCACCTCAAGGAAACAGAAGAGCAAGAATAAACCAAACCCAAAATTAGCAGAAGGGAAGAAATAATAAAGATCAGAGCAGAAATAAATTGAGACTAAAAGAAATAGAGAAGAACAAAAGTTGTTTTTTTAAAAAATAAGCAAAATCAAAAAACCATTACATAGACTAATTAAGAAAAAAGAGAGAAGGCCCAAATAAATAAAATCAGAGAAAAAAAAGAAGACATTAGAATTTATACCACAAAAATATAAAGAATCATTAGAGACCATTATGAACTACATGACAACAAATTAGAAAAACTAGGGGAAAAAAAGATAAATTCCTAAATACATATAACCTACCAGGATTGAACTATGCAGAAATACGAAACCTCTAAGACCAACAGTGAGTAACAAGACTGAACCAGTAATAAATCCTCCCACAAAAAAAAAAAAAAAAAAAAACCCAGGACCTAACAGATTCACTGTTGAATTCTACCAAACATTTAAAAAAGAGCTAATACCACTTCTATCCAAACTATTCTATAGAATTAAAGAGGAGGGAATACTTCTATTAGGCCAGCATTACCCTGATATCCAAACCAGACAAGGATACAACAAAAAAAGATCTGATAGCTCTGATGAACATAGATGCAAAAACATCCTCAAGAAAATACAAACAAACTAAATTCAACACATTAGAAAGATCTCACATGATCAAGTAAGATTCATTCCAGGGATGCAAGGATGGTTAAACATACACAAATCAATAAACACAATATATCACATTAACAGAATCAAGAAAAACCACATAATCATTTCAACAGGTGCTGAATAAAGCATTCACTAAAATTCAACATCCCTTCATAATAAAAACTCTCAAAAAACTAGGTATACAAGGAACATACTTCAAAACAATAAAGGCCATATATGTTGCAAAACCCCGTCTCTACAAAAAATACAAAAATTAGCTGGGTGTTGGTGGCTCACACCTGTAGTCCCAGCTACTCGGAAGGCTGAGGTGGGACATGTATGTCAAACCCACAGCTAATAAGAGGAAAACTGAAAACCTATCCTCAAAGATCTGGAAGAAGAGAAAGATGCCCACTTTCACCACTTTTATTCAACACAGTACTAGAAGTCCTAGCCAGAGCAATTAGACAAGAAAGAAGTGGTATCCAAATTAGAGAGAAAGAAGCCAAATTATCCTTGTTCACGGGCAACATGATCTTGTATTTAGAAAAAGCTAAAGAATACCAAAAACTATTAGAACTGATAAATTCAGTACAGTTACAGGATACAAAATCAACATACAAAAATCAGTACCATTTCTATACACCAATAGCTAACAATTTGAAAAAGAAATCAAGAAAACAATCCTATTTACAATAGCTATGAAAAATTAAATACCCAGGAATAAATTTAACCAAAGTGAAGGATCTCTGTAATGAAAATATAAAACACTGATGAAAGAAATGAAAGAAGACAAAAATAAATGGAAAGATTCCCCATGCTCATGTATTGAAAGAGCTAATACTGTTAAATATCTATGGTACCCAAAGCAATCTATAGATTCAATGCAAGCCCTATTAAAATACCAATAAAATTCTTCACAGCAATAAAAAAAAAACTATTCTAAAATTCATATGTATCACAAAATACTCCTAATAGCCAAAGCAACCCTGAGAAAAAAAAGCTGAAGGAATCACATTACCTGACTTAAAAATATACTTCAGGCTGGACGCGGTGGCTCATGAGGTCAAGAGGTTGAGACCATCCTGGCCAACATGGTGAAACCCCGTCTCTACTAAAAATACAAAAATTAGCTGGGTGTGGTGGCAGGCACCTATAGTTCCAGCTATTCAGGAGGCTGAGGCAGGAGAATGGCATGAACCTGGGAGGTGGAGCTTGCAAGATCATGCCACTGCACTCCAGCCTGGGTGACAGAGCAAGACTCCGTGTCAAAAAAATAAATAAATAAATACTACAAAGCCATACAAACCAGAACAACACGGTACTGGCATGAAAACAGGCACCTACACAGACCAATAGAACAGAATAGAGAACCCAGAAATAAAATCACACGTTTACAGTCAAGTCATTTTTGACAATGGTGCCAAGAACATACATTGGAGAAAGGACAGCCTCTTCAATAACTGGTGCTGAGAAAACTGGATATCCATATGCAGAAGAATGAAACTAGATTCCATACCTCTCACTATGTATAAAAACCAAATTGAAATGGATGAAATAAATTAAGACCTGAAACTATTATATAAAACTACTAGAAGAAAAACACTGGGGAAGTGCTTCAGGACACTGGTCTGAGCAAAGATCTTCTGGGTAAGACCTCAAAAGCACAGGCAGCAACAGCAAGAATAGATAAATATGATTACATAAAACTAGAAAGCTTCTGCACAGGAGTGGGAATAATCAACAGAGTAAAGACACAACCTACAGAATGGGAGGAGATATTTGCAAACTATCTATCCAATAAAAGGTTAACCAGAATGTATAAAGAACTCAAACAACTCAAGAGTAAAAAAAAAATATGTGATTTAGAAATGGGCAAAGGATCTAAATAGAGATTTCTCAAAAGAAGACATATAAATAGCCAACAGGTATTTGAAAGAATACTCAATATCACTAACAATGAGGGAAATGAAAATCAAAACCACAGTGAGACACCATCTCATCCTTGTTAAAATAGCTGTTACCTAAAAGACAACAAATAACAGACACTGGCAGGAATGCAGAGAAAGGGGAATGCTCACACCCTTTGGTGGGAATGTAAATTAGTGCCAGTATAGAAAACACTATGGAGATTCCTCAAAAAACTAAAAATAGATCTACTATATGATCCAGCAATCCCACTACTGCATATATACCCAAAATTTGAAAGGAAATCAGTATGTCAGAGACATCGGCATTACCATGTTTGTTACAGCACTGTTCACAACAACCACTATATAGATTCAACCTGAGTATCCATCAACAGATGAATGGATAAGGAAAATGTGGTCTATAAACATGAGGGAATATTATTCAGTCATGAAAATAGAATGACATCTTACCATTTGCAGCAACATGGATGCAACTGGAGGTCACGATGTTAACTGAAATAAGCCAGGCACAGAAAGACAAATATTGCATGTTCTCATTCATATGTGGGAGCTAAGAAAGTTGGTAGAGAATAGAATGATAGTTACCAGAGGCTGGGCAAATACTAGGAGGAGAGGGATAAAAAGAGGTTGGTTAATTGGTACAAAAATACAGTTAGATAGAAGGAATAAGTTCTAGTGTTTGATAGCACAATAGGGTGGCTATAGTTAATAATGTATTGCATGTTTAAAAATAGCTAAAAGATTTGGAATGTAACCAACAAAAAGAAATGATAGATGTTTTTGATATCTTAATTACCCGGATGTAATCATTATGCACTGTATGCTTGTATCAAAATATCACAAGCACCCCATAATACGTGCAACTAGTACCAATAAAAAAAGTATTCAAAAATAAAAAGCCTATTAATGAAAGAAAAAAATTAGTCTTCTGAAAAAAAGAACTCTACAGAGAAGGATCCCCTAAAGGGTATGAAGTCCATCCCTCTCTCAGTGTTTTACAAAGGGGCCTGTCTTAGTCTAGTCAAGTCGCTATAACAAAATGCCAAACACTAGGTAATTTACAGCAGAAATTTATTTTTCACAGTTCTGGAGGCTGGGAAATCCAAGATCAAGGCACTGGTGGTGTCTGGTGAGGGCCTACTTTCTCACAGATTGTGCCTTCTTGCTGTGTCCTCACATGGTAGTGAAGGCAAGGCACCTCTCTGGGTTCTCTTTTATAAGGAAACTAATACCACTCATGAGGGTTCTTCCCTCATGATAAAATCACCTCCCAAAGACCTCACCTCCTAATACCATCAGCTTGGGGGTTAGGTTTCAACACATAAATTTTAAGAGGGAAACAAACAGTCAAACCATAGCAGTGCCCACTGGCATCTTGGGCAGGATAAAGAGGAACTGTTCTATGCAATCCAAGGCATTAAGCATACCTGGTTCCTGGCTACTAACTACCTACAGAGACCTCCAGCCTCACTTGAGACCCACTGCAAATGACAAGAGAACTGCACTAGTCACTACTGAATTGCACACTGGCAGCAAAACAAAACTCAGTGCGATGTCTTTGCAGATACGTGGAACTCAGGGCGATGTCTTTGCAGATATGTGGTCAAAGAAGTTACCTGCCACGTCACAACATTCCTTTTTATTTGGCTACTGAGCAGCCTTAGTCCAATTTGTTGCCCATCTCTAGCAGCCGGGCATAACACAGATTAATGGTCAAGTTCAGGTCCCACTATTTTGTGGTAATGAGCAATTATTTTCTCTAAACATTAATTCCTTCATGTGAAAAATGGATAATAATGGTAATTCTAATTACTGAGAGCTCATTATGTGATAAGCGCTATTCTATGTTTTCCATTAATTCATTTAATCCTCACAACAACTCCATGAAGTAGGCACTATTTCTATTCTCATTTTGAAAAGGAAGAAAATCAGACACAGAGAGGTTAAGAAACTTGCCCAAGGTCAAACAGCTAGTAAATAGCAGAGCCAGGAGGACCCTGGTGGTGGCAATTAAACTAGTTAGTGCATAGCAAATGTTGGTGTGGGATCTCATAACGGGTCTGGTACACTGCACACAATTAATACAGGTTAGTTATTATTAGGTCGAAACCTTAGTATTAGTATCAACTTCTGTGGATTAATCTTAGTTAAAACTTGATTTTCTTACCTCTGAGGCAAATAAGCCCAAACACTTGTTCTCTCTGATTCAACATCAAATTATGACTCAAGTTCCTCCTAACACTTCAGGAAGGTTTTTCACTCTGTTACTGTGATTTTTGCAAGTCTGGTCTCATAAGGATTGGTACGTTTTTTTCTGTAAAGGGCTAGATAATATGTTAGGCACTGTAAGCCATCCAGTCTCTGTCATGTATCCTTCCATTTTTAAATTTTTCAACCCTTTTAAAATGTAAAAACCATTTTAGCCCATGGGCCATAGTTTGCCAACCCCTGCTCTCTGGGATTATTGATAAGAGTACCATATAAAACATCAAGAGACTTTCACACGGAGTAGATGGAACTATCAGAATTTGGTAATTGCCTCATTACACTGTCATTGATCCCCACCCGTCACAATAAAGTTGCCAGAGAATTCATTAAAGTGGTAAATGACTAAAACAATGAAGAAGCATCTGAAAAGTTTTCAGGGGAGGGAAGGTTGGTAGGTGGGTACGCAAATCCAGAAATGCCTATGCAGAAGTAAGTCTTCTAAAGCATTGGTAATGAAGGGGAAAAGGAAACTATCTCACAAAAATCACAGTGTTTTAGAAGCAGCACAAGATTTCATTCATGCAACAAATCTTTAGAAATATGTATTGGGTATCTCTATGTTCAGGCACTTTCTCAGTAATGGAATTATACAATTTTAGAGCTCAAAATGACCTTAGAAATTATCTGATCCAATCTCCTTATTTCACAGATGAGAATTCTGAGGCCTCAAAGTTAGTTAAAATAATTTGGCAATTTCTGCGCAAAATTAAATGTAGTGGGGTTTGTTTTTAACCCCTCAAATGTAGCACTTATGTAGATTATTAAATGTTTGTTAAATAGAGGCTATTAATGGAAAGCTCCTATTCTCTTTACCACCTTTAAACCACCTATTCAATCTGGCAAAACAATACATTTTACTTCCTTTATCAATTTACTTAAAATCCTTTTTTTGTTTGTTTGGTTTTTTTTGCTGTGTCTCACAAACTTTTGGTGTGCTTAAGTGGCCTAACAATCACCAATCATTAAATGAACCAGTCTCTGATCTACTTTTAGCACCTCCTTCTCCCTGCAGGCTCCTAGCCCCTCCACTCACTCCCCCTACCTCTCAGACACTCTTCTCTAGTTCTGTTGCTGCCACTGTCACTGTCACTGCTGTCTCAGCTCCTGTCTTTCTGCTTCAGTCCTTCCCACCTCAATACCTCCAGATTTAGACTATCTACATTTTCCTTCTTAAGACCCGGCTCAGGTCTTACCACCCTCAGGTTCTGAACACTGAAACAAATCCTACTTGGCTACTACTAAAGCTCCACTGTTAGGCTAGTTCCTCAGCCCCAAATCTACCTTCTTTCTCCCAAGTCTTACTTACCATTGTTTACTATTATTTGTCTATTTCCTCTGATGTTCCCTTCAAACTGTTCCTCACTCTTGCCTAAATATGACCCAATGTTTGAGCCTTTGCTAAAGCCTCTCTCTCCTCGAGAAACACCTTTTTGTCCATCCCAACCTTCAGAAACTTCATTCTTCCTTAATGCCATCTGCTCCTTGCCCCTGCTTTCTTCTCTATTTCTGCAGCACTTGGCTCTACTTTCTTATGCAGGAATCGAATCTGACCTTCTATGACATTATCTGAGTGTATGAACTAATGCTTCTATTGAAAGCAATCTATCCATTCTGCAAGTACAATAAGAAATAGTTTTAAGTTAAAACACCAAATTTATTGCATAATATTGAACTATATGCACACACATAGAAAATAAACATTTCATATAACTGTATATATATTTTTAATCCTGTATTTATAAAGACTGAAAAACTACCAATTTAGCAATTGGAATAAGTTTTAAAAACAAAAAAAGCAAAAATCTACAATCCTTCATCAAGATTTGATGCTTTATCACAGTTCATAAATACTTCATTTTATATAAATAAGTCTTTTCTCTAGTTACCAGGAATTTAAAATTAGACTTACATGGATTCTTTAATCATGTAGAATTTTCTTACTCCATGATGAGGAAGGTTGAGCATGTCATTATTTTTAAAATACATATATTTGATTTAAACACAATCCCCCCTGAAATCCCACTGTAAACAAACATTTCGAATGTGATAAAGTTTCATAATAAAGAACGTCCTTAAATCTTAGCAATTAGGGAAGAGGAAAAAAATCTGAGTAAAAATTTTGCAATTTAAATAAAAATTGAAAAAAAGGCTGCATGCATCCACTAGGAGAGGAGAGGAAGGGAGCACTGAGTCAAGTAACAAAGAATGGGATAAAATAAAGAAGAAACGAAAGGAAAATCAGGGAGGAAGCAGGGTATGAAAAGGAGAAAATTAGGGAAGGGAGCAAGGAGAAAAATAGTAGAGGACATAAGGTGATAGAAAAGGGGAAAGTAAATTTATTGTTTCTACTTTTCTTGGACAATATAGAGACTCAAAATAGTTAATGCAATTTGCTCCAAAAGCGAGAGCGGAAGGGGTGATGGGTCTATCAATTAACCTCATTGTCAAAGGGAAAAGGATGAGCAAGAAAACAAAATTAGGCTCAGCTACAATGAATGCTAAGCTGCTCTGCACATCTTTTAAAAGGTCTAGGAAATAGGCACAGCCATGGGAAAGTTGCTATTCCCTCAAGAACTTTTTAAAAGCAAGATATGTTTATATAGGCTCCCATAAATTCTTAGGAGTTCTGCCAAAATAATGGACCCAGAGTCAGCTTTTTGGAATTGGGAGATTCTGAAGTAGTCCTTTCCTCCTTTGGGTTAAAGGAGGGCTGCAACAAGCCAGAGGCATTCCCAAGTGTACAGAGGAAGGTGATGTTCTTGCATGCGCAGATAAGAAAGGACGGATCAGTCTAAATCATTCTCATAGAGGAATGAGAAGTTAAAAGAAGGACAAGGAAGCATTGTGAGAAAAGATAAGGGCTGAGAGAGATATTTGGGAAATGAAAGTTTAAAAATCCACTGCCATTTCATCCAGCAGAGTGCAACACATTCACAAGTGCAAGGAATACTGGGTAGTTTGGTTTAAAACAAAACAAAAACACCTCCCATACAAGGGCCAATTTTTTACCCCATCCCCAACCCCTAATTTTTCAAAAAGGTTGTTTACTGCTATACAGTCCTAGAAACACATCAACCAGGCTCAGGATTTTAAAGTCCCAACCCACTTAGACAATAAAAAAATAGAAATCACTCCCCATGATTTTCTGTATAGTTCTCAATGTGGACATTGAGGAAGGAAGGGAAATATTGGACAAGCTGAGGAGCCTCAGGCCAAACTAAACCCTTCATAGTTGTCAAGGGCCTGGGTCAGCCGGGCACTCAGAATCTCTTTGCTGCTGTACTTGGGGAGGTCAAGAAGGTTGTAGCAAGTGTGGGCCACTGGCAAGTACTCCTCCCCGCTGGCTGTGGACTGGATGACAATCTGCAGGCTGGCCATGCCGTAGATGGGAATCCGATCGCTGCCTGTCAGGAACACTGGGGAGAACGAGAAATGGCATTAGGAGCTAAGCAAACGGAAAATGGATCTCAGAGGTCCTTCTAGCAACAGGAGAGGAAGGCATGACACCCTGTGGCTTGCATGAGAAGTACAATTACATTTATGTGCCAATATGCATCCTATGGAATGATGCTTAGATGCACTTAAGAAAAAAAAAAGGCCTCAATCAAATGTATGCCCTCACAAATTTTAGGAGATTTCCCAAAATCAAAGAGGGAAGGAACTGTTGTCATAGGAAAAGAGCAGTTGATCTCAGGGGGAAACCAGGCAGAAGACTGAAGTCTCTGACCTCAGGGTCTCCTCTCACCTGAAGTGCCTGATGCCTGTACCACCTTGTCTACGGAATTCCATTTAGGATCTATTTGCTCTCCTTTCCATGTCTCCATTTTTCTTAAACCAGAAGAGCTGACCCAAACATTATGTTAGACATTGCACTCCTGTGACATGCACTGTGACATGGCAAAAGAGAGAGAGGGAGATAGAGAAAGAGAGCCAGCTGACTTTCCTTGTTTTCTAGTGCTGAACAACATCCTCATAGTTGAATTGCTGGAAATTACTATAAGAAAATCATTAGTTAAGAAGCATTTTCAAATAACCTGCCATTCCCTGAGGCTATGCTACATAAACTTTCTTGCCAAAAATCTCCAGAGTTAACAAACATTTCCATAAGTCTAATGAATAGAAAGTGCCATTTTCTAGGGAAATCCCAGGACCATGAGCAGGCATCTCTTGAATGTCACAGCCTTATAAGCTCACTCGGCAAACCTTAACCTGTCCTTCAGCTCTTCCACTACTGCTTCTCAATAGCCAACGCGGCCAGGCAGAGGAGAAGTGGTCCTCCTTTCTAAGAGTTCTTGTGTAAGATCTCCACTTCCTCTCATCCTTGCTCCAATGTGAGCAACAGAACCTGGGGGTAAGTCCTACATTAATACTAATATATGCCCAGTCTTATAAAGCAAAATAGACTGCCTATCAAACCCCATGCTTTGGTTTTATATGACTAAAATTCCATAGTATGCACTAGCTAATTTCTGACACTGATTATACACAGACACAAACTGAGAGATACTTCAACTATTTTTAAAAGGCTAAATTTGTTCATGTAAATTAGAATTCATTCTCCTTTCCAAAGGTATTATTACCTTTCTCAAACGTCATTCAGCCAGCCACCAAAGTCTACATATTGTATGATTCAATTTGCATGAAATGTCCAGAATAGGCAAATCCATAGAGACAGAAAGACTGGCGGAGGAGATATGGAGAATGACCGCTAATAGGTATGGGGTTTCTTTTTTGAGGCTATGAACATATTCTACAATTAACTGTGTGATAGTTTCACAACCGTGTGTATATGCTAAAAAACCACTGAAGTACACACTTTAAATGAGTATGGCATACAGATTATATCCCAGTAAAGCTGCTATAAATCACACCTTCCCAGTTGCATCTGGATACTTTGTAATATATTTTAAAGGCTAGAGAGGTAAGAGAGGTTAATCCAAACAATTTGACTTCATAAATGTAATACTTGAATAACTTATATATAAAATAATTAGTATTTTTAGAATAATTTAAAAATCAGGCTGGGCGTGGTGGCTCACACTTGTAATCCCAGCATTCTGGGAGGCCAAAACAGGCAGATCACTTGAGGTCAGAAGTTCAAGACCAGGACCAGTCTGGGCAACATGATGAAACCCCATCTCTACTAAAAATACAAAAATCTGCTGGGCATGGTGCCAGGTGCCTGTAGTCCTAGCTACTTGGGAGGCTGAGGCATGAGAATCACCTGAACCTAGGAGGTGGTGGTTGCAGTTAACTGAGATCACACCACTGCACTCCAGCCTGGGCAACAGAGTAAGACTCTGTCTCAAAAAAAAAAAAAAAGAAAGAAAGAAAAGAAAGAAAAAAAAGAAAAGAAAAGAAAAGAAAAGAAAAGAAAGAAGGAAGGAAAGAAGGAAAGAAGGAAAGAAGGAAAGAAGGAAAGAAGGAAAGAAAGAAAGAAAGAAAGAAAGAAAGAAAGAAAGAAAGAAAGAAAGAAAGAAAGAAAGAAAGAAAGAAAGAGAGAGAGAAAGAGAAAAGAAAAATCAGTGAGATGCTTCTTTTCTTCCTTTCATGCAACCCTCTTGTTAGGCAACAGATCTGGATTAACAACCTATATCGTGTCTGACATATCATTAAGACAAAAAGCATACATATAATGAATTACAATTACCTCATCTTTACCATTTAAATGAGTTAAGCCTCAGCCATGGAGCCTATCATCCTATACTGTATGTAAGACTAAAATGTAGACAAATACCATATTGAGATTACCGATACTTACAGAGAAACTTCTTCTTCTTTTCCAATGGAAACTCATGAAATGTTTCCCAAAATAGTTTTACAGTGGGATGTGTGGCCGAGTAATCTCCCTTGTAGATGGCAGTCTGTCCAAAAAAGACAAAAAGAAAAAAATGTCTCTTAGAAAAATATTTTAGTGGACATTATATATCATTTGCATTTGAGGCTAAGAAATAAGTGCTCAGATACAGGACACCTCTAAATCTAACTCAACCACAGTATGCTTAGAACGAGACCAGGCTCTGGGAACACCTCCCCAAGCTGCTGCTGCTTCGCCGAAGTTAAAGGAGTTAAAGGATCTTTTGTGCTTACCTCTTCCAGTTCTTCCCAGTTGTAGTTGCTGTTCCCCACCATCATAGCCCTCAGTTCTGAAGGCTGGAAGAGCTCAAGTACTTTGCCACCACACACCTTTAGGAAGCCACTAGAGAAGGCTGTGTACCATTCATGAACTGAGATTTGGAAGACATAATTGACATAAGCATCCACAAATTCCTGCCTGCCAGAACACAAAAGAAATCAAATACATTTAGCTCAAAGTCTTATAAAGCTTATGAAGTTACCCTTCTACACTGAGATTGGGAGTGATAAAAAATGGAATTTCATCAAATGTTCACATCAGGAGGCATCCTAAAGCATCATATAGGTTACCAGCTCTCCTCTCCTCCCTCTCCAGCCCCAGCCCTAACATTCCACCAAGTGCCTCAGATGATCCAAGGAAGGATAAGACAGGTAGGAAGGGGAGCAGGCCAGGTAAGTAGAACTAAACTACTGGCTTTACCTGAGGTATTCCAGTTTTCATGTTAAAAGTCCTGCTTAAAATTTAGTGTGGAAAAAATAATAAGACTTTTTCTGCTTAAAATAAAAAGTCTGAGATAATAGTTCTAGGCCACTTTCCCTATCCTCAGAAACAAATAAAGCTAAACCACTTGACATTCGTATCCTCACCTATTTTAAAAGGTTAATTTTATAACTCTTTGTTTATAAAACCTTTATGTCTGGAAAGAACCATCTCAAATAATAGCTCCATCTCACTAATAATCAGGCAAATGCAAATGAAGACCAGTGAATTGTCATTTGCACTCATCAGACAGGTGTAAGGTTAAAAACGAGATTATATCAATATGGTGTAGGTGTAGGGAAAACGGAAACCTCATAGGCAGCTGGTAGGAAGATAAACTGTAATGATGGGAGCCACATATCGCAACCATGGAAATATATGAAGATCAACCAAATGAGAAGAGCAAAGGCTATTTTTTCAGAGCTGCTATAGCAAGAGAGTCTGCCACTGTCACTTGTGCTGTGGAAGAGACTCAAAGTCAAGCAGAGGAGTGGAAAAGCTTTACAGTGGAAAGAGGGAAGGCTTCAGGTACACTCTGATTGGAGGCTGCTAGCCTGGGGAAGCTGCAGGTGGGCTATAACTAGAAGTGGGGCATCCTATGTGACTGGTTAAGGGTGCATATTTGGCTTTCTCTGGTTGGTTCTAAGTTGGAAGTAGGAACAAAAATTAAGGAAGTTGTTTATTAATCACATCCTGGCCTATTTGGGCCCACCGTTACAAAAGGTATCAAGAGAGATGGCAATCAGGCTCCCTGCAAGTCTGACTTAGAGCAGGCTGGCTTCCTGGGCTGCTTATTGCAGATAAGAGGTTGGTTTCCTGGGCAGGTTGCTACAGACTGTGGGTCTCAGCTCCATTTTTATATATGGCCTGGCCACTGTCCGTAGGTATATTCAGTCTCTCACAAGTGGAAATATAAACTGTGAACATAGACATAAACATTTTGGGGGGAAATTCTGTGAATACCTAGAGAAGGTGAAAATGTAAATACCCTTGATAACGCTACTGTGCTAGCGGGCAGGTAATGCAGAGATGCTAACATATGTGCACAGGAAGATGACTTCAGGGAAGTTTACTGCAGCATTTTCTTGTAATACAGAGAATTCAGAGAAACAAAACTAAATATCCATTAATATGAACACGGACAAGGAAAAGATGGCAGAGTCATATGATGGAAACCATAAAGCAGAGCACTTTAATGGAATTAACTAGATCTAATGTTAGCAAAATGAATAGAATCTCAGGAACAATGCTGAGTGAAAATCAAGTATTTGCATGTTCAGTAAAATATGACAGCATTTATGTAAGTTGTGTTTTAACACTTAAATCAATGCTACTTATAAAAGTTAGTAGGTCTGTCACTTAGAACTTGTGACCCTTGGGCAAGTTATTTAATTTCTCCATGCCTCTTGTGTCCTCATTTGTAAAATGGGGAGAGTAAGAGTAGATAACTCATGGAAGTGCTTTAGGATTAAATGAGTGAGTACATGTAAGAGTGCTTAAACCAAGGCTGGTGTATAACAACTGCTTTGTAAGTATTAGCTAGTATTATCGTATTGTTATGGATATAAGATTTTGCTTATGAGTATGAAATTATACATATGCATATGTAAGACGTTTAAGTGTTCATTTTTAAAAACAAAGACATTAATGTAAAAAGATCTTTGTCTAGCCAGGTGCGGTGGCTCATGCCTATAATCCCAGCACTTTGGGAGGCTGAGGCAGGCAGATGGCTTGAGCCCAGAATTCAAGACCAGCCTGGGCAACACGACGAGATCCAGTCTCCACAAAAAATCAGCCAGGCCTGGTGGTGCATGCCTGTAGTCCCAGCTGCTCAGAAGGCTGAGGCGGGAGGATCGCCTGAGCCCAGGAGGTCAAGGCTGCAGTGAGCCATGATCACGCCACTGTACTTCAGCCTGGGTGACAAAGCACGACTCTGTCTCCAAAAAAAAAAAAAATCTGTTTTAATATACATGTTTATTATAAAAACATTTTAAAAAATCAAATTCATAAGAGTTTTCTCTGTGTAAGAAAGAAGGGTGGGAAGAGGGGAATGGAATTAAGGGTACGTACAAAAAGAAGTTGAGCGGTATCAGTAATTTTTTTCTTTTATTAAAAAATCTGAAGCAAATACCTGTTGACTGTGGATCATATATGCAAATACTTGTTACATTATTCTATGTAGTTTCTGTGTTTTAGATTAAAAACAATTTTAAAACTTCACATCATGAAGATAGTTATTTACTACTTATCCATCACTGTAATTTAACACTTTATAGAGCTACATTTGAATTATTGGGTTTCCTCCAAGCAGATACTTTTTACATGTTCGCCATTCATACCAATAACTAACCAAAAAATGGTGTGATACAGTGGATAAGTGAGGCAGACAGGGGTTCAAATCCAGGCTCTGCCATGTTCTGTATCTAACTAGTAAGCCTTTCTTTTCCCATTTTTAAAATGGTATAAGTTGCAATCTTTAAAATAAAGCCACTAATGTAAAAAGAGTATTGTACATGTTAATCATTGATACTGAAAGTTTCTCACACCATATATAACACTTCACTTCTCTGAAACCCATTACACTAAACTAATGACATTTTTCTGATACAATTACCCAAGAGAAACGCCATCACAACAATTTTTATTACAGACTGTGATGGTTAATTTTATAAGTCAACTTGGCAAGGCTATGGCATCCAGTTGTTTGGTCAAACACCAGTCTGGATGTTGTTAAGATATTTTTTTAGTCGGGATTAATATTTAAATTCATAGACTTTGATTAAAGCAAGTTACCCTCCATAATGTAGGTAGGCCATATCCAATCAGTTGAAGGCCTTAAGAGAAAAAGACTTGAGGTCCTCCAAAGAGGAAAGAATTCTGCCTCCACACTGTCTTTGGACTCAAGACTTCAATATTAACTCTTGCCAGAATTTCTAGCCTGATAGCCTATCCTACAGATTTCAGGCTTGACAGCCTCCACAATCACATGAACCAATTCTTTAAAATAAATCTGTCCCTGCCCCCGCCCCCCTTGGCCCCACACCCTATCGGTTCTGTTTCTCTGGAGAACACTGACACACAGATTTTGGTACTAAGAAGTATGGTACTGCAACAGCAAATACCTAAAAATGTAGATGTGCCTTTGGAATTAGGAAATAGGTAGAGCCTGGAAGAGTTTTGAGGAGCTTGACAGAAAAAATCTAGATTTCACTTGAGACTATTGGTAGAAATAGCTCAACAGTCTCAGGAAGCAGCCTGAGACTCACCATCTAGATGCCCAATCTTGAACCTTCTAGCTAGTAGCCTCCAGTATTCCTTTCTAGCAACACTGCTAAACAGACTAAAGCCACTATGAAAAACAATGTGGCAGCTTCTTATGAAGTTAAGCATACATTTACTGTATGACCCAGCAATCCCACTGCTAGGTATCTACCCAAGAGAAATAAAAGTCTATGCTCATAGAGAAACATGTAGATGAATGATCACAGCATTATTCACAATTACGAAAAACTGGAAACAACACAAATGGGAATACTATCCAATAATAAAAAGTAAAATAAAAAATAATAAAAAATAAATTTACCAATATATACAACAACACCAATGAATCTCAAATGTACTGTGCTAGTGAAAAAAGCCAGGCTCAAAAGGCTACATTCATATAATTCAATTTACCTGTCATTCTGGATAGAACAGAAGTATTGAGACAGAGAACAGCTCAGTGCTCACCAGGGCTGGATGTTGGGGAAGGGTCACAAGGGACCTTTAGGGGGCGATTTACTGTTCTATATCTTGATTACTACAGTGCTTACATTACTGTACTTGCTTGTGAAAGCACCCCCAAAAGTGCAAATTTTACTGTTATGTAAATGATACCTCAATGAGCCAGACTTTTTAAAATACAGTCTAGTTTAACACTAAGTTTTAAGATCTGTTGAGACAGGAAAATAAAAATCTTGAAAGATGAGTATGCCCTAAATATTTTAAGCAGGTTAAGTTAGTCAAGTGAATTTAACCAAAATTTGGGATTTTTTTTTTTTTTAAGTCTGTCACAACTTCCATACTATAGGGGTCAAAAGGCCTATTTTCTGCCCCTGAATCTGCCAATTAAGTGATACATGCAGTAAGATGATTTCACCATATTTGCTTCTAAGTTTACTATCTGTAAAATGAGAAACATCCTTCCTAATCTCAAGGTAGCTGTAGCCATCAAAAGAGATGATATATGGGACGGGGGAAGAAGGTAGAGAAGAAGACAGTGAGCCACTAAGAAGATGGTGAGCAGGGTAAAGAAGAGGGTTGGGGGGAAGGTGGGGAAGAAGACCGTGGGGGAAGGTAGGGAAGAAGCCCATCGGGGAAGATGGAGAAGAAGAAGGTGGGAAAGAAGACAGGAAGAAGAAGGTGGGGGAAGGTGGGGAAGAAGATAGAGGGTGGGGAAGAAGACGGTGGGGCTGGGTGGGTGGGTGGGGAAGAAGACGGTGGGGCTGGGTGGGTGGGTGGGGAAGAAGACGGTGGGGCTGGGTGGGTGGGTGGGGAAGAAGACGGTGGGGCTGGGTGGGTGGGTGGGGAAGAAGACGGTGGGGCTGGGTGGGTGGGTGGGGAAGAAGACGGTGGGGCTGGGTGGGTGGGTGGGGAAGTAGACGGTGGGGCTGGGTGGGTGGGTGGGGAAGAAGATGGTGGGGCTGGGTGGGTGGGTGAGGTGGGGGTGGGTGAGGTGGGAAGAGGGTGGGGCTGGGGGAGGGGAAGAAGAGGGTGAGGTAGATGGGGAAGAAGAGGGTGAGGAAGATGGGGAAGAAGAGGGTGAAGAGGGTGGGGAAGAAAAGAGGAGAATGAGGAAAAAGGGCGCGGGTGGGGGGAAGGTGAGGAAGAAGGCAGTGAGTGGGGAAGAAGAGGGTGAGGAGGGTGGGGAAGAAGAGGGTGAGGAGGGTGAGAAAAAGGACAGTGGTGGAGGGGAGGTGAGAAAGAAGGCACTGAGTGGAGAAGAGGAGGATGAGGAGGGTGAGGAAAAGGACAGTGCGGGGGCGGGGGAGGTGAGAAAGAAGGCAGTGAGTGGGGAAGAAGAGGGTGAGGAGGGTGGGGAAGAAGAGGGTGAGGAGGGTGGGGAAGAAGAGGGTGAGGAGGGTGGGGAAGAAGAGGGTGAAGGGGTGGGGAAAAGGACAGTGCGGGGAGGAGAGAAGGTGAGGAAGAAGGCAGTGAGTGGGGAAGAAAGGGGGAAGAAGATGGGCAGAAGGTGGGGCATAACACAGTGCGGGGGAGGGGCAGGAGGGAGGGAGAAGATGGTGGCAAGGAAAGGTGTGAAAACAGATAATGGGGAAGGCAGGAAAGCAGATGGTGTTGGGGGAAGCCCGGGAAGACGAAAGTGAGCAGGGTGGGATAGATGGCACACGCTTTAACCAAGATAAGAGGGGGCCTTGGCCCTGGGCCCCATGCTTTAGAGAGACTTGTTTTTTTCAGCCCTCCTCAAGCTTTAGTACTTCCCACAGGCCAAAGATTCTGTAGAACCTTCTAGAACACATACCAGGACACTGGGAGCTCTGAGATTTCCTACCCAAATGACTCCAAAACTGCTTCCAGGGGTGTCCTGCTGAGAGACAACCTTGCCACCAGGGTATGTGTCGCCAGGTGTGTGGGATGGCCAAGGGGGTGTTGGGTGCACACACGGGTACAGAGCTTGGATATGCAAGCTGCCCTATCCACACATATGCTCCCCAGGTCCCCAAAAGGGTAGAATGGAGCCAGCTTGCCCGTTCCTCCACTGCCTGGAGAGGAATGTGGAGGAATCTAAGAGGTGATCAAATGCCAGCTATGGAGAGAGATGCAGAGGTAAGCGAAGACATATGTACTAGCATTTGTAGAAGGGCCTGGATGGGGGTGAGGAGCACACGGAAAACGGGCTGAGGCCATCTACGCAGTTCCTGAAGCAGCACCTCGGGCAGCCACTGACACTCCCAGCCCAGCTCTACAGGGGGTGGGTACATGGGTGGGCTGGGAACAGGGTGTCTGTCCAACAGGCTGGTGTTGAGGGCCCAGGAGACGTCAGGGTAGCAACAGGAGGAATCTGGTGCAGTATGAGCGCACGGCCGTCAGCTGATAGTGGGGAGCCAGTCAAGTGCCGCAAAAGCAGGGGGCGGGGCCGCGGCCGACGTCATTCCCGCGGCCGCGCGTCACCGCCACTTGCCGCATCCGCAAGATCTCTCTGGACCAGCTCGGGTGCAGGGCCTCTGCGGGATCCCTCCTAGACCTCTGCGGCTTCTCCTCTAACATGGCCGACTCGGAAAACCAGGGGCCTGCGGAGCCTAGCCAGGCGGCGGCAGCGGCGGAGGCAGCGGCGGAGGAGGTAATGGCGGAAGGCGGTGCGCAGGGTGGAGACTGTGACAGCGCGGCTGGAGACCCTGACAGCGCGGCTGGTCAGATGGCTGAGGAGCCCCAGACCCCTGCAGAGAATGCCCCAAAGCCGAAAAATGACTTTATCGAGAGCCTGCCTAATTCGGTGAAATGCCGAGTCCTGGCCCTCAAAAAGCTGCAGAAGCGATGCGATAAGATAGAAGCCAAATTTGATAAGGAATTTCAGGCTCTGGAAAAAAAGTATAATGACATATATAAGCCCCTACTCGCCAAGATCCAAGAGCTCACCGGCGAGATGGAGGGGTGTGCATGGACCTTGGAGGGGGAGGAGGAGGAGGAAGAGGAGTACGAGGATGACGAGGAGGAGGGGGAAGAGGAGGAGGAGGAGGATGCTGCAGCAGAGGCTGCCGCGGGGGCCAAACATGACGATGCCCACGCCGAGATGCCTGATGACGCCAAGAAGTAAGGGGGGCAGAGATGGATGAAGAGAAAGCCCACGAAGAAAACAGCTTGGTTTTGTTTTTCCCAGAATATTGGTGGACTTAAAAAGGCTCAGGTTTTTGACCAAAATACAATGTGAATTTATTCTGACATTCCTAAAATAGATTAAATTGAAGCAATTAGATCCTGGCCAGCTCGATTCAAATTTTTCATTTTGAACATAATAAATATATCAAAAGGTGTTAAAGAAAACCGAATTAAACCCAAAATTATGTTTTCATGGTCTCTTCTATGAGGATTGAGGTTTACAAAGGGTGTTAGTAGATGCGAAGTAAAGAACGTCACTTTGAAACCCATTCATAACACAGCATACGCTACACATGGAACACCCAGGCCATGACTGAACACGTTTTCAGTGCTTAATTCTTAAATTTCTTTACTCATGACATTTCGCTGTGCAGAGAAGGCAGACCCCAAGAAAAACGTCATCTTTGAGACTTTGCTTTTGTAACGCAGACATCAGCTTTACACTTCACAGGAGATTGATGGCACTGAGGAAGACTGCAATGGAGATCATGACACTACTGTTAATAAGGCCAGGAAAACTGCCATTTCAAGTTCTGAAAAATGTTTGAGTATTTGAATTTAGAGAATAACATGGTTCCAAGAAGGAGGGTGTAAAACCTGTAAAATACTGTCAACATATGTATTCATTAGTTACAATCTCATGTTTGTGTTTTCTTAGTAGTGTCTATTTACAAAGACGTAAAAAATACCCCAAATATGTTTAAGTATTAAATCACTTTACCTAGTGTTTTAGAAATATTAATTTACTTGAAGAGATGTAGAATGTAGCAAATTCTGTAAAGCATGTGTATCCAGTGTTATGTACTTTGATCCTTGTGACGTCTTTCTGTCATGTAGCTTTTAGGGTGTAGCTGTGAAAATCATCAGAACTCTTCACTGAAGCTAATGTTTGGAAAAAATATATACTTGAAGAACCAATCCAAGTGTGTGCCCCTACCCCCAGCTCAGAAGTAGAAAGGATTTAAGTTTGCTTGTATTAGCTGTGCCTTCATTATTTTGCTATGTAAATGTGACATATTATAAAATGGTGCATAATCAAATTTTACTGCTTGAGGACAGACGCATACAGTAAGGATTTTTAGGAAGAATATATTTAATGTAAAGGCTCTTAGCTTCTGTGTGGGTTTTGAATTATGTGTGAGCCAGTGATCTATAAAGAAACATAAGCTTAAAGATGTTTACCACTGTGGTGTTAATAAAACAGTATTTTCAAAAAAAAATATATAAAAGTCTCGGTACTCTGACTGCCTGTATTCAAATCCCAGCTCTGCCTCCTATTAGTAATGTACCTTAGGCAACTCAGCTAATACTCTCAGTGCTCAATTTCTCCTCATCTACAAAAGGGAATAGGAATAGTCCCTTCCTCATGGGTTACTATGAAGAGCAAATGGATTAATACATATAACGCCTATAGAATAGCATCCAAACCATGGTAAGCGCTGAATAATTCTTAGCTATTATTATTACATGAAAGATAAAGACAGTGATTGGAAATTCAATCCTCCTTCTCTCCTGTTACAAAATGGGAGAAATGGACATCACTACATCAATGCCTTCCCATGTTTCTGATTCCTTATTATGAGAGAAGAATGTGGCCTTTAATTCAGAAACACAGGAAATTAAATAAACTATCTTGTTTTGGTTTCCTCAACATAATATCAAGTTTTTATTATCTCCCAGAAAGGATAAAAGACTTCAATATAACATTAAAAATATACAAAAAAGGCTATTTCAACTTTGTTTGCTTCATTCTGAATTAAGCAGAGTTTTTTTTAAAAACTGGACTCCAAAAAAATTAAAAAATCAGATGCCATTTGCTTCATTTTCCCTGCAGGGTTAAAATTACAAAGAAGCAAAATTAAATTGCTTTATCCTAGGGAGTAGAAGGCAGCACTGACCTGTTGCTAATAACAACAGATTGTTGAGTACAAACAACCTTAAGGTAATGTTAATCTTCCTTATGCTCAGGCCAACCAAAAGAGAAAATCAGAATAGTATATTACATACGAAGTTCTGATTATCTTAATCATATGATTATCTTAATAGAGAAAAAATCTAATAAAATTTAATATTCATTTCTTATATCCAGGAATGAGATTATCATTTTACTATTTTTCTGGGTACAGTAAAAAGCAAAAATGATTGAAACACAGATAAGAGGTATAAGTATTGGGAAATGTTTTTTATGTATAGAAAACCCAAGAGAATCAACTGAAAAACAATTCAATTTAATAAGTTTGATGAATTGACCAGTTATCAGATAAATACACAAAAACCCATAACCATTTATAGGCACTAATAATGATCAAAATACATGGGAAAGGCTAAAACCTCTAATAAGAAATGTGTATAACCTATGTAAAAATAAAAAACAAATAAATGTAACATAAGCCTTTGGATGTAAGATTGAATATCACAAAAATATCAGTTCTTCCCAAATTAACTTTTATCACAATTCTAATCAAAACTCAAACTGGATCTGGAACCTAATATAATTACCATAATGCTCACCTTAAGAACAGCTAAGAAAACCTTTAGCAATTTGGAAACAGTTTAGATTTTTACCTCTGACTACAGACTAATTGAAGAAAATATACTAAATATTTATCAATTACATCAATTACTGGACAGGGAATGGCTCGGATAAGAGTGATATAAGACCAAAAGAAGTAACAGACATGACAACACAAAAATTAAGAAATCACAGAGTTAAAGACACACACTACATTTTCAAAAGCAAAAACAGAATAAAACCTACAATAGATATAGATGGCAAAGGGTTAGTAGTCTTAAACATAATGAAGAGTTCCTATGAATCATATGAAAATTATTAAGTCCTACTAGAGAAATACATAAAGGACATCAGCAGAGTCTCTAAAAAGAGGAAAGACTGCAAACCCTGACTGAGGCAGAAAGAACTCACCTACTACTGCGTGTTCCTGAACCTGCAGCACTAGGTGAGCTGGGGCTCTGGCAGAGTCTAGAGACAAGTGTTCCTAGCTCTGTGCTCTGGCCAGCAATCCTTTTGTTTATGATAACACTTTAGCTATGGGGTTTTCTAGCTACCGGCTGTACCACTGTTGGCCACTTCTCTAAGGATACAGGGATGTTTGTGATGTCAAGCGATTTCTGCCATTTCCTAACTAGGCTAATCTTTATACTCTTTCCTAGACTGTTTATTTCATAGCTTCTCTGGCAACCCTAAAACCTGCATCTAGCAGGATACCCTTGCTTCAAGGTAGGTCAAACACTATCATTCATAAACCATTTTCAACCTATTATAGGCCAAAATTAGTCAACAAAGCAAAAATTAACTGGCAGAAAGAAAGAAAGGCAGCATGCAATACACAACCAACTCTCTGAGTATTACACAGAAAACTGGCATGACGATGCTTACTGTGAAAAATGGCATGGCAGCTCTCTCTACCTGAGAATGTACACTCAATGCATACACATAGACACATTTACACATATACACATACATACACACTTTTTTTTATTAAGGTGAAATTCACATAACAAAATTAACCATTTTAAAGGGAACAATTCAGTGGCATTTGTACATTCACAATGCTGTGCAACCACCACCTTCTAGTTAATTCATTTTTTAAACAAAATATTTTAGAGGTAAACAGCAGTAAAATAGATCAGTACTGTGTAGAGTATGTAAAGTAGCCTATGTGTGAAAGAAATGCAACATTTTGTAAGTGAGATTAAATTTCTTTTTAGTTTTTTCATTTTTTTTTTTTAAAGAATACACACCATTTTTCTAAGAACTGGGTGAAATGGTGATAATGACATATAAGGGAGTATAATTCATTAGCAAAATAAATTTATCAAAAATACCTATCAACAAATTCAAATGTTATACATTTTAATTCCATTTCACCCCTGAGACCTTATCATTAAAAAGCAATTTTAAAGATACAAAATCCTTTATACACAAAAGATACTTGACATAGTCTTATTAAAAATGGTGGTGGGGGGAAGAGAAAAAAGAGGAATAAAAAAGAACATACAAACAAGTCAAATATTAAACAGTGAAGAAACAGAAAAATACACATTCACATAGCAGACCATGCAGTCATTATTAAGGGTGTTCATAAGGACTTTGTAATAGCATTTTAAATATAAGCATTGTCTTCACCTAAGTTTAAAAATTCAGACACTCCATTTCATATGTATATAGTTATGTTTTTAGCTATTCCAATTTTGCTTTTTAAAAACATTACCTAGTTGGCCTGAAATGAAAAACAGCAAAGTCTTCAAAGTCATTTTTCTTCCTAGGGGGAAAGGAGGATGGGAACTCTCGAGCCCCAGCCTTAGCCCCTGAGAGGTCAGATGCTGATGCCCATGGAGTGCAGTCTGACTCAAACCACCTGGCTTTGAATCCTGGCTCTGGTTTAGAATCCTGGACTTCTAGCTCTGCAACCTTGAACAAGAGACTTATGCCTATCTGTGCCTCAGTTTCCTCATCAGTAAATGGGAAGGCTTACATGTCAAATATTTCAAATAATGTCTGACGCATGGTAAGCACTCAAGAAGTGTTACCGGCATTTTAATTCTGCTGTTCCTGTAATAGTCCAATGCAAATACAATGCAGATCTTAAAGACTGCATCCCTCAGAAACTATCCTGAAAGATCAACTGAAGTCTGCCAGCAGTCCTGAAGATCTTAAGGAGCAAGAAGTGTTTGTCATGCATGAGTTTTATTCTCAGCTTCTCACTATAGAATCTAGATGCCCTCTGAAGCACTTACCTTAAGTTTGGCATTTCTCACTATGTGATCCTTTTACTCTACTCTCCGCCCCCCCACTGCCCCCCCAGCCCCATGTGTGTGTCATCTGTCTTTTTTAATATGGGGAAAATGGGAAGACAGCAATTGCATTTAATCTGATTGCATCAAATTGAGTAAATGTTAGTTAATCTAGAACAATATGTGGGTTTTTCACTAATGGTAATAACACCATGTTATAGACCATAAGAAATGCTTAACCATGAGTAGTCATGTGATACAGTATTATCCAGATGTGACTACCAGCTGGTGGCAAGATTTGTCTATGATGCAGCCACCAGTAATTAGCCACAGATGTTCTTTTACCTGGATGCCTACAACTCATTTGTAGGTTCTGTCCAAGGATAGAAAGCATTTTAAAACCAAATGAAATGGAATAAATTATGAATATGGAATTGGTATTCCTCTGGCATTTTCCCCTGGGGCAGCAATGCTAGCAAATATCTTACTGTTAACAAAAACAGCCTCAATGCTAGCAGTATCTGTGTATACAACTGCCTAAAAGTACAGTAGAATAATATTCTTCTTACAGTTCTTTCATTTTCTTAGTCATAAAACGTAGGACTGCCAATGACTAGATTATGGCATATAACCAAGGAAATAATGACTATAATGATCAACTTTTTATAACTTCATACAGCCTTTCTTACCAGGACCTCAATGTACTTTGTTGGTAAGACTTCTATTTTGTGCAGCATAAAATGAAAAGAAAAAAAATTCATTCATGTCTTTTTCTGGTGGTCCCTAACCAAAACAGCTATAGTAAAGAGTACAGCAGTAACCATGAATGGGACTGGTGTCCTTATAAGAGTCACAAGAGAGCTTGCTTTCCATCCCTGCTCTCCACCATGCTAGGATACAACAAGAAGTCAGCAGTCTGCAACGTGGAAGAAGGCCCTCGCCAGAACCTAACCATGCTGGCAGCCTAATCTTTGACTTCCAGTCTCCAGAACGTGACAAATACATTTGTGTTGTTTATAAGTCATCCAGTTTATGCTACTTTTTTACAGCAGCCCAAACGAAGACAAACAGGTAACTGTGACAGCAACAGGGTCTCCTGCCTGTCACTGAGTGACACAGACATGTACAGCAGTGCCTAAAGCAGCATGGATGAGTTCACAGTGCACTCAATGAGTACTCTGAAAAACCAAAATCTAAATTTCTACCTAGTACAGAAGCTGTTCCATACATCATGAACATAGTATAACACAATCAAAATTTCTCTGTCTGAACTGACAACTCAGATTTTTCCATCCCTTTACAGAGCACCTTTCATATTTATGTCCTCTTCTCTACTTTCTAGTATCCAAATCTTAGTAGGCTTCCAAACTTAGCTCTATCCCGTATCTGTCCTCCCAGATGCATCTGTCCAAGCTGATTTCTCTGAACGCCTTCAGATTCAACCACCCAATTTAGTCTTCATATTCCATTTATGGTTGCATCTGAGAACAGCTTATCACCCTAAACAAACTGTGTTATATTTTACTATTCCTGCACAGTTTCTCCCACAACTGTTGAGTCAATTCAACTGTTGATTCAAAGAAATGTCTTTTGAATAAGGAGAAAGACAGGGAGAGAGAAGCAAAGAAACAGAAAGAGAGAAAAATTCAGACTTAGAAACAGAGCAAAAAACAGAGACAAAAATATGCTAAGAGAAATACTTGACAAAGATATGAAAAGGAGTAAAAAGTTCTGGCAACTGCCTCAACTGCAGACTACATCGCCAATTGCCTATTCCTGCACTAGGTCATTCATTTCCCCAGCCACTGTATCATACTCACAGAGCACTATGATGACCCACCAAAGGATGAGGACATTGTGAATGTTCCCCTTCCTCAGGATGCTTGCCTATCCCACTGTTAGCTTCTAACGAATGATGCACACATTATCTTGTCTGAAACCTAATGCAAAAGCTAAGACATTGATTGAAAGACTAAAGGCTATATATGTATCTACATATGTACTTGCACACATGTGCAATGTTTAAAGCAATCCCCAAAACAAGAAGGGAAGAGAAATCAACTGGGCTAACAAATCTGCTTTATGATCTGCCACAAATTTTCCCAATTCTAAAAACATTATATGACTATATGGAATAAAAAGCCTGTTCTTACTAAGGAAATAAACAACCTGAAAATAAATTATTTACTGTTAACAAAAGTACCAATGTTATATAGACAAAGGAAACTGCTTTTAGCCCCAAGAGATTCTTATCAAGGGTTTTGATTGCAACATTCTTACTTGAATCAAAACTAGCCTCTATATTAGGTTTCTAGAGCCAAGATAATTCCATCAACTGAAGCCATTTTTGTTGGGTGTCTAGGTGGCTTCTGCATCATTTCACTCAACTCTGATACTAAAGCTCACTTTCCCCAAAGCTGAGGCTTCTTGGATAGTCTGGAAGGTTTACATGACAAAAAAAAAAAAAAAGGTTACTGAATGCTCTATGAGATCATACTAGCTTCGAGTTGTTTTTTAAAAACGTCAAGGATGGGCTGCGTGCAGTGGCTCATGCCTGTAATCCCAGCACTTTGGGAGCCTGAGGCGGGCAGATCAGCCCAGGTCAGGAGTCCGAAACCAGGCTGGCCAACATGGTGAAACCCTGTCTCTACTAAAAATACAAAAATTAGCAGGGCATGGTGGTACACGCCTGTAATCCTATCTACGGGGGAGGCTGAGGCAGAAGAATCACTTGAACCCAGGAGGTGAAGGTTGCAGCGAGCCAAGATTGCACCACTGTACTCCAGCCTTGGAGACACAGTGAGACTCCGTCTCAAAAAACAAAAAAGTCAAGGATAGAAGTCTGTCAATATTTTTCTATCTTCTTTTTTTTTTTTTGGAAGATGAGGTCTTGGTTTGTTGTCCGGGCTGGAGTGCAGAGGCATGATCATGGCTCACGACAGCCTCCACTTCCCAAGCTCAAGTGATCCTCCCACCTTAGCCTCCTGAGTAGCTGGAAGTACAGATATGCACTACCACACATCTGGCTAATTTTCTCTTTTTTTTTTTTTGTATTTTTTTTAGATACTTGGTTTTGCTATCTTGCCCATGCTGGTCTTGAACTTCTGAGCTCAAGCAATTCACCCACCTTGGCTTCCCAAAGTTCTGGGATTACAGGCATGAGCCACTGCACCCAGCCCATTCCTATTTTCAAAAGGAAAGATTGTGGAAGAAAACCAAGATAGATCACTTGGATAGACTGAATTTAATAGGATCTCCAATTGCATCTTCCCAAGTATTTAGAGGAAGAAGCCAGTAAAAGTCCAGAGTGAGTTTTACTTAATTTTCCTGCATGCGTACAAACAGCATCTAGGTCCTCCACATCCGTATCTTTTTTCATAGCTTAAATGAAACCTTGCTTTCCTCTCTAAAGGCTTCCAAAGAAAGACTGTCATTCTCTCACCTTTCCCACCCCCTACCTGCCCTTTCCTTAAGCCAACAAGTTTCATCGCTAGCCTATGGGCGAATTATGCTCACATCCTCAAGAGTCTGCATTTTATTCTAACTTATATAGCTCCTCCAAGAAATTACATTTTCCTTGTCCTTGTTTTTCATTTCACCACTTCTTTCTTGTTAATTCTTGCTGTAAGCAACCTCAAATTCAATGGTGATTGAGGCTCACATAACTAATTAAAAAATATCCATATAAGACTTCTTTATTGAGATATATAAATTTTCTGCTCTAAACACAATCACCTGGGTATCACACAGACATATCAAAATCAATATATTCAAAATGGAACTTGTTCCCTTGAACCTGCTTTATAGACTCTGTTTTCTATTAGTTAGTGTTTGAATTAGAAACTTCAGCATTATTATCAATATATGCCTCTCTCATACCATCCATATATAATCAGACACTAGCTCCTATTTGGTTATATAACTAACTCTGTTTCCCACTGCCTTTGTTCTGGCTGTTACCATCCTTTACCTGAGCTACCTCAAAAGCCTCCTAATGGGTATCCCTGCACGTGGTCTATTTCCACATGACCCCCAAAGTAATCTTTCTAAAATAGAAACCAACCATGTTCTACTCCAAGCGCCATTCAAGGCCTTGATAACCTCCACTCTGATGCTACTACAGTCTCCCTTCATCCGTACACCAGTCCCCACTCCACAAGTATCCGACATTCTCTATCATGTGTCAAACTAGAAAGTCGCGACTCACTTGGTGCCTAAAATGTTTCCTCCAACTTGCATTCTTTAATGTCTGATAAAAGCGTTGTAACCTCTTACTCTAGTACCGTGGCACCTGGGCTAAAACTTCTATCACATACACTGGATGCTATCACAATTATTTCCATACATTGACCCTTCTCAACTAATCCCAAGCTTCTAAGGATGGAAGTTATTCACCCTCTATACCCAGCAATATGGCTGACACACAGTAGTCACTCAGTGTTTGTAAAGTAAATTGATTTCATGCAGATTAGCATAATTTAATATAAAAGTAAGCAAAAATGAGCATCTTCTCTCCTCTAAAGAGTTAACTCAGAGATTATGAATCATCCTGAAAAATCAAATGTACTTGAATTTGTTGTTATGATCCAGAGAGAATAACTTAATTTAAAACCTCTACGACAAATCATTCAGCAGTAAAATAGCAGTGATAGTAAGCATCTTTACAAAATTCATTTATTCAACACATATTTTTTGAGTACTTTTGTGCCAGGCACTCTGTTAGATACTAGAAACTCTGTGCTAGACTCTGGCAGTTCATCCATTCCAAAGTATTTTCCTGTAAATTATCTCATTTCATTCTCACAAACATCCCATGAAGCAGAGAGGACAGTGATTATAATCTCCATTTGGCAGATGAGAAAACTGAAACCAAACAGTTTATGTAACTTGCTCAGAGTCAAAGCCAAAAAGATGCAGATCTAGAACTAAAACAGTTATCTCCTGAATCTAGTCCTGGTGCTTGCTCTGCTATTAAAAATTATTTAGGCCAGGCACGGTGGCTCACACCTGTAATCCCAGCACTTTGGGAGGCCGAGGTGGGTGGATCACGAGGTCAGGAGTTCAAGACTAGCCTGGCCAAGATGGTGAAACCCCATCTCTACTAAAAATATAAAAAATTAGACGGGCGTGGTGGTGCATGCCTCTAATCCCAGCTACTCCAGATGCTGAGGCAGAGAATTGCTTAAACCTGGAGGGGCGGAGGCTGCAGTGAGCCGAGATCATGCCACTGCACTCTAGCCTGGGTCCGCCCAAAAAAAAAAAAGAAAAATTATTTGAAATCTGTAAATTCTTGCCCTATCACCTTTACCTCCCCTCTGAAGAAGGTATTAACGTTAAAAAGTAATTTTTATTTTGGTTTTAAATGTCAAACTGCAGAAATATGAAGTAGCAGCATCTGCAACAGTCCAAGGCCAGGACTAACCTGTTATCCTTGCACACAGTCACATTATCTCCCCCAGGTATCAGCTTCTTCTGTTCAATCACTCCATAGCTTTCTCGGCAGATCTATATTTAAGGTGGAAAAAAGAAATATTTCAGTTTTGTTGACCATTTATCTTGTAGAACTCAAATGACTGAGAGAGGCTTTAGAAACAAATGTAGTTCCATGACTATTACAGAAAATTAGTGGGAGAATAATGAGAACTTGAGTCAGAAAACATTAGCACGTTAAAAAACATCTTTTGTTTTAGGACATGGAGTTGCCAATAAATGCACTCAAGGAGAAAATGACACGAACTCAAGAATATGTGTCAAGAGTAGGAAGGATTATTTCTTCAATAATTTTCCTAAGTGCATAGATTAATCATTCATTCATTTATTCAACACACTCACTGAACTCCTATAACACTCAAGACGCTATGACTAAAATAATTTGATTCAAAGAAGTCCCTGACGTTTTTCTGTGATTTGAAGAAGAACTAATGTTAATTATCACTCTACAGATGGTAAGAGAGACAGCCACAATCCTAAGTAAACTGTGGAAATTCTTACCGTGAAGTTGAGGCAGAAAGTCTCCTCCACATCCTCCCCAGGGTAATCTAAAAGCTCTTGGAGACTCCTAATCATAGAATGACAGAAAAGGAAAAGTGGAAAGTCAGATACTGCTGCAACAGTGTTTCTACTTCAGTTACACGTCCAGATCATTTCCAAGGAAAAACTATGAAAGGAGATTCTGGAATAAACATAAATCCAGATGGACAGAAAATCATGTACCTACACCTTGAAGATAATTATGGCACTAGACCTATAAAACATTCATTAATTATTCTCTCTTCTTACTGACAAATCTTATTAGACTTGAAAAGAAATTCAGATGGATTTTTAACCTAACATACTTGTGTCCTCTTAACTCTGAAGTAGTTTGCAAGTGTGTGTGTAAATATATAAATGAGGAGATGGTATTGCAGGGGCCTCCAGCCAGCTTCACTGGCTTATGCATTAGTAAAATAATCCTTCCATCATAAAAAAAAAAAAAAAAAAAAAAAAAAGGCACAAAGTCACCACATCCACTTAGGAATTTTAATGGCTTACTTGTTAATGCAGAAGTCTCTATTTGGTAAAGACCAGGGGTGCCCAATCTTTTGGCTTCCCTGAGCCATGTTGGAAGAAGAAGAATTGCCTTCTTCTTAAAATACACTCACGCTAATTTTTTTTTAAGAGATGGAGAAAGGAAAAGAAGTTGTATTTGAGAGGTTATGCATTGCACAGGCATATAAAGCTGATACTTTGCATGCCAAATGTGTCCATAAAAATATACTGTCTCTGTGTAATTCAGCATAAAACACTGCTAACTGTCCTTAACAACAACATAATTTTAAAAGATTGATTTCAGACACTCCAAAAATTCACCAGCCAAGAAAACTATCATAGTTGTTCACCTTCTCCCTAATGTTAATCTGTGAAATGAGTTTCTTTTTAAATATTTTTTTCTTTCTTGAGACTGAAGAGACAAAAATAAGTCTGGTTTTGTTATTAGTACACAGATAAAATATATATTAAAGAAAACACATCTTTACTTTTTTCTTCACCCAGTTAGAAAGGCTTTTATGGCCGGGCGCGGTGGCTCACGCCTGTAATCCCAGCACTTTGGGAGGCCGAGGCGGGCGGATCACAAGGTCAGGAGATCGAGACCACGGTGAAACCCCGTCTCTACTAAAAATACAAAAAATTAGCCGGGCGCGGTTGTGGGCGCCTGTAGTCCCAGCTACTCGGGAGGCTGAGGCAGGAGAATGGCGTGAACCCGGGAGGCGGAGCTTGCAGTGAGCCGAGATCGCGCCACTGCACTCCAGCCTGGGCTGGGCGACAGAGCGAGACTCCGTCTCAAAAAAAAAAAAAAAAAAAAAGAAAGGCTTTATTATTATTATTATTATTTTACTTTAAGTTCTGGGATACATGTGCAGACTGTGCAGGTTTGTTACATAGGTATATATGTGCTATGGTGGTTTGCTGTACCTATCAACCTGTCATCTAGGTTTTAAGCCCCACATGTATTAGGTATTTGTACTAATGCTTCCCCTCCCCTTCCCCCCTACCCGCTGACAGGCCCCAGTGTGTGATGTTCCCCTCCATGTATCCACGTGTTCTCATTGTTCAACTCCCACTTATAAGTGAGAACATGTGGTGTTTGGTTTTCTGTTCCTGTGTTAGTTTGCTAAGAATGATAGCTTCCAGCTTCATCCATGTCCCTGCAAGGGATATGAACTCATTCATTTTTATGGCTGCATAGTATTCCATGTTGTGTATGTGCCACATTTTCTTTATCCAGTCTATTATTGATGGGCATTTGGGTTGGTTCCAAGTCTTTGCTATTGTAAACAGTGCTGCAATAAACATACATGTGTGCATGTGTCTTTATAGTAGAATGATTTATAATCCTTTGGATATATACCCAGTAATGGGATAGCAGGGTAAAATGGTATTTCTGGTTCTAGATCCTTGTGGAATCACCACACTGTCTTCCACAATGGTTGAACTAATTTACACTCCCACCAACAGTGTATTCCTGTTTCTTCAGAGCCTTGCCAGCATCTGTTGTTTCCTGACTTTTTAATAATCGCCATTCTGACTGGCGTGAGATGGTATCTCATTGTGGTTTTGATTTGCATTTCTCTAATGATCAGTGATGATGAGCTTTTTTTCATGTGTTTGTTGGCCACATAAATGTCTTCTTTTGAGAAGCATCTGTTCATATCCTTTGCCCACTTTTTGATGGGTTTTTTTTTTTTCTTGTAAATTTGTTTAAGTTCCTTGTAGATTCTGTATATCAGATCTTTGTCAGATGGATAGATTGCAAACATTTTCCCCATTCTGTAGGTTTTCTGTTCCCTCTGCTGATAGTTTTTTTGCTGTGCAGCTCTTTAGTTCGATTAGATCCCATTTGTCAATTTTGGCTTTTGTTGCCCTTGCTTTTGGTGTTTTAGACATGAAATCTTTGCCCATGCCTATGTCCTGAATGGTATTGCCTAGGTTTTCTTCTAGGGTTTTTATGGTTTTGAGTTTTTTACATTTAAGTCTTTAATTCATCTTGAGCTAATTTTTGTATAAGGTGTAAGGAAGGGGTCCAGTTTCTGTTTTCTGCATATGGCTAGCCAGTTTTCCTAGCACCATTTATTAAATAGGGAATCCTTCCCTCATTGCTTGTTTTTTCAGGTTTGTCGAAAATCAGATGATTGTATATGTGTGGTGTTATTTCTGAGGTCTCTGTTCTGTGCCATTGGTCTATATATCTGTTTTGGTACCAGCACCATGTTATTTTGGTTACTATAGCCTTGTAGTATAGTTTGAAGTCAGGTAGCGTAATACCTCCAGCTTTGCTCTTTTTGCTTAGGACTGTCTTGGCTCTACGGGCTCTTTTTTGGTTCCATATGAAATTTAAAGTAGTTTTTTCTAATTCTGAAAGGAAAGTCAATGGTAGCTTGATGGGAATAGTATTGAATCTATAAATTTATAGTACTATAAATTACTTTGGGAAGTATGGCCATTAAAATAGAATAATTCAAATGTTTCTAATATAAAGAGAAATATTTAAGGTAATGGATATCCCAGTTACATTGGTTTGAACTTTACAAATTATATAATGTATTATATTATCACGTGTATCCCCAAAATATGTATATCTATTATGCCTCACCAACAAAAAAAAGTGTAATTAAAGAAAGAAGATACAGTATTTTCAGGGTGTAAAACCCAAGGACATGGAAGGCCAACTTTTCCAATCCATGGGTTCTTCTAGGGCCCCTGCAGGACTTGTGCATATATGGATTTTGGTATCTGCAAGGTGTCCTGGAACTAATGCCCCTTGGATATCAAGAGACAACTGTACCGATAACACAGGCAATGTTTCAAGCAAGTAGCTGTACAGCTACATCTTAGACAAAACACATATAACAGGGTTTAACCATAGGATGCAATAAACTCAGATTTGTACAGATAGTATTTTCAACCTTTAATCCTCATGCCAGAGATAGCCACAACAGTTTCAGATACCAATCGCCTTTTAGCTTTGTACCTTCCTTCAGTGGGTGACAACTCCTTTAAGTCTTCCAAGCCAGGCTTTACATTGAGTAACTTCTTGTAGAGAGCCAATGGGAAGTGGAGATCAACCACAGTGGAGTTGTAGATAGCTAGTCCACAGGTTATGCCAATCAAGTGAAACCAGTTGTGCTCTACAAAACACTTTTTAGGACATATACAAATGTGTTAAAAAAGAAATGCAATGTTTGTGGCCTTCAAACATTCTACCGTTTCCCTCAAAATATTTTCAAAATAAAAAAATAAAGGCCTCATTAATATTTAGTTACCTTCTGTAGCAAAGAAACACACTGACAAAAGTTGTTATCCCTTAAAGACGCAATGTAGACAGAGTTAAGCATTTGCACCTAGTGATACAGAGAACAGCTCATAGTCATCTAGAGCAGGGCTATCCAACAGAACTTTCAGTCACAATAGAAACATTCTATTCTGTCAATCTCATATGGTAGCCACTGGCTACATGTGTCTACTAGGCACAGGAAATGTGGCTAGTACAATGGAGCAAATGAATCTTTGTTGTTACTTAATTTTAAATAAATAATATATAAATAACCACATGTGGCTAGTGCCTAGTGGCTACCTTTTGGTATGGTGCAGATCTAGGAAGAAAACTCTCATAGAAAAAAATGTAAATGACCATCTGATTGAAATTAAAATGCCTTTAAAAACTTAGCTCTCCTACTGAAGTTTCAAAAATAAACTGTACATGCATATGTATGTGTGTGTGATACTATATTATCATTGTTATTAAAATCAGACATATTTGATTATTGACCTTCCACGTGTCACAAAACCAACTTATCACACTGTTTCTTTTTACCCTTCTCAGATAACAAGACTTGGATCTTACCTACTATAAATGGAAATGGGACTGATGGCTCACAAAATGCACTATGAGGTCTTGGCAACAAGTATAAATGAAGACGGGATAAACATTTTAATTACTTATAAACATTTTGAATTATTATCCTTGCTATGTTCCCCTTTGCAAAGTCAGAAATTAGGGGATTGGTCTGACAACAAAAAGAAAGTTTAATCCATCTGTTTAATTGTGACACCACTTACTTACCGTATCTGAAAACCACAAGAGATTTGAATCTTGATAGTAGGTAAACATTCCATAGATGGGATTCAAAAGTTCTTTTAACAGTAAAAGAAAAAATTCCTTTGTAACACCACCAGCATCCACTGCTTCTTCACCATCAAAGATTACCTTAAAGTAATGGAACAGAATTAATGCTTCAGGGAAATCTATGACAAATTGTATCTTTTTTCAGCAGACCATTTTCTAAACTCAGGACAAATGAAGGAAAGTATAACAAAGAATATACACTGATGCAATGAAAACTGCAAGGTGTGTCTGTTGATTATTGCTGGTAAAGTTTTAACAAGGTACTTATAGATACACAAAATTTTTACTAGGTGCTTCAAGGGATACAAAGGAAGTCAGAAATTTACCACCTGTCCTTAGAAAGTCTACCATCTATTGGCTGGGCGTGGTGGCTCACGTCTGTAATCCTAGCACTTTGGGAGGCCAAGGCAGGCAGATCACCTGAGGTCAGGAGTTCGAGACCAGCCTGGCCAACATGGTGAAACCCTGTCTCTACTAAAAATACACAAATGAGCCTGGCGTGGTGGCGGGCACCTGTAATCCACTACTCCGGAAGCTGAGACAGGAGAGTCGCTTGAATCTGGGAGGCAGAGGTTGCAATGAGCCGAGATTGTGCCACTGTACTCCAGCCTGGGCAACAAAGAGCGAAATTCCGACCAAAAAAAAAAAAAGAAAAAGAAAGTCTACCATCTGCTTAGGGGCAGAAAGACAGACATAAAAGCAGAGAATACTTTTTATTTTTAAAGAGTCAAATATATAATGAGAGGTAAATATTCTGGCACATAGAAAAAAATGATTTTTCATTTAAGTTGAATAAAAGAACACTTTCTGGGAGAAATCACTCCCAATAGGGTTCTTGAAGTAACTGCTGCATGTAGAAGGGAAGAGGGTATTGTAATCAGACACAGACATGGGCTCTGTGAGGGAGTGGAAGTAGGCATGCTGGATACATAATGGTTATTAACAGTAACAACTACAGCAAATCAACAAATGACATGGAGTTTACTACATGCCAGCTCTTAAACTCTATTAACCTAATCCTCAGAACAGCCTTATGCGTAGAGTCCTATTATCCCCATTTCAGAGATAATGACTCAGGCACAGAGCTAAAATCAGCATTCAAAAAGCTTACACTTGTGGCTGTGTTCAAGATTGCCTAGAGCAGGACAAGAGTAAAAGTGGGACAGAGACTAGGACCTGGATTACACAGATGCCAGCAGAATACTGCTACAAAGCAAGAACTGCCTCACCTGAATTACCTATTGAAAACAGGGCAAAAAGAAAAGCTGTATCAAAAATGTAACACAGAAGTTCTGGGGAGAACAACCAGGCAGATTGATGTGACTGATGCTACTGATTAGGAATTTTGGAAAGGGTAAATTATCGAGCATTATTTACCCTTTATGGAGATGATCAGTTCATTTCATGCCTATTACATTTCTGAAAGTGGAACTTATAAAAAGATTAGCAATAAGGATATAGAAGTTGTCTGAGGGAAAAGATGAATGACTTTAAACAATTTCAAATAATTCACTAAGTATTTCTAGAATACCTACTGTGTACCAAGCATTATGCCAAGCCCTGGAAATATGCATGATCTATGGAGAGAGAAATTTTTTTTCATTTAATAATTTGCAGGTACTAGGTGTGCCTCTCATAATAGGCCAATAGCTTCCCAGATGATTTTACTACCTTTCCATTTTCCCATTTTACCTTCTTTCTCTTAAATCTTTGATATCCACAATCTTCCTAAATGATAGCTTAATCGTTGTAATTAGTCAAAGCTTTCGTTTTCGTTGATGTTTGCTTGTTTTTGATAGAGCTGGAACTGGTACACCAAAGACAGCAGAAGAAGACAAAGAAAGCACTCTAATCTTTCAAATAATCCACTGACATTTTTATCCAATGTTACACTGAGATGTTCTGTTTGGTGATTTGACAAAAGAAGGTGATTCAATTCTTGTAAAATGAATGAAAGAATGGCTACACCCCACAATTTGAGTAAGATCATTGCTGCTTAATCAACACTGTTTGAAGAAAAATTGCGAAGGTATTTAGAGGAATATCCTGAAGGAACTCACTTTGAGAGGCTTTTTCAAATCAATATCAGAATGAATGCTCAGCTCTCTTAGGGCATCTCCAACAAGGTTGTTCCTGCGAACGTGAAGGACCAGGAAGGGGCTTCTGGCCAGCAGAGGCTCCAGGGTGAGAAGCATGAAGACATTCTGCAGGTTGGCTCCATTGACTGCCACCTGGAATGGCACAGTCAAGAACACAGTTACTCAGAGCACACACGTGAGTTGGGAGAGCAGTCAGCTGTGCTTCTGGACTTGGGGGCACTGACTGCACCTCCATTTGGTTATTTTTTTCCCTCTTAACTTCCACAGATTTTCTAAGTTACTTATGTTTACGCAGCACACAAGTCTTTCTAATCTGGACTCACAGAAACTAACTAAAACAGTTTATGAATCATATGATCTATAACCAGGTCCAGGAAAGTGACTTAAACCAGTTGATTAATACTAAAATAGTATCATGCTTAAAGAAACATGGCAGAAAGTGGGTAAAAACCACAACTTTCAAAATGGCAGGAAAAGAAAGCTAATAACCACTTGTTAAAGAGTTATTCTTTGAAAAATTTCATTTCTCTTGAAAACCTCTAAACTGTCAATATAACAGATACAGCAATATGAAAACAAACACATATATAGATAGATGCAGTCAGAGCTGGAAAAAGACAGACAGGCGGACAGTCAGAGAGATGGAGAGGGAAAGATAAATGAAGTTATATATCTATATCTACCAACAGTAGGAATTGGAGGATTTGAGCTGCTAATTCACAAATGTTTTTGTAGCTTGTCAAAATCAATTATACTTTATAATAAAAATGTGTATTTAAAATAAATTATTAAATAAATCTCTATAACAAGTTTTTATTCAACGAAGAATTCCCAAGTTCCATTTAATTCTCTCTCTCTGTCAGGAGTCAGCAAACTAAGGCCCCACATATCAAATCCAGCCTGTTGCCTGTTTTGCACAGCTCTCGGGCTAACAATGGTTTCTACTTTTTTTTTTTTTTTTCTGAGACGGAATCGTGCTCTGTCACCCAGGCTGGAGTGCGGTAGCATAATCTCGGCTCACTGAAACCTCCACATCCTGAGTTCAAGTGATTCTCTTGTCTCAGCCTCCCGAAGAGCTGAGATTACAGGTGGGCACCACCACGCCCAACTAAGTTTTGTATTTTGGATAGAGACAGGGTTTTACCATGTTGGCCAGGCTGGTCTTGAACCTGACCTCAAGTGATAAGCCTGCCTCGGCCTCCCAAAGTGCTAGGATTATAGGTGTGGGCTGCGCCTGGCACGGTTTCTACATTTGTGTAATGGGTGAAGAAAATCAAACGAAGAATAATCTTTCACCACATGTAAAAATTATATAATATGCAAATTTCAACATACATAAAGTTTTGTTGGAATATAGCCATGCTCATTCATTTATATATTGTCTATCACTGCTTTTATGCTAAAATAGAGTTGAATAGTTGTAACAGAGACCATAAGGTCCCCAAAGCTTAAAACATTTACTAAGTCGTCCTTTTGCCAATCTCTAATCTACATAAATGTGTATCCACCTATGTGTGTTATATTCAACACAAATTACTGAAAAGTTTCAAACAGCTTTAAGAATTATAATGGAATTTCAACCAAATATGTCTTCTCCTATTAGAAAAAATTACAACTGAATGTCTAGAAAGGGAGAAACACATTAAAAAGAGGAAATAATTTCTAAAATATAATACCTGCATCTGTAGTTCAGCATCTGTCTGTAACATTTTGGTCTTGGCTTGGGCATCAAAGATGAAAGGGTAGGAACAAAGTGTTACAGTATCCTAGAATAAAGCACATTACTGACAGTATTATACTATTCCACAGAAAGTATAGCTGGAAAAATATAAAAGCAAATTTAAAAAGGATCATTTACCTGTATTATTGATGGTCTAGCCTTCTGTGTAAAAAAAAATAAAAAGTCTCTTACTTAAATTGTAAAACCTGAATTTTAATCCCTCCAAAAGTAAAATATAAATAACAAAACACAGAACCAACCTGACTACTGGCCATAGAACTAACACCATTTGAATGGCTGACTAAATTTTAAGGGAAAAGATGTTTTGATGGCCACAGAATGAGAAAAAAGAGCAAAAGCAATTAAAAAATATTTTTTATGACCTTTAAAGGGCATGTCACTAACTCTCCACAATTCACAGCATTAACAGAATTCTCTTTTATAAGAAATCTAATTCCAAAACAGGAGCTTTATAAACTTGACTTCACAGGTTAATTTTTGTTGGGTAAAGTGGACAATACAAATTACATTTTATTTGTTAAATGATGTTGCATCTTCCTACACACACACACACACACACAGAGAGAGAGAGAGAGAGAGACACACAGGCTGCTACTCTTAGGAGAAACCAAATATTTGGAAAGAATTTCAGGTGCTTCTAAAAATGACTTTATCTAGTAAACTGTTGCTGACTCAGCACTTAGACTAGTACTCGGCCTACAGAATGCATTCCTAGATATGTGAATGCACCTGTGAATAAACTTTGGAGGGGAGTAATGGTAAAAATCCACAACCACAATGAAAGACATCTAGGAGATGAGTTATAGTTTCACTTTTTGTTAAGTTGTGTAACAAACATTAACTTAATATTAACTTCATAGAAACAAAAAAAAAATCAACAATATAGGTCACGTTGATCTGTAGCAAGAATTACCAAACACAAAACCATGGGTGTATTCTCAGAGATCTGGGAGTACTCTATATATTTCTTAATGATATCCTAAACAAAACTAGTAAAACACATTAAGTTATATTTGTTTGAATGAACTGCATTGGCATCATGTTATTATTTAATTGTCCAGGTGTAGTGAGAAAAGAGAGAAGCAGTCTTGGCAGGTGGATGCTGCATCTGCACTAAGAAAAGGCCAATGCGGTCCTGGCTTGCTGCACACACATGGTTTAACAGCAGTTGAAGGAGAAAAGAGAGGTGAGTCATCCCAGCCAGATGGGCAGTGGAACTCAAGCACCAGGGCCTGACAGCATGCAGGCCACATCCACAATGCAACTGGGGTTTAGGTTCAGTAAGATATGTTTGATCATCACATAAAATCAATGAGGCTAACTGCATTTTATTGCTGTTAAAGTTTTGCTTATACTTAATTTATAAATTTGGTTTGGTTTTATAACTGTACTATATCAGGAGCATATGAATAAGCAGCATGTGCCTCCTTTTGTCCTTATGGATATTTAAATACAATAATTTAAAAGCAATTTTAATTAAAATCTACCCTGTTAACCCTTTATAACTAGGTTCTTCCAGGGATCTTGGCACATTTCTCTAGACAGAGAAATACTAATCGAAGAAACAATTCCAGTCCAGTGAGATCAGGTATGAAATCCTGCATATATCATCCAGACCAATCTTACTCACTCTCATGCCTACATATCCAATTACTTTGAAGTTAGAAATCAAAATGACTAGAAACAAAAAAACAAAACCACACCATAAAACAGCACTATACAAAAAGCTAAATCATCTTCTAGTCTAGGTACCTACAAAAGATATAAGCATCCTGGGAAAGAAAGCAGGCTTAAAACTGGTGCCAATATTCAGAATTTCCTCACCTGTTTCTCAGAAAAGATTAGTTTACGCAAAGCATTATCTGCCTATTCTCAAGGGAAAAGAAAGATCTTGAACGTGTGTTGGTCTATAAAGCAAGATAAAGATTTTAGATACTTCAAATATAAAAGTGACTATGGAAGAAGTGATAACACAAAACAGTTCTGGCATTACAGAGTCCGAGCCTACTTAGTATTTTTAAGTACATACTGGCATTTTAGTTGGTGTAATGCAGTTATTTCAGACATCAATCAGCAGTTTTTTCTGTATTCCTTGGCTCTTTCCAGTCCCACTCCTGTTCTCTGACTCTCTCTCCCTACCCTGTAATCCCCACCCCGAGCCTCTCTGCACCCCTTAAATATCCACCTTCTGCAGCTCGTAGTCCCTCTCAGCATCCCTCACCTTACTCCTTCCCACACCCCAGAGTTGAAGGAACCCAGTTTTGGAAGCAGGTTGATCTCTCCACTGGAGAAAGGGAGGAGTTAAATTGAGGGCAGGGTCACCATTCTCTCCATTGAGAGGGATGGCTGGAAAGAAATCCAAAACTGCCTCAGTTAGGAGCCACAGCCAAAGCCAGAGAGATACTGCCCAGAGCTGGTGGTCTAGAGAAGGTCTCAGGTGAGCCAGCAAGGCAGGCAGGAAGATACGGAAGCCTTACAAAACAGAAGTGACAGCTCTAAGGAAGGCAAAGGATGGAAAGGTATTCAGTCAAAAGAAGCTGCAAATCTGTAACAAACGTCTGCTTATACATCCACAGACTTTTCATAAGTCTGTAAGTTTTTGTATTTCATATATAATAATTTAATTTCATTTTTATTCTGTGAATGCTGAATATTTTAGAAATCGTACTCACACTTGTATTTCCGTATTATATGAAATAAATCTGCATGATTTTGTGCCACTATTGCTATTCATAACCTAGAAGGATGCATATGAACTGATAAGATACATGATTATCTCCTGAGAGGCTACTTGTCTTGGACTATCCATTCCTCAAAAATGAGTTCCACAGACTTAAAACTAGTAAAGTACTGGTGGACCATATTTCAAGTCTCCCTGCCTGAAACAGGGCTGCACTGTGACCTAAGCTCATTTCTAAAGTATATGAAATAGAAGCAACGAATAAGTAAATGGAATAGAACAGAAAAATTGGGAATATCGTTTTTTTAAAATATGAAGTCAATATTTCCTAAATGTGGCTACAAGTGGGGCAGGAGGCACTACACGCACAGGTGCAGTGCTGGAGAAGAAATACAGCCTCCTCTGCCTTAGGGCCTGTTTTGTCTCACATGTGCACAATACTCATAACTGGAGACAAAACACTGCCTGGCTTTGTCTCCTTTAACACATACAGCAAGATGTGTCTAGCTTTTATTTTTGAAGGATTAACATTGTGGCACTGACTTTCCCCACTTGTGCTGCCCTCTAGAGGAGCCCACCAATCACTCACTCTGTGCTATTTGGTTTTTAAGTGCAGATAAGGCAAGTTGCTGATTGAAGTAAAGGAACCACTACCACCTCTTCTTTAAAAGGAGTAAAAATCAGCCACTTTAGAATGTTCCTTCTGCACACATGTGTTAGATCCCTTTGGGAATTTTTCACTGCTGCTTCTGGGCTAAACACTCTGCAAAGGTAGACACCATATCCATACATGTTTCCACTCCCAGTGACTAGCAGGCAGACAGCACACATTAGGTGCTCAAGAAGTGCTTAGTGAAAAATAGTTATTGAGGGCTTATTATATGCTAAGTACTCTGCTAAGTAAGGTCTTTCCATGCTTTCTCACATTTAATTTCCACAATCTGTTATAATTCTTATTCACAAAAGAGGATGCTGGGCCTATAGAAATCAGGTAATTTGTCTAAGGCCACGGCCATTAGACCAGAGTTGGGAACTGAACCCAGGTCTTTTTGGCTGGAGCATGTGCTCAACAATATGCTACATAGCCTCAGCTAGTAACAAGCTAAAAATTCCAACACGCCAAAAAAAATCCATTTATTATTTAAAAGTAGTTAAAATAAACAAAAATAACATATGAAATAGCTTTAGTATTTTAAGTTAAAATCCAAAATATCAAGAAATTTAAAATTCAATTTCTAATATCATTGTACCTCATACACTAGAAAAAATTCCACAAAAATCACAAAAGGTCATAGACTAATTTCATGTAATTTTCCATATTTCTTTAATAACTATTACAGTCATTGAAAAGATGAGCATCTGTTATTCAAGATCTGATATTTGTTTATCAAATGTTAAGAGAAAGGAAGTTTAAAATATTGTAAAAGTTACTTAATTATCTCTACTCAGAGACTACTGTCATAATAATCTAGATTTTAACATGAGCAACTTCTTCTTCAGGGTAAAAAAGAACTACAATTTGTTAGACTTATTTTATTCAGCATTAAGTCACAGAAAGGGTAGATTAGAAATCAGAAGAAGTGACTTTTATTGCTAATGAAATTGGTGGAAAAATTGTTTAAGTTCCATTTCCTCATCTAGAAACAAAGCAGTTGGCCTAAATAATTCATCAGGCTTATTTTACCGCTCATAATGTTATTATTCTTCATAAATTGATAAAACAGAAGGGCTTATTTTTTAATAATTCCTAAATTTGAAAGTGAAAACAGAGTTCATTACTAGCCTTCATGTTAAATTTCCCAAGTCAACCCATTTAGAACACTCTAATTCATTTATATTAAAAAGTATTTTCTTGGCCAGGCACAGTGGCTTACCCCTGTAATCCCAGCACTTTGGGATGCCAAGGCTGGTGAATCACTTGAGCTCTTGAGTTCGAGACCAGCCTGGGAAACATCCCAAAAACCCCGTCTCTACAAAAAATACAAAAATTAGCCAGGCGTGATGGCACACACCTGCAGTCCCAGCTACTCGGGAGGCTGAGGTGGGAGAATGGCTTGAGCCTGGGAAGCAGAGGTTGCAATGAGCAGAGATGGTGCCACTGCAACCAGCCTGGGTGATAAAGCCAGGCCTTGTCTCAAAAAAAAAGTATTTTGTTTTCTCAGGGTAATCATAAAATCTTATTTAAAAATAAAACATTGTATGCATTTTTTAAGTCTCTAGAGAAAAAAATACAACATTGTGTCTAGCATTCATCATCCATTATTTGACAAAGAAAACAGTCCTGCTTGTTCAGTTAGATCAGCCTATTGAAATGCCTTGCTTTTGGAGACAACTGCTGACTTCCAAAAACCCCACAGGAAAAATATTGCCCTAATATTGGTGATGAACCTGCTACACTGGCAAGGACTCACCTCAAATCTGCTACCCACAAAATACAATAACCAAATTATCATTCTGTTTTCTAATCTAACTCAAATTTGCACATACTCCACAGACGGGAGATCCTAAAGAGCCTTGCATATATCCCAAGCCAGTGTGCTATCAAAAGGAGCAGTTCCTGCCATGCCAGTGGTGGCAGGCAGGAATCCACAGGCCCCTGAATGGCATATCTAAAATGTAGTGAGACAGCTCTGGATCAGGGATGTGTGACACTTTCACACACATAATTCTCAATCAGAAGGGGCCTACGGGGTCCAGGTAGCTGACACATGATGACTGAAGTAGGCTGTCAGAAAATGATAATTACCAAATGATCCTTCCTCAATGGCAGGGATAAATTAAGCTGCAGTGGGAATTGTGGCATATACATAAGCCTCATCTAAAGAGTCACTCTTGAACTCTGGCCACTTGGTGTCTCATGGGAAAGACAGGTTGTATTGCCAGATCTTCCAAGTTTCAAGGAAAGCTAAAAATTCATATTTGTATGTGTCTTGGTTTTTTTTTAAATTAGGGTTTAAAAAAATCTAACATAATAGGTACCATCTTAAGCATTTTTAAGTGTACAGTTCAGCAGTGTTAAGTATATTCACACTGGTGTACAACTGGATCTCCAAACTTTCTTATCTTGCAAAACTGAAACTATACTCATTAAATAGCAACTCTCTGTTTTCCCCTGCCTCCAGCCCCTAGCAATCACCATTCTACTTTCTGTTTCTGTGAATTTGACTACTTTAGATATTCTGATTTTTAAAAGGTGGCAACTTTTAATGTGTAACATTCTGGGTGACTACTCATTTATGACTCCTTATAACACTGATGATTACTTAAAGCACTTCCAAGTTTCTAGAATGCAAAATGCCAGCTAGATGAAGAATAGGTGAGACACTGACATCAAAGTCAAAGACATATTATAGAGCTCACACGTGCTCTTCTTATAAAAAGACTAAAGCTGTAAAATATGCTTTATGAATTCTTACCATCCCTGCTTGATGCAAGAACCACATGAGGTAGTCTTCCTGAATGTCCACGAGACTGGAAATCTCAGGAATGTAAAATGTATCATATTCCACATGCTTCACTTTAAGATTTACCTAATGAAGAACAAAATACAGACTAAAACATGGCTTCACAAAGAACATCTCACTAGGATATTTTACCCTACCATCTAATTACCCCCTCCCCACTAGCACCTCCTATGCTCACCTTATATAACTTCTCCAAGAGTTTGAGAGCTGCTGTAACATAATTGTTAAACAGTACGGGAATTAAGAATGTCTTTCTTCCCCTCAGTAGATAAAGGACTGCACCTTTATAGAGGTTTACCAGCTTCATGAAATATTTCGGGCATACCTGAGACCACCAGTTATCTTTAGAAAGAAAGAAAAGACATATTTCAACATGTAATCTTGGGCAACTATTTATGTCTTCTGCCTGCCAGTTAAAAATTGCTTTGTCTAGAAGATAAACATTAGTCTAAAATGCATTTTCCCAAAACTGACTTTAAAAAGAATCCATTAAAACATTTTTGGAGAGAACAGCGGCTGTACAAGAATCCCTGGAGTTCTGGTTTTTTTTTAAAGCTGGGTCTGATTTTTTACAAAGACTCAATCTGAAGGTTAACTCACAAGTCCAATTCCAGACTACATGTGGACAAGAAACACATATTTTGGGCAGGAGTGATGCCCACTGTATTAATCCAAAAAGTATTCTTTTGTCCTAGCGCTTTCAGCCACCACTAAATCCTGAAGCAGAAATGCAAAGGATGACACACCCTAGAAGCAGCAACAATACGGCAACCATTCCCTTCCCTTTAAGAGGTATCATTAGTTGAAAAACTGCCATTTTTATTTCTCACCAAATAATGCTTTCTCATAACCAGAGAAGAAAATCATAGCACTGGCTTATATTTCATTGGAAATAAACTCAGCCATACTGAAATATTTAAAGAATGAAATAATATGTCTGAGATTTCCTTTAAAAATATTCCAACAAAAAATAAAAAGGTGGTGAGGGCAAGAGACAGATGAAATAAAATGGGCAAAATACTGACCACTGCTGAATTTGTGTGGTGACTACCTGTAGCACACTCTCTACTTTGGGGTATTCTTTTAAATATCAATAATTAGAAGTTAAAAATAAATTAAGTGTGAAATTGAATAATTATGTTCTCTTTGTAATGTCCAGTCTGGAAAAATAAAAATGAAAAAACTCTAAAACTTGAAAGTCAGGTAAGATTCCTTCTAATATTGCCACCTCTCTGTTTCACATCAACTAGAACACCTGAGAAAATGTTCCCCAAAAGGCTTTTGATCTTAAAAAAAATTAAGTACTAACATTTACTAATGCTTTCATTATTATTTCCGTTTTTATCGCTTCTACAAAGGTGGAGACAATATATAAAAGCCAGTATTCCACCTTCAGGAACACAGTCTCTTTATTCGTGGGGAGACCACACTCAAGTAACATCCCAGTCCATCTGGAACACAGAAGTTACTGAGCTGCAATGACACCTAACAAAATTTACCCGGGGGGGGGAAAAAGTAAAAAGCCAGGTGATAGACTTCCTGCACTTGATTAATAAAAACATTTCAGGCGCTACTCCCATGAAAGACACTCTCCAAATCACTGAGGAACGGAAGGTTTTTATCTCAGCAAAGTGTCCGGAGCCTGCAAAAATCAGTGTGGACTCAACTGTCCTAAAAAAGAAAAACAAAACAAACATTTGGTAAGTCCACACTAGGTCATTTTCTTTCTCTTCTTTTTTGGAGACCTCTGTATCACCAAAACCGCTCACTTCACTCCCACCCCCTAAATTAGACATAGGAGAAACAGAGACCAATGTACACGAATATTGAGGCCCTATTTATTATAAGCAAATGTGGTAGAAAAAAGTAGTTTCAAATTAAATAAATTAGGTTTGTGAATATTATAAAATCAAGATTATTCTGGCATGAGTCATTTCAAATAATCTAAATAATGGTTTTATTTTCAACTTGAAAATAGGGTTAGCTAAAAATTAACAGCAAAGCAAAAAAGGTTTTAAGTGTTAAGGATATTAAATGGCAACAAATAGATTCTTGGATCTCAATCCACTGGAGCCAGGAGTCACACCAACAAAACAAATGAGCATAAAACCACTGATATCGAGGTTAGCAAATTTACCTAGTACTTTGCTGGGGTTTGTATCCAGCCGCAGAATGGCCATAGCCAAGGGAATAGTCAATGTTATATAATACTTGGAATCCTGGAGTAGGGGAAACTCAGGTAGTATTAAATAGATTCTCATGGCTTCAACATCTGGTGGTGAGCTTGACAACTGGGGAATCAGGCAACTTTCAAAACTGTTCAAAATCTGTATGAGAGAAAAGAGTAATGAGAAATTCAAACAAACCTGAGATCTAGTTAACTTATCTCTAAGTTCATAACCTATTTAATAGACTCTCAACTCTCATTCATTCACTATGCACTGAGAACCTACTATGAGCCCTACACTGGTCTAGGCTCTCAGTACACATCCATGAAAAGAAAAGCCAAGGATCCCTGCCAGTGCAAACTGTATATTCTAGAGGGGCACTGCCTTGGAAAGGTTTAAGCCAAAAGAAAACAAAAGGTAGGTCTAATTCCCAAAGTAAATACTTTACAAAATTAAGATTTAGAGACTTTCACTTTTTCATCTTACTCTTTTTTGCTTGAAATTGAATTCATCAATACAAAAATGCATTTTTAAGAATGCACTTTACAAATATAAGAAACATACCTGTTCTAGAATCATGGAGTGCTGAGAGTTCATTAACTTCTCAAATAACACCCTAGTTGAGTTCAGGTCAATCCCAGGGATTTTGGGACTCGTTTTAAAATGTTCATCAATTCTAAACAAACAAAATTTAAAAAGTATTTAATAAAAGAAAAACAAAGCAAACACTCTGATAGGAATTATAAACAAGTAAACAAAATACTATGTTCTTACTAATCAGATTTAAATTTGACCTGGAAGATAAGATCCACAAAAATACCGCATTTTGCATAAATCTCAAAATAATAAACCCAAAATAAAGAATATTATTATTTCACAAAGAATAAACCACACTGGAATTCCTTTTACAAGAATTTTCAAATTTTTAAATCTGTTTTCCTTCAAGTCAAAGTATAAGGACTGTCATGTCAATTTAAGGCTATCTTGAAGTTTATAAACAAAGAATTATTTCCCTGATTTCGTATTGTGTTTTTTGGTTTTCTTTTCTGTATTTGTGGCTCATTGAACTAGATGTAGATGCTGTTGCTTGGGGCAAATAACATCCCCTGTGCAAACTGGTGCACTCATTAACAAACGACAGTAGAACCTCCTTGTTGAAAACCTTTCTTACCAAAGTATTTAAAATAAAAATGATCTAGAGTAAATGCAAAGTTAATGTCTCTCATCGTTAACACAAAGGATACAATTACATTCACCCAAGGACTAATTTCATTGCTACTATTTTTAACTTTCTAGCAACTAAATCTTTTTTTAACCTTAAATAAAATCTTAGCATTTTTGAGACTTAGAGAATATCTCATATATCCCGCTCTTGAACCTACCACATCTGTTAATTTACAAAAGAGCTATCTATTTGCAAAGCAGCCTTCTGTTTTTGAGTAATGGACACATTCGGATGATTTGAATACACTCTGACTGCAATGTTATAATTTTTGAAAACAAAAAAGAGTTTCTAACATTTTAAAAAATCGTAATTATATGTATTGAAACCCCTATGGTCACATGAAGATAAATTGCTTGTACTTTGTTGGGTCTTTCGTTGTTGTTGTTATTATTTTTAAAATAAATCTGCCCAAAATATACAAATGAATTCTGGTTTCCGGTATGTAATTTTCCATATGCTTACAGATACTTTTTGTTATGCTATTGAGAAAACAAAAACAAAATGTTTTGTCTATACATATTCATTGCTTTGTAAAACTGGTCTTCATTTTGATTGTTTTCCTGTGATGCATCCTATGTAAACTACAGGAGTAGACTTTCTGAAATGTCAGTTTGAAAAAAAATAAAAGGCTTTCTCCACAACTCTATACGAAATCTGTGATACTAAGGGTGAACAACCTAACAAGTCTGGCCAAGAGCCCTTCCCAAATGTCATGAAAGCTATCCATCTAGAACAAGGTTTCTCAACCTTGGTACTATTGACTTTTGGGGCCAGAGGATTCTTTGCTGGGCAGGTGGGAATGAAGGATGTTTAGCAGCATCCCTGGGTTCTACCCACTGGATGCCAATAGCAAGTCCCTCCCCATTGCACCAACCAAAAACGTCACCAGAAACTGCCAAATGTCCTTTGGGGAACAAAATCAACCTGGCTGAGAACCCCTGTTCCAGAAGGCCAACATCAGCATAATCCAGAATATCTTTCCCTGGAGGAAAAAACTAATTACTAAATATGAAATGAATTGTGTGAGCTCATTCCAGCTGCCTTAATTATAAAAGTAAATGACTTTATAATCTCTAAATGTAACCAAAGAGAGTTTCTGAAGTGACCTCCTGCAACCCAGTTAGGGAACCATTTACAGTGAGGGGGCAATGATGGTTGAATTTAGGAGTCACCATGACTAGATTAAGGAATACCCAGGTAGCTGTTAAAGTATTATTTCTGGGTATGTCTGGGTCAGTTTTCTGTAAGAGATGGGCATTGAATTAGTGACTAAGCAAAGAAAATCCATCCTCATCCAGTGTGGGTAGGTACTACCCAGTAAGCTGAAAGCCCAGACAGAACAAAAAGGCAGGGCAAAGACAAATTCTTTCTCTCTCTCTTCTGGAACTAGGACATCCTTCTTCTCCTGCCCTTGTACATCAGAACTCCAGGTTCTGTGGTCTTTGCACTCCAATACTTACACCAGGAGCCCCCACCCATTTCTCAGGCCTTCAGCCTCAGACTGAGAGTTACACCATCAGCTTCCCTGGATCTCAGGCCTTTGGACTTGTACTAAGCCATGATGCTGGCTCGCCTGGTTCTCCAGATTACAGATGCCTATGGCAGGATCTCTCAACCTCCATAATCAGGTGAACCAATTCCCGTAGTAAATCCCCTCTCTCTCTCTCTCTCTCTCTAGATAGACAGATACATCCATCTATCTATTTATCTCTCTCCTATTTGTTCCATTTCTCTGAAGAATCTTGACTAACACAGGGATCGAGGGGTAGGGGTGGGATTCACACACAGAAATGAAGCCTAATTCATCTTGAGATCTCATTAGCCTGGTCACTGGCAGAAAAGGACTGAGAAATAATTAGGACTTGGGATCACCAAAGATCCAAACCCATGGTAAGACCCTTTTGCTGCATCAGGTTCCTGAGGGAGATATTTGCAGAAGGGGTAAGACAAAGAAAATAAACATTCTATTTACTACTGGGGAGTTCAACCTCAAATATAATTCTCTGGTGAGCTGGGCTGGACCTAAATCCAAGGAGCCCATGAAGCCTCCTTAGAATTACTCCCTAAATTCACTCCTTTTGAGAGAAAAAAATTAAAAAAAATAATAAAAATATTAAAACTATGGGAAAGCAAACCAAAGAAATCAAGAAGATTGTATGAGGAACTAAGAATTTAAAATTATGACACATCTTAGAATACTCTGAAAATCTTACCGAAAGAGATACAGTCTCTCTTGGTAATCTGCTTTTCTGCCATTCAGGTATGAATCAGCATTGCTCTTCCTCATAATGGTAATGAGATGTCCTCTCATTACCATTATTAGGCATTCCAATTTTTGTGCAAAGCATCAGCTTACCCATTAAATTAAGGCCAGCCACCATCAAAGAGAAGAAGAGTCTTTCACAGCCTTTGCCGAGTAAGTATTTGCATCATATGTGGGGTTTTAATAAACTTTTTTTAAAAAGAGGGGGCCTCACTATGTTGTCCCGGCTGGAGTTTAGTGGCTATCCACAGGCATCATCATAGCATCCTAAAGCCCCAAACTCCTAAACTCAAGCAGTCTTCCTGTGTCAGCCTTCCAAGTAGCTGAGACTACAGGTACACATGAGAGTTTTTAAAGGCTCTAAGTCACTTACTTTTTTTCAAGAAAACTTCCATTCCAACAGGCTGCAGAAGATAATATCTGAACAACACCACTGCTCAAAAAAAAGAAGGGTGGGGGAAGCCTTTAATAATTACAAATAAATGGTTATTTAAGCATCAACAATAATCATTTACTCTAGGATTTAATTAATAGCAGTTCTTTCTTAGTCAGCTGAAGCTTTCGAAAATGTGCATTTGCTTTAGAAAAACAGGATGTCACATCTCAAAAGGAAGAAGAACTTAAGTTTTCCATGTTAGGAAAAAAAAAATATCAAAGCTCCTGAAAGAACACCTCTTGTCCCAAGAATGTTCTTGAACATTTTCCTACCACTAAGAAGTGCCCTATCTAAACTCCAAAGAGAAACACAGAATAAAACCAAAAAAGAGAAACCAAGTTGTTACTTCCCAAACACAGAAATTATCTTTGCAAATTAATACTTGAAAAATTACTTCTATTTTGCTGCATATCTGAGATGGAAATTAAAAAATAAGCGAAACAAGCACTTATTCCCATTACCTTCTATTATACAGGCTCTGGGGAAACAGCTAATTCTGAGGACCCAAAATGAAACTGGACATCAGGAATCCTGGGCCTTTCCATTCAGTGCAAGGAAAAGGGAAAGAATAACACAAATATATGCCTGGGGAGGGGATTACAGTAGTTTCTGTTAACCACATAATTAGATCAGGAAAGATCTTTAAAGATCATTTCTTCCATCCATTCATTTTATAAATAAGAAAACAGACAACTAATGGTAAAATGTCACAGTTTCCCTTGCTGGACCCCAGCTAGCCCTCTTCTCCTCTCCCCTGCTACCCTTCCAGCCTGAGCTCCTTGGCAGAGCCATCCTATGGTGAGGGATTCTGAAGACTGCCACAGAGCTGCTCTAGGGTGTTCCTAATGCTCTCTTGCTCAAAAAATTACTAGCTCAAGTGCCTCAAAGTTTAGAGTCCTGGTCATTTGGCCCACTACAATCTATGTCATAATGCAGGAACCATTATGTACGTTTCTGGGGATAACCACAACTTAGTGCACAGAGCTTGATTTACTCTTCCCAAGAATCAGACTGCAGAAAAAAGTGGAGAGGCTGACGAAAGCCAATGAAAATGTGTAAAAATGTGCAAAGGAAAATTATCCTTTAAATTTAATAAAAGGTCTCAATCCTACTTTTTTTTTTTTTCTACCTGACTCTGAATTACCATCTCAATCATTTTGAATAGGAAATTGCTAAAAATTATTAAGATTAGGTAAGATAACAGCTGTCTCCGATTTGGGATGTTTTGGAACACGCATACACTAAAACCCATGGGAGTTACACAACCAGAACGCTAAGCTCTCTTAGCAGAATCACCAACTCAGGCCTTCATCAGTCAGGATTTTTAAGATATTACAATGAACTAGGCAGGTTGAGGCATATACTGTGTGTAAGAATTGGGGATCCACCCATTATGTTATTTGGGGCTAAGAAGATCAACCCTGAAATAGTAACCAAAAAAAACAAAAAAAAAAAAAAAAAAAACCACAATTCCCTAAAATGCAAAACCCCATTTACATTCACAGTATCAATATGCAAGTAGGGAAAATCACACTAAACTAAGAAGTTAAGACATACTTTGTAGAAAAAAAAAATGAAGACAAGCAGCCACATACTTGATTGTATTTGCATTGTTGTGTTCTGAGAGTTTTTGTCTCCAAACCGCTATGGTTTCATCATTTATTAAACTGGTATAATGTGCTTGGTTCATAGTCCTGAAGTCAACAGCAGGAGAAGAATTCTGGAGAATTAAATGTAACAGTAAAAAGAAGAAATTACGTAGCATGGATCTTGTCTCCTCTCCTTTCTCCCACATATTCTCCATTTTATGTTTCACTTATGATCTAAATGTTGTGGTGTGCCGCCCAGATCCCCTCCACCCTTCAGAATGGAGGCTCCTGACAGATCCCAGCTGGGCTGCTGTCCAGGACTTGGCGTTGACTGTTGCTTCACTATCACATCCAATGGCAGGTAGAGGTATGGTGCAAAAGTCCAGTCCCCGGCCGGGCGCGGTGGCTCAAGCCTGTAATCCCAGCACTTTGGGAGGCCGAGACGGGAGGATCACGAGGTCAGGAGATCGAGACCATCCTGGCTAATACAGTGAAACCCCGTCTCTACTAAAAATACAAGAAAATTAGCCGGGCGAGGTGGCGGGCGCCTGTAGTCCCAGCTACTCGGGAGGCTGAGGCAGGAGAATGGCGGGAACCCAGGGGGGCGGAGCTTGCAGTGAGCCGAGATCCCGCTACTGCACTCCAGCCTGGGGCACAGAGCAAGACTCTGTCTCAAAAAAAAAAAAAAAAAAAAAAAAAAGTCCAGTCCCCTTGCCTCAACTCAGGACTGGCTGAAGGACCTCACAACTTCAGTGCTCCTCATGGGACTGGCTGAGGCCCCTGTTACAACTGATCTGCATTTCAGCCCCTCCCTCTGCCCAATCCCGCCTCCTTCATCCCTCAGTAGATGTTCTTCTAGAGGGCACTCTCCCAAAAACCTTTGAGTCTCGGGTCTGTTTTCCGGAGAAATCAACTCAGTACAACTTTCCCAGCCCTCTTTCCCCTTTGCTTTGAATCACTGTAACAGCAGGTTTTTAAGGTATTAGTCACCTGCCATAAATGTCCTCCAAACTTCAACAAAATGTATTACAAAAGAGTCAGAGTTCAGTTATAATCTATATGACAAATAACCTATAAAAACAATGACTCTTAATTTCTTGCTTCAAGTACATAGCTATTATAAGAAAAATGGCAGAAAAAGATGTCAATAATGTATGTCCTTGAAAATTCCAAATGCTGCCCAACACTGTGCATCTTTTATTCAGTGAGATTAAAGAAAAAAATAATAATAAGCACTTTCCTTTTCTAAAATTGCTTGTTTTCAACTTATTTTCCCCAAACCTTGTTCTTGATCGAGAACTAAGAAAAAGTTGATGGTGCTTTATACTCCTTGTCTCCAGTTAAGAGGAAAAAGGTAATATTAAAGCACTCATTCATCAGCTCATGAGATCATTTTTTTCTCCTTTGTACCTACACATAAAAACAAAACTTTCAAAGTAAATTTTCTTGGTTACTTTCCCATAGCTTCAAGTTAAGGTATCATTATGGGAGGAAGGAGTAGAGCATGTAATAAAACAGATGCCTGACAAAGTTTGTGATCATCTGGTTATTGATAACTATTCTACTAAAATGGCCACAGATATCTATGGAGAGAACAAAAATCATTTTGAAGTACATACAAGGAAGTCATAATCCAAAGCAGATGCTGGAGTACACACACAGATTGTCTTTCTACCTCATTTTAAAACCATTGTTGTTGTGTAAATTTTATTTATTTCCTCCATTCAAAGGGGCAGCTGAACATCAATTCTAACACAAACCTACAAAAAAATAGACTTGGAACTAGTTTCTCAATCCTCATCATATGTCCAATAAACCAGAGAAGCACAAGTTCAGAATCACTTAAAGAACCAAGAAAAAATATCATTCTTCCTGTCTTTAATACATACAGGCAAAAAAGGAAAAATTGCTCTTAGGTCAGTGTTTCTCAACTTTGGCTGGACTTTGGATCACCATGGGAATGTTCGATAATCCTGATGACCAAGTCATACTCCAGACCAATTAAATCAGAATCTCTAGAGGCATCAGTATTTTGTAGAGCTCCCAGGTGATTCCAGTAGGCAGCCAAGGTTAAGAATCACTGTTCCAGGAAAAAGATTATGAGATAGACACACACACACACACACACACACACACACACACACACACAATTGTAACAATCCCAACCACATTCCCTCTTCAACTCTATCCAGGGAACAAAATGAAAGGAAAAGGAGATGCTGTGGTTTACATTCACTAAATTCCCAAGACCTAGAATCAATGCAGCAAAGGGGTATCTGACTATAACTCCTTCCCTCCCTTCTTTCACCTAAGGCCTGGCAGTAATGAATGAGTCAGCCTTTTATAAAAATAGAGGCTATGGCCAGGCGTGGTGGATCACGCCTGTAATCCTAGCACTTTAGGAGGCTGAGAAGGGCAGATCACTTGAGGTCAGGAGTTCAAAACCAGCCTGGCCAACATAGTGAAACCCGTCTCTACTGAAAATACAAAAAAATTACCCAGGCGTGGTGGTGGACGCCTGTAATCCCAGCTACTCGGGAGGCTGAGGCAGGAGAATCACTTGAACCCAGGAGGCGGAGGTTGCAGTGAGCCAGGATGATGGCATTGCACCCCAGCCTGGGTGACAGAGTGAGACTCTGTCTCAAAAACAAAACAAAACAAAACAACAAAAAACATAGAGGCTGTAACTATACAGGTGCTTTTTCTTGGTTCTTTAAGTGATATGGTAACAGGGTAAATATACGATTTGATTGGCCTCTGTATCTAAATAATCATCTCTGGTTAATAGTTTAAGTAAATGTGTATAGGTTTCAGTTTCTCTCAACTCATCAAAGTCATTCTCTGTCCAGCTTTTTAAGAGTAACATCTTCTTAAGTAATGTTTACTTTCCTTTTTCTTTTTTTTGTGATCTTATGCTATGGGTACCTCTCCCTCTTTCCAGTTGTTTAAACTTTAACCTGTCCTGTCTCTCTAATAGTATGCTACTTCACTTCCTTCTCATCAGCGTGTTGTTTTCCAGGCCCAACAGTGTTAATTACAATAATAAAAATCAGTTACATATATCAGATACTGTATTTATAAAAGAAAACTAAGTTTCATGTTAAATTTCACAGGAAAACTAAAGTTGGATACTATTACTCAAGTCAGTTACTAGGGGAAATAAATACTTCAAACTCTACTACCTATTGACAAAAACTGATTATCTTCCACAAAGTCAGTGCCTTTTGTATTTTGTTATATTGACATCTTGAAGAAACAAAGAATAACCTCAGCTTTCCTCAGGATTTCTCTCTAACACACACTCTGAGGCTGGGTCTAAAATAAACTGCTGCTAAGGCAGCAGTTCCAAATCACGCCAGATGGCAGCACTAAGCCACCTTCTTCAGGCACCTGACCTGGAAAATAGCTCATCATCAGCTTTAGCTGTCCAGCCTGCAGCCTCAGGCTCCACCAGGACCTTTTCCAACAGAATCATAGAACCAGAGTGACTACAAGGCAAAAACTTTGTGTACTTAAAGATAGCTAAGTATCAAACTAATAGAGAAAGTTTCCAAGACTGAAAGAGCCCCTGGTTTCCATAGTTGTTCATTTTCTTCCTGGTCAATTCTGACTCCTTTATCATCACTAACAGCCCCTTTCTTGCTCCTCCAGGAGAGCATAAGCATCCATGCACCACTCAGAGCTGGTCCTGTTGAAATGCTTGCTGAATAAAAGCAGGAAGGGTGGGGAAGGAAAAGAGAAGACAGGAAAGAAAACACAGGGGAAGGAGTGCAGCACTGACAACAAATCTGTGCAGCTGTTTTCAGACTGAATTCCCCCAGCAAGGAAGAGTGGAAGGAATTCGAACCCTGTCACAGAGTCCTGGATCCACACTCTACCTTCAAGCAGAAAGACAATGTCACACTGTCTTTATCCACTACAGTGATGCGGGAGACAATAGGAGGGAAATTTTGGTGTCACGTCATGAGCAGATTATAAATAACAAAATACATCTGAAAATTGTGGTATCTCTTACATATATATATACACACACACACACACTCAATCACATCAAAGAAACCCACCAAGTTCTCAAATACCTAGCATTTGTTGCCACTTAACCGGGAAGAAAAGAAATGGAAAATCAAATAATGCCAAAGTAAGTACAAACTCCCTAGGCATCCTTTACAGTGTTTCTGGAACAAGTACAAATATAAATAAATAATTTCAAATTATAAATTAGAACTCCATAGTACCAGGAGAACTGTTGGCACTTCAAGGGAGCCAAATGGAGACAACTTCTTCCAGATTTAGTTTGTTTATTTTAGAAATAACATAAGATTGGTAGAAACAAAGAGTAACACTGCTCTTTATGTTGCAATTACTTGTTAAAACAAATATTGGTTCACCATTATTCCTCCCTGGAAATAAGAGTCACAAGAAAAATTTTACCTCATATTTGGAGCAAAGTACAAAAGTTTGGTCTCCTCCAGAGAAGATCTGCTTAACGATATGATATTTAAAGCGATCTGTCAAAAAAAATTCCGAAAGCATATTTTTCAATAATTGAAGTTTCTCCTCGATCCCTTTTTCTACTGTTGCAGAATACGCTTCAGAGTGGGTACCTATCCATTTTAATTGTGTCACAGAAGTAAGAAATCTTCTCCCCTGGCTCACTGCCTAGGACTGTTTCTACTTCAACTAAAAATAAATATATAAAATGGTATCCTCCACTCTAACTCTTCTTCTGCCCCTCCCCAACTGCCAGCGAATCCTGACCTCGTTTCTCTTTTTCATTCTAACTCTGGCATGCCACTGACCTGAAATCTGAAATGGGCACTATTCTTTATGGTAACAAATAATTTAGCATGTGAGTGTGGTGGACCCACGCCCCTTCAGGATGAATCTTGCCGTGGAAGGACCTCCATTTCCTGCTCCCTGCTTCACCTCCCATTACACTGTGTCCATGGCGACAGTCTCCTACTACCACGTTGCCTTTATTTCTGATACACCACACTATTTCACATCTTGGTGCCTCCTCCCTCTGCTGTCCCTGGCACACGGGATTCTCCATGAATGTGCCCACCAGGAGCATAACCTGAATGTGCTTCTGGAGCTGCACCTTGGTGGTGTTCACACCAACTCCCTCACAGTCCTCTATACCTGGCTAACTCTAAATCATCCTTCGAGGCACAGCTCAAACTTCCTCTAACCACAATACTCCTCTATGCCTTCCTCTGTGCTCCCACATTACCAAGAGGGTTCCTAAAACCATGTCATTTACATAACTGACATTTACCTGCTTATGTTATAAAATCATTTTGGCAAACATCCAAGCACAAATTTAGGACCATGGAAGTCAGGTTATAATTCAACTTCAAAAATTTGCGGTTTCAAAATAACCAAAAAATACCTGAGTTGGTAAACTTCCTAAATAAATGTATTCCACGTGTGAGTACAATGTCTTGGAGAAAAGAATTTACAACAGAGAAGAGGACACAAAGCCAGTCTTTTGCTTTTGGGAACATCATCCAAACAAAATCTTGTTTATTTATATTTTAAGCTGCACTACATTTCAGATGCTCATATATTCATTCCAAAAACGTCTACTGAGTGACAAGTTCATGCCAGGTCCTGTGCTATATGCTAGGTTTACAAAAAGGAAAAGAGTTTGTCTGTGTCCTTGAGTTTCTTATAATCCAGTACTAAAATTTATGATGGTTACTGTTTCAAACAAATTCCTGATCAAGCCATAAGTGTGTCACCTTATCGACTTCAAAATCAAAATTAATTACTAAATTACACTTCCTTTTAATGATTCTCTAGCTCCATTTCAGCCTCAGATTTATTATTTCAAGGTGAAGCAGTCATTCAATATTAATGACTGCCTTACTTTGATTTCCAGTGAAACCAAGACTGTTATTTAATTATTTTTTAAGGGAAGAAAAAAAATGGCATAAAAAGAAATCACATCGTGTTATGTACCAAAACACAAATAGCAAAGTAGAGGTAACATAGTACACAGGATTTAGAATGACCTAGGTTTAAATCCTGCCTCCAGAATCTATGTGATCTTGGGCAAATTACTTGACCTCCTTAAGACTTCGTTCCTTATCTCTAACATGGGGATAACAACCACTAACTAGTTCTTAGGCTATTTTGAGTGCTTTGCATAGTAATGAAACATCATTAAGCATTCAGTACATGCAAACTATCATTATTAGCAACAACAATAAAATGTACACACCACCACCAAGGTCTGTGAAAACAAAGTAACTGGTAGAGTTTGAATGTATGTTCTGGTCAAAACTCATGTTGAATTGCAGTAATCCCCAATGTTGGAGGTGGGGCATGGTGGGATGTGTTTAGATCATGCGATCGGATCCCTCATGAATGGCTTGGGCCCTCCCCTTGCTGAGAAGTAAGCTCTTGCTCTGAGTTCACATGAGATCTGGTGGTGTAAAATGTATGGCACCTCCCCTCCACTCTTTCTCTTGCTCCTGCTTCTGCCATGTGAAGTGTCTGCTCTTTCTTCGCCTTCTGCCATGATTGAAAGATTCCTGAGGACTCCCCAGAAGCCAAGCAGATGCCTGTATCATGCTCCCTGTAGAGCCTGCAGAACCGTGAGCCAATTAAAACTCTTTTCTTCATAAATCACCCAGTCTCAGGTGCTCTTTATAGCAATGCAAGAACGGCCTAACACAACAGTATTTCCTGCCTTATTTATTCTCTACGATCTCAACTATAAAGTTTCATGCATAGTAAGTATTGAAATTATTAATTGATGTTTAAAAATACCTTATCTTCATTCCCTCCAAAAGACCTCAAAGTAAGTAACAGATACATATTCTGTAAACAACTGCTTTCATCACTTAAAATACCATTAAATTCCAGAGACGATCATTCTTACCAGCTCGGGCTGAAAGCTGGCCACTGTGGGCGGCCCAGTAACCCTTGACAGGAGATGGGCACTTGACATTACAAGTGTGCCCAGTTCCTAATTGACCTCTTGCTCCACAACCAAATGCATAGATAAGTCCGGAAGAAGGCACGAAGGCTAGGGTATGTTGTCTGTGAAAAAATAATTTAACTCATCAGCATAGTTTCTACTAATGTGGATGTACACTCTGACTCTGACTTTTAACTTCCACATGTGCACAGCACAGGGTGCTCCTATAGAGCCTTCCCCATGTTAACACGTGATTCTTCTTGCAGCAGCTGCTCTCCATACTACTATCCTTCTCTAATACTCTAGATCACGAGGAGGGCGGCAAGTCAGCAAAGAGCTGAATGATCTGCTGCAGGTGGCCTCTGAGATGAACGGAGAGAAGCAGGGTAGACTCAGGCAAAAATTTCCAAGAAGTTCTTTGGGACTCTCTTATTTTCCTTTCTTTATCCCTTCCCCACATCCTGCTACTCTTTATCCCAAAAGAAGCCTAATGTCTCATGTTGCTCTGTTTATCTAAAACCCTTCCTTGCCACACTCTACCAAGGTCTTTCTCCACATTTCACCACAGGCATGCATGCAGTTAAGATCTCTTAAAATGACGGTCACTAGGTATAATCACATTCTTCATCACTACAAGATAAGACCCATTTCTGGGTCCAAGTGAATACAAGGAAGCTTTCAGGAGCACTCACCTGCCACAAGCAATCTGAGTTACTTCACTACCCATCAGTTCTAGAACTCTTCTAGGATTAACCTCATCATTCATGGAGTCATGTCCAAGTTGCCCACAGGAACCAGCGCCAAAAGTAAACACACCTCCACTCTAACAAAGAACAAACACCATATGACTTCACTGTATCCTTAAGGGTACACCTCTAAAACCTGTATACAAAATGCCTATCACAACAATGTGCACAAGAGCACTACATTCACTTGACACTTCGCCAAAATCACTTTGTAAGGATGTTCATTAAATAGAAAAATAATAAAAAGGGAATTTCAGACTGCATCTTTATGGAACAAAGATAGCACTGCTCAAAGGAATGTGTGCCTTCTGTAAATTTTAAAAATTGTTTAAAAGTACAATGATACGTTAGGAAGCAAAATTTATTTATTTATTTTTTTTATTATTTCTGAATTTTTTTTTATTTATTTTTTATTATTATTATACTTTAAGTTCTAGGGTACATGTGCATAACGTGCAGGTTTGTTACATATGTATACTTGTGCCATGTTGCTGTGCTGCACCCATCAACTCGTCAGCACCCATCAACTCGTCATTTACATCAGGTCTAACTCCCAATGCAATCCCTCCCCCCTCCCCCCTCCCCATGATAGGCCCCGGTGTGTGATGTTCCCATTCCCGAGTCCAAGTGATCTCATTGTTCAGTTCCCACCTATGAGTGAGAACATGTGGTGTTTGGTTTTCTGTTCTTGTGATAGTTAGGAAGCAAAATTTTAAAAAAGGAGAAACGAGGAGCTAGGATAAATGAGATGATTTTACATATCATTCACATATAAGAAATTAAGTGCTCCTACAAATTCCTTGGTAAGTAAGGTGTTTTTTTTAACAGCTGTATTTAAATAATTTAAATAAATGTTAAGGCATTTTATGAAAGTGAACCTACAATAATATTTGCTCAGTATAAAAATACATTTTCATTCTCTCTAGAATATATTTAGAAGCAAAAGAAACACGATTATTTTAAAACATTAAATTGCTGTTTCTTTTTTATATATTTAAATGACTTGTTTTAAAGGAACATAGGATATATATACACACATGTATCTACTGTCCTATATTTTAAAGTTATTTATATTGAACTATTCTTAAATGTTTACTAAGACACTCTACAAGATTACCAAAGAGGGTAACAGAGACATATAAAAAAGTAGTCTTTTTCTATTCCTTTGGAAAACAACAAACATAAAAGAGAGCATTCGAGTTCAAGCCACAATACTGTAATCACACACCATCACTACACTAAAATAATCAAGCAATTCTAATCACCCATCTTATCCCCAGCACCAAAGAATACTCTGAGCTCCTTACCTTTGTGAGAACTGCTGTGTGTTCTTCTCCACAACTAATATAGACAACTTTTTGTGTGCGTAAGAGTTTTACATGGCATGGAGACTCTCGATCTAGAATAAATTAAATATCAGAATATCACTACCATTTGACTTTGAGATGAAATACACACAACTATCTTGGCATGAATTTTGGATTCCTGGATTCCTGACACATGTTGTTTCCTGCCTGCATCTGTACTTGGATACCCAACAGACTTCTCAGTTTTAATTTACCAAAAACCTACCTCATGGTTTCCCTACACTCTCCAACCCTGCCCACTCTCCAGCTCACTTTACCACACACACATAGTTTTCCCCATTTCAGAAACAGTCATTTTGCCCCTCCAGCTGTTTCTTTATTTCAAACCACACATCCAGCAGTGAACAAAACCAACTGGCCTCCTCTTCAAAATACATTTAAAATCTGACTTTACTCCCACAACCTCCACGCTGATCTTCCAGCTTCCCCCTTGACCCACTACAGCCAAAGCCAAAGTGGAGCACACCTCTCCTCCAAACCCTCAGGGTCTTCCCCTCTCACTGAGAAAACCAGCTAAATCCTCACCCTGCCCCTCAGGGCCCTGCATAACTGGGTCTACACGACCTCTCTGACCTGCAGCTGTGCTACTCTTCCCCTTCTCTCTAACTACATCTCTTCCCACATGAGCGCCTTTGCACACCCGGTTCCCTCTGACAGAAATGTTTTTCACCCAGACATCTACATGTCCCATTTCCCACCTGATTTCCTACAGGTTCTGCTCAAACATTTTCTTATCAGAGGGGCCCTTTGTAACCACCTTATGTAAAGCAGGAAGCTGCACTCTCAAACCCTGTGTATTTACTGGTTTTGTTGCACCTCCACTCACTAGAATACAGTCTCCACTAAGACAAGGATGTTCTCTATTCTGTTCACTGTTGCTCCCTTAGTATCTCACATGGGGCTAGCACATAGTAGATCCTTAAGAAGCATGTGTTAAATGAATGTGCTTTTAAACTAAATACATACATATGAAGGGTTTACCTACCTTTTTCATCACTGAGCCCCAGCTGCCCTGCATTATTCATCCCCCAGCCAAAAACAGCTCCTGAGAGAGACAGGGCAAAGCTGTGAGCCCCTCCGGCAGCCACCTGAGCCAGTGGGATCCCCTCCAGGGACCTCACCCTCTGCGGGCTGGCTTGAGAGGGGAACTCCTTCCCTAAGCCAAGCTGCCCATGGCTGTTCTTTCCCCAGGTGAAGAACTGGCCATCTGAAATAACAGGATAACTGGTATTACCATAAAATGATACAAGCTCCACACACAAAAATAATCAAGTTATTAGGGTCATTTGCCAGTTGCCCCCCAACACCAAACCCACCCGAGAGCAAAGAACAGAGACACTTCATGCTGTCAGACTGCCAAAACCCAAACTCCCAAGTGATAACAGAGAGGTAAGCTGAGTCTTACTGCCCTTCAAAGGCTATTAAAATTTATACACAGAAAATATTAAATGTATAAGTAAATTCAATTTCACACAGGCCAATTACCAGGCTTAAGCAAGATCAACTAGTTCTGACCATACTAAGACTATGAGACCCAAGACTTCAGGAGGTCCAGCTATGACCACTTGGTCTGCTCTGCAGATAATCAAGCAGGACACAGAAGTGCAGATTTATTTAGGTTTCTCCAACTCCTTTTTCATTTATTTGGGAGCTTGATAGTGGAATGTAGCTTGAGAGTTGGCTGTCGCTAAGAAAAATCAATCTTCTCCATGCTCAGAACACCTAGGTATCGTCCTGCCCCCTGCTCATCTTCCCCTGTGAAAGTTGGAGCAGCAGTGATGACCACCTACTTCATCATCCACACCCTGAGAAAAGGATGAGCTATGCAAAGCCCATCTGAGAACTGTCACTGTCCAACAGCAATGCATAGACCCTAACCAGTTAATTCAAAGTGTTGAGTTAGATAATATCACACAAAAAGACAAAGAGAAAGTTTTCAAAATTAACATAGCATTAACATATGTTTAATGTTACTTTACCAGCCGCAAGAGCCAAGCAATGCCAGTTGCCACAGGAAACTTGTAATATTGTTTGCTGGTTCAGCTTTTGTATTAACCTAAAACAGAAAAGGCTTTCTTTTTCAGATAGATATTCACACACAAACACAATTATCAGAAATATTCCCAACTAAATAAAATATCAATAATAAATAACATCATCTTGCCTAAAAGTCTTTTTAAGGCTGGGCACAGTGGCTCACACCTGTAATCTCAGCACTTTGGGAGGCCGAGACGAACACCTGAGGTCAGGAGTTTGAGACCAGCCTGGCCAATATGGTGAAACCCCATCTCTACTAAAAATACCAAAAAAAATAGCCAGGCATTGTGGCACATGCCTGTAATCCCAGCTACTCGGTAGGCTGAGGCAGGAAAATTGCTTAAACCTGGGAGGCAGAAGTTGCAGTGAGCCAAGATCGCACCACTGCACTCCAGCCTGAGCAACAAAGCGAGACTCTGTCCCCCGTCCCACCCCCTCAAAAAAAACTCTTTTTAAAATCAAATATATAATCTTACATGATATAATTCTATTAGGTCTTTCATCAGCCTCCTGTCTCTTAGGTAGTTACTGTTTAAAACAACAACAACAAAAAAACACTTTTGCATTTAGACCCATTGCCACAATCCTCCATTATTTCTCACCTTGTCTTCTTCAGTTCAGGGGCAAATGGAAAGAGCTACAGAAGAAAGATCCTAAGAATATGGTTGGTGTCTATGTGGCTTTCAAAATAACAGAAATGCCACCATCCAAAATAAGTGAAATGTCAATTTCACTTCTGGGTATATACATACAATATGGTACACACACACAACAGAATATTAATCAGCCTTAAAAGGGAAGGAAGGTCTGACACATGCTTTTAACATGGATGAACCTAGAGGACATTATGCTAAATGAAATGAGCCAGTCACAAAAAACTGAAACTGTATGATTCCACTTATATGAAGTATCTATTGTAGTCAAATTCATAGAAATCAATTTTGCAAGATAAAAAAGTTCTAGAGGCCGGGCGCGGTGGCTCATCACTGTAATCTCACCATTTTTGGAGGCCAAGGCGAAAGAATCGCTTGAAGCCAGGAATTCAAGATCAGCCTGGGCAACAAATCAAGACCCTGTTTCTACAGAAACTATCAAAAGCAGCTGGGTGCGGTGCCATGAGCCTGCATTCCTAGCTACTTGGAAGCCTGAGGTGGGAGGATCATCTGAGTCCAGGAGTTCGAGGCAGTGAGCTGTGATCACACCACCACACTCCAGCCTGGACTACAGACAGAGTGAGACCCTGTCTCAAAAAAAAAAAAAGGTAAGAAAAAAGAAAGTTCTAGGGATTGGTTATACAACAACGTGAACATATTTAACACTATTGAGCTACACATTTAAAAATAGTTAAGATGGTAAATTTTATGTTATGTGTATTTTACCACAATTAAGAAAAATAATAAGAGCCATGCCTCCAAAACCGAAGTTCCTAGGATGGTAAAGAGAAGGGTCACATGATTTCTTTTCAAATCTTACTCCCCTGCTTGTTCATGTGAAAGAGAGAGAACAGCACCTATTTTAGAGTTGTGGCGAGAATTAAATGAAAAATTCCAGTTAAAGTGCTTGGCACTACCCAAGAAAGTTGGGCACCCTGGGAATACCTCCTGCTCTCTATTTTAATAGTTGACAAGTTGTCACGTTCATCTTCCCTAAGTGTATTGTGCCATGGAAACTAAGGGGTCGGATGGATACCCCTTGGAAGAGGGGTATCTTTGAAGATAGATATCCTCTGGGGGAGAGGACAGAGGATTATTTAGATCGACACTTAGATAATGCTTTTGTTCATGTTTTATTTTCTCAGATATAAAAATTTAAAATAGAGTTCACAAACACATTTAGTGTTTAGTACCAAATATAAATGAACTTTTTTTTATTCTTATAACTGCAGATTCATGTGCAATTGTAAGAAATAATATAGAGAAATCCCTTATATACTTTGTCCAGTTTCCCCTAATTATAACATTTTGCAAAATTACATATAATATTATACCCAGGATATTGAAGATATTAACATTAATACAATCTACCAATCACATTCATATTTCTCCAGTTTTACTTGTACTCATTTCTGGGTATTAGTTTTATCGTGTAAGTGTATCCACTCTGCCACAGTCATGATACCAAACAGTTCCAACACCATGAGAATTCCTCGTATTAAACTTTATAACCACTCCTCCCCTTCCCCTGTTCCTAACCCCTGGCAGCCACTAATCTATCCTCCATTGAGAAAATGTTGTTATTTTTTAAATGCTATATAAATGAAATCGTACAGTAGGTAATCTTTTGGGATTGGCTTTTTTCACTCAGACTAATTCCCTGGATATTCACCCAAGTTGTGTTAATCAATAGTTTATAGAACAGCACTATTTTCTAAAATTGAAAAATGCATTACTGCCTAAGAGACCAATGTTTCTCAGGTTGCTATATAGCAACAACCCTTTTTCCTATCAAGTTTACACTCAAATTCCCCATCACCATTACTCTTGTCACTATCAGTTGTAGAAAAGAAGCAGGTCAAAAGAACAAAGATAGATAATAGAGAAATTGTACCCTTGAGGTAGGGAAGAGGGGGTTCACATAGTGCAAGCACATACTGTATTTTACCTTCTTGTCTCCTTCCATCCTCCCCACAACTCTATAAGTAAGTAATTCCATTTTTAAGTTAGGAAACTGAGGCTTAGAAAAGTTAAACAACCTGCCCAAGGTCATTCACCTTAGAAGTAAAAGAGCCAGTATTAGAATCCAAGGCTTGTTTGACATCAAAGCTATGTTACTTTCCACAATACAAAGGTATAAATTAATGAATTTATTTCAGTTAACTTATAATAAAAAACTATATACAAAGTCTTGGAAGTCATCCATAATTTGAACATAACTAATGAATATTAAGCTACTACTGTAGCACAGATTACTTCATTTTTAAAAATGAAATGCCATTAAAAACCTTAATTGTATTTTGGTCATCAACAAATGAAATATTTTTGCCATTAATGTTATGAACATTTTCCCTAATATTACACACAACATAACATCTAGCACTTCTTTTTTCTTACTGCCACTCTTCCTCTCCCCACAAAATTAAATTAATTTTTGGAAGAAATGAATCTAAGACACTACCTGTCCTAAATCAGGAAATGAATCAAATCACTTTTACCTCCATGTTCTTATTTAACACAACCTTCGATTAAAGAGACAAAAATCTAAGAAGGGCAAGAAAGAAGAGGAAGAAGAATATGCTGTCCTTTAAAGGGGACAATAATTAGGCAGAGGAGGAGAGGCCACTTATTAAACTTGTGCTGAGCAATGTATGTGACAGGCACTCCTAGCAATGGTGATGCTAAAATAAATCATCCAATTATCCTGCCATTAATAGCTCACATCTTTGTAGTAAAAACAGATATTAAATCAACAATTACAAAGAATGTGTTCCACAGTAGTGGTATATGAAACATTTGTAGCATAAAGGAGTAAGAATTAAATAAAGGAAATAAAATGGCAGCTCTTTGATCATTAAGAACCTTCAACAAACTGAGACACCACCACTAAAAAGTCCATCTGAAAGTAACTACAATATTTGGGATGTTCTCTTAGTGGCAACTATTAGATACTTAACTAAATCATCTAAGGTTCAGATTTAAGTAAATCTTTAAGAGACTCAAAACCTACTGTATTGATTCTTTTACATTAAAGAATCTATGTATATCTGGTATTTTAGCTGTTTGTAATGCTTAAGGTGATTTGGCCTATCATTAGAGTAACAGGTCAGCCTTGTGATTCTATTTTAAAGAACTTAATTGAGTAATTCAGACTTGCAATTTTCAGTCAAAAGCTAATAAGCCTACAATGTGAAAGATGACTTTTTTATTCAAACATTTATCAATTGCCAGGCGCTCAGCGAGCAACCAGGCTACTAGAATAAATAAAGTACAGTTCCCAACTGACTCACATTTTTGAACCAGAGACGGACACTTCTATAAATAATTGCAACTTTTGTGACAAGTGTTTTAATAGTATAAGGCACAGGAGTGGCACAAAGGAAATAGCAATTAAATGAAGAAAACAGAAGAAAAACAAGGAGTCTAACAAATCAACAGCAGGAAATAGTATTTAAAAAGACTGACATTTGAAAACCTTCTTACCTGGGCACTGCCACAGAATCCTCAGTAGTCATGAGTCCTAGCTGACCATCACTCCCTGCACCCCAAGAAAACAGCTGGCCTCGGTCACTGAGGGCCAGACTGTGGGACTCGCCACATGCCACATGAATGATATGCTGATCTGCCAGAGCTCCAATTTGTTCTGAAAGAGACAAATTGGAGGAAGAAAATGTACAACCCAGAAACAGGAATACTGCTGCCATTACACAGGATTATCTTCCTGGGCAGTTTTATTTTTTAACAAGAACCACTTAATCTGAATATTTATAGAGATTATAAATTTCACATATTTCTAAACTATCGATTTACATTTGGAGACCCTGGGTAACATACATAACTATAGTAGCACACACATCCCAGATGTTCCCTGAACCTATACAGCCATGAGCCTGGTGTTTCTCTATCCAAGCAGAAGCCTGTACTATTTGGAGATGTTCCATCCAAGAGGCCTAAATGTTGAGTGGAAATGAAACATATTCCGAAAACTAGCGGGAGTGAGCGAAACCCTGCCTGGAACAATGAGACCCTCTCCCCCCACACACAAACACACCCAGAATTCTAAACAGCTTCTCCCCTCAGTTCTGGAACCCAGTCTTGTATGTATACAGTGAGGAAATAGAAGGATTTCTCTCTGGGAAAACTGGCCCAAAAGACAAGACCCACAGATAGTGACATTTGTGTGTTCCTCAATGAAATGTCCAGCTTCCCATCAGTCAACAAGAATCACCCACACACACACAGCTCCACTCACATTTTAGCACCTCACCCTTAAATGTAAAAGGCCAGACAAGGATCACCCTATGTGTGAGGAAAACTTAAACATGAAAAGCAAACAGCAACATAAACAGAAGGAAATGAACTCTGAAAAAACAGATCATGCAGGGAGCAAAGTTTCTTAAAAGTCTTTTGAGAAATCAAAGAAGATATTTCCACTCATGAACTAGAAAGAGAGTGCTATAAGAAAGCATTATTCAAAAAACAAACAAACAGAAATATCTTGGAAACCAAAAATGTGGTACCATAAATTAAAAAAAAAAAAAAGAAAAACCTTCAAAAGCAGGACTGAACGTTAGAAATGAAGAAATTTTCTAGGAAATAGAAGAAAAAAGCAAAGAGAAAATCAGAAGGGGAAAAAAGATAAGAAATTAGAGGATTGTTTCAAGAGGTCGAATATTCAGAAAGAGAATGGAGAAATCACAAGATAAAAATATTTCAAAAAAAAAATCACAAGAAAATTTCACACTGAAAGGATCTATTAAGTGCCCAGAATAATGATCAACAAAATATCTACTGTAGAACCCTTCATCTTGAAATTTCAGAATAACAAGAAAGAGTCTAAAAGTTTCTAGAAAAGAACATGTTTATATACAATAGAACAGGGATCAGAATGGCATCATAATTCTCAGAAGCAACACGAAAAACTGTAAGACAATGGAGCGATGCCCTCACAGTTCTGAAGGAAAGTAACATTCAAGCAAGAATTCAATACCCAACCAACTGTGAATGAAATGTGAGGCAAGGGGAGCAAAAGGGAAGTTTTGGAGCATGTAAAGCTCTCAAAATATTTTACCTCCCATACTGGTTTTCTCAGAAAGCTACTGGAAGATATGCCTCCAAAACAAGAACTCAGGATTTAGGAACCAGGAATCTTACACAGACAGGAAGGAGGTGAGAAACCTTTCTAGACAGCTGTGTAGCATGCCTACAAAGCAAAGGTGGAGGGATGTCTCCAAGGTGAAAAAGAAAATACTATTAGAGCATTATGAGTTTTATAATTCTACCAGAGATAGAGAGGTTACTGTGGGAAAAAAAAAAGTAAAGTCATTAACTTCAGGAAAAACAAAATGATTTATGAGAAAGAAAAGTACTCATGGTACATGCAATCATAATAACCGAACAAAAATACTTTCCATAGTTAATAATTGTCAAATTTTATTTAAAAGATTAACTATTTGGGGAAGGATGAGTGTCTGGTGGTGAAGAAGAGGAAAGGGTGGGTAGAGAATATAACAGAACTCTAATCTTTGCCAGTGTGAAGTTTCCAGATTATGTCCAATATTGAAAAAAAATCAAGAAATAATATTATAAGCATGTTATGTAGAAACATAAAGGTAAGCAGCAAAAAAAAAAAAAAAAAAAAAAAAAAAAAAGCTAAAGAGTTGAAATGACAGGGAGCGAGATTCAAGATAAGGACAGGTGAGGCAGGGAACTGTTATTTAACCTAAACACAGTTTGCATAAATATATTCCTTCAAAACAATAACACTTTTTTAACTGAAAATATGCTCATGCCAGAGAAATTACCATAATAAACAAAGATTCTGTAATTCCTGTTGTTCCCATTGTCCATCTTCTTTAACTTCTGCTCACTATTTACTTCCCAACTCAGCCTTGCACCAAAATGTAAGGAATGCTATCAAAGGAGCCCAGGTGGCTCGGACTCCACTCTAACCAAATTTCCACCTCATACCAATTCCAAGACTTGGAAGGCTTTTCTGTTCTCTAGGCCTGGGACCTAGCCTGATGCCTTATTCATGACTGAGGCCTGTCTCTTGGTACCTAACCTTCTTGCTACCTTAACTGTCTGAAGGAGTTAGTATATAGCCTAACACAACACTAATAAGTTTCCCCACTATCCTGACACTGTGGCTCTGATCCGTCTGCCGTTTTCTTTCCCTCGATCTCTCAATAGCATCCCTCTCTTGATCCTGTCTTTACTACAGCTGAGTAGCCTCAAAAGGGAACATCTGGATTCCAATGACCATTGACTCCCAGTCACGTCAATCTCTAGGCAAACCAATTCCTGTCCCATCACTCACCAACCCCACCTGGGCTCCTTTGATAGCATTCCCAACATTTTTGCAAGGTAAAGGACTATTCTTTGTGCCTGGTGCAAGGCTGAGCTGGGAAGTAAGTAGTGAGCAGAGGTTAAAGAAGATGGACAATGGGAACAACAGGAAATCCAGCTACCCTCACCACAACAATAAAACCTGTAGCCACAAAGGCAGAAATACTGTTCAGCAACCAAATGTTGATGGAGAACCAAACCACTGGTTACACAAGTCTAACTTATTCTATTTCTTCTAGCCAGAAAACTGTGCTCGTCTAATTCAGGCTGGAGATCCGTCACTGTGGAACTATAATCCCTCTTCTAGAATCTACCCCCAGGTCAGCCCAGTGTGCTGATGAATGCCTCATTCACTCCTCTCTCTGAATACACCCCTGCCCCACTTGGGAACATTCAGGCTGCAGTGCCCTCTGATTCATTTTCACATGCAGTCTCTTCTGATTCATTCCGTCAAGACTATACACTATATTTTGCAGATCATGATGGAACCTCAACCCACACATTAAAATAACTAAACACACTGAAGAAGCATTTGGTATTTCTTGAGGATAAAAGTATACTTTCTCTCTGAACCTTTCACAGCAACATTTTAAAGTTTTTAAAGTCTTTAGTAATGTTTTCAGTTCTGAACAAGTCATGGTAGGTAGGGCAGCACAGTGGCCAATGTGGAGCGCTGCTTACAGCAAGTCAGCAGTTCAGCTGGACTTGCATTATTAGGGTTAGTTCTACTTAGCTCTTGAGCCCATCATAATTTTTTAATGTTTTTTGAGTTAATGGTAAATTTGTCATTTAACCACCAAAAGATGGTAACTGAGAAGGATGATATGAGTCTAGGGGGTAAACGGATGATGCAGATTCTTAAGCCTTGCAACAACCCTGTGAGGCAAGGGTACCACAGCTGTCCTCAGCTCAGAAAGAGGATGTAATTTGGCCAAGGCTCACAACTAATGATTGGTGGAATTGGGATGGACACCAGGTCTGTCTGACTTCAAAACCCATTATACTTAACTAAGCTATATTGTCTTTCCTCATGGAAAAGAATTACATAGATTTTAAATTGGTAAAAATAACCTATAAAGTGAATACCCTACTTATGGATAATGGAAAACTAACTTTTCCCTCATCGTCTGTTCATATGAGAAACACATCCCGTGGCTTACAGTTAATAATATCAGCAGCTGGGTAGAAAGGACAGTAGTTCTCCCTTATCTGAGGTTTTGCTTTCCAGATTTTCAGTTACCTGCGATCAGTGCAGTGCAAATATATTAAGTGGAATTTTCCAGAAATAAGCAATTCATAAGTTTTAAACTGCACACCATTCTGAGTCCTGTGATGAAATCTCTCACTGTCCTGCTCTGCCTGGGACATGAATCATCCCTTTGTCCAGCATATCCATGCTGTATATGCCCCCTGCCTGTTAGTCCCTTAGTAGCTGCCTCTGTTATCAGATTGCAAAAGCGTAGTATATATAGCTTTTGGTACTATCCAAGGTTTCAGGTATCTAGTGGGGGTCTTGAAACACATCCCCTGCAGATAAGGAGGGACTACTATATACAGTATATATAAAATTAGTGATTAAAAGTTGGCACTAAGTTTTTAACTAATAAAACTATAATAAAATAAATGTAAGCAGTTTGTAGTACAAAGAGGGTTAAACTTTCACCACTTAGATGTCTCCTTTCTGCTTTTCCCCAAATCGTCAACTCTACAATTATACTTTTCTTTAGTAGCAGAAAACAAGTCAGAGACACACTGCAGGAAACCCAGCTCTTCGCCCTACCATTCTACACATTCTAAGTCCTCACATTCACCGTAACTCTTGATTTCCTGTTAGCACTGAACTCTTACTCTCCTGCACATCTTTCCTCCTGCTGCTACACTCTGCTCTCCTGACTACTTTTTCTCCAAAGTACTATCAACCCAGTCTGTGGGGTCCGGCAGACTTTTACTGAAAGTCTGGGTGATGGAGATACACTGTATCTCGGCAAACCACTCAAAACAAAATATTATACATCCAAGTTCCTCTGCAGTTCCCAACACAGAAGATGGCCTGGTATCTAATTTTCATCCTAGAGTCTCCCCGCCTCCCACAATATGACTTAAGCTCTTTCCCTCATTTTCTTTCTGTATCTGAAAGGTCTTTTTCCAAAGCCATATTCCAATTTCTTTCTTAATTAATTACTTTGGTCTAAACATTTTGGGGTATCTGGACTATTTCCATAAGAGGTATTCTATCTTGCTTCTGAGCCAAAGCACTGAAACCAGAGTCTGCTTTTAAAAAATTTTAATTATCATAGAATAAACTTGACCTTTTTTTGGTGTATAAGTCTATGAATTCAAACACATGTAACTACCACCACAATCAAGATACAGAACAGTCCCATCACCCCAAAAATGGTCTTCATGCTATTCCTTATAGTCACACCCTCTCCTCATCCTTAACGCCTGACAACCAACAATCTGTTTTCTCTCACTATAGTTTTGGGTTTTTTATACAGTCATGTAAATGGAATCATATAGTGTCTAACCCTTTGAAACTGGATTGTTTTACTCATAATGCCTCTGAGATTCAACTAAGTGGTTGCATGTATCAACAGTTTGTTCCTTTTACTGGTGAGGAGTATTCCACTGTATAATGGATGAACTACAGAGCACTGTTCCCAGGTTTTAGTGATTATAAATAGAGATGCAATGAACATCATATACAGCTTATAATATGACAGTAAGTTTTCCTAACACTGGAGTAAACACCCAGGTATGAGATTGCTAGATCATGTGGTAAATACATGTTTATTTAAAAAAAAAAACCCTGCCAAATCATGTTCCAGAAAGGCTGCACCATTTTGCATTAACACCAGCAATTAATGAGAGTTCCAGTTGCTCTGCATCATTGTCAACACTTGCTATTATCAGTACTTAATTTTACCCATTCTAACAAGTATAATGGTATTTCATCATGGTTTTAATTTGCATTTCCCTTGTGGCTAAAGATGTCAAACATATTTTCATGTGCTTATTTGCCATTTATCCTTTTTGGATAAATGTCTGTTAGAAGTTCTTGCCAATTTTTAAAATTAAATGTTTATTTCACTATTGTTGAGTTGTTTTTAAATATATTCTGGATACAAATCCTTTGTCAGATACATGATTTGCAAATAATTTCTCCCAGCCTGTAGACTGTCTTTTCATTCTCTTAACACGCTCACAGATGAGTCTACTTTAACAACTTTTTCCTTTATGGATTATGTTTTTGGTGTCATGTCTAAGAACTCTCTGCCTAACCTCAGGTTATGAAGAATTTCTCCTCTGCTTTCTTCAGAAAGCTTTATTGTCTCACATTTTACATTGAGATCTGTGATTCATTTTGAGTTGTTTTAAAAAGGTATGAGATTCAGATCAAGGTTCTTTTTTTTTTTTAAGATATAAATCTCCAAGTGTTCCACTACCCTTTGCTAAAAACAACTAACAAAATCCTTTCTATATGGAATCTCTTTTACATTTCTATCAAAAGTCAATTAACGGTATTTGTGTGGATATATTTCTGGGCTTTATTCTGTTCCACTGGACTGCGTCTACACCTCCAGTACCACATATCCTGGATTACTATACCTCTATAGTAAGTCTTAAAATCAGACAATTCCTTCAACTTTATTCTTATTTTTCAAAATTGCTTCAGGTATTCTAGATCCTTTACCTTCCCATACAAGCTTTATAATTGGCTTGTCTATATCTACAAAAAAAAAAAAAAAGAATACTACTGAATTTTAGCTGAAATTGTGTTAAATCTATAAGTCAACTTGAGAAGAACTGAAATATTTACTATAATTCGTTAAAGGTCTTAATCCATGAACACAAGACGTCTCTCCAGTTACAGAGGTCTTTGATTTCTTCTACCAGACTTTTGTAGTTTTCAGTATATAGATCTTATATATGTTTTGTTACAGTTATGCCTAAGTATTTTATTTGTTTGGAACAATTATAAATTGTATTTTTTATTCCAGTTTCCAATTACATATTGTTAATATATAGAAATAGTTGACTTTTGTGTACTGACCTTGAATCATACAAATTTAACGAATGGTTTTTTAATTTTCAATATAGACATTGCAATTTTTAATAGAAATAATTTTTTTTTCTGAGAATAGAGACAGGTTTTTTCTTCCTTCCCAATTTGTTTGCTTCCCCCCATCACCACCCCCCTCCTTATTCTTTCCTTATTACACTGGCTAGAACTTCTAGTATGATGTTAAATAGCAGTAGTGAGAGTGGACATCCTTGCCATGTTCAATGGTCTGAATGTTTGAATCCCCCAAAACGTATGCTGAAATCACCCCCAAGGTGATAGTGCTAGGTAGTGCAGCCTTTTCGGAAGTGACAAGGTCATGAGGGCAAAGCCCTCATGGTTGAGATTAGTGTCCTTATAAAAGAGACGATAGAGGGCTAGCTAGCCCCTTTCACTATATGAGGATAGAGCTAAAAAGGTGCCATCTATGAGGATGACAGTGCTCAGCAGACACAAAATCGGTTGGCACATTGGCCTTGAACTTTCCAGCCTCCAGAACTGTAAGAACACATGTTTGTTCTTTATAAGCCAACAAGTTTGTGGTATTTTTGTTATAGCACCCCAAATGAACTGAAAGAATGCAATCTTTCAACACTGTTTGACATAGCTATAAGATTTGCTGGTAGATGTCCTTCATCAGACATAACCATGTGAGTTTCTTCTTTAGATTGTTTTTCCTATTGTTTAAAGGAGATTTTATTTAATCAGTGTTATTTCTTATTTAAATGCTTGATAACATTTGGCAGAGAAACCATGTGAGTCTACAGATTTTGTTTTTTTTTTTGAGACAGAGTCTCACTCTGTTGCCCAGGCTGGAGTGCAGTGGTGTGATCTCGACTCACTGCAACCTCCACCTCCTGGGTTCAAGCAATTCTCCTGCCTCAGCCTCCCGAGTAGCGAGATTACAGGCATGCACCACCATGCCCAAGTTAATTTTTTGTATTTTTAGTACAGATAGAGTTTCACTAAAAATACAATATGTTGGCCAGCCTGGTCTTGAACTCCTGGCCTCAAGTGACCTGCCCACCTTGGCCTCCCAAAGTGCTGGGATTACAGGCATGAGCACTGTGCCCAGCCAAGGGGAACTTCTTTTTAAGGCTTTAAACCATGAATTCCATTCTTTATAGTTATAGATAACCTATTTAGACTATCTATTGTATGTTGGGTGAGTTTTTGATAGTTTGTGGTTTTGGAAGAATTGTCCATTTGATCCAAGCTGTTAAATTTATATTGAGAGAATGTTGTCAGGTTCCATTACAAAGCTTTTAATGTCTGCAGGGCCTGCAGGGTAATAATATCCTCTGTTTCACTGATACTGGTAACTTACCAGTTAAAATTTTCTTTTTTTCTCTTTGACCTTCTTGCTAAAGGTTTATCATTTTATTGAGCCTTTCAAAGAGCTAGCTTTTGGTTCCATTGATTTTCTCTATTGTTCTTCTATTTTCAATAACACTGATTTCTACTTTCATCGTTATAATTTTTCCTTGTACTTACCTTTCGTTTATTATGCTCTTAATATTTTTCTCACTTCATAACTGAAGGCTTAAATTATTGATTAAATACTTTTATTTATAAATAAGCTTTTAGCACCATAAAGTTCTCTCTAAGCGCTGCTTTAAGCTATATCCCACAAATTTTGATACACCATATTTTCATTTTCGTTCAGTTCAAAATATTTTCAAATTTCCCTTGAGACTTCCTTTTTGACCCATTGATTATTTATAAGGCTGCTGCTTAACTTTAATCTAAGAGTTTGAAGACTTTTCTATTTTTCTGTTATTAATTTCTAGTTGAATTACAGCATAGTGAGAGAACATACATTTAATTATTGCATTCCTTTAAATTTTGTTCAGGTTTGTGTTATGACTCAAAATATGGTCCATCTTGGTGAATGTTCTATAGGCAGTTGAAAAAAGTGTGTATTCTGCTGTTGGATAGAATGTTCGATAAGTATCAATCATATCTAGTCCATTTGATGGTGCACTTCTATATCCTTGCTGATGTTCTATCTATTAGTTCTATTTATTACAAAAAAAAAAAAGAGTAAAAAGCCTCCAAATATAATTTTAGATTTGTCTATTTTTCCTTTTATTTCTGTAAGTCTTTATTTCAACTATTTTGAAGCTCAGTTGTTAGGTATACACACATTTGGGATTCCTATGTTTTCTTGGTGAACTGACCTTATTTACTTATTTTTTTCCTTTAAGTTCCAGGATACATGTGCAGAACGGGCAGGTTTGTTACACAGGTATACATGTGCCATGGTGGTTTGCTGCACCTATCAACCCATCACTTGTTTTAAGCCCCACATGTATTACCTATTTGTCCTGATGCTCTCCCTCCCCTCGCTCCCCACCAAAAGGCCCCAGTGTGTGTTGTTCCCCTCCCTGTGTCCATGTGTTCTCATTGTTCAACTCCCACTTAGGAGTGAGAACATGTGGTGTTTGATTATCTGTTCCTGTGTTAGTTTGCTGAGAATGATGGCTTCCAGCTTCATCAATGTCCTAGCAAAGGACATGATCTCATTCTTTTTTACGGCTGCATAGGATTCCATGGTGTATATGCACCACATTTTCTTTTTCCAGTCTATCATTGATGCGCATTTGGGTTGGTTCCATGTCTTTGCTGTTGTAAATAGTGCTGCAATAAACATACGTGTGTGTCTGTCTTTATAGTAAAATGATTTGTATTCCTTTGGTATATACCCAGTAATGGAATTGCTGGGTCAAATGATATTTCTGGTTCTAGATCCTTGAGAAATCACTACACTATCTTCCACAATAATTGAACTAATTTACACTCCCACCAACAGTGTAAAAGCATTTCTATTTCTCTACAGCCGCGCCAGCATCTATTGCTTCTCAACTTTTTAGTAATCGCCATTCTGACTGGCGTGAGATGGTATCTCATCGTGGTTTTGATCTGCATTTCTCTGATGATCAGCGATGTTGAGCTTTTTTAATATGTTTGTTGGCTGCATAAATATCTTCCTTATTAAATTGTCTGTTCATATCCTTTGCCCACTTTTTGATGGGGTTGTTTTTTCTTGTAAATTTGTTTAAGTTCCTTGTAGATTCTGGATATTATACCTTTGTCAGATGAGTAGACTGCAAATATTTTCTTCCATTTTGTAGGTTGCCTGTTCACTCATGACTTTCTTTTGCTGTACAGAAGCTCTTTAGTTTAATTAGATCCCATTTGTCAATTTTGGCTTTTGTTGCAATTGCTTTTGGCATTTTTGTCATGAAGTCCTTCCCCATGCCTATATCCTGAATGGTACTGCCTGGGTTTTCTTCTAGTGTTTTTATGGTTTGGGGTTATACATTTAAGTCTTTAATTCATCTTGAGTTAATTTTTGTATAAGGTGTAGGGAAGGGGTCCAGTTTCAGTTTACTGTATATGCTAGCCAGTTTTCCCAGCACCATTTATTAAATAGAAAATCCTTTCCCCATTGCTTGTTTTTGTCAGGTTTGTCAAAGATCATATGGTTGTAGATGTGTGGTGTTATTTCTGAGGTCGTTATTCTGTTCCATCGGTCTATAAGTCTGTTTTGGTACTAGTACCATGCTGTTTTGGTTACTGTAGCCTGGTAGTATAGTTTGAAGTCAGGTAGCATGATGCCTCCAGCTTTGTTCTTTCTGCTTAGGATTGCCTTGACTAGGTGGGCTCTCTTTTGGTTCCATATGGATTTTAAAGTAGTTTTTCTAAATCTGTGAAGAATTTTAATGATAGTTTGATGGGAATAGCACTGAATCTATAAATTACTTTGGGCAGTATGACCATTTTCATGATACTGATTCTTCCTATCCATAAGGATGGAATGTTTTCCATTTGTTTGTGTTCTCTCTTATTTCCTAGAGAAGTGGTTTGTAGTTCTCCTTGAAGAGGTCCTTTATGTCCCTTGTTAGCTGTATTCCTAGGTATTTTATTCTTTTTGTAACAACTGTGAATGGGAGTTCATTCATTATTTGGCTCTCTGCTTTTCCACTGCTGTTGTATAGGAATGCTTGTGATTTTTGCACATTGATTTTGTACCCTGAGACTTTGCCCAAGTTGCTTATCGGTTTAAGGAGTTTTTGGGTTGAGATGATGGGGTTTTCTAAATATAGTATCATGTCGTCTGCAAACAAAGACAATTTGACTTCCTCTCTTCTTATTTGAATACCCTTTATTTCTTTCTCTTGATTGATTGCCCTGACCAGAACTTCCAATACTATGTTAAATAGGAGTGGTGAAAGACGGCATCCTTGTCTTGTGCCAGTTTTCAAAGGGAATGCTTCCAGCTTCTGCCCATTCAGTATGATACTAGCTGTGGGTTTGTGATAAATAGCTCTTATTATTTTGAGATATGTTCCATCAATATCTAGTTTATTGAGAGTTTTTAACATGAAGGGATGTTGAATTTTATCAAAGGCTTTTTCTGCATCTATTGAGATAATCGTGTGGTTTTATCATTGGTTCTGTTTATGTGATGGATTACATTTATTGATTTGCATATGGTGAACCAGCCTTGCATCCCAGGATGAAGCCGACTTGATCGTGGTGGCTAAGCTTTTTGATGTGCTGCTGGATTCGGTTTGCCATGATTTTATTGAGAATTTTCACATTGATGTTCATCAGGGATACCGGCCTGAAATTTTCTTTATTTGTTGTGTCTCTGCCAGGTTTTGGTATCAGGATGATGCTAGCCTCATAAAATTAGTTAGGGAGGAGTCCCTCCTTTTCAATTGTTTAGAACAGCTTCTGAAGGAATGATACCAGCTCCTCTTTGTACCTCTGGTAGAATTCAGCTATGAATCTCTCTGGTCTTGGACTTTCTTTGGTTAGTAGGGTATTTATTACTGATTCAATTTCAGAACTTGTTATTGGTCTATTCAGGGATTCAACTTCTTCCTGCTTTAGTCTTGGGAGGGTGTATGCATCCAGGAATCTGTCCATTTCTTCTAGATTTTCTAGTTTATTTGCAGAGGTGTTAACAGTATTCTCTGATAGTAGTTTGTATTTCTGTGTGATCAGTGCTGATATCTCTTTTATCATTTTTAGTGTCTATTTGATTCTTCTCTCCTTTCTTCTTTATTAGTCTAGCTAGTGGTCAATTTTATTAATTTTTTCAAAAAACTAGCTCCTGGATTCAGTGACTTTTTTGAAGGGTTTTTCAAGTCTCTATCTCCTTCAGTTCTGCTCTGATCTTAGTTATTTCTTGTCTCCTGCTAGCTTTTGGATTTGTTTGCTCTTGCTTCTCTAGCTCTTTTGGTTGTGATGTTAGGGTGTTGACTTGAGATCTTTCTAGCTTTCTATTTAGTGCTATAAATTTCCCTCTTAACACTGCCTTCTTTACCTGTATCCCAGAGATTTTGGTACATTGCTTCTTTGTTCTCATTGATTTCAAATAACTTCTTGATTTCTGCCTTAATTTCATTATTTACCCAGGAGTCATTCAGGAGCAGGTTGCTCAATTTCCATATAGTTGTGTGGCTTTTTCTTTGTTTGTTTTTGAGATGGCGTCTTGCTCTGTCGCCCAGGCTGGAGTGCAGTGGTGCAATCTCGGCTCACTGCAATCTCTGCCTCCCAGGTTCAAGCAATTCTCCTGCCTCAGCCTCCTGAGTAGCTGGGACTACAGGCACACACAGCCACACCTGGCTAATTTTTGTATTTGAGTAGAGACGGGGTTTCGCTGTGTTGCCCAGGCTGGTCACGAACTCCTGAGCTCAGGCAATCCACCCACCTTGGCCTCACAAAGTGCTGGGATTACAGGCGTGAGCCACTGCACCTGGCCAGTTGTGTGGTTTTGAGTGAGTTTCTTAATTCTAATTTCTAATTTGATTGCACTGTGGTCTGACAGACTGTTAGGATTTCAGTTATTTTGCATTTGCTGAGGTGTGTTTTACTTCCAATTATGCGGTCGATTTTAGAGTAAGTGCCATGTGGCACTGAGAAGAATGTATACTATGTTGTTTTGGGGTGGAGAGTTCTGTAGATATCTATTAGGTCCACTTGATCCAGAGCTCAGTTCAAGTCCTGAATACCCTTGTTAATTTTCTGTCTCATTGATCTAACATTGACAGTAGGGTGTTAAATTCTCCCACTATTACTGTGTGGGAGTCTAAGTCTCTTTGTAGGTCTCTAAGAACTTGTTTTATGAATCTGGGTGCTTTCATACTGGGTGCATATATCTTCTTGTTGAACTGATCCCTTTACCATTATGTAATGCCCTTTGTCTTTTTTGATCTTGGTTGGTTCAAAGTCTGTCCTGTCAGAGACTAGGATTGCAACCCCTGCTTTTTTCCACTTTCCATTTGCTGGATATGTTTTCTTTCTTCCTTTTATTTTGAGCCTATGTGTGTCTTTGCACATGAGATGGGTCTCTTGAATACAGCATACCAGTGGGTCTTGACTCTATCCAATTTGCCAGTCTATGTCTTTTAATTGGGGGATTTAGCCCATTTACATTTAAGGTTAATATTGTTATGTGTGAATTTGATCCTGTCACCATGATGGCAGCTGGTTATTTTGCACACTAATTGATGCCATTTCTTCATAGTGTCATTAGTCTTTATATTTTCATGTGCTTTGCAGTGGCTCATACTAGATTTTCCTTTCCACATTTAGTGCTTTCTTCAGGAGCTCTTGTAAGGCAGGCCTGGTGGTGATGAATTCCCTCAGCATTTGCTTATCTGAAAAGGATTTTATTTCTCCTTAGCTTATGAATCTTAATTTGGCCAGATATGAAATTCTGGGTTGAAAACTGTTTTCTTTAAAAATTTTGAATATTGACCCCCACTCTCTTCTGGCTTGTAGGGTTTCTGCTTAGAGGTCTGCTGTTAGTCTAGTGGGCTTCCCTTTGTAGGTGATGTGGCCTTTCTCACTGGCTGCCCTTAACATTTTTTCCTTCATTTTGACCTTGGTGAATCTGATGATTACGTGTCCTGGAGTTGATCTTCTCATAGAGTATCTTAGTGGAGTTCTCTATATTTCCTAATTTGAATGTTGTTCTGTCTTGCTAGGTTAGGAAAGTTCTCCTGGATAATATCCTGAAGTGTGTTTTCCAACTTGGTTCCATTCCCCCTGTCTCTTTCAGGTACTCCAACCAGTCTTAGGTTCGGTCTTTTTACATATCCCATATTTCTTGGAGGTTTTGTTCATTCCTTTTCATTCTTTTTTCTCTAATCTTGTCTGCCTGCCTTATTTCAGCAAGAGAGTCTTCCATCTCTGATATTCTTTCTTCTGCTTGACCCAGTCTGCTACTGATACTTGTGTATGCTTATGAAGTTCTCGCACTGCATTTTTCAGCTCCATCAGGTCATTTATGTTCCTCTTTAAACTGGCTATTCTAGTTAGCAACTCTCTAATCTTTTATCAAGGTTCTTAGTTTCTTTGCATTGGGTTAGAACATGCTTCTTTACCTCAGCAAAGTTTGTTGTTACCCACCTTCTGAAGCCTATTTTTGTCAATTCATCCATCTCACCCTCTGTACAGTTCCATACCCTTGCTGGAGAGGTGTTGTGATCATTTAGAGAAGAGGCACTCTGCCTTTTGGGTTTTCAGTGTTTTTTCATTGATTCTTTCTCATCCTCATGAGTTTGTCTAGTTTTGATCTTTGAGCCTGCTGACCCTTGGATGAGGCTTTTGTGGGGACATTTTTGTTGAAGCTGTTGTTGCTGCTTTCTGTTTGTTGGTTTTTCTTTCAATAGTCAGATCCCTCTTCTGCAGGGCTGCTGCGGTTTGCTGGGAGTTCACTTCAGGCCCTATTCATCTGGTTCACTCCCGCATCTGGAAATGTTACTTGAGGAGACTAGAGAAGAGCGAAGATGCGTGCCTGCTCCTTCCTCTGGGATCTCTGACCTCGAGGGGCACTGACCTGATGCCAGTAGGGATGCTCCTGTATAGGATGTCTGACAACCCCTGTTGTGGGGGGTGGGGTCTCACCCAGTTGGGTGGCACTGGAAGCAGGGCGCATTTAACAAAGCACTTTGGCTATCCCTTGGTGGAGAGGGTGTGCTGTGCTGGGGGAAAACTCACTCATCTGGGCTACCCAGATTCCTCAGGGCTCGCAGGAGGAAAGACTAAGTCTGCTGGTCCACAGAGACTACGGCCACCCCTCCCGCTAGGGGTTCAGGCCCAGGGAGATCAGAGTTCTGTCCCTTAGCCCCTGGTTGGAGATGGAGTTCCTGCAAGAAGTCTCTGAAGCTGCAGTGTTGGCTGCTGCCTCTCTGGCAAGAAGTTCAGGTGGCTTAGACAGCAGGCAGCCACAGCAGTGGTGATGGCTGCCCCTTCCCCTGGGGATTTGGATAGCTTAGGCCAATTCTAGCCCAGTGAGAATCTGCACAGCTCAGCGGTTTTTGACCCAAGGCCCCAGTGGCATGGGCTCACAAGTGGGATCTCCTGATCTGTGGGTCGCTCAGTTCCGTGGAAAAAGCACGGTTTCCAAGGCTGGGTAGCACACTCACTAACCACCTGGGTAGCACACTCACTAACGGTTGCCAGTGCAGGATTGATACACTGTTTTGGATCTTTTCCATGGGAGCCTCCAATCGCTGCTGCTTCTAGTCAACCATCTTGGCCCCGTCCCCCTTGAATTGACCATTTAATCATTATGTAACATTTCTCTGTATTCCTGGTCATTTTCTTTGCCTGCCTTAAGCTTTACTCACTAAACGTTAATTCTGATTAACGTTTGCATAATATATGTTTTGTATTCTTTTACTTTTAATAATCTTCCTATATCGTTATTTTTGAAGTCAATTTCTTATGCACAGTAATTTGCTGGGGTTTTTTAGAGTCTAATAGGATAATCTCTGTATTTGAGTTGTTTAGTTTAGACTATTTCTATTCAATATAATCATTGCTATATTTGGATTTTTACCTACTTTGTTATTGTTTTATTTCCTGTTTCTCACTGATCTACTTCCTCTCTCTTGCCTTCTTTTGTGTTAAATAATTTTAGTATTCCATTTTAATGTATCTATTGTTTTCTACTATATTACTTTGTATAGTTTTTTAAGTGATTGTTCCAGGAATTACAATATCAATAATTATCTTTTCAGAGCTTACTATCAGCATTTTACAACGCAAAATATATTACAAAGAAGAAACTCTACCATCATATAGGTTACTTTACCATCCCTCCTTTAAGTTACAGTAATCTTAAATATGCTTTGAACTATAAAATATACTTTAAAGAACTCAAGAGTCTATTATATTCCCAGATAAATCTGCTATTTCTGTTGCTCTTCTTCATTCCTGATGTGCCACTATTCCTTCTGATATCATTTCCCTTCTGTCTGAAAAACTTCCTTTTGTTATTATTTAGTACAGGCCTGCTAGTTGAATTCTCTGACTTTTCCTTCACCTAAAACTGCCTTTGTTTCACCTTCATTTATAAAGGCTATGTTTGCTGGATACAGAATTCTAAGTTTGCAATTATCTTCTTTCTATGTTCTGCTATGCCACTTCCTTATGGCCTCCAGGGTTTCTGGTGTGAAATCCACAGTCTTCTGAATTATTGTTTCCTTATATGTAATGTGTTTTTTTCTCTGGGCTTTCAAGTATTTTCTTTGTCTTAATTTTTAGAAGTTTGATTATGATGTGTCTGAATGCAGGTTTCTTTGGTTTGTTTTGCTTGGGTTCACTAAGCTTCTAGAATTTGTAGGTTTATGTCTTCTGCCAACTTGGAAACTTTCCATTTTATTATTTTTGCACTACATCCTTTGTCCTCTCCAGCTGGGACTCTAAAGACATGAATATTAGACTTTTTGTTCTTGTTCCACAGGTCCCTGAAACTCTGTTCATTTGTTTTCCCATTCTTATTATCTCTGTCATTCAGACTGCATAAATTCTACTGATCTATCTTCAACTTCATTGATTCTTTCCTCTGCCAGCTCTGTTCTGCTATTGAGGCCAAGCAGTGAGCTTCTCATTTTAGTTATGGTATTTGGTTCTTCTTCACATCATCTATTTCTTGCCTGAGAACTTTGTTTCTCCATTTGTTTCACAAGTATTTGGGCAAGCTTGTTCAAATATTTGTATACTAGATGCTTTAAAGTTTGTCAGATAATTCCAACATCTAGATTATCCCACATTGGCATCCATTGTCTCTTCCCATGCAAGTTGAAATTTTCCTGGTTTTTCCTATGCTGAGTAATTTTGGATTGTACCATGAACATTTTGGATATTACATTACAAGATTCTGGGTCTTCTGGGGAATGTTAACAATTTTTAGTTTTCAAAAGCTTTACACTGCTTTTCAGATATGTGCCCTGTGTACACACCACAGAGCGGCCAGTCTGAATGGTTATCCATCTCTTAGTTCAGCTCTCAAGATCATTTATATGCTAAGTAGAATAATTCCACGCAGGCAGAACACAGAGGTGAGCCAAAGAGTTTGTGGATAACCATATGGAGTTGCTTTCATGGGCTCTCTGTGATCTCCCAAATACTTCCACGTTTCTTGGGGTTCCTTTTTAGTCCTCTAGCCTAGAGACTTTTGCAGCTGCACCTGCCTCTAGGGCCAAATGGCAGGAGGATAAGAGGGGAAAAAGTGGTAAACTCACTGCCAGCTTAGTGGTGCTTCAAATTCTGATCTTCTTTCCCAATCTGCCTGCCACTGTTTGTTTTTCAGAGTTATTAAATAGTCGCTCCAGGCATTCTGTCCGGGTTTTATAGTTGCATACAGTCGAAGACAGGAAGGCATGTACTTATCCATCCTTCCCAGAACTAGAAACTCAGGACCAGATTTTTAAAATAAGACTTTTTTCTCCCTGCTTTGTGTCCTTTTAAATATCAGAGAAAGTCCAAAATCTGTCTTTGTTCAATATGGCTAAATGAAAAAATAAAAGGCACAGCTCTCCCATGAATGTTTCAAAAACTGAATATGAGTTTAATCTTTCTAAATAGTAAAGGGCTAGATTCCTGGAAATGGAAAGCATCCATGAGCATCTAATGTTTCATTTAAGTTATCTGAACATATCAAACACTCACTTGCTTAATACCAAGTATTACTGACCAACTTTAAACAATCATTAAGCCAAATCTTTCCAACCAAAAAATCAGAGAGAAAGATTCGTTATGATAAGACTTTAGAGTAGTATTTCTTCTTTTTTCTTTTTTCTTTTTTTTTTTTTTGAGATAGAGTCTTACTCTGTCACCCAGGCCCTGGAGTGCAGTGGCACAATCTCGGCTCACAGTAACCTCTGCCTCCTGGGTTCAAGCGATTCTCCTGCCTCAGCCTCTCAAGTAGCTGGGACTACAGGCACGCACTGCAACGCCTGACTAATTTTTGTATTTTTAGTAGAGGTGGGGTTTCACCATGTTGGCCAGGCTCATCTCGAACTGACCTCAAGTGATCTGCCTGCCTCAGCTTCCCAAAGTGCTGGGATTACTGTAGCCACCACACCTGGCCCAAAGTAGTATTTCTCAGTTCAGAGACAGGTGACTTTAACCTTGGCCCTTAATGTATACACACAAAACTCCAAAACAAATTACTGTGAAAAATGTTTGAGTATATTTTCTTCTTAAAGCCATAAATCTAAATTTACTATGTATGCTTTCAGATGCAATAAGCTAGATATACTGACAAAGTCAATAATAACGTATGGAGCCCTGTCACAGGGAATGGGAGGGGAGAAGACTTTGTAGTTTTGAGTCACTAGCATTCCACTAGTGGGAATAAGATCAGCTGCTGTGACTCAGTTATTTTCAGGAACTCAGAATTGCCAACCATGGCATAATCTAATGCTTTAAAGAGATTTTTAATAAAGAATAAAAATTAGAAAACCACATATGGGTTCTGATAGAGGAAATCGTAAAAACAGAGAGGTCCCCTGCAATGGTGCTACAGTAGTATATATAATTTTGTTATAGTTAAATGCATAAATCCTCCAGGTAATAATTTAAGACTCCTCTAAGAGGACTGAAATCATAAATCTTAGGTGCAAAATACTAATAGTCCCTTTGAAGTCCAGCTCACATGCTATCATGAATGCTTTATCCTTCACAGATCTTTTCTTTTTTTTTTTTTTTTTTTTTGCCTGAGACAGAGTCTAGCTCTGTCGCCCAGGCTGGAGTGCAGTGGCCAGATCTCAGCTCACTGGAAGCTCCGCCTCCCGGGTTTACGCCATTCTCCTGCCTCAGCCTCCCGAGTAGCTGGGACTACAGGCGCCGCCACCTCGCCCGGCTAGTTTTTTGTATTTTTTAGTAGAGACGGGGTTTCACCGTGTTAACCAGGATGGTCTCGATCTGCTGACCTTGTGATCCGCCCGTCTCGGCCTCCCAAAGTGCTGGGATTACAGGCTTGAGCCACCGCGCCCGGCCGTTGATCTTTCCTTTTCTGTAAAACTACAGCACCAGCTTCTGTACAACCACAGCCTGCTTGGGTACATACAAGAACTAGAGTGTAAGCTCCAGGAAGGCAGTTTCATATACCCTAATGCAAGCGTATAACATTAAAGAAACACCAGAAAACACCTGTTGACTATAAAATATCTGTAATAATCAAAATCAGAATCAAAATAGTCAGGCTTTAAAATCTCTTAAATGACTACCAAAAAAGTCACAGACAAATTCCAGTGCTATAATTCATATCAAAGGAGGGGGGAACACAAACTGTTTCATTTTTAAATCACTGGGGAAGCTCACAGACATTTCAAAGCATCATCATTCTTTACGGGAGAAATGGAGAATAATGGATAAACTAAAACATTTTCCAAGGGTACAATATCAGAGAAGTAACAGAAACAAGACAGGTCCATTTAGAAAATAAATTAATCTGTGCTAGATCCACTAACATAAACAGAAGATTTATTCTCACTCAGAATAAAAATCTACCCCTCCCAATTTTCACCACATGCTATACTTAGCCACTTGTACTATTCTGCCTACTTAGAGCTCAAATATTTTAACTTTGGCCTCCTTGGAAGGCAGTCAATACCCATAGACTGACCTAAAAAAGAATAAAAAGCTCTCTATACTAAGTCACAAAATACACACCGAGAAGCTGACATAGTTTAACTGTAAAATCATAACAAAACACTTACCACTCCAATTCTTTACAAAAAGAGGCTATGTAAAAAATCTCTATATTTGACTTTGCATTTAAACTGTTGGTAACAAATATAAAAATTGTCCTTGATTAAATCAAAATATATAGAGATGAGTTTATTAGCCTTTCAAAAAAATAAAGAACTGGAAATTAAAGTTATAATACAAATCCAATCTATTTCTCCCAAAAAAGTTACACCCAATATTAGCATAGTATCTATCAGTACAAACTTTAAGGCTGGCATTTTTATAACATATCACCAGCCTTAGAATTTTGAATGTCCTTTGATCCAGCAGTTGTATTTCTACAAATATATCTTAAAGAAATAATGTACATGCATTGTTATTAACAGGAAAAAAATTAGAAACTACGATTATATCCTATAAAATGAAATATATAGTCATTAAAAAGGTTGACACCGATCAGTATGAATATGACCATCACAGAAAAATAATTATGAGATAGTAAGTGGAAAAGTAGGTTATAAAGTGGTATTTTCTCATATGACCTCATTTTTAAAATTACATTACTGTTTTAAAAAATACTGGAAAGATACAAACCAAAGTAATACCAATGTTGTTTTTGCTCAGGGTGGTAGAATTGAAGAGAATTTTTTATTTGCTTATTTTAGTTTACAGGTATTTAAATTGTGAGTAATAAACATGTATGTATTACTTTTGTAATATGGAATTACTTTTAAGTTTTGTTTTTGTTTTTTTGTTTTGTTTTGTTTTGTTTTTGAGGCAGAGTCTCACTCTGTTGCCGAGACTGGAGTACAGTGGCGCAATCTCAGCTCACTGCAACCTCTACCTCCCAGGTTCAAGCGAGTCTCGTGCCTCAGTCCCCCAAGTGTTGGGATTACTGGCACATGCCACCATGTGGCTAATTTTCATATTTTTAGTAAAGACGGGTTTCACCATGTTGGCCAGGCTGATCTCAAATTCCTGGCCACAAGCAATGCAATGCCTTGGTCTCCCTAAAGACGGGTTTCACCATGTTGGCCAGGCTGATCTCAAATTCCTGGCCACAAGCAATGCAATGCCTTGGTCTCCCGAAGTGCTGGGATTACAGCTGTGAGACACCATGCCCAGCCTTATTTTTAAGGTTTTTGAAAGGACTTCTTACCACTTCCCTCCCCGATTCACAATTTTTTCAACTATTCAGACCACATTCACTCAATGTGATTTAGTAAGAGGTCATTCCCAAGCCTGCAGATTGTTTTTTACTATTTTAAACTGTATGCTATTTTACTAACAATATCACTATAGATTATAATGCAAGACAAGATGCTTCCAGAGGGGCTTGCTAAAGATAGTTAATCCCACTCAATTTTGACAGCAAATGTGAAACATTTGATAATATGATAACATTTTATCACAGCAGGCAAAACATCCCTGCATTGGGATCCATCTACTTTACCTCTGAAATTGCAGTCTTCTATCGATTTTTCTTTTTTTATTATTATACTTTATGTTCCAGGGTACATGTGCACAACGTGCAGGTTTGTAACATATGTACACATGTGCCATGTTGGTGCGCTGCACCCATTAACTCATCATTTACATTACGTATATCTCCTAATGCTATACCTTCCCCAGCCTCCCACCCCACAACAGGGCCCAGTGTGTGATGTTCCCCTCCCTGTGCCCATGTGTTCTCATCTTGAGTTAATTTTTGTATAAGGTGTAAGGAAGGGGTCCAGTTTCAGCTTTCTACTTATGGCTAGCCAGTTTTCCCAGCACCATTTATTAAATAGGGATTCCTTTCCCCATTTCTTGTTTTTGTCAGGTTTGTCAAAGATCAGATGGTTGTAGATGTGTGGTATTATTTCTGAGGGCTCTGTTTCATTGGTCTATATCTCTGTTTTGGTACCAGTACCATCCTGTTTGAGTTACCGTAGCCTTGTATTATAGTTTGAAGTCAGGTAGCGTGATGCCTCCAGCTTCGTTCTTTTGACTTAGGATTGGCTTGGCCATGCGGGCTCTTTTTTGGTTCCATATGAACTTTAAAGTAGTTTTTTCCAATTCTATGAAGAAAGTCACTGGTAGCTTAATGGGAATGGCATTGAATCTATAAATTACTTTGGGCAGTATGGTTCTTCCTATCCATGATATTGATTCTTCCTGTCCATGAGCATGGAATGTTCTTCCATTTGTTTGTGTCCTCTTGTATTTCATTGAGCAGTGGTTTGCAGTTCTCCTTGAAGAGGTCCTCCACATCCCTTGTAAGTTGGATTCCTAGGTATTTTATTCTCTTCGAAGCAATTGTGAATGGGAGTTCATTCATAATTTGGCTCTCTGTTTGTCTGTTATTGGTATATAAGAATGCTTGTGATTTTTGCACATTGATTTTGTATCCTGAGACTTTGCTGAGGTTGCTTATCAGCTTAAGGAGATTTTGGGCTGAGATGATGGGGTTTTCTAAATATACAATCATGTCATCTGCAAACAGGGACGATCTGACTTCTTCCTTTCCTAACTGAATGCCCTTTATTTCTTTCCCTTGCCTGATTGCCCTGGCCAGAACTTCAAACACTATGTTCAATAGGAGTGGTGAGAGAGGGCATCCCTGTCTTGTGCCAGTTTTCAAAGGGAATGCTTCCAGTTTTTGCCCATTCAGTATGATATTGGCTGTGGGTTTAGTCATAAACAGCTCTTATTATTTTGAGATACGTCCCATCAAAACCGAATTTATTCAGAGCTTTTAGCATGAAGTGCTGTTGAATTTTGTCAAAGGCCTTTTCTGCATCTATTGAGGTAATTATGTGGTTTTTGTCTTTGGTTCGGTTTATATGCTGGATTATGTTTATTGATTCGCGTATGTTGAACCAGCCTTGCATCCCAGATATGAAGCCCACTTGATCATGGTGGATAAGCTTTCTGATGTGCTGCTGGATTCGGTTTGCCAGGATTTTATTGAGGATTTTTGCATCAATGTTCATCAGGGATATTGGTCTAAAATTCTCTTTTTTTGTTGTGTCTCTGTCAGGCCTTGGTATCAGGATGATGTTGGCCTCATAAAATGAGTTAGGGAGGATTCCCTCTTTTTCTATTGATTGGAATAGTTTCAGAAGGAATGGTACCAGCTCCTCCTTGTACCTCTGGTAGAATTCAGCTGTGAATCTGTCTGGTCCTGAACTTTTTTTTGTTGGTAGGCTATTAATTATTGCTTCAATTTCAGAGCTTGCTATTGGTCTATTCAGGGATTCAACTTCTTCCTGGTTTAGTCTTGGGAGAGTGTATGTGTCCAGGAATGTATCCATTTCTTCTAGGTTTTCTAGTTTCTTTGCGTAGAGGTGTTTATAGTATTCTCTGATGGTAGTTTGTATTTCTGTGGGGTCGGTGGTGATATCCCCTTTATCATGTTTTATTGCGTCTATTTGATTCTTCTCTCTTTTCTTCTTTATTAGTCTTGCTAGCGGTCTGTCAATTTTGTTGATCTTTTCAAAAAATCAGCTCCTGGATTCATTGATTTTTTGAAGGGTTTTTTGTGTCTCTATCTCCTTCAGTTCTGTTCTGATCTTAGTTATTTCTTCCCTTCTGCTAGCTTTTGAATGTGTTTGCTCTTGCTTCTCTAGTTCTTTTAAATTGTGATGTTAGGATGTCAATTTTAGATCTTTCCTGCTTTCTCTTGTGGGCATTCAGTGCTATAAATTTCCCTCTATACACTGCTTTAAATGTGTCCCAGAGATTCTGGTACCTTGTATCTTTGTTCTCATTGGTTTCAAAGAACATCTTTATTTCTGCCTTCTTTTCGTTATGTACCCAGTAGTCATTCAGGAGCAGGTTGTTCAGTTTCCTTGTAGTTGAGCGGTTTTGATTGAGTTTCTTAGTCCTGAGTTCTAGTTTGATTGAACTGTGGTCTGAGACAGTTTGTTATAATTTCTGTTATTTTACATTTGCTGAGGATTGCTTTAACTTCCAACTATGTGGTCAATTTTGGAATAAGTGCGATGTGGTGCTGAGAAGAATGTATATTCCGTTGATTTGGGGTGGAGAGTTCTGAAGATGTCTATTAGGTCCGCTTGGTGCAGAGTTGAGTTCAATTCCTGGATATCCTTGTTAACTTTCTGTCTTGTTGATCTGTCTAATGTTGACAGTGGGGTGTTAAAGTTTCCCATTATTATTGTGTGGGAGTCTAAGTCTCTTTGTAAGTCTCTAAGGACTTGCTTTATGAATCTGGATGCTCCTGTATTGGGTGCATATATATTTAGGATAGTTAGCTCTTCTTGTTGAATGGATCCCTTTACCATTATATAATGGCCTGCTTTGTCTCTTTTGATCTTTGATGGTTTAAAGTCTGTTTTATCAGAGACTAGGATTGCAACCCCTGCCTTTTTACACTTTCCATTTGCTTGGTAGATCTTCCTCCATCCCTTTATTTTGAGCCTATGTGTGTCTCTGCATGTGAGATGGGTCTCCTGAATACAGCAAACTGATGGGTCTTGACTCTTATATCCAATTTGCCAGTCTGTGTCTTTTAATTGGACCATTTAGCCCATTTACATTTAAGGTTAATGTTGTTATGTGTGAACTTGATCCTGTCATTATGATGTTAGCTGGTTATTTTGCTCTTTAGTTGATGCAGTTTCTTCCTATCATCAATGGTCTTTACATTTTGGCATGTTTTTGCAATGGCTGCTACCGGTTGTTCCTTTCCATGTTTAGTGCTTCCTTCAGGATCTCTTGTAGGGCAGGTCTGGTGGTGACAAAATCTCTCAGCATTTGCTTGTCTGTAAAGGATTTTATTTCTCCTTCACTTGTGAAACTTAGTTTGGCTGGATATGAAATTCTGAGTTGAAAAATTCTTTTCTTTAAGAATGTTGAATATTGGCCCCCACTCTCTTCTAGCTTGGAGAGTTTCTGCCAAGAGATCTGCTGTTAGTCTGATGGGCTTCCTTTCGTGGGTAACCCGACCTTTCTCTCTGGCTGCCCTTAACATTTTTTCCTTCATTTCAACTTTGGTGAATCTGACAATTATGTGTCTTGGGGTTGCTCTTCTCGAGGAGTATCTTTGTGGCATTCTCTGTATTTCCTGAATTTGAATGCTGGTCTGCCTTGCTAGGTTAGGGAAGTTCTCCTGGATAATATCCTGCAGAGTGTTTTCCAACTTAGTTCCATTTTCCCCGTCACTTTCAGGCACACCAATCAGACGTAGATTTGGTCTTTTCACATAATCCCATATTTCTTGGAGGCTTTGTTGATTTCTTTTTACTCTTTTTTCTCTAAACTTCTCTTCTCACTTCATTTCATTCATTTGATCTTCAATCACTGATATTCTTTCTTCCAGTTGATCGAGTTGGTTACTGAAGCTTGTGCATTTGTCACGTAGTTCTCATGTCATGGTTTTCATCTCTATCAGGTCGTTTATGGACTTCTCTGCATTGATTATTCTAGTTATCCAATCGTCAAATCTTTTTTCAAGGTTTTTAGTTTGTTTGCACTGGGTTCGTAGTTCCTCCTTTGGCTCTGAGAAGTCTGATCGACTGAAGCCTTCTTCTTTCAACTCGTCAAAGTCATTCTTTGTCCAGCTTTGTTCCATTGCTGGTGAGGAGCTGCGTTCCTTTGGAGGGGGAGAGACGCTCTGATTTTTTGAATTTCCAGCTTTTCTGCACTGCTTTTTCCCCATCTTTGTGGTTTTATCTACCTTTGGTTTTTGATGATGGTGACATACAGATGGGGTTTTGGTGTGGATGTCCTTTCTGTTTGTTAGTTTTCCTTCTAACAGTCAGGACCCTCAGCTGCAGGTCTGTTGGAGTTTGCTTGAGGTCCACTCCAGACCCTTTTTGTCCGGGTATCAGCAGCGGAGGCTGCAGAAGAGAGAATATTGCTGAACAGCAAGTGTTGCTGTCTGACTGCTGCTCTGGAAACTTCATCTCAGAGTTGCACCCAGCCGTGTGAGGTGTCGGTCTGCACCTAGTGGGGGGTGTCTCCCAGTTAGGCTACTCGGAGGTCAGGGACCCACTTGAGCAGGCAGTCTGTCCGTTCTCATATCTCAACCTCTGTGCTGGGAGAATCACTACTCTCTTCAAAGCTGTCAGACAGGGACATTTACATCTGCAGAGGTTTCTGCTGCTTTTTGTTTAGCTATGCCCTGTCCCCAGAGGTGGAGTCTACAGAGGCAGGGAGGCCTTCTTGAGCTGCGGTGGGCTCCACCCAGTTCAAGCTTTCAGGCTGCTTTGTCTACCTACTTAAGCCGCAGCAATGGCAGGCGCCCCTCCCCCAGCCTCGCTGCCACTTTGCAGTTAGATCTCAGACTGCTGTGGTAGCAATGAGGGAGGCTCCGTGGGCGTGGGACCCTCCAAGCCAGGCGCAGGATATAATCTCCTAGTGTGCCGTTTGCTAAGACCCTTGGTAAAGTGCAGTATTAGGGAGGGAGTGACCCAATTTTCCAGGTGCTGTGTGCCAGTTTCCCTTGGCTAGGAAAAGGAATTCCCTTCCTCCTTGTGCTTCCCAGGTGAGGCAATGCCTCGCCCTGCTTCGGCTCTCACTCGTTGGGCTGCACCCACTGTCCTGCACCGACTGTTCAACACGCCCCAGTGAGATGAACCCGGTACCTCAGTTGGAAATGCAGAAATCACCTGTCTTCTGTGTCGCTTACACTGGGAGCTGGAGGCTGCAGCTGTTCCTATTCGGCCATCTTGGGCGCCCCCTCCCAATTTTTCTCTTAAAAATATATGTATGTATAAGAACTCCAATTAGAAAAGAGAGAGTCAGATTGGATGAATGTGTGAGACACAACTATATGCAGCCTTTTAAAAAAAAACCCACTGTAAATAAAAGGCAGAAAAATTACAAGGTGAGAAAAAGATTACCATGCTAACACTAATCAAGAGAAAGCTAAAGTTATTCATATCAGGCAAGGTAGATTTCGAAACATTGAATATTACTAGGGACAAAGAGTAACATTTCTTGATGTTAAAAGGATCAACTCATTAAGACCTAACAACCTTAAATGTGTAAATCCTAACTACAGAGCTTAAAAATTCATGTAGCAGGGGCCGGGCGCGGTGGCTCAAGCCTGTAATCCCAGCACTTTGGGAGGCCGAGACGGGCGGATCACAAGGTCAGGAGATCGAGACCATCCTGGCTAACATGGTGAAACCCCGTCCCTACTAAAAATACAAAAAACTAGCCGGGCGAGGTGGCGGACGCCTGTAGTCCCAGCTACTCGGGAGGCTGAGGCAGGAGAATGGCGTAAACCTGGGAGGCGGAGCTTCCAGTGAGCTGAGATCCAGCCACTGCACTCCAGCCTGGGCGACAGAGCGAGACTCCGTCTCAAAAAAAAAAAAAAAAAAAAAAATTCATGTAGCAAAAACTTAGAGCCAAAAGAAGAAATAAATCAACAATAGTAATCAAAAATTTTAATACTACTCACTCAATAATCGCTTACAAATCAAAATCAATTTGTAAGCAGATACAAAATTAGTAAGGTAGGAAGACATGAACAACACACTATCATCCAACGTTAACTAATTGACATTTATAAAAACACTCCACCCATGAACAGCACAACGCACATTCTTTTTGATTGCTGATGCACTTAGAACATTCACTAAGACAGATCATATTCTGGGCCACAAAACAAATCTCAGTAAGTTTTTTTTTTTTTTGAGATGGAGTTTTGCATTTGTTGACCAAGCTGAAGTGCAATGGCATGATCTCGGCTCACTGCAACCTCCGCCTCCCAGGTTCAAGCGATTCTTCTGCCTCGGCCTCCCAAGTAGTTGGGATTACAGGCGTGTGCCACCACGCCTGGCTAATTTTTTGTATTTTTAGTAGAAACAGGGTTTCACTATGTCAGCCATGCTGGTCTCAGACTCCTGATCTCAGGTGATCTGCCCACCTCAGCCTCCCAAAGTGCTGGAATTACAGGCGTGAGCCATCACTCCCGGCCAGTAAATTTAAGAGGACTGAAATCATACAAAATATGTACACTTGTCCCTCAGTATTTGTGGGGGACTGGTTCCATTTTATACAAGGAATTTGATGCTCAAATTCCTTGTATAAAATGTCACAGTACTTGCCTATAACCTACACACATCTTCCTATATACTTCAAATAATCTCTAAATTACTTATAATACCTAATATAATGTAAATGCTATACAAATAACTATAGTATATTGTTTTTAAAATCTGTATTATTTTTACTGTTGTAATTTTTTTTCCTAAATATTTTCAATCTGTGGTTGCTTGAATCCATGGATGCAGAACTTGTGGATCTGGAGGGCTAACTGTACTCTGATGAAAGAAAAATTAAACTAGAAATAATTAAACGAAAGACAGCAGCAAAAACTGCCACAGTTATATATTAAACTACGTACTTCTCATAACCAATGTGTCAAATAAGAAATCATACAGGAATTATTACAAAGTATTTTAAACTAAATAAAAACAAAAACACATGGAATTAAAGTTTGTAGGATACAGTTAAAATGATACTTAAAAGGATATTTTAGCATAAACTGCTTTTTAGAATAAAAGAAAAGTTATAAATCAATGATTTAGGTTTTCACACTAAGAAACTAGAAAAAATACAGTAAATTAAACACAAAGTGAATGGAAGAAAATAATTAAAATAACAGCAAAAATCACTGAAACAGCAAACAAAACAAAAAGAAAGAATACGAAAAATCATTGAAACCAAAAACTTATTCTTTAAAAAGATTAATAAAATTTATTAACCTCTAGCCAGGCTAATCAGGAAATGAAGATATAAGTGATATATCAGAAAAATAGATCTTACAGACACTAAGAGGATAAGGGAATATTATAACAATTTTATGTCAACAAATTTGACAACTTAGATGAAGTGGACAAACTCCTCAAAAGACATGAACTAAGAAAGCTCACCTAAGAAGAAAAAGATATGTAGTCCTATATCTTTTAAAGAAATTGAAATTATAATATAAAATGTCTCCACAAATAATCATTTTACAATGTATATGTATATCAAAATATCACCTTATATACCTTGAACATACCATTTTTGTCAATTATACCTCAATAAAGCTGAAAAAACAAATAATAAAGTAAAATAAAATATCCCCACAAAGAAAGCTCTAGGGCCAGATGGCTTCAACAATGACTCTACCATCCATTTAAGGAAGAAATAATAATCTAAAATAAGTCTATAAGTAATAAAAACATGGAGCCAGGCACGGTGGTGCACACCTGTAGTCCCAGCTTCTTGGAAGGTTGAGTTGGGAGGATCACTGGATCCCAGGAGTTCAAGACCAGCCTTGGACTTTTGAGAGATCTTGTCTCAAAAAAAAGAAAGAAAAGAAAAGAAGGAAAAGGAAAAAAAAAGAAAGAATATAAATTAACATAAACAAACTATTCTAAAAAACATAAGGAACACTTCTCACCTCATTTCATGAGGCCAGCATTACCTTAATAATAAAACCAAAGACATTACAAGAAAACCAATAAGCCTCATGAACAGAGACGCACAAATCCTTGTCAAAATTCAAGAAATCAAAAACAGTAATATATAAAAATTACCAAGTGAGATTTATTCCAGGAATGACAGGTTAGCTTAATACTCAAACATAATCAATGCAATTTACCATCTTAATAGACTGAAAATAAAAAGCCACACAATCACAGAAAAGGTTTGGAAATAAAATTTGAAAAAAAACACTAATTTTTTATTTTAAAAAAATCACTAAATATCAGGAAACTTCCTCAACTTGATAAAGGACACCCATGAAAATCCTATTGTTTTAACATTACACTTAATGGTAAAAGATGAATGCTTCACATTTATCAGGAACAAGGTGAGGAAGTACACTTTTGCCACTTCTATTCATTACTATACCAGTAAAATAAGGCAAGTGAGTGAAATAAGCCAAGTGAAATAAGGCAAGAAAATGAAATAATAGGCACACAGCTTGATTTATAGACATTATGAAAATTCTAAGACTATACAGAAAAAAAGCAACTAGAGCTAATAAGAGAGTTTAACAAAGTAATTCAAGATCAGTATACAGAAATCAACTATATTTCTAAATACTAACAAAATACTAGAAATTATATTGTTTAAAAATACCATGTATAACATAAAAATATGAAATATTTAAAAATGAAATATGTGTAAGACCTGTATACTGAGAAGTAAAAAATATTGCTGAGAAAAATTAAAGAAGACCTAAAATATAGAGACACACCGTGTTCATGCATCAAAGGATTCAACACTGTCAAAATGTAAATTCTCCCCAAATTGATCTACAGATTCAGTGCAATCCTAATGAAAATCCCAGTAGCTTTTCTTCCAAAATTGAAAAGCTGTTCATACACTTATATGCAAAATCAAAAGACCAGGAATGGCCAAAATAAATTCTGAAAAATAAAAACAAAAGTGTAGAATTTATACTATCTGCAACTACATACTTCCAAGATTTACTATAAAGCTATAGTAATCGACACAGTGTAATACTAAGGAAAGACATGTAGATGAACAGAATACAGGGTCCACAAAAAGACAAGCACACACAGCCAACTGTCTTCCATAGGTTCCAGGATAATGCAAGGCAGCAGGGGGAAATACAGTCTTTTCAATAATGATGCTGAAAATTGGGTATCTATATGCAAAAAAATGAACCTTGACCATTATATCACCTACATATAAAATTTTAATTTGAAATGGATCATAGGCCTAAATGTAAGAGCTAAACTATAAAATTTCAAGAAGAAAACTCAGGAAAACAATCATTATGACTGAGTTAGGTAAAATTCTTAGGACACAAAAAGCATAAATTGTGAAAGTAAAAATTGAAAATTGGATTTCACCAAAATTAAACTTTTGATCTTCAAAAGACACTGTTAAAAAAATGAAAAGGAAAACCACTGATTGGAGGGAAATATTTGTAAAACATCTTTCTGATAAAACATCTGTATACATAGAAAGAACACTGTAAGACAAGCAATTTGGTTTTCTTTAAAGGACAAATATTTGAACATCTACTCTGCAAAAAGATAAGATATCCAAATGGCAAAAATAAGCACAAGAAAAGCTGGTCAAGTTCATTAGTCATTAAGGAAGTGTATATTAAAATGACAGTAAGATTCCACTACATACCAACTTGGATGGCTAAAATTTAAAAGACTGACAATACCAAATGATGGTGAGGAGCAACTAGAACTCTCATCAATTACTGGTAGTTTCTTATAAAGTTGAACATACACTTACCAAATGAACCAGCAATTCACTCCTAGGAGTTTATTCATGAAAAAATGAAAACATATGAAACATATGTCTACACAAAGACTTGTAATTGAATGTTCACAACGGTTTTATTCAAAACAACCAAAAACTGGGGAAAATACTCAAATGTCCATGAACTGGTTAATTTATCCATAACATGGGAATACCACCCAGTAATAAAACACAAAAACCTATTGACATGTGCATCAATGTGGATCAATCTCAAGAGCATTATTCTAAGAAGCCAGACACAAAAGACTACATAATCTGTGATTCCATTTATACAAAGTTCCAGATAAGTCAAAACTATAGTGACAAAAAGCAGGGGGAACAAAACAGTTGGTGAGGACATAAAATTGTCTATAAAGGGAAATGACAAGTATTGGGGGTGATGGAAATGCTATCATGATTGTGGTAGTGGTTACCTGATTCAATGACTGTCAAAACTCATTAAATTGTACACTTAAAATTGGTGAATCCGGCCGGGCGCGGTGGCTCAAGCCTGTAATCCCAGCACTTTGGGAGGCCGAGACGGGCGGATCACGAGGTCAGGAGATCGAGACCATCCTGGCTAACACGGTGAAACCCCATCTCTACTAAAAAATACAAAAAACTAGCCGGGCGAGGTGGCGGGCGCCTGTGGTCCCAGCTACTCGGGAGGCTGAGGCAGGAGAATGGCATAAACCCGGGAGGCAGAGCTTGCAGTGAGCTGAGATCCGGCCACTGCACTCCAGCCTGGGCGACAGAGCCAGACTCAGTCTCAAAAAAAAAAAAAAAAAAAAAAAAATTGGTGAATCCTACTGCATGTAAATTATCTAAATAAAGTTGATTTTAAAATAATAAAGCACATACACACTAAAAAATATATGATTTATCATATACTAGATTATAAATACTAGGGGTGAAAAGATAAATAACATGTGGTTCTGCACCCATGCTCCCTTGACTGACGATGAAAACAAGACATACGTACTGATGGTCAACGTTTATCACAATAGTGTAATAAAAGAAACCTGCAGGCTTGAATGGTAGCCCACATGAGGGACAACGAACCAAGACTGCGAGTGGGAGACAGAGAGAGTTAGGAAAGGCTTCTTGGAAGAGGTAATATCCAAGATGTGCCTTGAGTGATAATGAGCTATTCATTCATTCTTCCAAAGTGACTCAAAGGCTATAACAGATGACAGATTTAAAAATTACAGTATAGTGAGGTAAATCCAGTGACAAAATTGTGCATAGCACATTATGGGAGGACAGAGGATGAGTAATCAAACCAGCCTAAGTGGGCCCAAAGACAGCTTCTCAGAGGCAACGCCCAGAGTGGAGTCTTTGAAGCAGTGATTCACAACAAAAAATGAGCATCAGAATCCCTTGCGAAACTTCTTCTGAACAAACATGACTAATTTGAGTCCATCCTAGCCATGTGCATCAGAAAACTTCAGGACGACCAGAAATCTGAAGTTGCCCAGGTGAATCCGATGTTAAGTTTCATCATTACATAAGAAACTAGCTTATACAAAGAGCACCCACTATATCAATAATAAGAATAATAGCCAGGACTTACTGACTGCTTTCTACATGTCAGGCACTGTTTTAACAGCTTTATACGTTTTATCTCAATTAATCCCCACAATAACCCTATGAGATAGGCACTCTTATAAACAGATCTGCGTTTTTGTTTTTGTTTTTTGAGATGGAGTCTCGCTCTGTCACCAGGCTGGAGTGCAGTGACACAACTTCGGCTTACTAGAAACTCTACATTCCGGGTTCAAGCAATTCTCCAGCCTCAGCGTCCCGAGTAGCTGGGATTACAGGCGCGCACCCCCACACCCAGCTAATTTTTGTATTTTTAGTAGAAACGGGGTTTCACCATGTTGGCCAGGATGGTCTCAAACTCCTGACCTCGTGATCCGCCCACCTCAGCCTCCCAAAGTGCTGGGATTACAGGCGTGAGCTACCATACCTGGCCAAACAGATGTGCATTTTAAAAAGATCTCTCAGGCCCTCACACACTTCTTGTGAGAATTTAAAATGGTGCAATCACTTTAGAGAATAATCTGAAGGTTCCTTCAAAGGCTAAACACAGAGTTACCATATAACACAACAATCCCACTCCTAGGTATATACCTAGGAGAAATGAAAACATGCATCCACACAAAAAATTGTGTAAAAAGGCTCACAGCAGCACTGTTTATAATAGCCCAAAACCTAAAACCACCCAAATGTCTATCAATTGATAAAAGTATAAACAAAATGTGGTATATCCATAGAATGGAATACTATTTGGGAATAAGAAGAATTAAGTACTGAGACATGCTACAACATGGATGGACCTGGAAAATGCTAAATTAAAGAAGCCAGTCACAGAAGACCACATATCGTATCATCTCATTTACATGAAATGTTCAAAATAAGCAAATCTGTAGAAACAGAAAGTAGATTAATGGTTGTCCAGTGCTGAAGGGGAAAGGTAAGTGACTGCTAATGGGTATGGATGGTTTCTTTTTGAAGAGATGAAAATGTTCTAAAATTGATTGTGGTGATGATTATACAACTCCATGAATATACTAAAAACCATTGAATTGTACATGTTAAGTGGGTAAATCATGTGGTATGCAAATTGTATCTCAATAACTGTTATTATAAAACAAAGATGTCTCAGAGTGGAGGATGGGTCCAAACTTGAGTGCACAGGCTGTCATGGCCATGCAAGTACAATTACCTACTGCAGATATAGTCATATTACTTCTAATTTCAGAATACTTACAGTTTTAGGGTTATAAAAGAAACTTTATACATATTTAGGTAAGGGAACTAACACACTGTAGGATGTCAATATGCAACATATTTGTGTCCCTAGCACCACTGGCATAATTCCAACCAATTTCACAAATCAGACAAACCTGCTGCAGTAATACAGGCAGAATTTCTAGGGGTGACCTTTCTTTCTCCTCAGCTTCACACATATAAGACATGCAGATCATTACAGGCCATCAAGCAAATGCCTAACAGCAAAAACTGTGTGATCCTGTCTAGAAATGAATTCCACATACCAGACACAGGAAAGGAAAATAATTCTATAAAATAGAGTTTGGGCTTGATTTCATTTGTACAAAAAAAAAAAAAAATGGGTTCTATACTCCCTAATTAGAAAGTTTCTGTTTCACAATATAATCATTCATTTATTCAAAAAATACTTACTGAGGCCAGGCACAGTGGCTCACACCTGTAATCCCAGCACTTTGGGAGGCCAAGGTGGGTAGATCACCTGAGGTCAGGAGTTTGAGATCAGCCTGGCCAACATGGCAAAACCCTGTCTCTACTAAAAGTACCAAAGTTAGCCTGGCATGGTGGCAGGCACCTGTAATCCCAGATACTCAGGAGGCTGAGGCAGCAGAATCGTTTGAACCCAGCAGGTGAAGGTGGCAGTGAGCTAAGATTGTACCACTGTACTCCAGCCTGGGTGACAGAGCGAGACTCCGACTAAAAAAAAAAAAGAGAACTTGCTAAAAGCTGCACTCACTATGTGCCACACAATGTTCTGGGTGTTAAGGATACAAAACAATGCCCTTATTCTCATGGAGCTTAAACAAACAAAAGAGGTAGGAGAGGTACTGATTGTGATTGACTGAATAATATCAGATAGGGATGAATGCCCAAAGCAAGGAAGGGGGATACAGTGCTGGGAAGGGTAGGAAACACAGGGTAGTAAATTTGTGCCATGTGAGCAGAGACCTGAAGGAATAAAGGCTTCAGGCATATAGAAACCAGAGGAACACAGGTCCCACATAGTTCCCAAGTTACAGAATAGCAGGGCAAACACTCTGAGGAGGCATCAATGAAGCCAGAGGAACAGAGTATGCCAGGGAAGAGCCATAAGAGATGAGCTGAGAAAGCAAGATTTGGGGGAGAGGGATAATATTACTCTGTGGAGAGAGGGATTAAGGGAGGAAACAGGCACAACAATTAGAAATTACTGCAATGATCCAAGCGAGATATGATGGTAACTTGGACCAGAGAGGCAAGAGAAGGGGTAGGAAGAGGTATCAGATCCTGAATATACATTCTCAAGACAGATCCCTACGTAGATAGGGGCTTTCTTGAAAAACTGGATGTGGAATGTGAGAGAAGAAGACAAGATAAATTAGGAATGACTCCAAGGTTTTTGGCCTTAAGAATGGAAAGGCCATTTACAGAGATGAAGAAAACAGGGTAAGAAACAGGTTTAAGGGAAAAAAATCAGTGTGGCTTTGAATATATTAGGTTTAAGGTAGCAATTACATATCCAAGTGGAGAATTTAAGTGAATACCAAGTATGAAATTCAGTAGTTGAGGCTGAAAATAATTTGTGAGTCAATAGTATAAAGATGCTACTTAAAACTTTATCTTGTGACCCGTTATATTTATTCAGTCTATTCCCTAGAGGATGAGTAGGCTGTTTCCGTTATTTTGCCATTAACAGCATTGCTGCAATAAGCATACTTAGAAACATTTCCTTATGCTATATATTAACATTTCTATTTGCATAGCTTCCTAAAAATGGAACTGTACATTCAAAAGGTATGAACATTTTATATTTTACTAAAAACAGCCAGTTGATTGTATTACAACAAGATTGTAGCAGCTCACACCTGCTCAATCAGCACAACCCATTTTCCTACATGAGTGATCACTAGGTATTATTCTTTTAAAAATTTCTTGCCAATCAAATGGATGATGAAAAAGTGGTATCTCATTTTAATTCCCATTTCCCTGAACATATTTGCATAAATTCATTGGCCATTTGCAAGCACTCCTTTGTAAAATGTCCATTTTATTACAGGATTGCTTATTTTTTTCTTATCAAATTAAAGGCACTCTAGCATATTAGAAATAGGAAATCTTTGTCTGGCAATATGTGGCAGTTATTTCTCCCAGTCTATCACTCACCTTTTGGCTTCGTTATGGGATGCCTTATGCCACAGGAAGTTTTAAATTTTCATGCAAACCTGCCAATCATTTCTTTTATGGCTCAGGACCACCTGTCTCACACTGAGACCCTCATGGTTGTAAACACATTCCTCTAATTTTTTTTCCTATTATTTTTATAGTTTTTTTTTTACATTCATGTCTTCCATACATCTGGAATTTACTTTAGAATATGGAGAGAGGCAGGTAGTCTAGTTCTGTATGCCAGGTGAACAGCCACTTATACCAACACCATTTATTAAGTAAACCATCATTTCCCACTGAAATGCCCTGTTATCATATGCCTGACTGACCTGGGCAGCCATGCAGGCTTGACCAGAAATAAATTCTGCATAAAAGCCTGACTAAAAATAAGTGAAAGTGCCCTAGCACTTTATATAAATATGCAAATTACACACAGCAGTGACATATAAAATTCAGAGTCAAGAATGCTCTAAGGGAAGGAGAACAACAGAAAATGTGAAAAGAATTCAAGACATGGTTCCTTCTTGGCCTGTGGCTCTACCTCGCCAGGATGACCAGCCCCAAGAAGGAACACAGAGCAAACAAACTAAAAACAGAAAAGGATGAATAAATTCTGATGTCTCTGGCTCCCTCCGGTCTTTCCTGTCACACAATTTTATGGGTTAATTCCATCCACAGGCACTACAGCTCTGGCTGGACACACAAGGTCAGTCTAAGAAGGTCTCCAGACACCTCTGTTTGGCTGGAACAGGTGTGACCTGCCAAAGCTGATGGTTCATTTAAACTAAACAAACTCAAAAACAGTGTTAGTTGTTTTCTGACCCAAAATATCTAAATCAAGACAGTTAAATGGTAATTCATAAAGTGGTTTAACAAAAGGGTGGCAATAAGGAGATGAAACAAGACTTTGTTTCGTTTTTCTTGAGTTCACAAAATGCTGAGGAAAAGGAATTCTGTGGGTACAGAGGTCCTGCCCAACCTTAGGTGGAATGTACTGGTACCTTCCCTCCACTCAACCTACGTCCAGTGACTTGGGGTAAGAGATCCCTCTTTCTTCACCAGGCACTGACCCACCCCTTCCCACTCCTACTCACATTTTATCAGTTCAGAAATACAAAAACCAGCTATTTACAAATCCTTGACCAAAGATGAGTCCACTCTATATGAAAGAATAGCACAGGCTTTATGACAAGTTAGAAGCATAAAGAAGGAAGGAGAAAGGCAGCTAGTCAATCTGAACTATACCCTCTGTGATCAGTGGAAAGCCTCTAATAGCCAGAATGACTATATGCCCATTCACCACTAATATCTCTACAGTGCAAATACTAAAGGCATTCCCCAGTGCTTTTCTACTTTAAAAACTACCCTTAGGGAGTCACGAAGAACAGAAAGATGAATAAAGCACAGACTGCACTCATAAAGACATTGCAATAAACTTCCAGTTTCTCATTCATGGCTAACCTGGTTTAATGTATCCCTGTTATATAGCACCTCAAAGAAAATAAAATCATTCCATAATTAGTTCAGCCTTCCTTCCTCATCTGAAGGGAAAGGAGAATGTAACTTGTCCTTCCTGGTGAGCTCAGCACAACTGTTACCTCCATTTTCATATCATTCCTTTCTCTCCAGCTTTTTCTCAACATCCTTGCTTCCAGCTGGTCCTGGAGGAGACCCAGCATCCACTGCCTGCCTGCTGCCTCCACTTCCTTGAGGGAAACCAGGGGACTTGCTGCCTAAGGGCATAATGGTCCTCACTTTGCTGTGCTCCCTATTTTTTTTTTCTTTTTTTTTTTTTTTTTCAGATGGAGTCTCACTCTGTCGCCTAGGCTGGAGTGCAGTGGTGCGACCTTGGCTCACTGCAAGCTCTGCCTCCCAGGTTCACTTCACTCTCTTGCCTCAGCCTCCCGAGTAGCTTGGATTACAGGTGCCTGCCACCACATCCAGCTAATTTTTTGTATCTTTAGCACAGACAGGGTTTCACCGTGTTAGCCAGGATGGTCTCAATCTCCTGACCTGGTGATCCGCCCACCTCACCCTCCCAAAGTGTTGGGCTTACAGGCGTGAGCCACCGTGCCCGGCCTCCCTATTTTGACCTTGTACCCAAACAGCCTCTGTGTATATGCAGAATATAGAACTTGCTGTCTCAATCAGTACAATCTATTAAATTTCATCATGATCAGCACAGTTCATATAGCATGAGATCAATTCCAAACCAATAAATGAAAGACTCCTTTAATGTGATAAACCGATTAATCACAAATCTATTTGAAGTGGAAAATGTTGGGGGCTTTTTTGTTTTTTGTTGTTTGTTTGTTTTTGTTGTTGTTAAGGGCTCTCTGCAAGCTCTTATTAGTATGACTTTGAAAAGAAGAAAATGAGATAGAGCCTTATAACCCTCTTTCTAGCAATATGAACAACTCCCAAAAGAGTCAACAGGCTGAGATGCTGTTGTGACTTGTCCTCAGGGAAAGTCCTCAATTTTTTTTTTTGGAGACAGGGTCTCACTACATTGCACAGGCTGGCCTCAAACTCCTGGGATGCTGGGCCTATAGGCATTTCAATAGTGAAGAGTATTAAAGGAGAAAAATATGAGAGAAAATAACACTTTCAACATAACAGGCCAATTCTGGCACCCAAAAAAACATCGCATAGTGTCAAGGCTGACCTTGGCTGGTAAAGCACTTGGGGAATATATGCAGGCTTTAAATGAGGCCCGGAAAAATCTTACACCCATACCAGTGGGCCAGAGATTTGGCAGGAAGAATAAGTCTCTACATTACTACAAAATTCCACTCCAGAACCGAAAGATGGGAAACACACGGGGCAACTGTGCTACTGACTTAGCCTATCCTAGAAATACCTCTTCTCATGTGAGATGATAAATTTTACTCATTGTTCATGACACAGCTTAGCACTCTGTTGTTACTTGAAACTGAAAGCATAGGGACTGATACAGTACCACTAAAAAAAAAAAAAAAAAAACAGAGATCATGATGTATGTTTAGACTCCAGAATGATCTCTTCTTAGGCAACTGAGGGATGCAGAAGGGAAAAGCACTTGCATTCTTTCAGGCCATTTCTATCTCTGTCCAAAGATTCACTCCCATCACAGCTAACTGGAAGTCTGAAGTAACTGCCCAAAGATTTCAGCTGGGCTAGGAGCCAGTGGATTGTACTCTATTTACTAAGCCTATGGCAAGATTATACTACCCAGCTAACTGTTGCTAAACCACTACAAGACTTTCAGGAGCACCACAAAGTAGTCCCTGTTGTACCACAGTGTCCACAGCGACCTAATTTGATTCCCTTATCCTTGCCATTTTGGATGAGAATGCTGGAAGTAACGGTAACAACTGCATAGAGAGAAGATGCACGTATGCATGTCCATATGTATATAATCAGTTTTACAGTGTACCCAACATATGAAGGTACTTTTCATGGGAACAATAAAGAACTGCAAAAATTGAAAATAAAGAAAATAGACTTATCCTTTAAAACTTAAAATAAAAATGAACATAATATAAAACTTTCCCTTAACAACCCTAACTTATAACATCTGCCTCAGCTGAATGTCCGTATCATTCATCAGATCCTGTAGTATTAAGGGAATCTATAAAAGTGATCAACACAATTTACAGATGTATAGATGTATATGTTTGTATACATCTATAAACTGTATGTATTTGTAATGAATTTATTAATTTGTTAATATGCTGGAATAGCAGGATCAAAACAATTGCAATGAAAAGTGTTAACACAAATAACTACTACTGCTACTACAAATAATGATAATAGCTAGTGCCTGCTTCGGCAGCATATACACTAAAATTGGAATGAAATAGAGATAAGCAATTATTTTTTCAAATTAAAAATAAAAATAAATGATAATAGCTAGTCCTGAGTGTTTACTATAAGCCAAGCATTCTTCCAAGTTTCTGATATGCAATGCATTAAATCTTCACAACCCTAATAGGTAGATATTATTATCCACATTTACAACTAAGGAAACTGAGACATGTAGAGTTTAAGCAACTTTCTCTAAGTCACACAGCTAGTCCACGCTCTTATTCATTATACTGCCTCCATGATTAGCTAACACTCTAAATTAAAATTATTCACAATCATGATTTCAGTTGTTCTAAGTCAATTAAAAATTATAATAGAAATTTCAATGCACATTTTAATAATGAGTAAAAAAATGACTGCAAGTCTGCAAGGAAATGAGACCATATATCTGTTAGAGGGTTATCAAAGATTTCAACATTACATGCTATCAAATGGCATTCACTCAAAAAGACTTACAAAGAATTCCAGTAGCCCTTGAAGAGATATAAAATATCAGCTGACCAGATATACCCCATTCAGGCTGATAAACTACAACATTCTACCTACCCTAGATCTATAAAGATCATAGATCACCAAGCTAGATGAAATCATCAAAACTGCCAAACTAAAAAATTGCTATTGTAACACAAAAATTCAGAATTAAAGGGTGGATTTACTAAAACTCGCTGAACATCCCTAGAACCCTGAAACCATCTCCAAAGCTGCCCCTTCTCCAAAATGTTACAATTCACTCCTCCAACAAGCTCACAAACTTAAGATAAATGTGAACCTTATAATGTGTGTAGGTATAGAATATGACATTTGTTAGAATTCAGAATTCAGTACTGTTGGTGATCTATCTCTTCACTGCAGGACAACACTTATTTTGACACACATAGGACGTGTATCACCTGCTTGACACCTGCTGAACTGCATGATATAACCTTTTTGGGTATGTCTTATATTCTCACCTAGTCTACAAATGCCCAAAGGGTGGGATCTGCATTAATTTGTTGTGTTCTAAGAGTATCTGAAACAAATGAGGAATCTAGAAGTTTAGTCACTCAGTAAATATCTGCTGAATCAGTGACTGAATAAGAAGTAAATAATTCAAGAAAATAAAAAAATAAAGAACAAGAGGCAAATAGCAAGACAAAATACATCAACCTGAAATATGAATTATCATGTGTGCTTTTTATTTGGTGCTCAAAAGAGCTTAAAAAGGCAGCTGACAAATAGTAGTCTAATGATTTTCAAGATAAAAAGGGAGTTGTTTCTTAGTACCTTTTACCAAAGTACCTTGATCATATTCATATTTCAACAGTAAATTAAGGAATACAAGCTTCTGGGTGGGTACGTTTATATAATTTTTGTTTCTTTAATAAAAGTACTGAGTGGAAATTAAATGTAAACAAGTTTGACAATAAAATCTTATCAGCCATTCTCAATCAGCCTGAGGTTACAAAAATGTCTGTGAACAAAATTCTAGGATTATTAAACCCAAACTGTCAGTACTCAAGCAAGACTCAAACTCAACTCCCTTTTCTTTTCTCCTTTACATATACCTTGGATAATAATACTGACCTACTTTACAGGGCTATCATGAGGATTCATCAGCTTAAAAATGCTAAGCACATCAGAGATAAAGAGAGCTTATATACGTATCGTTAACCACTTTTATAATTAACAAATTAAGATTCTTGTTTCATGAAGCAAACCATTTTGTTACTTACTTAAAAGTAATACTGCAGGTTTTTAAAAGTCACAGATACCTCACACTAATGAGTATGCTCATTAATAAGTATACATTTTCTAAAACACTCAAGTAGCTTTATAGAATGTAGGCTGAGTATCACAGATAGAAAAAAAAACTCCAATTATCCCGGAATAAAATTATTAAATGACAGTTTCTCCTGATCCTCAGACCTTTGAACTAGAAAGTCATCTACCCAGCTATCAGAGGCAAGACTTCCTACTAGTTTTGATTATAAACATTATCACCAAAATCAGAAAGGGGTGCACAGCCTCCTGAACCACCTGCCATTCCTAATAAGGAATAGATGGGGCCCTAACAAGGGCAACGTTGAGATCTGAACACTTCCTATGGCACATTCTGCCTTTTATATCGGTTATGCCCATAGAAACATGCACTTCAATAACAGGAAGTCATTACAGGGTCCCTTCCACTTCCTTTCAGTTCAGCTGGTTTGCTTTTCAGCAAGAGCTGATTAACATGACAGAGTTATTGCGCCCTTCAGATGCCCGAGAGCAACCTGAGAAGGTGGTTGAAAGCCTTACTTCTACCACGGTTAGAAGCAACCACAGTTTGGGAATTGAAGATTTTGGACTTTCTGCTTTATAAACCTCATTTATCAAACAGCAGGAGAGCTGTTACATATGGTGACAGGCATTATGGAAATGCTTAGACTGAATACAAAATGCGAATGTGAATTGGATTAAATTACCTGCAAGAGGGAAACCAACTCAGGAGGAAATAAAAGGAACCAATCATAGAGATGAATCAAATAGAGGTGCACAGAAATGTTAGAGCTTGCTTATAAATTGTTACCCTTGGGCTTATAAATTGTTACCCTTGGGCTTATAAATAAGATTTCCTGGTATGTCTACAGAGAATTGTACAATTTAGCAGAGTCAAATTAGATTACACTAAATAACTGCCCCTACCACGGTTCTTGTCTATTCAAGATAGGGAAAGAGATTAGAAGACACTTACGTAAGTTCAGATATCCCTAATAACACAGAGATTAGCTTACCCTAAAATCCCAATATTAGAAATCAGAGTATGTGTAAGGAAAGGGGAACCATTCATTTAGCTGAAGAGTACTGTTGACAATGTGGCTGGGTAGGAGTATCAGAGGCATGGTAAATTAAGGTATTTATTGAATTTTTTTCTATGGACAACCAGTCTCTAGTTTAATAAAAGAGCTCAAGATTTAATGTCCACTTAGTCACTTTACTTGTAAAAAATAACATTCAGGGAAAAAAAAGCTCATGTTTTGTTTGCTTGCTTTATTCAAAAAAAAAAAAAGTGGGGGAAGGCACACAAGACTTCCTAAAATGCCACCTCTGTAACTTTGTCTTAGAAAATTATAAATAAATTCATGGACAAAAATCGTAAGGAAATTAGTAATAACCCTATGATGCCTCCAATCACAAAAATTCTGCCTGCTTTGTGGGGGAGGGATGAGTTATATGTCAGAATAAAGGTGAGAATGAAGGAGAGAAAAGTCATGTGAGAGAGGAATGTGCAAAAGACTTATAATCCAATACTTTTTTTTAAAGTTGGACATTGAGTTTAGATGGGGCTTAATAAACTGCATCTGAAAAATGCTTCTGAGAATCACAGGCCTCTTTGCCCTTGGCCAAATCACAAATGAGTCATGGACACACCTAAGCTAGAACGCTGTGTGCTGCCTGACACACTGGGAAAATATCTGGGGCCTGAATAACCAGGAGTTTCAGAATTTGATGTGTCTTTGAAATGCCTCCTTCTTACCACATACACACACACACACAGTTGGTCACATAAGGGTATTACTAATGTGAGAAGTAGAGAAATGAGAGTACAAATAAACCACAGTAGTCTCAGGGTCAGCAACAGCAATAGTTAACTGTTACATATTCTCAAGAAGGAAAAAAAGGATCTTCAAACCCTTAGAATCACTGAGAAGTGCTTTATATCACTGCTCTGGCATATCTACAGAATGCATCAAAAAAAAAATGAACTGATGTGCCTTGCAGCTGAACCACTTAGAGACAGAGTGTATAATATGGCATACGATGACTAGCAGGACACAATCAAGGCATGCACTAGAAGACTTGTCCAGGTGCATCTCCTACACCACTACCTTCTTTCAACTTTCCTTCCCCTCGGCAAGGTCAGAATATGTGGCTCCCAGGGTTGTCTGCATTTTAACAGGGAACAAAGTTTCAAGGCAATAAAATAAATCCTCCTCCAGACTAGTGCTAGATGACCACATCCATGCTGGTGGACGCCCTGCTAGGACTAGAAATATTAACAAGTCCAATCAGCAGAGTAAGTGTTGATGGACTGGCATTACTCCATTCACAGTCAGTACTGCAAAGCAAGAAAAAGAAACTTAAGTTTGCCACTTGGGTTCCAAACTCTGTAAGCCCCTTGGAGGTAGGCCACCATGGAATTAACTCCTTCAACTCACTTCTTGACACGTTCAAAGCCTTAGAGGGAACAGTCATACACTCACTTTTTAAAATCCTTCATATTTCAAAGTCAACTGATCTGGGCAACTTGATCTGGGCCAAGATGAAATCAAAGATCTGCCCAGAGCCCCACCAAAAAATTATCTTTTAAGGAAGGGGCCTTCCATCATGCTCCCTCCCCAAAAACCACAGAAGCTGCTTGGCGGTAGCATTCCTGTGGGCCAAGACCAACAGATACCTCTAACAAAGTAAGCCTGCCACGGACTTCCCTTCCATGTCTAGCAGCTCTCCAGGTCACGGTTCTCAATAAGCAAACACAGAAAACAAGTTCATTCTCTTCTTCCCACTCATTAAAAACCAACCCAAATCTTATCCGTATTTAGAACACACCTACCAATGAAAAAGTTAAATGAAGAGAGGGAGGCACCCACCCACATAATCTTTCCATTCAAAGAGGCACTATTCCAAGCTGCTATGGAGTTTATAATTAACAGACAAGCTTAACCAACAACAGAAATTTCTGGAATCTCTTGTAATTTACACTAGAGTCTGCCTTATTCCAAATTTAGATCACAAGCATAGGCTGGATTCTGAGGCTGAATCCCAAAGCCTTCTTGGCACACCTCTAGCTTGGGTTTCTTGCAGTCACTCAGCCCTGCTGGGGAGGGCGTCTGCAGGATGACTGAGGGCCAACTGACCCAGTATGCAGACAGACGCAGAGCAGCTGCTTTGCCAGAGCTCACTCACATCCAGAGGCCCAGCAACACCTACCATTAGCTCCCTGGAGCTGCATCAGGAGGCTGTGCTGGAGAAATGTCTGGTTGCACTCAGATGTATTCATTATGATGCCTTCTACAGATCTTTGCTATCACTGTTGTGTGAGGTTTTTGCTTCCTTTCCCACCTGCTACCCCAGGGTGAACCCTCTCACCCAGGTTCCAAGACCAAGGTGTGCAGTGAGGCATATCTGAGCACCTGACTGCAGTGAGGCTGCCTGATAGAAGACCAAGCCACAGAGAAGACAGATAAAGAGGGTGGAAAGAGGGTGGCCATCACCGACTACTGTCAGGGGCATATGAACCAGAGCAACTCCATCTTAAACAGGAGCTGGGTAAAACGAGGCTGAAACCTACTAGGCTGTATTCTCAGATGGGTAAGGCATTCTTTTTTTTTTTTTTTTTTTGAGATGGAATTTCGCTCTGTCCCCCAGGATGGAGTACAGTGGTGTGACCTCAGCTCACTGCAACCTCTGCCTCCCAGGTTCAAGCGATTCTCCTCCCTCAGCCTCCTGAGTAACTGGGATTACAGGCACGCGCCACTATGCCCAGCTAATTTTTGTATTTTCAGTAGAGATGGGTTTCACCATGTTGGTCAGGCTGGTCTCGGACTCCTGACCTCGTGATCCACCCAGCTTGGCCTCCCAAAGTGTGGGGATTACAGGCGTGAGCCACTGCATCTGGCCCAGGTAAGGCATTCCAAGTCACAGGACGAGATCGGAGGTCAGCAAAAAATACAGGTCATAAAGACCTCCTGACAAAACAGGTTACAGTAGAGGAGCCAGCCAAAAACCCCACTAAAACCAAAATGGCCACAAGAGTGAGCTCTGGTTGTCCTCATTGCTACACTCCCACCAGTACATGACAGTTTACATGGTAACATCAGGAAGTTACCCTATATGGTCTAAAAAGGGGAAGCATGAATAATCCACACCTTGTTTAGCATATCATCAAGAAATAACCATAAAAATGCGCAATCAGCAGCCCTCAGGGCTCTGTCTATGGAGTAGCCATTCTTTTATTCCTTTACTTTCTTAATAAACTTGCTTTCATTTTGCACTGCGGATTCGCCCTGAAGTCTTTCTTGAGAGATCCAAGAACCCTCTCTTGGGGTGTGGATCAGAACCTCTTTCCTGTAACATATTTCTGTCTGTAGCACTCCTAGCAGTTGTGTTGTGTCTTTTTTATCATGTGAATCCACTTCATCAAGAACTATCAGATTAGAACAGGAAGTCTACTCCTTTTACAGGAAAGGGAACTGTGACTCAGAAATAGGAAGAAACTTGCCCAGGGCCACACAACTATTTCCTGTTAGATAAAAAAACTAGATCCCAGTTCTCAAACTCCCAGCTTAGGCTTCTTTCCCTGTACCTCCAGAGACAGTATCAGCCTTTACACAGGATGGTAAAACTGCACGGTAGCATAATTTCTGAGGCATGACATAAAACTGCCAGACACTGCATTCAATATTTACACAGATTACTCTACCTATGAAAGAATATTTTAATCCCCATTTTTACTTATTTATTTATTTTGGGGTTTTTTGTTATTGTTGCTTTTTGTTTTATTTTGAGACAGAGTCTTGCTCTGTTGCCCAGGCTGGAGTGCAATTATGCAATCACAGCTCACCGCACTTTCAGTCTCCAGGGCTCAAGCGACCTTCCAACCTCAACCTCCCAAGTAGCAGGAACAACAGATACACACCACCATGCCCAGTTAATTTTTTTTTTTTTTTTTCCTATCTCTACGTTGCCTAGACTGGTCCCCAACTCCTTGGCAAGCAATCCTCTGGCCTTGGCCTCCTAAAGTGATGGGATTACAGGTGTGTGCCACCATGCCCAGACTATAATCCCCATTTTAGATTACAGATGTAATGCCTCCATTAGTTTTATCTGATTTCAAACTTCACCATAATCTTGCTGTCTCTATGGGAGGACTAGAAAGATCTCTTCCCAGTTCCCAAAATACTCCCTTCAAAGGCTGGCTAGGGTGGTACAAGTCCTTCAAAGATCACTGGAGTGAAGTTCCTAAACCCTGGCTGAATGTAGACATTCCCATAGGAAAGAGCATACTGTTGGGCCGTGACCTGCCATTAATCCCTCTGAATGCATTACTTGTTAGATGCTGGCTCTAGCCTAGGGAAACAGAGGACACATTTAGGAGCTTAATGTGAGATACCAGTGAGTTTTAACAGGAGGAAAAGAAAGAAGACTTGGTTTTTAATCTGTGCCAGTATGAAGACCATTTGTAAAAGTCAAGCTTCTTCCTGCCCCCTCCATGGTATTTGTATATGATACCTTTGTATTCTATTAATTGGTAAAATACATAATAAATAGGATTTACTAATTTCTGAATTAGCGGCATTTTCAACTGAATTTTCGTTTTAGTAAACAACAGAATCATTTGAAAACCTATAGTATTGAGTGCACTGTACATGGAAGGGTGTTCGTCTGTAGATGACTCTACAAACCCCTTCCTTGAAATCCCAAGATTTCAGGGTCCACAGATTAAGAAACCCCTGGCTAGAACATGGGGCATTGCCCCCAGATGAGCAGGCCTGGTGCATGTCTCATAGCAGGCTTCCTGAAGGAACCTGGTGGCAAAGAATGAGGAAGTGGAAGCCCATCAACCACACTCCACATCCTTCACAATTGTGCCTAAGCCCCACAGCCCTCTTTCCAATGGGCAACATAAAAATTAACGATGATAAATTTACACTGACATTTGGGCAGGGAAACTATGGAACACTGTCACTTACTATAGAAGGGAATAATACATGTGAGAGAAGAGGAAGACAGTGTCACAGAAAAAATTCAATTCATATTGATGCCAAATAAAAGGGTAAAATCATCTCGAAAAAACTGCAAGTTATTCTTTAATGAAGCTTCAGTGTCTGGAATGATCTGTATTGAATGAAAAGGACAGCAGGTAACAGAAAAAGGAGCAAACACCTATGCTAGTGTGACAAATATGTGGTCACAATTTAAGACCCTATCTTAAAATTTCTCACCAAAAGAAGACTCATTTACACATCATCACTACTAAGAGGATCTTATAAATCCATGATACACATATACTGAAAGTCATACTTAGATTCTTTAAAAGTAAAAATAGGGCCAGGAATGGTGGCTCACACCTGTAATCCCAGCACTTTGGGAGGCCAAGGCAGGCAGATTGCTTGAGCTCAAGAGTTTGAGACCAGCCTGGACAACATGGCAAAACTCCATCTCTACTAAAACAAAAATTTAAAAATTAGCAGGTGTGTTGGCACATGCCTGTAGTTCTAGCTAATCAGAAGACTAAGAATGGGAGGATATCTGCAGCCCAGGAGGCAGAGGTTGCAGTGACTCAAGATGGTACCACTGCACTCCAGCCTGATTCTATCTCAAAAAAAATGTAAAAATAGGAGGAAAAAAATAAAATCAACAAACTTAAAATATGTGCAGCACTTGTTACAAATCAATTAAAAGCACTGAAATTTAAGGAAACGAATTAGCCCCCTACCTTTCCAGCTTATCCTCTTCTATTACCCGCTCTTACCAGTCTCACCACACTACTCAACATGCCCTGAACAAGTATTGCACCTTTATATCCACATCACTGGGTATCAGGTGTGCAATAACCTGAGTGATGCTGCCACATTCATTCATACACCCAAGTGCACATTCATGCACACACACACACACAACAAAGTTCTACTCAACGCCCAAAGGCAGAACCAATTTCCCCTTCCCTACACCTCTGGTGTATTCTTCAACTTACATAATACAGACTTGCATGACAGCATTTGCCATGGGGATCACTGCAGCCACATCATCACCATATCTCATTCATCCCTCCACTCATAACACCAATCACATTGCTTAGCACAAAACATATAATAAAAGCATGTTGCAGAAACAAAGGAATGAATATAGGTAATCAGGAAGTAAAGCTTCTGATAGTGATTGTGTGAGGATTACCTGATCAAAAACTGCCATAATTCTCAGCATTAAATTACTGGGGGACATGGTTTGGCTGTGTCCCCAGCCAAATCTCATCTTGAATTCCCATGTGTTACAGGAAGGACCCAGTGGGAGGTAAGTGAATCATGGGGGCAGGTCTTTCCTGTGCTGTTCTCATGATAGTGAATGAGTCTCATGAGATCCGATGGTTTTAAAAATGGGAGTCTCCCAGCACAAGCTCTCTTCTCTTGTCTGCTGCCATGTGAAATGTGCCTTTCACCTTCTGCCATGATTGTGAGGCCTCCCCAGCCACATGGAACTGTAAATCCAATAAACCTCTTTCTTTTGTAAACTGCCCAGTCTTGGGTTTGTCTTATCAGCGTGTGAAAACCAACTAATACAATGGGCAAAATCTATTTTATTCTAACCCTGAACTAACTAGTCATCCTCCCCTCCTCGGGTAACTGACATTACATAAGTTCTCTAATAAGATGAAAAATAAAAAGTCTTGTGGTGGCGCATACCTGTAATCCCTGCTAGTCAGGTGGCTGAGGCATGAAAATCACCTGAACCTGGGAGGTGGAGGTTGCAGTGAGCCAAGATCTGGCCACTGCACTCAACCCTAGGTGACAGAGCAAGACCCTATCTCAAAAAAAAAAAAAAAAGAAAAGCCTGTTTTTCCATCCAAAGGCTTGAATTAGACACAAGGGTTCCAAACAGGAGGGAATCCCTGCACCGTTCAAAAGAGCTTCCCTGAAACCTAACACTTGGTGGAGAAAGGTCCAACCAGGCCCTCTGCCATTGTGTCCTCCAACTTTCCATTCTCACCAATAATCAAGACAGACAAGGTGCACTCACCTGGCTTGTTTCCTTCCCTCTCATGGCCCAGCTGCCCCTTGGTGTTCAAACCACATGTGTAAACTTCCCCATCTTCCAGCAGGAACACAGAGTGGTTTCCCCCACAGGCCACCTCCTTGACACTTCTGTCAGATATGAACCCACACACCTGGGGCTCAGCCACAATTCCCTGCAGGTTGGTGCTGATACCAGGTTGGCCCAGAGACCAATATCCCCAACATAACATTGTTCTTATCTTTCAGGGAATCATGTAGCCTAGGAGAGAGTTAAAAAAAAAATTATTTTTAATTAAAAAGAAATAGGTCATAGAAAATCAAGTAATGAATGTAACCAATTTAAAAAATAACCCTCCCCTTAATATTCTTCAGATATCTTACATCTCAAAATAAAACATATTAATACTGTTGAAAGCAGTTATGTTAAAATGATGCTACTTTGTATTTTAATAAGAGTTTAAAAAACAGTTTAAATAAATTGTGTTTGTTTAAATGAACAAGTGAACAGACAGAATATGGTTTTCAGATCACTGCTAAAGAATCCTGAGTACAGGAGATGAGCTGAAACAATCTTGGCAAACCATTAAGTTAGTAACAGTTTTGAAAACACTCTCAAGACTTCACCTTATCCTTTCTCAATGCATCATTCCTTTGAATTTTCTGCTTATTTTAATGTTTTAAAAAATTTTGAACCAATTAACTCCTTTACATACCCTAATATTAGATTGGTTAGTAGGATTTCACCACTTGAAGTGAAGATGAAAAATGGAAAAAAAAAAAAATGTTATCTTCTCTGCCATTCCCTTTTACCCTTGGTTCCAGATCTGAGTCAAGCCTCACTTCCTACCTGAGAGACTCTGGGATTGTTACAGTGACAGCCTGCATCCCTCTGACATGTCTACTATACTGCCTAACTGGTAGCTTTCTCTTTATATCTTTATAACTTAACTCCCCAAAAAAGATTTTAATCTCCTTCAACAGAGACCACAGTATAACACAGACCTCTTCTATTTAGCAGGTAATCAACTTTTGCCTGATTACTGACACTAGCCTAAAGTTTCATTACCTTTTAACAATTAATGTTTCCCTTTCATACAAACAAACAAAAAATCTCATCTCTCGCTACCAATTCACACCACAAGGATGGCCAGGTAACAACAAGTGTTGGCAAAAATGTGGGGCTGTTAGAACCACCCTACACTGGCTTGTAAAAATGTCTGGCAGTTCCTGAAAAGAATAAACATAAAGATACCATATGATCCAGCAATTTCATCCTAGTTATAAACCCAAGAGAACTGCAAGACTACGTCCACACAAAAACTTATAAAGGAATGTCCACAACAGCATTATACACAGTATCAAAAGGAAATAACCAAAATGTTCATCAACTGATGAATGGTTAAATAAAACATGGTATATCTATACAATGGGATATTATTTGGCTGCAATATGGATGAACAGTGAATATATTATGCTAAGAAAAAGAAGCAAGTCACAAAAGTCCACAAATTATATGATTCTGTTTACATGAAATGTATAGAACAGGCAATAGAAAATAGACTAGAAAATAGACTAGGACTGGAGGGAAGGAGGAGAATTGAGAGTGACTGTACCTGTCCTTTTGGAAGGTGGCAAAATGTTCTAAATTTAGGTTGTGGTGATGGTTTTAAAGCATGGTAAATATACTAAAAACCCCTAAATGTTATACTTTAAATAGGTAAATTTTAGGCCAGGCGTGGTGGCTCATGCCTGTAATCCCAGCACTTTGGGAGGCCAAGACGGGCGGATGACCTTAGGTCGGGAGTTCCAGACCAGCCTGACCAACATGGAGAGACCCTGTTCCTACTAAAAATACAAAATCAGCCAGGCATGGTGGCACATGCCTGTAATTCCAGCTACTCAGGAGGCTGAGGCAGGAGAATTGCTTGAACCCAGGAGGCAGAAGTTGCAGTGAGCTGAGGTCGTGCCATTGCACTCCAGCCTGGGCAACAAGAGCAAAATTCCGTCTCAAAAAAAAAAAAAAAAAAAAGCAAATTTTATGGTATGTGAATTATATCTCAACAAAGATTTTTTAATTGTCTTTAAACCTCCTTTCTCTTGCTACATGCCTACTGCCTCTGCGGGTCCACATCAGCCGATAAGGCTTTCTTGAGTTTAATTGTGAGAATTGTCATTACCTACATAATAGCCACAAAAGTATTTTTTCTACAACAGAAAGGAGGAGGGAACAACCCCTAAAGTTTAATATGGGAGAGGTATCAATTATTTCAATATTTTATTTTTGCTTACAAAGACATAAGAGGGGAAGTTTTATCTAATGCTTTGATCAGAAATGAAATATTGTAACTTCAAAAGTTCTGACTACTGGTAAAGTTGGAAATCTTAAGTGGATGGATCTTCTGTTTAGGAAAATACTTCATGCACCTCTCTGGTTTTGAAAGAAAGGTCCAAGATTTAGAGACGAAAGGAGATGGGGGAAATCCCAAGCATGCCTTATAAAATAGTAGCTGCTCCTATTTAAGATATCAAATTAACAGGGTGCGATTGGCTAGTCATGGTGGCTCACGCCTGTAATCCCAACACTTTGGGAGGCCAAGGCAGATGGATCACCTGAGGTCAGGAGTTCGAGATCAGCCTGACCAACATGGTGAAACCCCATCTTTACTAAAAATACAAAAATTAGTCGGGCGTGGTGGCAGGCACCTATAATCCCAGCTACTCGGAAGGCTGAAGCACGAGAATCACTTGAACCCAGGAGGGAGAGGTTGCAGTGAGCCAAGATGGCGCCATTGCACTCCAGCCTGGGCAACAAGAGTGAAACTCCACCGCAAAAAAAAAGAAAGACAAAAAAGAGAAAGGGATTGAAGCCTGTAATATGGCTGCAAGTCTGGAACCTGGCCAGTAAACAGTAGATTCTCTGTGGCAGAGAACAGCAGATGGATTTTGAGAACAGTGGTGTCTTAACACTCAGTTTGAAGTTGTTGCCTGTTCTGTAACTACTTTTGAGAATCCCAAACCTTCTATCAAAGTTAAGACACAACAGCCTTACAATAACTGTATTTTGCCAAGCATGAATAAAAAGAACCTTGAAAATAAGCCCTCAGTACCCCTCCAGAAGACAGACAACTAAGCAAGAGTTTTGGATGAGCCATAAGAGAACCTAAATGCTCTTCTTCCCCTTGGAAATTCTTAGAAATTTGAGGAAGACACTAAATCTCTAATCAGTATCACCTTGGGCTTGAATCACTTTATCTGGATATTAAAGAAAATAGTGACCAGGCACAGGGGCTCACATCTGTGATCCCAACACTTTGGGAGGCCAAGGTGAGAGGACAGCTTAAGCCAGGAGTTTGAAACCAGCCTGGGCAACACAGTGAGACCTTATCTCTACCAAAAAATAAATAAAATCAGCCAAGTGTGGTAGCACACACCTGTAGTCCCAGCTACCTGGGGGGCTGGGATGAGAGGATCATTTGAGCCTAGGAGGTCAAGGCTTCAGTGAGCCGTGATTGCACCACCGCACTCCAGCCTGAGCAATAGAGCGAGACCCATCTTAAAAACAAACAAGTAATGCAAAAGATTGGTCTTAAGGACATTCAGATTACATTTCAGTTTCCAAATATACTTTCTTTTTTTTTTTTTTTAGACCAAGTCTCACTCTGTCTCCCAGGCTGGAGTGCAGTGGGACAATCTCAGCTCACTGCAATCTCTGCCTCACAGGTTCAAGCAATTCTCCTGCCTCAGCCTCTGAATTAGCTGGGATTACAGGCATGTGCCACCACACCCAGCTATTTTTTTGGCATTTTAGTAGAGACAGGGTTTCGCCATATTGGCCAGGCTGGTCTTGAACTCCTGACCTCAAGTAATCAGCCCACCTTGGCCTCCCAAAGTGCTGGGATTACAGGTGTAAGCCACCAAGCCCAGCTGGTTTCCAAATATACATTTTAATTATAATTCTGAATATCGTTTTCTAATCATACTTCTTAAACATGCTACTTTCTCCATATTGAGAATTACTGTTCTAGGTCCTACAGGTCAAAATATCAGGATTTCAAAACAAGATTGCAGACTTCAAAGGTGTCTTGCCTAATCTTTTCACTGGTACATTCATTTCATTGTAATGAAAAGGGGATGGATTCTAACGGAAATAGTGAAGACTTACTTTGAATTATAATACTAGGAGAACACATCAAAGCTCCATGTATCAGACAATCTACAGGAGAGAACTGTCAACATATGAAGGAGACAGCTAATTGGCTATTCTGTGCAAAGTCAGCTTTTAAAATGGCAAACTCCTTTCTCCCAAGGTAAAAGCATGCCCAAATGGTTACAAATTAAAGATTACAACACAGAGGAAGCTCATACTTTCAACCTCTCTTGACAACAATTACAGTACTTTGGCTTTAACTCAATGACCTTAATTTGTATATAACAATTTTTAAACTGCCTTATTGTAATCCTGAGGTATGCTTTGAACTCTTGAGGCTTTCAGGAAAGGCATGAAAAGGCCCAAAATAAAATATAAAACTGAATCTCAATTTGCCGTCTTAACCAGAAAGTTCTCTTCTTCCCAAGATTTGTATTCCTTGTCTAGACTCTACACTAAAAATGTATTAAGATTAAATGTTATTATTTGAGTTAACTACAAAGATTGTGGGGAGGGAAGTAGAAATAAAATGAAAAACTGGCAGGGTAGTGGTGGTGGTGGTTGGTGGTGGTCTAATGACACACATTTAAATAGACCAGCAAGCTCACATAATCTAGAAATAAGTTATTTTTCCCAACTTGCTCAACTGCTATTAACCACATCAATGGATTTTTTCATTTTTAGTATTTCATAAATTTGTCTTATCTCTCCTACCTGTCTAGTGTTCTTAGGTTCAATAAGGTTGTGATGTGCCTTACACAGAAAAAAAAAATGTGTATTAGGTAAGTTTCTTTCATGCATGAGTTACAGTGTTGGCTGTGAGTTCAGTCTTAATGAATCAACAAGTGGGTACGTCCACAAATGGAACAGGAAATCTGCGGATCTGTATGTGAGGCCTCCCCTGGAGACAGCTAAAGTAATATCCAGAGTGCATAATGAAGCTATAGAAACGATGGAAAAGCAAGTAAATCTGTGGATTCATGAGAAGACAACCAATAAAAAGCAAAAATCACAGTAGATAGCACTGATTTGAGGCTGAAAGCCAAAAACACTGTCACATTACACAGGTTCAAGAAAATGTTAAACCTTTCTCAACGAGTGTTTTATTACCAAGAAATACTGTGTATAATTATTAGTAAGATATATTAAATAGGCTGTCTAGACAGAAACACACATAAAACAAGGCTATGCGTCAGTTGGCTGATAAAAATCTCTTGACCAGAGCCTGCAGGAACCTAACCCTTTATTTCCTCAGAAACAATGGCTCTGTATTCACTAATATGGTATTCACCATGACTTTACAGAACCTAACTATATATAGAGTATAACAAGTCCCTTCTTTGTTTACTTAAGCTTATTTATTTATGCTTGTTTGAATCAGGTTTCTTTCACTTGCAATAGAAAGAAACTCCTGACTGATAATATTAATAATGACATTATTAATAATAACAGCAGATAAGACCTAATTTGAGCTTACTCTGGATCTGGTACTTTTCTATATGCTTCACAGATATTAGCTCATTTCTTCTTCTATGAAACAGGCACTGCCATTATCTCTAATCTACAGATGAAGAAAGTGAAACAAACAAAAAAAAGATGAAGGAAAAGAAAGAGACACTATGCTATTCTGTAGAGTAAGGAGCTTAGAAAGTAGATAACCAAAAGGCCAGACTTCGCAATGTGTCTGCACCACTCTCCAGAGAAACAGGGACCCTGATCAGTCAACCTGGCTATGTGATCCAGTAAGTAATTATTTCCTAAAAGTGGATGGGTGGATCAGATTCCATAACAGTTGTTAAATTCGCCCAACCAATTGCCTTGCTTAGCAAGCAACCCTAAATAACTTGGTTTATAGGGCAGATTCTACTACAGGGATACAATACTGTGACCAGGTAACCAAAGCATCTCAGTCTTACTAGGATTTTTAATTCTCATTATTAATTTGGTGTCCTGGGTCTATCAGCTTTTCGTAGTTAATCTGGCATGAGTCAGTCCTTGAGAGTCATCTGAGTTCCGGGTGCTTTGGCCAAGCACAATCCTGTGTAAACAGCCTGAAGTATGGCCTCATCCCTGACTGACTAGTAAAAACAATTTATGAAAAAAGATAATAAAAAGGACTACTGTTGAAAACTTCAAAAATTCTTCCCAACTGAGTTACAGTAATGGAATCTTCAATTTGTCAAATGAAAACTGCCTATCAAGAGAATTAAAGAGCAACCACAAATAAGATGTATACCTGTGAATAAACTATCAATCATAATTAATAAATATGGTCTGGGTCATCACAAGGCTCTGCTGGAACTAAAGAAGAAGGCAACTAAAACCATCTAACTTTCAGGAGAGAAGTTCAATGCACTGGAGAGAAGCCAGCCACTAGCACAGCTTTCACTTCAAAGTACATTCCAGTTGGACCCCTAAATCTTGTAGCTGCTGATGTTCATGACTTTAAAGGTCTAGTTTCAGCAATGGTCTACATCGCTAGGCATTTTGATCTCCAAGGTCCTTACACCCATTTTTCCTCATTCACTCTGTTGCTTGCTCCTGGAAGAGCAGAATCTTTTATTTTCCTTCAAAATACATAATTATGAAATTCGCTGCAAAATATAGGACTACACTTCCCTCAGCACCTACACCAGCCCCACTTGGCTGCATTTCCTGCCTCTTATTTCCCCATGACAAAACAAAAGGACCACTTTTGAAGGACAACTTTCTCTCAATGTCAACCTGGTACTTTCCTGAGACCTTCTCATCTATTCTTGGTAAGAGATTCAAGATAATCTTAGCAGAGCTTAACAGTCAAAAGAACTAAAATCCAAGCCCTACATTAACCACATGTTAGCTGTGAAACTTGGGGAAAGATATTTACCCACCTTAAGCTCCAAAATCAGGAGGTGGTGCTAGAGTGCTATGAGGATTAATGAGAAAATGCATGTAAAAAGGGCTTAGCATAGTGCCTGGCATGTAGTAATAAGTGACCAGTAAATGTCAGCTGCTTTAAGCAATATTACTCCTACTCCTAGTGCTTTTCTTTGAGACCTCAGCAGACAGGACAATTCCCAAGAGGCTGGGGTTATGACTCCTGTCTTCCTCACTGCAATTAGCACTAGCTGCATTCTGCCAAATCTGCACTACAGCAAAGCAGCATCACCACCATCTGCCATAACTTTCATGAAAGGGATTTGAGGTTGATAGGAGGAAGTTTTTTTGTGTGCATTTGCTTTTAAATTCTGGAGAGGGCATGAGTGGAGGGCAGTGGGGAGATAAATCTCTTTTAACTAGCTCTAGTGAGTTGAATGCTAAAAGACAACCTTAAATTCCTAAACTTTGTCTTATAATAAGACTGTGCGACTATGCACACAGCAGCCTAACAACTCATTCTTATTCCTTTGTTTGAAAGGCACTGAGACCTAAATAACACTCAGGCAGGACTTCTAATCTCATTTAAAATAGGGATAAGCTTCCTTTCAAGTAAGCTTAGAAGCAATTACCTGAATGTTGTATATATGTAGAGGGTCTCTTTCAACAGCAGGAAAAGACAATGTCCAAAATCTTCAGTGCTTGGCAGATACCCCCCAATTTCAGGCTTTAAATAAATTTAGGGCCAAAATTAAAATGCAGAATTAACTCTGGTAACAAAGAAGATTCATTTTAATGACTTGCCTTATTATCAAAAATGTTCCTACCAAAGGGAGAAATGGCATAGAAGGCAAAGAGAAGTTTTCAACAACATGAATCCACTCCTTGCTGTTTTCTCTCTCCACCACTTTAGCTGGACTTTGGTCCCCTGATCCCCTCAGCCAACACAGGAAACATTCCTACCCTTCCCCCGATCATCCCCTCAAAGGTGGTGCCTTCTTCACTACCTGGTGCTAGGCTTTGTGAAGCTGGAAGAATGACTTCTCTGCTGTCTGCTTAAGCTGTGGGCTGCCTTCAAAAGACACCAACCAGACTCGCAAGAATTGAAAATTCTAACAACACTAAGTCAAGGATATACAACAGCCAGGGCTCTCATAGACAGCTGGTGGGAATATAAACTGGCATAACCACTTGGCAAAACAAGTTGGCATTCTCTAGTGAAGAGGAAGATGTGGATACCTCCCCACACAGTAATTTCACTCCTGGGCATATGACCAGCATTGTCCAACTTATTAAGCATCTATGGTGCTCCTGTATTGTACTAATAAATGGAGATACAAAGATGAGTCAAATCTGGAAACTTAGAACTTTCTGCGATAATGGAAATGCTATATAATTGCACTGTCCACTATGGTAGCCAGTAGGTATCTGTGGCTATTGAGTACTTGAAATGTGACTAATACAAGTGAATAACTGAAATTTTAGTATTTTATTTTAATAAATTTTAATGTTAGTAGCCCTAAATGACTGTGACTATCTTACAGTCCAATGCAGTGAGAAACTCATGAACATATGCACCAAGATATATGTATAAGAATGTTAATTCCAGCATTATTTGAAATAGAAAAAAAGCAAAAAACAAATATCCATCAACAGATAACAGAAAACAGATACAGTGCGGCACATGCATAAAATAGAACACTGTAGAGCAGTAAAAAATAAACTCCATCTACAAGCATCATTGTAACTAAATCTTAAGAAGTATTGAGTCACAGAAGAATTCAGAGTATGATGCATTTTTACAAAGTTCAAACACAACTATAACAAATATATTATTTGGAGATTAAGAATCATCAGTGGTAACAAAGCTATGAAGAAAAGCCAATCACAAACACAAAATACAGGGTAATGATTGTGGAGGCAGTAGGAATAGAGGGAACAATCTGGAAGGAGCACAAAGGGAGACATTTCAATAGCATGGCTGATGTTCTGCTTCTGTCCTTTTATTGTTGTTTCTTAACATATATGGCATGCATTATTTTATGCTTACAAACACTTCACAAAAGAAAAAAAAATGGAAAGCGCTATTGAGGCAGTCTGGCTGCTTCTCATACCTCCTCCACTAACACCCTGTCCATGCGCAGACTGGGAGTTTCTCCATGAAGGAATCAGGTTTTACTCATCTTTGTGCCTTCCATTCTCAGCAGAGTATAGGAGCACAGTAGAGGCTTGATAAATGTCTAGTGAACTGAACCCCATTCTTAGAAAACCAGAATTTCCACCATCTCAACTTGTTACCCCTTTTATTTTCCAGATAATTTTAAAGGTTCCCCACCCTGAGTAATAATAAAAACAGTTCACTTACACAGAAACACATGTCTCTGCTACCCACAAGTACTATTTCTAAATGGAGTAAATGTCTAAAGAGGACAGAGTTGTATTAGCAAATTTACCATCTTATTAAATGTCCATTTGGTCTAACCTCTAAGCAAGAGACTTACATTCCTAAATTCATTTTAATGGCAGCTAAGGCCTTCAGAGGCCAAGTAACTTTGGTCCTCTAAGAATTAAGTGCTTGAAGAAGAGACCAGACACCAGATATCCTACTTTTTGGGCTCACCTTGTTCTCTTCACTATGTTAGAGCAAGCAGGAAGGCACTGAGATTTGCTTAGGCCTCTCTCTAGGTAGCTATCTTAGCCTGAGTTGATGACAGTGTTAAACAGGATAATATATGTAAAGGACTCCATTAACAAGATGAAAAAACTGAGGTCCAGAAAAATTAAGTAACTCACCACAGGTCACACACTTGGCATTGGACTATAAGCCAGAAATATTCCACACCCTGTGGTTCTACAAGTTAAAGAAATAATAAATAACATTAGTGTGGAACTCGGTTAAGTGTCTTCATGTTATTGTAAACAAAAAGACAGGAGTTAACCTCTGAAAATAAGTATATCTTTAAATTACTCAATCTTAAATATTCCCCATGCATTGTATCTCAAGACAGGAGTTTGGTTAAATACTAGTAAGATAACTTCTAACCAGTTATAAAGATATCAATCACCTCTAAAAGTGAACTAGAGATATAGATATCACCTTCTAAAAATTCCTGACATTTGATAGGGAGTAGTAAAAATAGAATTACTTTAAAATCTCTCATTTTTGTTAGAGAAAGTTTTGGAAAATAATTTAATTTTGTCTATTTTCTTTATTTTTCCATGTATCACACATAGCTGCTTGTTTTGCCACAACTGTAATGAAGACTGTCTCCTTTCATTTCTTTTTTTTTTTTTTTTTTTTTTTTTGAGACAGAGTCTGGCTCTTTCACCCAGGCTGGAGTGCAGTGGCCACTCTGGGCTCACTACAACCTCCGCCTCCCAAGTTCAAGCAATTCTCCTGCCTCAGCCTCCCAAGTAGCTGGAATTACAGGCGCCTGCCACCACGCCCACCTAATTTTTGTATTTTTAGTAGAGACGGGGTTTCACCATGTTGGTCAGGCTGGTCTCCAACTCCTGACCTCAAGTGATCCACCCGTCTCAAGCCTCCCAAAGTGCTGGGATTACAGGGGTGAGCCACTGCGCCCCGCCAGCCACTGCACCCGGTCTTTCCCTTTCATTACCACATCCTCCATCATGCAAAATGAGAAGAGATCATCTCAGAGAGGTACCTAAAGTGTCTCAAAAGAAAAAGTCCTGCATGATTTTAAAATATTTTTGTCAAGCACTTTAGGAGGCCCAGGTGGGTGGAGAGCCTGAGTCCAGGAGTTGGAGATTGGCCTGGGCAACATGGCAAAATGTTTCGTCTTTTGGCGAAATCAAAAACTACAAAAAATTAGCTGAGCGTGGTGGTGCACGCTGTGGTCCCAGCTGCTTGGGAGGCTAAGGTGGGGGCGGGTTCGCTTGAGCCTGGGAGGTGGAGGTTGCAGTGAGTCGAGATCGCACCACTGCACTCCAGCCTGTGCAACAGAGCGAGCCTCCCATCTTGGAAAAAAAAAAAAGATACTGTCGTAACTTTATTTCTACCTCTCTATGCAGAAAATCCCATTCAATCTGGAGAATATTACTTTTATTTATAAAACTGAAGCATAACTATCTTGTGTCTCCAGTAGGGGTACTACTACTCTCATTAAGTATAAAAAAAGTTTTTAATTGGTCATGAAAATCTTAATAAATTTAAATTTGGTCCTCAGAATGAAATGCTATAATGAATGGCTTCAACCACACAATATGGAACATTCTGAAATCGCTGTTTTTTTTTCAAAAAGTAAACTCCAGCTACTGACTGAACAAATAGAACTGGATGCTAGTGCTAATGTGCTAATTTTGTTTTTCATGCCAAAGAAGCTCTGTCAAAGAGGTTTCTAACCTGTCCTCCTTGTTTCCTGCATTATACTTTTTACAGAAAGTTCCTAACCTTGAAGGGGGTACAACCATGATGTAGAATATGTAATTCAACTATTTTGCTTTGGAATATGCAATGTACTTTGCTTTTCTGATTTATAAGGCTACTCCCTCCTCTCCCAGGGTAAAGGAAAGTACAAAAGGAGAGAGCTTCACAGTACTCTGCCGACTAAAACATGATACCCTCTCTATCACTGCATTTAAAACTCATTTTATTTTTTTATTTCTCTCAAGTCTGGAGTTGAAAAATCAGCTCACTTGATCTTATCAAATCATCAAATAAAAGGTTCTAGAAATAGCTTCCTATTTGTGGAAAGCGCCAGAAGACACATAAAAATGGAAGAGAGCTCTTGAATCGTCTTTCCCAAAGCATTCTGTGCGTGATGAATGCAAGCAAAATCCTGGAAGGCTTTTCTCTGAATTTAAGGTACTTCCTAATGGGGCTGATTTGAAAGCTAATGTAAAATGCAATCAGAAAGCAGCCGGAAACAGTGACAGACCAACAGCAAAGTTCTAATACTTATTCCCTGGAGTTCACGCTGCATACACATATTCCGTGCACAGTCGCATTAGACACTGACTCTACAGGCTCACCTGTTTCAGGTTACACATGCTCCTCTCGGTCTGGTTGTCCTGGTTTGCCCACTCCACACATTCACAAATGACTCAAGTCTCACCTGCCCCCGGCCGTCCCAGCTCCTGACACCCCCGCGCCGGTTCGCACCGACGTGTCGGCGCACACACACACACCCGTACACACGTGTCCGCACACACCCTCGCCCCCGGCCCCGCCCAGGAGGCGGACCCCGGAGAGGCGAGCCGGCCCGGCCTCCGAGAAGTGGGTGGTGCCGGGCCCCGCAGCCCCGCCGGCGCTGTCATCGCGGACGCCGTGCACCGCGTCCTCAGCGCAAACTCCTCGCGGCCGCCGAGGTTCCCCAAAATGCCAGGGCCTCGCCAGCTCCCATTTCAATTGAAAGCGTCCGCGCTCCTCACTGCACGGAGGTCCCTGGAACCCCAGAATTTAAATAAGGGCAGGGGTCAAGCATGGAGACTATCCTCCTTTTGACTTTCTGCGTCGCAATTCCTCCCGGGCGGCAGGGCGGCAGGGCGGCCGAGCGCGGGCGGGAGGCGCTCCCATTTTGAAGGCTTGTCTCGCCTTTCCCGGCGCGGGGCTCTCTGGCGGGAGGGCGAGCCCACTAGAACGCCAGGGAGGCGCACGCAGGGTCCTAAGGGCGCCGTGCCCCAACCTCCCCGCTCCCCAGCCCCAGGTCATCGCTGGAAGTGCCTGCAGCCGCTGCCGCCGGAGCCACGGGAGGAGCCGCAGCCGCCCCTCTGGGAGCCGCGCGCTGACGGCAGTGCCAGGCGGAACGCGGCCCCGGGCGACGGCAGCTCCGCCGTACCCTCCTCCCTGGAACCCCGGCCCCCGCCCTGCGCACCTCGGCAGCAGCCGAACCGCAGCTTGGGACTCCGACTGTCACAGCGCCTCTCGCCCGGCTCGGGGTTTCTCCGTTTTCGGCGTCACAATAATAAGGAAGTTTCCCCGCAAGCCTGCGGGCGGCGGAATGCGCTAGGTGAATGACTTCGCACCAGGCCAATGGGCGCCGCTCTGGGGAGGACCCGCACCAATGGCGGCCGCCGTGGTGCGGGCTGGAGGCGGGGCGGCGAGGTCCGAGGGCGGGAGGAGGGGAGAGGCCCAGGCCCCAGAGCCAGGCGCAGGCGGCCCGAGGTGACAGGACTCTAGGGCCCGGCGCGGGGACAGCGGCACGAGTGTGTCAGCCGAGATCGGACTGCATGACATAGAGCGTTGGCGCTGAAAAAGATTGCTTTTCACTGGCGGGGAAGCGAACGGGACCGATCAGCGGTTGCCTTTTCAGGTTCTGGGCTCTGGTTTTTATTATTTATGCAGAGGTGACCGAAAGCCTTGGGCAGTGGGGGGAAGAAAGCTAGAGGGTGACAATTGAGGGAGAGTGCGCTAGTCTTCTGCTTTACTCCCCTTCGTAGGACTGTAGGAAGCGCGGCGCCGGCCGGCGGCGCTGCGCGGTGGGAGAGGCGGGGAAGGAGGTCCGCGGCAGCCGCCGGCGCCCTTCTGAAGAGGTGGGGATCGAAGACCGGCGCGGGGCTGCGGAAGAAAGGCGGGCTTGGGGGAGGCTGGAGGGTGGACGCGTGGGGAGCATAGCAAGAAGAGTCTCTGAGCACCAGTTCTTAAAATCTTGTAGTCTGAAAGACACCGATACCCAGTAACGGATTTTTTTAAAGTTTGTCCTCTTCCACTTTTCCCTAGCGCGCCGAATCCCAGAGCTTCCTCCTCCTCAAGGTCACTAGTGTTTTTATACTTGCCCTAGACCTGATCTGATCCACAGCTAATCTTTTGCAGAAAACCTCAGAAAGGTGACTTCATGTGTCTGCCCCCTTTAAATGTGAAATGCAGAACACTGGCACAGTACCGCTTGAATCCAAAGGAATAACTCTCCTAGTGGAAGAATTTCCATAACCTGGCATTTGAACCAGGAAGGCCTTTTGAGGACAGATTATTTCTAAGGACATTCAAATCACCTCAGGTCTGCAATCCCTTGTCCTGAGAACCTAACAGACCAAGTAGAAAAGAAAGTTTCAAGGAGTGGTATATCCTGGGGATGAGACGTTGTTGGCTGACTGACAGTGTTGAGCCCTCTGTGAAATAATGGAAATTGTCCAGTACACTGAGACAAGAAAGCTAAAAAAGCAGAATCTAAGTTATCACATCATCTAAGAAAAAATACAAACCTTTGAAATTTGGATCACACTGGACACCTTTAGAAACACTGGGAATGGCCAGGCATGGTGGCTCATGCCTGTAATCTCAGCGCTTTGGGAGGCCAAAGCGGGTGGATCACTTGAGGTCAGGAGTTCGAGACCAGCCTGGCCAACATGGTGAAACCTTGTCTCTACAAAAAAAAAATACCAAAATTAGTCGAGCATGGTGGTGTGCGCCTATAGTCCCAGCTACTCGGGAGGCTGAGGCAGGAGAATCGCTGGAACCTGGAAGGCAGAGGTTGCAGTAAACTGAAATTGAGCTACTGTACTTACTCCAACCTGGGCGACAGCGTGAAACCTTGTCTCAAAAAGAAAAAAGAAACACTGGGGACAAGAGTAACACAATTCACCTATATTCCAGATACATGGCAGTTTCACAAAAGTTTAGTCTATTACAAAGATGCAATCCCAATTTAGAGATGCTGTTGGCAAAAAACTGGTGAAACGCCCAAAGAGGAGTCTGGTAGTCTGGTAGGAAGAGGAAGGAGTCCGGTACTTGCAAAGGAGAAAGTGAGAGATCCTATTGTTATGTGTCACATATGAGGTTTGTAATCAATCAGTGTTTGGGTTGGTATGTCTGGCCTGTGGCTCAAGTGTTTTTCTTTTTCTTTTATTTTTTTTTTTTTTTTTTTGATACGGAGTCTCGCACTGTCTTCTGGGATGGAGTGCAATGGCGCGATCTCTGCTCACTGCAACATCCACCTTTTGGGCTTAAGCAATTCCCCCGCCTCAGCCTCCCGAGTAGCTGGGATTACGGGCACCCACCACCACACTCAGCTCATTTTTGTATTTTTAATAGAGGCAGGAATTCACCATGTTGGCCAGGCCGGTTTACTCCTGACTTCAAATGATCCTCCCACCTCGGCCTCCCAAAGTGCTGGGATTACAGGCGTGTGCCACCGCGCCGGCCGGCTCAAGTGTGTTTCATATGAAATTTCATCTTGAGGAAAAGGATGGTTATCAAGGACTCAAGCCTAGACCATGGGGTAGGAGCGATGTATAAATAACAAGTTAGGATACTGTAAGCTGCTTTTACCAAATAAATAGCCAAACCCTGGGAACTTACATAGAACTTACACAGAACAGTAAAGATACCGCAGTACTTCAATTTTTTTTTTTTCACTGGGCCAACGTATAATGGCAATTTCCTTAGCAAATATGTCCCGCTTCAAAATGGCTTTAAATGGCTCCAGTATCAACAATAGCCTTAACAGCAGATATGTAAACTTTTGAAGAGGTCATGGTTTACTTTTTCTTTCCATTTCTATAGCCCTGTCTTCCATCCATTTCGTTCTGCATTCTCATATATTCTCTAACAAACATACTATATACTGAGCACCTACAATAATGTCAGCTCCCGTGAATACATTGGTAAGCAAAACAGTACAGTCTTTGTTGCCATGAAAGGGGAGACAAACATTAACCAAATAATTGTACCAAGGAATGTATACTTGCTAACCTATATAAATTTTATAAAAGAAAAACATTCATGTTAAAAATAAAAGGCTTAATAAATTCTAGGCTCATGCCTGTAATCCCAGAGCTTTGGGTTACAGGCTGAGGCAAGAGGATCGCTTGAGGCCAGGAGTGAGACCAGACTGGGCAACATAGTGAGACCCTGTCTTTCCAAAAAACAAAAAAGTAGACATGGTGGGGCATGCCTGTAGTCCAAGCTACTTGGGAGACTGAGGTGAGAGAATAGCTTAAGCATAGGAATTTGAGGTTACATTGAACTTTGATGGCACCATTGGACTCCAGCCTGGATAACAGAGGAGACTCCAAATACACACACACACACATGCACACACAGACACACACATAAACATATAACCATAACTTTTCTTTTTTAGAGACAGGGTCTATGTTGCCCAGGCTGGCCTCAGACTCCTAGACTCAAGCAATCCTGCTGCCTTAGCCTCCCGAGGAGCAAGGATTAAACTAACTATAACTTTTGACAGGGACCATGTGGTTCAGCTCTATCACTGGTTAGACGAGGTATGCCTGGTGGCAAGGGGATGGTGCCCAGGGTTGCTGTACTTCTACCTGAAGACATGCTGATTTCCTCCATTAGTTACCATTCACTTCTTAAAATACTTAATGTCTATTTTGAAAGGAAACAGTTTTTCAGTAGAATGGCAATACTCTTTAATGATAATTGCTTTCCTTTCTTCCCTGTGTTTAATTTACTTGCCTTGCAGAAAAATATTTACTTGGTAAACTTTGAAAGAGACAGTCAGATTTCTGATATTTTGGATGAAATCTGTGGAAAAAAACAGGACATCCTATCTCTCAGATACACCATCGAAGAATAAATATCTTTAGGAGGGAAAAGCACTGACTATTTGACAAGTAAAAAGTATGTGTACCTTGTATGGTTATGTAATGACAAAGGTGTTTCTTGGTCCCCCACATCCAAAAGAAGTACTTATTTTCTCAGTGTAGTCAGTACTTAATGGAAAAATCAGTCTGTACATACCCAGACTACTAAACTTATTAAAAACTGTCCTGTAACACACAGCATTGATTTATTAATATTAAACAACTTAGAAGAAAAACATCATGGTAAATCAGTATTACCATCAAATAATCTTTTAATATTATTGAATACGTTCCACCTGTAGTACTGCTAGACAAGAAGCATCATTCCTGACTACAAAGAGCTTACAGCCATTATGATTATTTCTCTATCTTCCTTGAAACTTCATGGTTTGCATTTTTTGCTTATCAAGCCATTTGGATGAAGCGTAAGAACCTTACCTTAATTATGAGAAACTCATTGTTTTCATATAAATTAAAATGTATTGATGATAACAGGATTGCATGGTTGAACATTTTCTAAGAAAACTTTTAAGTTGAGCATTAGCTGGTCTCTGAAGATTTCATCCAATAATGCCTTTAGGAAGTGAAATATTTCATGAAGCTTCCTCTTTTTAAAAGGTCCCTTAATATGTGCTCTTAGAAATGACATCCAACATGTCGCTATGACTGGACTGGCAAAATAAGTGCTGGGGCGAATGCAGCAAAGATCACGTTTGTCATCGGGTAGCTGCATAGAGTGCATGCATGTAACTGCCAAAAATCAGGCAGCTGTTTCACCCTTCTAGAGGCAAAGAAACATAGTCTTCCAAAATTTACTTGTGTAAAACCAAAATGAAATCATAAATGTGAAAAAAATCTCCTTCCTTTGAAGTTATACTATATCTGGGTCAAAGGAAATTTAAGGAATTTTATTGTTTCCTAGAAAAGCTAAAGCAAACCTGTGGAATTTCAAGAGGGCATGCCTATAACAATATTAGACAGCTTTATAGGTTGGCCATAAAAATCTGGAAACAGCAAATATACCTAATAAATGCTTTGTTGTTATTACATAATATGTTTAGTGACATTATATGATATGTTCAGTGACATTACATGATATGTGAAATGTGTTGTCCTTGTAACAATGCTCATGTTACAAAGCATGGTGCATTGATACAACATTTTTCCCAATCCAAGCAAAATGTGTTGCCTCAGTTGATTTCTCCTTCTGATTTCTCCTGAATAAACCTATACCTTTAGCAGACTGCAGAAGAAGTAAGTAATCAGGGAGTTCAATGTGTAAAATCAATATATACTATAATATAATTTACTTAAGTCTGTAAAAAATAAAATAACATTGTCTGTGTTTCCAGACTTTATGGCTACCTTTTTATAAAGGTAAACTAGTATTTAACTTTCTATTGACCTTCAGCATTTTATTTTCAGCCTACATGTAGGTAAAACTCCAGTGAAATCTGCCATTGTATTTACTTTCAAGTTGTTGATTAACAGATTATTCTTATCACAGATACTGTAAATACTGTCATTGATTCTGTTTCCCTCTTTCTGTTGGCTCTCGAAAGCCTAGCGCAAAATGTGTGGCCCATCTGTACAGAATCTTATTGCTTGCATTTTTAGAAGTAACCTCAAGATTCATTTTTAACTTTCTTATATCATTTTTCCCATTGTACTCATTTCCTTTCCTACTTAAAAAAAATAAAAAGCAACTTGTTTTTCTCTTCACAAATGTAAAATATATTTGCGATATGAAATGTGTTAAATACATATAAGAGAAAAGAAGAAAGTGAAATGATCTGTCCTTTTCACTGACCACATTTAGTTCTTGATAGTTTGCCATTTCCTAATGCATATATATACATTTTAAAAAGTGGCTTATTCGACCAGGCATGGTGGCTCACGCCTGTAATCCCAGCACTTTGGGAGGCCAAGGCGGGTGAATCACCTGAGGTTGGGAGTTTGAGACCAGCCTGGCCAACATGGCAGAAACCCCATCTCTACTAAAAATACAAAATTAGCTGGGCATGGTGGCTCATGCCTGTAATCCCAGCTACTCAGGAGGCTGAGGCAAGAGAATTACTTGAACCCGGGAGGTGGAGGTAGCGGTGAACCGAGATCACACCATTGCACTCCAGCCTGGGCAACAAGAGCGAAACTCTATCTCAAAAAAAAAGAAAAAGAAAAAAAAGCGGTTTATTCTACACATAATATTTGTCATTCATCTCTCCAAATTTAACAGCATCTATTGAACATCTTTAATAGAATCATATACTATTCTGCAACATCATTTTAAACAATTGCATGGTATACACAAAACGGATATGCTGTCATTTAACCAATTTCCCCCTGTTGAATGTTTAAATTGTTTTCAATTATTTACCATTATAAACAATTGTGCAACATAGCTAAACACAGTGAATATATCTAAATATTTGGCCTCCCCCTTGATTATATCAGTAAGATAAATTCCTAAAAGTGGAATTGCTAGGTCAGATAGAATGCAGACTCTTAAGGTTTTGTAGTTTGCCAAGTTTCCCTAACAAAAGATGGCACCAGCCAAACACACACAGAATATCTGAGTGGCTTCTCTCTAGCCCCCTTACCAGTAATTTTTTTAAAACCTTTCTTATTAATTTTGTAAGTCATTTTGAGGCTTTACTGATATACGTGAAATATAAACAAAGAAAAAAGTTAAAATCTTCTAGTTAAGTAAAAAGCAATGTGTACACATCTGAACATTAGCTTAGGTAACATGTTTTTATATATTCATATCAAAAATCATCGAAATGCCTAAAAATTTATGATTAGGGTTGTTGTTCCTTTGCCAAAATTGTGTTTGGTATCGTATATTTCCCCCACCCCTTCCACATACCTGCCAAAAATAAAGGTTCCAGAAAGGAAGTTCTATACAAACTCAAATTGTTGTTCATCATTTTCATCTTTAGTACACATGCACACGCCAATAAAAGTGAGTCACTATTTCACCAAGTTCCATAGCAAAAAAAAAAAAAAAAAAAGCAAAGTATCAAAATTTGTCTCATCAGCAATAGAATGATAGCCAGAGAAGACATTTTATTGTCCATTTTTCAAAAAGAAAACAGTGTCATGATTTATACGATCCTTCATGGTCCAGTCACCTTCACTATCAGTTGCTTCATCAATGTGCCCCATGCTTTATATAGGAAAACCACCTACTAACCAACTATGAGATGGACATGTACTTTGAGTTCTTTTGTAACCTGCTATGGTTGAATGTTTGTGTCCCCACTAAATCCGTATGTTGAAATCCTAACCGCCAGGGTGATGGTATTTGGAGGTTTGGGACTTTTGTAGGTGATTACATCATGAGGGTTGAGCCCTTGTGACTAGAATTAGTGCCCACATAAAAGAGACCCTATAGAGGTAGCTAGCCCCTTCCACCATGTGAGGACACGGTGAGAAGGCACGATCTGTGAACCAGCAAGAGGTCCTTACCCAATATCAAATCTGCTGGTGCCTTAATCTTGAACTTCTCACCCTCCAGAACTATGAGAAATAAATTTCGGTTTATAAGATATCCAGTCTATGGTATTTTGTTATAGTAGCCTTAACATACAAAGACACAACCTTTATGGGTGGAATATGCTATTCCATTCAAGTTATTGCCCAGATCCCTCTTGAATTAACTGGGTAACATTTCAAGATAGGTCTCTTAGTCCTTTTTGTGCTGCTATACTAGAATACCACAGATGGAGTAATTTATGATGAACAGAAAGTTACTGGCTCACAGTCTGGAGGCTAGAAAATTCATTATCAAGGTGTTGGCATCTGGCAAAGGCCTTCTTGCTGTGTTAACAAATGGCAAAAAGGTAAAGAGAGAGGAACTCTGTGTCCTCATGTGTTGGAAGAGCAAAAAACCAAAGAGACACAAACTCACCCTTTTTAAATGGCCTTAATCCCCCACTGTGACAACTAAGCCCTCGTGGCCTAATCACATCTCTAAGATCCTACCTCTTAATACTGTTACAATGGCAATTTAATTTCAACATGAGCTTTGGAGGGGACAGACATTCAAACCATAGCAGTAGGTACATAACTGTCAGCATATAATCAATTTAAATGACTTGCCCATTACATGGAATAGAACATACACCCCGGGCCATGTTAGCTGTGTTCTAATTAACTGTGCTGATGTTTCTGAGGGTAAATGGCTTAGAATGTGTAGTCAGTTAAATAGTTTCTTTCCAAATTCATGTCTACCTGGAATCTCAGAATGTGCACTTATTTGGAAATAGGGTTATTGCAGATGTCATTGGTTAAGATGAGTAATGCATCTACAAGCCAAAGAACACCAAGCCATCACCAGAAGTAAGGAGAGAGGCACAGAATAGATTCTCCCTCAGAGCTTCCAGAAGAAACCAATATTGCTGACACCTTGATTTCAAACTTCTAGCTTCAGGATTGTGAGATAATAAATTCCTATTGTGTTAAACCACCCAGTTTGTGGTTCCTTGATATAATAGCCCTAGCAAATTAATATAAAAGGTAAATATGATGCTTAAAAAAGCATCAGTTATAGGATTCAATGTAGTGTAGCTATGGCATCTGTCACCAGGTTAATTGCCAGAATTGACTGACTACTCTGGCATCCTCCTAGTCCAGAGTTCCCTTCCTCTGAGAGCTCCATGTGTGTTCTTCCCAAAGTGTCAACTCAATCAAAAAGAATGACATTTCCAATCTGACAAAGTCTATTTTTAGTCAAGGTATGTGGGGAGCTGTACTCCCTGGCTAGAGCTTTCCAATAAGCACTGAAATCCCTTTGCAAGCAAATGTAGGTTAGCCAAATCTGTTTTACAAAGCGCCCCTCTCCACCTATGATTTTGTTAGAATATCAGTCAAATCATAGCTCCATATCAGTTTCACCAAAAGCATGTAAATTTATAAGATTAAACTTATATAAGCCTCGACCTTGATGAAGTCCTAGTCATTTCAAAGGCAAGACTTTATATTTTCTTTGATATTACATCAGAGCAGGTACTCTTTCTAATTTATCATAGTAGAAGCTGAAAAACAATTACATTTCTTTTACTTTTTTTTTTTTTTTTTTGGAGGGGGGGCGGGGAAGGAGTCTCACTCTGTCACCAGGCTGGAGTACAGTGGTGCGATCTTGGCTCACTGCAACCTCCACCTCCTGGGTTCAAGCCATTCTCCTGTCTCAGCCTTCCACGTAGCTGGAATTACAGGTGCTCACCACCATGCCTGGCTATTTTTTGTATTTTTAGTACAGACAGGGTTTTACCATGTTGGCCAGGATGATCTCAATCTCCTCGATCTCCTGACCTCGTGATCCGCCAGCCTCAGCCTTCCCAAGTGCTGAGATTACAGGTGTGAGCCACCATGCCCAGCCTACTTTCTTATTGAAATATTATTTATACCATAAAGCAAGACTCTGAATGTTCAGGTAAAACTTCATGTTGTAAGGAATTTTAAACTTTCCCTCTGGAAGTTCTATAATTGAGTCTGCTGAAATAAGTTGACAATAAACAAATTAACAGGAGAAGGCATACAAATTTATTAATGTGTACATGTGCACAAGAGGCACACAAAATATGAGACTCAAGGAAGAGCCAGATGGTTGAAGTTTAAATACCCTCTTCATAGGAGAGAGGGAAGTGGGGGGTGTAGGCAATTTGAGAGAAACAGTAAATGATTTTTAGGGAAAATTAATGGTTCCAAAGGACAGATAGTAGCCTGGGACAAAGTTTTTCTGTGCTCTAAGGAAGGTGGCAGCAAATTACAGGAAGGAGAGGGGCAGAACTGCACTCTGAAGAAAGGTTGGCCTATTATATAAATAAAGTATCTCAGGTTAAAAAAAAAGTTTCAAGCCGGGCTTGGTGGCTCACGCCTGTAATCCCAGCACTTTGGGAGGCTGAGGTGGGCAGATCACGAGGTCAGGAGATCGAGACCACCCTGGCTAACACAGTGAAACCCCATCTCTACTAAAAAATATATAAAATTAGCTGGGCATGGTGGCAGGCGCCTGTAGTTTCAGCTACGCAGGAGGCTGAGGCAGGAGAATGGCATGAACCTGGGAGGCAGAGCTTACAGTGAGCCAAGATTGTGCCACTTCACTCCAGCCTGGGCAAAAAAAAAAAAATTTTGAGCAGCCTCCAGAAGAATAAGAATAGCTTGTCTGGGCATGGTGATGACTTTTAATCTTCACTCGTGACTAATCTTCACTGGTTGTTTGATGTAATTCCTAGGGAGAGAGTTTAAGACAGTTGCATTTCTTTTAGAAGAACTTCCCTCAGCCAAATATGGAAACTTCAGAGAAAACTCGTCTCTGCACATTGGAAGGGAAGATGGGGAGCAGCAGGTCTGAGAGAGAGAGACCTTGGTTCTGAAGTTTATTTCTGAGGCCTTTCGATCTCTTTTGTTCAAAGCACTCAGCATGCCAAAGCATCATATTTTGGGATATTTGTTTTCTAAGCCCCAACATTGTCTATGGAGAGGACCCATGAAAATTAATCATACCCATAGGAAATTCATCAAGTGCAGACCTAGTCCATTTCTCTCTATATCAAAAAGAAATCGTGACATTAAAAAAACATTTTTTATAGCTTCAATGTTATACTGTAAAACAAAATGAAAACTATTCATTTTAATCTGTACAGAAATAGAAAACCAGTTATCTAAGTAAATTGCTTAGGGGATAAATTCTGATCCCAGGTCAGCCTTTGAAACATCCAATGAACTTGGCTATGCATAATCTAATAGGCATTGAGAAGGATGTCTTTAGTGTACGGGGATGACATCAAATTTAACTATAGAAACATTTCAGTTAGACATCAAGTGGGCAACTCTTGATGATTTCACTGAAGAAAAACTAATTGCTGCTAATTAGAAGCTACCGTTTTTATGTCTCAACTAGTCTTTGAAAAGAGATTACCAGTGATATTATTTATTGAGTTATTTTAATATCCATTTTGTGAAGATATTAGTATTTGTCATATTCAGAAAAATTCTATAAGAAACATAGATGAAATATTCTGTAAAACACTGAAATAAAATCTTTTAAGGAATATATTTTCAGACCAGGGGCAGTGGCTCATGCCTGTAATCCCAGCACTTTGGGAGGCCAAGGCAGGCCGATCACTTGGGTCCAGGAGTTTAAGACCAGTGTGGGCAACATGCTGAGACCCCATCTCTATTCTTTTTAAAAAAAATTTTTTTAAAAAGATGGCCTGGCACAGTGGCCCACACCTGTAACCCCAACACTTTAGGAGGCCAAGGCAGGCAGATCACCTGAGGTCAGGAGTTCGAGACCAGCCTGGCCAACATTGCAAAACCCTGTCTCTACTAAAAATACAAAAAATAATAATAATAAATAAAAAATTAGCTGGGCATGGTCGCAGGCACCTGTAATCCCAGCTACTCGGGAGGCTGAGGCAGGAGAATCGCTTGAACCCAGAAGGCAGTTGCAGTGAGCCAAGATCATGCCATTGCACTCCAGCCTGGACAACAAGAGAGAACCTCTGTCTCAAAAAAAATAAATTAATAATAATAATAAATAAAAAGAGAAGAAAGAGAAAGGAAGGAAGGAAGGAAGAAAGAGAGAGAGAAAGAAAAAGAAAGAAAGAATTTTCAGCAAATAAAATAACTCTCAACACAATAGGTTCTGCAGCCTCTTTACAAGCTGGCTCTAGAAACAGTAGAATCCCTGAAATGGGTCTAGTAAGGGAAAAGAGAAGCAGGAATTATCAGTACCAAGCCGCAGCAAAAGAATGCGGAGTTTTCATGTGTTAATTTTTCTATTTTCTCTTTCTCTCTTCCCTTCCTCCTTTGCCCTCCAATGTCCCATGCCATTAGAGCACCATACTTAACTTGCTTTTTTGATCATCTATCCCCTTCAGGAATCTGATTAAAGTTATACCTTTTCTCTTCAGAAGATGATGCATATACTCATACAATTATGAACACTATTCTAGGAGTATTCATGGATTCTCTGCATTTAGGGATGGACCTAATACACTCCTCTTCCCTCATTGTGAGCCTCTGCCTCAACCTCTTACCAAATCTTTCAATAAAAGAATCTGATAAACTCATTCATACCCAAATACAATAAGGCTTAATATTTGGCCATCCTCTCATAGAAGAGAATTATAATTGAAGTGACATCATCTGTAACTGAAGGATATAAGCATGACTGTACTATGTGGGAGCAGCCTTTACCCCCTAATGACTCCTTCCTTAAGACCGAAAATCAAACCCTCATATGAGGTTAACTTGATTTTGGGTGCCTACTCTTGAACTCAATTCAGAGTATATAGAATTGAATTCATCTTTCCCCCAGAAAATGAATTCCACTTCCTGTTGTTGTTGTTTTTTTTTAAATTGAGACAGTCTCCCTCTTTTGCCTAGACTGGAGTGCAGTGGTGTGACCTCAGCTCACTGAAACCTCTACCTCCTGGGTTCAAGCGATTCTCCTGCCTCAGCCTCCCGAGAAGCTGGGGATCACAGGTGCCCATCACCACTCCTGGCTAATTTTTGTATTTTTAGTAGAGACAGGGTTTCATCCTGTTGGCCAGGCTGATCTTGAACTTCTGACCTCAAGCGAGGCACCCGCTTCAGCCTCCCAAAGTGCTGGGATTACAGGTGTGAGCCACCGCTCCTGGACTAATTCCACTTTCATTGCCTTCATAATCCAGATTCAGAATCTTGAAATTATCTTGATCCTTCACTCTTCTCATCTCATGCAATCATCAAACACTGTTGTTTTTTCTTTATGTCTTTCACATCCATCCCTTCCTCTATTTATTGGTTTCCTATTGCTGCTGTAACAAATGACTCCAAACTTAGTGGCCTAAAACAACACAAAATTTATTCTCTTACAGATCCTGGAGGCTAGAAGTCTGAAATGAGTCTTATCGGGCTAACATCAACGTATTGACAAGGCTGGCTTCCCTCTGGAGACTCCAGGAGATAATCCACTCCTTGCCTTTTCCAGCTTTTAGAAGCCTCCCATATTTAACAGTTCATAGCTTTATATTACCTTCTCCTAACTTCGACCCTCCTGATTCTTTCGTGTGAAGACCCTCGTGATTACATTGGGTTGACCATGTTAATCCAGGATAGTCTCCTTATCTCAACCTCTTTAATCATATTTGCATTTAAAAAAACATATGCACAGGTTCTGGGGATTAGGACACAGATATCTTGGCAGAGGGGGGATGCATTATTCAGCCCACTGTACTCTATAATATCACCTCTTCCTCAACCCTACTTCTGGTCCTTATCGGTACCACTGAACTAAGTTCAACGTTTCCTAAACTGGTTTTCCTGACCCCAGCCTCTCTCCCAATTCCCCATCCATTCTACATACCAAAAACAAATATTCATTAAAGCTTAGTTATTCGTCCTATTCCCCATACCCATTCCAAGGCCCTGAACCTAGTTTACTTTAGCCTGGCATTGGTCACTCTTTGTTTCTTTGTTTGTTTGTTTGTTTTTTCAGATGGAGCCTCACTCTATCACCCAGGTTGGAGTGCAGTGACACCATCTCAGCCCACTGCAACCTCTGCCTCCTAGGCTCAAGCAATTCTTCTGCCTCATCCTCCCAAGTAGCTGGGATTACAGGCGTGTGCCACTACAACTGGCTAATTTTCATATACATGTATGTATATACACACACACTTTTTTTTTTTTTTTTTTTTTTTTTTAAGTAGAGACAGGGTTTCACCATGTTGGCCAAGCTGGTCTCGAACTCCTGACTTTAGGGATCCACCCATCTTGGCCTCCCAAAGTGCTGGGATTATAGGCATGAGCCACTGTGCCCAGCCCATTCTTAACAAACTAATCTCCACACTGTCCCGCAACCTATATAAACCAACTATTTGTTCAGCTCATACCCCCTTTTGCCTCCAAAATTCTCCCATTATGCTAAAGTTTACATAAGTCCCTCCTCTTCCATGACTTCATCTCAGCAGTTCCGAGTCACAATATTTCTACTTTCTTTTATTTCCTACAGCATTTTTTGTTGGGGTGATGCCTCTAGCATTTATCACATGCTACTGGGTATAGATCCTGTCTCCACCTCTTTCCCACTATATGATCTTAGACAAGTCATTTCCCTTTCCCATGCCTCTTTTTTCTTGTCTATAAAACTGACAATATTTATACCCTAATTATAGGATTATGATGAGGGTTCAAAGAGATAACAAAGCTTTTAAGATACTTAGCATGTAGTGTTACCTCCTCCTCTTTTTCTTCTTATTTGCTTTCTTTAATATATGACCTAAATCCTTTGTTATATTAAAAATTCCTTGAAGATCCCGACCATTTCTTTTTTCTTTCTTTCTTTCTTTTTTTTTTTTTTTTTTTTTTTTTTTTGGTGGAGTCTTGCTCTGTTGCCCAGGCTGGAGTGCGGTAGTGTGATCTTAGCTCACTGCAGCTTCCACCCCCCAGATTCAAGCAATTCTCCTGCCTCAGTCTCCCGAGTAGCTGGGACTACAGGCGCTCCCTGCCAAGCCCAGCTAATTTTTGTATTTTTAGTAGAGATGGGATTTCACCATGTTGGCCAGGCTGGTCTTGAACTCCTGACCTCAAGTGATCCGCTTGCCTAGGCCTCCCAAAGTGCCAGAATTACAGGCATGAGCAACCATGCTCAGCCAATTACAACTACTTCTTATACATTATGCCATATACACTGGAGGCTCAATAGATACATCTTTATCACTATTGTTGTGGTGATGATAATTATGATAATGTAAAGGGACAATTTGATATTATTTTCACAACACTGATATGGTCCTTGACATTTCTGTTTCTCATTCTTTTTTTTTTTTTTTTTTTTTTTTTTTTTTTTGAGACGGAATCTCGCTCTGTCGCCCAAGCTGGAGTGCCGTGGCGCGATCTCGGCTCACTGCAAGCTCCGCCTCCTGGGTTTACGCCATTCTCCTGCCTCAGCCTCCTGAGTAGCTGGGACTACAGGCGCCCGCCACCGCGCCCAGCTAATTTTTTGTATTTTTAGTAGAGACGGGGTTTCACCGTGGTCTCGATCTCCTGACCTTGTGATCCGCCTGCCTCGGCCTCCCAAAGTGCTGGGATTACAGGCGTGAGCCACCGCGCCCGGCCTCTGTTTCTCATTCTTATTACATAAGTGAATACCTCCTTTTCTCTTAAACTGTTTACACTCCTATTAACTGTGTAGAGAGATTCATGCTTAATTCATTGTGGAAACACCTAAAGACAATGCTTAGCAAACAGCTGGGCTTCATCAAATATTGGCTGAAGGAATGAATCTTCTAGTGTTATAGAATCTGCCTGTCACATCACCTCCTTTACCCACGATTGATAATCTGAAAAATGAAGAGATTGTATTTAATGATCTCTAAAGTCATTTGAAGCTCTAAAGTTCACTCTTAATAGACTTCTGTGAATAAGGCCAGAAACTAATTTGACCAAGAAATAACCCTTTCTTACCTTTTGAATTGTTTCCTCAAACAGTACTGTCATTTGATATCACCATTCTATGGTGCCAATTTATAACGTAAATCTGTTTATGGAGACAGAAAAGCAAATTTTTCCACTAATTGCTAAATATAAATTAAGTCAACCACTATTCAGTAGCTATTATTTGCAACTACCTTTGGTATTACAGGCCTATTTTATATATATATATATATATATATATACACACACACACATATATACACACACACATATATACACATATATATACATAGTATAAGATATCTTTTGTTCTCATGCAAAAAAGTTTAGTCAAATATATATGTGGCACTTATATAAATATTCATTTGATTGAAGGTAATATAATAAAATGTGCTTTTAAAGACAAATGTATAATTAAGGTTGAAAATGTGAAAGTGTAGTTAATATGGTCTTTGGCCAGAAATAGCTAAGTCCCTGTTCTACGTCAGTAACTTCTCCCCTTAAGGTCCACAAGGAAAATACATGCACAGAGAATTAAGCAAATAAAAAAACACTTGCTATTAGATAAGGCTTTAATGCCAAACCTCCATGTGGTACTTGGGGTACTTGTTTGGAACTTGGATAAGAAGTACCTTTGCCTAAACCTCATTAGTCTAAAGGAACTTGAACCAAAACAGAGGCCTATTTTCTCTACATCTGCCCCATAGCTCAAATCCACGACTTAGATCTTGCTATTTTAATGTCCACTACAGTTGTATCCCCTACCACAAGACTCTACTCAAAGCATAGCCTCAATAGTGTCCTTTAACTGTACAAATCTGTAGCCGCAGCTCCTCCTCCTTAGAGGAGAGAAGAAATTGCCATGGCCAAAAACTGGGGGGAGAAAAGATAAATTCCTCCCTTATAGCATATAGCAAAATAAATTCCAGATAAATTTGAGAAATAACAACAAAAGTTTCAGAAAAAAACTGAGTAAGTACAAAATTTTGTGGAGGGGAAGGAGTCTGTAAGCATGATACCATTAAACAAAATGGAAAAGATTAGCGGGCTTTATTATATGAAACTTAAAGCAGAAAATTAAACTCTATAAAAAGGTTAAAAGGCAACATCCAACTGGGAAAATATCTGTACTAAGAGCATTTTAAAATAAATTTGAAGAAATGATCCAAAAAAATAGAAGAGACCTTGATTAGGTGACCACTACCACCTCCCCACCCTGACTGACACACACACACACACGCACACACACATTAATGGGGAAACCTATCCAGCATTTTTTGGGAATTCTTCCCTGAAGAGAAAACATTTAAGTCAAAACCTTAAGGATGTGAGGAGTTGCCAGGTGGGATAAGAGCATCCCTAGGAGAGGGAACAGCATGTGTGAAAGTTCTGAGGCTAGGAAGAGCTTGTCATGTCAAGACACTGAAAGGACTGCAGGATTGCCAGCATGACTGGAGCAGTGGGCAGAAGGGGTGGCAGGAGGTAAATTTAGAGAAAAGAGCAGGGACATGTCATGCAGACTCTTCTGGGGACCTTGATTTTATTGGACATTCAATGAGGGGCCACTAGAAGGTTTTATACAGATCACTGGCACCTGGAAAGACAGCACAGGTGGAAGGGGAGCAGTAGTACAATTAGAAAGACCAGTCAGGAGGTTATGGAGGATATTGAAGGAATCTGCGCTAGAATGGTAGCAGCTTGGGTTCAGATGATGGCTGTAGAGATGAAGAGAAGTAGATGGAGTCAAGAGCTAATTTGAAGGTAAAAGAGGAAACAGCTAGGAGTAGAGGGTTGGGAGTGGGAAAATCAAACAAAAGTCCTAGATTGCTGGCTTGAGCAGCTAGTTAAGGTAGTACTGTCCTTTATTAAGGTCAAAATGATTGAGGAAGGAAAAAGTTAGAATAGAAATCAAGATCATCCTCTAAAAGTATAAGGTACTTGAGGGAGTATCTATGTTTAATTTTGCTTACCACCCAGCATCTAGCATACTGCCTAACAAAATAGGCAGTATTTGTTGAATTAATGAATACAGATTGAACCAGGTTTGATGACAGTCCTATAACATCTTAACCACTGAGTTCTTACAACAATAGAGGATTTGGTTAATTGAAATGAAATATGAAATGAATGTGGAATAAAGTTCTAAGATTCCCATTTCAAATTCATGCATCAGTTGGTAGTGATGAGTTAGTATCTTCTACAAATATGAGCATTCTTTAAAGCAAATGATGTTTTTACTGAATGTCTAATGTAAAAATATTGCTGATGCTGTACAAGGTACTTCAGGAAGGAAAAAGTCCCAAGAACTTCACTATAGATGATGGCTCTTTGTTATTGCTGAAGCTCTTTAATTCTATTATTGTAGAGCATTGACTCTTAAAAGCACTGCAGCCTTGTAGCACTGACTTTTATTTTAGATAGGGGAGCAAAAGAGAGCAAGTGACATCATCTCTGTGTCAGCTGTTGATGCTTGTCAGCTTTGACAGGCTGAGGAGGAGCTCTAGAATGACACTGAGACCAAATCAGTATTCAGCTTTTAAACTCTTAGGGAACATGGTTTTTAGCATAATCACATTAACATGCTATTTGTATATCCCAACTCTACTAGAATATGGATTATTCATTATGTGAAAAGAAAAAATCCTATAGAGGAGGATACAGAGGTGTATCTTCACTGGTATTCTGCCAAAAGATACTTTTCAATAGGTAATTGGCATTTAGTATCTTTACTATTTCAATAAAGGCTTTTCAAAAATTGGAACTCTCATTGAAAATCGGATAGAGGAGACCTCAAGCTCGGTTAAATATGTCCAGAGCTGAAGCTGTATATCTGTCTACATGAGTTCTAAAATAAACAGTCTATAATAGCCAAGCAAAGTTTTTTTAATATTCTGAAAGTATTAAATATAATTATTAATTCCATATGACCCAGCAATTGTACTCCTGGGTATTTACCCAAAAGAACTGAAAGCAAGGTCTCAAAGAGATCTTTGTAGACCCATGTTCACAGCAGCATTATTCACAATAGCCAAAAGGTGGAAGCAACTTGTGTCCATCAGTTGTTGAATAGATAAACAAAAGGTGGTATATGCATACAATGGAATATTATTCGGCCTTCGAAAGGTAGTATCAGACACACGCTACCACACGGATGAACCTTGAGGACATTATGCTAAAGCAAAATAAAAGTCACAAAAAGATAAATATTGTATGATTCCACTACTATAACATACCTAAAGCAGTCAAATTTATGAAGACAGAAAGTAAAATGATTATCAGGGCCTGGAGGAAGAGGAAATAGAGAGTGGTTGTTTAATAAGCACAGAGTTTCCATTTTGCAGGTGAAAGAATTCTGGAGATAGATGGTGGTGATGTTTGCACAACAATATGAATGCACTTAATGCCATTTAACTGTATACTTTAAAATGGTTAAGATGGTAAATTTTATGTTATATGTATTTTACCACAATTAAAAATAATAACTATTAACTTTAAGTAGAAATGGTGAGCAATATGACAATAATCTGGTATTATAAGACATTAGATAGGACATATATACACATAGTATATCTTTTATTCTCCTTCCTTTACTTTCCAGATCCCTAATACTTTGAAAAGATGGAATGTACATAAAGCTGCAACCTCTGTGCACTGACACAGGACTTCCCCTATCCTTGTCCCTTCTTCCCATCACTCCCTCTGCAGTTAGGAATGTGGTGAGATTTTTACATCCCAGTATGCAGTGGGCCACTTTAATTCTTCCTAGATTCTGCCCAGTTGCTTTCAGGGAGCTGCAATTTTCAAATGGCTATAGATTGATTTGGGGGCAGAGGAGGTACAGGTAGATGGGGATAGGGAAACCTGTGATCTGGCTGCCTCAGAAAATAGTGCCTGCACATTTCAGACACGGCAGAGAGGGAGAAAGAAGGGTTTTAGTTCTACTTTCAATTAGGAAGGATCATTCCGTTTCTGGCAGTAAAATTTGAATGGTCTGTCAACTGTGTTTATTTTTCAGTTGTATTTTGTTGCTTTATGAATGATGGAAATGCTTTTTAGATCCTAGCAACAGACTGACAAATCTTACCATTTTTGGAGGGGGAATTTGGCATTTTCACGTTTTCTGGACCATCACAGGTCTTTTCATTGACAGCTAGGAAAGGCTGTCAGGGCTGTGAAGCAGGTGCTGTTTTAAATCATTATCTTTTTCTTTACTCTTTCTGCTGACTTGTTTTGGAAAGGGCAGATTAAGGTGTGGGAATCTCCTTTGGGACTGTCAATGAATCTGTAGTGAAGATTTGCCTTTTCTAAGATTCATTTTCAGAGAAATTTAGCAGTACATTTCAAACCAATGCACAGATGACAGGGTGAAAGGAAGCTCTGAACTGTTTAGGTCACCATCCTATCATCTATCCCAGAATTCCAGAAGTCAAAGTAGGCAAACAGTCCATGCTTCATGGGTCCCTAGTGACACTGATTCATAGGAGTGTAAATAAATGGTTATATTGTGCATATTTCTAATTTCAGATTTTAAATGTTCAGTTAAAATGTCATCTAATCAAGAGATTGAGCTATATAATGACTGGAATAGTGGCTGGATTCTAAACCTGATGAGCTTTATGTCCCATGTGCACACAAAGAATGTTTTTTAATGACTGATGAGTAAGCTAAATTTTTGTTTTCTTCTCCAAGTGGCTATGGATTTTCTTTTTCTCAGTGAACACTGATCTTAATACATTCAGATGTTAAAACCCAGCTGTTTCTCTTTGTGAACAAAAAGAGTCTTAATTAGTTTTTAAAACATATACATGCCTTTCACTCTAGAAAAGTGCAACACTCAACAAATGACATTTTAATTAAAATCCAGTGATTCCTGTTCTTTTTCTCCTTGTATTGTTTTGCTCCATAGTTTCTGTATCTGATACACAAGGGAGAAGTATCTCCAAAATATAACTTTTCAGATAAGAGAATCAGTTAACCAATTTTTAAAGAATTTATGAATTTTAAGTTTATGATTAAGATTTCCCCATTTATGTAACTTTAATTATAGACTTCATGAAAGAAAAGACTGCAATTTTATTATTATTATTATTATTATTATTATTATTATTTTGAGACAGAGTCTTGCTCTGTTGCCAGGCTAGAGTGCAATGGTGCAATCTCCATTGCTCACTGCAATCTCCGCCTCCGGAGTTCAAGCAATTCTCCTGCCTCAGCCTCCCGAGTAGCTGGGACTACAGGCGCGCACCACCACATCCGGCTAATTTTTTATATTTTAGTAGAGTCAGGGTTTCACCGTGTTAGCCAGGATGGTCTCGATCTCCTGACCTCGTGATACACCCGCTTTGGCCTCCCAAAGTGCTGGGATTACAGGTGTGAGCCACCACGCTTAGCCAAAAGACTGCAATTATATCAATTTTACATATTGATAAATTGTTTTTTGGTTAGAAGGTGGCCTAAGGCCATATGCATGTTTTGTTTTTGTTTTTTTGAGGCAGAGTTTTGCTCTGTCACCCAGGCTGAGTGCAGTGACGATCATAGCTCACTGCAGCCTGAAACTCCTGGGCTCACACGATCCTCCTGCCTCAGCTGCCCAAGTAGCTGGGACTACAGGTGGGTGCCACCACACCTGGCTAATTAAAAGAATACACTTTTTTGGAGATGAGGTCTCACTATGTTGTCTGGGCTGGTCTTCAACTCCTGGCCTCAAGTGATCTTCCCACCTTTGCCTCCCAAAGTGTTGGGATAACAGCCATGAGCCACTGTGCCCAGCAAGGTTGGTTTCTTCTGAGACCTCTCTGCTTGGCTTGTATGTGGCCCTCTTCTCCCTGTCACTTCACTTGGTCTTCCTTCCATACATGTCTGTGTCCTAATTTCCTTATCTTATAAAGACATCAGTCATATTGGATTAGGGCCCACTCTGATGACCTTACTTTAACTTAATTACCTCGTGGAAGACCCCCTCTCCAAATATAGTCACATTCTGAAGCACCAGGGGTTAAGACTGCAACATGTGAATTTTAGGGGGACAAAGTTCAGCCCATAACACCAACTCACAGACTTGCTATGTTTTCTCATTTGATTGAGATGGAGTAAAGTAGTCTCAGGTGATAACTGTTTTTATACAGACAAAATACATATAAGCTATATTCAAACTAGACTCAGACTATACCACAAATATAGGTTGTTTGGAGACTCCCAAATGGCTATTGGTAAGGATGGCAGATTTTTGGACCAACAAATCTCACAAGCCTAAGGGTGTCAAAGGCCTATCAGAAATAATGGGGTTCCAGCTATAATGGATATTAAACACATGCATGTGTAAAGACTCTGAATAGAGATACCTAAGACTTTGCACCTGGGCTCTCTAGTTTGCATACCAAATCTGTCCTTCCAGGATCTGGGGGAATAAAAAAAGAGTGAATGAGGGTTCAGAAGAAACTTTTGAATATATTTTCAAACCAAGACTAGTTTCTTCTTATGCTACTTAGCTTAGGGCCATGGACATTCGAAGTCTAAAAAGGTGACCATTGCCCTAAAACATGGATCATCCCACTTACCTTTAGGGACATTCCTGTTACTAATTTATATATTATCTGTTTATTCCCACAGATTACTTGTTTACTAGTTCTGATACTTAATTTCCCTAAGGACCATTTTTCTCATCTCTAAACTAGGGATGAGCCAGGTGCCCTGGCACATACACGTATAGTCTCAGTCACTTGAGAGACTGAGGCAGGAGGATCACTTGAGCCTAGAAGCTCAAAGTTGTAGTGCACTATGATGGCACCTGGGACTGACCACTGCACTCCAGCCTGAACAACACAGTGAGACCCCATCTCTAAAAAAATAAAATAGGAGGCTGGGCGCAGTGGCTCACACCTGTAATCCCAGCACTTTGGGAGGTCGAGGCAGTTGGATCACAAGGTCAGGAGATCGAGACTATCCTGGCTAACATGGTGAAACCCCATCTCTACAAAAAAATACAGAACAAAATTAGCTGGGGTTGGTGGCGGGCACCTGTAGTCGCAGCTATTCGGGAGGCTGAGGCAGGAGAATGGCATGAACCTGGGAGGCGGAGCTTGCAGTGCACTCCAGCCCAGGCAACAGAGCGAGACTCTGTCTCAAAATAAATAAATAAATAAATATACAATAGGAATAATAATAGTACTTACCTCGCAAGTTTGATGTGAGAATTAAATAAGATGACGCCATTAAATGTCTGGCACAAAGTGAGTATACAACAAAATATTAACTAACATAAGCTAAACTCCATGAAGGCAGGAGCCATATCTGAATTAATCACTACTGTGTACCCACTTCCTGGGAGACAAGAGATACTCAATAAAGGTGTTCAGTGGATGAAAGAATTAACCACAATCTGATGTTGGGATCATTGAAACAAAAACAGGGGAAGGCAGGACAGATAGGAGAGTGCACTATATTTTTTAATTGATTTTTTTAATGTAAGAAAGTTGTCATTGCATTTTTGAAACATTTGTATAAGACAGTAACCCTCTGACTAAGATTGTTTCATTACTGAGAAAATTAATTTTTCTTTCACAAGTTCATGAACACTTCTCTCAAGTCCACACTTGTCAGGGTTGTTTTTCAGAATGTATGTTTCTTATTTTTTGTTGAGAAAAATGAAAATAATGGTATACTGTCCCACTTTGAATAATTTGAAACCTGAAATGAATTACTTCTATATCCATTCCTCATACCATGCATGCCAGTGAAACATTTTAGGAATGCCAATGACTTGAAGAAAAATGAAACAAGCCATCGTGGTTCTCAACCACACCTGCTCAGTCCTTGTCTTTGCTTCCTTTCTCCTACCTATCTGCCACCCTGGAAGGGTGTGGTATAGAGACTAAAATGCTAAAAAACAAAAATAAGAGGAAGTGGGCACTGCACTGGACATAGACATGTTCCCACCCGCCTGGAATTAAATTAGGGAGAAGCACGATAACTGATAGCAAAACCAAAGGGAACTTCCACCTCTCACTTCACCACATACTCCTGGATGCATGTGCAGCCCTATGTGAGCAGGAGCTGGCCAATTCCAAAGAACAGGCAACCTGGAGCACTGGGGAGGCTGCCTGGCTTACACACATTGAAATCCTCCCAGCTAAATCCTTAGGGAAGGGGAAGCCTATGTGCATGACCTGGAGGGCTGAGGATCAAGGTTCAGGGCACACACAGTGACTTTCATGGATACATGGATATACGGCTACAAACAAATGGGGGCAAATTGATAAGAATAACTTCAAAGGAGTATACTTAGGGAGAAAAGTTAAATGATACAAACCACATATATTGGAAGTAACAAATAGAGGTGGAGCAACATGGCTGAATGGAAGCCTCCAGTGATCATCCTCCCTGCAGGAATACCAAAATGAACAGCTATCCACGTAAGAAAGTACCTTCATAAGAACCAAAAATCAAGTGAACAATCATAGTACCTGGGTTTAACAGCATATAAGGAAAGAGGCACTGAAGTGGGTAGGAAAGATAGTCTTGAATTATAGATGCCACCCCTCTCCCATCCCCAGGTAGCAGCTTCATAGTGTGGAGAGTGAATCTGTGTGCTTAGGGGAAGGAGAGGGCAGTGATTGTGGGACTTTCCATTGGAACTCAGTGCTACCTATCACAGTGGAAAGCAACACAGGGAAGAACTCAGTCAGCACACATGGAGAGAGCATTCTGACCAACTCTAGCCAGATGGGAATTGTGCATCCCAGCGGTCGGAACTTGAGTTCCAGCTAGCCCCACCACATCAGGCTAAAGTGCTCTGAGGTCTTAAATATCTTTGAAAGGCAGTCTAGGTCAGAAGGACTGTAATTCCTGGGCGGGTCCTGGTGCTGTGGTGGGCTCAGAACCAGTGGACTTGGGGTGCATGTGACCTAGTGAGACATCAGCTGGGGTGGCCAAGGGAGTGTTTACATCACTCCTCCTCCAACGATAGGCAGCACAGCTCATAGCTTTAAGAGAAACTCCTTCTTTCTGCTCGAGGAGAGGAAAAGGGAGAGTAGATAGGACTTTGTCTTGCAACTTGGGTACCAGCTCAGCCACAGTAGAAGAGGGCACCAGGAAAAGTCCTGAGGCTCCCATTCCGGGCACTAGCTCCCAGATGGCACTTCTAGACACACCCTGGGCCAAAAGAGAACCCACTGCCTTGAAGGAAAGGGTCCTCCAAGCAGGATTCATCACCTGCTGACTAAAGAGCCCTTGGTCCTTGAATAAACATCAGTGGTACCCACGCAAGTCTCACCATGGGCCTCCAGTGAGACCCAGTGTCATGCTGGCTTCAGGAGATTTCTAACTATGGTGGCTGCAGGGAGAGATTTCTTCTTCTTGAGAAAAGAAAAAAAGAAGAGTGAGAAGGACTTCATCTTGCAGCTTAGGTGCCAGCTTAGTCACAGTAGAATACAGCACCATGTAGATTCCTAAAGTTCCCAACTCCAGGTCCTGGCTCATGCATGACATTTCTGGATCCACCCCAAGCCAGAGAGGAGCTTGCTGCCATGAAGAGAAGGACAGAAGCCTGGCGGGACTCACCACCTGCTAACTGAAGAGCCCTTGGGCCCTGAGTGAACATAGGCAATGGCTTAGTCTTGCTTTGGCTATGCAGGCTCTTTATTTGTTCCATATGAATTTCAGGATTTTTTTTCTAGTTCTATGAAGAATGATGATGATATTTTGACAGTAATTGCATTGAATCTGTAGATTGCTTTTGGCAGTATGGTCATTTTCACAAAATTGAGTCTACCCATCCATGAGCATGGGATTTGTTTCCATTTGTTTGTGTTACCTGTTATTTCTTTCAGTAGTGTTTTGTAGTTTTCCTTGTAGAGATCTTTCACCTCTTTGTTTAAATGTATCCCTAAGTATTTTAATTTTTTTCAGCTGTTGTAAAAAGGATTGAGTTCTTGATTTGAACCAACCTCAGTTTGATTGCTGTTGGTGTACAGAAGTGCTGCTGATTTGTGCACATTGCTTTTGTATCCTGAGACTTTACTGAATCCAATTTATCAGATCTAGGAACTGTATGGATGAATCTTTAGGGTTTTCTAGGTATGCAATTATATCATCAGTGAACAGTGACAATATGACTTCCTCTTTTCCAATTTGGATGTCCTTTATTTCTTTCTCTCATCTGATTGCTCTGGCTAGGACTTCTAGTACTATGTTAAATAGAAGTGTTGAAAGTGGGCATCCTTGTCTTGTCTCAGTTCTTAGGTAGGATGCTTTCAGCTTTTCCCCATTCAGTTTGATGCTGGCAGTGGGTTTGTCATATGCAGTTTTTATTACTTTGAAGTAAGTCCCTTCTAGGCCTATTTTGTTGAGGGTTTTTATCATACAGTCATGCTGGATTTTATCAAATGCTTTTTCTGCATCTATTGACATGATCATATGGCTTTTATTTTTAGTTCTGTTTATTTGATGTATCACATTTATTGACTTGCATATGTTAAACTATCCCTGCATTCCAGATATGAAATCCACTTGATGGTGATATATTATCATTTTGATGTGCTATTGGATTGAATTAGCTGGTATTTTGTTGAGTATTTTGTATCTATGTTTTTTTTTGTTATGTCCTTTCCTAGTTTTGGCATTAGGGTGATGCTGGCTGGCTTCACAGAATGATTTACGAAGGGTTCCCTCTTTCTCTATCTTTTGGAATAGTTTCAGTGGGATTGGTACCAGTTCTTTGAATGCCTGATATAATTCAGCTATAAAGCCATCTGGTCCTGAACTTTTTCGTTTGTTTGTTTTTTGGAGACAGGGTCTCACACCCAGGCTGGAGTGCAGTGATGTAATCTCAGCTCACTGCAACCTCTGCCTCCAAGGTTCAGGTTATTCTTTCACCTCAGCCTCCAGGGTAGCTGGGACTACAAGTGCACACCACCATGCCTGGCTAATTTTTATATTTTTTGGTAGAGATGGGGTTTCACCACATTGGCCAGGCTGGTTTCAGACTCCTGACCACAAGTGATCTGCTCGCCTTGGCCTCCCAAAGTACTAGGATTACAGGTGTGAGCCACTATGCCTGGCCATTTTCTCGTTGGCATTTAAAAGAAATTACTGATTCAATCTTGCTGCTTCTTATTGGTTTGTTCAGGGTTTCTATTTCTTCTTGGTTTAATCTAGATTTTCTAGTTTGTGCGTGTAAAGGTATTCATGGTAACCTTGAATGAACTTTTTTTGTATTTCTGTGGTATCAGTTGTAATATCTCCAGTTTCATTTCTAACTGAACTTCTTTTGATCTTCTCTGTCTTCTTTTGGTTTTTGTTTGTTTGTTTGTTTGTTTTTTATTTTTTGAGACAGAGTCTTGCTCGGTTGCCCAGGCTGGAGTGCAATGGCGCGATCCCGGCTCACTGCAAGCTCCACCTCCCGGGTTCACACCATTCTCCTGCCTCAGCCTCCCAAGTAGCTGGGACTACAGGCACCTGCCACCACGCCCGGCTAATTTTTTTGTATTTTTAGTAGAGATGGGGTTTCACTGTGTTAGCCAGGGTGGTCTCGATCTCCTGACCTCGTGATCTGCCCACATCAGCCTCCCAAAGTGCTGGGATTACAGGCGTGAGCCACCGCGCCCGGCCGATCTTCTCTCTTTTCTTCATCTCACTAATGGTCTATCAATTTTGTTTATCCTTTCAGAAAACCAATCTTTTGTTCCGCTTATCTTTTGTATTGTTTTTTGTTTGTTTCAATTTCATTTAGTTCTGTTCTGATCTTTGTTGTTTCTTTTCTTCTGCTGGGTTTGGGTTTAGTTTATTCTTGTTTCTCTAGTTCCTAGAGGTATGACATTAGGTTGTCTATTTGTGCTGTTTCAGACAGAATTTTTAAATAAGTAAATGAATGCATAATCAACATAGTAGTAGAAAAATCACAGACTTTGAGCTGGATGTGGTGGTTCATGCCCATAATCCCAGTATTTTGGGAGGTCAAGGCGGGCAGATCACTTGAGGTCAGGAGTTCAAGACCAGCCTGGCCAACATGGTGAAACCCCATCTCTACTAAAAATACAAAAGTTAACCAGTTGTGGTGGCGGGCACCTGTAATCTCAGCAACTGGGAGGCTGAGGCAGATGCAGGAGAATCACTTGAACCTGGGAGGCAGAGGTTACAGCAAGCACCACTGCACTCCAGCCTGGGTGGCAGAGCAAGACTCCCTTGAAAAGAAAAGAAAAGAAAAGAAAAGAAAAGAAAAGAAAAGAAAAGAAAAGAAAAGAAAAGAAAAGAAAAGAAAAGAAAAGAAAAGAAAAGAGAAAAGAAAAGAACAGGGAAGGGGAGGGGAGGGGAAGGGAGGGGAGGGGAGTGGGAAAGGGAGGGGAGGGGAGTGGGAAAGGGAGGGGAGGGGAGGGGATTATGGACTTTTTGGAAATAAAAGTTCAAATCCCAGCTCTGCACCTAAGGCAGCTGTGCCTCAGTTTTCTTACTTATTAAATGGTAATTACAATACATCCCCTAAAGATTGTGTTAAGGATTAAATGAGCTAATATCTTAAAAGGGTCTATCATAGTTCCTGGCATAGGACTCTGAATTATTAGTTCCCTTTCTTCTTTTCCTTCCATTGACTACATTAATAAGACATATGGTTTAAACTAAAGTATGAAGGAATTAATTTATATAAAGGAACAAATTTCCTGACAGCATACATTTTCCAATATTAAAATTGGTATATAATAAAAACAATGAACAGGTAAACTAAGGAATTTGGGGCTTAAGGAATTTCTCATTTCCTTCAGTAGAGACGTATTTTTCAGAGGCAGTCCATAGGTGGGAGGGAAGTAAGTGAAGGCTTATTGGAATGAGGGGAGAATAGAAAAGGAGTCTCATGAATAGGACTTTCCATTTTAAAAAGCTTAGCTCGTGTCTAGAAGCATGACCTCTCACGTTCCAGTGTGTGATTTATAAGCTGTAAGAGTGGAAAGAGAATGGGCTAGGGAGGCAAGCAGGCAGGAGTTTGCATCCTGGCCATGTGTGACCTTGGACATATTATTTAACTTCTTCGAGCCTCACTTTACCCCATTTATAAGTTGAAGATAATACTTCCCTGCAAGTTTGTAATGAATTACTTGAGATAACATAGCCTTAGTGCATCATGCCCAATAAACGAGGTTTCTATAAATCTCAGCTGTCCTTCCCACACTCTTCAGGGTGTCTTTCCTTATTTCTGTGCTACACCCAGGTGCTGTAATCTCTCAGCTGGTTTCCTCAGCTCTTGTAAAGGTATTTTTTTATGAACAGATAGTTGTTCAAATTGATGTTTCTGTGAGGGAATAAGGCTGGTCCATCCTATTCTTCTATCTTGCTAGCATCACTGCTAATAAAAGAAAACCTTAGCTGTCCTAATAGCATCTGGACAGCTAAGGAAAACAAAATCAACTCCAGCAATAGTTTATGAGTTTATAATATGGAACATAGTCCATATGAAAACTTTTTTTTCTGAGGCAGGATCTCACTCTGTCACCTAGGCTGGAGTGCAGTGGCCCAATCACGGCTCACTGCATTCTCAACCTCCTGGGCTCACCCTCAGCATCCCTAGTAGCTGGGACCATAGTCAAGTGTCACCGCACTTGGCTAATCTTTGTATTTTTTGTAGCGATGGGTTTTTGCTGTGTTGCCCCTGCTGGTCTCAAACTCCTGGACTCAAGCGATCTACCTACCTTGGCCTCCCAAGGTGCTAGGATTATAGTTGTGAGCTAGAGTTGGACTTTATTCTTAATATAATGAGACTATGCAGAATGATTTTTAAGTCATTCAATGAAATTATCAGTTCTATTTCTATATTTATATACATATATACACTTGTATACACACACACATGCATATATCAGTGCTGGCAATATAAAGAATTATCCACCAAAAATATTGGTGACAGAGGTTGTTTTAGGAATCTAGATGATTCATGAAAACCTGAGTTAATACAAGGTAGCAGGGATGAAGAAGAGACCCATATAAGTGAAATTTAGGAGGTAGATTTGACTGTATTTATGACTACTTACTGAGTCCATGCTATGAGCCAGGCTAACTACTAAGGAAATAGAAAAGAAATAATAGCTCTTAACATTAAGTAACTTCTAGTCCAGTGATGGATACCAACAGTTAAACCAACTACAAGTTAATAGGGAAATCATTATGATAGAGGTATAATCAGGTGCTATGGTTGCCTAGCAAAGATGTGATTAACTCAAACTAGGGAAAGAAAGTTAAAGGAATTGAAGGATAAGGTGGAAATGGGAGAGGAAAGAAGAGGTGGGTACTTTCCAGATGAAGTGAATCTGAAAGGGATACATGGAGGAAGGAGGAGATGTATGGTTATTTTGCAGAACTGCAAATAGCTTGCTATATGTGAATATAAGGTACATGAGACCATGTGGTGATAAATAAGGTGAAGAAACTAAGATAAGAATAGGAAAAATTCCAGCACTTTGGGAGGCCAAGGCAAGAGAATTGTTTGAGGACAGGATTTTTAGACCAGCCTGGGCAACAGAATGAGACTTTGACACTCTTTTAAAAAAAAAAAAAAAGAAATGGCTTCGTGCCATGGAGAGGAATTTGAAATTAGTTTGAAAGCTGTAGGACACCACTGAAGAATCACGGCAGGCAGGCAACAGAATCTTATTGGTGTCTGAGGAAGATGGCTGTGGTGGTAGAGTAGAAGACAGATTGCAGAAAGGTAAGGAAGCCAGGTCAGTAATGATATTAGGACTGTGTGCAAGTAAGGGATTAGTTAAAGGCTATGATGAAGAAGTAGAATTTATAGGACTTGTGACTGATCTGATGGGGAGGTTTTAGAAAAAGGAAGTAGCTGTTACCACAGTGATTATTTTCACATAATAGGCTCTCATAAATGTTAATAAAATGTAACTAAATTGCTTTTTTTCTTGAAATGGGTTTCTTTCAACCAATGAATTCTTTCAAAATAAGAGTATTTGTTTCTGTTAATGCTGCTAAAGAGTGTGGTTTTAGAGCTATTCGGGTTTACTTCCATTTTATTCACGTCTTAATCTATTATTGCAAATGTTTGCACAAAGCTTTTGGACAGCTAAACAGGTAATAATATTCAGAATGATTGCTTTGCACAAAGACACTTGGGGTTTAGCAGCTCCTGGGCACCTCCTATGTAACACAGTTGCCCTACCCAGGATGCTTCATTTTTCACTGATGGATATTGGAGAATGGCAAGATGTTTCATAAGTCTAGGATGATTTTATGTATCATGCCAAAGAGTTATAGTCTGGAAACATCAACAAAGCAAAAATAACTGTGAATCCTTTGTCATACTTTTACAGCTTCCAGCATCATCAATTTCAAAGCTCCTTTAACTCTTCTTCTGACCCCTCTCCCCAAATCCAACCCAATTATCGATTGGAGACCCCCATGCCTATTATATATCTAATTGGTCAATCCAGTCTATTCTCTCATCTAGATAACCTTACCAGCTTACTAGCTTCTCACTGGAGCTTAACGGGTCACCAATTTCATATAGAGTAACATTCACTATAATTCTCTCTCCTCATTCTCATCATATCAAACTTAACCAAAAATAGAATATTCCTGCTCAGTCTCTGCTAATAGGATTTATCTGCATCCTTACTTCAGCAACCATTGTCATACAAAGTAGTAAGTAAATTTTAATTTATTTCAGGTTATATAAAAAGTCTTCATATCCACTGGAAATATTTCAATAGAATATGCCAATATCATTTTCAATAAATATACAAAATACCTTTTTAAAAGAACCTTTTGTATCAAACATACCAGTTAATGATAATTAGCCATAAAAACATACAACCTAATTCCATTAGTTTAATCAAATTTTCACTTGTAGCATACCCAACAGCCACTTGTAAACAAAATTTCTCCATGTTAAACAAATCAAATGTTTTTAAGATATTTCAAACTACCCCATAATAACTTGCAAAACTTCCATGCTGTCATACTCCACTACATTCAAATTAAGTCACTTAATTAAATTTTTGATTCCACACTCTAAAAATGTTGGTTTATACCATATAATTTCTTTCCTTTTATGCGGGGGGCGGGGGACGAAGTCTCGCTCTGTCACCAGGCTGGAGTGCAGTGGCTCTATCTCAGCTCACTGTAACCTCCGCCTCCCAGGTTCAAGCAGTTCTCCTGCCTCAGCCTCCTGAGTAGCTGGGACTACAGGCACCATGACCATGCCCACCTGATTTTTGTATTTTTAGTAGAGACAGGGTTTCGCCATGTTGGCCTAGATGGTCTCAATCTCTTGACCCTCATGATCTGCTTGCCTTGGCCTCCCAAAGTGCTGGGATTACAGGCATGAGCCACTGCGCGGCCACCATATAATTTCTATACTAAAGTTCACCTGTCTGATGATTGTTTTATTTAGTTTAGTTCTAGATGTAATCCTATGTTTGACTCTCCATAAACATTAGCATGAGTAAGCCTGGAAATTAACACTCTACCTGAAAATCATCATCCAAAATAACAAAAGCAGCAGCACATTTTAGTATACTTGCTATACTTATTCCAAGGCCAATAAATAGAACATAAGCCCCACACCTCAATCACCATAATTCTGACTCTACCCATGGAGCTAGGACTTATCTGTTTGCCAGTTAAATGCCAGCGTATCCTATTTACCTCTTCATATCCTCCTCTTAACATGTCAAAAATTTTCCCATTCTCAACCAATTCTTCCCATGATTAGCTCTGCCTATCTTCCATTAGTAAAGCCCTTAACTTTACTTGGCAGCTGAGAAGCTTTAATCAAATTCAACTGGGAAAAATTGTAGGCTACCTATGCCTCAGTTGTTCACAAAGACTAAATAGCAGTCATTATTGTTTGAAGCCTAACTGTGATTAACCTCAATCATTTTGTTTACCTCATCTTCACAGTTAATTCATTCTTCATTGAAAATTACAGGCCTGCTACCAAGACACAGCCTCTTGTCACTGAATTTATAATTGGTATTGCCAGGATACCCTTTTTTTTTTTTTTTTTTTTTTTTTTTTTTTAAGACAGAGTCTCCCTCTGTCGCCCAGGCTGGAGTGCAGTGGTGCAATCTCGGCTCACTGCAACCTCCACCTCCTGGGTTCAAGGATTCTCCTGCCTCAGCCTCCCGAGTAGCTGGGACTACTGGCACATGCCATGACACCCAGCTAATTTTTGTATTTTTAGTAGAGTCAGGGTTTCACCATGTTGGCCAGGATGGTCTCGATCTCTTGACCTCATAATCCGCCCACCTCGGCCTCCCAAATTGCTGGGATTACAGGTGTGAGCCATCGCACCCAGCTGATACCATTTTAAATCCTTAGGCGATGTTTGCCATTAATAAGGTTTCTGCCCAACAGTCTTATTTTTGAAGAATTTATTAAGCACCACATTGCCATTTTAACAACTTCATTATTACCCCCTTACCAAATATTTCTCCTAAATAGGAATCTGTTAGTGAATGCTAATTGCATTTCTAACACCATAGATTTATTAAAGGCAAGGATCCTAAGGTTCTCCTGTTTTCCTTCTTAATTATTTTCATGAATTTTAGCCTTTACTAACCCCAAAACAATTTTCATTCTCTTTTCTCATGTCATTCTTTTAACAGTCAGTATCCTTGAGAAAAATATTATTGTCAAATGTGACAAGTTTATGCTGAGTATTTTTAGTTACTTCATTTACTCTGTTTCAACAACTCTGTTGTTTACAAGCAACAGAGACCCTTTCAAGTTAGCTCATATGGATGAATAAGCAGACTAGGAATTCATGGAAGTTCAAGAATTGAGGCTGGATATTGGTTTTGGATTCAAAATTATTCTAGAAATCTTAGATGCAAGAGTTCAAGAATCTTTCCTCACAAACTCTGCTGTTAGTGTCAATCAGCTCTATTCTGTGTGTCTACTATTCTGTGCTAATAAACTTCTTCTGTTTACTTATGATTTCTATTTCCCTATAATTATATTACCCATGGTCCATTTGGCCTCCCAGTCCTGGGTTCTGTCTCATAGATTTTCAGCTACACCAACCACCAGTAACAAATTCACTTTTGTTCCTTAGGTCCAATTCATGAGAAAAATTCATTTGATCAAATTAATTTTTTGAATCTGGCCTTAGAGGGTAAAGATTACTGTCTCACCTGAAGATAAGCTGTTCCTGAGACAGATGGTTAATCCAGTCCAATAAATGTGGTTGGAGGGTAGGGAAAGAGGGAAGATATCACCACATACCAAATATGGCTTCTGAAACAACAGGGCCCATTAGTAGGTCAGTTTCCCTTGGCGGAAGTTATGGACAGGGCAAGCACACAAAAAAGGTGGCCAGTAGTTACAGATGAGACAAAATGTAACCCTATTCTTTGTTTAATGGTTACCTCAACTTCATCAGATTTTATTATGCTGTTGTGCATTAAGTAATGAAATTGTTTAAGAGAAGAATATAACAACTATAAATTCTTTAAAAGATTAATTACAGCAACTATGAAAAATCCATAGCTAACATCATCCTTAAAGTGCCCATCAATGGTGGACTGGATAAAGAAAATGTGAGCCAAGCGTGGTGGCCCACACATGTAACCCCAACACTTTGGGAGGCCGAGGTGGGTAGATCACTTGAGGTCAGGAATTCAAGACCAGCCTGGGTAACCTAGTGAAACTCCGTCTCTACTAAAATACAAAAATTAGCCACGAATGGTGGCACGTGCCTGTAATCCCAGCTACTAGGGAGGCTGAGTATGGGAAACAAATTCACCCAAACAAACCCGAAGAATGGACTCAGAGACACACAGAGCTGAGGAAAACGAGACTTTTAATGGTGGTCTTGCAAGATGGGGTTTCTGCTAGGTAGGCACACCTGGGGCAGTCACGGCAGGTAATTTATCTCCTAGCACACAAGTCCATCCCCCAGTTCCTCAGTGGTCGAGTCTTATGGGGTTATAATCTTCCCAGATGTCGCCCAAGTTTCATTATCCCCTTATAAAGTCATACGCAATTCCCCTTCCCCGCTAAAGTTTCGATTCCCCAATAAGGAAACTTTCTTCTCTTTTATGGGCTGACCCCTCCTCCTGTTCGTGTATCCTGACTTTCTAGGTGCATGAGCCATGCGGTTGATCACATCCGCAGGCTGGCTGCCAGTACTTAGATTTCTATCATGCCTTGAAAATGGACCATTTAAAATGTTTTCTCACACTGAGGCAGGATAATCGCTTGAACCTAGGAGGCGGAGGTTTCAGTGAATCGAGATTGTGACTTTGCGCTCCAGTCTGGGTGACAGAGCGAGACTCTGTCTCAAAAGAGAAAAAAAAGAAAAGAAAAGAAAATGTGGTACATATACACCATGAAATACTACACAGCCGTAAAAGAGAATGAAATCATGTCCTCTGCATCAACATGGATGCAACTGGAGGCCATTATCCTATTTGAATTAGTGCAGAAACAGAAAATCAAATACCACATGCTCTCATTTATACATGGGAAATAAACAACGGGTTCACATGGACATCAAGATGAAAATAATGTCTATGTGGGGACTCCTTACAGGGGAAAGCAGGAAGACGAAGGGCTGAAAAACTACCTATTGGGTACTGTGTTCACTATTTGAGTGATAGGTTCCAGCACGCATTATGCAGTATACGCATGAGCAAACCTGTATATATACTCCGCGAATCTAAAATGCCGTTTTATAAAAAAAAAAGATACTGTTAAGTAAAAAAACCTAAGGCATATATGAGATTTATAATATAATGCAAGTTAGTAAAATCAAACACTCACCCCCTCAAAAATGGTGCTAGGACAAATTGCATCCACATGCAAAAGAATAAGTTTTTATTTCTACTTTATATCATCTAAAAAATTTCACTGACAATGACTCTAAGAACTAAATGTAAGAGATAAAAATATGAAACTGTTAAAAGAAAATATAGGCATAAATATTTGTGAACTTGGATTAGGCAATAAGTTCTTAGATATGACACCAAAAGCACAAGCAACTAAAGAAAATAAGAGAAAAACTGTACTGCAAAGGATATCATTAAGAAAGTGAAAAGATGGGCCGGCGCGGTGGCTCACGCCTGTAATCCCAGCACTTTCGGAGGCTGATACGGGCAGATCGTGAGGTCAGGAGATCAAGACTATCCTGGCTAACATGGTGAAACCTTGTCTCTACTAAAAAATACAAAAAACTAGCCAGGCATGGTGGCGGGCGCCTGTAGTACCAGTTACTTGGGAGGCTGAGGCAGGAGAATTGCTTGAACCAGCGCGGTGGAGGTTGCTGTGAGCTGAGATGGCACCACTGCACTCCAGCCTGGGCGACAGAGTAAGAATCCGTCTCAAAAAAAAAGAAAAGAAATGATGACCCACAGAATGAGAGAAAATACTTGCAAATCATGTATCTGATAATGGAATTGTATCCAGAATATATAGAACTCAGTAATAATTCTTAGAACTCAATAATACAAAGGCAATCCAATTGAAAACTGTCAAAAAAAACTGAACAGCCATTTCTCCAAAGAGGATAAACAAATGGTCAATAAACAGATGAAAAAAAGATGCTCAACATCATTGGCTCTCAGGGAAATGCAAATCAAAAGTACATGGAAATACCATATCATACACACTGAGATGACTATAATCAAAGAGACAAGATAATTACAAGTCCTTGCAAAAATGTGGAAAAATTTAAAATCCTCATATACTGCTGGTAGAGATAAAATGATGCAGTTGCTTTGGAAAACAATCTGGAATTTTCTTAAAAGATTAAACACAGAGTTATATGACCACCAATTCTAATCCTAGGTATATATTCAGGGGAAATAAAAGTGAAATAAAAATGTACATATATACAAAAATTTGTTCACAAATGTTCATAACAACATTATTCATAATAGGCAAACATTGGAAACAACCCAAATGTCTATCAACTCATGAATGGATGAATAAAATACGGTATACCCACACAATGGGATATTATTTGGCAATAAAAAGGGATGAAATACTGATACATGCTAAAACATGTATGAAACTTTAAAACATTATGCTAAATGTGGCTGGGCACAGTGGCTCTTACCTGTAATCCCAGCACTTTGGGAGACTGAGGCAGGCAGATCATTTGAGGCCAGGAGTTCGACACCAGCCTGGCTAACATAAGGAAACCCAATCTCTACTAAAACTACAAAAATTGGCCAGAAATGGTGGTGCACTACTATAGTCCCAGCTGCTCTGGAGGCTTGAATCCTAGGGGTGCAGGTTGCAGTCAGCCAAGATCATGCCACTGCATTCCAGCCTGGGTGACAGAGCGAGACTCTGTCTCAAAAACAAACAAACAAACAAAAAAATTATGCTAAATGAAAGAAGCCAGTCACAAAAGATCACATATTGTCTGATTTCACGTATAGAAAATATCCAGAACAGGCAAATTAGTAGAAAGAAAGTAGATTCATGGTTGCCTAGGGCTGCGAGTGCGATGGGATTGGAGAAATGGGGAGTAAGTGCTAATAGGTATGGGATTTCTTTCTGAGATAATGAAAATGTTCCAAAAGGAATGTTAGTGATTGTGAAACTCTGAATATACTAAAAACCATTACCTTTTACATTTTAAGTGGGTGAATCATATGGTATACGAGTTTATCCTAATAAAGCTGTTATTAAAACAAATTTGTAAGTATATATTTCTTTGATATTTGTTACAATAATGCAGTGATTAGCTACTTGTTATACTTCCTATCCAGAGAATTGTAAGACAATTCTTATACCAATACTCCAGCAAAGAATAAAAATTAAGAACTGGAATTTAGTCACTAGAGTAGTGACATTTTATCTGATAAGGTCAACTAGTTTAATAAAGTTGCTTACCATTTCATTATTAAACATAATATTGTCTTAAACATTGCATTATATTATAAATTATAGTGTATTACGTAAGTTTGGGATGAAAGAAAGAAAAAAAGGTAAAGGAAGTACTGAAACATGGTTTCTTCAGTGTCTGTTGTGGAATTTCAATTATAGACCAAGAAACAGTTTTTAAAAATCGCCCTAGCCTAGGAACTATGTCACATGTTCTAGGGGAATATGACATATTACTGAAGAATAATAATTCAGGGAGCCTATGATTTTAATAATAACAAGGTCCAAAACTTATTTCTGAGACTCTATGACAGACACTACTTAAAAACATTAGATTCATCTGGGATTAACAATACCCAGTGAGTTTCAATTTGCATAGTGCACAAAAACAAAAATAAGAACAATCATCTGCACAATTGAGCTATATGATTTCATTAAAACAGGTTACATAATACATGAAAGGACTAGATTAGCCAAGCCTGGTGGCGCCTGCCTGTAGTCCCAGCTTCCCTGGGGGGTCTGAAGCGGGATAATCAGTTAACCCAGGAGGTCGAGGCTGCAGTGAGCCATGATGGCACCACTGCACTCCAGCCTGGGCAACAGAGCAAGACCAAGAAGGAAGGCAGGAAGGCAGGAAAGCAGGAAGGGAGGAAGGGAGGGAGGGAAGAAGGGAGGGAAAGAGGGAGGGAGGGAGGGAGACAAAGGACTAGAAAAAGTATATAAAAGAATCATTAAACACTACTAGATTTGGTAGTCAATAATAATCAAGTTCTCCTTTTTCCTGGCATAGGGATAGCACTATCCTACCCCACTGAAGTTAGATACAGCCTTATAACATTTTTTGACCAATAGAGGTGCAGTGTTAAATGATGTGTGTACTTTCTTCAGTTCTTTTCCTTCTGCCAAGGTAACCAGCAATATCCTAGCTGGTGGAACCTCTGTTAGACTGTGCCCCTCAGTACAGACAACATGGAGTAGAGACCCCAATCATTCTGTGATTGATGTGGATTACACCAATCCATATGAATTTACAGTATCTCTAGTTCAAAAATTGTGAAATACTGGAAATTTCAAGTAATTCAACCTAATAGCATAAACACAAAATATACTTGTTCTTTTAAGCCACTAAGATTTAGGGATTGTTTTTACTGTAGTATACCTAATCTATACTATTAATAAGTGATTTTTTTCCCTAAAGAGCAATGAAGTCTATTCTAAAATACTTGGTTGAGATTCCCATTTATACCACTATTAAGGAGGATGGAACTATAAAGAGCACTTGAATAATTACATCTTCATATTAGGATAATTTTACACTGGATTTTAGTTTAGAATTATTCCTGAAGAATATTTTTCTTTAGTTCAGATTTAAAACCTCTTTATAGCTGAGTTCTCTTCAAGCATATGAAAAGAGAAAATAGATATTTTTCTTGGAGCCATCATTACTTTAAAATGAAACCAGGTGTGGTGGTGCACACCTTTACCCCCGGCTATTTGGGAGGCTGAGATAGGAGGATCCTTTGAGCCCAGGAGTTTGAGACCAGCCTGGGCAACATAGCGAGACCCTGTCTCTAAAAAAGAAAAAAAAAAACTTCTCATACATAATTCCCTAATCATTAAGAATTCTCAAAATGCTGATGTGGTAGGATCACACAAGCCCAAGAGGGTGAGGCTGCAGTGAGCCATGACTGTGCCACTGCACTTCGGCCTGGGTGACAGAGCAAGACCCTATCTTAGGAAAAAAAAAAAAGGAATTTTCAAAAGGAATGATTTCCTTAAATAATTAAACAAATTTAAATATATGTTGTAAAGTCTCATAAGGAATGTATGATACCTCCCTTTAAGTCCTTGTAAAGTTGGTGGAATAACCAAAATTTTTTTATTTTATTTTATTTAGAAAAAAATTTTATTTTTAATTTCTGTGGGCACATGGTAGGTGCATATATTTATGGATGGGGTACATGAGATGTTTTGATACAGGCATGTAATGTTAAACAAAAACATTTTATACCAAGCCAGGGGACTGGAAGAGTAGTGATATGGACAGGCCTGTGTCCCCCTCTACCATTCATATGTTGAAGTCCTAACCCCCCGGTGCCTCAGAGTGTGACTGTATTTGGAGATAGAATTTTTTTATTATTCTTATACTTTAAGTTCTAGGATACATGTGCACAACATGCAGGTTTGTTACACAGGTATACATGCACCACGTTGCTTTGCTGTACCCATCAACTCGTCATTTACATTGGTTATTTCTCCTAATGCTATCCCTCCCCGAGACTCCCACCCCCTGACAGGGCCCGGTGTGTGATGTTCCCCTCCCTGTGTCCACGTGTTCTCATTGTTCAATTCTCACACGAGTGAGAACACGCAATGTTTGATTTTCTGTCCCTGTGATAGTTTGCTGAGAATGATGGTTTCCAGCTTCATCCATGTACCCGCAAAGGACATGAACTCATTCTTTTTATGGCTGCATAGTATTCCATGGTGTATATGTGCCACATTTTCTTAATCCAGTCTATCATTGATGGACATTTGGGTTGGTTCCAAGTCTTTGCTATTGTGAATAGTGCCCAATAAACATACATGTGCATGTGTCTTTATAGTGGCATGATTTATAAACCTTTGAGTATATACCCAGTAATGGGATAGCTGGTTCAAATGGCATTTCTACTTCTGGATCCTTTAGGAATCACCACACTGTCATCCACAATGGTTGAACTAATTTACACTCCCACCAACAGTGTAAAAGTGTTCCTATTTCTTCACATCCTCTCCAGCATCACTTGTTTCCTGACGTTTTAATGATTGCCATTCTAACTGGCATGAGATGGTATCTCATTGTGGTTTTGATTTGCATTTCTCTAATGACCAGTGATGATGAGCTTTTTTTCGTATGTTTGGTGGCTGCATAAATTTCTTCTTTTGAGAAGGTCTGTTCATATCCTTTGCCTACTGTTTGATGGGGTTGTTTGTTTTTTCTTGTAAATTTGTTTAAGTTCTTTGTAGATTCTGGATATTAGCCCTTTGTCAGATGGGTAGATTGCAAAAATTTTCTCCCATTCTGTAGGTTGCTTGTTAACTCTGATGATAGTTTCTTTTGCTGTGCAGAAGCTCTTTAGTTTAATCACATCCCATATGTTTCTTTTGGCTTCTTTGCCATTGCTTTTGGTGTTTTAGTCATGAAGGTTTTGCCTATGTCTATGTCCTGAATGGTATTGCCTAGGTTTTCTTCTAGGGTTTTTATGGTTTTAGGTCTTACATTTAAGTCTTTAATCCATCTTGAGTTAATTTTTGTATAAGGGATAAGGAAGGGATCCAATTTCAGCTTTCTGCATATGGCTGGCTAGTTTTCCCAACACCATTTATTAAATAGGGAATCCTTTCCTCATTTCTTGTTTCTGTCAGGTTTGTCAAAGATCAGACAGTTGTAGATATGTGGTGTTATTTCTGAGGCCCCTGTTCTGTTCCATTGGTCTATATATCTGTTTTGGTACCAGTACCATGCTGTTTTGGTTACTGTAGCCTTGTAGTATAGTTTAAAGTCAGGTCGCATGATGCCTCCAGCTTTGTTCTTTTGGCTTAGGATTGTCTTGGCTATGTGGGCTCCTTTTTGATTCCATATGAACTTTAAAGTAGTTTTTTTCCAATTCTGTGAAGAAAGTCAGTGGTAGCTTGATGGGGATGGCATTGAATCTATAAATCACCTTGGGCAGTATGGCCATTTTCACCATATTGATTCTTCCTATCCATGAGCATGAAATATTCTTCCATTTGTTTGTGTCCTCTTTTATTTTGTTGAGCAGTGGTTTGTAGTTCTCCTTGAAGAGGTCCTTCACATCCCTTGTAAGTTGGATTCCTAGGTATTTCATTCTCTTTGTAGCAATTGTGAATGGGAGTTCACTCATGATTTGGCTTGTCTGTTCTTGGTGTATAGGAATGCTTGTGATTTTTGCACATTGATTTTGTATCTTGAGACTTTGCTGAACTCGCTTATCAGCTTAAGGAGATTTTGGGCTGAGATGAGGGGGTTTTCTAAATATACAATCATGTCATTTGCAAACAGGGACAATTTGACTTTCTCTTTTCCTAATTGAATACCCTTTATTTCTTTCTCTTGCCTGATTGCCCTGGTCAGAACTTCCAACACTATGTTGAATAGGAGTGGTGAGAGAGCGCATCCTTCTCTTTGCCGGTTTTCAAAGGGAATGCCTCCAGTTTTTGCCCATTCAGTATGATATTGGCTGTGGGTTTGTCATAAACAGCTCTTATTATTTTGAGATACATTCCATCAATACCTAGTTTATTGAGAGTTTTTAGCATGAAGGGCTGTTGGATTTTGTCAAAGGCCTTTTCTGCATCTATTGAGATAATTGTGTGGTTTTTGTCGTTGGTTCTGTTTATGTGATGGATTATGTTTATTGATTTGCATACATTGAACCAGCCTTGCATCCCAGGGATGAAGCCCACTTGATCATGGTGGATAAACTTCTTGATGTGCTGCTGGATTTGGTTTCCCAGTATTTTATTGAGGATTTTTGCATCGATGTTCATCAGGGATATTGGTCTAAAATTCTCTTTTTTTGTTGTGTCTCTGCCAGGCTTTGATATCAGGATGATGCTGGCCTCATAAAATGAGTTAGGGAGGATTCCCTTTTTTCCTATTGATTGGAATAGTTTCAGAAGGAATGGTACCAGCACCTCCTTGTACCTCTGGTAGAATTCAACTGTGAATCCACCTGGTTCTGGACTTGTTTTGGTTGTTAGGCTATTAATTATTGCCTTAATTTAAGAACCTGTTACTGGTCTATTCAGAGATTCAACTTCTTCCTGGTTTAGTCTTGGGAGGATGTATGTGTCCAGGAATGTATCCATTTCTTCTAGATTTTCTAGTTTATTTGCATAGAGATGTTTATAGTATTCTCTGATGGTAGTTTGTATTTCTGTGGTATTGGTGGTGATATCCCCTTTATCATTTTTTATTGCATCTTTATTTGATTCTTCTCTCTTTTCTTCTTTATTAAGCTTGCTAGTGGTCTATCTATTTTGTTGATTTTTTCAAAAAAGCAGCTTCTGAATTGATATTTTGAAGGGTATTTGGGTCTCTGTCTCCTACAGTTCTGCTCTGATCTTAGTTATTTCTTGCCTTCTGCTAGCTTTTGAATTTGTTTGCTCTTGCTTCTCTAGTTATTTTAATTGTGATGTTAGGGTGTCGATTTTAGATCTTTCCTGCTTTCTCCTGTGGGCATTTAGTGCTATAAATTTCCCTCCACACACTGCTTTAAATGTGTCCCAGAGATTCTGGTACATTGTGTCTTTGTTCTCATTGGTTTCAAAGAACATCTTTATTTCTGCCTTCATTTTGTTATTTACCCAGTAGTCTTTCAGGAGCAGGTTGTTCAGTTTCCATGTAGTTGTGCCGTTTTGAGTGAGTTTCTTAATCCTGAGTTCTAATTTGATTGCACTGTGGTCTGAGAGACAGTTTGTTGTGCTTTCCATTCTTTTACATTTGCTGAGGAGTGTTTTATTTCCAATTATGTGGTCAATTTTAAAATAAGTGTGATGTGGTGCTGAGAAGAATGTATATTCTGTTGATTTGGGGTGGAGAGTTCTGTAAATGTCTATTAGGTCTGCTTGGTACAGAGCTAAGTTCAAGTCCTGGATGTCCTTGTTAACCTTCTGTCTCGTTGATTTGTCTAATATTGACAGTGGGGTGTTAAAGTCTCTATTATTATTGTGTGGGAGTCTAAGTCTCTTGGTAGGTCTCTCAGGACTTGCTTTATGAATCTGGTAGCTCCTGTATTGGGTGCATATATATTTAGGATAGTTAGCTCTTCTTGTTGAATTGATCCCTTTACCATTATGTAATGGCCTTCTTTGTCTCTTTGGATTTTTGTTGGTTTAAAGTCTGTTTTATCAGACTAGGGTTGCAACCCCTGCTCTTTTTTTCTTTCCATTTGCTTGGTAGATCTTCCTCCATCCCTTTATTTTGAGCCTATGTGTGTCTCTGCACATGAGATAGGTGTCCTGAATATAGCACACTGATGGGTCATGACTCTTTATCCAATTTGCCAGTCTGTGTCTTAATTGGGGCATTTAGCCCATTTACATTTAAGGTTAATATTGTTATGTGTGAACTTGATCCTGTCATTATGATGTTAGCTGGTTATTTTGCTTATTAATTGATGCAGTTTCTTCCTGGCATCAATGGTCTTTACATTTTGGCATGTTTTTGCAATGGCTGGTACTGGTTGTTCCTTTCCACGTGTAGTGCTTCCTTCAGGAGCTCTTGTAAGGCAGGCCTGATTGTGACAAAATCTCTCAGCCTTTGCTTGTCTGTAAAGGATTTTATTTCTCCTTCACTTATGAAGCTTAGTTTGGCTGGATATGAAATTCTGGGTTGAAAATTCTTTCCTTTAAGAAGGTTGAATATTGGCTCCTGCTCTCTTCTGGCTTGTATAGTTTCTGCCAAGACATCTTCTGTTCGTTTGATGGGCTTTCCTTGTGGGTAACCCAACCTTTCTCTCTGGCTGCCCTTAACATTTTTTCCTTCATTTCAACCTTGGTGAATCTGACAATTATGTGTCTTAGGATTGCTATTCTCGAGGAGTATCTTTGTGGTGTTCTCTGTATTTCTTGAATTTGAATGTTGGCCTGCCTTGCTAGGTTAGGGAAGTTCTCCTAGATAATATCCTGAAGAATGTTTTCTAACTTGTTTCCATATTTCCTGTCACTTTCGGGTACACCAATCAAATGTAGATTTGGTCTTTTCACATAGTCCCATATTTCTTGGATGCTTTGTTCATTTCTTTTTACCCTTTTTTTTCTCTAAACTTGTCCTCTCACTTTATTTCATTAATTTGATCTTCAATCACTGATATCCCTTCTTCCACTTGATCAAATCGGCTATTGAAGCTTGTGCATGTGTCACGATGTTCTCACACTGTGATTTTCAGCTCCATCAGGTCATTTAAGGTCTTCTCTACACTGTTTATTCTAGTTGGCCATTCGTCTGACCTTTTTTCAAGGTTTTTAACTTCCTTGTGATGGGTTAGAACATGCTCCTTTAGCTTGGAGAAGTTTGTTATTACTGACCTTCTGAAGCCTATTTCTGTCAACTCATTAAAGTTATTCTCTGTCCAGTTTTGTTCTGCTGCTGGCGAGGAACTGCCATCCTTTGGAGGAAAGGAGGTGCTCTGGTTTTTAGAATTTTCAACTTTTCTGCTCTGGTTTCTCCCCAGAGAAGAGAAAAACCACCATTTTTGTGGTTTTATCTTCCTTTGGTCTTTGATGTTGGTGACCTACAGATAGAGTTTTGGTGTGGATGTCCTTTTGTGGATGTTGATGCTATTCCTTTCTGTTTGTTAGTTTTCCTTCTGACAGTCAGGGCTCCCAGCTGCAGGTCTGTTAGAGTTTTTCTGGAGGTTCACTCCAGACCTGTTTGCCTGGGTATCACCAGCAGAGGCTGCAGAACAGCAAATATTGCAGAACAGCGAATATTGCTGCCTGATCCTTCCTCTGGAAGCTTCGTCCCAGAGGGGCACCCACCTGTATGAGGTGTCTGTCGTCCCCTACTGGGAGGTGTCTCCCAGTCAGGCTACATGGGGATTAGGGACCCACTTGAGGAGGCAGTCTGTCCAGTCTCAGAGCTCGAACGTTATGCCACTGCTCTCTTCAGAGCTGTCAATAGGGACGTTTAAGTCTGCAGAAGTTGTCTTCTGCCTTTTGTTCAGCTATGCCCTGCTCACAGAGGTAGAGTCTATAGAGGCAGTAGGCTTTGCTGAGCTGTGGTGGGCTCCACCCAGTTCAAGCTTCCTGGCCACTTTGTTTACCTACTCAAGCCTCAGCAATGGCAGATGCCACTCTCCCCACCAGGCTGCAGCCTCACAGGTTGATTTTAGACTGCTGTGCTAGCAGTGAGCAAGGCTCTGTGGGCATGGGATGCACTGAGCCAGGCATGGGAGGGAATCTTCTGGTCTACTGGCTGCTAAGACCATGGGAAAAGCACAGTATTTGGTTGAGAGTGTACCGTTTTTCCAGGTACAGTCTGTCCCACCTTCCCTTGGCTAGGAAAGGGAAATCCCTTGACATTTTGCGCTTCCCAGATGAGGTGACACCCCTCTCTGCTTCGGCTCACCCTCTGTGGGCTGCACAACCAGTCCCAATGAGATGAACCAGGTACCTCTGTTGGAAATGCAGAAATCATCCATCTTCTGCGTCGATCTTGCTGGGGGCTGCAGACCGGAGCTGTTCCAATTCGGCCATTTTGGAAGCAACTGGAGATAGCACTTTTAAAGAGGTATGAAATGAAAGTAAAATGAGGTTATGGTGGTGAATCCTGATTCAATATGACTGACGTCCTTATAAAAAGAGGAAATTGGGACACAGACATGTTCAGAGAGATGACCATGTGAAGTCAACAGAGAGACAGCCATCTATAAGCCAAGGAGAGAGGCCTTAGAAGAAACTAACCCTGCCAACAAGTTGATACCTAGCCTCAAGAATTGTCAGAAAACAAATGTCTGTTGTTCAAGCCATCCAGTCTGTGGTACTTTGTTATGGCAGCCCTAGCAAACTAAGAGGCAGCTACCACCACCATACTCCATGGTGTACAGTGTCATCTGAAAGAGCATCACAGTGTGAAGGAGTTCTTTAGTAGCTGAATCTAGTGAGGGAAGGAAATGTACTCTGAACTGCATGGTTCCTTTACTATGATGCAAAACCATTTGAAAGAATAGTTCAAGAACCTCTCATTTATTGTGTTAAATTTCTAACTCCAGAAAACAAGTAAATATCTATCGAATCACCTGTAACATTTCGATATAGTTCTCCCTTAAAGAATATGTGAGTTGAACAAAGAGGCTGAGAGTCAGGACTCACAGCTTTTTAACACCAACATAAACCTATTCTTTGATTGTAAAGTATGACTAATAACATGGGACATTATCTTCCTGTCAGAGGGTTTTTGACTAGTGATCTAACTGTGAGCCAAATGCACAGTGTTGCAGAAACAACAGTTCTGCTGCTATTCGAGCTTCGTTCCCAAGGAGCTGCTAAATGCAGATCTCCCATTTACTTAAGGCTTTAATATTCAGGGCTATGGATTTCAGAGCTTAACATCTTGTTTTTATACATAATTTTGCAGCTAAAGCACTAAAAATGTCAGAAAACCACCATTTTAAAGTCTTTTGATTTTTCTTTGTAATCTCTAAGAAGGCCAAATGTCAGAGCTAAACAATTTCTACTTAGAACACAGAGGAACACTTGGTCTCTCTTTTGTTTAGCCTTCAATATAACCTCATCCCTGTATGCTACTTATTAATTACATAGAGGAAAACAGTAATTTACAGTAGTGACAACTTAAAGGGACCACTTTAACAAAATGATCAGGGTTAGCATAACCAGTAATAATTTTTGGTAGGATACACTAAAAGTGACATAGTGTTACTTCTGTGGTATCCTGGCAAAAAATGCATAATTTGAAAAAAAATGTATAACCTGAATCTAATCATGAAGAAATATCAGACACATCCAAATTGAGGAAGAGACTTGCTGCAAGTAAACTTCCCATAAAGCCTCAAAATGTCAAGGTCATGAAAAACAAAAAAAGACCAGTGAACTGTTCCAGATTACAAGAGATGAATGAGACGTGATGACTAAAAGCCATGTCTCATCCTGGATTGGATCTTGGACCAAAAATCCTTTTCCTTTTGCTATAAAAATACATTAGTGGAACAAATGGTGAAATTTAAATTCATAAATTATACAATAATATTGTGTGAATATTAATTTTCTGATTTTGATAATTGTCCTGTGGTGATGTAAGAGAATATATTTTGTTTTGGTTTTGGTTTTATTTTGAAGGTTGAAGTGTAAATGAACCTCATGTCTGCGAGTTACTGTCAGTTTTTAAAAATCTAGCTACAGAAAGCTACTAATTTAAGAAATCCAGGTGAAAGTATATAAGCATTATTGGTTATATTTTTTATAACTTTAGTGTGTGTTTTAAAAATATATAATCCCAGGCAAAAAAGAATTTAGAAGACAGATGTGATAGAGTACTCCTTCTAGCACCTCTACCCTAACTTATATTACTCAAAATTATAATCAGATTGGGAAATAGTTTATATGTTTTGAATTTCTCTAAATTGAAAAAAGAATTTATTGTGCTTTTCTTTTCACAGGTAGCTAAATTTCAAGCAGATTCCTTGACTGTGTAATATTTTTTTCCGTTGGCAAGTTGAGAGGAACAACATTTGGTACTAGACATATTCCATTCATGTTACAAGTGTTTATTAAACATACACTATGTGCCAGTCACTGTGCTAGATTTAGGGATAAATAAATAAAATACACATGGTATGTGACCTAGAGGATCTTCTAGATTAGTACAGGAGACAGACATATAAATGAATACTTGTAAAGAAGTAATAAATGTTATAATAAGAGTTAGTGTGTGAGTGTGCACGTGTTGGGGCAGGGGGTAGTTTACTATTGTATACAAGAGATTGATGGTCAATTCCCATGAAGCAGGGAAAGGGAAGGAGTTAGAAAAATCTTCATAAAAGAGACTGTGTTTGAATTGAGTCTTAAAAGCTGAGTCCTGGTTTAGATGGACAATGGAGTAAAGATATTCTGGGCAGATGAAATGGCGTGAACAAAAGACATGGAGCTATGAAACAGGCTATTATGGGGGCAGCAAATAATTCAGAATGGCTGAATTCAAGACGAGAAGTGGTCACAGTGAGAGAAGATGCTAGAGACAAGCTAAGACCAGTTTCTGGAGGGCCTCATAAGCCATTGTGCCAGAAGCTTTTGCACAAACCCAGGGAAATCATGTGGGAGCTCTTGGCCACTTGAGTGCATTGGTGAATAGCTAATTTGTTAAACTATCACATGCAAAGCAAGGTACATTGAGGTAGGCCGTCCTACTCCGATAAGATGATTTGTGTTTATTGTAATAAGGGGATTGAACCAAGAATGGGATGCTCTTCCATCTTTCTATCTTATGTTACAACATAAGAAACATTTGCATTCTTTGTACTCTGTAATATTTCTGTAAAAGATTTCAGGAGTGCTGTGGTTTGAATATGTCCTCCAAATTTCTTGTATTGGAAACTTAACTGCCAAATTCATATGTTGATTGGAGGTGGGGCCTTTGTGAGGTAATTGGAATTAGATAAGGTCATTGTGTGGGACCCCCATGGTGGGACTGGTGGCTTTATAAGAAGAGGAAGAGAGACCTCAGGTGACACACTTGCTCCTGTCCTCCTGCCATTGGATGCTCTTCCTCATGTGCCTGGATGTGGGAGGTGAAAAGATGAAGTCCACCATGACTTCAGACCTGGGCCCAGGTGACACAGAGGATGGTGGTATCATTTACTACGTTCAATAACGAGGAAGGAGAGTTTGCTGGGGAAAGTGTAGGTGAGTGGATAGTAAGTTTAAGAAGATCATTCTGATATAGTCACCTTATATAACATTTTTCAGTTTATGAATTCTCTAAGTTGGTGACTAAAGTACTTTTCAGTAGGATCTTTACATTAAACGAAAATGTCCCCAATGACTAGACCAAACTCAAACTACTGAAATATTTAGTTGTATTTTCCACTGCAATGAAATCAAGAAAAAGCAGGGCGGAGTGGGAATCCGAGGGCAGTACCCCAGCTGCTGGCAGGCCAGGTATAAGTTCAAGGTTGGGCTCTGAGTCAGCCAAAGATGCCTGACAGGCTTAGAAAACTAGGAAAAGCAGACTTCCAAAAACTTGGAATTCTGACCATAGTTTCAATAAAAATACTCAGGACTCAATTTACTTTCATCTAGTCATGATTCTGGTAAAAATTATCCTATTTTTTTCATATGCAATAACTCTTGTGTAAGCTACATAACTGGAGAGTCAAATCAAGTAAAAGTTGTCAAATTCCTGACTCTCTTCAACTATGGAAAACACAGCTTTCTAAAATAAAAGAACTTTTAAAATAGCCCCATCTTCCTCATCTGAATACAAAAAAAGACTTCTTTTGGAGATTCATTTCCTTTTTCACTATGGACTATTTGATTGCTACAATCTGAACAGTTATTGAAAACACACAAAGTAAAACACCTATTGATTATTATTTTGAGAATTACTTTAGTTGTTTTTGAAGGCATCATAATGCACTAGTTTAAAAACGAAAAATAAAAAAGTCATATAGGATCACACATTTCAAAACTGTAAGCTTGCTGTCTTAATTTTTTATTTTTTTCTGAGAGCACGAGGCTTTTAAAATCATGTTAATACCATGAAAAATTTCATTCATAACTTTCTTTTTGTTTTTTTTGTTTTTTTTTTTTGAGACGGAGTCTCGCTCTGTCGCCCAGGCTGGAGTGCAGTGGCCGGATCTCAACTCACTGCAAGCTCCGCCTCCCGGGTTTACGCCATCCTCCTGCCTCAGCCTCCCGATTAGCTGGGACTACAGGCGACCGCCACCTCGCCCGGCTAGTTTTTTGTATTTTTTAGTAGAGACGGGGTTTCATCGGGTTAGCCAGGATGATCTCGATCTCCTGACCTCGTGATCCGCCCGTCTCGGCCTCCCAAAGTGCTGGGATTACAGGCTTGAGCCACCGCGCGCGGCCATAACTTTCATTTAATAAATTGGAAAAGGAAATGGTAGACTTTTGGAGACAAAAAAGCTTTGCAATATGAGATCCTTTTAGTCACAGGAACTGACTAAATAGAGGGAAGAGGACTGGAAAGTTTTTTCTAGAAAGAAAAAAAAACTGTTAGACTCATAGAAGATGCTACTGAGTGCTTATAGTGTTTAAGATCATTCTAGAGCAGGATTCCTCAGCCTGGCCACTATTGAAGTTTTGGGCCAGGTAATTCTTTGTTGTGAGGGGCTGTCCTGTACATGGTAAGTGCTTGGTGGCATTCCCGGCCTCTGCCCAGGAGCACCACCCCAGTTGTAACCATCAAAAATGTGTCCACACATTGCCAAATATTCCTGGGGTCCAAAATCATTCCAGTTCAAAAACCAGTGTTCTGGAGTCTTGCTGCTAAAAGTGTCGTCTGCAATTCAGCAGCAGCATCCGGAAGCTGTTAAGAAAAGAGGATTTCAAGCCTCCTATTCAGTATGATCCTAGTCATAATGAGTCAGAATTTGCATTTTAACAAGATTCCCAGGTGATTCATATGCATATTCAAGTTTGAAAAGCACTGTCAGATGATATGGATCATATTTATCCATTAGCAGGAGGGTAGTGGAGAAGAAGGAGGGATAGGAGGTGGAAAGAGGGAGGAAGGGAGTGAAAAAAGATGGAAGCTAAGAAACCTGGTTGATATTGGAGACACATAGCACTTTAAAACCAAGCATAAATAACTTTGCTTTTTGTGAAATTTTGAACAAAGCTGCCAGTGAGAACGTTAAAGAAGAGACTTTTATTATTGGGATTTTAAAGGGAAAAGTATTAGAAAATTAGAGATAAAGAAGTTAGGACTATATACGAAGTTAGCCACAAGTTTAAATCACCGAGGCCTAGATTAGAATCGTGACTATTAAAATCAAAGTGCTGAAAGCCAGAAGACTTACGAAGAAACAAATTGTAAGAAATGGTGAACAGCCAGATGTGAAAGAGAAATTACAAAGGCTTTTGGCATGCTGTTTCTCACACGGTCACCTTCTAAACTAGTCTGCATCATGCCAAGGAAAACCTCGAGAAAGGGAAGGGGATAGTAGTATAAGTAGCATTGAATTACTCACATAGGTCTCAGGTGACATCGTTTTGCCCCCTTTAATCCCTTCAATTTTATTTATAAAACCAGAATTTTCCATGGTATGATGGTTAATAATGCGTCAACTTGATTGGATTGAAGGATGCAGAGCATTGTTCCTGGGTGTGTCTGTGAGGGTGTTGCCAAAGGAGATAAACATTTGAGCCAGTGGACTGGGAGAGACAGACCCACCCTCAGTGTGGGTGGGCACCATCCAGTCACCTGCCAGCGTGGGTAGAATAAAGCAGGCAGAAGAAGGTGGAATGAGCAGACCTGCTGAGTTTTCTGGCCTTCATCTTTCTCCCATGCTGGATGCCTCCTGCCCTTGAACATCAGACCCCAACTCTTTCGGCTTTTGGACTCTTGGTTTGGGACTCAGACTGGCTTCCTTGCTCTTCAGCTTGCAGACGGCCTATTGTGGGACTTCACCTTGTGATCATGAGAGTCAATTCTCCTAATAAACTCCCTTTCATGTATTCATCTATCCTATTAGTTCTGTCCCTCTAGAGAACCTTAATACATATGGTATTAGTACAAGAGGTAAATTATCTTGTCTCTTCCTCAAGCTCTCCCTTGAACCCTTGCAAAAAGAAAGTTCCCCACATTGTTTTCCTAAATATTACAACTCTATGTCCAGAGGATGATTGTCTTCCTGAGTACTTCTTAGTATTTCTACTCTTCATTCTTTTTAGTAATTCTGATCAGGACCTTTTATTTTCTATTATAACGGGCCAATGTGATGATTAATTTTATGTGACATCTTGACTGAGCTGAAGGATGCCTGGTTAGCTGGTAACACATTATTTGTGTTTGTGTCTGCGAGGGTGTTTCTGGACGAGTTTAGGATTTTAATTTATGGGTTGAGTGAAGAAGATCTGCCCTCACTTATGTGAATGGACATCATCTAATCTTATGAAAGCCTGAATTGAACAAAAAGGTGGAGGAAGGGTGCATTTGCTTCTCATTTGAGCTGGGACAGCCATATATACTCCCCCTGCCCTCAGACACTGGTGCTCTGGGTTCTAGAGTCTTCGAGCTCCGATCTGGACCTACACTGTTGGTTCCCCTGGTTCTCAGGTCTTTGGATTCGGACTGAGTTACATCACCAGCTTTCTCCCGCTGGTTTTCCAGCTTGCAGAGGACAGATTATGGGACTTCTAGGCCTCCATAATTGTGTAAGTTAATTCCTGTAATAAATTTCCTGTTTTATAAATATATCTATATAGATATGTCTTATTGGACTGTTTCAGGCCATTATTCTTTATGTAAATCACTATTCTAAATGATTTACATATTTTATTTAATGATCACATCTACACTCTGGGGTAGTCCACCACTCAGGGTTCAGTGCAGGAAAAAGAAATTATTCTAGGAATTTCCAGTACATAGGAATTTTAATATACAGAAGTATGTGTTTATAAATTCATTGAAATGGCTGGTAGAGCAGAAACAGAAGGGCTGCTTCTGGGGTTTTGGTGTTCAGCCAATGCCGTTATAGCTGTGACCCAGAAGAAACTGTTACTGCAACCACTGCTGTGGCTGCCACAGCTGCCCTGTGCTAAGAAGACACTGCCCCTTGCATCTAGAGAGTGCAGCATTCATCTAACCCATACAAATCCTGTGTCTGTCAGGACCTGCGTGTCAACTCTGCCTGCTGCAGGAAGCTCACCTCTGCCTCCCTTTGAAATTTCAGGTGTGTGTATCTAACTGGCAGAGTCTATTTCATAGCCGGAACCCTATCTATAAGGGAGTCTGGAAAATGTACTTGCTCGTTTTCCAACTTCTTCAAGTAGGAGGGTTGAGAGAGCAATAGCTCATCTTCAGATGGAGGTTGAGAGAGCAACAGCCACCACAGACTTCAAGCTGAGTTGGACAGAACTGCAATTTTTTCTTGATTTCATTTGTTCTAAATAGACAAATTAATATCACGTGGAGTTGCTTATCTGGATATTTTCTTGTGATATATTTATAGTTTTAGCGACCTCTTTTCTTATTTTTAAAGTTTATATTTCAAAATATGTATGAATAGGATATTTTAAAGAACAAAATAGTGGTGATGACTCCCATTGAGAAATACTATTGGCTGCACATGGTGGCTCATGCCTGTAATCCCAGAACTCTGGGAGGACAAGGCGGGAGGACAGCTTGAGGCCAGTTCAACTAACCTGGACAACATAGCACAACCCCTGTCTCTACAAAAAAATTTTAAAAAATACTGTTTGTGCCAGGCATGGTGGGTCATGCCTATAATCCCAGCACTTTGGGAGGCTGAGGAGGGTGGACCACCTGAGGTCAGGAGTTCAAGACCAGCCTGGCCAACATGGTGAAACCCCATCTCCATTAAAAATACAAAAAAATTAGCCAGGCATGATGTGGTGGCACACACCTGTGGTCCCAGCTGCTTGGGAAACTGAGGCCAGGAGAATCGCTTGAACCTGGAAGCTAGAGGTTGCAGTGAGCCGAAATTGCACCACCGCACTCCAGCCTGGGCAACAGAGCTAGACTCTGTCTCAAAAAGAATAAAAACAAAAAATAAAATACTATTCCTCTTTCCATATATTCATATCTTAATTATGTTGAACTTTTAGGCTTAAGATCAAACCTGGCCATTTTCGTGATCAGTTTTGAAATCTTATAGTTATACACAGAAGGCATTTAAAATGTATATTAATATGCAGCCCTACAATATCTACTCAAGTCCATATTATTCACTCTTGCCTGAGCTGTAGCATAGCATTGATGGCTCATCGTACTCATCTCTGCCTAGCAAATTTTAGATTCTACTTGCAAAGTTTAAATTGTTTTTGTGGATTAAAAAACGATGAAAGGAGATAAAATGGGTGTCTCCTGAGGTCTCAATAAATAATTTGTTACGGCTATAAGACCTATACTGACACTCCCCTAAGCCCTCCTTAGGCCTTTGGCACAGCCTTTTTGTGAGCCTCATATAAAGTATAAGTTCAACAAATGTTGAATGAATACACAGAAGAATGCATTATATGTAAACCTGAATTTTTTATTTACCTTTATCCTGTGCTGTTTACTTCACTTAAGATTATAAATACCTTGAAAATAGGGATAGCATGTTTTATTTATTTATTTATTTATTTTTGGAGATGGAGTCTCACTCTGTCACCGAGGCTGGAGTGCAGTGGCACCATCTCGGCTCACTGCAACCTCCACCTCCCTGGTTCAAGCAATTCTCTTGCTTCAGCCTCCTGAGTAGCTGGGATTACAGGTACCGCCACCACACCCAGCTAATGTTTTGTACTTTTAGTAGAGACGGGGTTTCACTATGTTGGCCAGGCCAAGATGGTCTTGAACTCCTCAGGTGATCCGCCTGCCTCAGCCTCCCAAAGTGCTGGATTATAGGCGTGAGCCAGAATAGCATCTTATATGCTTTTATACCCCTCCTTTTCACCGCCTAATATGATCTGAGAACACAGGAAGTGATCAATATTTACTGAACCGAATCAATAGTTTTGAAATAAAGTATTTTATCAATTATGAACTGGTAACGTTTATATTTTAAAACTACTTTATTAAATAAAAAAATTTAAATAGAGAAACATTTAAAGAACAATTCAGCAATATTTCAACCAGCTAAAAAGAACCAACTTTTTTTTTTGTTTGAGACATGGTCTCTCTGTCTCTCTCTATTGCCCAGGCTGGAGTGCAGTGGTGTGATCTCAGCTCACTGCAACCTCTGCTACACAGTTTCAAGTGATTCTCCTGGCTCAGCCTCCCAAGTAACTGGGATTACTGGTGCCTGCCACCATGCCTAGCTAATTTTTGCATTTTTAGTAGAGACGGGGTTTCACCATCTTGGCCAGGCTGGTCTTGAACTCCTGACCTCGTGATCCACTTGCCTCAGCCTCCAAAAGTGCTGGGATTGTGGGTGTGAGCCACTGTGCCTGGCCTATTTTTTTATTTTTTAGAGACAGGGTCTTGCTATGTCACCCAGGCTAGAGTGCAGTGGTGCCATCATACCTTACTGTAACCTTGAACTCCTGGGCCCAAGTGATCCTCCTTCCTCAGCCTCCTGAATAACTAGTACTGCAGGCACTGCCACAGCCAGATAACTTTTTTATTTTTTGTAGAAATGGAGTCTTGCTAAGTTGCTCAGTCTGGTCTTGAACTCCTGGCCTCAAGCAATCCTCCTGCCTCGTGCAGGATTACAGGTGTAAGTAACAGCACTCAGCCAACATTTTGGTTGTTATTTTTTTTTTGCCCCTATGCCGAAGTTCTTGGTTTAAAAGTATAATCTTTGTGCATACATTTTTGTGTCCTGCTTGTTTTTCACTTATTATAATTGTGTTATTATGAGTTTTTATTTTTAAATCTGAATAATGGTGCATGCCTGCCACATAGTGGGCATTCAATAAATCAATAAGTTGATACTTTATTCATTTATTCATAAACATTAAGAATTACATTTTAAAAATATTTACTATTTTGATAGATGAGAAATGGAAACTTCTTTGATTTTTTAAAAAATTAAGATCACTTTTATTTATCAAAGAGCAAAATAGTATATTAACAAAATGTTAGCTAATAGAGAAATAACACCAGAAGAAGTCTCGTGCACGTGATTATCAGCTAAGTAACTGGTTGAAGTCAGGATATAAATCACTGGATAATTTTTCGTGGAAAGACAGAATAAATTGATGAGGCCCTTAACAAAGAAATGGAAATGAAACCTTGCCCTTTGGAGAAAGAGCACTCTGTAATTCCTATAGCCACCACCTTTCGTCAAAGAGAAACAGGGTTGTGACAATGGTGCCGTGAGCCTGGACCTAGAACCCTCTTCAGCTTGTCTCTTGCTTGACTTTGCAGAGCATACTGGGCATGACACAGAGGCCAGAGACTAATTTGACAATGGGAAGGTTAAAAACTTCATATCCTGGACCCACTCTTTGATCTTGAGCCATTAGTTCCACAGTTTCTCTTGGCCTTTCATGTCTAAAAAAAATGCCCACGTATTACTGTTACCACCTTGAGAGACGTGGCTGCCGCCATCAGTAGGTGAAAGGTTGTTTTGCTGCCTGAGATGGAAAGTCCCTAGCCAACACCTCATTTTCTGGCTGTATAAGACAGGCACCTAAAAAGTGAAGGGATGGGAGGATAGGCAGTCCAGCAGGTGACCATTTAGAACTTCATGCTATAAATGGCTTTGGATTTCCAAAGATGAAACGAGTCTCCCCAGCACAGGGCAGTTGCAGGTCACACCCCCAGGGCCTGACTGGTTTTATCAATCTGGCTGTTCAGGGTCAGTGCAAAGGACGTCCTCACCACCTGAATTGCACATATACACAGATGGTGATGATTCTGATATACAAGAAATTGTCATGAAATTACAGTCTCGCTTTTGCATAGCAACCTTTCACTTTTGGATCTGAAGGGCAAGATGCTTGTTGCCCACTGGACCAATCACTCTTGCTATTTAGGCCACAACAGTGCAGAAATGACTGGATGGAGTCCCACATCGCCTTGGTGCTGTTGTCCCTGTGGTAATGGCAGATGCTGTCCATCAGGCCCTCAGCTACCTATACATTCAGCTTCTGTTCGTAAACAAAGTGCAGGATGGCCAAAGTCACCTTAGCAAGGAGGATAATTAGCAGCAGAATGAACAAGGACGTAAGCAGACACCTGTTTTTCTTGACAGAGCCTACGCAGCCCAGGAAGGCAACCACTGTGATAATGGAGCCCACGATGAGACGACAAGCTCATTGCCCAGCGTGAGGGAGGGGAGCTTATGGAAGAGCACTCCCAAGCTGTTGTGGGTCAGTGGGTACATCCCCTAAAAGTGCAGCAGCCACAGAACCGAAAGAGCAAGTTGGGCCGTGCGCAGTGGCTCACGCCTGTAATCCCAGGACTTTGGGAGCCTGAGGTGGCAGGATCGCTTGAGACCAGCCTGGGCAACATAGTGAGACCCTGAGTCTACAAAAAAAATTTTTTTTAATTAGCTGGGTGTGGTGGTGCCTGTGCATGCCTGTGGTCCCAGCTACTTGGGAGGCTAAGGTGGGAGATTGCTTGAGCCCAGAAGTTCAAGCTGCAGTGAGCTATGATGGAGCCACTGCACTCCAGCCTGGGAGATAGAGCAAGATCCTGTCTCAAAAAAAAAAAAAAAAAAAAAAAAAGAAAGAACGAGAGAAAGAGAGAAAGAAAAAGAAAAACAGGACATACTTCCACAATTTCAAGCTTCTCGTGCCCATGCTGGGATATTCTGGCCCTTTTTCAGGCACTAGTCCTCAGCCCTTCAGAGAGAATTTGTGATTATCCTTCAGATGGCCAAGACAAGGCTGGTAACATTCATGTCTAGGGTTATTTCAAAACTTATTTGATGTTTGAAACTAGCATTACAACTTTACTATTGAGGATAATTTTTTTAATGTGTTTATTGATCAACTGTATTTTCTTTTTTGTGAATTTTTCTTTTCAAATATTTTGTCCATTTATCTATTGTAAACTTGATTTTAATAAACTCATTATAATTAAAATTTATTAGTAAGACTTTTATGATTTTTGTTTTTAAAATAAGTGTTGGGCTGGGCACAGTGGCTCATGCCTGTAATCCTAGCACTTTGGGAGGCCAATGTGGGTGAATTGCTTGAGCTCAGGAGTTCCAGACCAGCCTGGGCAACATGAAACACCAGCTCTATAAAAAATACGAAAGTTAGCTGGGCATGGTGGCGTGCACCTGTGGTCCCAGCTACCCAGAGGCTGAAGTGCCAGGATTGCTTGAGCCTGGGAGGTCAAGGTTGCAGTGAGCCACGGCTGCACCACTGTACTCCATCCTGGGTGACACAGAGAGAATCTATCTCAAGAAAATAAAATAAAAATAAAAAATAAGTGTCATCAAATTAAGAAACAATTGACAAAACGAAAGTAAATCTTTGTAATCACAGAGAGAAAAAATCAAGCAGAGGTAAATGTTAATTCAAATAGTAAATGATGCCATCTAGTGGAAAATTTACTTTGACTCATTTCTTTGGATTACAGGTTCATAAATTTCAATCCCCCCAAATTTGGAATTGATGGGCTTTGTTAAAATACATAGTCCAGCCCCTCTTCTGCCTAGAGATTTCTAACTTCATGTGTGTGATAATCCAATAATTGTGTTTCAATAGTATCCATATTGGAAATTAGAAAAATTCCATTTCAGTTAAAAAGAGTGTCCCAGAAGTACCTTGTGCTTTCCCTTTTCATCAGAATGTTTACTAGTTTCACCATAATAAATAATTTTATTGCTAACAACGTTCTTTAGATGTGTTAGCCCCTGTACTGTTTTACTTGAATTGTTTTATTTAGTCTGTTCAAACACCATAAGTTACATACTATTATTATTGTATTTCACAAGTGAGAAGGTTGAGGGGGGAACTTAAGTAGCTTCTCCAAGGTCACACAGGTATACTGTATCTGAGCTCAGAACCCATCAGGTTATTGTGCACAGGCCTATGTGACAGGAAAGGTCATAGCCATGTGAACAGTGAAAAGGGACTAACTTTTAAAAGCCCAGTTCCAGTCCCATGATCCTATACTATCATCTACATTTAGCTTAGTATACTACGGGCAGAAATGAATCGTATTACTAAGGGCTATTTAGGGACATTTTGCTTTGATATGTTGCAACTTAATACGCACATGGTGACAGTCATACATTCAGATGTTCCTTAAATATTGGTTGTTGATTTCTGGTGTTATAAATTTGAGGATGTTTTCAATACTTTGCTGTTACTCTCTATTCTTCCCCTAAATAAAGTAAACGGAATTGCCTCAAACGCTCTATGTGCAGGCAAACTGAAACTAATTTATTTATAACTGGTTAGAAAACCCAGTTGATAGAGATCTGTCAGCCAAGCTAGTTGAGGCATGTCAGCCAAGCTAGCTGAGGCTTAAGCGTGGGTGTCTTCACCTACCCAACAAGGGCCAAGGGTTGGGCCCACTCAGTGCTGGCAGAAGTCAAGTGCTGTTTCTCCTTAAGCAGAAACTTATCTTTCCTACAGTTCACCCCTTCCCTTGAGCCCAAATTATCAACTGACTTCAACTGAAAATTAATTCCTGCTACTGCCCTAGTCGGAAATAGTGTGAAGGTGACATAGGAACTTTACAGTAGTTTCCCTTGAGGGTAAGTCCTGGTAACTGCCCTATTCTCTAGTCCGTTAGTGACTAGGGGGGTAAGTCCTGATAACTGCCCTATTCTCTAGTCCCTTAGTGACTCTAATAACCGACTATGAAAGATTTCTTTGTGGGGGAAGGAAGGTGTGGCAACCGGAGACTTTCATTATCTCTTAAATATCTATCCAGTAGAAGTGTTTCCTTTTTGGTATCCTATAAACTACATTAACCTTAGAAAATCTCCTGAGCATTAGTGAACAAAGAACATCAAAAAATTAACTTTTTTTTTTAAAAAACAGGATGGCCCAAAAAACAAATAGACAAAAATTTAGGATGAACGCATAAACATTTCTCAATTTATTTTTACATTGGAGTGGGAGAGAAATTTGAAAATATAAACATATTTTTGTATTCTTTCCTTCTAGCCCCAGGAACTCAAAGTGTGAAATGATAATGCCCAGAGATGCAAAAAAAAGTTCAGGTTGATATTCAGCAGAACGGAGGGAAAAAATGGATGACTAACAAGAAACTTTGAGTCTTCGGACATGGAAAAACTAGATGAAATAAAAATAAAAATAGACAACATTAATAGAGCACTAATTTGTGCCAGGCACTTTTCTAAATGTTCTTCGAATGCACAATCACATTTATCCCCTACCTTGACAGAACAAGGTAGGTACAATTATTAATCTTATACAGATAAGTAAAATGAGCAGTTAAGTCACTTGCCGAAGTAATCCTGCTACTAAACTGTGGACAGGAAACCAAGCTGTCAGGCCCCAGAGCCCAAGTTCCCATCTACTACACTGTAAGAAACAGATCTAACATGCATCACTTCCTCGGAGAGTCGGAGAGTCGGAAGCAAACCTGGGATACAAATTCACTGAATGGATCACCCATTTGACTAACAGACATCTGCCTGTTACACAGTTATTTAGGCCCTTTGCGGCCTCCAAGCTCATTGATAGAAGTAAATTAGTTGTGCTTTATTACGCAAATACTTCACAATGACTGGGTCTCGGGCAGGAAGAATTTATATATTTTGGAGGGTCAGAGGTCTAGACCATTCCTTCCAGGTTCTCACTTTTTTAAATGAGACAGAAAGAAGTCAAACAAGATTACAGAAACTAATGGTATAGTAAAGACGTACATGAAACAAATGAACGCTTTCAATACATCCATGGCAATACATTCAATACAATACATGACAGTGTGTTTGAAACTTCACTTGGAGGTAACCACGTAGGTCCAAGCCTAACTCCCTACAACTCTGAGATCTGGCCACTGGCTTCCTAGCATCTCTGCCACAGGCCCCGGTGAAAGCCCAGACACCTCGACTTAAACACTGATTTAGTTTGTAGTCTGGTAAGGCGGCGGGGCACCCACTAGAGGCCTCAGCCCTGGGGCTGTCCTACGGCCTGCAGATGACGTCCGTGGGAAAAGCAGTCGGAGCAGGAGCACCCTCGGAACCAAAGCGCCCGCCCCGCCTACTCACCGGCAGCATTTCCCAGAGCACCAGGGGGCGGGGCCTGGTCGGCTGGCTTGTACTACAGCGGAGCGAGGAGCTCGGCCCCGGCTGGCGGAGGCGCAGTGAGGCCTGGTCTCCGGCTGCCAGACCATGCTGAGCGGAGCACGCGGCAGGCTCGCCTCAGCGCTGCGGGAAACTAGCGCAGCGCGGTCCGCGGTCGCCTGTAGGTGTCTGCACGCGTCGGGCTCGCGGCCTTTGGCCGACCGGAGCAACAAGACGGAGGAGCCGCCCCGCGCCTTGGATCCGGCGCTGCTGGAGTTCCTGGTGTGCCCGCTCTCCAAGAAGCCGCTCAGGTGACTCGCTGGTCTTGGCCCTTCCTTCGCAGCCTCCCGGTGGGCGGAAAGGGAGTGGTGGACCGCGGCCTGTCTCAGCCACTGGGGACTTGTAGGTCGGTGAATACTCTCCGCTGCCATATTCTGGACTCTGTCCCCGCCGGTGCATGCACCTCCCGCTGCGGCGGGCAGAACGGGGGAGACCGGAGGCTAGGGGAGCCGCGTCCCACATCTCCCAGAGCACATAGCCAGCCTGCCGGAATGGCTCCAAGCGTTTTAGGCTTCGCGACCGGCTGCTCTTTGCAATCACCCGGGGACCGTTTTAAAAATGCCGATTCCCCTGCAGCCCCCAAGACGGGCAGACTTGGAATGCTCGGGGGTTGGGACCTGAACATTTGTATTTTCTTTTTTTCCTTTTAAGAGACAGGGTGCCCCCCTACGTTGCCCAGACTGGCCTAGAACTCCCACCTCAGCCTCCTCAGGAGTCGGGAGACAGGCGCCGCCCCCACGCCCAGCTTATTTGTGTTCTTAAATGGTCCCTAAATGATTTCTAACGTACCACCAGGTTCTTGAATTAGTGCGATTCAGGACAAGTCCAAAGCCATCCGGTTTTTAAGCCAAGATAATGAAAAGTATTTTACCCTCCAGATTCTTGTGAAAGTGTCTTGTACAACTGGTGCCTGACAATCTTAAGCAATTCAGCTGTGTATGCTGCCTGGTGGCTCTTAGTTGTGGCCTAGCAGATTTCTTAGAAGCCTCTTTAACCTAGTTTTTGGGAAGACAGCTCTACAGTTTCCAAGCTCCCAAAAATGGAATATTGACAACACTAACGCTAGTATTACAAATCGCATAAACGAAACACCAAAACGTTGTCAGTGGTTATCTTTGAGTGGTAGATTGCTAGCAATTTTTCATATTTCTTTTTTCCCATAATAAACATATTCAGTTTTCTCAAACCTTGAAATTATTTGATTTGCGTTTATAACTAGCTCACGGCAGACTTACTGCTTTCCAAAGTTTCCTCATTTCTGCCCTCTCACCTTTTCCAGTGATTTCCTTCTAATGGATTAGTTAAGTTTTTCTACTTAGCATTTATTCTAAAACGAAGAAGTTGATTTTTCTCTAGTGTTTATTCCAGTAGTAAATTAACAGAGATGATTTGGGGGTTGACCAAAGTAATGAAGGAATATTTGGATAAGAGAGGGGGATCTTTTCTGACTAGTATGAAAAAAAAATTAAGGAATAACTTGTGAATAAGGTGAAAAAGAGAATATGAGAGAAACTGACTAAAATGGGAATAATTATAGATTCTAAGAGAATTTTTCTAAGATAAAAGGTTGAATTGGCTATCGTTGCTTTTCATTAAAGAAGACTATTCTGGGATTAACTCCATACCAAGAATTGGATAAATGGTGGTATTTGTTGAAAATCAGGCTCTTCAATTATTTTATTTTTCCACAACTCATTTTGTTCTTTTTTTTTTCCACCCCAGATATGAAGCATCAACAAATGAATTGATTAATGAAGAGTTGGGAATAGCTTATCCAATCATTGATGGGATTCCTAATATGATACCACAGGCAGCTAGGATGACGCATCAAAGTAAGAAGCAGGAAGAAGTGGAGCAGCGCTAGTTCATAATTAAAAAAACATAAAACGCAACAGCCAACTTTTCTTAGTACCATATACCTTTTAAAACACAGTGGCAGGTAATAAGTGGAAGAGAAGAATGTTTCTGTCTCTTCCTACATTGACTGTTCTTATTCCACTGGTTTCTTTAACAGGACTGTTCTACTCAGCCTCTGTGGAAGAAAACTTCCCACAGGGCTGCACTAGCACAGCCAGCCTTTGCTTTTACAGCCTGCTCTTGCCTATTACCATACCAGTGTATGTATTCTTCCACCTTTGGACTTGGATGGGTATTAAACTCTTCAGGCATAATTGATGCAACTAGAGTCAATATGCTGTATACATTAATGGTAGTTCTTGGGCATCTATCTCTGAAAGCTCAAATGGATGGAATTGAGTTTGTGGGAAAGAGGCTTTGCTTTGCGCATATCAGGCTTAGGACTGTGGGAGGCTTAAGTTGCAGGTGCTTCTTTTATTGTGCTCTTGTTCTGCCCTTGTTTTTTGAAGGCTCTGACTTATAACTGCTGTATCAGAAGAAACATTTTGACAGTGTCTTGTTGGAGATAAACATCCCTAATTGACATGTGATGACTATTTCTTATTCCATTCATCTAAAAGTCATTGAAATTTTGTTTTGCTTGTTTGTTTAGCTTCAAGGTCTTTGGTAAAGTCACATGTTAGGGATGACTGAAATAATTCCAAAGGAGTGATGTTGGAATAGTCCCTGTAAGGGAGAGAAATGCATTTGAACGAATGTGATACAAAACCATATAATGAAATAGAAATTTCATGTACTTACAAAAATTGAGTTTGTAAAATTACCTTCATTTCTTTGACATTAAATGCTTATATTAGCAATAAAGATGTTGACACTTTCCCATAAAAAATAAACCAGTTTGTAATCATTTGTTTTGTTTATTTGTTTGGTCACAGAAGTGTTATTGATACTAAGGGAAGTTGTAAAACTGCACTAAATATAGCTGTGTTTAGAGAGGTACTTAATACCTAAAATAGAATCATTTCCTAGGAAAGTAGGGGGTGGGAAGACTTGCAAGTAGTGGATTGTGCCCTGTTGAGCTTAGAGCCATATTTTGAGCCACATTTCAGTTTATTTTCCCAGGACGCTGAATAACACCACTAAGGGCATGAGCATCGACACATTAATAGCCTCTGATTTTCCAGAACTTTCAGTAAGACTAATCGAGCATAGTATAATACTTCTGAAGTATAGTGTGTTTCAGTAGTTAACCCAGAGAAACCTAAGAACCGAATACAAACTTTATTTTTATTGGAATCTTATGTTAACAGAAACCTGAAACAGTGATTCTTCTGCATCAAAAAATTAAGACATGTTAGATGTGTTTTCTTTTGAATTAATTCAGGGTATACTGTAGTATAAATGACATGTTAAAATTACCCTATGGCAACATACAGATAACCTGGAAGACTACAGGTTCCCAGGTATTTCTTGAAGAGTTGTTCTTTTCAGTTAACCCTAAATCTCACACTTAACCTTAAGTCAGGGAAAAGGAAACAATTCTGAAAAGTACGTACTCTATCTCAAGAAGTCAATTTCAATTTCAGCTTTTGGGGAAGTTGAGTGTTTGACCATTTTAGGAAACACTGACACGCATGCCCTTGGGGAGTTTAGTATTTAACACCATCCTCTCACTAATATAATTTATTTAGCTATCAGTTGTTATAGTATAAACATACACCAGGTACAATTATAAACATAGTGCTGTGTCTTCAATCTTATAACCCTAAGGAGTAGGTAATATTAGCACCATTTTACAGATAAGGAAACAAGCACAGAGAGATTAAGTGACTTACCCAAGGTAACATAGCTAATAATTGGATTGAAATGTAAACCATCTAGCCATCCGGCTTCAGTCTTAACTACCATGCCATGTGCCACTTTATTTTGTATTATTTGGTCCTTTCTATTTACAAGAACAAGAATCAAAATGCTTAGTTTCTAATTTTTATTCAAGACTGGACTAGGTGACCATCCCCCTGCTTTTTTTTTTTTTTTTTTTTTTGAGACAGGATCTCACTCTTTTGCCCAGGCTGGAGTGCAGTGGCATGGTATGATCATGGCTCACTGCAGCCTCTACCTCCTGAGTCAAGTGATTCTCCCACCTCAGCCTCCCAATTAGCTGAGACTACAGTCACCTGCCACCATACCCGGCTAATTTTTTTTTGTATTTTTTTGTAGACATGGGGTTTCACCATGTTGTCCAGGCTGGTCTCAACTCCTGGGCTCAAGCGATCTACCCGCCTCAGTCTCCCAAAGTGCTGGGATTACAGGAGTGAGCCACTACACCCAGCCAGTGTCCTCCTTATTGCTTAAGGCACCGTACACTTTATTCTAGCACTTAACCTTGTGCTGCAATTGTGTGGTTTTTGTCTCCTGTCTATACAGTAAATGCTGAACATTTTAAATCTAATGTTTAGCACAGAGCAGGCAGTAAGTGCCTCCCGAATGAACACATGGCTCTGAGAAGCCTTATAACTTCAGCCAAGTTACTTAGCATTCTGGGCCTCGTTTTTAGGGCTAAAAAGTCCTTACCCTTGTTTCATAAAATGGTGAGGATCAAATAAAATTTTATATGTGAGGGTACTTTGTAAAGAACTAAGTGATACTTCTAGAGACCATGTGAGGAACTTCGTGGACCCGTTCGCCAGTGAAACAAGCCTAACTAGTGAAAATTATAAACAAAACAACCATTTAAACAATCTGGAAATTGTCCTAAGGGCATACAGCTCATTAAATAAAGAAACATTCAAGGAAACCTACTGAAACTTAATAAGAACAGCAAGTTTTTGTCATCTGACCCAGCAACCATGTCTTTTTTGCTCCCTTTCAGCTCGGCAATGGCCACTCCAGGAGGGTGCAGTCAAGAACACAGGGCTTGCTCTTCCCCCAGCTCCTAGTTGAGGGTTATGGTACCTCCCAGGAGGCACGGGCCATCAGCATAGTAAAGGTAATTATGTAATTATAAAAGACAGTATAAATGCGTATTTCGTCATTCTTATTTATAGGGCAATTGCAGAAAAAAACCATGTATACGCAAGATGCATTGTATTTGGGAGCCTGTAACATAGATAACATATTTAGTATTAACATCACAAAGGAAATGGAGGTAAGCAAAGCTGTATTTGCAGTATGAAAATGATACCAGATAGTAACTTGAATTCATAGAAATACACAAAGAGAACCACAAGAGGTAAATAATATTAATGTAATGAATGCTATAAATATATACTTGCTCTCCTTTTCTCAGTTTAAGAGACATTAGATTATATAAAGTAATTATAACTAAGTGTTGAGTTTGTAACATACAGATGTGATTACGTAACAGTGGCACAGCAAGAGGGAAAAAGGAATTGCGCACTTGATACGTGGCTAGGTCAAATAATGCTTCTATATCTTACTGACACTTTTTTGTTGTTGTTGTCGTTGTTTGAGATGGAGTCTCTCTCTCACCCAGGCTGGAGTGCAGTGGCACGATGTCTGCTCACTGCAACCTCCGCCTCCTGGGTTCAAGTGATTCTCCTGCCTCAGCCTACCCAGTAGCTGGGATTACAGGGGTGCAACCACCACACCTGGCTAATTTTTGTATTTTTAGTAGAGACGAGGTTTCACCATGTTGGCCAGGCTGGTTCTGAACTCCCGTCCTCAAGTGATCCACCCTCCTCTGCCTCCCAAAGTGCTGGGATTACAGGAGTGAGCCACCATGCCCAGCCTCTTATTGACATTCTTATGAACAGATCAGCAGTTTTAAAAGACCTCTTAAGCCTTCATACACTGCTGGTGAGAATTTAAAATGTTGCAGCTTCTTTGGAAAACAGCAAGACCACAAAAGGTCAAATGTAGAGTTGCCACATGACCCAGCAATTTCACTCCCAGGTATATACTCAAGAGAAGTGAGAACTTAAGTACTCACGATAGTTTGTATGCAAATGTTCATAGCAGCATCATTTAGAATAGCCAAAAAGCAGAAACAACCCAAACGTCCATAAACTGATGAATGGATAGATAAAATGTAATATGAATATAATGAAATAATATTTGGCAATATAAAGTAATAAAGTAGTGATACATGCTAGACTATGGATGAACCTTGCAAACATTATGCTAAGTCGTAGAAGCCAGTTACGAAAGGTCACATAGTCTAATTTCATTTATTTGAAATGTCCATAATAGTCAATCTCTAGAGACAAACAGTAGATTAGTAGCTGCATAGAACTGGGGAAGAAGGGGGAGATTGTGCAGTTTTTGCTAAAGGACACAAGGTTTCTCTTTGGGGTGATAAAAATATTATAAAATGGACTATGGTGGCACTTTGGGAGGCCAAGGTGGGAGGATCGCTTGAGCCCAGGAGTTCGAGACCAGCCTGGGCAACATAGGGAGACCCTGTCTCTATAAAAATTAAAAATAAATAAAAAAAATTAGCTGGGCATGGTGGTGTGTGCCTGTGGTCCCAGCTACTCAGGAGGCTGAGGTGGGAGGATCCAGCCCAGGAGGTCAAGGATGCGGTGAGCCATGATCATGCCACTGCACTCCAGCCTGGGCAACCCAGCAAGACCTTGTCTCAAAAAAAAAAAAAAAAAAAAAACAACAAAACCCAAACAGGAAAATTGACTGTGGTGATGCTTGCACAATTCTGTGAAGATACTAAAAACCATTGAGTTATATACTATATATGGTTGAGTTACATGCTGTGTGAATTCTATCTCAATAAAGTTGTTAGAGGAAAATTTAAAAAGCAGTATCTCAGTGTCCAGCCTAAGGCTCAGTGGTTCCAGGTCACTTGCTGGAGGTCAGATGCTGGTTAGAGGCATGGCCAAAAGTGAATGCAGGTCTTACGCCTTCTAAATTTTGTCCACCCATTGTGCTACTTCTAGTGACCCTATGAAATATGACACCCTGTATTGGGAATTCAACAGGTTTCTAGTGTTCCTTCCCAAGCTTCTCACTAGCAGATCATCCTGGCTTCATATCTGTTCATAGGGACACAAGCTGACCATTACGTAGCTCATGCTGCATGCCAGGGCTTTGACCCCACCACTTCCATCTATTGCACTGTAAACTCACCATGAGGAACACTGTCTTATTCCTACATTAGTGAAACTCTTCCCCACTCCTCCTCCTCAATAACTCGCTGACTTCACAATGCCAGGGGACCTATTACTTCCTTAAAGACTCTTAACAAGATTCTCTTTGTAAGTGTCCTCAACTGCATCCCTGACAAATCATCTTTAACCACCTGTTAATGAGATCCTTCCCACCAGCTCTAAATGAGAAATTCCCATCCTGAGGGAGCAAAACCTGGCCTATTGTGTGACCTACTCTCCTCCTTTATTTGCTGCCAATCCTGCAAAGGAGGGGATTGGTTTTGTTTTGTTTTGTTTTGTTTTTGAGACATAGGCTTGCTCCCGGGTTCACGCCATTCTCCTGTCTCAGCCTCCCAAGTAGCTGGGACTACAGGCCCCCGCCACCACGCGGGTATTTTTTGTAGAGATGGGATTTCACCGATTAGGCAGGATGGTCTAGATCTCCTGACCTTGTGATCCGCCCGCCTCGGCCTCCCAAAGTGCTGGGATTACAGGCGTGAGCCACCATGCCCGGCCCAAAGCAGGGAATTTTTTTTTTTTTTTTTTTTTTTTTTTTTTTTTTTGAGACGGAGTCTCACGCTGTTGCCCAGGCTGGAGTGCAGTGGCGCGATCTCGGCTCACTGCAAGCTCCGCCTCCCGGGCTCCCGCCATTCTCCTGCCTCAGCCTCCTGAGTAGCTGGGACTACAGGCGCCCGCCACCGCGCCCGGCTAATTTTTTGTATTTTTAGTAGAGACGGGGTTTCACTGTGGTCTCGATCTCCTGACCTTGTGATCCGCCCGCCTCGGCCTCCCAAAGTGCTGGGATTACAGGCTTGAGCCACCGCGCCCGGCCAAAGCAGGGAATTTTAAGGAGGCCCCTCTGAACTTGAGACTGCATCTGTAAGATGAAAATTACGATACCTACTTCCAGACCAAGGGAGAGTTTTAAGTTAGGTAGAGAATGTGAGACTATCTAGGAGAGCCAAGAGCCACAGTAGATTCTCCCTACTGTGTGTAGTGGTAGAGAAAGCCTGTCCCCTATTCCAAGTTTTGTCCCTCTTAGTGAAATGCTCCATTTGGAGGCGATTGTTGTCTTCTGCATTTGCCACTAGATGGCACTTTTGGTTAACTCATGGGACCAATGGCCACTGAGCCCTCAGAAGGAAGCAGAAAGAGAACTGCACTGGTGAAATGCAGAGCTAGGTAGCATCCAGCAGAATGCCATGAGAGCCGAAGTGAATCCTGAAAAATGAATAGGAATAACCAAGACAGAGGAGGAGGCAGAATTGAAGAGAGGAGGTGAGGAAGAGGGAGAGAGAGTGGTGCAAAGGGAAGAGGGTTCCAGGCAAAAGAAAAAGCATGTGTGAAAACACAGAGAAGAGACTGGCCCATTCAGGAAACTGAAATAGAATCATGGGCTGCTTAATGATGTTTCCATTAACAACAGACCACATATACAACCCATAAGATTATATGAGGAGCTAAAAAATTCCTGTCACCTAGTAGCATCATAGCTGCCATAATGTTGTAAAGCAATTGCTTTATTTTTTAAATAAATGTAGTGTAGCCTAAGTGTACAGTGTTTATAAAGTCTACAGTGGTATAATGTCCTAGGCCTTCACATTCACTCACCACTCACTCACTGACTCACTCAGAGCAACTTTCAGTCCTGCAAGCTCCATTCATGCTAAGTACCATTTTTAAAAATCTTTTATATCATATTTTTACTGTACCTTTTCTATTTTTAGATATACAAATATCGACCATTGTGTTACAATTGCCTACATTGTTCAGTACAGTACACATGCTGTACAGGTTTGTAACATCATGCAAACATCACAGAGTGTACTTACAAACACAGCATGTAAGTGTACTCTGTGATGTTTACACAGTAACAAAATCTCCCAAACAGTGGGAGATGAGGCTGGAGCTGTACACTGGGCACATCAAGAAGGATTTGGGAGCTGTAATAATAGTGTCAGTGAAATCGGAATTTATTACCTGACTTTTAAATTATTTGGATTTGTGCAGCTGATAAACACTATCGTTATTTTTCCCATGAAAAAGGAAAAAGAAAAAAAAGCACGTGCAGCATTCCAGAGGGTTTGTGTGTTACAGATCCCTGCTGTGGCAAGTGTTCATACTTACAGTACAGTAACCACTTGTCACATGTAGATATTGAGTACTAGAAATGTGACTGTGACTGAGAACCTTTTAAATGTATTGAATTTTTATTAAAGAGCCCATACAGCACGGCACAGTTCTAGACTGTTTTTCCCACTGCTGCCAATGAATGTGTTCACTTTTCAAAATTCTTCAAAGACTAAGCCTTATGTACAGAGAAGTCCAATTTATTGGACAGTGCAGATATAGATTTCCAGCTTCACAGCAAGCTCTGCTGGACAGCGTTGGTCTAGATACAGGGAGACCAATTGAGAGGCTAATGAAGTGATGGGACAAGAGATGATTTTTTTTTTTTTTTTTTTGAGACTGAGTCTTGTTCTGTCGCCCAGGCTGGAGTGCAATGGCACAATCTCGGCTCACTGCAAACTCCGCCTCTCGAGTTCAAGCAATTCTCCTGCCTCAGCACCCCGAGTAGCTGGGATTACAGGCACCCACCACCATACCCAGCTAATTATTGTATTTTTGGTAGAGACAGGGTTTCACCATGTTGGCCACGCTGGTCTCGAACTCCTGACCTCAGGTGACCCACCCGCCTCGATGTCCCAAAGTGCTGGGATTACAGGTGTGAGCCACTGTGCCCAGCCAGTAGATGATGATCTTGAACTTTGAGCACTGGCAGCAGTGGGGTTACAGAGATGTTAAAACTAAAATTATTAGAACTTGACTTGAATGTGGGATGTGGTAAAAAAAAGAGGGAGAAATGGAAGATGACCGTAGGCTTCTTCTTGAAGATATTGGTGGGATCACTCCAAGCTGTGAAATATAGAAAAACATTTTTGGACTAAAAAATGACAATTTTCTCCTTGCAAATGTTGAGATTAAAGAGCCAAGGGGCATATAGGTAGTGACATAGACTACACAGAAAAATGGCTATGGTGCTGGAATATATGAATTCCTGTAGGTCAGAGGTATAGCTCCAGGTATCACAGGCAGACGTCATCTGTCAGCTTAAAGAGGAGACACTTTAGCCGTGGGCCCAGTAATAACTGAAGCCATAGACTTGATCAGGAGTCCAGGGGTTGGGGGTGTAAGGATACAAAGAAAATGGAAAATAAGCCAGGAAAAGGAGAGCAGTAATCAAAGGCTTCAAATGTGGTAGAAATGATTTAAGATGGAAATAACAAGTTTCTGTTGATATTTGCAACAAAAAAGTCATCTGTGGCTTTTACTAGAGCAGTCTGAGTGGGAGAAGTGGGGGACTGGAGGGCAGATCACAGTGTCACAGAGATATTAAGGCTGGAATTTCCTAATTGTAGATTTTTAGGAAAAAGCATAGGAAGAAGGGAAAGGGGGATATATAATGGAAGAGGGAAATTCTAAAATGTATTATCTTAATGGCAGAAATGTGGATATGGAAGAGCCTGTGGTGAAGCAATTGAAGATTAAAAGACATAAGAAAGCTGGCTGGGCATAGTGGCTTATGCCTGTAATCCCAGCACTTTGGGAGGCCAAAGTTGGTGGATCACCTGAGGCCAGGAGTTGAGATCAGCTTGGGCAACATGGCCAAACCCCGTCTCTACCAAAAATATAAAAATTAGCTGGGTGTGGTGTGCATACCTGTAATTCCAGCTACTTGGGAGGCTGAGGCATGAGAATCCCTTGAACCCAGGAAGCAAAGGTTGTGGGGAGGCAGAGGTTGTGGTGGGCCAGCATCGCACTATTGCATTCCAGCCTGGGCAATAGAGCGAGGCTCTGTCTCAAAAAAAGAAAAAAAAAAAAACAAAAAAAAACAAAATAGGAAAGCATGGAGAAATGATGGAGGTCTTAGAGATGGAAAGGAATGCAATCAGAGCACAAATAGAGCACAAGACACCTCTCCTCAGAGACAGGGAGGGAGAAAGAAACAAAGGGTGTTGGAAGTGGGTTTACAGATAGCTAGCAAGTAGGAAATTCCAGGCCAGGCGCGGGGGCTCACGCCTGTAATCCCAGCACTTTGGGAGGCCAAGGCGGGTGGATCACGAGGTCAGGAGATTGAGACCATCCTGGCTAACACGGTGAAACCCCATCTCTACTAAAACTACAAAAAAATAGCCGGGCGTGGTGGTGGTCGCCTGTCGTCCCAGCTACTCAGGAGGCTGACAGGAGAATTGCTTGAACCCAGGAGGCAGAGGTTGCAGTGAGCTGAGATCATGCCACTGTGCTCCAGCCTGGGCGACAGAGTGAGATTCCATCTCAAAAAAAAAAAAAGAGGAAATTCCAGAGGTAGATCCCACTCTATCAAGGTAGGGTCTAATCAGTGGACATCACACACCAGGTACAACTATTACTCTTTCTTCTATAACAAACACAATTTAGCACACATTTAAAAATACATATTAAATAAGATAGATTTTATTCTATCCCATTTTCTCTCTGCTTGAGAATATAAATACCACTTCATAACAGAGGAAAACATTTACTCACTGGTGTTGTTTGAGTTTGTATCTTGTCTTATTATTAATTTGTTTTATTGTATTAGCAAATGAAAGACACTGTTCATTTTCTACCTATTGTGAGCTATCCTTCAAATACTTTCAGGTTGCGTGTTTTATAAGTTGGCCTTGAATATCTTATTTTATTAATCATAATTAGACTCTTGTACCCTCTTAACAGACCATTGTCTTTAACCAGTTTCAAAAAATTATTCCTCTCTTGTTTCTCCCGTACTGTGAGCATCTCTTACAAAACTATTAGCCAGGGTAACTCCTTAAAAGGTCATCCTTGTGATTTAGGGACTGAGGCAAATTCTTTCAACTCAAAGTTGCCCTAAATTCTGTCCCCAGGCAAACAGCTTGCCATCTTGGCACACACACACACACAATGAAATACATGTTCATTTATGTACTCAAAAAGTATACAGTGACAGATTTCCCAAGGCATATTAGAATTTAATAGTTGCTGCTTGTACTAGAACTGTTTCTTTAGAATAGCTCCTCAATTTCTTTCTCCATTGGATGCAATTCTAGGGGAACTGCCAATCATCTTAACCTTTCCTGGCCATGGAATGGGTATGAGACTCAAGGTAGGCAAATAAGAAAGATCATCTCTCTTTGGAATTTAAAAACAGTTTTATTGAGATATAAGAGGCATACAATAAATTACACACATTTACAGTGTGTAATTCGACAAATTATGGGATATGTATATACCTGTGAAACCATTCTCACCATTGAAATAATGAACATGTCCATCATCCCGCAAAGGTTCCTTGTGCCATTCTGTAATCCTTACCTCCTGTCCCTCCCCACCCCCATCTCCTTTCCCAGGCAACCACTTATCTGCTTTCTGTCACTATACTTTAGCTTGCAATGTCTGGCATTTTATATAAATGAATCATACAGGATATAGTCATCGTTAGCTTCTTTCACTCAGTATAATTATTTAGAGATTCCTGCATGTTGTTGTGTCAACAGTCCATTCCTTTTTATTGCTGAATATTATTCTATAGTATGGACAGACCACAAATTATTTATGTATTCACCTATTGATGGACATTTGAGTTGTTTTCCATTTCTGGCTATTAAAAATAAAGCTGCTATGAACATTTGTATGTAATCCTTACATGGCCATACACTTTTATTTCTCTTGGGTAAATTCCTAAGAGTAGAGTAGCAGGATCATATGGTAGATATTTCTTTTTAAGAAACTACCGGCCGGGCGCGGTGGCTCAAGCCTGTAATCCCAGCACTTTGGGAGGCCGAGGCGGGTGGATCACGAGGTCAGGAGATCGAGACTATCCTGGCTAACATGGTGAAACCCCGTCTCTACTAAAAATACAAAAAACTAGCCGGGCGTGGTGGCGGGCGCCTGTAGTCTCAGCTACTTGGGAGGCTGAGGCGGGAGAATGGCGTGAACCCGGGAGGCGGAGCTTGCAGTGAGCCGAGATCACGCCACTGCACTCCAGCCTGGGAGACACAGCGAGACTCCGTCTCAAAAAAAAAAAAAAAAGAAACTACCTAACAGTTTTCCAAAGTGGTCAAACCATTTAAATTCCCACCAACCGTGTATAAGAGTTCTAGTTCTTCCACATCCTTATCAACACTTGGTATGTCTATTTAATTTTAGCCATGGTAATAGGGGTGATGTGGTACCTTACTTGGGTTTTGATTTGCAGTTCCATAATGATAAATGTTGTTGAGCTTATTTGCCATCGATATATCTTCTTGTATCTGTTCAAATCTTTGCCCATTTTAAAATTGAATTTTTGAATGTTGAGAGTTCTTTACATATCATGGGTAGGATGTAAGTCCATTTTGTGCTGCTATAACAGAATACCTGAGACTATGTAATTTATAAAGAACAGGAATTTATCTCACAGTCTGGTGACTGGGAAACCCAAGATCAAGACACAGCAGATTTATTCTCTGGTTCAAGCTGGTACCCTTGTTGCTGTGTCTTCAGAGTAGGAGAATTGTGTTCCTCATGTGGCTGATGCAAGACTCCTTACATGGGGTCAGAGCAATAGTAGGTAATACTGTTCTATGTGAAGAATAAAGGAGGAAACAAAAGGGTTCCAGTCAGTTGGAAAGATTCCCTTTAAAAAGCCTCCTCAGGAGGTTTGTGTGGGGCTGTGTCCCTGTCCACCCCAAAGTCCCCTTGGATCACCCGAAGAGGGATTGGGAGCTGGAGCAGTGAGCAGAATGAATACCTCACATGACCAGAGTGGCTGCTCCAGTAATAGAGAACCCCTTTTGAGGTATAGTAATGCATGGACGGACTTAGAGCTTGCTATTGGTGGAGTTCCCTGGGCCAAACAGCAAATTAAAGATAACTTGTGAGAAGTCAAAGCTTGGGTTCACAGTTGTATAAGCTGTCACCTGGAATGCCTTACAAACTGTGAGGTGGCTGTATGAACAGTTAGACCTCATCTATTAGCTTAAAGAGGAGATATTTCAGCCGCAGGCCCAGCAGCTCTACTGGTTATTGGGCCAGTTCGCTGGTTTTATTCATTAACTGAAGTGCACCCAAAACAAAGATTTAGCCAATCAAGTCTCTGTGTGCCTGGAGGGACTGGGCAGTTTGACTCCTAAGTTTGAAGATTCAACAGTCCTGCTCTTTGAAGCAGACACAACTGCTCTGCATGACTATCACCACATTTGGGTTTCTCAAGACAATTCAAATTCCTTAGCACTTCATGCCTCATGCTCTTCCAAGGAGCCATAACTCATCAAATATCAGGCCTTTCCTGGAGAAGAAAGGCTATATCCTAATGCCAGAGCAGAAGTCAGCATCCAGCATCACAGATGTCCCTCTAAGTGAATGACTCCTTGGAAGCAACCATACCAGTGGTCTTCAGGAACAACCCCCCAGGACTGGCTCACCAAAAAGCAGACCTTGGAGAATAGACTTCTTCTAGAGCCTGCACTTTCTTCAGTAATGTCTCAGGCAACCTAAAGGGCTTTCAAAACTTGCTCCTCAAGAGTCAGCAACAAGAAGTTCCTGAAAAACCAAGTTACCCAAAGTGACAGCATTTTACTACCAGTTTCTTCTTCATTTAATTGAAAAGGTGGAAGATCTAGAGCTTTCTGATCAAGATGCGATGGATCTGGCTGGCTGGCTGGTGATTCCCCAGGAATCCCATAAGCTGGAGAAGCCTGAGAATGGCAGTTGTGAAACCAGTGATAAGTTTACATTCTTGTTCCAGTCCTACAATATGAATGACTGGCTTGTCAAAACCAACTCCTATATCAACTGTTGGGGCAACCAGCCCAGCAGTGTAGAGATTTTGAAAAACCTGGGTAATGTGAAGTGCCTGAATGACTACTTGGAGGCCAAAAAACTGTTGTCTATCCTCAGCATCATTTCTGAGGATTGACTTGTCCAGAACCATCAGGACCCATATAAAGTAAAGGACATATGCAAAGTCAATGAGCCCTGCAAAAGTTTTTCAGAGTGTATGATGAGAATTGAGAAGGAAGCTCTGTGTAAGTGGCTTCTAAAGAAAGAGGGACAAAAAAATGGGATGCCTGTGGAAACCAAACCTGAACCTGAGAAGCACTGATTCTCTGAATATGTGACCCTGTCCTTCAAGAAAAGAACAAGCTAAGGCATCAAAGGCAATGGCTCCTTCTAGAATTGCTGATTCCAAGTCATAAACAACAGTCCCTTGTCAGAATGGCTCATTGGGCCCCCACATAAGGAAGGAAGTCCCAAGGAAGTGCCTAGTACTGAGGACGGGGCTGGCCAACAAAAGCTTAAAAGCCCCACAATCACTTCCTGGTGTCCCTTTAATACAGCTGACTGGGTCCTGCCAGGAAAGAAGATGGGCACCCTCAGCCAGTGATCGTCTGGAGAAGACAAGTGGCTACTTCAGAGGAAGGGCCAGGAAGTATTACTTAATGCACCCCTACAGGAGGAACATAACTTCCCCCAAGACCATGATGGCTACCCTACAGTTTGTGATCTCTTTGCCTGTATGAAACTTAGAAGTCGAGAAAGAGAAGTGATTATATCAAACTCCTCTACAGATGTAAAGGAACAGACAAGAGTTCAGCAGCTTTTCTGCAGATTATTACACATCCATGAGCTGAGTGACTGTGGCTTGCCAAATCATTGTATTTCTGGGTCTGACCAGTTAGCTTAGTCCCTTTCCTGCCTAAATTTGAACTAGTGAAGCAAAATACATCATTGGATTATGAGTTACCATTTAAACAAAAAAGGCTGAGGTGACTCAGTTCTTTCCTTTTGACAGAAGTATTAATTCACTCCATTCTAGAAATGTAGCACCTTGGTGGAGTTTTTCACAAGCCTCCCAGGCTCCTTAGATTGGGTTATTACTAAAAGTACATTAAAACACCATAGTTTTAAAAAGGAAGTATTTCTGTAATTGAAGTGTATTCTAAAGCTAGCAAACTTCCCTTTTAATTGCCCCTTAGCTGCTTCTCTTGCTGTGTTTTCTTTTATTAGAGGCTGAAATAATTTTTGTTTGATTAATATATATTTTGCACAAAAAATTAATCCTGCCAGTAGTACCAAAACATGTACTAATAATCCTGGTAATTTTTGACATTAATTACCAAACATTTTAGCCTACGTTAGTTTTACATTATTTTTCTTCTTCACTTGAAAGAAACTGAGTTACTGCAATTTTTTTCTTTATTCCTTTTTTCTAAATCGAGCTTGTCCAACTCATGGCCCACAGGCCCCAGCATATCTTTGAATGCAGCCCAACACAAATTTGTAAATTTTCTTAAAACATTATGAGTTTTCTTTTTTGCAATTTTTTTTAGCTCATCAATTATTATTAGTGTATTTTATGTGTGGCCCAAGATAATTCTTCTTCCTATGTGGCCCAGGGAAGCCAAAAGATTGGACATCCCTGCTCTAAATGTTATTAGAGTATCCAGTGAGCTCTTTTGGAAGGGCTCTGTATTAAGACCATTTTTCAAGGTAGTTTTAGACTCTTTTCAAAATACTCTATAAATCTATGTAGGGTTTTAAAAAGCCCCAGTGCCAACTAAGAGCAAATAGGTAAGACACGTTGGAAACGTAGTGTAGTACTTGAACCACTCACTATCCTAGGGATTATTGGTGTATCCTCTGTAAATGGAAGCTGAGCTTGACCCCTGGTACTTTTAACTAGGGATAAAGTTGTCCTCTCACTGTAAGCACAGCATACCTGTACCTCTAAAAGTACAATGCAGTGACATTTTAGTAAACAGGCTGCTTACAATACTTGTACCTTGGGATGTTCATTGAAGCTTTATGAAAACTACTGATGTTTTCTCAGTATCTTTAAACTCATGTCCATGCTTTAAAAAGTCTGCAAGAGAGAACTGGGTTTTATGTTTTAAAATTCTCTTAAGACATCTTCACCACTTTCCTGACTTTGAAACTATGAAGTTTCTCAACTGCCTATGTTATTGGAAGTACTTTTGGGAAAATGTCATGGTCTCACAATGTCACTGTCATATAGTTTCACTAAAGTTCTTTGAACCACAGCTGAAAAAGAGCTTTGTATTATTCCTTAAGCCCCACCCAGGTATCATTTAGAACTATAATAATAATAAAGATGATGGGTAAGAACAACTTAAGGACAGCTGGGCACGGTGGCTCATGCCTGTAATCCCAGCACTTTGGGAGGCTGAGGTGGCGGATCACCTGAGGTGGGGCGTTCAAGCCCAGCCTGACCAACATGGAGAAACCCCGTCTCTACTAAAAATACAAAATTAGCTGGGCATGGGGGCACATGCCTGTAATCCCAGCTACTCGGGAGGCTGAGGTAGGAGAATTGCTTGAACCCAGGAGGCAGAGGTTGCGATGAGCCGAGATAGCACCATAGCACTCCAGCCTGGACAAAAAGAGTGAAACTCTGTCTCAAAAAAAAAAAAAAAAAAAAAAAAAAAAACTTAAGGAGTCTTTCCAGTATGTTAAGTTGCGGCTAACTTTGTAGTTTCTTTTTGGGGCCTAACACACTCTATTTTACATTATCAAAGTGTAATTTACATTTATCACTATGTTAATGAGTATGTATAAAATTCTTTTGCTTGGACGCATTTTGTACCTAACTCTGTTAAAAGCATAACAGCCATTTAAATAAAAAAGCTTCCTCAGAAGCTTCTCCCAATGACTGTCACCACTGCCACCTGTCCCTACCTTGGAAGAGAGGCTGGGAAATGCATGATTTTAAAAGACTCAGAACAATGCCACTTCTACCATATAGGGAATCTGTACTGAAAGAAGGGGAGAACAGATATTGGGTAGATAATTACAAGTTTTAAAAAAACTTCTAAGCTAAAGAGTCTCCCTTCAGGCCAAGTCATGCAAACATTGTGTGAGAGACACAGCTTAATCTATATTATAATTGATATATCTTACATGCAATGATAGCAATTCCAAAAGAGCTAGTAAACACATTGACTAGTGAATAAGACTTGTAATTTTTCAGTTATTTTATTTTTGAAAAATATTTTCCCAAAGAGGGGAATATGATGTAGACATAGGGGTTTCCAAGGGAGAGAATACAGTCTCGGGTTCTTAGTTTCTGTTTCTGGTTAGGCCAGTAAAGCCTCTTCTTCATCCCTCTTTCCCACTTCTCATTAGAGACAGAAACGAAAAACTATGGCTTCAGGCTGCTAAAAGCCTAAAACAAAGTAGAGAAACAACAACAACAACAACAACAAAATAAGGCTGTTGGACAAGCTTGCTGGTCAGCCAAATCCTCTGTTGTTGTTGATGGCTACTTGAAGCGCTTCTTCCACTGTTTCCATTGTAGAATATTTAGGGAGGAAGAGGACACTGAAACATGTCAGTGCTCTCATAGGGTCTCTTTCATTCCAACTTTCAGGACAGCAAAATGTTATTTTCATATTCTTTAAATCTTTCGTTTGTAGTCTGTCAGTTCCTGTAAGAAATACTAAAAAGAAGAATAAAACGAGGCAATCTGTTTTACATGGAGACCAGAATCTCTTTACAGAGAAAAAAATTATTCACAAAACTTTATTGTGAGCCCATGTGCAGTGTCCTACATTTGACAGTGCATTGGGGATTGTATTAGAACAATGTCTGACACATAGTCACTGTCCTCAAGCAGCTTAAAGTCTGACTGGGAATATTAGATTCTTGTGAAGAAAAAGACACATAATAGCAAGAGAAAAGCTGTAAGGTATAAGACAGCCCAAGGAGGTGTCATGGAGTTAAGTGCCTCCCGAGTCAATGCTGTGCTTGAGAATAAGGAGAGAGAGCCAGGCTGGGATGACTGAGGGAATTTCCAAGAGTTCAGAATTATGCCAGATCTTTAAGGATGGAAAGGTTTAGAAAAGCAACAAGGAGGTAGGTGAGGTTCAAGGCAGGAGAAGGAACTTCAGAGAAAGGCCTGGAGGTGGGAAGGTGCAAGGTGAGCTCAGGAGTGTTCAGACAATGGGATTATTTGGTTGGAACAAAAATTTCCTCTAAGAGTTAAGACTGGAAAGGTAGGTTGGGCTTCTATTAAGTCTGAATATCTTCTAACATACATGTTATCCACAAAAATAAAAATAGAAGATAAATGTTTCTCAAAAGTAAGGAAATAGAAAATGAGAAAGTCATTAAGCCTAAAGATACAAATAAAATAGCTGTGTACAGTAAGAGCAAATATAGTATTAATAATATAGGAACAGTAAAAATTAGCCAAATAAAATATCTTAGTTAATCCCATAAAGGCTGAATAAGTGAATGATGACAGGGGTACAGAAAGAAGGCTTGATATTTAGCTTGGATGAAGAAACAAAAACTTTAAAAGCAATAAAAAGGGATGAAATCACAGGGGAAAAGATCGCTTATATAATTAACATTTGTTTTTTGATGTTGGGACACAGAGGATGTTCAACTAGACTAGGCGTAGCTCTGACACTATGATTTGCTGCAAATTGTACCTATCATAAAGGAAATTTTTAGCCCATTAAAAAGACATATGATTACAGACCTATTCCTTGATATAATACTTACCAAGGAATTTTTTCTTTTCTTCCAGCGTCAGTTTGTGGAAAGCCTTCCAAAACATCACTATGGTGGGATGTGAACTGTTATATCCTGGTTCATAACGTGCATTCTAGAGAAAATACAAAAAAAAAAAAAAGTTATTGAGGAAATAAGAAGGAAAATTGAATTTAATCAACTTAGACTTTATGATGTACCTTTTCAAATGTTTTCCAATCATAATCTGTATGTCCAACAATCACATCCTTCAGTTCTTCGGGGTGGAATAATTTGATAATGTCTTCGTCACACATTTTGTAAAATCCTCTCCGAAATTCTTCATAAACCGCCTTCACAGAGTCATTGAAAATGTAATCGATATACTTAGAAACATAGTCTCTCCTTTAATAAAACAAAAAGTTATTTCAACACTTACTGCAATATCCTGAACGAAATGGTGAGGGGCTAAAAATAAAAGCTAGAATACCTAACAGTTTTTGAGTACTCACCTTGTGCCATGGACTGTCATAGTTACTAGAGATTATCTAATGTAATTTTTTTTTTTTTTTTGAGATGGAGTCTCGCACTGTCACCCGGGCTGGAGTGGAGTGGCGTGATCTCAGCTCATTGCAATCTCCACCTCCTGGGTTCAAGAGATTCTCCTGCCTCAGCCTCCGAAATAGCTGGGATTACATGTGCCCACCACCACGCCCAGCTAATTTTTTTGTATTTTTAGTAAAGATGAGGTTTCACCATTTGGCCAGGCTGCTCTCGAACTCCTGACCTTGTGATTTGCCTGCTTCGGCCTCCCAAAGTGCTGGGATTACAGACGTTAGCTGGCCCTAATGTAATTTTTATAACAACTCCATCATAGGCTGCTTATAACATATATAACTTAAATGTGAAAACACAGACTGAAGTCAAAGAAGGGAAAAAAATATTCTATGCAAACACCAACCAAAATGAATCTGGTGTAGCTATATTAAAATCAGAAAAACATGACTAGGATAGAAAAGTACATTTACTAACGACAACCAGGTCATATACCAGGAAGGTAAAACAATTCAAAAATTTGTTATGTGCTTAGTAATAACTTAACAAAACTTAAAGAAACAGTCATATCTACATGTATAGTATAGATGCTAATATACCTCTCCTGCTAACAGAAAAGCAGACAAAAAATTTTTAAGGACAGAGAAGATTCAAATACAATAAATGATCCAAGAAACCTATTTAGAATACTGCAACAAGATCTCTACATAGAAAACTCCATAACATTTTTTCAAGAGTGACTAAAGACGAGCTAAACAAATGGAGATTCTATATTCATGGATTAAAGACTCTTTATTTTAAGATGTCAGTTTTTCCCCAAAATTGATCTACAGGTTCAGTACAATCAGAGTTTCAAAAATTGAAAAAATAAAACCTGATCCATACATTGTATCTTACTAAAAAATCAATTAAAGTGGATCACAGATCTAAATGTGAGAAATAAAATGATAAGCTTCTAGAAGAAAATACAGGGGAATATATTCATAGCCCTAGGATAGGGAAGTAGTCATAAAATAGAAAACAGAAAAACCCTAAGCATTAAGGAAAATATTGATAAAGTGGACTATATTACAATTACAAAGTTTGGCTAATCAAAAGACACATTTAAAAACTGAAAACACAAGCCACAGTATGTAAGAAGATACTTGCAGTACATATAACCAACAAAAGACTTAGATCTAGAACTCTCATAAACTGACAAGAAAATAAAAAGCAACAGAAAAATAGACTAAAGATGAGGAATAATTATTTCTGAAAAGAGGATATCCAAATAGCCAATAAGCATATAAAGTGCTTAGCATTAGTAATCAGAGAAATGCAAATTAAAACCACAATGAAATACTACTATATACCCACCAGAATGGCTAATTTTAAAAAGACTAGTAATACTATTAGAGTGGACATAGAACAATTAGAACTGTCGTAACCTACTGATGAAAGTCTGCCTCCATTTTTTATGTTTGCTTACTGACAGCTTTCAAGTACCACTCCTCCTCCTTTTTCCCCTTTTGCCTCCAAATCTGCACAGCACAGGCTCGCTCCCTGGGTACCCACTGACGGCTGTGTGGCTTAAATTTCCCCACGCATGCTCTGGGTTGCATGAGAACCCTAACCCTGGCCCCATGCCGGAATTACCATAAAAACTAAAGCCACCTGCCTCTCTCTTCACTTAAGCCAAACAGATCAGCTTGGATGCCTGTCCAGCTCTCCCCAGAAAGCCCCATTATGTACTAAACATTTTCATACTCTCTGGCACACATATGGCATCATCCATATCAATATCCAAATGAATTTCAGGAGGACTGATCCTGCTCTGCATGGAGCAAGGGGAAACCACAAGGCACCAAGCACTTCTCCGAGTTACATACTAACAAATGCCTGCACATAAACAAAACACATGTACAAGAATGTTCACAACAGCATTATTCATAATAGTCCAAAACTTGAAATACACTATGTTGGTCAAAAATACTACAGATAGGCTGGGTGTGGTGGCTCATGCCTGTAATCCCAGCACTTTGGGAGGCCAAGGCGGGTGGATCACAAGGTCAGGAGATCAAGACCATCCTGGCTAACATGATGAAACCCCGACTCTACTAAAATACAAAAAATTAGCTGGGCATGGTGGCGAGCGCCTGTAGCCCCAGCTACTTGGAAGGCAGGAGAATCGCTTGAACTCAGGAGACGGGAAGTGAGGTGAGATCGTGCCACTGCACTCCAGCCTGGGTGACAGAGCAAGGCTCCATCTCAAAAAAAAAAAAAAAAAAAAAAAAATACTACAGATAAACTGTGATGTATTCACACAATACACAACTATACAGCTGGAAATGTTATATTTCTTGATCTGGCAGTAATTACATAGGCATGTTTGCTTTGTAAAACTCACTAAACTGTACATTTATGACTTGTGCAATTTTCTGTTATATAGGTTATATTTCAATACAAAGTTAAAAAAAAAAAAAAAAGATTTAAGAAATCGTGGAAAAAGATGTGATGTAGGCCAGCATGCTTCCTAGAGATCTCTGACCAACTATCAAGGGAAGGTTCTATAATCCCAAACTCCATGGCTTTAAATGGCATTCCATAAGATGTTGGGAAGTCAAAATATCATAGTAACCTTTTCAACAAATACTTACTATGTGCCTGCAATGTACCAGGCACCACTGTAGACTACTCTAGGTACTGAATATACAGTGGTGAATAATACAGACCAAGTCCCTGCCGCTTTCACTATCATGGGAAAAACAATGAGAAATAAATAAGCAAATAAACCCCAAAGGAAGGTGATGTGTGATATGAAAAGAAAAAGTAAAGCAGTGAGTGGATAAAGAGGGACAGATGTTGGTGCTGTAATTTTGGACAGGAAGAAATAGAAAGGTCTCTCTGGGAAAGCCATTTCCATTTCTTACCACAATATAGACTCCATGATATATATGTCAAAACACATACAACACACACCAACTTCTCTGCCTTAGCAAAAAATGATTAATGATAATGAAAAATTAAAGAGCTAAAAGGAATTTTTAGAGTTCAGTGAAATAAAAATAGTAAATATACAAACCAACTATTTCATTTTTTGTACCTACTTGTTAGTCTGGTTGACAATTATGCTACTTCCATTAGGAATTAAGTTTGTGTCGTTTCTGTCCCAGTGTACCTGTAACCACAAATGAACTCTCATAATATCTCCAACATAATTCTGAATAATCTATCATCAACAAAAACTCTTTGGAGCATACTTTTTAACAAGAATGTGTTAAAATGTATATTTTTATCATAAAAGCAAGGAATATACAAACAAAAAATTACACCCTATCATACTGAATAAAAATAAATTTTTTCAAAGCTTGAATTATCTTATTTTAACTGATCAAATTAAACAAATTAATTGGAAAATTGCTACATCTCAGTATTCACTTCATACAGCATAGACCCAGTATGGTAGATTTACAAAAATGGCCACGAATTCTTCCCATCCTAGTTCTCCTGCCCCTTTGCCTAGTGGCTTTGCAACACTTCCAATCAAGGGGGGAGGCTATCTCTTCAGCCACTGAATCTGGCCATGGCCATGTGACGTACTTTAGCCAACAGGATCTGAAAGAAGCAGAAGCATGTGTGGTGGGGTTTGCTATCGTTTCCTCTCTGTAATCCTAAGGCCACCATGTAAGAATAAAGACTGCAGTCTTGCTTCAAAAGCCACAGCTAGCCTATTGGAGAATGAGAGACCACAGAGAACAGAGACAAGCTGTTTCAGCTGATACCCTATAACCCAACCAGCCTGCCAATGACTGGGCATTTGAGTGACACCACTGTAGACCATCCAGCCCAGCCAAGTCGGCCCAGTTCAGAAACCCACAAAATTGTATTTGTTCTTTTAGGGCACTAGGTTTTAAGGTTGGCTATTACATAGTAAAATCTAACTGACGCACCTAGATCATGATGAAGAACAATACCTTTTTCACTAATTTATTTCCAGTTTTTTTTTTTAAGTGAAAGTAGACATGTTTAGTTAAATATGTAAAGGGTTAATCAGATTAAAACTAATCTGTTATCTGCTTTTGTTACTCACATTAAAATGGATGTAAAATACTTCTTCAAAGTTATCACCTTCGTCATCCAGAAGTGTTTGCAAGTTCCTAAGGAAAAAAATAATCTTGCTTTTAAAAACGTAATAACCATGATCACTAGACACAGCATCTAAAATAAATGTCAAATGTATAGCTATTCTGAAGGTAGGAGGTCAGATATAGTTCACAGCACTTCTTTCTCCATGTACTGATAATCTAAACAGGGCCAGACCTCAACTAAACATGTCAAATTTAGGAAGCTTGTCTGCAATTCTGCAGGCTGCCTGCCTGCTTCACAGCTCTCTTCCCTTTACCCTAAATTCCCTACCTAATGATTGTAGGTTTCTATTTAGAAAAGGATTCTAACGTTCACTGACAGTGGAACTCATTCAAACTGGCGTAACCTTTATTGAATCTTTTGAACTTTACTTACAGAATAGGTCTCATATTAAATTTCAGGTATCAGTAACTCTGAGGTGGGTCAAAGGACCTTCTCTGCACCTCTTGTCCCAATATCATCAAGCTTAAGAAATACCTGAAATTAGACTACCTTAATAGTTTCAGGGCATTTGTGAGAATAGAGGTCACATCAAAATGGACAGTAACCAATTTTTAAATATTTCCATCCTATCATCCTGTGATGCTTTATACATGCTTTTGAAATAACATGATGTCTCATTGTATTTGCTCATTCACTCAAATATTTATTCAACAAACATTTAAGTAACCCCTACCGTAGCAAGCATAGGGGATGTAAAGTTGAGACTAAGATATTACTGCCAATAAACTCTGGGACTTGAAGGTGAGGTATGCTGATGGGAGTCTCACCTACAATACAGTGAGGTATGTGCAGCCAGAGAACTATGGAAATCACATAGGCTTAAAAGAGCACAGTTACATTTTTCTGAAGGCATACATGACATTGGGAAAGGCCTTTGGGATAAGGTAGAATCTGAACTGATTTTTTTTCCCCACTGGATTTTTAGATTACTGTATTATGAAGTAACGGACCATGTTTTATTCATTGTGGGTTGTTTTTGTGGGGAAGGAGGTGAATTGTTCTCCAGCTGTGATCCTGTGAAACTGAACAAGTTACGTGCTTCTAAAATACAATGGTGGGCCAAGTGCAGTGGCTCACGCCTGTAATCCCAGCAATTTGGGAGGCCAAGGTGGGTGGATCACTTGAGGTCAAGAATTTGAGACCAGCCTGGCCAACATGGTGAAACCTCATCTCTACTAAAAATACAAAAATTAGCCAGGCATGGTGGCATGTGCCTGTAATTCCAGTTACTCAGGAGACTGAGGGACGAGAATCACTTGAACCTGGGAGGCGGAGGTTGTAGTGAGCCCAGATCCCACCACTGCACTCCAGCCTGGGCCACAGAGTGGGAGACTCTGTCTCAAAATAAATAAATAAAATAAAATTCAATGGTAGAACAGGCATAGGATAGACATTCCCATTTCAAAAGGGAGTAATAGAAAGAAGAAAGGGGTAAGAGGTCCCAATTAAGTCCAAAACTCAAAACGGCATGCAACATTAAATCTTAAGTCTTGAGAATAATCTTTGACTCAATGTCCCACCTTCAAGACACACTGGGGTTGGGGTTGGTCTCCTAAGTTTCCAGGCAGCCCTACACCCATGGCTTTGCTGGGCACAGCCCACCTGGAGGCTCTCACACATTAGTATTGGGTGGTTGTGGTTCTCCCTCAGGCTGGAATGCACACTGGTGGCTCTTCCGGGGTCTCTAGAGCAGCCTCACTCCTATAACTCCATTAGGCACTGCCTTAGTGGGGGCTCTTGACAGTGGCCTCAACCCTGTGCCAGTTCTCTGCCTGCACCCCATGGCTCTGTGAAGTATCTTTTGATATCTAGGTGGGAGAAGCCAAGACCCCACAGCTTGTGCACTCTGTGTGCCAGTAGAGATGGCGGTTTACCACCTGTGCCCTCTGATGGGACGGCCACTGTGACCCACACCACACCTGGGGCCACTGGAGTCACACCTGGGTCAGCTGAGGAGCACTGTGCCAGAATGCAATGAGTAGGGACTTGAGGCAGCACTGGACATCAAATGTCCAGGTCCTGTGGGTACACAAAGCCACTCTTGACATAGTTCTGTCCTCCAGGCCTTGGCACTCAAGGCCTATGATGGGACTGACAGCCCCCAGTGATTTCCGAAATGCCTTTGGGGTCATTCTTCCATTGTCTTGATGAACAGCACCAGGCTTCCACCCATCCACACTAATCTGTTTATTAAAGAGTCACCTGGCCACACCCTTGGTGCTCTCTTCAAAACACGTTTGCATTCTTTACAACATGGCCAGGCTGAGAATTTCCAAATCTTTAAGTTCAGCTTTTTTTCTAATGATAAATTCCACTGTAAATAATTCTCCCTGCTTCCATTTTGGTATAAGCAGTCAAGAAAAGTCATATTGTTCCTTTACCACTTTGCTTAGAGATTGCTTCTGCCAAATATCCTATTTCATTGTCAAGAATCTTATTTTACACAAATACTAGGATACAACACAATTCAGCCACATTCTTCACCACTTTATACAGTAACAAGGATCACCTCTCCTCCAATTTCCAGTGTGTTCCTCACTTCCATCTGAGACCTCATCAGAATTGCCTTTATTGTCTATGTTTATACTAACATTCTGATCACGACCACTTAGGTAATCTCTAAGAAGACCGAGGCTTTCTCTAGAGGTCTCCTCTTCTTCTGAGCCCTTGCCAGAACTGCTCTATAGGGCAATACACGATTTTTCTAGCATGCACCTCAAAACTCTTCCACTACTTACTCATTACCCAGTTCCAAAGTTGCTTCCAATACCACACTTCTTGGTAGCAAGAAGTCCCTTAGTCCATTTAGGCTGCTATAACGAAATACCTTAGACTGGGTAATCTATAAACATAAATTTATTGCTTACGGTTCTGGAGGCTTGGAGTACAAGATCAAAGTGCAGCAGATTCGGTGTCTGAATCTAAAGGGAATAGGTGATGACCCATTCCTTTTCAATGGTGCCCTATGTATCCTCTCATGGTGGAAGGGGCGAATAGGCTCCCTTGGGCCTCTTTCATAGGGGAATGAATTCCACTCATGAGGGCTCCACACTGGGTATTAGGCTTCAAAATATGAATTTTTGGGGAACACATTCAGATCCTGACAGTACCTTCCCTTCTGCATTTTTCTAACACCCTCCTGATGAACACAGAAGTTCTTTAATCTTATTGCAGTTAAATGTATGAAATCTTCTCTTTAATGTTGGTACGTTGCATGTCTTGTTTAAGAAATCTCAAAGGTGAGAAATATAATTCTCTTGTATTTTCATGATTTTTGCATTTAATATCTAAATCCTTCATCCACATGGAGGTGATTATCATGTATGGTATAAGACAAGGATCTACTTTCATTTTTTTCCCCAGACAGATACTATTTTTTTTTCCAGTTCCATTTATTTAGTACTCCTATTCCCCTTGATCAAATATGTCACCTCTAATAAAATTCCATATAGGCATGGGTCCATTTCTGATCTATCTTCTGTTCTATTGGAAAACCTATCATACTGTCCTAAATAATACAGCTTTCTAATAATTCCTTTGTTTTTGAGATGGAGTCTCGCTCTGTCGCCCAGACTGGAGTGCACTGGCGCGATCTCGGCTCACTGCAACCTCCGCCTCCTGGGTTCATGTCATTCTCCTGCCTCAACCTCCCGAGTAGCTGGGACTACAGGCGCCTGCCACCATGCCCAGATAATTTTTTGTATTTTTAGTAGAGGCGGGGATTCACCGTGTTAGCCAGGATGGTCTCAATCTCCTGACCTCTTGATCCGCCTGCCTCAGCCTCCCAAAGTGCTGGGATTACAGGTGTGAGCCACCACGCCTGGCCTCTAATAATTCTTGATATCTGACAGACCAAGTTCTCCATCCTTATTTGCCTTGAGAATTATTTCTGGTTATTCCTGACCCTTTGTTCATCCATATAAATTTTAGAACCAGGTTGTCAAGTTTAATAAAAAGCCTCCTGGGATTAAAATTGAGTTTTACTGAACACAGAGATCACTGGTTCTCAAAATGTGAGCCAGACCAGCAATTACTGGGAATCCTTGGGCCTTTACAGAGTTCATGAGGTCAAAACTATTTTCATAACATTATTAAGATGTTATTTGCCTCTTTTCACATTCTGCTGTGAGTAAACAGAAGAGTTTTCAAAAGCTATATGATACTGTGGAATGCTCTGATAGCTAACAGATATTTGTGTATTCCTGTGTTTAAAATATTTAATTTCTAATCCTGTAAATACTGACAGATATAACCAACCTAAGTAAAAGCGTTTTGGAGTCAGTATTTTTAAGAGAATCTTAAGACCTAAAAGTTTGAGAAACAAAGATACAAATATAAAGATCTTTTAGTTCATGTACATTGTTAATTAAGTTTATCAGTCTTCTGAGGCATAAAGATTATTTAGGTTATCTTCGATGTTTCCAGTAAAATAAAAATGACAAATTTATCCTCTTCCTAAATCTTGTGCTTTTGATTTTTTTTTTTTTCCCCTTATTAGTACAGTTAGTATAAATGATTAACAGACTCTGGTGCCAGACTGTGTTCAGATCATGGTTCTGCTATTATGGGGCCTTAAGCAAGTTATCTAATCTCTCTGTGTTTTAGTTTCTGAATCTGTACAAGAGGGATGATACTACTACTAGAATCATATTACTATTCTTACTCTTTTTTTTAAATTGAGACAGAGTCTTCTTCTGTAACCCAGGCTGGAGTGCAGTGGTATGATCATGGCTCACTGCAGCTTCGACCTCCTGGGCTCAATCTATCCACCCGCCTCAGCCTCTTGAGGTGTGCCTCCTGGCATGTGCCAGCATGCCCAGCTAATTTTTGTTTTTTATTTGTTTGTTTTTGTAGAGATGAGGTCTCCCCATGTCGGTCAGGCTGGTCTCAAACTCCTGGGCTCAAGCAATCCACTTGCCTTGGCCTCCCCGCAGTGCTGGGGTTACAGGGATGAGCCATCATACCTAGCCTGTTCTTACTCTTTAAAAAAATAAAAATAAAAATCCCTGTAGTATTCCATTGCATAAGTATACCAAAAATATATCATTCCCTTAGTGAAGGACATTTAGGGAGTCTTTATATTATGAACTATAAATATAATGCATATTACTGTACACTGATCCTTGCCTGGTTATGTATTTCTGAAAGTTAAATGTCTAGAAGTAGAATTGTTGGGTTGAAAAGGCAAACATGTTTTGATTTTGCTAAGTCCTGCCACACTGTTCTCTGAAAAGGAGTACCAATCTGTATTTCCACTAATAACACCTGAAATTAAAATGAAAGTTTTCAAGCCCTTGCTAATACTATACAGCATCAACACTTCAAACCACCGTCAACCTGAAGTATAAATTAGCCTCTTACTTTAATAGGCATTCTATGAGCACTGGTGAGATTGAAGACATTTTTATTGAGGAGCATTTCTATTGCTTCTTTCCCAGGTTGCCTTCTTGGATACTTTCTGAATACTTCTTATGGATGTGTAGGAATGCTTTACACAGCAAGGATATTAAAACCCTCCTACTGTTGCCATTTTTTGGTGAGGTGGTGGCTTGTCTTTTAACTTAGAGATAAGTTTCCATTTTAAAGGTGATGACATGAAACAACATTTAACATAAACATCACTAGTAGATTTTGCACCAAGGTGTATGTAACCTGTGCTCTGTGCATAACTATTCCTACACAGAAAAAGTTGAAATATTAATGCAAACATTGAAGACTAGTTAAGGGAATAATCAACATTTCCTAATTTTAGAAAATGAAATTATCATCCAACAATTCTTGTCAAAGTTAAAACTGGTCTGAAGTACCTAATGCTGCTGTTGAACATGAAAATATTATGAAGCATGTATACTTAAATATTTGCCTAAATATATGTTAGATAGAGTCCTTCCTCAGGAACTATGTTTACTTACTTTCCCAAATCAGGACTGAGTTCTTTCAAGTCTTCCAATGATGGCATTTGGTCCAAAAGTTTCTTAAACAGTGCCAGTGGGAAAGGGAGGTTGGCAACATTGCAATTGAACAGGGAAAGTCCACATAGAAGCCCAAAGAAGAAATACCTTTTCTTCTCAAATTTAGGCTGAAAAGCAAAAAAAAAAAAAAAAATCTTAAAGTATTATGAGTTTTTACCAGTACAATGAAATATTTATATTAAATAAATCTTTGTTCCTCTTTCATAAAATCAAATCTCAAATTGAAAAATTTAAAGCCTGAGATAAGAATGTTTAGGGCTTATATTAGGTTGGTGCAAAAGTAATTGCAGTTTTTGCCATTAAAAGTAAAGGCAAAACCTGCAATTACTTTTGCACCAACCTAATATTTGGTCATTGAGTCAATTTAAATCCCTGCCACTCTCATGCTTGTAATCCCAGCCCTTTGGGAGGTCAAGGTGGGCAGACAACCTGAGGTCAAGAGTTTGAGACCAGCCTGGCCAAATTGGTGAAACCCTGTCTCTACTAAAAACACAAAAACTACCCAGGTATGGTGGTGGGAGCCTGTAATCCCAGTTACTGTAATCCCGCTGGGCTGAGGCGGGAATGGATTGAGCCTGGGAGGTGGAGGTTGCAGTGAGCTAAGATCATGGCACTGTACTCCAGCCTGGGTGACAGAGTGAGATTGTCTCAAAAACAAAGCAAAACAAAAGAAACAAACAACTAAATAAATCTCTGCCACAATTTTGGTTCCTAAAAGCATACCAGCAATAAAAATACATTAGGTTCAGTAATCCTTATAAACTAGTTTTCACAATTTCTTTGCACAGCCTTTGTCTTCAAATTCACTGGGAAAACAGAACTGACACAAAGAATGACTACCTAAAAAAAAGAGGGTTCCTTTTTAATCCATGCATTATATAAATGATCAAAAAAACACATTGCTTGAGTTCTATGTGGACAGATATGGGAACCCAGGAAAAGGAAACTCCATTTTAAAAAAATAATCACCTTATTAGAATTATAGATTATCTCCACAATTATATCCACAACTCCTCACCTAACACGAAACAGTCTAGACAAACTAATTTTCTACGTTTCTTAAGCGAAGAAAAGGGAACTTACCCTGACAGGAAACCACATGCAGGAAGCCCCTTCAGGATACATGAACATCCCATATTCTGGCTGGATCATCTCTTCAAACAGACAGTAGAAGAACTCTCTCTTAACTCCTACAAGGTCATACCCAATTTCTCCACTAAATGAAACCTGAGGAAACACAGCAAATAATACATCACTTCCAGGGCTCCATTTTGCTATACATGAAGTCTCATTTAATAACAGTAAATAGTTAACATTAATTGTAGACCCAAGTATTTGGTAGGCACTGAGTAAGTATCCTACTTATATATTGTCATATTTAAGCTCTACATTAATTCTATAAGATAATGCGGCCTCAAGAATTTAAATAACTTTTCTAAGTTTATACAACAGCTAGGTGGTGCAGCCTATTTTTTTTTTTTTTTTTTTGAGATGGAGTCTCACTCTGTTATCTAGGCTGGAGTGCAATGGTCTGATCTCGGCTCACTGCAACCTCCGCCTCCCGGTTTTAAGTGATTCTCCTTCCTCAGTCCCCAGAGTAGCTGGGATTACAGATATGCACCACCACGCTTGGCTAATTTTTTTGTATTTTAAGTAGAGACAGGGTTTCACTGTGTTGGCCAGGCTGCTCTTAAACTCCTGACCTCAAGTGATCCACCCACCTCGGCCTCCTGAAGTGCTGAGATTACAACCATGAGCCGCCACACCTGGCCTACAGCCTAAATTTAATCCTATGTCGGTCAAACCCCAGAGCCTAAAGTTTTTACCACTAAACTGACCTCAACTGGCATCACTATTATAGTCATCAGATCCAAGTATATATAATAAAAATAAACAGAAAGAAATCATAAAAATCGGCCGGGTGTGGTGGCTCACACCTGTAATCCCAGCACTTTGGGAGGCCAAGGTGGGCGGATCACGTGAGGTCAGGAGTTCGTGACCAGTCTGGCCAACATGGTGAAACCCTGTCTCTACTAAAAATACAAAAATTAGCTGGGTGTAGTGATGTATACCTGTAATCCCAGCTACTCAGAAGGCTGAAGCACGAGACTGACTTGAACCCGGGAGACGAAGGTTGCCGTGAGCCGACGTCACACCACTGCCCTCTAGCCTGGGCAACAGAGTGAGACTCTGTCTCATAAATAAATAAACAAATAAACAAAAAAAAATTCAGGATGTTCAAAAAACCAGAGCACACATAAGGTGTTTGCTGAAGTGGCTGTCTGCTCCCTGAGGCTGCACCCCCACTGCTGACACCAATCCCTCCCAAGAGGATGCTATCATAACCCATCTTTGCTCCTTCAGTTACCCCTCCATTCCTGCCTTTTCTTGGAATCTTTCACTTCCATTTACAAAAATGTTAAGGTCCCCCTTAACCTTAAAAAGAAAAAAAAATCCCAACATATTGTCTCCAATACAGACAACATGGGCTCCTTCTACTCTTGCCAAACTTCAGAGATATACGCCAACTTCCAAACCCACTTCTCCACTTAAATGGGTCTCTTCAAGAAGACCAAGAACTGTAAATCGCCAAGCTCCAAGGACTTTTTCTCATATCTCATCTCCTTGATTTCGTTAACTCATTTTCCACTTCTGATCATGTCCTTTTTCTTGACAGACTCTTCTCCCTTGCTTTCGCTTATGAAGCACTCTTCATGGTTTTATTTCTCTCTTCTTTTTCCTGCTAGTTTAACTTCTAGAACCAGAATTGCAAACAATTCTATCCTAACACTTCTGTCCTTTCTCTGTTCTTTCCCTGGAGGCTCATTTTCTCTGTAAACTTTGTTTACCACTCGTAGATATTTAACCTTCAGATTCAGTGTATTTTCTCTCCTGATTGACAGTCACTTCCAAAGACCTGTTCAACATTTCTACCCAGATGTTCTACTAGCATCTCCAGAAAGCTCCTCTTACCAGTTTCTTTATTTAGATGCATGCCTCTTCCATTCCTCTTGGTGAAATATTAAAAATCTCTGTAGCAAGACCAAGTGTCAAACCCTTTCCCCTCTTCTTACTAAGGACAAGCTGCCTGATCTCATAAAGCCTGTTTTCCCACATGATTATCAGAAAGATTACAGGGGTCATACATGTAAAATACCTCACACAGAGCCTGCAGATGGCAAATGCTGCACCCGCATTTAAAAACTGGATGAACGATACATAAAAGTGGAACTCAAATAATCGAGTGGACTAACTGGCAAAGGATAGAATCACATAACGAGTTCATTAGAGTTATACAATTATCTGTGTGCAAAAATACATGGAAATGCCAACTTTAAACTGCAATATATATATATTTTTTCCTTGAGACAGAATCTTGCTCTGTTGCCCAGGCTGGAGTACAGTGATGCAATCTTGGCTCACTGCAACCTCCACCTCCCGGGTTCAAGTGATTCTCACGCCTCAGCCTCCCAAGTAGCTGGGATTACAGGCACCTGCCACCACACCCAACTAATTTTTGTATTTTTAGTAGAGATGTGGTTTCACCATGCTGGTCAGGTTTGTTTCGAACTCCTGACCTCAGGTGATCTGCCTACCTCGGTCTCCTCAAGTGCTAGGATTACAGGCATGAGCCACTGTGTCCGGGTGCAATATGCTTTTACATCGGTATCTTGAGACTTAGTAAAGTCAATCTTTCTTTAATCTGAGTAGAAGTGATAAAGTAGGGTCCCCAATCAAAAATACTCCATTTACTAATCTTATCAGGTCAATCTTTATCTGTCTTGATTAAGCAGAAAGTCTAGTGCCTAATGGCTGGGCCCAAATCCTGGCTCTGATGCTTATCAGTTGGGTTACTCTTGGATAAGTTACCTAATAGTTCTGTACCTCAGTTTCCCCATCTGTAAAATGAGGGAAAAACAGAATCTGCCACGCAGTGTTGTTGAAAGGGTTAAAAAATTAGGTACAAAGCACTTACAACAGTTCTTGCCACAAGGACAGCACTCAAAAGATCTACTGGTCATTATGATTCGGTATCAAATATTTACTAATAAGACAAATTATATGGTAATTAAAGAAAAAATCAGTTAAAAGATCTTCCGAACATGGTCAAATCTGCAATTATACCCCAAAATAACTGTAGGATTTTAAGAGAAAGTTCTCTTTTCTACAAAGCAATTTAGGTTATTATTATTTTCGGGTTTTTTTTTTGAGACAGAGTCTCGCTCTGTCATCCAGGCCAGAGTGCAGTGGCATGATCTTGGCTCACTGCAACCTCTGCTTCCTGGGTTCAAGTGATTCTCATGTCTCACCCTCCCGAGTAGCTGGGATTACAGATGCCCACCACTACACACAGTTAATATTTGTATTTTTAGTAGAGACAGGGTTTCACCATGTTGACCAAGCTGGTCTTGAACTCCTGACCTCATGTGATCCACCTGCTTCAGCCTCCCAAAGTGCTGGGATTACAGATGTGAGTCACCATGCCTGTGCCAATTTAGGTTATTGCATAAGAAGAAAAACAACCCCTTAATTCTCCTCTATGCTAACCATCTCATTGAAACCCTTCAAGGGTGGTGCTAGCCAGGCTAGGCCAGACCTCAGAAGGGACTGTACCTCTTAGGGCCAACACTGAACTATCCATCTGAGCAGGGTGTGGGGAGAACAACCACTTTGCCTGCTGTTCTTAGCCCAAACATACTCAATGAGTGCCCACAGCTATCACCCAAAACTCAAAGGCAACTAGGGAATCAGAGGAACCCTAAAATAAACAACCTCTGTGGCAAAGGAAGGTAACTTCCTATGAAACCCTTTGTTACTTTTTTTTTAATGTTTTTCTTTTCTCAGCAGCAAAAACATTAAGTGAGAATTACACTTTACCCATAACTCTTTCCTCAGGTCTTCATTCTCAAATTGACTTAGCTGATTCAAAACATCCTCAATCAAGTGATTCCTTCTGACTGTTAGATCAAACGTGGGCATCAAAGCGAATTCAGACTCTCTTTCTTCCTCAATTGCTGCCGCCATAAGATAAGCTTTATGTTTTTTACCCTAGGAAAACAGAAACAGAAATATTACACTTTATTTTACCATTGGCCCTCTCTAAGTAAAAATTTGGAAAGCAGAATAAACTGGTTCTGCTTATAAGTGCAGGTCACCTTTATGAAAAGAACCTTATATGCACCACTGAAGATAAATGATAACATATAGGGACCTGAAGAATCAAAGCCTTTGTGGAGCCAACCTGGATGAGCAAGTAAGTTACCAACTGCAGGTTTTATCAGACCACTTTCTCCTATACACACAATTACTAATGCTTAAGATACCAAAGCTACTTATTAACAAGCTGAGAGACGTATTGGTATCCATTGAAACAGTGCACTGCAACATGATGCTTTCTCATTCAGAAGAGAAGTTCAGATGCTTAGAAAGCAAAAAGGCTGCAGGAAAAAAGTCCAGGTGTGAGAGATGTCACCAAAGAGCCTATTCCAAGAAAAAAAACCTAGACAAGAGATTTTAAGGGAGAATTTACCTAAGAAGTTAATCGAAGAGAGACAAGCGGGGAAAGAGAGAGGGAAAGATGGACAGACAGACAGAATGTCCATTCAGAAACCAAATGGCAATTTTAGGTCACCGAAGTCTATGGTTCGGGGCCAGGTGCAGTGGCTCACACCTGTAATGTCAGCACTTTGGGAGGCTGAGGTGGGCGGATCACTTGAGGTCAGGAGTTCGAGACCAGCCTGGCTAACATGGTGAAATCCTGTCTCTACAAAAAATACAAACATTAGCTGGGTGTGGTGGCAGGTGCCTGTAATCCCAGGTACTTGGGAGGCTGAGGCAGGAAAATCGCTTGAACCCAGGAAGTGGAGGTTGCAGTGAGCCGAGATCATGCCACTGCACTCCAGCCTGGGCGGCAGAGGGAGACGCTCTCAAAAAAAAAAAAAAAAAGTCTATGCTTTTAGCAGAAAAAGGAGTAGTCAAATATTACTTCTATGAAATTATCTCTGGAACCTTGTTTAAAATCAGGAGAGAATAGGTTGTCAGAGTTGAAGCAAAACAAAGTTCTTTTATCTTTTTTTCTTTGATTTCCCTTTGTTAAATATTTCATTATCGTCATACTCAGAACTCATAGATCAATTTCCCATTTTTATTATGGTAAATGCATTATATTAAACTATCTGCTTTAAGGACATATATTTGAATGTTATACATACATATAACATATGTCTGCATATGTAAAAGTGATAATAATACCCAACCCTTTGGGTACTTTGTGTGAGGCAGTTTTAAATGCTTTACCTGTATTAACAAATTTAATCCTTATAAAATTGCAATGAGGCAGGGATTATCTCATACAATTCCTTGGGAATTTTCAATTGCCCGCTTTTACTACTTTGGTGGTAAAATATTTTGTTAACGTTTGATAATATCCATACACTTTGCTGGATATATCTACAAACATAACCACCTCAGTTAGTAACAGTACCATATATAGAAAAGGGGGAATCTGTACAAACCTCTATTATGGCACTATCACAGAGTAGTAGCCATTTATTGGGCTCCTAATTTCAGGAATCCTCGGCCACCTCTATTCCTGCTACCATATCTTTTCATTAGATTGTGCCTCCTTACACAGGTGCTAGTCAAGCCCAAGTCTGTTATACCTCTTTGAGTACTATTCAGAAGACTACAGGCTGCCACTGCCAACTTCAGGTAAAAATCCAATAACTAGGCCAGTTGACCAAGCTCCATCCCTTGCTACCAAGGCCCTAATTTGCCTTAAGGTGAAGATGATCCAAATTATGACAGTCTGCCTTGCCTTCTTCATTAGAGTGTACGCTCCTTGAATGCCACAACCATTGGTTTCACTGGTAGGTGGTTCTCTTATCACCCCCAAAATATTGCATGATTAAGAAGGCACTTAGCATGTGATTTATGCTAATGAAGACAAATAGGCATACATACCTCTATTTTTAAAAGTGTGTCTGTATGTAGTAGTTTAATTTTCGACAGATGATTAAAGATAAATGGAAAGTGACTAAATATGACCCAGCATCCTGCATTTTCTGAAGTGTCCTAAAAATGGAAATGACAACAATTCTGATAAGTTAAAGGACAGAGAAACCTTACACTTTACCTCATAGCCTTACATCCCTGATGGTATAAGGTCTCAGTACTTCCAACAAAAGCAATCCAAATTACTGGTCCACAGTACTAGTAGTAGAAAATGTGTTTTATATGTATCAATGAAAGGTATATAGAGAATGTTTAGTGCCCATTTAATTTAGCAATTAATTATAATCTTTGGATGCTTTCCCAAAGACTCTGTTCTGCTGAAACCTGAGTTTCTGCCATGTGAATAAGCTCAGTTGCATTTGGTAAACAGAGAATGATATAACATGGGTAGCTGGTTAGCTCACATATGAATTTTGCTGGGCAAGAGTTGATGTGCTAGGAGAATTATAACCTTCAGAGAAAGAAAGAGAGACTTCGGGCCAGCTGCTACCTTGGCAGTAGGAGCCCTTCAACTGTATTTTCAGAAAATAAAAAAGGAGTGCTTACATCCAAGACACTCTACCCACAGGTCTTGGCTCTTGACTCCTAATGAGTCTCACTGCCTTCTATGACCACTTTAAGGGTATCAGAGCTCCACTAGTTCTTCTCCAATTACAGTGTAGATAGATTTCTACCCTTTCCTTTTTGTGCATTTTTCATATTCCCATAGTCATCTCCCAAGGTGTCAATCATTTTTCCGCTGGAACTCTGACTACAAAATTGCATAGATTTTGAGGAGTCTTAATGTTTCCCACAAGCCCTGCTATTTCTATTGTGCAATTTTGCAGAGGACAAGAAATGCCTATATTAACTCACTGATTATCAATTTCCCCCTTTAAACATGCTATACCTACCACAGTCATTTTCCACAAGCACCTTCTGCATACTTCTACAAAAAAATTGAGACGGTACAAGAGTTCGTCTACTTGGAAAATACTTTCAGGTAGTTGACATTTCATCTGGTTTACCTTAAATAAAATATGACTTGTGAAAAAGTTTTATATTTAAAGACAATTTTGCTTAATAGCTGTTAATTAGATTATCAAATTAAATTATAAATGAAATACTCTTATAATGACCAGAATAAAATTCTATCCAATTCCTCCATTGCCAAAGTCCCAAATTTTCATGAACATAAATATCTAAGATTTAATAGTAGAGATTGATGATATAATGATAAACTTCTAGTTATTTTTAATTCATAGAAAAATTTTAAAGAACTTTTAATCCAAAGAAAAAAAAAACAACGCAATATCCCAAAGTACTCTGGGGTCCAGTTCTTCAGGTCTTAGTCTTCAGGACTTAATAATATACCACCTTATAGACATTCACTCTGCTGAGGCATTTGTGGAACATTCCCCTACTGAGAGGAAATTTTCCAACCCTCCATCCCATATGATATGATCAGGGTTATTATGACTATTATGACTGACACATGAACACCCTGGCATGTCATGAAGACAATGAATAATAATGACACTAGACACTTCGGGCATTAGTGACTGTTAGTATTTGACTTGGATGGGCGTTATCCTGAAATAAATTACTCTCAGGTGGTCTTCTAAAAACTCATCTTGGCTATATGCACTGAAACCATGTGTCTAGAATGTTCTTATTGACTCTCGTCCAGACCTCAAATATTCCAGGCCCCCCAGTACTACCACCCAAAGCCTGGTGAGACTGTTTCACCCTGTAACTATGGCTCTCTGGATCTGATGATCTTGGCCTTGCATTATCATCATTAGCCTCAAGATATCCAGAGTCACAGAGAAAATGGGTGCTTCATCTTCATGGTTCCTGGTGGCCTCCTGCTGAGGTGCGGAGCCTGACAAATATCAAATATTCTGATGTTATCTATAGGGTCAAAGGACAAAGCAGGATCCCCTGAAGATTTCTTTTGTTGCTGCTTCAGTATTTCTTGTGATTCTCTTTGTAAGTAGCAAAAGCTTGTTAGAATATACCTTCCCAGAGCTCTTCAATAAATTTCTTATTTTTTCAAAACACAAATTATTTGTCATTAACCTTTCCCTTTTGTAAAATAAAAAATTTAAAACTGTTGAAAATAGCCATTGCTTTTCAATAATATGGCAGTTTTTTTCTTCAACAGTATGATATATTAGGTACCCTGATCCACTGAAAACACCTAGAAATACAGGAAAAGCTGTAACAAATATGTTTAAAGGCATTACTGATTTTTTAGGTAGATGGAATAAACAGGTCAAAAACCAAATGAAAGTGGCATTTGCCTTGAGAGCATCTGCCCAACCTGGTGAACATAAACTTCAATTTTCAATGGTTGGGGCTTTGGGGAAAGGAGGCAAAGCCCAGACTGTTCAAATTAGGGAGTCCATAGGAGAAGTTATCCCCACAAGTCTGAGACCCAAAAGGGTTAAACCATCAGGTAAGGATGAACTAGAAATGAATAAGCTCTTTCCCCCACTGCCATATCAATCACTCCAACTCCACCTTGACCCCAGGACCACAAGGCAAACTGTTCCAAGTTCAAATGGTGCTGAGCTGGGGAAAAATTGTCCCCTATAGGATCTATAATTACAAAAGAGCTCTCCCTCAACTTTACCACCAAATTCTAAAAAGCTTCAAGCCAAAAATGTAAAGTACTACCAAACTGGTGGTATCTCCAGGAGCCTGGCAGAAGAAAATTCTCTGTGAAGAAAGCCAGTCCTCAGGTAATTCCAAAAGATAAAGTTCCAAGGAAACGGACAGCTCTCACACATACACAAATCACAAAATACATGAGGATAAAGACACCAGGAGGAAGATTCAGCAGAAACTGACCTGCAAAGACTTCAGATACCTGAGTTATAAGGCATATATATTCAGATAAATAAAAGGAAAGTGTGAAAAGAACAAAGAAATTATAAATAATGAGCAAATTATTTATAATTTAAAGAACAAATTCGAGTATCTAGAAATGGAAAACATTAATACTTGAGATAAAAACTTAAAAGGTAGTATTAACAGCAACCAAAATCACTGAAAAAGGAATTCATGAACTGGAAGACAGGGCTGAAGAAATACTATCCAGAATGGGGTACAGAGAGACAATGAGACGGAAAATATGACAGAAAGCTTAAGGGACATGCCAAATAGACTGAGAAAGTCTAACATATCAATAACTGGAATTTCAAAGAAGAGAGTCAATATTCAATTAGATTTGAAATGTGGAACAATTTCTAAAAGGAGGGAAATACCCTTAACCTACAAAGGTTATTTTCAAAAACCTAATAGAAGGCCAGGCACAGTGGCTCATGCCTGTAATCCCAGCACTTTGGGAGGCCAAGGTGGGAAAATCACTTGAGGTCAGGAGTTGGAGACCAGCCTGGGCAACATGGCGAAACCCCATCTCTACTAAAAACTCAAAAATTAGCCGAGCGGAGTAGTATATGCCTATATTCCTGGCTACTCAGGAAGCTGAGGCACAACGATAGCTTGAACCCAGGAGGCAGAGGGTGCAGTAAGCCAAAATCGTGCCACTGCACTCCAGCCTGAGCAACAGGCTCTTTTTTTTTCTGTCTCAAGAAAAAAAAGAGAAAAAAGCCTATAGGGCTGGTGTGGTGGCTCACCCGGGTAATCCCCGCACTTCGGGAGACCAAGGCCTAAGCAGGAGAATCACTTGAGGCCAGGAGCTCAAGACCAGCCTGAGCAACATAGTTAGGCCTTGTCTCTCCAAAAATGAAAAAATTAGCTGGGCATGGTGGTGCATGCCTGTAGTCCCAGTTACTCAGGAGGCTGAGGTGGGAGAATCGCCTGAGTCAAGGCTGCAGTGAGCCATGACTGCACCACTGCACTCCAGCCTGGGCACAGAGTGAGATTCCGACTCAAACAACAACAACAACAACAACAAACCCCTATAAGTAAATGATACTAAAAGCATTTCCTTTGGAAACTAAGAATAGTCCACTGGGCGACATAGCGAGACTCTGTCTCAAAAAAAAAAAAAAAAAAAAAAATTTCCTTTAAAATCACAAAGAAGTACCCACTTTTACCCCACCTCTATTTAACATCATATTAGAAGCCCTAGCTAGAGCAAGACAAAGGAAAATAATAAAATGTATATGGACTGGAAAAAGAAAACATTATAAAAAATTCAAAATTTTGGCAAATTTGAGAATTTGGCAAATTTGCTGAATATAAGAATCAATACTCAGGCCAGGTACAGTGGCTCACACCTGTAATCCCAGCACTTTGGGAGGCAGAGCCAGGCAGATCACTTTAGGCCAGGTGTTCGAGACCAGCCTGGCCAACATGGTGAAACTAAAAATACAAAAATTAGCCAGGCATGGTGATGCGTGCCTGTAATCCCAGCTAATTGGGAGGCTGAGGGAGGAGAAGCACTTGAACCCGGGAGGTGGAGGTTGCAGTGAACAGAGATCACACCACTGAACTCCAGTCTGGCCAACAGAGGGCAACTCTGTCTCAAAAAAAAAAAAAAAAAATTAATATTCAAAAATCAATGCATTCCTACACACCAACAACAGATAATATAATTTTAAGATACTATAATAGTGTAACAAACGCAAATGTCTTGGGATATATTTGACTAAACAGACTTTAATAGTAAAATAACAAAACTTTACTGAAAGACAACCAATAAGTGGAGAGGTAGATGCTATGAAGATTCACAATAGTAAAGATGTCAATATAGTGAAACACAGAAATATAAATAATTAAATATAGATTGCATGTAATTCCAATCAAATTCTCAATAAGACTCTGTGTGTGTGTGTCTCCATATATAACCTGACAAGGCAATTTAGAAATATATATGGTAAATTTTTAGCAAAATTTATATGCCAAAAATATTCAAGACTCACTTCAGAAACAAAGCTAGGGTACTTCTCTTACTAGATATGAACAATTAATGTACAGCCATACAAAAGGACCCATGGTATAGTGGACTCATGGTACAAAAGGACCCAAAAGTGAAACCCACACATGGAAACTTGATGCACAACAGTTTGTATTGCCTATCAATGGAGAAAAGGCAGCATTTCAATAAGTGGTGCTAGGGTAACTTTTTCATATTAAAAATAATAAAAATAAATTTACAATAAGTTTATAATTGCATTAAACAGTAAATTGTGAAATGCAAAGCTAAAGTCAGTATTTCCTTTAGACCTGGACAAGAGTGTCCTCTGCCCTAGGACCATGGTTCTTGCAGTGGCTCTCCTCCAGCCAAGCCTCTTCCCCCAGAATAAGGGGTCTGCAGGGCCAGGGGGACCTGTCTATTTTCAGCCCACACATCCCCTTCTAGATTGGGCTACATATACCCAGGACCTGGGATTCCATGTTCAAATCGTTCCAGGCCTGCTTCTGGCACAGGCCTCTCCACTTGCTTGGTCTCTAGAGAGTGAACTATGTCACAACTGAGACCCTCCAGCCTCAGGGTTGGCTAAGGAGGGTCTATGGTGGGAGGTGGGAGAGAACTCAGACATATGGGCTGAGGTGTCCACATATGGGCATGTGACACGCCTTCTGGTGTGGGACAAAACCAAGAAGAAAAGAAGAGCAGAGGGCTGCATTTAAGCTACCACTTCTCTTCTCTTTTCTTTTTTTTTTTTCTGAGATGGAGTCTTGCTCTGTCACCCAGGCTGGAGTGCAGTGGCACAATCTTGGCTCGCTACAACCTCTGCCTCCTGGGTTCAAGCGACTCTCCTGCCTCAGCCTCCCAAGCAGCTGGGATTACAGGAGCGCCCACCACACCTGGCTAATTTTTGTATTTTTTGTAGAGACGGGGTTTCACTATGTTGGTCAGGCTGGTCTCGAACTCCTAACCTTGTGATCTGCCTGCCTCAGCCTCCCAAAGTGCTGGGATTACAGGCATGAGCCATCAAACCCAGCAAGCCACCACTTTTCAATGTAGAATTTTAAGAAGACTGAGATTTCTAAATTCAAACCTGGCCTCCCCTGTCATTATGAAGGTTTATTTGTCAAAGAAGGAGGACAGTGTATTTTATTAACAGTTTGTTAGACAGGTTTTTAACCTTTTAAATATTAGACATATGGTATATATCATTTATACTCTTCCTCTGGCCTTGGCTATTGTCCTCTTAGAAGACTACCTAGGGCAGTTTTGAAGACCTAATCTAGCCCTCTGTTATTTTTATAGTCTCACTGGTAACATAGCCATGACCATTCATTTTTGTATTGCCTGTGGCTGCTTTCATGCTACTCCTGAAGAGCTGAGTAGCTGCAGTTGTGACAGAAACCACATGCCGCAAAAAGCCTAAAATATTTACTATCTGGTCCTTTCCAGAAAAAAGCTGCCGACCCCTGATTTAGGGTAATAATTTAAAACCTTTACGGGAGAAAAAAAGCTTAAAACAAGACACAAGGAGTAAAATTATATAAAGAAATGGACGGACAAATTTATCTACATTAAAATTAAGAATGTGAGTTTGCCAAAAAACACCATAAAAGCAAAAGACAAACTATAACTGGGATACACCATTTGCAACACATATCACTGACAAAGAAGTAGTATCCAAAATATAATTCTTATAAGCAGTAAGAAAAAGTCAAATATTGGCCAGGCACAGTGGATCTTACCTGTAATACCAGGACTTTGGGAGACTGAGGTGGGTGAATCATTTGAGCTCAGGAGTTCGAGACCAGCCTGGGCTACATGGTGAAACCCCATCTCTACAAAAAATACAAAAATTAGCAAGGCATGGTGGCTTGCACATGTAGTCCAAGCTACTTTGGAGGCTGAAGTGGGAGGATCACAGGAGCCTGGGAGGCAGAGGTTGCAGTGAGCTGAGATTAAGCCACTGCATTCCAGCCTGGATGACAGAGGGAGAACCTGTCTCGAACAAATCGAAATCCTTTACGGGAGAAAAGAAGTTTAAAACAAGACACAAGGAGTAAAAAGAAATGGATTGACAAATTTATCTACAATAAAATTAAGAATGTGAGTTTATACCATATTTGCAACACATACCATTGACAAAGGAGTAGTATCCAAAATAAAAGAACTCTATAATCAGTAAGAAAAAGTCAAACATCATTTAAATGAACAAAAGTCAAGGACAGGCATTTCACAGAAGAGGAAACAAATACTGCAATTATAAACATGAAAATATGCTCTAGCGCATCTGAACCAGGGAAATACAATTAAAACCATAATTTGGTATCATTTTGTATCAAAAATATTTTCAAAATGGAGCAACGGGAATTCTCATCATCTCCTGGAGAGAATTTAAATTGGTCCAACTGCTTTAGAAGAGTTTGTCACTACCAGGAAAGAGCAACACACACATATCCATAGCTTATCAATTCTAGAACTAGGTATGAAAACCAGAACCAACTCTTGACACAATAACACCAAGAGATATGAGCAAAAATGTATTATAGCAGCAATGTTTTCTCATAGAGGAACTCCCAACAAGACCAAAAAAAAAAAAAAAAAAACCCCACAAGAATTGCAAATAGCATATACATTTGTCAATATTGGAATGGATAAGCAAAGTATGGTATATTCATACAATGAACTATACTGCAGAGTGAAAATGAATGAAATACAGCCATAAGCATTAATCTGGATGAATCTATAAAACAACACTGAGCGTAAGAAGCATGTATTCCATTGACATAAATTTTGAAAATACCAAAATTAAACATCATAGTGTCTATAAATACAGTAAGAGCAAGAGAATGATTATCCCAAAATCCAGGATCATGACTATCTCTGCGAGATGGAGGGGTTGCAATCCATGAGGGGTACACAGGTATTTCTAAAGTACACAGGTATTTCTAAAGTACTGGAAATGTTGTATTTTTTTTAACATGGGTAGTAAGGACACTAATGTTTATTTTATTATTTTTCTTTCAATTCTAAATAGGTTTTTTAATATATATATATATATTCCTTTATATGTATGATGTAATTTACAAAAAACAACATTTAAAAAAATAGCAATATAAACTTCATATGTCTCACAGGAGTCTGCTTAAGATTCAAGCCAGCTGAAAGCAAGGGAATTTTTACTGCTAGATAAAAACACAGAGGTTTCTAAAGGAACTCTTACCCTGTGCAGCTTCTTCAACATTTCTAGGAGAGCTTGAACATTACCATTCTCCTCAGCACTTTCATCCCAGTAATCCAACTGGCATACGACAGCTGTTTTAAACATCTGGACCAGTTTGCTGAAAGTGGATTCTTGCAGAGTTGCCCAATACTCTTCTGAGGAATACAAGGAAAGCAAATTGTTTTAAAAATGAGTTTTATTGTGGCTTTTTTGTTTGTTTGTTTGAGATGGAGTCTCGCCCTGTGGCCCAGGCTGGAGTGTAGTGGCACAATCTCAGCTCACTACAACCTCTGCCTCCCAGGTTCAAGCAATTCTTCTGCCTCACCCTCCTGAGTGGCTGGAATTACAGGCGCCTACCACCATGCCTGGATAATTTTTGTATTTTTATAGAGACGAGGTTTCACCATGTTGGCCAGGCTGGTCTTGAACTCCTGACCTCAGGTGATCCTCCCACCTCTGCCTCCCAAAGTGCTGGGATTATAGGCGTGAGCCACCTCACCAGCTTATTGTATATATTTGAGGTCTACAAAATGTAATGGGATACATATAAATAGTAAAATTGTTACTATAGTGAAGCAAATTAACATTTTTTTGCAGGCCAGGCATGGTGGCTCACACCTGCAATCCCAGCACTTTGGGAGGCTGAGGCAGGTGGATTGTCTGAGCTCAGCAGTTCGAGGCCAGCCTGGGCGACATAGAGAAACTCGGTCTCTACCCAAAATACCAAATATTAGCTGGGCATGGTGGCACGTATCTGTGCCACCTCAGGAGGCTACTCGGGAGCTACTCGGGAGGCTGAGGTGGGAGAATCACTTCAGACTGGGAGGTGGAGGCTGCAGTGAGCTGAGATTGTGCCAGAGAACTCCAACCTGGGTGACAGAGTAAGACCCCATCTCAAAAAAAAAATTTTCTTTTTATAACAAGAACAGCTAACATCTACTTATTTAACAACAATAAAATCCCCAGTACAATGTTATTAACTGTAGTCCTCCTGTCGTCTTGTCTAGTAGATCTCTAAGCTTGATCCTACACATCTGCTTCTTTGTGTCCTTTGAACTACATCTCTACATTTCCTTTCCACCCCATCCACTAGTAACCACTATTTTATTATCTATCTCTGCATATTTGACCTTTAGAAGGAAGGTAAATATAATTATCATGTATTTTACTTAGATTCTTGAAGGAAAAAAGTAGCCAATATTTTCTGAAACACGTAACAAAATATTTTAGTATATATCATAATTACAAAAGCACACTTGTAATAAACTTTTCACTGAATAAATACAATTACTATTACAAGTTTAGAATTTAACTTTCTGGTCGCTTGAGCCCAGGAGTTCAAGATTACAGAGAGCTACAATTGTACCACTGTACTCCAGGAAGGTGACAGAGTGAGCCCCTGTCTCTACTAAAAAATACTACTAATAATTTAACATCCTGGAAAAGTTCCTTTACAGTTAATAGAACTACAAATTTGATGTAATTAATTTGTGAAAAAATATGAGCAAAATTAATCACATTTTTGCTGAGATGAAACAGTATAATGCGTTAAAAATTAAAAATTGTTTGTGATTGCATAATTTTCTTTTTGTGCTCCCAGTCTGAGATTTTTAACTCTTAGAAAACATATTTCAGCATTTTAAAAAACAAAAACCATTTTAAAGTAGCTTTTCATCACTTATCATGTTACTCAGTTTTAATAAAACATAAAGAATGGACTTCCTTGAGCTGAATATGCTATGCATGTCAAAAATCCCATTAAATCTATTCATGCCCCTAGAACTTACTTGCAGTGTACTGGAAATACAGGGATAGGATGAAACAGTCAGACTGTCTGGATGTGGGACAGTCTACAAGACAGCTGACCAGGATTCATCTTTCCTTCCTCCTTCATTCCTTCCTCCTTCATTCCTTCCTTCGCTCCCTCCTCCTTCCCTTCTCTTCCCCTTCTCCTTCCCTTCCCCTCCCCCATCCCCCTTCCCTTCCCCTTCTCCTTCCCTCACCTTCCCCTTCCCTTCCCCTTTCTTCTCCCTTCCCCTTCCCTTCCCTTTCTCTTCCCCTTCCCTTTCCTCCTCCTTCCCCCTCTCCCTTCCCCTTCCCTTTCCTCTTCTCCTTCCCTCCCCCTCCCCTCCCCTCCCCTCCCATCCCCTCCACTCTGCTTCCCTTTCCTTCCTTCCTTCCTTCCTTTTTCTTTTCCTTTCTTTTGATTGGTTGTATTTTTAGTAGAGATGGGGTTTCACCATGTTGGCCAGGCTGGCCTCCAACTCCTGGCCTCAAATGAGATTTAAAAAGAAAAAAAAAGCTTTTTTTGGGAAAAGCTTTTTTTGGGAAAAGGAGAAGTTTGAATATGACCTAGATATTGGATAATATTATAAAATTATGACTAATTTTCTTAGATATGATAATGATGCCAGGGTAATATAAAATTCCATGTTCTTTTTTGGGGGGACACAGTCTCACTCTGTCGCCCAGGCTGGAGTGCAATGGGGCGATCTCAGCTCAAGGCAACCTCTGCCTCTCAGGTCAAGCAATTCTCCTGCCTCAGCCTCCCGAATAGCTGGGATTACAGGCATGCACCACCAAGCCCGGCTAATTTTTGTATTTTTAGTAGAGTTGCGGTTTTGCCATGTTGGCCAGGCTAGTCTTGAACTTCTGACCTCAGGTGATCTGCCTGCCTCAGCCTCCCAAAGTGCTGAGATTACAGGCATGAGTCACCGGTCCCAGCCAGATTCCATGTTCTTAGATGAATGATGAAATATTATGAGTGAAATCTTGTGTCTTCAACTTATTTTCAAATAGTTCAATAAAAATAAAATGTAATCTTTACATAAACAGAAAGCACACATGGCAACATATTTATTAATGCTGACTCTACAGTAGAGGGTACATGGGTATTCAGTATATATCATAATTACAAAAGCACACTTGTAATAAACTTTTCAGTGAATAAATACAATTACTATTACAAGTTTAGAATTCAACATCCTGGTCGCTTGAGCCCAGGGGTTTAAGATTACAGTGAGCTATGATTGCACCACTGCACTCCAGCAAGGTGTACTACTTATTGCCTGTGGTATACTATACTATTCTTTCATCTTCTCTGTTTGTGAAATTTTTCACAGTGAAAAGTTGGAAACTAAGGAAATCATGACAAAGCCATGTGTGTATCCAAGGAAACTAAGTACTAGAATAATCTATTTTAGATGACTGTGGTATTGTTACAGTATCTTTAGAGTATGCTAACAATACGAACAAAAAAAATGAATACATTTATAATTATCTAAGTTTTGCCGTAACTTTACTAGACATATCTTTCCACTGAGGTAAAGTATCTTCAAATGATCAATCTTACCCAGAACCAGTGAAGACGGGTCACTCATTTTACAAACAACCTTTGCAAATGGAACCACAAGGCTCTCCCAGTTGTTAGAAAGATGCATCACAGGACATTCTGGGAGAAGGAAGAAAACTTCTAAAGCTTCTTGGTGTGGAGAATGAAATGGAAGTCTTTTGAGCAGATTATCTTTGAGGCAGGTGGTTACCTGTGGTCAGAAAGGAACAGGGAAAAGGCATTCAAAACTCAGTAGAAGCAGGGTGCAACTGATGGTAATAAAACAAGGTGAAGAGGCTGGAATGTCATTCTACTACTAAATGAGAATAATCATTTAGTTTTTCTAAAACCCCTGTTTACATCCCTTCTCACCTAGCCTCCAAAATATTGGAGGTATTTGGAATATACAATAAGTATTCTCTCAATTCAATTATTGGGGTGCATGAAGAAGATCAAGCACACCTGTAATCCCAGCACTTTGGGAGGCCGAGGAGGGCGGATCACAAGGTCAGGAGATCGAGACCATCCTGGTCAACATGGTGAAACCCTGTCTCTACTTAAAATACAAAATTTAGCTGGGCGTGATGGCGCATGCCTGTAGTACCAGCTACTTGGGAGGCTGAGGCAGGAGAATCGCTTGAACCTGGGAGGCGGAGGTTGCAGTGAGCCGAGATTGTTTCACTGCACTCCAGGCACAGAGCAAGACTCCGTCTCAAAAAAAAAAAAAAAAGAAAGAAAGAAAGAAAGAAAGAAAAACAAAAAAAATCACATGTGCACAAATTACACTGAATGAACAATGGATTCAGAACTAATAAACAGCCTTCTCAATCATAAGTACCATATTCTACCCTCTGGTTTACACTATCACACCTTGGGTTTTTTTCAAGAGTAAAAATGCATCAGAACCCCAAAAAGCAGAAAAACAAAACAAAGCAAAAAAAAAAAAAAAAAGACAAAATCCAACAATTTCAAGAACAAAATTTAACATGATTCTCATTATCTTCCGTAAGAGCAACTGTCTCTACCACAGACTCTAATTTCTAGCCCCTCCAATTTCCTTATGGTTTCCCCAATTCAGAATGCAACTGTTTAGGAAAAAATGGAATGGAATTCTGAATTTTTGTTATGTGTGCTTAGATCATAGTAATGATTTGTTTAAAATCCCAATATGAAGATAAGCTAGTATTTATGAATACTTACTACTTGTCAATTATTGTGCTAAGTGATGTACATATATTAATTAGGTCATTTAACCCTTATAGTTTCTCCCTAACATAGATGATATTAATCCCATTTTACTTCATCTGTGATTCAGAGAAATTAAGTAACGTGCTCAAAGTCACACAGCTAAGTGGGAATTTCTCTAGATCTTTCTGACTCCAAAGCCCAAATTCTTAATCGTTATATTATGAGAGAGTGGCTAAATGATATCTGTAAATGTACAAATTGTTGTAATTACCTATTTTTATATTAAAACATTATACTGGACTCCCACAGTGAGATTCAGTCTTTGGAGTTAGTATACCTGACAACTCTATTTCAACATCTTATTAGTACACACGCATTCTACCTCCTTGCTCATCATCAGACACAACCTCAAGCCTCCTCACCTACTCCAAATCCTTAGAATGACTGTGATACCCTCAAGCCAGTCCTACTGTCTGACACACTGTGCTCTGGCATATGCTTTTCTAGCTGCCTCAAATGCCCTTCCACGTGAGCACCTGGTAAGATCTTAATTCCTCTGGGCAACTTTTTGAGTAAATAGAGCTAACCATTCACTGCCCTAATCATGACTCAATTCATCCAAAAATATTGTGCACAGGCTACATTCTAAGCTAGGCACTAGTGAAGATAGTGAAGTGTAAAACACACCAGGTCTTTGCACTAACGTATGCATGTATTTATCTGTCTCCCTTACTACACTATGAGCTTCTAAACGACAGGGAGTATATCTCTTTCATTCTTCATCAAGAGTCATCATTACAGTGCCCAGCACACAGTAAGTGTTCAAATGTTTGCTGAATAAATGAACACATGCCAAAGGTCTGAGAGTCCATATCACAGAACCTCAAGATAGAAACATTTACAGGTCTTCTAATCCAATCATCTTATTCTGAAACAATGGAGGTCAAGGGTGCCCCATGATTATTTCATTTACATACCATATGTTCTTTCTGTGGCACAATCAAGGTATAATTAGTAAACAGGCGGAGCCTTTAATGATGAACTGATCCAATCCCTTTCCTTCACAGATGCACAAACGGGCTTCTATTTTTGGTAATCTTTCCATGGTTGGATTTAGTAGCAATGACTCAGAATCTTACAGAAAGTTAAACTGGCCTCCACAGGAGGATTTTAAAAAACAAAAGAAAATGAGCACTAACAAACGTTGATGAAATAGTCCATAGAGTTTCTGGGTTGTTGACACAGGCAGCACTAAGTGTTGCAGAGTCCCAATAAAGGTACATAATTAGGGAACCATTTCACCTCAGACCCCCAGTGGGGCTGTGGTTCTGCCAAAGTTAAGACAACTGAACTTTCCATTTTCCCTTGAAAGAAAGGAACGCATGAGAAAACCTGCAGCTGAAATAGAGAACGCTAGTTGTGGCAGACAGAGCAACTGCCAGAGCTGAAAGGAGGAAGGGTGAGACAGCAAAGACTGAGAGGGAAAGAGAAGAGGGATATAAACACAGAGAGAGACTAAAAAATGCGGGGGAGGCTAGAGGAAGGGAGGAGGGAAGGAGAGAGAAAAAAAGAAGGAACTACAGTGAGACCCAGAGAGAAAAAAAATGGAGAAAAGAACAGAAAGTAGTATCCCTATATCAACCAATACAAAAAAACAGGGAAATAATAAAGACTACATTAAGAAAAACTAAATTAATAAAGGAAGCATGCAGTGAGCCGAGATTGTGCCACTGCACTCCAGTGTGGGCGACAGAGCGAGACTCCATCTCCAAAAAAATAAAAATAAAAATAAAGGAAGCATGTTCGGAGCACCTGCAAGAAAAAAAACCTAAAGATAGTACTAACAGTGCTGAAACAGGAAGCAATCATCCCATAAAGAACAAGAACATTCTAGAATCTACAGAAAAGTGGAATGGAAAAAAAAAAACAAAGAATCCAGGCAGTCCCTGGTGAGGATATTCATATCAGAAAAAATGTTATTTCTACATTTACGCTTAAAAGGATTGCACATAAAATGTTCTTATTCTAGTGTGCCAATCTCAACAAATCCTTAATCATCTTCCTAAAGCCCTGAGTTGAAAAACTTCCCTCCCTCTAGGAATGTGTATGCATATATGTGCATGTGTGTTTGTGTACAGACACATTATTTAGAATATTTGTAACCTGTGTGACTACTATGCCAATTATTTCACCCTAAAAGGGCAAACTCCTAATTGTTATCTGAGTTTAACTTAATCTGAATATGCTACAAGGTCTCGGAGAATCCCTTAACACAAAACATTTCTTCTGAAATTCTGAGTTCTTATAAGAAATATTCTGGTCTATTTTCTTTCTCCACATAACAATCTGAAGATACCATGTTAGTAATCCAGTCCTTTTGGGTTAACTCCTTGAAGATGTTTCTTGCTTTATTTAAGTCCAAATAAACAGGCATCATTTCTGTAGTTCTTCTGTAGAAGATAAATTAAGTATCTTGTTAGATTATCTCTCTAGATGCAAAGTTTCTTCCAGAGCTTGCCCCATTTCAACAAAATTACATTTTTTCTCATGTATAACTATAATTGTCTAAATACAAATGCAATGTAGTAAACAACATGATTTTTTCTAAAATACCAAAAAATATCAAGGCTGCTTTAACTATATATACCATAAGACTTTAACTCAGATGCTGTCTTATCTGTAATAGATTAAAAAAAAAAAAATTTCTCAGTTTAAAAAAAATAGCCACAGAGGGAGGCTGAGACAGGAGAATTGCTTGAGCTTGAGAGGTCAAGGCTGCAGTGAGTTGTGAACATGCCACTGTACTCCAGCCTGGGTGACAGAGCGAGACCCTGCCTCAGAAAGGAAGGAAAGGAAGGAAAGGAAGGAAAGGAAGGAAAGGAAGGAAAGGAAGGAAAGGAAGGAAAGGAAGGAAAGGAAGGAAAGGAAGGAAAGGAAGGAAAGGAAGGAAGGAAGGAAGGAAGGAAGGAAGGAAGGAAGGAAGGAAGGAAGGGAGGGAAGGAAGGGAGGGAGGGACGAAGGGTGGGCCATAGAAAAAAGATAAATGTTTTTTGAAGGAACGAAGGAAGGACCAACCACAGGAAGGAAGGACCAACCACAGGAAGGAAGGACGGAAGGAAGGAAGGACGGAAGGACGGAAGGAAGGAAGGAGCTCCACAGAAAAAAGATAAAGGTTTTTCCCATTTCTAAAAAATACATCCATTTTTTCCAGTTAAATGGACTGAAAAGTGGGAACCAAAAGAGGGAGCTTCTGACCAATAATTTCTTAGTACTTCAATATAAAGTCATTAATGAAATGTTTAAGTATCTTCTCATGGAAGACCTTCTAATGGAAGGTCATGAGGCCATTAAAATTATGTTACCGGCTGCGTGTGGTAGCTCACACCTATAATCTCAACACTGGGAGGCTGAGGTGGGAGGACTGCTTGAGGCCAGGAGTTCAAGACCAGCCTGGGCAACATAGCAAAGCTGCTGTCTTTACAAAAGTTAAAAAATTAGCAGGAGATGGTGGCACATGCCTGTAGTCCCAGCTACGTGGAAGGCTAAGGTGGGAGTATTGCTTGAGCCCAAGAGTTTGATGATGCTTAAGCCCAAGAACCATGATGCTGTAACTCCAGGAGACCTTGTCTCAAAAAAAAAAAAAATACATATATATATATATACACACACACACACACACATATGTACACCAAAAAAGATAGAACAAAATGTAAAATGGGCAAACATTAAGTATAAAACAACGTATAAACAATGTGATCCAGCTGGGCATGGTGGCTTACGCCTGAAATCCCAGCACTTGGGGAGGCCAAGGCTGGTAAATTGCCTGAGTTCAGGAGTTCGAAACCAGCCTGGCCAACATGGTAAAACTCTGGCTCTACAAAAAAATAAAAAAATTAGCTGTGTGTAGTGCCATATGTCTGAAGCCCCAGCTACTCAGGCTGAGGTGGGAGGATTGCTACAGCCTGGGAGGCGAAGGTTACAATGAGCCAAGATCACACAACTGCATTCCAGCATGGGCAACGACAGGGTAACACCCCGTCTCAAAAAACAAAAACAAAAAACCAGTATGATCTCATTTTTTGTAAAAGAATACATTTGCATGAAAAAATAATATACATAAGTGCTAGCTATTACTCTTATGTGATGGATTATGGAAGATTTTCACTTTCTTTTTATTGTATGTATTTTTGACATTTTCTACAGCAAGCATATATTTACTTTTGTTAAAAAACAATTTTTAGAAAGGGATGAACACACAGCTAATTATTTTACCCTCCAATCATTTTTTATCCTCTTTCATGGTACTCTTAATACAATTTAATACAATTAATTTATTACATATATTACCTTTTCCTTAAAAAACTTCCAGTTAGACAAGCAGGAGATGAAAATATCTCTTGGATTTCCCTGTATTAGTAATAAGACACTGGTTAAACCAAACCACATGGTATACATACACACAGCCTCTTTATAGCATGAAACATGATAAATACAACATCTTATAACAATCCTTCTAACCTCTCCATTTGTCTCCTATCTGTACGCATATTATCTTGGCTTCCAAAAGTCCATTCTGTTTGGTAAATCTCAAAATTTCAGTGGCAAACATGGGAAATAAAAAAGTTTATACATACTAAGAGAAGCCTCAAATAAAGAGGAAAGGCTTGATTTATGGTCAGAACTTTCTTGAACAAACAAAATACTCCCACCCCACCAACTATGCAAGTCCTATTTATTTCTATTCCATTGAAGTAGAAACAAAATAAATTACCAGAAATTAAATGGGGGAAGAAGTATGCTGAGTTTCATCTTAGCAGTAGTTGTACAGTTCTTAATTATTTATGCTTGCAAATTATGATGCAATTATTTTGTGCAACCATTTTGTACAATCATTTTCCAGAATTAGAAAGTCATACTTTAAAATATTTCTAAAAGATGATGTTTGTAAGAATAGGCAGGAGTTCTATAAGACTGTAGGAGTTCTATGGTTTAGAGAAGAATGGTACAAATTGTTTGGCTAAGAATAACAGGAACACAAACTAATGGTTCCAGTATCGAATGGGACTGGGGAACACTATAGACTGTATTTTCTGGCCAGAGAGTCACAATATACATAAACAGAGGCCTGGAGAAGCCCTGCAGTAAAGAAAGCTGTCCTCATGGAGCTTACATGCTAGTTGTGATAGTTAGTTTTATATGTCAACTGGGCTAGGCCATGGTACCAAGATATTTGGTCAAATATTATTCTGGATGTTTCTATGAAAATATTTTTTTAGACAAGATTAACATTTATAACAGTAAACTGAGTAAAGCACTTGAACGAGTGAATAAAAAGAAAGCACCTTCCATAATGTTAGCGAGCCTCATCCAGTTGAAGGCCTTAAGAGAAAAGGCTGAGGTCACCCAAAGAAGAGGAAATTCTGCTTTTAGATTGCCTTCAGACTTGAGTTGCAACATCAACTTTTCCCCAAGTCTCCAGCCTGCTGGCCTGCCCTACAGATTTTGAACTTGCCAGCCCCTACGATCTCACGAGACAATTCCTTAAAATAATCTCTCTCTCCCTCCCCTCCATAGATGGATAGATGGACAGACAGACATGATAGAGACAGAGGTAGAGACGGAAATACACACATATCCTATTAGTTTGTTTCGCTGGAAAACCCTGACTACAAAATCTTATACTGCTGTGCAGAACCAGTTTGGGAAATGATACTTGAGAGTGTTATATAAGCAGACAGTCAGACTGTGGGATGTACCTTTTTGTGCTATGCCACCGTTTCGTCTCCACATCAGCAATCCATCTCTTTACAGTCCCTTCATTCAGTGTAGGAATTGTCCTCTTCAGATTAACATAGGAATTCTGTAAACAAACAGGAAAGTAAAATACAATAATTTAGACACATCAGAGATAGGTACTCAACTCTTAGGTACACTCTAGAGGGTAAAACTGACTTTTAAATACGGGTAATACAGCCCTGGGACAATCACAAAGTGATACTCAACCAATAAGTAATCAATCATTTGCCTGGTTGCCACTTTCTCGTCCAAAGGGGCTTAGACTGAAAGTAAATTTCTCTGAGGGCCTCAACACTCAGCACTTTATACAAATACAATCAAATTAAACTGAACATCAGACAGCCTTGAAAGGAAGGGAAGATCCTGAAAGCTCTGTGTGCAGAAGTGTGAGGAACTCAATTTCACTTGGTGAAGTAGGGCAGGGAAGTTACGGACATTTTATTTGCAAGCCCATGAACCTTGGGGAGTACTGGCCTGCAAAGTCATTTTTAGAATCTGCCACTCTGTTGTTTGCCAGGATACGGACAAAACATCATTGGCAAGCAGCCCCCAAAAGGTAAGTAGAGTCTATGGAAATCACATTGATTAGACATTCACCAGAGAAAAATTTGCTGATTTTTGTGGGAAAATACTGATGTAGTTTAGATAATAAAGGATCAGTAATGTCCAGCTATCCCCCAAAAAGTCAGCCTAGTAAACCGATGATTTTGGAATTCACCAAACTTGGATACTAGAACCCTTAGTTTTGCTTAAAATACCAGGTTATAGAACACCTGGAGATCTATTTTTACCTCTTTCTTTATCCAGAGCAAAATGCTTTGATTCCCTCCAGCAATCATTATTAACTCCTTTTCTGAGGTATGGCTTTCTGAAAGGATGCACAAAAAGTAAGAGTGTTAGAAAGTCATTTGGCACAAACAGGCATGTTCAATTTAAATAACTTCAAATTCTTCTTAAACGTAGTCATCTTAATAGACAAAATACATCCTCCACCAATTAAGAAGCTGAAATACATATACTTTGGAGTAAAGTCTAGTTGGCAAACATACGTAATTCACAAGGTGGACATGTGACATCAGTTTAATATACATAAATATTTATATATAAAATGCAAATATTTGATTAGCTAAATGCTATCAGTTTAATTCAACTCCCATTACCTTTTTTTTTTTTTTTTTTTTTGAGATGGAGTCTTGCTGTTGCCCAGGCTGGAGTGCAGTGGTGCGATCTCTGCTCACTGCAAGCTCCGCTGCCTTGCGGGTTCATGCCATTCTCCTGCCTCAGCCTCCCTAGAAGCTGGGACTACTAGGGAGAAGCGCCCGCCACCACGCCTGGCTAATTTTTTTTTATTTTCAGTAGAGATGGGGTTTCGCCGTGTTCGCCAGGATGGTCTCAATCTCCTGACCTCATGATCCACCCACCTCGGCCTCCCAAAGTGCTGGGATTACAGGCGTGAGCCACTGCACCTGGCCCAACTCCCATTACTAAAAACCATGTTTTCAAGATTTAACCAATGACGCTGGCTATAAAGAATATAAGTACTTTAAGCCCATGTAACTGGTTATAAGGAATCAAAGATAATACATGCTGCTTAAGAAAATAACTCTACTGTTCGTTTTCCCACAAGAAATGAGTAAATTTTGTCACTTGAGGTCACCACTAAGCTTTCAGAAACAAGTAACAGAAATGCTCCAAGGTGCTTCTATAGTGGAGTGTTTCAGAGCTCAGACTGAGGTCATAAAGGGCACCGGTTCAACTCCAGACAAACCACTTACTGGCCATGAGTAAGTGGCTAACCCTTTTCTCTCCAAGTCTCTTTATCCTCCAATAAAACAGAAGTGGCAGAATACACCTCCCAGAACCGTTACAAGGATTGGTGAGATAACACAAGTAAGTGCTGAGTGCAGTTCAGTGCCACGTATATGTTGATTGCTCATTATTCTGAGGGTTTTATATGACTGTGGATCAACTTAACCAGGGCAACCAGCCACCACAGAATTAGTTAAGTCTCTTGCAAACTGGAATGAGAGCTGCATATGCCTCTGAATCCATTGTGTATTTTATCATTTAAATTCACATTAATCCTAATCTGAAGGAGTAATACAGAATAATTATTTTGCCTCAATAAATCAGACTGACTCTTGAATTGTTTACCAGTAAAAAAATGAAACCAATATTTAGAGAAACTCCCTTCATAGTCATATACTGCTTTCTTTGCCACATTACCCAGTTAGAAAAATCATTTTCTCTAAAAAGATACTACGCCAAACCCTATGTTCCTAAAGAATTTACCAAGTTTGAGTTCTTCACTTGATGATACTTTCACAGGAAGCGGTATCAGCTGGTCAAGTGTTCCACCGTTTCCCAGTTGTCCGTCTTTTCCAAAACCAAAGGAAAAGACCTTTCCGAAATCAGAAACATAGGCAAGCGTGTGCCACCTATTAAATAAAAGCACATATGGTCAATCCTTAATTATCCACAATGATGAGAGTGTTTAGCAATACAGTAAATTGCCAAAACTATGTTACCCAGTGAGAGTGAAACTAAACATCTCCTAAAGGATGAAAACCATCTGGAAACCAAGAAATCAACATGTACCTGAAAAGACTGTGGAACCCAAAGGCCACTCAAGACCATGATGTCACACTTTGGCGAATGGTGTTCCCTTTGTTGGAACAAGCACCTCCCCTTGCCCTCTGCTCATTTTTCAACTTCAGTTTGAGTCACCGTCACTTGGAAACCATCTGAGTCCCTTCTCTTCCCATCCTGGAAGACTCAGTTGAGTTCCCATTTAATTTCTCAAAGACCTTTACCACACTGATTTCCTATTTTGCTTGTTTGTATCTCCACTATACTGTTGTGTAGCAAGGAATCTGCCTTGCCCAGAGAGGTCTGGCTGGTGCCCAGTTCCTGGGAGGTAACCTCTAAACCCACAGAATTTCCCAAGCCCTCAGACCTACAGGAGGGCAGAGCTGGAGATTAAGTTCAACTACCTGGCAATGATTTAACCAATCATGCCTCAGCAATAAAATCCCAATAGAAACCCTCAATCTAGGCTGGGTGTGGTGGCTCATGCCTGTAATCCTAGCACTTTGGGAGGCCAAGGCAGTAGGATACTTTGCGCCCAGAAGTTTAAGACCAGCCTGGCCAATATAAGGAGACCCTATCTCTACAACAAATTTAAAAATTAGTTGGACACGGTGGCACGCACCTGTGGTCCCAGCTACTCAGGAGGCTGAGGCAGGAGGACTGCTTGAGCCTGGGAGGTCAAGGCTGCAGTAAGCCATGATAGCACCACTGCAGTCCAGCCTGGGTGACAGAGTGAGACCTTGTCTCAAAACAAACAAACAAACAAACAAACAAAAAACAACTCTTGACTTAGGTGAACTTCTGTGACTGAATGGCAAATTATGTACATCCTGTACTGTCTCCAAAAAAAAAAAAAAAAAAACCCAGAAAAAACAAAAACAACTCTCAACTTGGGTGAGTAAATTTCTCTGATTGGTTGGCAAATTCTGTATGTCCTGTCACATTATCAGGCCAGAAGAGATAACACCATCCACCTCCTCCAAGGGGAGATGACAGCCACAAGCTCAGCATTTGGAGCCCTCCTAGACCCTACCCTTATGTTTCTTCCTTTCACTGGTACTAATTTGTATCCTCTTCTTGTAATAAATGTGACTATGAGTATAATAGCTTTCAGTAAGTTCCCGAGTCTTTCCAGTGAATTGTCCTGTTAGTAGGGGTATTGCCCTGATGTGCATTAAGACAGATCTCCAACTTGCCTCCTTCTCTTGTAACACATGCTACTCAAAAGGATTGTATGTAATGAAGAATCCAAAGAGGTAATAAGACTGCTTTGGTTAAGAGATACTGAATGAGGTATCAATATTGAAGAGATGTTTGTTTGGTGAACAGACTCATATTCCGATAATTTGGTCTACCTTAATATTACCCATCTATGTAATTCTACTCCAAGATTATAAGAAAATCAGACTGAAAGTATGCATGTTAGTTTTTTACAAGAATGGTTTCAGTAAACTAACAAATGAACCCAAAATTCAAATACAGTCTGAATTTTGCTCTATGTTTAGTGAGGGAAAAACTGCCCAAAAGAGTAGTGTATACGGGGGAGAATTTTTTTTTAACCCCATCAACTCCCAATATCCCCCTGGCAAGACGTGCACTGATATATCTGATGACCAAAAAATTAAATAGTGGCATGGTGGCTCACCCCTGTAATCCCAACACTCTGGGAGGTCAAGGCAGGCAGATCACCTGAGGTCAGGAGTTCAAGACTAGCCTGGCCAACATGGTGAAACCCCGTCTCTACTAAAAACACAAAAATTAGCCAGTTGTGGCCGGGCACGGTGGCTCACACCTGTAATCCCAGCACTTTGGGAGGCCGAGGCAGGTGGATCACAAGGTCAGGAGACAGAGACCACCCTGGCTAACACGTTGAAACCCCGTCTCTCCTAAAAATACAAAAAATTAGCCAGGCATAGTGGCAGGCACCTGTAGTCCCAGCTACTCAGGAGGCTGAGGCAGGAGAATGGTGTGAACCTGGGAGGCGGAGCTTGCAGTGAGCCGAGATTGTGCCACCGCACTCCAGCCTGTGCGATGGAGCGAGACTCCGTCTCAAAAAAAAAAAAAAAAAAAAAAAATTAGCCAGTTGTGGCAGTGCACGTCTGTAATCCTAGCTACTCCAGAGGCTGAGGTGGGAGAATCACCTGAGCCTGGGAGGTGGAGGTTGCAGTGAGCTGAGCTTACATCACTGCACTTCAGCCTGGGCGACAGAGCAATATTCCACCTCAAAAACAAAACAAAACAAAACAAAACAAAAAAACCTTTAAATAAACCAAGGAGTCTGAGCAAGACATTTTACCTTTATTTTCTAAAAAAGAGCTGTGAAAATTAAACTTTTCAGGAATATTTCACTCAAACCATCACTGACTATGTCTTATACTTTACCATGATCAGCGCAGGCTACAGTGAAAGAACTCTGGTAATTAAAAAGTATGCTGGCCGCAAGGCATTGTGAGAGAGGGTGATTACATTAATGAATAATCCTTTGTGATTCGCGCTTTACTTTTCCCAAATAAACAATGACTTATTTTTCTTAAAGACAAAAGTGCACCTGAATAGTTACAAAGGTATTTTCACTAAGGAGACAGCAGAAAGTGAACTGCATCTGCTCATTAAAAACAACAACAAAGAAAACAACCATGTATAGTAAAAGGGGTATTACGTTTATCTAAATAATATAAATTAAGCATTTTCACTGATTTGAAAATGTATGATACTTAAATCTCAAAGAAACTGATAGAAATTTTATTAAATTACTATCTAGTTTATTGTATTCATTTTATCAATTTTCATTGATACTTTACAACTTACCTTCCACATGCTATCTGAGTCACTCTATTTCCAACAAGCTCAGCCACCAAACAGGGTCTTAGCTCATTCTGTGTTGAATTATGACCAAGTTGCCCATGTTTTCCAGCACCAAAAGTAAACAGCAGTCCATCCTAAGGAAAGGGAATGTCATATCAGATGCTAGAGAAATAAAATAAAAAAGTAGTATTCACTGATGCAAAGTGAATAACTAATAAAAAGCACTGTCAAAGTAAAGTTCCTAAATATCAGAAGGACAGTCCTACATGTAGGAAGTGATGACCTTTCTTCCCTGGGAAACACTAGCTTCCCATACAAAATGTTCTTCTAAAAATACAGCCAAAAAGAGACAAGGGTACACCCACCTGTGTGAGCAGGGCACTGTGAGAGCCACCACAAGCGAGAAATTCAACTTTCTGATTGTCTAGTGCTTCAATAAGGGAAGGAGAATCTTTACCTATGTAAGGAAAAAAATAGCTGAAGTGACCAAAAGGAAATGCTGAGTTTCACCCTGCAGTTACCTGGACTGCTGCTTCTCAACCCAGCAACAACAGTTCTCGTGATATTCTGACAAGAAAGGCTCTATGTTGCCATGTTTAGGATCAAGTCCTATGCCTCAGGGTGAAGGTGGGACCAGTGGCCAAAAGGGTCACACTTAGGGGCACCCACCTGTGAAAGGGTCAAACCACGTCCTAAAGCCTGTTCTCAATTCTGACTTCACTCACTTTAATTGCAGCACATTAGATATTTCCAATACCCATCTAGAATTACTTTTAATGAACATAGCAATTCCTTTTTTTTTTTTTTTTTTTTTTTTGAGACGGAGTCTCGCTCTGTCGCCCAGGCTGGAGTGCAGTGGCGTGATCTCAGCTCACTGCAAGCTCCGCCTCCCGGGTTCATGCCATTCTCCTGCCTCAGCCTCCCGAGTAGCTGGGACCACAGGCGCCCGCCAGCTCGCCCGGCTAGTTTTTTGTATTTTTTAGTAGAGACAGGGTTTCACTGTGTTAGCCAGGATGGTCTCGATCTCCTGACCTTGTGATCCACCCGTCTCAGCCTCCCAAAGTGCTGGGATTACAGGCTTGAGCCACCGCGCCCGGCCCTCCTTTTTCTTTCAAATTATCTACTAGTGTCATCACCTCACACTACCTCTTCTTTTCTTCATGATTATTTTCATGTCAAAGCACTCAGAGATTCAGCCAAAGTAGTTTAACGGCTGCTTTATTCTCTTCTCTCCTTTGAATATTTTTCTAACACTGACTTATTGGCTATTCTGTGTAATGAGCATTGCACTGTGTCAGAGAGAAATGAGTAACCAGTGATCCAGGGAAATGCATACAGTACCACAGCTGGGTAAAGGAGCAGAATTTCTTACACCTGAAAACTCTAAATGAGTTTTTTGGGATCATGAGAAATTTTACCATCAGCTTTGTTCAATAATGGAAATTACATGTTTCTTCATGTGTGTTTTTGTGTGTTTACAGACATAATTGATACCTTATAGAATAAGATCAGGATATGTGATTTCTTAAATATAATTTTAGTTTTCTTTTGTAATAATACACTAGCAGACTTTAAGTGCAAAGGCTTTAAAGGTCATCTCATACAAACTTGTCATTTTATAGAAAAAGAAAATGAGGTTTAGAGAAAAGTTTAGTGACTGGGCAAGGCTTGCAGTTAGTAAACTACAAAGTGGGAATCAGAATCCAGGTTCTCATCCCTAATTCAATGCCCTTTCCCATCTCACACACAGCTCTGAAACATGTCTCAATTACAGTAACAACTTCCACACTACCCATGCCTCTCGGACTGATTCTGCCCTGAAGACAGGGAGGTAATCAGGAAGAGTACTGCAAATCGAAGTGAAGATTTGAACCATTATTTGACAGGGAGGTCCATTCAATTCATCTAACAAGTGTTAAGTGTTGGTGACAGGAATCTGAGAATGTGTTCCATACTCTCAGTGTGGCCCAGGCCTAGTTGTCCAAATTCATTTTTTCCCCATGAATAAATGTTGCCAGACATGGATAAGGCCATGCTGTGGGCTTCTCCGGCAGAAATCTGAGCCAAGGGTACTCCTGCGAGGTGCTCCACAATCTGTGGTGTGGTGGTTGAGGGAAATTTCCTTCCAACTCCAAGCTGCCCATGCAGGTTCTGTCCCCAGGCAAAAAGCTCACCACCTTGACATAAACAAAGCAAATGCTGTTTTATTCCATTTAAAATGCAGCAGGCATTACCCTAAAGCATGATGCATGCTCTACATAGTATAATATCACAATATTGTACCTTTGCACTGATGGTACTCTCAGTTCCCCTATGTCTGACAGAAAAACATAGAATCTTCTCTTTAGCAGTGACAGTTACACTTCTGTATCCCTCACCTCAAAGGTGAAGCTATTTGAACATATTAAAGAATATCTTCAACATCATAAATTTGATTATAAATCAAATTCAAGAAATACTTACTGTAAAACACTCAGAGGATGGGCCCATGAAAAACAGAAGCAATCTACCTCTGCGAAAAACCCTAGAGCTACTGTTTTCTCTATCTCCCTCCCTTTCATGTGCCTAAAGATCCCAAATAAACAACTGTAAAATTCATCTGAAATTACAAGATCCCAAATCAACAACTGTAAAATTAATTTCAAATTACAGTTGTTCGAACGAGTCAGTTTCTTCTTCCATTAACTGAATATATGGAGCACATTTTTTAGGGAGTGTTCTTAGATGTTATCTGATAGAGCTGACAATATCTAATAGAGTCTTAAAAAATACACCAGAGAATTAAGGTTTACTGGCATCTCTTTGCAAGATACTGTGCAGGATCTGGTGGGAAGCAGAGCCTCTCCTTCACACACAATTTTCATGCACCTGTCAACCACCAGGAATATAATGATGAGCATGACCAGCTTATTTTCTTGTTTCCCCGACTTTTATTATTTCTGTACTGTGATTTACTAGTAATAAACTCTGAATATCCCTTGTACATACACGCCTCTAGACCCTGGGCTTCTTAAAGGCAGGGTGTGTGTGTTTCATCTTCATAATCAAAACACAGTAGATAATATGAAATATTTGTTAATGAATTAATGAAGTCAAATGATCAGTTTTTTCCAATACAAGTTCATACTATCAAATCTCAACAGGCTTTGAAATGAAGGTCAATACTCACTAATTATTAACTTCCCTTGAATCCCAGATTCTATTCAGTTTATGAACATGCTTACATCTGTGCTATATATTAACAAAAATTCCCTTGACTCCGAATTCCCTTCTATTACCCTACTGCTATCTTAATTATTCCATTCACAGTACATTTTTTTTTTGAGACAGGGTCTCGCTCAGTTACCCAGGCTATAGTGCAGTGGCACGATCATGGCTCACTGCAGCCTCAAACTCCTGGGCTCAAGGGATCCTCTTGCCTTACCCTCCCAAGTAGCTGGGACTACAGGTGCAAGCCACCACGCCCAGCTAATTTTTAAGGTTTTTTTGTAAAGATGGGGTCTCCCTATGTTGTCTAGGCTGGTCTCAAACTCCTGGCTACAAGTGATCCTCCTACCTCAGCCTTCCAAAGTGCTGGGATTACAGGCATTAGCCACCAAGCCTGGCCTCATAGTCAAGTTTCTTTAGGAAGTAATTCATATTCACTGCTTCCATTTCCCACCATGACAATGTCCGATAGAAAATGGGAAATATTACAGGGTTAGGGAGAATCCTTGAATTCAAAAGGCAATGTTAAAACATATCAGAGGCCTGCAGCTTGGCCACAAAAGGGGATTCTGAGCTGGAAGAGTGGAAGTTGGAAGAGTGTTAGGAAAAGGGAAGCAGTTTCTGGAAAAGGGTGGCCCCAGGCCTGGACCAGCTGTAGAGAAAACAGTTTTGATTATTCAGAAAATTTTCACTGTTTCATACTTGAAAAATAAAAACATCATATCAAATTTAGGAATAGTAATTATGGAAACCTGAACATTTTACAGATCCAAGAATTCTCTCATTATGTATTTGCTTTAAGAATAGTATTCGGAACTATATCAAATTTAAAACTGTATTTCCGTCCTGTTACAAGTGAAATATAGACATTCTACTGGCTCCACATATACACACATGTATTACTTCTACAAAACTATTAATATTACAGAAAAATACCTTTTGAGAGTGCAAGAGAATGATAATCTCCACATGTGATCTGAATTATTTTTTTTTCTTGTAAAATGCTTTCAGACCTGATGAAGGAAAATACATTTTGTGTTAATCGCCATAATGAAAGTTACAACACGGATTTCAGAACTATTAATAGTATTTAATTAGAAATGAAGCTCAAGAAAAAACTTTCAATTTATTGCATCACATTCAGTACATCTAAAATTATTTTTTAAATACTACATGTTTTAATTAGTGGTGTAAGAAAAAACATGCATTACATAATTATAATAAAATACTATGCAAACAATAATTTTATGATGCAGGAATAAATGCAAGATGAAAATGAGTTCTAATTCATATAATCTACTAGGGAAAAGTCTCAAATCATTTCATGATAATGTGTATTTTTTCTAGGTTAAAAACTTTTATTTCCAGAAATTGAACTTACAGAACTATTGTGAGGATCAAATGAGTTAATGAATGTGAAAGTCCAATTTAGGGCTAGGCAGACTATTTAATCATTTTCTTTAAATGCCAAAACAACACATGATACCTGCCCTGGGGGACGTAAGGACTTTACTGGTCAGTTCAGAATTTATCATTTACTTAAAATGCTACTATATAAAGCAGGGGACAACAATCAGATATGGTAACATTTTCCTACAAAAATTATTGTCTTTTGATTAAAATTAATTTTAATAAAAGAAAAAAGTTCCCTACCTTAGATGTTTCATGCTGTAGTCATACTCAAATGGTTTTCCATCTGATGAGAGAATCAGCATGTGGTCTGCCCCTTGGTCCACGGAATGTATCTTCATGTTTTTTCCTAACTTAATGCATTCTACAAAGCAAATCCAACCAGGAACTATCATCACTTTGATTATTACCCACTGTATTACTAATTTCATTATAATACACTTAAAACATCTGGGAAACATTTCAACTAGACAAGCTTTGACTTACCATGAACTTCTCTTAAGAAAATTCTGGTAGGCAAAGCAAATTAGGAATGACAATTGTCTTGACGTATATTTTTTTTTAATTAGAAAGAATACTGATTTATACTTTGTTGTAAATGGAACATACCCTTAAAATATCCAATTAAATATCTGCTTTTAGGTTTTTGTTTATTAAGTGAAGACAAACGAAATTTGAAATGACAAAGATGAAAAGGTCTATAAGAAAATATAACTTTAAGACAACATAACTCATTTCAAGAACAAATAGATTGTGTATTCTGAAATACATTCCTTTCTCCCAAAAAGCAAATAACAGTAATAAACACCTCCCAACAGTTCCCAATAGAAGCCAATGCCTATATTCTTAAAGGGAAAGTTTATGTTTGGGGTACTATTTTTAAAGAGGATGCTGTTGAAAACATTTTTCACTGGCATTAGTGCACATTTGGCCCTTTCTAAAGTTAAGAGATTTTAAACTGTCCACTAGTTAAAATGTACTCTTATTTAATTTGTTCACAAAAATTAAACTAGGATAGTTTTGGGACCTTGTTTCATCTTCAATGCTAACGAAATAGAATCTATTCATGTGAAAATCTCAAAGCACAAACCATATTACAAATGCTAGGGGAACCAAAACAGTTTGGTAATAAGAAATGGCCCAGCGGACCTATGGTTTCCTTTAAAGAGTCTCAGCATCTCAAGTCAGTTGAAAAAAAGGAAGTATTAAGAAATGGTATTGGAACATCGGCTAAGCATTTGGAAAAGCAAATAAATCTAGCTCCCCTCCTACCTCAGTACTTAAATTCCAAGCATACGAAAAATTTTAACTTTAAAAAAAAAAACAAAACCTTAAAATTACTATAAAGATGAGTACATTTTAAAAAATATTGGGAGTGTGGATAGCTTTCCAACCTAACATAAAATCTGTAAGTCTCTTTAACAGACAAAAAATCGATTGACTACCCCCAAAAAAATGCACAATAAAAAACAACATCCACAAATGGCAAAGTGAGAAAAATATTACAACATGTACAATGGGCAAAAGGCTATTCTTATTCAATACTCAAATACCTCTTCCATACAAATAAGCAAAAGATTTAACAACTCAATTTTTTAAAACCCAGGCAAAGACAAATAGGCAGTTTACTGAAAAAGGAATGCAAACGTCCAGTAGTTAAACGCAAAATAAACTCGCAGCAAGATACCAATTTATTCACTCCACAGATGGGCAAAATTTTAAAGAACGTGGGCAATTATTTCCGCCACTTCGATGAGAACGTGGAAGTGCAACTGAAGGCCAAGGTAAAATCCCATCACTGAGAATGGCTCCCAAAGTTGGAGCAGTGACTACTTTCTCAAAACGAGTTAGTGGAAAATGTGGCGGGCGGAGGACGGGGGGACAAACTTGAACAGAAACCTATGAGAAAGCCAGACTGGCTAAAAGGATGAAGATGCTGCCCGCATGCCCCGCACCGGCCACTTTGCTGAGTGGAGGATTCGCTGGTCGCCAGCATCCCGCTCACCCCGCACCCGACACGGACCAGGATTAAAAAGCTCAGGTGCGCCGTCGGCGAAACGACCCGAGCCAGGCGCGCGTCTGCGGCCTTCTGGGCTCTCTTCCCTCAGGCGCGGACCTCCGACCGCCCGCCCCTCACAGCCCTCACACACCAGCCCCACTCACTTGGCGTACGGGCGCCGCCGCTCCCCGCGAGCACCTGGTGAACCTGGACGCCCGCCCCGCCGCGCTCCAAGACCGCTAGGCGCCGCGGCGAACAGCAGATTTGGCGCGTCACCTCGGCCCTCCGCAGCAGCGCGCGGTAGAAGCCCGCGGCGCTGGGGAAGAGCCAGAGCTGCGCGTCCGGAGACTTCGCGGGCTGAGACGCGGCGGTCTGGCCCGCGGTCGAGCGCCCGTCGCGCCGCGACTTCCTCCGCGACCTCCGCTCCATTGTCGCTTTGCGGGGTCCCAGGCCCAGAGGGGAGAGGAGAGAACGCGTTGTCCCAGGACTAAGCGCGCCCACTGCCCCGTGCGTCGCGCCGCAGAGCGGGAACCAGCTGCGCCCACCTGCGTGGCGTCGGGGAACCGCAGCCTCAGCTATTGCGCCCCTGCCCGGACGCCACGCCCCCCACGTGCAGCTTGGGGGCGGAGCCTGCAGCTCGAATGAGAAACGAAACAGAATGTTTGTTGTTGTTTTTAGGGGGCGGAATCGAAAAGGAAAAGGAAACTAATGTGACTAGGCAGGCGGCCAAAGGCAACAGATCGTTGGCTAGGGTAAAGGCCGGTGGGCTGGACTGAGAAAGTTCCCGGGCGTGCAGCGGCCACCTTAACTCCTGGACAGAATGGCTTTCGAGGAAACGCTGCAGTTCCACTAGGAGGCACCCTGACACACGCATTTCCAGAGGGCGGGATAAGGGAAGCCAAAGTTTGTTAAGCGTTGTGCGCCGCGGCTGGGCGTGGTGATTCACGCCTGTAATCCCAGCACTTTGGGAGGCCGAGGCGGGCGGATCACTAGGTCAGGAGATCGAGACCATTCTGGCTAACACGGTGAAACCCTGTCTCTACTAAAAATGCAAAAAACAAAATTAGCCGGGCGTGGTGGGGGGCGCCTGTAGTCCCAGGTACTCGGGAGGCTGAGGTGGGAGAGTGGCGTGAACCCGGGAGGCGGAGCTTGCAGTGAGCCGAGATTGCGCCACTGCCTCCAGCCTGGGCAACAGAGCGAGACTCCCTATCAAAAAAAAAAAAAAAGAGGGTTGTGCGCGGGGCTCAAACCGTGATAAAACTGGGCAGAGCTATGCAGTCAGCCACCCCTCCCCCACCCCTTTCGCGCCTGCTCAGCTATGTACTCCTGGGTGCCTGGCAACAGTGGTGTGCTTTAGGCCTTTTCTAGAATGCGTGCAAACGGAACCATACCTAAGTGATGTCTGGCTTTTTAAAATTAGCACAATGCTTGGAGGTTCATCCTATTGTGTTTAGTAATTCCTTTGTGTTATTGCTGAATGGTAGTCGATCGTGTGGATATGCCACAGTTTATTTATCCATTCACCAATTGATGAGCCTGTCGGTTGTAGGAAACAGGAGAAAACTTCCCCTTTGCCCTCTGAAGGGTCACCGAAAATCAACTGACAAGGCTGGGCCTGGGCTCCTGCCTGTAATCCCAGCTCTTTTTTAGGCCAAGGCAGGAGTATCTCTTCTTTGTGTAGTGTGTATTCAAATGTGTTGACCATTTATTTATTAGCTAGCTTGACTTATTATCTAAGAGTTCTTTATGTATTATATTTGAGTTCTTTATATGTTTCATACCGTGTTCTTTATTAGCTATACGTTTTGAAATGGTTTCTACCTGTCTGTGGCTTGCCTCTTCATTTTAAGTGTCTTTTGAAGCACTGAAGTTTTAAATTTTCATGTAATTTATCCATTTTTTCTTTTACATAGTTCATACCTTTTTTGTCCTACTTAAGAGTTTTTGCTAAACTCAAGATTATAAGATTTCCTCAGTTGTTACCTTCTAGAAGTTTTATAATTTTTGGTTTCCATTATATTTAAAATGAATTATTCTTTATAGTATTGATAGATGCAGGAGGCAGATAAGGGAGGGTCCCTGGAGAATCTCTGACCTGCCCCACAAGCTTTTGTGCAGCTGCGGAAGCCTGCCCAGGGTCTTGTCTGGGCATGCCCACAAGGCACTTGGGGGCCCACCTGCACTGGGAGAGTGGGTTGCAGCCACAGGGAATTCAGCCTTATGCAGCAGGGAGGAGCAAGACGTCTTCAGCTTGTGTGCGTAGACCTATTATTCAGTCTGTGAGCTGGGAGCCTTTTGGCAGGACCCTCCTTGTTTTTTTGCTGAGAGCTTTCTTTTAATAAATGCCACTCTTCACCTTTCAATGTATTCATGTGCCTAATTGTTCCTGGTCATGAAACAAGAACCTGGATTTTAGCTGAGCTAAGAAGCAAAAATTCCTGCATCAGTATAAGGTAAGAATAAAGGTTCATTTTTTTTCTTATGGATTTCCAGTTGTTCCAGCTTGCCTATCCCCATGGAATCCCTGTCAAAACTCAGATGGCCGTATATTATAACCTCAGAGCCCAAACTGGCCTACTGTCTTGATAACAAAATGGCCAGTTACCTTGTAGGTATAACAGAGCCAGAACTTCAAGTCATGTAGACTGGGCATGTGCCATGGAAAAAGCTTTGACCTCTAACAATGAAACGGGAAAGGTTCCCTTGTCCCCTTCGTAGGGCGTGCGAAGTGGGAGTGGCTCGCTTCTTCAGTGCCCCACTGCTCACACCTCTAGGGGAGCATACAGACAGGCAGGTTGTGGGGCTCTGACCCCACGCCAGTGTCTAGGGATGGATGTTTACTGCTCCTGAAGCACCAGTGGGCTGTGCTACTGTGTGCTTTTTTAGTTTTGCTGTCTATAGGCACTTGTGTTAACCAGCTCAATTAGACCCTCCATCTTGTCACAAGGACAGAGGGCTTTCTGTATCCTGGGTACTTGCCTTGGTGTACCAGAAGAATTGGATCACATGTGGGCTTGGAGAATGAGTGCAAGGTTTTACTGAGTGGAAGTATCTCTCAGCAGATGGGGAAGCCAGAAGGGAGTTGGTTTTCCCCTGGAGTTGAGGCGCTCAGCGGCCCGGGCTGTCCTCCGACTGCCCTGGCCAAACTCCACATTGTTCTCCTGGTCGATGGCCTGCCAGTGCTAGTGCCTTCAGAATGGTTCTTGCCACACAGTACCTACTGTAAGTAATTATTCAATGAATTAATGAATCCCTTAACATTCAGATTTATGAAATAAATTATTCAGCAGTTTGCTAAAATAAAAACTCTAGAGATATTTCTGAATATAAAATATATATCTAGCAAGGTTAGGGATATAGGAAATATTGCTTTACATAATATTATTTTATTAAAAATATTATTCTTGGCTCACACCTGTAATCCCGTTACTTGGGAGGCAAGGCAGGAGGATTGCTTGAGCCCAGGATTTCAAGACCAGCCTGGGCAACATAGTGAGACCTTGTCTCTTAAAGAACAGTTATTCTTGATTATCACTTTATTATTTATCCAAACATTTTTCAACTAGTTCTCTTTTTTAAATTGTAAATTGGCAATTTATAATTGTATACATTTATGGGGAACAAAGTAATCTTATAATTTATGAATAACAATGTGAAATAATTGAATCAAGCTAGTTCCCACATCCATCACCTCAAATACTTAACAATTTTTGTGGTGAAAACATTTCAAATTTAATCTCTTAGGTATCTTGAAAAGTGCAATACTGTATTGTTAATTATATTTACCACACTGCACAATGGAACTCAAAAAAAAAAAGAAAGAACATATTCATCTTGTTACCAGGTTAAGTGTTCTGATGGTAAGGTGTCCAGGTTCTTGGCACATTGAACAAAGAATTGAACAACACACATGAACAAGCAGTGAAGGAGTGAATTTATGAGAGTGGAAGACAGTGAAGGATCAAAGGCAAAAGTACATTCCACAGGGTGGGAGCGGACTCAAGCAAGTGATTCAAGAGCTGTGGTAGCAAAGTCTTCTGGGGCTTTAGTACCCTCTAGAGGTTTCTTGTGGGTTATATCCTATGTAAATGAAGGATTGGCTTGTGACCAATTAGAGGTCGAGGTGAATTGGCCCATGGAAAATCCAAGACTGGTATGGTTTGATGCCTTATGCAAATGAAGGTCCTGGAATGGACCAATCATTGGCCAGAGTGCAGGTTCGGCCTGTGGCCAATCAGAGCCTGATGTGGTTTGGAACCTTATGCAAATGAAGATCCTGGAATGGACCAATCATAGGTCAGTGTGCAGACTCTTTGGCTCCATGGAGTCTGTCCAAATTATCCTTAGATTCCCTATCTCCGGACCCTGTTCTTCTGCCTCATTTTCCCCCTGAGAGACATGATCCCTAGAAATCTTTATGGGAGGCAGAGGGAGTGATGGTCTTTTCTTCTGTAACTGCTTCCTGCTGATTTACACGCTGGTCCTACCTACTGGGGACCACAGAACTCTCTCCCTGCTTTGTCTTGTGGAGACAGGGTAACCTTTTGATGGCCAGAGGTGGTGCCTTTACCTGACACTGGCTGGAAACCTTGTCACACATCATCTGAAGCTAACTGGTTTCTAGGCAAGAGAAAATGAACTTGGTTAAAAGGTTTGGCAAACATGGTCCAAAGACCAGGGCCAGTATAGCCAATAGCAATGGTCTGGCTAGGGGATGGAGCCATGACCCCCAGCCCAGCAGCCTTGACCAGGAGCCCCATGATTCCGACAGCTGTTGTCGTATTTTAGCGGCCCAGTCAGCTAGTTTTCAGGTGGCATCCCTTACTATTCCTGATCGGTTGACATAGAAACAGCATTCTTCCTCTAGGAAAAGACATAAGCCTCCCTTCTCAGTAGTTACGAGGTCTAGTCCCCTTCTGTTTTGCAAAGTGACCACTGCCAGGGAGCCTATTTGATTTTGTATGATGACAATACTTTGAGCAATGTCATCCAAGATTTCCATGAAAGCATTGGACAAACTCTGGTAGTAGGATAGGGAGGCTGCCAGCCTGTTAACTCCTGTTCCTATTCCTGCTGTTACTCCCAGCTCTACTAAAAGGGGTATGATGAGTTGGATGGCTTGCTTGTGTCTGGTGGTTGCAGTCAAAGGTATAGTGAGAGATTGGTTATTGGGAGCTATATTAATTTCAGGGGCTAAATAAACAAGTGTACAAGTTCCAGTCCAATTGGCAGGTAAACGTAAGTAGGAGCTGGTCCTGTACAGGAAAAAGGCTCCCTGTTTTTCAAGACAGAAATTGTTTTTTGTGGTGAACATATGGGTTAATTTGTTATTTTTGCTTTCCCAAGTAGTTAAGGTCCCTGCTAAGGTGGCCCCTGTTAAAGACTGAAAGGGGCCGTGCAAAGTTGGGTTGCCCCAGTGGTTTTATTTTCCCGGTGGAGGTAGCTGCTTTTGGTGTCCACCAATAACCACCCGGGGGTATTTTCATATTGAGGAACCAAAAGACAGCTAAAGGTTTCAGGGCTAATGCAGTCTTCCCAAGGAAACGTGTGGACACAGCTAGTGGGCTTCCCTTAACAGTATTTAGACCGAATATCTTTTAAGGTGCCCTTAAGTAGGAGTGGTTTCCATGAAAACCATACAGGTTTTCTAAATCACGTAGTTTGGGTAACTGTGCAATTTACATGATTGTGTGAGGGATTAATCTCCAGGGTGTAATTGCACTGATTACTTTTCAAGGTCCCCAGGACCTGACTGGACTTTTGGCTCCTTTTGACACAGAATGTACCTGGAATTCTAGCTCTGTGTGTGTTGATATTGGGCCCCAGATGGATTTTTCTGAGGATGTAACCCTAGAGAGGTTGCTCTGATAAGACTGCAGGAGGTTTACTGCTCATCCTGTCATTGTAACCTTTGTCATGTCTGTAATTTGATTGTATAAGTCATCTAAGTTTATTAGTTTGAAGAGAGTTCCTCCTTTGTAGGCAATGTGGTAAGTCATTTTTTCAAGGGCCCAATAACGTGCTGGGACTGGGATAGCAGTGTACCTGGAAGAGTATGGGGATAAGCAAAGCCAACAATATTTTGCTAAGGCTAGGCTGGCATCCAGGCACAGTGGCTCATGCCTCTAATCCCAGCACTTTGGGAGGCCTAGGCAAGTGGATCACTTGAGGTCAGGAGTTCAAGACCAGCCTGGCCAACATGGTGAAACCCTGTCTCTACTAAAAAAAAAATCCAAAAAACAAAAACGGAAAAACAAGACTGGGCTGGTGGTGTTTAACAGTCTTTGTATTAGATTCAAGGTTCTTAGTAAATACTGAGGGTCACCTAATGACCGGTCAGAGGGTAAATTGAGGCCCTGCTGTAGAATTAAGCCAATTCCCAATATGCGTGATTCCAGTGTGTGTGGCCTGTAGCAAATCATTGTGGGTATGAATGTACCTTTTTGTTACTTTGCCTCCTTTAAGTCCTACAGGATAGGATTCTACTAGGGCAGAGGAGATGATCCCACCGCTTGGGAAAAGGCAGTTTAAGAGTGTAAGAATAACTAGTATTACCCCAACTACCACGACCACACAGAAAAGACACCAAGGAAAGTTAACAGGCGTTTACTTATCTTTTGGCCATTCTTTTAAACAGGTACTTCAGGTCTTCCACGGGTTCACAGGTATAGTGGCTGGTAGGAGTTCCAGGTTCGGGGTCCAGAAACTTCTGGTATGGCAGGCTTAACGCTGGAAAGATGTATCCAATTATCTAACCCTAGTACTTTGACCACAGAAGGTGTGGCCAGAACCACTGAAAATGGTTCCTTCCATTTGGGTTGTAGCTGTTGAGCAGATGATCCCTCTTTCCATGTTTTTACCAGTATCTTACCTCCTGGCCTAATTTTGGGTTGCTGTTTAGTTCCCAGTACAGGGAACCACTGGGTTCCAAACTTTTGTAAATCCTGCTGAAATTGTCCCAGGTTAATTAGGTATTTTACTAAACTGGTTGTTTCTGGATCAGTGATTAGATCATTAGTTAAAAATGGCCTTGCATATAATATTTCATATGGGCTCATATTAATTTTTGCTTGAGGGGAATTACGGATCCTTAAGAGGGCTGTGGGGAGCAAGTTGACCCAAGTCTCTGACATTTCCTGGCACAGTTTAATGACCATTTTAGAGTTTGATTAGCCTTTTCTACTTTCCTGGAGGATTGAGGCCTCCATGCTGAATGTAAATTTGATCCTGAGGGCCTTAGCAACCCCTTAAGTTATTTGGGAGATAAGCTGTTATTTTGAAGGCTCTGGGGTAACCCAAACCAAGGGATTATTTCTCTTTCTTTATTTTATTTTATTTTATTTTATTTTATTTTATTTTATTTTATTTTATTTTAGAGACAGAGCCTCACTCTGCTGCCCAGGCTGGAGTGCAATGTGCGGTCTCGGCTCACTGCAGCCTCCACCTCCTTGTTTCAAGGGATTCCTGTGCCTCAGCCTCATGAATATCTGGGATTACAGGCATGCACCATCAAGGCCAGATGATTTTTTTTTTTTTTTTTTTTTGGTAGAGACAGGGTTTTGCCATGTTGCCCAGGCTGGGCTCAAACTTCTGGCCTCAGTGATCTGCCTGCCTCAGCTTCCCAAAGTACTGGGATTACAGGTGTGAGACATCGTCCCCTGCCAGATTATTTCTTTTAAGAGAATTTTCACTATTTCATTGGCCTTTTCTGTTCTGGTAGGGTAAACTTCAACCCAGCTAATAAAGGTTTCTATCAGTACTAGTAAAAACTTGAATCCTTTACAGGCTGGCATATGGGTAAAGTCCAATTGCCAGTCTTCCCCTGGGTAAGTTCCCCCTCTTTGGATTGGCTCTATTAAAGGAGGCAGTTTGTTTCCTGGGTTATTTAGTGCACACAGTGAGCAGGCTTGACAGACCTGTTTGACCATGGAAGCTAGGTTAGATCCAGTGAAGAGCTTGTTTACCATGGCCAAAGTTGTGTCTCTTCCCACATGGAAAGAGTTATGCAGGGCTTTTATGATTTTCCATTGGGCTGCTTGGAGAAGATTTATTTTTGATTATACCACCAAGATACCTGTTTCATTCCTCCCTGTTGTCTTATTAGCTGTTCTTCCTGTGAGGTGTACTCAGGTTCTATTGGGGAGTCATAAAAAAGGAGTAGTGCTAAAACTTGTTGAGATTGTACCTTGAGGGCTGCTGCCTTGGATTCCTTTTTGTTCCCTTGTGCTATAGGGGTTAGATTCTTTTGGTGCCCTTTGCAATGAATAATGGCTATGGCCTCTGGCAAGTGTTGTCTGCGATAGCTGAAGAATCCCATGTTTTATGGGGGAGTGCCTGTTAGTAAATAGTCCCCTTTCCAAATTGTAGCATGAGCATGAACCACAAGAAATGCAAGAAATGCATACTTAGAATCTGTATAGACGTTAGCTTTCTTTCCTTGTCCCAACTTTTTTTTTTTTTTTTTTTTTTTTTTGAGATAGAGTTTTGCTCTGTCTTTCCTTGTCCCAACTTTTTTTTTTTTTTTTTTTGAGACAGAGTTTTGCTCTGTCGCCCAGGCTGGAGTGCAGTGGTGCGATCTCAGCTCACTGAAACCTCTGCCTCCCAGGTTCAAGTAATTCTCCTGTCTCAGCCTCCCAAGTAGCTGGGACTACAGGCACATACCACCACACACAGCTAATTTTTGTATTTCTAGTAGAGATGGGGTTTCACCATATTGGTCAGGCTGGTCTTGAACTCCTGACCTCAGGTGATCCACTCGCCTCAGCCTCCCAAAGTGGTGGGATTACAGGCTTGAGCCACTGCACCGGCCCCTTGTCCCAACCTTAATGCTAGAGTAAGAAAAATGATCTCAGCCTTTATGTCGATGTGCATGGGGGCAGTAGCTGGACTTCAAAACTGGTATAATTCACTATTGCGTATCCAGCTTGGTCCTCCCCATTTAGCACAAAGCTGCTGCCGTCTGTAAACCAGTATCCTCAGGGTCTGGAAGAGGCTGATATAAAAGAGGCTGGCTCACATGTCTGTGTACGGTGATCTGCTCACAGGAATGATTGGTTATGGTGCCCAGAGGTAGCAGTGCGGCTGGTGATATGGTTTGGCTGGGTTCCCCACCCATATCTCATCTTGAATTGTAGCTCCCATAATTTCCATGTGTCGTGGGAGGGACCCTGTTCCTGGAACCAAGCTGGGTCTGACTGTGTTTTCTCAAGGCCCAGTAAGGAGAAGCAGACAAACTAGGAAAGAATGGAATTTATTGATGTAACTGGATACAGGGAGAAGGCCAGAGATAATTCCACCAGACCAACCCAAAGTGTTACAATTTTCTTAGTGCATGTATAGGTTGGGGTTAGGTGCCTACATGCAGTACAGCATTCGTCTAAGTCTATTTGTAACTAATTTTGTTTCAACTAGAAGGTCAGAGGCAAAAAACGCTTGCTAAGTTTGATTAAAAGGGCCCCAGTACCTTCAAGGCCTGTCTACTATGGTACCAGAGTGATTATTTCTGTCTTATCTCCTTTGCAGCTTGGTCCAGAGAGCTGCCCTGGACTCTCCAATGAATCTATTCAAACAGCTGCCACTGTCACCTTGACCTGTCTCAGATTCCGTTGACCCCAGATGGGTCCCAGCACTAGGAAGACTGTCTCTATTATTTTGAGTTGCTCCAGGTTAGGGAGAAGCCTACTGACCATATGCCATACGTTTCATTTCTAGCTTTGATGTCTGGGCAACAATTTCCCTAGGCTTAACTATTGGCTAAATGTTAAGGCAGTGCTATGGAAATCTGTCAGTGTAACTGGAGTGCTATACAGGCCTGTCTGTGTGATTGTCAGGGAGAATTGGCCTGCCACAACCCGGTGGGAGGTAATTGAATCATGGGTGCTGTTCTATGATAGTGAATAAGTCTCACTAGATCTGATGGTTTTGTAGAGTTCCCCAGCACATGCTGTCTTGCCTGCTGCCATGTAAGACATGACTTTGCTTCTCCTTTGCCTTCCACCAGCCATGATTGTGAGGCCTCCCCAGTCATGTGGAACTGTGAGTCAATTAAACCTCTTTCCTTTATAAATTACCCAGTCTCAGGTATGTCTTTACTAGCAACGTGAGAACAGACTAATAGAACTGGGTTTAAGGTGTTACAGGTCTTAATTGTGATCTCTGGATTATCTAGGAGTGCCACCTCGTATTTAATCTTTCTCCTGTCATCCAGATATGTCCTTTTATTTCTAGGACTGGTGGGGAGTTGTGGCTGGTCTAGAGTAATTTTCGTTTATTTATTTATTTATTTATTTATTTATTTATTTATTTATTTATTTTTGAGGCAGAGTTTTGGTCTTGTTGACCAGGCTGGAGTGCAATGATACGATCTCGGCTCACTGTAACCTCCGCCTCCCGGGTTCAAGCAATTCTCCTGCCTCATCCTCGGGAGTAACTGGGATTACAGGCATGTGCCACCACCCCCAGTTAATTTTGTATTTTTAGTAGAGACAGGGTTTCTCCATGTTGGTCAGGCTGGTCTCCAACTCCCGACCTCAGGTGATCCACCCACCTCGGCCTCCCAAAGTGCTGGGATTACAGGCGTGAGCCACCATGCCTGGTCAGCCTAGAGTAATTTTAATAGCTTCTTCAACCAAAATAGCAGTGGCTGCTATTGCCTAGAGGCAGCTGGGCTACCTGGTGGCTACCCTGTCTTATTTCTTTGCTAAGTAAGCAACGACTGGGCGCAGTGGCTTACACCTGTGATTCCAACACTTTGGGAGGCCAAGGTGGGTGGATTGCTTGAGATCAGGAATTCAAGACCATGCTGGCCAACGTGGTGAAACCTTGTCCCTACTAAAATACAAAAATTAGTTGGGGCGTGGTAGTGACAGGCACCTGTAATCCCAGCTACTTGGGAGGCTGAGGCAGGAGAATGACTTGAATCTAGGAGCTGGAGGTGGCAGTGAGCCGAGATTGTGCCAGTGTACTCCAGCCTGGGAGACAGAACAAGAGTCCATCTCAAAAAAAAAGAAAAGAAAAGTATGCAATGGGCCTAGGCTCTGTTCTCAGCTTCTGAGTAAGCACTCCCACTGCTATACCTTTCTTTTCTTCCACATACAAGAAGGGCTTGGTGAGGTGTGGAATGCTGAGAAGGGCTTGGTGAGCCTGGCTGAGAGCCCGTTTTAACTTGGTGAAAGCCTCCCTCATTTCTAGGGTTCATTCCATTGGCTCATCTTAAGGTCCCCTTGTTGCCTCGTAAAGGAGCTTTTCTATGTGCCTGAAATTTGGGATTTATATTCTACAGAATACAGCCATTCCAAGTGAAGCTGCTGCTTGGCGTGTGAGGTAATTTGGGTGGCCATGACGTCCAGAGTTACCCGGGGATCCTAAGTGGTAGTGATGTCCCTGGGTCCTGTGAGTCTTCATCTGATCCCTCCTTATGCGCTGCTAGAGTTTTGACTGATGGAGCCCCTCAGTCAGAGCGGGGGCAGTCAATTATCCAGCGCCAGGGGTCGCGACTGGTGCCCTCGCATTGGCAACACAGGCCCTGCGGGGGCTTAGTGGGGTCCTTTCCTAGTGCCCACTTTTCTTGTACTTGTAACCAGAGCTTTTGCCGGCATTGTCCTTGTGACCCTTTGGGTTTCCTTTGGATGCCTTTTGGGTATTTAGGGCATCACCAATGACAGTTGCCAAAATTTCGGCTGTTTTTCTTTACTGTATTCCCTTTCCACTTCCTCCAGATCACGATTGTTATATACCATGGAGGTGGTATCAATAAGCTGATTTTGATTAGTTTGTGGTCCCATGGGTAGCTTCTGGATTTTATGCCTAATGTCCGGGGCAGCTTGACTAATGAAATCCTGTGTCATTAATACTTTGCCTTCAGGAGAGGGAGGGTCCAGGTTGGTGTATTTTTTAAAAGCCTCTTCCAATCTACTATAAAATACAGCTTTCCTCCTTACCCTGTGTAATTTCCCTTAATTTACTGCCTTTGCCATTTCCTTTCTCATTCCTCCCAGGTGAGCTTCAAGGAATTTGGCTCAGTTGTTCATTCCCACAGGGGTGTTATAGTTCCAATTACGGTCAGTGATGGGGACTGTATCTGGGCCCAGGCAATTGCCATTGGAGTTTCCGGCAAATAGCTTGTCTGCTTCCCGTTGGGTGGCCTCAGAAATATGTTCTTTCTCCAGAGGAGTGCAACAAGTTGCCAGGACATATTGAACATCTTTCTGTGAGAGATCAAAGGCTAAGGTTAAAGTTTGGAATCTGTCTGCAAATCTCCTGAGGTTCTCAGAATAAATTCCTAACTTATCCTTTCATTGCTGTATATCAGTTATGGAGAAGGGGGCCTCCACTTAGATTAGCCCCTCAGCTCCTGCTACTTCCCTTATAGGAAATACAGCTGGACAGGGAATTGAATAAGGTGTTGCCCTGGAAGTGTGTGGGGAACTTAGTGGAGTTCCCGGCTCCTGTTCCTGGGTTTGATCCCCAGGAGCACTTGGCAAGGGGTTGTATGGAGTTGGTTGCAGTTATCCCTGAGAAATGGTGGCCCTTGCAGAAAGGGGTCATCTAGAACATCTGATTCTACTTTAGGAATTTTTTCTTTTTGAGGGCAAAATTTGGAAGCCTTACAAATTGAAGGGTTTTGGTGCAGGGCCATACAGGCTTAAACATGGTATTTCTGACTATTTACCCTGCCTTTTGCAAGATAAGTCTAATTGCAGGATAGTGTCATGACCGAGACTCCCATTGACTAGCCATTTCTCCTGGCTATCTAGAGGATACTGGGACCAAACCGTATTACAGTAAAAAAACAAATGTTTCCTTCTTATATTGTCAGGGTCAAATTGGTTCCAATTATTGAGGATGCAGCTGAGTGGGGAGTCAGGTGGTATGGATGGAGTATTTCCTATTGTCGTAAGAGAGAAAAAATTCTAAGGAGGATTTAATATTAGACCTCAGAACCTCCACCTAGGGGCTTCCCCTTCAGAGAGGTTGTGGCCTAGGATTGGATCTCCCAAGGAGTCCCCTTTTGGGGTCCAGTCTTAAGAGTGTCAGACATCTCTGACCTTAGGTGGGCACCAGTCCTGCTTTAAATGCTTTCCTTTCATAGACAATGCCTAGTATGATTCCCTTCATTCTTGGATACAGTTCTTGGCTTTTGGCATCCCTGTAGCTGGCCACAGTAGTTTCTTCCCAGATGGTTTCCTTAACCATTATAGTAAGTATAGTTTGAAGGGCAAGGGATGGCAGACTGCCTAATTTAAACTTGTTAGAGACTGGCCTCTCAATAAGGGAGTATAGTGCTCTCTGACTGTACCAGATAAACCAGGCGCAAAGATTTCCCCAGGGATCCACTGTGCAATTTATACAGTGATCCAAGAGTCTCCACCAGGATTCTTCCCTTAGTACCAGATCTACTAAACTTAAATGATCTAGATCTGGTCCCTTAGAAAAGAAGCAGGGCACTTTCCCTATCCAAGTGGTTGGTCCCTAACCTTTAGGCTAATGTTTGCCCTTGGGGCCTCCATAGTCAGTTACCTATTGCCCTGGCCCTTTGGGTTGGGGTACATCTCTAATTGGCCTAAACATGTTATTCCAACATAAGCAGCAAATAAATATAATATTATAGTCGCAAAAACATGCACCTCATGGCGGCACGGATTTATCTTGTGCCCCTATTTGTTGCATTCCCTGACGGGCTGACTCCACAAGGGAATTTTAGCATAAGAAAAGGAGGGTTAAAGCCACCTGAAATGTGTATGTATTCGACCTGGACAAGCTGCCACTGCCAATTGGTCACATGTGGGGCTCAGGAACTATAACCAGGAGATAGAAAAGAATCCAGCTTCCAGGCCAGACAGCTATCCCCATTCACTCTTTGGCTTTCGGGCAGCACTAGAGAGTGGCCTTGGCCAGTTGTCCTCAATTACCGAGGAGCTACTGGGAAATGGCTGCTGAAGGACTAAAAAGAAAAGGACTCAGGTCCCACCTGAAGTAGGCGATGATGGTTAGATGCTTACACACAGAAACATTTCAGTCTCACCAGACAGTGGCCCTGGCAAGAGACCTTCAGTTGTCTCTGTGCTTAGAATGCTGTCTGCCAAGGGTCCCAAGTTGGAAAAGGGAAAGAAAGAGAAGGGGAGAGACAGAGAGAGTCCCGGATGGAGTTTAGTTCCAGCCCGTGGCCACAAATGGAATCTCAGTAGAATAAAAGAAAATAAATCCCCAAATTTGGGCTTATCTCCTGGCTGGCTTGCCAAAATATATTACTGGGTTAAGGGTTCTGATAATGAGGTGTACACGTTCTTGGTGTGTTGAACAAAGAATTGAACGACATGCATGAACAGGTGGTGAAGGAATGGATTTATTGGAGCACAAGGCAGTGAAGGAGCAAAAGTGAAAGTACATTACACAGGGTGGGGGTGGGCTCGAGCAAGTGGCTCAAGAGCCCTAGTAGCAAGATCTTCTGGGGCTTAAGTACCCTGTAGAGGTTTCTTGATGGTTACACCCTATGTAAATGAAAGACTGGCTCACAGCCAATTAGAGGCTGAGGTGATTTGGTTTACGGCCAATCCAAGACTGGTGTGGTTTGACTCCTTATGCAAATGAATGTCCTGGAATGAACCAATCATTGGCTGGAGTGCAGATTTGGCCCATGGCCAATCAGAGACTGATGTGGTTTAATGCCTTATGCAAATGAAGGTCCTGGAATGGACCAATCATAGGCCAGTGTTCAGATTCTTCCGTGCCAGGGAGTATGTCCAAGTCATCCTTAGATCCCTATCTCTGGACTGTATTCTCCTGCCTCAGTCTTGTGTGAGATTTTGTGCCCTTTGACCATCATCATCATCTCCCCATTCCCCCAACCTCTCCCTCAACTACTTCTAACCACTATTCATTAACCTCTTGTATTATTTAGGTGTAAGGAAGAACAGAAGGATCCAAGCGTGAGAAAGCCCACCCTGAGTCTCTCAGAGGTGATTATGACTACGTGATCATGGGTGAGACAAATCCTCTGTTGTTGTTGATGGCTACTTGAAGTGCTTCCTCCATTCTTTCCATTGTAGAATACTTAGGGAGGTAGAGAATATGATGACATGTTATTGATGTTGGGTGATCTCTTTCACTGAAAGTTTCAGGACAGCGAAATACTATTTCCATTTTCTGTATGCCTCTTGTGTGCAGCCTATCACGTCCTGTAAGAAACACTAGAAAAGAATAAAATTTGGTTAAGATATTTCATAGGAAGAATAAAACATAATGAAAAGGAAGAAATTAATCACTTCATTCAGTAAGTATTGATCGAAGGTCCTTAGGCAGAGAGAACTGTCCTCGGCCATATTGAGTGTAGAAAAATCATGACAATTGGTCTTTGTCCTCAATGAGTTCATGGTGTAGTTGGGGGAAAATTGTATGCATGAAAAGACAGTAGCAAGAAGGAAGTTTATTCAGCTCATCTAGGAAGAATGAGGTTAGGAGCTTAAAGGATTCAACACGGAGTCAGACACCAGACTGGGTGGTCAGAGGGACTTCACAGAGGTCACACCAGGCTATTTCTCAAGACAGGATTTGGGTGAGCTTTCAAGGCAGGGGACAAAACTCAGGAAAAAGCCAGAGGTGGGAAGAAGTGAACTCATGAGATGTACAGACAGCTGAACCACTGGGCTGAATCAAAAGTTTCCCATTAAGAGAGAAGATTAGAAAGGCAGCTTGGGCTTATAGAGAAATAGGTTGGATATGTGGACAAGTTGGAATTGTCCTCCAACATCCTTAGTAGCAACAAAAATATCAAGAAGAAAGATGTGTAACTCAGGAAGAGCTGATGAATGGGATGAGATGGTGAGAGAAGTCATTAAGTCTGCCCTAGAGAAACCTTAGGGTTCCCACCAAGAGAAGTTCTTGTACCATGAGGCCACAGAGCTTAGTGCTCAAGAGCCTGAGATTTGGAGTCAGCCTGATGGATTCTATTCTGGTTCCCATACTTACCAGCTGTCTGAACATGGGCAATCTACTAAATGCTCCAAACCTCGTTTTCCTCATGTCTGAAATGGGAAAAAAGAATAGTACCTACCTCATAGGGTTGCTATTAGGAAAAAGGTAGGTAATAAATACAAAGCAGTCAGCATAGTGCATGGCACAGAATAAGCACACAGTAAATGCTGCTGCTGCTGCTGCTACTATTATCATCAGTTGTTGTTGCTATTATTATTTCTAAATGATATATTACTATAAAACAGATTATTTGCATCATTCGAACATCATAGGACTTAGATAATTAGATGAAGATAGGAACATGAGATAAAAGGCTTAGGAGCCAGCTGAAGTGAGGAAAGAGGGTGCAGAAAAAGTCAGTGTAGAAAAAGTAGTAAAATAGCAAATCTCTATTTAAAAAAAAAAAAAAGAAACAGCCTTGAGTAAGAGAAAGAATGCTGGTCTAGAAGGTAGGGAGCCTGGGTTCTCATCCTTGCTCTGCCACTAACACATGTGATCCACCAGCAAGAATGGTGATACAGAGATAGAAAATTATTTTAGGCAGATAGTGAGGGCAAAAGAGTCCTCAGTAGAACTTCCCTTCTAACAAAAAGCAGTCCAAGAAATCACTTCTTTTCTAATAAAGAGCAGCCTGGAATACTGGGCTGCAAACATAGATAAGAAGGCTGGAAGCTAGTACGGGGGAATGCCAGCAGCTCCACCAATAGAAAGGGCAACCTGGGGCCAGGCATGTCCACCATGGGGGTTCCACCTCCCCTCTTTTTTAGCACATGCACAGTAAGAAAGAAATAAGCACCATGGAGTAGCTACCCACCTGTATAATCAAAGATTGGGGTAGGGGCTGCTAGAGATTCGTGACCTATGCGATGGTACACCTGGTCCTAACTCATTTTTTCATGCCCTATGTATGTCCTCCTCACTAGCTCATCTATAAAAAATCCTGCATTTCACCACAGATCAGCAACTCATTTTTCTGGGACCCCTCTCTGTAGCAGAGGGGTATTCTCTTTTTTTGTCTCTTACTAAGTTTCTGCTCTATACCTTACCCTTTGTGTGTGTCCCTGTCCTTGATCTCCATGGCTGTGAGACAAAGAACCTTGGGTGTCACCCCAGACAGTAAGGCCACTTCAATGGCTTCATTCTAAACAAGATTGTACCTTTTAAAAAGATATATAATTATGTGTCCATCTATTACCACAGTACTTACAGAGGAATTTTTTCTTTTCATCCAAGGTTAGTTTGTGGAAAGCCTTCCAAAACAACCGTATAGTAGGATGTGATTTTTGGTATCCTTGCTCATACTTTGAATTCTTGAGAGAAAGAGGGAGAAAAATGATTTGAGTGGGGTGGAACACATAGAAGTTGTTCGGAAAAATTGGGGCACTTTAGGTATCACCTACCTGTTCAAATTGTTTCCAGTCATAATCAGTATTTCCAATGATTGCTGTCATTAGTTCCTCGGGGTAGAAATGTCTAAGTATCTCCTTCTCACAGACTCTATAAAATCCTCTCTGAAATTCCTCATAAACTGCTTTTACAGAGACGTTGAAAATGTAATCAATATACTTAGAAACATAGTCTTTCCTTGAGGGAAGAAAAAAAAAAAAGAAAAGGAAGGAAAGGAAGGAAGAGGCCAATGATTAAAAGATTCTATGCTTTTTTCTTTTTACTATTTCTATTGAGAAGGAAAAGTCAATTACTTCTACATAGCACAAGAATGTTGTGTTGTGACCAAAACCTGGTCAGCTAGAAGAAAGAAATTTAGAAAATATAATCAGAAGGTTTAAAACTATTTGGCTCACTTTCCTCACTGCAGTCAGTAGGATATTTTTAAAACATGAATCTGAATATGTCATTCTCTTGCTTAAAGTCTATCAAAGGCTTCCCATTACCCTTGGGGTAAATTCCAAACCTCCTTAGCAGGGATCAACAGGCCTTCCCAACCCCACCTCCTCCCTCAATGATATGACCTTGCCAGTCTCAGCAAGCAGCCTCTTCCTACTTCCATTTTCTTTCTTTCTCTTTCTTTTTTTCTCTTTCTTTCTCCTTCCTTCCTCCCTCCCTCCCTCCCTTCCTTCCTTCTCTCGTTCTCTGTCTTTCCTTCTTTCCTTCTTTCTTTCTCTCTTCCTCTCTCCCCCTCTCTCTCTCTCTCTTTCTTAAGACATGGGGTTTCCCTATGTTGCCCAGGCTGGACTTGGACTCCTGGCCTCAAGCGATCCTCCTGCCACAGTCTCCTGAGTAGGTGAGACTACAAGTGTGCACCATGGTGCCCGGCTCCCACTTCCATTTTCATCTCTGGCCATACTGACCTTTAGTTCATAGGTCTTGTTGTCTCTCTTTTGTAATTAGGCCACAGAATGCAGCATTTCTTCTTTACCTGATAACTTCTACCATCCATTAGATTTCAATATAAGTAAGACTTTTTCAGGGTTAATCCTTCTGTTCCTCTGCTTGTCCCCTCTCACAACACATGTCACTTTGTGAAAATTATTCCTGCAAGGTCTGTCTTATACTACAGGATGTAATTTCTACTAAATGATTAATTTCCTGATGGCAGGGTTGCTACTGGAGGCATTTCCATCAGAGACATGATTGTCTCCCACACTTTGGGCAGCCTTTGTGGATTAGCCTATCTAAATCAACTCTTGTCTGCCTTCCCCTGTAACCAGTGGTGTGCTGGTAAATGTCTAACAACCAGCTCTCTGAAAAGGAGGGGGAGGGGAGGGGACACACATTTGCAGCATTGGCCAATTTCTGTGGTGTAAATATTCCCACCATGGCTGATTTTCAGCTACTAATACTTTGATAATAAACTCTTAACATTTTTGAAAATTTAACAGTCAGCTCTCACAAGCTGGTACTAGTGAGCTCCAGCATACCACCTGGAACTCCCTAGTTTCTTAATGGGTTTTAATTTTCTTCAGAGTGCTCATCCTTATCTGATATTATATTACATAATAATTCATTTGTGGCCAGGTGCGGTGGCTTACCCTTGTAATCCCAGTACTTTGGGAGGCTGAGATGTGAGGACTGCCTCAGCTCAGGAATTTGAGACCAGCCTGGGCAGCATGGCAAGACTCCATCTCTATTAAAAATAATAATGATTCATTTGTATATTATCTTTCTGTCCCACTGGAATTTAAGCTCCAAATTTTGTCTGTCTTTTTGACTACTGTATCTCCAGCACCTAGAATAGAGTCTGGTACAAAATAGGGGCTCAAAAATATTTGTTAAATGAATAAATAGTAAAAAGAGCTACAAAGGAAATATTGAACCCTGAATTCTTTCTCCTTTTCTTTTATCTTAAAAGATTCTTTTTTTCGAAAAGATTAGGAGCTAAAACAATCATCTGAGAAGCTAAAATACTTTGGTTTTTTTTTTTTTTTTTTTTGAGACAGAGTCTCACTCTGTTGCCCAGTGAGCAATCCCGGCTCACTGCAACCTCCACTTCCTGGGTTCAAGCAATCCTCAGCCTCCTGAGTAGCTGGGACTACAGGCATGTGCCACCACACCTGGCTAATTTTTGTAGTAGAGATGGGGTTTCGCCATGTTGGCCAGGCTGGTCTTGAACTCCTGGCCTCAAGTGAGCCACCTGCCTCAGCCTCCCAAATTGCTGGTATTACAGGCGTGAACCATATTTAAAAATACATTTTTAAAGAATAGTGATACAACATTTTATGTACAGTATATTCAAAACAGATATTCTAGCTGTCAAAACTTACTTGTTGGTTTGGTCCACAGGTATAGAGATCCCATTTGGAATTAAGTCAACATCATTTTGGTCCCAATGTATCTGTAACCAAAATGTATTCAGGTACCAAATATCAAAGTAAGTCTGAATAATCAACCACCCATAATATCATTATTGCCAATACATTTTCCCCTATATAATTGAAAATAACTTGGAACTAAATAATTTTTTATGTAGTTCAACCTTTTAAATACATGGAAAGCAAAAAAGCCTACCTAGTACATGGTATACATTGCTTTCATGCCTAAATTATCGTTTAGTTGTTACATTATTTACACTAGTTGAATAATCACCATAGCTTCACTTTATTTGAGAGTATATAGACATGAGAAGAAGATAAGGGGAAAGTCTTGCAGTACAGAAATCTCTTTTTAAAAAGGGATCCCAGGGGCCAGGCACAATGGCTCATCCCTGTAATCCTAGCACTTTGGGAGGCTGAGACAGGTGGATCACTTGAGGCCAGGAGTTAGAGACCAGCCTGGCCAACATAGCAAAAACCCGTCTCTACAAAGAATGCAAAAATTAGCCAGGCATGGTGTCACATGCCCATAGTCCCAGCTACTCAGGAGGCTGAGGCAGGAGAATCACTTGAACCCAGGAGGCAGAGGTTGCAGTGAGCCAAGATCACGCCATTGCACTCCAGCCTGGGTGACAGAGTGAGACTCTGCCTCAATAAAGAAAAAGGGATCCCAAATTTAAGATACTATAATAAAGATTATTTTTTAGAAACAGATTAAAGCTAAACTATAATCTGACTTTCATTAGTACTCACAGAAAAGCGTATGCAGAGCACATCTCCAATGTCATCAGCATCATCATTTAGAACTTCTTGCAAACTCCTAATGAAGATTTTGGTTTTAAAAATTGTATTTATTGATCTTATAAAGTTTCACAAGTAATTTTCAATGGAAAAAATTGTGAACAATATAGAAATGTATAAAATATAATATAAAATTCCTATCCTCCATCTTCTCACTCCCTTTCCCTAGAGTTTACCTCTATTTACAGTTTGATTTGTTGGACCATTGTTACCACATAGACACTGCTACATCTTCATGGAAATTACAAAAATGAGGTGTTTCCTCTAGACAGTGATTCTGAACCAGGGATGACTTTGTACCCTAGTGATCATTCAGCAAAGTCCAGAGACATCTTTGGTTGTCACACTTGGAGGGAAGGTTACCACTGGCATCCAGTGGGTGTGACCCCAAATGCTGCTAAACATCCCACAATGCCCAGGACAGTCTCCCACAACAAAGAATTAAACAGGCCAAAAGGTCAGTATTGCCAAAGCTGAGAAACCCTGCTCTAGCACGCATCTAGCTAATATATTCTTCCACTAACAGTACACAAGAAGAGAGAGTCCTTTCCCCCAGTTTTTTGCCAACACTGTAAGAAAAACTTTTTAACAAATGTCAATCTGTAAGTAGAAAAATGACATCTCATTTTTATTTATTCCCTCAATTACTAGTTAGGGTGAGCATATTTTCAGTTTTTTTATTAGACTTACACAGATACAGACACACCCTTGTATAGTCATAAATATTTATATGTGTGATGATGCATGTATATATTGTGCTCTCTGAAGCAACTGTTTCCACCTGGATAAAGTCAAGAGACCAGGTCAGAACTCTTGTTTCTTCTGCTAGTTAATAATTAGAGGAACATTCAGCTTTCCTCCATTTTGAAGGTTTACTCAGTTATAAATCATGCTGAAATTCAAATTCCTCTCAAGAGCATACATTATTGAAATTGAAGACCGTATCTGTCTCTCTGTGTGTAAGATTATTTATGCCTAAACAACTGAGACTTCCTAGATATAGTCCTGAAAAAAAGGTTGTATTTACTTACTTCCCCAACCGAGGACTGAGTTCTTTTAAATCTTCCAATGATGGCTTTTGGTCCAGAAGTTTTTTATACAGAGCCAGTGGGAAAGGAAGGTTAGCAACATTTAAATTGAATAAGGAGAGTCCACACAGCATTCCAAAGAGGAAATATCTTTTTTTCTCAAGTTTAGGCTAGAAAAGAAGAAAAAAATCACTAAGGTATTAGAAATAATTAGTAATACAAAGGGATAAGTAGATTAGTAAAAAAAAATGTGGTTCCCTTTTCTAAAAGTCAAAAATTAAAAACAAAATGGGCTTCAGGAAAGTAAAAACGTGAAGTTCTTCTACAGATTATAACACAACTTAAATTTCTTCCATAATTTTGAATACAAATTGACAGTTCAGAACATTAAATAAATGAATTCGTTGTTACTAACAGCATATTTGGAATGTGAAAAAATACGCTCAGACAGCTTTATATAATAAGGTTTTCACAATTTAATTTTATAGTCTTTCCCTTCAGACTCACGTAGAATAATGACGCTGAGAAAGGAAGGGTGCACTTTATACATTTATTGGTCACCAGGCATATTAGATGAGCCTCGCATGAGTGGCAGCCCCTTTGGCAATGCAGCCCCACAACTTGGGTGTGCTTAGAGGGATGAGCATATGGGTCAGGGAAGGTGACTGATGCTAGGGACCAAGAAGGCAGGTGGAAGAAAGAAGGGGAAGAAGGAAAGAGGCCTGGTGAAGTTGGCATGTCTTGTCTGCACTTTGTAGTCCTGGGTGAGAGGAAACACTGGCTCCATCTATCCAGGCCATCATCGCAGCACAGTAGATCAACAGCCTGAAAATTTTAGGATTCAGTTCCAATGCCAACCTTACTATTAGTGGGTGCATGACTTTGGGCCACTTGCATAATATTCTGTGGTGCAGTCTAGTTGCCATATTTATTTATTTGAGCAATTGTGAGGATAAATTCTAAAATTACATTTAAATTTTGAAAGTAAGTTCTAAGTACAAGTAATCGACAAAGGGGCCCCCCGAAACCTAATCAGTCTTCTTTCCCATAATTTGTATTATGTCCCTTGGTTATAGTTTATTTCATCTCTTCACTGAGCCATACACAAATCAGGGTTGTTTTTTTTTTTTTTTTTTTGTCTCTGTTTTTTATCCAGCAGTACAGCATAATGCTTAAGAGTAAGAGCTCTGGAGTCAGACAATCCTGAACTCATATCCTGGCTCGATCACTTACTAGTTTTCTGTCCTTGGCTGATTTATGTAATCTCTCTAGGCCTCAGTTTCTTCATCTGTACCTCATAAGGTTGGCGTAAGGTTTATTTTCCTCCTCTCCGTCCCCAACTTGTGTCTCTTTGGTTCATTTCATCCCATTCCTTCACCTTCGACCTCAGGCCTTCGCCTCTCCATTATACTTTAAAATGCAATCACTTCAGTCCCCTCTTGATTTCTTTCTCTCCTAACCAAGAACACCTTAAGTTTGTATAGTGCCCTAAAGCTTTCATGGTACTTTCAGATACCTTATTTTGTTTTGTTTTCACAACAGACCTGCAAAGCAGGCAGAGCAGAAATTATGATGTCCGTTTTCTAGGTGAGGAAACAGAAATCTCAGGGACGCTAAATGACACACCCACCATCACTGAAGATTAGAACTCTAGGCTTCTGATCCCACATCAGTGCTTCCTTCCCCATCCTGTCATGCTTCTCAAAAACTATTACATATTAAGTCAGCAATCTATAATTTAGAGCCAATTGGTAAAGTTTCTGGTGTGTTGATCCTATTGCTATAACTACATCTATAGAGTTTCAGGAGGAAAAGGATTGTGTCATGTAATAATTTGAATATCCCACAATATTTAATACAATGTAGGAACCTCAAGAAACATGAAATAAATGCTTGCTGACTGACCAATAAAAAATCGTACTATTGGCACACCTCAGCCATTCCTATATTTTAGAGGGTCCATTTGTTCTCAAAAAGATACAAAACACCTTTCAGTGTTTTCTCACATGTATTCATCTTTCTCCTCCTCCTGCCTGTCCTTTCTGCCATTTGGAAGAACAATTTGTAAGTTTATGGGAAAGGGGACTAATAAATATGCCTTAGTCCATTTTCTGTTGCTTATAACAGAATATCTGAAACTGGGTAATTTACAAAGAAAAGGAATGTATTTCTTAGAGAAGGAATACATTCCTTGGAGAGGCTGAGAAGTCCAGGACTGAGTGGTTGTATCTGGTGAGGGCCTTCTTGCTGATGAGAACTCTGCAGAGTCCTGAGGCTGCACAGAGCATCACATGGGGAGGGGGCTGAGTGTACCAGCTCAGGTCTCTCTTCCCCTTCTTACAAAGCCACCAGTTCTACTCCTCCACTCCCATGATAACCCATTAATCCATTAACTCATTAATCCATGAGTGGATTAATCTATTCATGAAGGCAGAACTCTCATGACCCAAGTGCCTCTAAAAGACCCCTTTTGAAGACTACCACACTGGGGATTAAGTTTTAACATGAATTTCAGGGGGTGGGGGCATTCAGACCATAACACAATAGAAGCTCAACATGTGATTCTTTTTAGAACTGTAATCTGAAAATCCAAAATCTGAAATGCTCTAAAATCAGAAACTTTGAGTGCCAACATGATGCCACAAGTGGGAAATTCCACTCATAAGTATTTAATACGAACTTTGTTTCATGCACAAAATTATTTAAAATAGTGTATGAAATTACAATTTCATACACAGATTAAATGATCTGTGTTACTAATACAGAAATGAAGACAATTTTTTTTGTTACTTTTTTTTTTTTTTGAGATGGAGTCACTCTGTCACCCAGGCTGGAGGGCAGTGGCGTGATCTTGGCTCACTGCAACCTCTGCCTCCCAGGTTCAAGCGATTCTCCTGCCTCAGCCTCCCCAGCAGCTGGGACTACAGGTTCATGCCACTGCACCTGGCTAATTTTTTGTATTTTTAGTAGAGATAGGGTTTTACTGTGTTATCCAGGATGGTTTCGATTTCCTGACCTGGTGATCCGCCTGCCTCGATTTTTTTGTTACTTTAAGAAAGAAATGTTTATACTTTAAGGGCCTTTACAAAATATAATAATCGCAGACATGAATCATTATTTTTCTTTTTTCCTTTTTACGCCCCTTTTATTTTGAAACAGAGTATCACTCTGTCACCCAGACTGGAGTGCTGTGGTGCAATCTCAGGTCACTGCAACCTCTGCCTCTCAGGTTCAAGCGATTCTCCTGCCTCAGCCTCCCAAGTGGCTCGGATTACAGGCGTGCACCACCACACCTGGCTAATTTTTGTATTTTTAGTAGAGATAGTGTTTTGCCAGGTTGGCCAGGCTGGTCTCAAATTACTGACCTCAAGTAATCCTCCCACCTTGGCCTCCCAAAGTGCTGGTATTACAGGCGTGAGCCACCGCACCTGGCCATGAATCACCTGTTTTTGTTTTTCCTTTTTTTTTTTTTTTTGAGCTGGAGTCTCGAAAAAGGGATACCGAGATTCTGCTCAGTATCTGTTACGCAAAATGCTTGGGACCAGCAGTGTTTCAGATCTCAGAGTTTTTCAGATTTGGAACATTTGCATAAACACAATGAGATATCTTGGGGATAGGACCCAAGTCTAAACACAAAATTCATTTATATTAATAGTTCATATACACCTTATACACATAGCCTGAAGTTAATTTCAAACAATATTTTAAATAATTTTGTGCATGAGGCCAGGCGCGGTGGCTCAAGCCTGTAATCCCAGCACTTTGGGAGGCCGAGACGGGTGGATCACGAGGTCAGGAGATCGAGACCATCCTGGCTAACACAGTGAAACCCCGTCTCTACTAAAAAATACAAAAAACTAGCTGGGCGAGGTGGCGGGCGCCTGTAGTCCCAGCTACTCGGGAGGCTGAGGCAGGAGAATGGCGGGAACCCGGGAGGCGGAGCTTGCAGTGAGCCGAGATCTGGTCACTGTGCTCCAGCCTGGGCGACAGAGCAAGACTCCGTCTCAAAAAAAAAAAAAAATAATAATAATAATAATTTTGTGCATGAAACAAAGTTTGCATTAAATACTTATGAGTGGAATTTCCCACTTGTGGCATCATGTTGGCATTCAAAAAGTTTTTGATTTTAGAGCATTTCAGACTGTGGATTTTCAGATTACAGGATGCTCAGCCTGTACTACAATTTGTTTACCTGCTGTCATACTGATGGATATGTAGGTTGTTTCCTAAATTTTGAGAAGCAGTAATCTCAAGTATTTTAAATTAGGACAGAAATGACTGATAGAATCCTAGAGATAATTTTTCATTCTTAAAAGGTGATTCAGCTGGGCATGGTGGCTCACGCCTGTAATCCCAACACTTTGGGAGGCCAAGGCAGGTGGATCACTTGAGGTCAGGAGTTTGAGACCAGCCTGGCCAACATGGCAAAACCCTGTCTCTACTAAAAATACAAAAATTAGCCTGGTGTGACATACGCCTGTAGTCCCAGCTACTCAAGCAATCCTTCCACCTCAGCATCTCAAAATCCTGGAATTACAGGTGTGAACCACCAGGCTGAGCCAAGCTAGACACCTTAAATATGTGCAGTTTATTATATCTCAAGTATAATTTATTAAAACCATTAAAAATGTGATGTGCATGTGCTTCACCCAAGGATCTTATAAAATTTTACATGCTCTGATCCAGTAGGTGTAGAGTAGGGCCTCAGATTCCGCTTTTCTAACAGCTTCCCAAGTGATGCCAGAGCTGCTGCTCTGTGACCCATACGAGTACTATCAAAATAAGAGTAGCAAAGCTCTATATGACCTAATTTTACACCACTATCTATGGTTTTAATGTTGCAGTATATGGGGTGCCTTTTCTGTTCTGGGGAAAACAAAACATAAGAAAAGAAAGAAAAGACTTACCTTGGCAGGAAACCACATGCAGGAACCCATTTCAGGATACATGAACATTCCATATTCTGGCTTGGTCATCTCTTCAAACATACAGTGGAAGAACTCTGAACTAACCCCTCCAGACTCAGGACGAATTTCTTCAATAAATTCAACCTAAAGGAATAGAACATAGTCCCAGATCCTGACTTAAAATACAGTGTTTTGAACTTTATGGAAGTTTTAAACCTCCATTTCCGCAGGCTCTAGAATTACTAGAATCACATAGCCCCTACCTCCTTGCAATCTGTCTTCCCTCAGTTTGCTGCTGAGCAGTGGAGGCCATGAATGTATTTATTCTCAGATTGTTGTATGCATCCTTTACACTGCCACATGGACCAAGTGAAGGGGGACTCTAGTGAGAGTTAGCATTTACCAGTTGCATTGACCAGTATCTCAAACCAAATTTTGATGTGCTTCAAACCCTTGCGCCCCTAAATTCCCTGATTATTCTATCTTGTTGTCCGTCTCATCATTCAGACTTCACAGCCTTGGCTCCAGTCAACAGGTATTTGTTTTTTCCTGTCTATACTCTTATTTGGGCTTCTGCAAAACAGCCATCCCAGTATGCCTGGGCATGAGACCTTTTCAGAAACCAGCAGAGCAGATTGCCCATAGCTCTCAAATGAGAAATCAGCATTAACCAGTCCCTCTTTTTATTTATTATTTATTTATTTATTTTTTGAGATGGAGTCTCACTCTGCTGCCCAGGCTGGAGTGCAATGGCACGATCTCGGCTCACTGCAACCTCCGCCTCCCAGGTTCAAGCCATTCTCCTGCCTCAGCCTCCCGAGTAGCTGAGATTATTACAGGCACTCACCACTGCACCCAGCTAGTTTTTGTATTTTTAGTAGAGACGGGGTTTTGCCATGTTGGGCAGGCTGGTTTCGAACTCCTGATCTCAGGTGGTAATCCACCCACCTCAGCCCCTCCAAAATGCTGGGATTACAGGTGTGAGCCACCACACCTGGTCCCAGTCCCTGTTTTTAAAAGCTTTCTCTACCTTTGGACTTTATGGCTATGTACTATCTTGGTTTTCCCCCACGTCTCTAACTACTTTTCTACATCCTTTCTTCAGTAATTTACTTTTATCTTTTAATGATAAGCACCACTCATTTTTGTTTCTTGGATTTTGGTTCTCTCTCTACTCTCTTTGCCTGGGAAATCCTGTCTACTGCTGCTTCAGTCAACACACCATCATGTTTAAGGGCCTGCCCCACTTTCCCTTCTGAATATCCCAATAACAAATTAAGCCTACTTCTCATTTTCCTATTTCTGCTCATTTATACTAGCCTGTCTATGCCACAGTTAGGACTCACTCATGATGGGCCCTGACAACCTTGCCCTTGTTCAGAGTCTGTATTTTTAATTGATCTGGCTTGAAGTTTACTTTTTTTTACCCCTTGGTCATCTCCCATAAGGGGAATACTTTTCTACTGATTTCCTTACAGTTAAGATTTAAAGAAAAATAGGTATGAAGGGAGACATATAACTAGAAAGCCTGGTTTATAAAGTAGTTTTTGTTTTCCATTGGAGTCACATGCTGGGAAAATCCCTTTTTATCTGAGTCCCACTTCCCAGGTTCCAATTTTTTCTCTAACAGCCCAACTCTTCCTCTCACGGCTGACATCAAGAAAATCCACTCCCTTCTGGACAGACTGCAGCTCTTACCTACAGAGTTAGTCATTATTCTGTAGCCTCAAGAGGGCAAATAAGCTGAGGTACCACACAGTAAAAACCCTATAAGCACCCACAAAGGATAAAAGGAAGGATGGCTAGAATTGAAACTCATATAGTGGAAGGTCTTAACTGATGAAACTAGAGCCAACATGTAGGAAAAGTATCCCTTCCTCTAGCAGTTTGATTGCATTAGAGCCCCAATTCTTCACCCCTCCGTGATCCATGTCTTTTGCATATGACTTTGCAGTTCCTCCCACTAAAGAGGCTGTGTATATTTCCCTAGCCTTTGACTTAGGTTCAGCTTTATGACTGCTTTGACTAAAGCAATGTTTGGTCTTGCTATCTTGCACCTCTGGCACTACTGTGGGAAGAACATGCTTGCTCGCCCCAGGAGGAGAATGAAAGACATAGGAAGCAGAGCTAAATTGCTCCAGCCAGGCCTAGGTCAGCCAATCCCTAGCCAACTCCCAGACATGTACACAATCTCAGACAAAATTTGCAAAGCCACCCAGATGAATTTGGCCTAGCCCAGCAGGTCCTCCACTGAACTGCAGATCTGTGAAATAAATTATTGTCATTTTGAGCCATTAAGTTTTGGGATGTTTCATTATGCAGCATTTTTGTAGTCATCAGTAACAGTTAACTCATAGCCCAGTGTGCAATTAAGCATCCCATTGCTATTCTCTGAAGGGTAAGAGGGGAATTCTGGAAACCAAAAGATTGATAACCATAGCTGCAAATGCAGGCTCTTTTAAGAGAGCATTTATTACATAATATGAATGCATCCCTCCCACAGAAGTAAAAATGTTCAGTGAGACTTGTTACTGTACCACTAATACTTTGCAGAAGTCAGTGGCTTCAGCTTGACTTAATTGACGCAGAGCATCTTTAACCAGGCGACTTCGTCTGACTCTAAGTATAAATCTGGGTGATGGAGGAAATTCATCCTTTTTTTGCAGAATTGTTTCATGCCTAAGCATGTATGCTTTCTCTTCTGACATCTGGAAAAATAAATTTTTTAGTTGGCTTCTCCTTTTGCCTCAGGAATCCCAGGGATTGTTTAATACTTCCAGTAAACATTTTGTGTAGTATATACTTAATCCTGCCATTGCTGTAAACACTCACATTGTAATTATTTAAGAAAACGGACAACATATCTGCCTTATGGAAGATGAAGTGATTGTAGGACCAGAGAAACTATGGTTACCTAGGAATTGTGTACAGGAGATTAGTCAGCATGGATGAACACCTAAGTTATTAAAAGCTATCTCAGATTATTTATTATAGTAAACATCATCCTTAAAGGCCATACTCGTATTCAACATGCTGAGACATTCATCCACCATCAGTCTTAAGACACAGAGCATTAGCGTTGTAATCCTCAGTAATATAAAGGCAGTATAAGAGCTCAGGGATAATGTGAGCTGTAGGAAAAAGATAGAAGACAGACTTCCTCAGAGAAGATCCACTCTTCTTTCCAGTAACTATGATCCATCCATGGGAACTCTCTAAGAATATACCACAAGTGCCCTCATTTTGTATCTAACATTACTCCTGGTCACCCTGAATAGTACTTGTTTTTAGCTTTTATGATCACCCTAAGTACTTCTCTTTAGGTTTTCTGAAGTACTTCTCTTTAGCTTTTCTGAATTCTCAACATTCTCTCACTACTTTAATCTCTGGAACTTCTCTAGATTAGAAATCTAGTGTTGGACTTGCTATCCTTGCTTTGACCTTCAACACTCCTCAAGGGCTTCAGTTACATCACAAAGACAATAAATGAGGATTTAGAACTCAAACCAATGTAGCCCTTATAGGGCCTGTCCTGAAATTGTGACAGCAAGACCAGTGGATAACAGCTATCCTACCCCAGGTTCCTAGGCTGGGTGTGTTTGCCCACATTCACTCTCTACAAGCACCTCAGAGAAGTATGCACATGGCCCTGGGGTTGGGAAATCCCTGCCCTGAGTATCTGCCACCATTATATACTAAGAAATTTGTCTGTTATTACTAGATTCTTCTAGTTTTTCTTTAAGATTTTTTTTTAAGCACCAGATTTGTAGGGAAAAGGAACAGGTTTCATCTCTGTTTCTTTCTGGTTGGGTCATCACCTCCTGTGACCCTGCAGGAGTCTGCAGGTCTGGGACATCCAGCAATACTGACTACTAAGCAACATGTTCCATGGGTCTGAGTTCCATGGGTCTGTGGCCAGCAGTGTCCTCCACTGACTACAGCAGGGAGAGGTGTCTGTACCTTCTTTTACATAACCAAGAGCTGGATGGGAAACCTGCCTCTTAGCTTAATTTCCAGCTTCTCTACTCCGGTTCTTTATATATTGGTTTTACCTTTTCACATGTACACATTTGAATTGGTGATCCAGTTTGGAGCTTGCAGTTTTGACTATATCCATTATCTCTCCTTTGGAGAGCAGATTATAAAGTCCGCTTTCCAGCTTCACTCATAACAACTAAAAGTAAGAGTTTTCTTGTCCTCAGACTTTCCTAGTCTTTCATAATGTGCAATCTGCCCGAGTCCATTGTCCACTCAACCCTCGACTACTCACTAGCAGAATAGACAAATGACCAAGAGAGAAACATGGCTATAGGAGAAAATACCATAAAGGGAAGGTCTTGTTTAAGGGAAACTGATGGGAAAGTTAGGTTTGGAAAGGAAAGAGTCTATTTTCTCCCTTTACCAGGGATGTTAGGAAAATAAAAGACGGTTCAGAAATAAAAGAAGAGATGATCTGGTCAAATCTATTTGTAAACATGCTGGTAATAGACACTAATAATAGTAACTAGGCCGGGTGTGGTGGCTCACGCCTGTAATCCCAGCACTTTGGGAGACTGAGGTGGGCAGATTACCTGAGGTCAGGAGCTCGAGACCAGCCTGACCAACATGGTGAAACTCCATCTCTACTAAAAATACAAAAATTATCTGGGTGTGGTGGCAGGTGCCTGTAATCCCAGCTACTTGGAAGACTGAGGCAGCAGAATCACTTGAACCTGGGAGGTGAAGGTTACAGTGAGCAGAGATCGTACCACTGCACTCCAGCCTGGGCAACAGAGCTAGACTCCATCTCAAGATGATGATAATAATAAGCCAGGTGCAGTGACTCACGCCTGTAATCCCAGCACTTTGGGAGAACAAGGCGGGCAGATCACTTGAGGTTGGGAGTTCGAGACCAACCTGACCAACATGGAGAAACCCCATCTCTACTAAAAATACAAAATCAGCCAGGCATGGTGGCGCATGCCTATAATCCCACCTACTCGGGAGGCTGAGGTAGGAGAATTGCTTGAACCCGGGAGGCAGAGGTTGTGGTAAGCCAAGATTGCACCATTGTACTCCAGCCTGGGCAACAAGAGCAAAACTCTGTCTCAAAATAATAATAATAATAATAGTAACTAGAGGGACAGCCCTTACCTGTGGAATGCTACTAGCAGGATATACCTTTTCTGTCTAGGTTGCTTATTATTAATATACCTGGAATTTATGGATTTATGGGACATGGCACATTGGAAAATATCATGTAAGCCATGTAATTAGTGGGGTATAAGAAGGGACTGAATAACTGAAATGGCTTCTCTTGTGCATGTTCTATCCCAGACTTCTTATGTTTCACCCAGATGCATCCTTTGAATTAGTAATAAAAGTCAATAATGGGTATAAGTTCTGATTCCTATGAGTCTTTAAAATATAAATATCATAGATGAATAGATATAAACTTTTCACGAGGAATGACCTAGAAAACAAGCCTCAGCAATAAAAAAAAAGTTTGGACAATTTAGCATAATAAGGGGATGATATTATATATACTTAACTAAGAACTAAGGCTGATGGTGATAAAAGAAACCAAATAATATGTAAATCTTATGTGGGACTAACACAACTACCTGAAAAGAAGCAGAAGGGTGAAAGTAAGTAGAAAACAATATAAACTTATTGATTGACTCATAGACATTATTTAAGAATAAAAGAATATCAGTTGGAGCTTATAAATCAAGCTCCAAGAAGCATAAGGAGATATTTTTAATCCAAAGATTAGCACTTAAGAACACAGTATTAAAATTGGATAGAGGAGGAGAGGAAAGAGAGAAGAAAAGAACAGTTTACTGGATAGTGTCAGTGTTGTTCATGGCAGGAAAACAATAGATATTATATAAAGAAAGTGAGGACTAGACCATTAAATAACAATGAGAAATTAAATTAAAATCAAAATGAAATATCATGATTAACTCATCAAAATGGAAAAGATCACAAAGCTTGATAATACTCTGCATTGCTGAGAATAGCATGTGGAAGAGGCATTTGCAATCTCTATAGAGGGTAATTTGGTAACATTTGATAATAAAGGGATAGGAATTAATTATTCTACCTTCCTATGTGAATGGTCTTTAACCATTTTAGAGTAACCAAGTACCCTGACTGATAAGGAAAAGCTCTTTTTTTACTAATTCCAGGAAATGACTTTGGAACGAATAAGATTAGAAGTATTGCCATACCACAAACCTTAATGAAAATAATTGATGAAATTATTAAATAAAAGGTTAATGGGAAACAATGAAAGAATCAAGTGGTTGCCACTTGAACCACTCATGAATCTCACAGTGAACACGAGTAAGACAACCAGAAATAATGCATTGAATTATGGGCAGCTGAAAAGACATTGGAACTGAAATTTGCTGCAAAATACTTCAGCAAAAACAGTAACAACAACAAAAGAAAAAAAAGTGATAGATAAAAGTGTGGCAAAATGTTGACAATTGCTGAATCTTGGTGATGGGATTCATTATACCCATCACCAAGATATATTTGAAATATATTCTTTTTTATATATGTTTGAAATTTTTCACACTAAAAAAGAAGACATACATACCCACATCTTTATACATGAATCAGCTTGCAATAATTTTATTTTGGATAGCGAATTAAAGATAAATGGAAAATCACTGAAAATAACAGGACTGGGGGTTTCTGCAGGTATCTAAAAAATAAAGAGAGATAATAGTTTTGATAATTAAAAACAATTTAAAAAAACTTACTTCCTTTACCTTATTGCCTTTTTTTTGGAATCTGGTTTTTGTGGTTCTTTGTTTTTTTGAGACAGAGTCTTCCTCTGTCACCCAGGCTGGACTGCAGGGGCATAAATTTGGCTCACTAAAACCTCTTTCTCTGGGCTCAAGTGATCCTCCCACCTCAGCCTCTTGAGTAGCTGGGAGTACAGATACGTGCTACCACGTATTTGTATTTTTTCGATAGAGACAGCGTTTCACCATGTTGCCCACGCTGGTCTCAAACTCCTGGGCTCAAGCAATCTGCTCACCTTGGCCTCCCAAAGTGCTGGGATTACAGGTGTGAGCCACTGCACCTGGCCTCAGAAATCTGTTTGTAAGAATCCAAATTACTTAGAAACAAAATTTCAAAAAGTGCATCTGTTTTATGATTAAAATATATTTAGGTTTTCAGTGATCATCAAATTTAGCAAATTTATCATTGTAATTTTAAAAATTTCAAATCTTGATTTATCAAAGGAGTACCTTAACAGATACTACAGTAATGTGTCCTCCTTTAAAATATGAACATTTTCAGAAGTAAAAATGTTATTCTTACCATGTGGTTATCCCGAAAGAGCTGTCTTCTTCTATCTGTATAAAAGTTTAATAAGTCAGAGAGTTCATTTATGTTGAAAGTATTTTCTGGTAGTCGACAGTTAGCTTTGTTTACCTTGAAGAGAATATGACCTGTGAATTTCATTTTCTATCAATAAGTGATTTAATCTATGATATATAGATATATATGTATGGCTGTCATACAGATAAGAAGAGAGCTCTCTAAACTGAAAACATTTTTCAGTAATGAAGTAGAGTTCTATAAAGTTTCCATTTTCTGAGCTATAATTTCCTTAATTTTCATGAAGAAATGTCAAAGATAAGATGCTGACAGTGTGGATTAGTAAACTAATTTTTAGGGCATAGATTTACTGGAAACAGTTTCTAGATTTTGAGAATAAAAGCACCATACAAATCCAAGGTACTTTTAACAAATTCAGCACTTCGTTCATTAATTAATAAATACTAACTTGGCACACATTATTTTGTCAAGCATGGGACAAATCTTTAGATTAAAATGTCCTTTCTTAAATGAATGTGGATCTATTCCCATAAAACTGTATTTGCAAAACAGGAGACTGCCCTTCGGTGTAGATTGACAACCTGTGGTCTAGTAGGTAAAAACAACAAGTTACCAGGCATTTAGGATACAGTTTCTGATTGGGGAAAGACTTAAGAGGTTCAAGAAGGCTTCCTAGAGGAAGCATCAATGATCTAAATATGCCTCCATCACACAAAATTAATACAAATGATAGAAGGTGGGAAATAAGAAATTTAAGAACATAAATTAAGGAAATAAAAAACAAATATACAGGAGCAAGATCAACAAATGAAAAGACTGCTTCTTTAAAAAAGAAAAAACAATTTCCCAGTAAGACTTTTCAAACAAACAAACAAACAAAAAAAACCAAAAAAACCCCAAGAATGAAAAATGGGGCAAAACTACAGATTGTGATGAGATTAAAAAGATAAAAATAGGACATTTGAAAACTTAGATAAAGAGACAAATCCTGGGAAATACCCAGCAATACAAGAAAAAAATAGAAAATCTCAATAATCCTGTGGCTGTTAAATAAATTAAACCCATAATTTAAAAAACTGTCGACAAAGAAATTTCCAGACCCAAAAAGGTTTGTAGATTAGTTCTACTTATCATTTAAGGAAAATGCTAGGATTACAGAATCTTTTGCATAAAATAGAAAAAGAATATTCCCCAAATAATTTCATAAGATTAGCATTACCTGGTCCAGAAACTTCACAGGGGCATTATGAGAAAGTAAAATAACAAACCAGTCTCACTCATAAATATAGATGCAAATATGATAAGCAAAATATCAGCAAATGGAATCTTTGAAATCTATAACACATTATGAGCAAGCTGTGTTACTTCAAGTAAATAAGGTTAAAACAGTTGAAAACCCATCTGTGTATTTTGCCATCATATGCAGAAAAAACATTTAATAAAATTCAATATCCATCCATGATCTAAAAACAAAGCCCTCAGCAAACTAGAAATAGAATGAAGCTTCCTTAACCTTTTAAAAATGTATCTACAAAAATCCCACAGCAAAACATAAAACTGAATGTTAAGGTTTTCCCTTTGAGATCAGAGTAAGATTATAAAACATTATACTGGATGTCCTAGTCAATGAAATAAGTAAAGAGAAATAAATAGGAACAAAACTGTTACTATTTCAAGTTATATGATTCTATACAGAGAAAATCCAAAGGAATCAAGAGATTAGTTTTAATAGGTAAATTTAACAAGATTGTTAAAAACAAGCTTAATGTATAAAAATTACTGCGTTTCTATACATCAATGACAAAGTTAAAAATTTAACTTTTAAGAGGAAAAAGTAAATGAATTTATCATTAAAATAAAAAACATTTGTGCATAAAGACACCATGGTGAAAGTGAAAAAACAACACATGGGAAAATATTAACATTGTATATCTGATAAGGGACTTACAACTATATGTAAAGAACTCTTATAACTCAATAATAAAAAGACTAATTATCTAATTTAAAAATGGACAAAAGACCTCAATAAACATTTCTCAAAATAAGATACAGAAATGGGCAATAAGCATATGAAAAGCTCAACATCGGCCGGGCGCGGTGGCTCAAGCCTGTAATCCCAGCACTTTGGGAGGCCGAGAGGGGCGGATCACGCGGTCAGGAGATCGAGACCATCCTGGCTAACACAGTGAAACCCCGTCTCTACTAAAAAATACAAAAAACTAGCCGGGCGAGGTGGCGGGCGCCTGTAGTCCCAGCTACTCGGGAGGCTGAGGCAGGAGAATGGCGTAGACCCGGGAGGCGGAGCTTGCAGTGAGCTGAGATCCGGCCACTGCACTCCAGCCTGGGCGACAGAGCGAGACTCCGTCTCCAAAAAAAAAAAAAAAAAGAAAAGCTCAACATCATTAGCCATCAAGGAGATACAAGTCAAAATCACAAAGAGATACCATTTCCCACTCACTTGACTATAATCCAAATGACAGATAACAAGTGTTGACAAGAATGTGGAAAAGTGGTCGGGTGCAGTGGCTTATGCCTGTAATCCTAGCACTTTGAAAGACTGAGGTGGGTGGATTACTTGAGGTCGGGAGTTCGGGACCAGTCTGGCCAACATGGTAAAACCCTGTCTCTACAAAAATACAAAAATTAGTGGGGCATGGGGTGTACATGTACACCTGTAATGCCAGCTACTTGGGAGGCTAAGGAAGGAGAATCGCTTGAACCTGGGAGGTGGAGGTGGCAGTGAGCCAAGATTGTGCCACTGCATTCCAGCCTTGGCAACAGAGCAAGAATCTGTCTCAAAAAAAAAAAAAAAAAAGAATGTGGAGAAACTAGAACTGTCATACATTGCTGGTGGTAATACAAAATGGTGCAGCTGCTTTGGAAAACAGTCTGCTGGTTCCTCACAAGATTAAACTAGAGTTGCCACATGACCCAGCAATCCCACTCTTGGGTATATACGGGAAATGAAAACATATGTCTACATAAAAATTTGTACAGACATTTAAATAGTGACATTATTCATAATAGCCAAAGAGTGGAAATAACCCAAATACCCATCAATTGAGGAAGGGATATATAAAATGTAGTATTTCATGCAATGCATTATATTATTCATCAATAAAAAAGAATGAAGTACTCATACATACTCCAACATAGATGAACCTTGAAAACATTATGCTAAGTGAAAAAAGCTAGTTGAAAAAGACTACATAATGTGTGATTCCATTTACATAAAATGTCCAGAATAGGCAAATCTGTAGAGACAGAAAGTAGATTAGTGATTGCCTAGGGTTGGGGTGAGAGTAAGGGGATGGGAGTTGAGGGGGAATGGGGAGTGACTGCTAATGGTATAGGGCTTCATTTTGGGTGATAAAAATGTTGTAAAGTTGATTGTGGTAAAGGTTATACAACTCCATGAATATACTAAAAAGTATTACATTGCCCATTTTATTTATTTATTTATTTTTATTTTTTAAAAAATAGAGACAAGGTCTCACTATGTTGCCCAGGCTGGTCTTGAACTCCGTAGCTCAAGCAATCTTTCCACCCCAGCTTCCCAAAGTGCTGGGATTACAGGCATGACATTGTATATTTTAAATGGGAGAATTATATCTCAATAAAGCTGTTTTAAAAAGATACATAATCACATAAAATATCAAGTACTCATGATATATCTAATAAAAAACCGCAAGGCTTCTACATAGAACACTATAACATATTTTTGTAAGAAACTGAAGAAGAACTAAATAGAGAGCTATGTCATGATCAGACTTAGAAGACTCAATAATGTAAAGTTGTCATTCTGTCTCCAATCACTACCAGGTCAAAGACACAATCAAATGGAATTTGTGGAATTGGAACAAAAAGGTAATTATAAAGTTAATATTTAAGTTCAACAATAATACTGAAGGAGGAGATAAAAGTTGAAACTTACTCTATCACATATCAATATTTATTATAAAGATACAGAAACTTGTACGGTGTTGTACGGGTACAAGGATAGATTAACAGCCAAATGAATACTTGATTTTCAATACAAGGAGTACTAAAAAGCACCAGGGAAAGAGGTGTATTTTATTAAGAAGTAAATTTAACCTAGAAGGAAAACAAAAGTTAGTGTAAGAAACAGTGCCCTAGTCTGACACCCTATATATAGTAAGAGTGAATGAAACCAAAAAAGAAAAATGACGAGAGAGAGAGAGAGAGAGAGAAGAGAGACAGAGAGAGAGAGAGAGAGAGAGGAGAGCGGAGAGGGGAAAGGGGAGGAGAGGGGAGGGTGAGGGAGAGGCAGAGGCAGAGGCAGAGGGAGAGGGAGAGGGAGAGGGGAAGAGAGAGGATTGATGACAATGTTTGGGTCCTAGGATGTACATCTGAAGTTAGCATGACCTAATATTATGCTTTCTGTATCACAACATTAGTAAAACGAATATTGTCTTCCAATTGTCCACAAAACTAGAGACCATTCCAGAACTGAGACCAAATATTATGTTTATTAATTGCAGCTTAAGACAGTAAATTACAGTGTAATGGTCTTAATTACTAATTCATTATTAATTAATAGCTTTTCTTCCTAGGCACAAGAACATCAAAGCATAAATTCTTCCAGTATCAGCAATGACATCACTTAAGAGTCTCTCAGAATCTTAGGCACCACCCCAGGCCTACTGGATCAGAATCTGAATTTTTTAACAAGATCTCAGGTAACTTGCATGCATATTAAAGTTTGAGAAGTGCTGCCCTAGCTGCCTTAGACATTAGTGCTCATTACTCTGATCTACATCTCCGGAATTTAAGAGATCTTCTGTGAATCACTGATCACTGTGGGAATTCAGATACTCATCTGTAACACGCTTATGTCCATCTTTAGATCTAGTCAAGAGTCCGATTTCTATTTATTGGGACTACCACCCAAAGCAGAATGAGGATGATGTAACCAAGCCCAGTGACTTCTAGATACCACTAACTCTAGGTAACTCTACTAAAACAGACTTTGCATTCTTGGTGACCCTGATGTTGACATGGCCATAGAGAATGTGGACACCAAATCCTAATGGCCTCATTTGATATTTCTACAGTGGGATTTAGCAAATATTCTGATATAGACAGACTGAGTTGATATAACAGTATCCATTGGGCCCTTTCTTTGTTCTGGCCATAGTCCTCGGTGGACTTTTCTTCCTTTCTATTTAATTTTTACTAAGTTACAAATAAAACATATATGTTTCATTTATAAATCACATATTTGGGCTGGGCATGGTGGCTCATGTAGGTGGATCACTTGAGGTCAGGAGTTCGAGACAAGCCTGGCCAACATGGTGAAACCCTGTCTCTATTAAAAATACAAAAATTAGCTGGGTGTTGTGGCAGGTGCCTGTAATCCCAGCTATTCGGGAGGCTGAGGCAGGTGAATTGCTTGAACCCTGGAGGGAGAGGTTGCAGTGAGCCAAGATCATACCACTGTACTCCAGCCTGGGCAACAGAGCTATACTCTGTCTCAAAGAAAAAAAAAAAAATCACACATGTGTAGTGTGATAAGTCCCCCACCAAGTTACTTAAGGGTGTTTATCCAGTGCCTCAACCCTGAGGGCCAGGCAATGAGCCAAGGCCATGGTGCCCAGCTGAGGAGCAGGTGTCCCTGAGAACCCAAACATCCTGGAGAGTATCTGAGAACCTGCCAAGATAAACAGTCTCATGGCTCAAACACTGTAGCTCTTTGAGCCAGAAAATTCACTTGAAAGCAGTTTAGAGATGGGAGGCAGCACAGATCTCTAGAGCTGTCCTGTTGCCATCCAGGAGTCTAGGAGTAACCTGTGTGTAAGTCCAAATAGATACACCTACTCATCAAGCTGGGCTTGTCCTAGTCATTTTTTGGTCTTTTGGCTCACTCCTAGTTTCAGGGAGGGTTTTTCTATGTGATTCTGGGTTTTGTTTTTTTTTTTTCTTACAACATACATTGACTAAGTGCATAAAGCTTAAATGTGCAGGTTGGTGAGCTTTTATACACATACTCACTTGGGTAAGTACTGTCCAGGTGAAGACATGGAACATTTCTAGCAGGCCCCAGGATGCTCCCCTATGCTCCTTCCAAGCCAGTTGCCCTTCCCAAGAGGTAACACCATTCTGCTTTCTGTCATTATAGATTAGCTGTGCTTGTTCTTAAAATTCTTATAAAAGAAGACAGTGTAATTTTTGGTGTGTTTTGTGTTCGTCACTATGTTGATGAGATTCATCCATGTTGTTGTATGTTGTTACATGTAGCAGTATCTTCAGTGTACTTTACTTTTGTTTTAAGAAATGTGGTTTTGCTCTGTCACCCAGGCTGGGGTACAGTGGCACAATCATAGCTCATTGCAGCCTCAAATTCCTGGGCTGAAGCCATCCTCCCACCTCAGCTTCCAGAGTAGCTAGAATTACAAGTGCAGTGTATTTTTTCTTAATGAAAGAAGTCCATTACAAAACATCTTAAGTCCTCCTAAAGTTTCTCAACTTTTAAATCCCTAATTGTTTTATGTCAAACATTTCCCTTTTCTACATTCCTTTAAAAAACATTTGACTCCTCATAATTTTTATTTGACTTCTTAGAAGTCCAGTTGGTTGAGACTTAAGGGATTTTGATTAAATAAAACAGTACATACATTCCTTTAGAATAACCCTTACCTTATGCAGTTCTTTCAACATTCCTAGAAGAGCTTTAACATTACAGTGATCCTGTTCGGTTTCAGTCCAATGAAGCAGCTGAGAGATGATGGCTGCTTTAAGCATCTGGATCAGTGGGTTCAGAGAAGATTCTTGCAAAAATGCCCAACACTTCTCTGGGGGTGTAAAATTAGCCATTATAAGTATGCTTTTCCTACTACCCCCCAAATCCCTGTTTCTAGTGGGTTCTTTAATATTGTAATATAATGTAAAATAATATTTTACATTTCTGATGGCATAATTTATAAATATTTTTTAAAGTATATCCTGCACAACAGTTACTGCTCCAGATGTGGAAATTTTTTCCCTTATTAAGTATCATTAGAATGTAAAAAAGCTCAAATTCAAGATTTGAAGAAACTGGTTAATGGCTTACATTTATACTTAATTGATTGACTTCACGATTTTCAAACTGACAATTGTATAGGGTATCGGTAAAGTCTGAAAACATACATAGGTGAATACACAAACACAATGGCATCAAGGACATTTTTAATCGGTAAAAAATGAAAAATATTATCTATGTTTTTAGATTTTATGAACACCTGGTACATGGCCATGTACTTTTTAAAATAGCCAATAATTATATTTTAATATTACTGGATTGCAACATGGATTTGGAATGTGGAAACTTTAAATTCTCAGAACAACTCTCAGAAAACAAATCCATTTGATGTTAAAATACACTATCAAGCAAATGTAATTAAAACAGTATTACCCAGATATATGAAAAGCAAACACATAGAGATTCCATAAGTAGACTCAAATACACACAAAACTTTAACATATAATAAATGTGGCATTGCATATTAGTGGGAATGAAAAAGATTCAATAAATAGGTGGGGAAAACTGGAAACTGATTTAGAAAAAATAATGTTTAATCAAGATAAACTTCATATGGATCAAATATTTAAACATAAAAATGAAATAAAAATTATAGTAGGAGGATGGGAATTATTTTAGTTATAAATTATTTTTGAAGTATGACCCCAAATCCAGAAACCATAGAAGAAAATATTAATATAGTAGGCTATATTAAAATTGTTTAAAATAATTCTGCATAGCAAAAATACCACAAAATAAAAAACATTTTTTAATAGCCTAAATACTTGCAATTCATATTATTGATAAAGGATTAATTGCCTTCATAATTTAAAAGCTCCTAAAATAAAACAGAAAAATACTAACAACCAATGAGAAAAGAGCAAAGAAGGAAGAACAATAGCAAAACCACTCTCACAGAGTTAATGGGAATTATAAGCCAGGCTTTATGCAGAATTATGGTTATTGACAAGGTCAATTGACTGGAGTGTGCTGGTGCACTTCAACCCACTTCCCTGAGCTGATAACTAACCCAGAGTCACACAGCACACTGAGCACCTGCTCTCCCATTGTTCCTACAGATAAAATCTCTGACACTGGACCTTTTTACCCAATAATCATTTAAGGCATTTTTCAGATCCTGAATTCCAGCAGAATGGCTGACATCAACTGGTCTGAAGACCCCCATCGAGGAACCGACTCAGTGCTGGAATGCAGTTTCTTCATCTCCCTATCACTGACTTCACCTCCCACTTCTCAGCCAATCAGTGATCACCACACTTTAGGCCATCACCTGTGTCCAGACCCCTTAAAAACCCTGTCCACAAACCTCTTGATAAGGCATATTTGAGGTTTCCTCTTATCTCCTCATTTGGTTGCCCTACAAGAATTAAACTCTTTCTCTGCAACAACTCCTACTGTTTCAGTGTATTGTTCTATTACTGTGCAACAGGAAATCAAACCTGATTGTCCTATAATAAGAGTTCACAGAATATGATATACAAAGTGATCTGTGATATACAAAAAAACAGCACAACCTCACTCTTAATAAGAAAAATTCAACTTAAAATTAAAAGGTTTTTTTTCCTCAGAATGGCAAAGATCAAAGTTTGATAACATGGTTGGAAAGTATGTGGACCGATATTCTCATATTCATTGATGAAATGTAAATTGATACATCCTTTGTCAGTGCTGACAGGTTTCCCAACTCTAGAGGTGCAATTTATACAGACATCAGTGTGAATGACAACCACTTCAAGTTGAGTGACATGATGACCCTGACTCTGTGGAGGGTCATTTGACAAAATATCTCAAAATAAAAATATACATACAATTTGACTCAGTGATTTTGCTTTCTGGAATTATTCCTGCATGAGTGAATTTATATATGTACAGTGAAATGGTTCACAATAGAACATTCTTCAGCCATTAAATAGAATGAGGCAGTTCTATAGATTCTCTAATGGAATAATCTCCATGATATCCTGTTTAGTGGGAAAAAGCACGTTGTGGAAGAGGAACTTTAATAGTTTGCTACCATTAAAAACAGAAATAATACATTTGTATGTTTCTATGTATACAATATCTTTCAAAGGTTATACAAGAAACTAGAACCTGTAGCCACTTCTGGGAGGGGAACTGGGTGGCTTACCTTTCATTGTACATATCCTCTGTACCTTTTTATTTTTCTTTGAGATAGGGTCTTGCTCTGTCACCCAGGCTGGAGTGCAGTGGTATGCTGATAGCTTACTGTAGCTGTCAGAGGCATTTGAACCAGAGCAACTCCATCCTGAATAGGGGCTGGGTAAAATAAGGCTGAGACCTACTGGGCTACATTCCTAGACAGTTAGGCATTCTAGATGACAGAATGAGATCAGAGGTCAGCACAAGATACAGGTCATAAAGACCTTGATGATAAAACAGCTTGCAGTACAGAAGCCGGCTAGAATCCACCAAAACCAAGATGGCAACGAGAGTGACCTCTGGTCGTCCTCACTGCTATACTTTCACCAGCACCATGACAGTTTACAAATGCCATGGCAATGTCAGGAAGTTACCCTATATGATCTGAAAAGGGGAGGTATGAATAATCCACCCCTTGTTCAGCATGTAATCAAGAAATAACCATAAAAATGGGCAACCAGCAGCCCGCGGGGCTGCTCTGCCTATGGAGTAGCCATTCTTTTATTCTACTTTCGTAATAAATTTACTTTCACTTTACTCTATAGATGCTCCCTGAATTATTTCTTGTGTGAGATCTAAGAACCCTTGTTTGGGGTCTGGATTGGGACCCCTTTCCAGTAATAACAGCCTTAAACTCCTGGGCTCAAGTGATCCTCCCGCCTCAGCCTCCAAGTGGCTGGGACCACAGGTGTGTGCCACCATGCATGACTGATGTAAACAAAAAAATTTGGTAGAGACGGGGTCTCACTATGTTGCCCAGGCTGTCCTCAACCTCCTGGGCTCAAAAGATCCTCTCACCTTGGTCTCCCAAAATGCTAGGATTAAGGTGTAAGCCACAATGCCTGGCCCTCTGTACCTCTTAAGTGAAGGAGCCCAGGGAAATTTGCCCCAAAATATGGCACCCTGGTATGCTGATTATTTTAAGTTAAAGGCCCCTGAAGGTCAGCAGATGCTGGAAGAGGCTTTTCTCTGACACTCCCTTACCTACCTTAAGACAACCCACTACAGAGGAGAGAATTGCCTTTCATGCCATCTCTGAAATTTCATTATCTGTCACAGAGAAGATGACTGAGGAATGTAACCACACCTAGATGTACTTCTTCAAAAGATAATGCCTGCCTCTCAGGCTCACTCCAATTCCAAGGAGAATCATTTACAAGTTAATTTCTGTTTCCTGGGTCCACTCATTCTCCCAAATAGTGATTTACTACTTCTCAGAAGAATTGTCTACATTCCCTACCTCCCCTCTCCTCTATGTAGAAGGGTATATAAACATTTGTACCCCCATTGGGTTATTGGGTAATCACTGAACTTTCAATATTCGCTAAAAACTATAAAAGGACATAACACAGTACTGAATAAAGTAAATAATAACACAAAGTTTTTGTTTTTCATCATCTCTGGTCAAAATGTCTAAAGTCTCAAAATAACATGCGCAAAAAATTTTAAAGTATGGATTTATCTGGATTGAATACTTTATAGCTACCAAACTCTGATGTCAAAGCCACATCCAAGTCTAAAAACTACACCTGCTTTGTATGATAAAACTAATAGTTATAATAGCTTTAGATTATTAATCTTTTCAATAATTCACACGCCATGTTCTCAAATACTTGTCTATTTTGAAATCTTCTATCCAAAATTTGTTACAATATCTACTTCAGAAAGTAACTCTATATTGAGAGTACAGATAAAGTGACATAAAACTTACTTAGGACTTGTAAAGATTGTTTACTCATTTCACACACAGCCTTTGCAAATGGAACCACCAGGTTCTTCCAGTTCTTAGAATCATGCATCACAGGACATTCTGGGAGCAGGAGGAAAACTGATAAAGCTTCTTGGTGTGGAGAACGGCATGGAAGAGCTCTGAGCAGATCATCCTCGAGACATGTAGTTATCTGTGGTCGAAATAGGATCAGGGAACAGACCCAGGATATATTAGATACAGAGGATTGTGAGAAGCAAGCTATTAAATTAAGGGTCTCACTCCACCATGTTCCAATTAGAATAATCACTTAGCCATTCTGAAACCTATTGATGAGATTCCATCACTCCTTCCATCCCAAATGCCCGATATAGTACATGAGAGCCATCCTCCTCATTTTATATCAGGCTCCCTGAAGAAAATAAAGTGAAATCCCATGAGCATGGATATACTGAGTGAATTATGGATTCAAAACGAGTACAAAGTCCTTCAAAAGCAATGTAGTATGCAGGTCACACTAGTATTCCTCCTTCTAGAAGGAAGAGCTGTCCCCGCCCCCTCACACAATATCCATTTCTTTCTTTCTTTCTGTTTTTTCATATATCAGTAGAAAAATGTGCAGTGAAAAATAGCTCTAAATTTTTATAATATTTATTTCATCCAGAGGTGAAGTTTTACCTGAGTGTAATGGCTTAATCATAGCTCACTGCAGCCTCAATCTCCTGGGTTCAGGCAATCCTCCCACCTCAGACTCCTGAGTGGAATGCACTGCCACAGCCAGCTCATTTTAGAAAATTACTTGTAGAGATGGAGTCTCACTATGTTGCCCCGGCCAGTTTCAAACTCTTGGGCTCAGGTGATACTCCCACCTTGGCCTCCCAAAGTGCTAGGATTACAGGCATGAGCCAATGTACCTGGCCCAGAAGTAAACTTTTAAAATAGGACGTATATAAAAATATATTAGTGGGAATAAACTTGTATGGTATCCTTTATATCTGTTTGAACATTCATTGAGTACTTAACAATGTGTCAGGCGATCTCATGTAAATCATTTTACTTAATCTTACTGATAATCCTGTAAGGTAATTTTTGCTTTATTGGTTTTTTACCTTGATTTTACAGATGAGCAAGGAGAGACTCAGAGGAAGTTAGAGGAAAGAGGTTACTCGATTAGAAAATGACCATGGCACTACCATAGTAGTAAAATCTACCATGGCAGAGAAAATGCCATATGTTCACCTTGCCAGTCATTTTTCTTTTTCCTCCTGGGTTTATAGGAAGATGGCAGCCCCTGGCTCCTCTTCAGTTAGGCAGGGCCATGTGACTGAGTCCTAGCTCACCAATGTGGGAGATAGTGATTTGTGACACATTAAGGCCAGGCCACTGAAATCTCTCATGGGAACTTCCCTACTCACTTCCCTCATCTGCTAGCCAAACCAAAAGACTGAGTGGAGGATTTTACAGCCCCAGGGCCTAGAGATGCTGGAAAGAAGCCTGAGTCAGCCCTGAATGAACCTGTGCAAAGATGCCTCTGACCTCCAACCCTCGTTGGACTAGGATGTTGGAAAATATTTTGTTGTATTAAGCCACTGAAATGTCCAAGTTGTTTGTTATAGCAGCTAGCCATATTTCCTCTACCTGAGAGATCTATGTTCTGTAATTACAGTGTTTGCCTCTCATGTCATAAGGGTAAATAAGTGATATATGCAACAATAAACTGTGATGTACTATATATTGTTTTTATTACATTAAAATTCTTAAAATTTGCTTTTTCACATGTCCAGCGGAATATGATTTCTGTGGAATGCCAGTAGGTGTTATGCTAGAAAATAGCATCGCAATGCAAATAACTCCAAGAAAAATAGGGTCAAAAGAGATTTCTTTTAGTGTATGACATCACAGAATCTTTGATTTCCTAATGTGCATATCGTGACTCCATAATAGTAGAGAGTGTTCCCAAAGTTTTTTCATTAAGAACCCTCTTTATGGGTTTTTTTAATGAAACTAATGTCCCTGGGAACTCGCATGGGGAACAGCACCCCAAATTATCTCCCATATCACCTAAAAACTTCGTTTAAAAATATACTTCATATTTGCTATTATCACTTCATCTTGAAAATGAAAATAGTATATCTACTACACATCAAGGAACACTTCCCCCCTTTCCCTTCCAAGTATAAGGACCCACTCAGACCCATCAAAATGGTGTAAAGATTATTTTACTAACTGAAGACATTTGAGACGCCTTTTTGGAGCTTCTTTTATCTAACTAATGCAGAACTCTTCTAGAATGAAGCTCTGTACATCCCCCACTGAGGAGATACACTGCTAAAAAGGAGACCAATCATTCAGACCCTTGCATGTGGAGGAGAAATTGCATAAACAAACATTCTCACAAACTGTCATACCTTCCATCTGTCTCCATAAAATCCCATTTGTTCTTCCCATAGGAGCTCTTTCTCCCTTCTCCCTTTCATCCACTAAGTTGCTTCATAAATTCTTATCCCAAGCTGTTCAGGGAGCCTCTTCATCTGAATGCTCCACATGCAAGCATACAAAACTTGTATTTTTCCTCCTGTGCTATAGGCTAAATGCGTTCCCCAAAATTCATATGTTAAAATCCTAACCCCCAATATGACAGTAGTAAGAGGTGGGGCCTTTGGTAGGTAATTAGGTCACAAGATTGGAGCTCTCATGAATGGGATTAGTGCCCTTAAAAAGAGACCCCAGAGAGATTCCTTGCCCTTTTTGCTGTGAAAGGAAAATAAATCTTGGGGTCTCAAAATCACCAAGCTAAAGGGAAAAGTCAAGCTGGGAACTGCTTAGTGCAAACCTGCCTCCCATTCTATTCAAAGTCACCCTTCTGTTCACTGAGATAGATGCATATCTGATGCCTTTTTTGGAGAGGCTAATCAGAAACTCAAAAGCATGCAACCGTTTTTCTCCTATCTACCTAAGACCTGGAAGGCCCCTCCCTGCTTTGAGTTGTCCTGCTTTTCCAGACCAAACCAATGTTCATCTTATATATGTGGATTGATGTGTCGTGTCTCCTGAAAATGTATAAAACCAAACTGTGCTCTGACCACCTTGGGCACATGTTGTCAGGACCTCCTGAGGTTGTGTCACGGGTGTGTGTCCTCAACCTTGGCAAAATAAACTTTCTAAATTAACTGAGGCCTGTCTTAGATATTCGGGGTTCATGCTGCCATGTGAGGACACTGAAAATATGGTCATCTATGAACCAAGAAGTGGGCCCCCACCAGACACCAAACCTGATGGTGCCTTGATCTTGGACTTCCCAGCCTCCAGAACTGTGAGAAATAAATGTCTGTTGTTTAAGTTACAGCATCCTGAGCACTAAGAAATTCTGTTATTAGTTTTCAGTGACCCCTTCCACCAATTCAAACCTGAGTCAGTAGAGGAAAAGAAAGTTTTCTTCTCAATACAACCCAGAATCACACAATATTAAACTGGAATAGATTTTAAAGATGAATTCAACAGGTAAAGAAAATGTGATCCAAAGAGAAGGGATGAAGTAGTAACAGAGATTCATTTCGAATAGATGTGAGTTTCATCTCAGAATAGAGGAGCAGCTTTTTAGTTTATCAGTCCAGGATAAAGTTATCCTGCTTCCCAAACCAATACTCTTTTCCTGTATCGTGCTAGAGATTATCTACCTCTCAAGCATTGCTCTGATTATATTGAAAATAAAAATATTGCATATATTGTACATTTAAGGATTCAATAAGAAAATAAATGTCAGCACCTAATAAAATACCTGGAATACAGTAATTTCATAATGAGCACTAGCCCCCTCTTCCAGCCCCAATCATAAACCCACCTTTGCAAAAGTATGACAGTAAGAGAAATCTGACATGGTTGACTCTATCTTGCTTCCAGCCTCACAGGTTGGCTGTCTTTTCTCATTCTTGGGCATGAGCCAAGCTAACTTTGGGAGAAATTTAGTTTATAGTTTAAATGATAATAGTCTGTCCCAAAAACTGAATTGTTTTTGTAAAACTAACGAAAGTCCGCCAAGTTAGGAGGATGAGAGGGGCTTGAATTCTAAATAATTATCAGCCATTAATCTAGAGGTCATAAGATTTGCAACTTCCTCAATTACTCTTGCAAATACCATCATTATTGTAGAACCTAAGATTGGCCTTTTGAGATGTCTTTTCAGGTTTTTGCATTTCTGACAACTGGATGGTCCCACCTGAACCCACCAGCCAGTCCTGTGCCCCCACCCAGGAACTGACCCAACACAAGAGGACAGTTTCTATTCCCTATGATTTCATCTCTTACTCAGCCAGTCAGCATGCCCCCTACCCTAGCCCCCTGCCCACCAAACTATCTTTGAAAAGCCCCTAAGCTATAACTCTGAGCCTTCAGGGAGATTGATTTGAGTAATAATTCTATCTCCTACATGGCATGGCCAGCCTCATGTCAATTAAACTCTTTCTTTACTACAATGTCATAGTCTCATTGAGTCAATTTTTGTTTCTGCAGTGGGCAGGAAGAACCCTTCGGGCAATTACAGTCACAGTCCCCTCTCATCCAGCTTCCAACAAAAATAAACTGCAATCATATTTGTTCTATATCTAAAGTAAGTATTGGCTATTACCATGGAAGAAATCCATTCCTTTTTTGTTAACTTCTTGAAGGTATCTCTTGCCATTTCTAAGTCCACATCAATGGACGTCGTTTCTCCAGTTCCTCTTTGGATACAAGAAATGCAAGAAACCACATAAACATAGGGAAAGGGATATTTCTAAAGTTCATATGTCATTTATTGTTTTATTTTATTACATATAAGATACAAACCTTTTCTCAAAGCTTGCCTTTCAAAATAATCAACTTACTTGACATAAAAAATGTATAGTTTATGTTCTCCTTGTTAAAAGACAGTAGATAACAACTTAGTATCTCTATAGTGGCTACATCAAGTTTGGGCTGCCATATTAATAAAATTTTATGTGCTGAATCTGACAACGGAAACCATCTGCCCCCACACTCAGTTTGCACACTAAGAACTAGAACTACCTGCCCCCCACACTCCTTACCATTCATAGTTACAGAACTTTGCAATTCCACTGTTTTTATTAGCATGACTTTACTTTTCCAGGAAACTTTTGCCTAGACAAATGGCAATTGTTCATCATGGGAACTTCAAAATCCTTACCTTGCTGTTTCCACACATCCTGGATTGTTGTTCATTTTCCCAGTCCAAATCAAACCTCCAGCCTTCCCTCTCACATTGAAAGACTTCCTTAAACCAGACTCCCAATTCTCAATAAATTCTGACCTGGTCTTTTCTCTCAGAAACACTACTGAAGTTTTGTCCAGGTGTGCTGTTCTCTCTGGCCTGTCTTATCAACAAGTTGTTTTAGTGATATTTGAGAGGCCAGCATTCAATAAGCTTAATAATTTTTAAATAATGCATTATCAAATATTGTATGCCAGCTGCAGTGGGTCATGCCTGTAATTCCAACACTTTGGGAGGCCAAAGTGGGAGGATTACTTGAAGCCAGGAGTTCAAGAGACCAGCCTGGGCAGCATAGAAGAGACCTTGTCTCTACAAAAAAATAAAAAAATAAAAATTAGCCAGGCACGGTGGTGCACACCTGTAGTCTCAGCTACTCCGGAGGCTGAGGTGGGAGGATAGCTCAAGCCCAGGAGTTCAAGGCTACAGTGAGCTATGATCAAACTACTGCATTACAGCATGGGCAACAGTACAAGACCCCATCTCTAAACATTAAACAAAACAAAACAAACAAAAACGCCAGGCATAGTGGCTCAGGCCTGTAATCCCAGCACTTTGGGAGGCTGAGGTGGGTGGATCACTTGAGGTCAGTAGTTCGAGATCAGCCTGGCCCAACATGGTGAAACCCCGTCTCTACAAAAACTACAAAAAAATTAGCTGGGCATGGTGGTGCATGCCTGTAATCCCAGCAACTCAGGAGGCTAAGGCGGAAGAATCACATGAACCCAGGAGGCGGAGGCTGCAGTGAGCAGAGATCACGCCACTGCACTCAAGCCTGGGTGACAGAGTGAGACTCTGTCTCAAAAATATAAATAAAAATAATAAAAATTTTAAAAAGAGGCTGGGTGTGGTGACTCATGCCAGTAATCCCAGCACTTTGGGAGGCCGAGGTGGGTAGATCACTTGAGGTCAGGAGTTCGAGACCAACCTAGTCAACATGGTGAAACCCGATCTCTACCAAAAAATATAAAAAATTAGCTGGCTGTGGTGGCGCACACCTGTAATCCCAGCTATTTGGGAGGCTGAGGCAGGAGAATAGCTTGAACTCGGGAGGTGGAGGTTGCAGTGAGCCGAGCTGTACCACTGCACTCTGGCCTGGGTGATAGAGTGAGACTTTGTCTCTAAATAAATAAATAAATAATAAAAAAGAAAGAAATATTTTCTCCTTGCTAGATTAACTGATTGATAGTAATATTAGGGCTAAAATATTTATGCAAGTACTAAAACAAAGCATTATAAATTTCCCCCTTAAAATATATTCTCTTTTGTAGCCTTTGACATCTTAGGAGTTCCTCACTTCTGGGAAGTGAGCATAGATACTTTTTCACATTCGGAAGAAAATAATTTTCACGTAGAAAAGATTTCCCCACATGCAGTAAGAATTAGCCTGAGGTGAAATTATTAGTATCCAACAGTTCCTCTAGTCCCACAAGCTGACTGAGAATGCAGCTGGGTTAAGAACTATTGGGACTGCCGGCCGGGCGCGGTGGCTCAAGCCTGTAATCCCAGCACTTTCGGAGGCGGGCGGATCACAAGGTCAGGAAATCGAGACCACAGTGAAACCCCGTCTCTACTAAAAATACAAAAAATTAGCCGGGCGCGGTGGCGGGCGCCTGTAGTCCCAGCTACTCAGGAGGCTGAGGCAGGGGAATGGCGGGAACCCGGGAGGCGGAGCTTGCAGTGAGCCGAGATCGCGCCACTGCACTCCAGCCTGGGCAACAGCGTGAGACTCCGTCTCAAAAAAAAAAAAAAAAAAGAACTATTGGGACTGCCAAGGGAGTTGTACAAGGGCAAGTAATAGCAACAAGGGTTAAGTGAGTACCACCTAGTGGCCAGGAGTGGGTACAAGATGTGTATCACCATATTTTGAACCAGTGAGCAAACTTAAGGCCGCGTTAACGAGAGAGGACCAAGCAAAGGAGAACCCATATGAGTTACACTAGCTGCAGACAGATCAGCAAGGCATCAATCTCCAAAGAGGCAGAGGGCAGCCTAAGACCCTTTACACTGCTATTTCTCCTTCTCTTCCCTTTTACACCCAGGTGCCATATTGGAGAGCTTGGAGGAAGGAGCAGAAATAGAAGACTCAAATATTGAGCATTACAGGAATTATTTCAACTAGTGGATCAGACCAAATGTTAAACCAAATAGGAGTGAAATCAGATTTTCTTCTGTAGCAGTGAGTTAAAGACAACATAAATAAGATCTATTTTTTAATTGATCGTACACAGTAAAAATGGTAAAGTGTACTTACTCTTGGCTTCTAAGTACTAAAGCAATGTGAGATTTAGTCAATCCCTTATATATACAAAGATCCTGAAAAAACACCATTCCTTCTAGTCAGACAACAGAGTAAAGTGGTATGAAGGAAGTAAACAATATTAATTAGGAATTATAACTTACGGTGGTCTAACAGAAAATTACTTTATAAAATGAAAGAATTCTATAACAACCTACAGAGTTCTCTGTGTTGGACTTTGTGAGCAAGAATAACGAAATTTGCAAATTAAACCTACTTGAAACATTTCATTTTAAATATTTTCCAGTGTTTTAAATGAAGGTAACTCTTATGTAAGTATTACCTTTTCTTTAAAAAACTCGCCGTCAGACAAGCAGGAGATGAAAATATCATTCTAATTTCACTGTAAAAGGAATAACAAGGCGTAAGTCACAACATACCATAAAGCATGCCTTTTAAAAATCTTATTATGTCTGAATAAGTAAATGATGACGTGGAATCATTGTTACTGAAAATAACTACTCTCTTAAGAGTCTCCCAAATCCTGGGTATACTTTGTTCATATTATTTCTAAATCTCACCAAAACCTTTTATAGTTGATTTGTTCAAGTCATGTAGGTTTAACTAAAACCTATCCCTGTGAAGACCAAAACTCATAAAACTCCAAAGGGTAAACTATGAAGATACGAAAACAGTCCACCTTATTGACGGCTTTGTGAGCTTTTTTGATTCACTCCTGCAACTCCCTCACCTAGTAAGGCACCTGGGATATCACATGTCCTCCATATATCTACAAATGAGTACACTGATGACCTAGTCACACTTAGAGGCTGTAGAAGAGAATCACGGTCAAAATACAAATACCTTCACAACAAAACCAAAACCTCTATCTTAGGATAAAATTACCAAAGCCTCAGAACCAGATAAAAGTGGCTTATAACTTATCAGACAGAGCCACCTTTTAGCCACGTCACATTCAGTACTTCTTCTTTTCACTGCTATCCATTTTTCTGCCATGGACTGGCTAATTCGGCTTATTTCTGGCAGGGTTTTCCCGGGAGCACTTGTGGAACTAGTATCCTTCAGGGAAGGAAAAAACAAGAATGATCAGGAACACACACACATTCAGTAGTAAATTATACAGTAAATCATCTGGCATGGGTGGTAAATAGGCCCTGCCGTCTTCGGTGGTAGCATTTGGTGGGAGGAGCTTTGGCATCAGACCAGTAGGGCTATTCCACCTCCGAGCCTGGGCCACTTTGCTTGGTTTGAGCCTTAGTTTCATCATAAAAAAAAAAAGAACATAGGGCTTCAAATAGATACTTGTAAATCAATATTCATTGCAGCATTATTCACAATAGCCAAAAGATGGAAACAACTCATGTCCATCAACAGATGAATAGATTTTTAAATATATACATAAAAATGAATATTATTCAACCTTAAAGGAATGAAATTCTGGCCGAGCACAGTGGCTCGCACCTGCAATCCCAGCACTTTGGGAGGCTGAGGCGGGCGGATCACCTGAGGTCAGGAGTTTGAGACCAGCCCAGTCAACATGGTGAAACCTTGTCTCTACTAAAAATACAAAAAATTAGCCAGGCGTGGCGGTGGTCACCTGTAATCCCAGCTACTCAGGAGGCGGAGGCAGGACGCTTGAGCCTGGGAGGTGGAGGTTGCAGTGAGATGAGATCATGCCATTGCACTCCAGCCTGGGCAACAAGAGTGAAGCTCTATCTCAAAAAAAAAAACCCAAAAAACAAACAACAACAACAACAACAAAAAACAAAGGAATGAAATTCTGACACATGCTACACAACATGGATGAATTTTGAAGACAAGCTAGTGAAATAAGCCAGATGCAAAATGACAAATATTGCATGATTCCACTTGTATTAAGTATCTAGAATAGGCACATTCATGGAGACAGAAGGTAGATTCAAGATTACCTAAAGCTGGGGGCAGAGAGGAGGAATGGGGAGTTATTATTTAATAGTTACAGAATTTCTGTTTGGGGTGATGAAAAAGCCTTAGAGTTGGATGAGATGGATAATGGTGAGAGTTGTACAATATTATGAAAGTAATTAATGTCACTGTCACTACATTGTATACTTAAAATGAGTAAAATGGCAAATTGCATTTATATATATTTTACCACAATAAATAAAAAGAGATAATAATACCTACCTCTCTGGGTTCTTGTTAAGATTCAATTATAGTAGGTATAAAAAGCTTTGGGTTTATAATAGGCACTCAATAATTAGTTTTCTTGTTCCCTTTAATCATCCACAAGTGTTTACTTTTATGTCAGTAACTCTCAAATTGTTATGTGCATCTGAATCACCTGGTGGGTGATTCTGGTGGGCTTGTTAAAGTAGATTGCTGGGCTCCACCCCATAGTTTCTGATTCAGTGGGTCAGGGTAGAGCACAAGAATTTGCATCTAACAAATTCTCCAGTGATGCTGATGCTGCTGGTTTGGGGACCACACTTTGAGAACCATCGTTCTATATAATACTTTAGAGCAAATAACCCAGCCAGGGGTTTCAAAAATCACTGTCTGGAAAGAAAAATCCATTTTCAATATAGTCTTCCAAAGGCATTGGTGCTTTAACTTATACCTATGCCTCCACTGCACTCGTTATGAGCCAGGAAATCCTGCATCATTTTGGTTTAATGCTGAAATAAAAGACCCCTTGAAAAAGACAGGTAACCACGGCTTTTAAAGTTCCCTTCAGCTTCTTGATCTGAGTCCTGGGTTTTCCCTGTAGTTTGATCAAGAGGAAGTTTTTTTCCCCCACATCCCAGGAAACTTGGGACAATGAAGCTCTCCCTCTTGGCACTTACATACCATTTCTTTATTTTCTGCTTCAAAATCCCTAGCTGCTCCCAAATGCACGGTACGAGACTATGTCATCTGCCTCCTCTTCTTTTGTAATCTTCTCCCAATGTCCTGGTCACTCCCCTTCATTCATCGAAAGCTTTGGCACCTTGCTGACTGTCTTCCTCACAGCATGATTCCCATGGTCACCCTTCCTGCCCTCGCTCTTGGTAACTTCAGAATTGATGAACATTATCTATCTCCCACCTTCATCTTTCAATTCTTAATCATCTTCACTCTTTTCCTCTGCTCCACTGCAGCCACACATGCCCTGGATCAGGGTTTCTAAACTGGCACTATTGATATTTTGGGTCAGATAACTCTGTTGTGAGCAGTTGTCCTGTGTATCATAGGATGTTTAGTGGCATCACTGGCCTCTGCCTATCAGATGTCAGTAGCAGCCACTCCCAACACCATGCTCTTCCCTAGTTATGACAAACTACAATGTCTCCAGACATTGCCAAATGTTTCCCGGAGCATGAAATCACCCCTAGTTGAAAACCACTGCCCTAGATATAGGTGAGAAGCTGGATGTTATAATTATCAATTGTTCCATCTTCTAAATTTCTACCAGAAATGTTCTCTTCTCTGACCATCATACACCATCTTTCAGATTCACCTCCTTTAGAGTAAAACCCACAGTCCAAGATTCTTTTGTGCACCGGGATCTCCAATTCATTAGCCCTGTTGTTTGTCCATGATTCATCATCCTCTTTTGTCCTCCTTACCCAGGTTAAATTCCATGGTTCATCACTATAATCACACCTATAACTCTTTCGTCCATTTCCTATTGTACTTACCTAGCAAAATTCCATCTGTAATTAAACTGGACTCTGAATTACTCCAAAATCCAACCGAAGCAGCCTAACATCACTGGAGAAAGCTGCACAACTGTGCAGACTGATTTCACTTTAAGCCTGTGACCATAGATTTCAAATGGGCACCTGACACTGTCTATTGGATTCCAAGGCTACCTGCTTTTTCCCTCTCTAAGACAACTGCCGCAACCCTTCCTTTTCTTCCTAAACCTTTCATGCTCCTCTGCTTGCTCATGCTCAGATGGGGACCTTGCCTTATGCATCACTGAAAATTGAAGCAACTAAGCAAGAACTAATCACCTTCCCACCATCAACCTACCTGCACCTGCATGTTTCTTATTACAGCAGAATAAATACATCTGTTCATACCCCTCAAATATGCGTTAGATTCTGCTTCCTCTCTCCTACTCTCAGACATTGCTTCTGCAATTATTCACTCTTTCCTTCTCTTTTTTTTTTTTTTTGAGATGGAGTCTCGCTCTGTCGCCTAGGCTGGAGTGCAGTGGCGCAATTTTGGCTCACTGCAACCTCCGCCTCCTGGGTTCACGCCATTCTCTTCCTCAGCCTCCCAAGTAGCTGGGATTACAGGTGCCCGCCACCATGCCTGGCTAATTTTTGTATTTTTAATAGAGATGGGGTTTCACCATATTGCCCGGGCTGGTCTTGAACTCCTGACCTCATGATCCACCCGCCTCGGCCTCCCCAAGTGCTGGGATTACAGGCTTGAGCCACCACACCCAGCCTATTCACTCTTTCTTGTGCAGCATGAGAAACCCTCCCACAGTTCTCTACTCTCCTTCACATCAAAATTTCTCAGAGCTGTCAGAGGCATTGTTTGCACTTGTTCCCCTTCTATTCTCTGTCTGGCCCACTCAGGTCAGGTTTCCTTCTCTCTCCTTTGCAATAACACAATCTTACCAAAGCAAAAGTAAACTATGCACTCCTCTTACTTGACCACTCGGCTGTATTTGACAGAATTGGCCACTTTCTCCTTCTGGAAATACAGCAGTCCCCCTTATCCATGGGGGATGTGTTCCACCAAGACCCCCAGTGGATGCCTGAAACCATAAATAGTACCAAACCCCATATAGACTATGTTTTTTCCTATTCATCCATACATATGATCAACTTTAACGTATAAATTAAGCACAGTAAGAGATTAATACCAACAACTAATAAAATGAAACAATTATAACAATTTACTGTAATAAAACGTATGTAAATGTGGTGCCCCTCTCTTTCTCTCAAAATAGCTTATTATACTGTATTCACCCTACTTCTTGTGATGAAGGGATGAAGTGGAATGGCGTGAGATTTCATCATGCCACCCAGAACATGTGATTTAAAATTTACAAGTTGTTTATTTCAGAATTCTCCATTCAGTATTTTTAGACCACAGTTGAATGTGGGTAACTGAAACTGTGAAAAGCAAAACTGTAGATAAGAGGTACTACTGGGAGCCAGGCACAGTGGTGCACACTTGTAATCCCAGCACTTTGCCAGGCCAAGGTGGGCAGATCACTTGAGCTCAAGAGTTCAAGACCAGCGTGAGCAACATGGCAAAATCCCGTCTCTACAACAAAAAAAAAAAATACAAAAATTAGCTGGGCATTGTGCTGTGAGCCTGTAGCCCTGGCTACTCGGGAGGCTGAGGTGGGAGGATGGCTTACGCCTAGGAATTTGAGGCTGCAGTGAGCCAAGACTCCAGCCTGGGTAACAGAGTGAGACCCTGTCTCAAAACAAACAAAAAAACAACCAACCAACCAACCAAACAAACAAACAAAAACAAAAGAGAGGACCTCCGAACGGGTGCTTTCTTCTCTTGGCTTGTTTGGCCAGCCTCTCCCGATTTTCCTTTCCTCAGAAACTGGTCCTTCTTAATCTGTTTTTCTGGATCCTCCACTGTCTGATCTCTGGTGGAGATGCTTGATTTTGTCCCCCTTCTTTTCTCATTTGCACTCTCTCTCTCGGTGAGCTTTCATCCAGGTCCCTGGCTTTAAATCCCATCTGTGGGTTGATAACTGCTGTGTTTATATTCCATTGCCAGCATCCTTCCTGAGCCCCGCATTCACATATCCAGCTCAGTCTCTAGGTCTCCTTTCCAAGCACATTTCTGATCGGTCCCCCCTCACATAGCTGACCCCAGCTTACAGAACTGGCTCCATCTTGTAGAGCTCTTCATCCTTTCTTCCTACGGTTCTGCCTCACTGGCCTTCTGTCACACATACCAAACTCATTCTTGCCTCACAGTCTTTCTGTGTGCAGTTCCCTCTGCTCTGTGCATTCTTTCTCTGGACCTAAGCATGGCTAAATCTCTGCTCAACTGTCACAGCCTCTACAAAGCCTTTTCTGACAGGCTTTTCTAAAGAACACCACCTCGTCAATCTCAAACAATTGATTTATTTTCTTCAGAGTACTTGTCACTGTCTAATGTAATTTTTTTTTTTCTTGAGACAGAGTGTTGCTCTGTGCCCCAGGCTGCAGTGCAGTGGCACAATTTCAGCTCACTGTAACCTCCACCTCCTGGGTTCAAGCGATTCTCCTGCCTCAGCCTCCCAAGTAGCTGGGTTCAGGCAATTCTCCTGCCTCAGCCTCCCGAGTAGCTCATGCCACCATGCCCGGCTAGTTTTTGTATTTTTACTAGAGATGGCATTTCGCCACATTGGCCAGGCTGGTCTCGAGCTCCAGACCTCAGGTGATCTGCCTGCCTCGGTCAACCAAAGTGCTGGGATTACAGGCATGAGGCACCATGCTGGGCCCCTAATACAATCTTATTTATTTTGCATTCACATATTTATGGTCCGGCCCTGCCTGTGGAGTCCAAATGCTATGAATGAGGGTAACCTTGTGTGTATTATTCACTTTTGTCCCAGGCATCAAAAGCAGAGCCTGATATATAAAAGGGTCTCAATTTTTGTTGAGCGGCTGATTGAACCACTATGATAGAACAACCAAAGTATAGTCTCCTAACTATCCCAGCAGGACGGAAACCTTTGCCTCTGACTACTTTCTGTGCCAGGGACTATAGAAAGGGTCTATTATGTTTCTAATTTGTACTTTTTCCTGTTATCAGGAATGTTTTAAACATCAAGTAACATTCCTGATAACAGGAAAAAGTACAAATTAGAAAAATAACTATGAAGGCTTTTGTTTCCATAAAAACACTTCAGAACTCACCCAGAAATGTAATAATAAAATCCCTCCTGTTAACAATTAGGAAGGCACTATAGCATGGTGGATAATGGTGTAAGCTATCGGGTTAGACTGCCTGGATGCGAATCCAGCTCTACCACTTACTAACAGTGCAACTTTGCATAAATTCACCTCTCCGAGACTCAGCTTTTTCAGCAGTAAAATGTGAAAAATAAAATCAACGAGAGTTGATATGAGCATTAAACATCTTGATCATCTGAAGAACTTCGACTGCTGCCTGATACATGGTGACTGCAGTTAAAATGAGTCATTACTGTTATCTATCACCATTAATTCTGTTAAGCAATAAATTTGAGTTGGGGACTCGATGATGTGACCCTTGCAACAAAGGACAGCTGAGACGCTGCAGGCCGCCCCCTCCACACACACCCCTGCACACTCACACACATGGCAATCCTCCCGTTGAAGGAGGTGCCACTGGGAAATTCCCTACAGGACACCTCACAAACCCTTTCTTCACAGTCCTGGACAGGGAAAATTCAGTTCCCTCCTCAAGATAGAAACAGCTGCTGTTGACAAAAGTTACATGTGTATGTGCACTTACATAATGCAAATTCAACATACACACTTACTAATAAAGAAAAAGGAAATCTGAAATGGTGGGGGCGGGGGGTGTCTAATCTGTTAGGAAAGTTAACAAATAAGGAAGTGAGAATTGTGTAATATTTTTTCATAAGCATTCTAATACAGGACCTTATTGTTTTAGTAAAACACCTGAATATATGTGAATAATGCAGTATTTCAAATACTGCTCTGATATCTTGAGAAAAAATAATTTTTAAGAGGAGCAAAAAGTATAATAGATACCTGATGAGTTGTCACAAAGTTGGCATATGTTCCAGCAAAAATATGTTTGACTTGAACATCCACGAGGTCTAAAAGAAAGTCATAAATCCATGCTTACGAGCTTTTAGAAGTAAAAATAAATCTGATGTATTACCAAGCCAAATTTACTTACTTACTGGCAATTTATATTCTCCTAAACGGATTTGGACTATAAATGCATAAAAGATTAATTTTTTTCTTTTTTTTCCCTCCCATCATATTGAAATAAAAGATCAGTTTTGATCAGATTACATGTCATATATTCACTTAGTCTAAAATTTAGTTTTTCATGCACTTGTATAATGCAGCCATGTGGCCATGCTTTAGAAGACATTTGATTAAATATATAAAAGTGCATTGTTCTGGTTGCTTCTTTACTTTCTTAATAAACTTGCTTTCACTTTATGGAAAAAAAAGTGTATTGTTCTGATGCTTACGTAATCAAGTTAGGATTCTCTTCTGTATTACCTCAATCTTTTTAATTATTTTATTTTATTTTATTTTATTGAGACAGAGTCTCACGCTGTTGCTCAGGCTGGACGATCTCAGCTCACTGCAACCTCCACCTCCTGAGTTCAAGCGGTTCTCCTGCCTCAGCCTCCCGAGTAGCTGAGATTGCTGGTTTGCACCACCACGCCCGGCTAATTTTTATATTTTTAGTAGAGACAGGTTTCACCATGTTGGCCAGGCTTGTCTTGAACTTACCTTAATCTTTAGAAATGATTACCAAATACCCTAAGATTCACTGCATAAGAAAAAAATGCACTACATATATATATACACACACATATACGTATACACATACACACACATATATATGTGTGTATATGTATATGTGTGTCTGTGTGTGTGTGTGTGTATATATATATATAAAGAAAAAGTACAGCCAGGCGCGGTGGCTCACGCCTGTAATCCCAAGCACTTTAGGAGGCTGAGGCAGGTAGATCACCTGAGGTCGGGAGTTCGAGACCAGTCTGATCAACATGGAGAAACCCCATCTCTACTAAAAATACAGAATTAGCCAGGCTTGGTGGCGCATGCCTGTAATCCCAGCTACTCAGGAGGCGAGGTAGGAGAATCGCTTGAACCTGGGAAGTAGAGGTTGTGGTGAGCCGAGATCAGGTCATTGCACTCCAGCCTGGGCAACAAGAGTGAAACTCTGTCTCAAAAAAAAAATAAAAGTACTAGGGAAACTACAGTTCTGTAGGATCCTTTGAAAGATACTAGTTCTCCTCCAGTGGCATTGATGAACACAAAATCATGAATTAGTGGGACTCATACCTTCAGCAGAAATCAGGCATTTAATGTCAAAGTTCCCTGTCAGGGCCTCTGGATGAGTTGGCTTGCTTGTGTCACTTGGTCCATGACCAAAAGATATCACCTGACCAGTGGTGTGCACATATGCAAGGGTGTGATAACTACAGGAGAGAGAAAACACCATAATGAAGACTAAGGCACTCATGGCTTTTGAGAAAGATGATGTCCCTTAACATAAAATAACAAACACAAAAAACCAATTTGCTTTTACTAAGCACCCAGCTCCCCTATCACAATATCAGTGTTAGAGGGCATCAAAGGATGTGGCTAAACAGATGGCCAGTCAATATTAACTTACCACTAATCTTAAAAATAGAATGTTATTGATGGGTCTTTACTATGTTTTCTATCATTTGTGTTTTAAATGCAGGCATTTCTATTTTTTTGTTTTTTTTTTTTAATGCATTGGGTAGATATTTAAACACTCAAAGTGTCCTCATAATTAGGTTATGCAGAACTCTGAATATATATGTAAATATATATATATTATTATTATTCTGCATCATGAGATTAATTTACTTTAATTTTGTCTTATCAACTTAAGCAGGAAAGCTCTGCTATTTTTATCAATCTACTTCCCTGCACCTGGTACAGTGTTCTATACACAGTAGACTTCCAATTATTTCTTATTAAATAAATAAAATACCTAGAATAAAGATTAAAAACTGAAAGATTAAACTATATTTGAAATAAGTAAATTTTCAGGCAGGAAAATGCTCTATAAAAAGCGCAACCACATATTTTAGGGTTTTAAGGTTTGATAACATTCCATGTGAGTCATTTCTAAGTAATAAAATATGACACTTTCTACACATGCTAAGAAGAAGAAGAAGAAGAAGAAGAAGAAGAAGAAGCCTATTACCTTCCACAATCTATCTGCGAAACTAGGCCATCAATTCTTTCCACAAGTTGTGGACCTCTCTTCTCAGGAGTGGGGCTGCATCCCAGCTGTCCAGAGCTATTGTCTCCAAATGTGAACACTTTCCCATCCTGCTTAGCAAAGGAAGAATCAAATTAATTTCAGGTTTAAAAAGGTAACTAAAAGCTTACTGATTAAGTGTCTTACAAGAGTTAATATGGGAGCACTCTGTGAAACACAAGCTGTACATAAATAGGAGAGATCCTTTATTCTTTCTAATAGTGTATGTTGAGTTAACACATTAAACATGAAAAATCGCTGGGGTCAGGCACAGTAGCTCACACCTGTAATCCCAGCACTTTGGGAGGCCATGGCAGGAGGATTGCTTGAGGCCAGGAGTTTGAGACTAGCCTGGCCAATACAGCAAGACCCCATCTCTACACAATTAAAAAAAAAAAATCATTAGCATTTCCTTAAAAGCTGGGCACCTTGGTGATGTATTGTACAGCATGGTGACTATAGTTAATAATGTGTTTCATATATGAGAATTACTAAGAGAGTAGATCTTAAAGATTCTAACCAGAAAAAAAGATAATTCTGTGAGGTGATGCATATGTTAACTAGCTTGATTATGGTAATCATTTCACAATGTACACATGGATCAAAACATCATGTTGTACAGCATAAACATACACAATTTTTATTTGTCAACTGTACCATAATAAAGCTGGAAAAGGAAAGAATTAGGTACTTAATAAGTTTTTATTGAATGAATAGATGGACGAATTAACTGGTTCAAGAGTAAAACCAACATTTAAGTATGAGGTTGAATTTATTTGAGCATTTTCCTAAAAATACTGTCTTCTCAAAACATTCTATGATTACAAACAACTGTAGCTTTCTCTTTATTTCTATTTATTCTATTTAATTCTATTTATTCTTTATATTACGAATAACATAATCCAAACAATTGAGGGTTTTCTAATTTAAGATATGCATTTAAAACAAACAATAAAAATAATTGGGGGCATATAGTTTTTAAGCAAACATTTCAACTACACAAGCAGTTTTCAAGTCTATTCCTTATGGCTCCAGAAGGAATCCATCCCTTTGGAATATATTGTATGGTAAGGACAAGAATGGGAAGAAAACATTCAGGAAGCTGGGTCGTAACTATGCCAAGCAAGAAATGAAATGAAATAATCTTCTAGTCTGTAAAGTGGGTTATTGAAAACTGTAAGAATTACTTTGTTGCTTCTATAATAATATTTATCTGTAGAATCACATTGTCAGTGAATAATTGCTAAAGGGGCCTGGCACAGTGGCTCATGGCTGTAATCTCAATACTTTGGGAGGCTGAAGTGGGTGGATTATTTGAGGTCAGGAGTTCAATACCAGCCTGGTCAACATGGTGAAAACCTGTTTCTACTAAAAATACAAAAATTAGCCTAGCATGGTGGCGGGCGCCTGTAATCCCAGCCACTTGGGAGGCTGAGGCAGGAGAATTGTTTGAACCTGGAAGGCGGTTGTTGCAGTGAGCCGAGATTGTACCACTGCACTCCAAACTGAGTGACAGAGCAAGACTCTGTCTTAAAAATAAAATAATAATAATAATAATAATTGCTAAAAGGGATTAGTTCCTGTATTTACCTTTTTTTTTTTTTTTTGTAGACAGGAGAGTCTTGCTGTGTCAACCAGGCTGGAGTGTGGTGGCAAGATCTTGGCTCACTGCAACCTCTGATTCCTGGGTTCAATTGATTCTCCTGCCTCAGCCTCCCAAGTAACTGGGACTACAGGCGCCCGTTACCACGCCCAGCTAATTTTTGTATTTTTAGTAGAGATGGGATTTCACTATGTTGGCCAGGCTGGTCTTGAACTCCTGACCTCGTGATCCACCCATCTCGGCCTCCCAAAGTGCTGGGATTATAGGCGTGAGCCACCCCACACAGCTATTAACCTAATTTAGTAGGTATCTAAAGATATTTCCTAAAGCTGAAATTAGCTTTTGTTATAGGATCTTGAAAACCTTATGAATTATATTTGGTTCACATCTCCTCTTTAGATATGTGTACACTGACTGGCTCTGTCTAGATATTAGTATATATATCTTATGCTACAGTCTGAATGTCTGCATCCCCCAGAATTCATATGCTGAAATCCTAACCCTCAATGCCATGATATTAGGAGATGGGGCCTTTGATAGATGATTAGGTCATGAAGACAGAACCCTCAAGAATGGGATTAGTGCCCTCACAAAAGAGACTCAAGAAGGACCCCTCAGCCCCTTCACTATGTGAGGACACTGTGAAAATATAGTATCTATGAATGAGAAGTTTGGCCCTCATCAGACATCAAATCTGCTGGCACCTTGATTTTGGACTTTCCAGCCTCCAGAACTATGAGAAATAGATCTCTGTTGTTTATAAGCCACTCTTTTTATGGTATTTTGTTATAGTGGCCCAAATGGGCTAAGGTCTCTGGCTTTCAACAATAATTAGTACCTATGTACCTTGTTAACATTTCTCTGGAACTTAAAAAAATAGCAACACATTTTAGATTACCTGGATAAGCACCGCAGTGTGCTCATCACCACAGCTGATATAAATCACACCTAGATTCTTCAGTGCACCAATTGAGAGAGGCTTGTTGCTTTGCACTATTGAAAGAAAGCAGCATCTTTAGAGTATAAGAAACAGACTCAGATTTCATGACTATTTACATTTTAATAGCTTTTTATATTTTTCATGTAACAGATATATTTTATTATTCTTATAATTCACTAACATACTTTTCAGATTTCATGAGTATTTATATTTTTAGTATCTTTTTATATTTTTCATGTAAGGGGTATCTTTTGTATCTTTTATTATTTTTATAATTCATTAATATAATTTTTAAAAGTAAACAATCCAAAGTATAAGACAGAGGAAAAATCCTACCTTGGGAAAGAAAAAATTAAGTGCCCTTTAACATTTATTTCTGGAAGCTATCTCATCTTCTGGAATGCCCGAGGCTATTGACCTAGAAAGCTAAGCTTCAAGACCCTCATGCCTGATACTACTGCCATTGTGTTGTATTCGTGTGTCAACCTAAAATAACAACAGAGAAGATCTCAAAGAACAAGTTTATTTGGGAATGAATGATGGGATTACAATCCAGGATATGCATGTCATAGCAGGCCATGGGCATATCTGGGAAGGTTGAGGCAAGCGGGAACTTCTAAAGGCAAAAAGGAAAAGTACACGAAGCTTATTTTGAAACAGAAGTTCATTGGTTACAAGGACTTATTGCAGGCAGTGACATGTGCACTGGCCATTGCTAGGAGAGGGTCTACACAGAAGCTACCCTGACTGCAAGGTTGCCATTTAGTAAGGTTATTTGCAAGGCTGCAGTTCGGAAACACTGTTACTGGAAAGATGTCCTCATAGAAGTGGCCTTAACTGCAAGGTTGTGGTTTTGGTAGAGTCCTCTGGGATACTTATTATCAGATGGATCTGTGTGAGGATCCTGCCTTCATGCCCCCCGGCCTCCCAACTCCATTTTATTAGGGTTTGAAATAAGTGACTCCATATTGATTCTGACAATTTTCACATATTTCTGTCACATGATAGGTGCTCTGCAAATGTATTATAAAAATTGAAAAGATAAGAAAAACTGGCTGGGCATGGTGGCTCACACCTGTAATCCCAGTACTTTGGGAGGTTGAGGCGGGTGGATCACTTGAGCGCAGGAGTTCAAAACCAGCCTGGGCAACATGGTGAAACCCCAAGGCTATTGACCTAGACAGCTAAGCTTCAAGACCCTCATGCCTGAAACTACAAAAAATACAAAAATTAGCTGGGTGTGGTGATGTGTGCATGTGGTCCCAGCTACTTGAGAGCTGAGATTCCAGTGAGCTGAGATCACACCACTGCACTCCAGCCTGGCCAACAGAGTGAGACCTTGTCTGAAGAAAAGAAAAGAAAAAAGAAAGAAAAGGGAAGATGAGAGAAGGGAAGACAAGGGAAGGGAGGGGAGAGGACGGGAGTGGAGGGGGAGGGGGAGGGGGGAGGGGGAGAAGGGGAAGGGGAGAAGGGGAGGGGAGGGGGAGAAGGGGAGGGGAGGGGGAGAAAGGGAAGGGAGGGGGAGAAGGGGAGGGGAGGGGGAGAAAGGGAAGGGAGGGGGAGAAGGGGAGGGGAGGGGGAGAAAGGGAAGGGAGGGGGAGAAGGGGAGGGGAGAGGGAGAAAGGGCGGGGAGGGGGAGGGAAAGGAAAAGGAAAGGAAAGAAAAACTTAGCTAATGCTGAAATGATGAAATGAAACAAGGTATAGGTGCTCAGCATGGGACTGGCACAGGTTAGGTGTTAACTATATGTTAGCTGAATGTAAGGAATTGAATAGAGGAGGATGGAGTTTGTGGGGAGTACATCTTGAAGAGTTTTGTGTTCAGGGGAACTGGTTGTTTATAGAAGTTTCCTTTTGTCTAGAGGAACTGGTTGTTTGACCTAATGTTAGCAGTCTCCCAATCCAGCAGTTTCTAAACTTTGCTGCAAATTGGAATCACCTGTGAGATCTCTAATGATGACGGATGCTTCTGTTTCACCCCCAGACATTCTGATTTAATAGGTATGGGGTCTGACCTGGGCATCGGGATTTTTAAAGGATCCCACAGTAGGCAGAATAATGGCCTCCCAAAGAATAATGGTCTCCCACTTCCTAATCCTGGAGCCTGTAAATATGTTAAGTTACCGAAACCGACGGAACTAAAGTTGCTAATCCGTTGACCTTAAAACAAGGGAGAGTCGCCTGGATTACCCAGGTGAGCACACTGTAATCGAGGGTCTTTTAACTGAGGAAGAGGGAGGCAGAAGAATCTACGTGAAAGTAATGTGACTTGAGAAAGACTTGATCAGCCACTGCTAGCTTTGAAGAAGAGGTCTATGAGTCAATTAATGCAGGTGGCCTTTAGAAGCTGGGGAAGGCACGAAAATGGATTCTCCCCCACAGCCTGTAGAGATGAAAGCAACCTGCTAACACCTTGACTTTAGCACAGTGAGACCTGTGTCAGAATTCTAACCTCCAGAACTACATGATAATACATTTGTGTTGTTTTAAGCTGCTAGGATTGAGATGATTTGTTACCTCTACAACAAGAAACTAATACAGCTCCCTAGGTTATTCGAATGTGTCACAAGTTTGGGAACCACTGTTTTAACTGTTAAGACTGCCCTTTGCCAAGTTGGTCTTCCAACTGGAAAGAAAGAATGATTTACTGCACAAACAAGACTATCTCCTTACCTGGGACATTACGCCCACTGAGGGCCAGCTGCCCTGCACTGTTACTTCCCCAGCCAAACGAAGTCCCACAGAGAGACAGGGCAAAGCTGTGAGCCCCTCCGGCAGCCACCTGAGCCAGTGGGATCCCCTCCAGGGACCTCACTCTCTGCGGGCTGGCTTGAGAGGGGACCTCCTTCCCCAAGCCCAGCTGCCCATGGCTGTTCTTTCCCCATGAAAACACTTGGCTATCTACAAAAACAAAAACAAAAACAAGAAATTAAGAATTGTACACATATTAGAATACCAAATTCAAATAGAAACTACACTGTAATTCTACAATTTTTTTTGTGGCTTTAATGAGGTATAATTGACAAATAAAAATTTCATGTATTTAAGGTATACAATATGATGTGCTGAAATGCATATATATTGTTAAATGATTGTCACAATCAGCTAATTAACATATCCATCACCTCACATAGTTACCTTTGTGTGTGTGCAGTGAGAATACTTAAGATCTACCCTCTTAGCAAACTTCAAGTATACAATGCACTATTATTAACTGTATAGTCACATGGCTGTACATTAAAAACATATTCACCTTATAACTGAAAGTTTGTACCCTTTGACCCACATCTTCTGATTTCCCCCAAACCCCCAGCCCCTGGCAACTTCCTTTCTACTCTGTTTTTGTTGAGTTTGACTTCCTTTTTTTTGAGACAGAGTTTCGTTCTGTCATGCAGACTGGAGTGCAGTGGCGCGATCTTGGCTCACTGCAAACTCCACCTCCTGGTTTCAAGTGATTCTCCTGTCTCAGGCTCCTGAGTAGCTGGGATTACAAACGTGTGCCACCATGCCCGGCTAATTTTTGTATTTTTTTGGTAGAGATGGGGTTTCACCATGTTGGCCAGGTTGGTCTCGAACTCCTGACCTCAAGTGATCCACCCACCTCGGCCTCCCAAAGTGCTGGGATTACAGGCATGAGCCACCGCGACTGGCTGAGTTTGACTTTCTTAGATACCACATCTAAGTGAGATCATTAGGTATTTGTCTTTCTGTGTCTGGCTTATTTTACTTAGAATGATGTCCTGCAAGTTGCAAATGGTAGGATTTCCTTCTATTTCTATTCCACTTCTATTTAATTTTACAAATCTTTAAAAGGTAGAACAGAGATAAAGAAAAAAATGAGATTAAAATATCCCAACTAAAGGCAAGCAGGGCGGTCCAGGTCACCTTCAAAAATCCCTTCAAACAATGTTCACTCTTCTCCCTCCAGTTAAGGGCAACTGTGTTCTTTCAGCTGCTCAGGCCAAAAATCTTAGAGTCATCTTTAACTCCTCTCTTTTACACCCGTCAACCCAGCAAATTCAAAACTTCTACCTTCAAACTCTATCCAGAATCCCACCATTTCTCACCTCTCCACTGATACCACCTTAGCCAAGTCACCAACATTTCTCTCCTGGAAAATGATGATAGCACCTCACTGATCTCCCCAAGGCAACCTTTGACCCCAGCAGTTTGTTCTCCAAAGAGTAGCCAGAGTGATCCTTTTAAGAATGTACGTCCAATTAAATACTTCAGGAGCTTGCTGTCTCACTCAGTGAAGGACCAACTCCCATCACAGACCCCACATCACCAGTCTGGCCCACCCCCACTTCCCAGACTTCATCTCCCCCTGCTCCCTTCTCTCAAGACCCTTTGCTATTCCTAGAGTACACTTCTGAGCATGCCCCAACCTCATGGCCATTGTGTCTGGGTAATTCTTTCATGGTTAGCATCCTCTCTCTCTCCCTCCCTTTTCATTTGGTTCCTGCTCACATGTCACCTTATAAGAGCTATCTTCCCTGACCACCTTATAAACTAGAAAGACTCCTTCCCTCCACCCAGGTACTCACTCTCTGCCCCCTTACTCTTGAAGGGGTACCAAACCAATATATTTCATCCCACTTCTTTAACATTATTTCAAGATGGCTATTCAGTAGGGCTGGAAGTACAAGAATAGCTAAAAAGCTGTCTTTTGTGAGGGAGATTTGCGCCTGTACAGAAAATCTGCATTGATGCAGGCAGGCTTTCTCTGAGGCCCTCCCGAGTCTGATCTAGGAAAGATTAACTGAGAGTCCCACGCCTCTAAAGGTCTGGAAGAAACATTCACCATCTGTTCTCTTTGAGGGCTGCTACCTGTAAGGCTTTATCTACACAACAGGACCACCTCTGCCTCGAGATGGTACATAAGCTTCTCTACCCCATTGGGGCATTGGGGTGATTGCTCTGTGGTTCTCCCCCATGCATATTAATAAATGCATATGCCTTTTCTCCTATTAATCTGCCTTTTTTTTTTTTTTTGGAGATGAGTCTCGCTCTGTTGCCCAGGGCTAGAGTGCAATGGCGCAATCTTGGCTCACCACAACCTCCACCTCCCAGATTCAAGTGATTCTCCTGCCTCAGCCTCCCGAGTAGCTGGAATTGCAGGTACTTGCCACCATGCCCAGTGAATTTTTGTATTTTTAGTAGAGGTGGGGTTTCGTCATGTTGGCCAGGCTGGTCTTAAACTCCTGACCTCAGGTGATCCACCCACCTCGGCCTCCCAAAGTCCTGGGATTACAGGGATAAGTCACCGTGCCCAGCCTCTATTTTAAGTTGAGACAGGGTTTCACCATGTTGGCTAGGCTGGTCTCAAACTCCTGGCCTCAAGTGACCCCCTTCCAGAGTGCTGGGATTACAGGTGTGAGCCACCACACACAACCAGAAAAAAAAAGCCGAATCTAAGCTTATCTAATGCCTAAGTATACACCCAGTGAAATACTAACACATCTCAGAGATTTTTTAATAAATTATTACATCTTTTATTTTCTAACTCTTCTAAAGTAATTTCTAACACAGAAAATAATATTGAGGGCACAATATAAAACGTCAAACTCTCACGAAGGTCTATGAGAACTCACCTTTCTCCACAGCAAATCATTGAATGCCTGGGCTCTGCCCAGCCTTTATAGTCCAGACGAATGCAAAGGCAAGTCAGTACCCCAAGGAAAGAATTCACATCATGTCCATAATTAAGAAGGAGAGTGAGGAAGGAAAAGATGCTCCTATTTATGGTGCCTCTGTATATGCTAAGGACTGTACAAGGTACACAGAGTATCTTTTCTCACTGAATCTTCTAAATAACCTGCAAGTGAGGTATCAATATTTCTACAGATGAGAAAATTGAGACTCAGCCAAGTTAAATAACTTGCCCACGATCAAAGACCTAGAAATGACAGGTAGAAGGAATCACACAATGGCCATGGCATATGCCCTGGACCTGTAGTCAGTGCAGTGTAGTAGTTAAGCACTTAGGGTTGAGACCTAAACACTATAGGTTCAAATCCTGACAATTCTGTTTCTTAGTGTGTAACTTTGGGTAAATTATTTAAAGTCTCTGAACCCAATTTTTTCCATCTCTGAAATGAGGATATAAATCATACCCTGCTCCTGTTTTTGTTGGTTTGTTTTTCTTAAACAGTCTTACTCTGTTGCCCAGGCTGGAATGCAGTGGCACAATCATAGCTGACTGCAGCTTCAAACTCCTGAGCTCAAGCACTCCTCCCACTTCAGCCCCCTGATTCGTTGGAACTACAGGTGCACACCACCATGCCTAGCTAATTTTTCTTTTTTTTTTTTTTTTTTTTGAGACGGAGTCTCGCTCTGTCACCCAGGCTGGAGTGCAGTGGCCAGATCTCAGCTCACTGCAAGCTCCGCCTCCCGGGTTCCCGCCATTCTCCTGCCTCAGCCTCCCGAGTAGCTGGGACCATAGGCGCCGCCACCTCGCCCGGCTAATTTTTTGTGTTTTTAGTAGAGACGGGGTTTCGCCATGTTAGCCAGGATGGTCTCGATCTCCTGACCTTGTGATCCGGCCTAGCTAATTTTTCAAATTTTCGTAGAGACAGGATCTCACTATGTTGGCCAGGCTGGTCTCAAACTCCTGGCCTCAAGTGATCCTCCTGCTTCAGCCTCCCAAAGTGCTGGAAATACAGGTGTGAGCCACTATGCCCCACCCAATTCCTGTGTTTGTAAGGTAATTATGTGAAAAAACACACATAAAGCATTTAACATGGCAGCTGGCACATAGAAGGCGACCAATAAATATTAGCTGTCCATAAACCATGGCACAGTTGCAATGATACATAAGACATCACCTGAGGAACATACAAACGTTACAGTCCTTTGAAGGGGATCAGGATATGCCACACAAGAATATGCTGCTTTGGTATAAGGACTGTTTTGAGTTGAAAGCAACTGAGAGTTAAGAGATGCAGGAAGAGGTTTCTGTCCTTCTCTTATCTGCCTAAAAGCAGGGCGTAAGTTTCCCTTTGTGGCGTTATCTCCACTCTACCGTACCAGGGAGAGAAGAGTAACTTTTATCGCTGAAGACGATGAAACAGCACTGAGATTAAGTCTGCATAAACAAATCTTACTAAAATATCCCTTATCTTCCATTGGTTTCTCTATATATTTCCTAGTCACTTTCTCACAATTTATTATCCCTTGAAGCCCAAACTCCCTTTTCTTTATTAAAACAGTATATAAGTCCCTGAGTCTAACCACTACTTTTAGTTTCACTTCTTTTCTGTGAACTCTTGTACACAAAAATATTAATAAAAATTGGGGGCCGGGCAGTGGCTCATGCCTGTAATCCCAGCACTTTGGGAGGCCGAGGTGGGTGGATCACTTGAGGTCAGGAGTTGGAGACCAGCCTGGCCAACATAGTGAAACCTTGTCTATACTAAAAATACAAAAATTAGCCGGACATGGTGGCACACACCTGTGATCCCAGCTACTTGGGAGGCTGAGGCAGGAGAATCGCTTGAACCCAGGAGGTGGAGGTTGCAGTGAGCTGAGATTGTGCCACTACACTCCAGCCTAGGTGACAGAGCAAGACTCCATCTCAAAAAAGAAAAAAAAAAAAAAAAGGAAACATTGGGTGCCTTTTCTCTTTTAATTTGTCTTCTGTTCATTTAATTTGCAGGTTCCCAAAGACTACGCATAAGAGGGTGGAGGAAAAATTTTTCCTCCTTCAGACTCTCCATTGAGAAATTTGTATTGAGGGTGGACAAAAGAGGGTGGAGTTTGGTCGAAAAAGTGTAGATGTATGATTGTTATGTGTCCATAAAGATAAAGAAGTAAAAATTTTAAAAAAGAAAAAAATATAGTCATGATTTTGACACCTTGACTTCTCTTTATTTGATCTAAGTGAAATAGACAAATAAGTCTGCCAGTGTGGACAAGCCATTCAGCATAAAGAGCAAAGGGCTGGAAATAAAGCCACTACTAAGCTCTGAGAGAGTTAGCCAGTTAGGTCAAATAACCAGAGACAGCCCCTTATGGCACTATGAATTAGGCACTGTTTAGAGTATAATTAGGACCACGAAATTTGAGAAAAAATATAAAAACAATATATCTTACAAAACCTGGAGAATGAAAAACTTCAAAATAAACCCCAGTGCATTAAAAATCAACAGCTATAATTCCTATTCAAAAAATTACTTCCTAATCACACTCAGATCCAAAAAGTGTTTCTTACCTTTTGATAATGCCAGGGAGTGGTAGTGTCCACAGGAAACTTGTATTATTTTTATACCATTCAGAGTCGTTATTTTCCTGTAATACAAATAATACAAAGTTAATTAATCCTTATTTAGAGTGAGTTGTCCAGTGGACTACAGATATTTAAAAGTATCTCAAGTAATACATCTGGTCTAGGAAAACCATTTTATTTTCTTGTATTTCTGTAGTACCTTTATTCCAAAGCCGTCAAACTGTTTTTAACATGACATCAACATGTACAAAGGTATAGGACAGAATCCAAAACAGTATATAATGCAAAAGCCATTGTTACTGGACTTTAATGCAATATCTAATATACTAATTTTATTCTACACTTACTAGCCTAAGAGAAAAATAATGTTTTTCTACATATATAGTATAGGGCCTTAGAATTTATAGAATACCAACATCTTCATCATCTAATTTAAGCCCTAATTTAATAAAGAAATCGTTAGGTTAAATCATACAAAATTGCCACCATTTTTGTGGATCAAAAGCAGATAACTATCAGCAATTTCCTTTTTCTTCTCACAGATGGAGTCTCGCTCTGTGGCCCAGCCTGGAGGGCAGTGGTGCGACCTTGGCTCACTATAACCTCCACTGAGTTCAAGTAATTCTACTGCCTCAGCCTCCCAAGTAGCTGTGATTACAGGCATGCACCACAACATCTGGCTATTTTTTTTTTGTATTTTTAGTATACATGAGGTTTCACCATGTTGGCCAGGCTGGTCTCGAAATCCTGATCTCAGGTGATCTGCCTGCCTCGGCCTCCCAAAGTGCTGGGATTACAGGCATGAGCCACTGAGCCTGGCCACTATCGGCAATTTCATAAGGTGAATCTAATGAAACTCAAAGAGGTCAAATAGGTATCACGTTGTAGAACCAGACTCAAATTCTGGTCTTTTCATTCCAAGTTCAATGCTCAGTCCCCCAAATAACATTGATCTCTTCTAGAATTTAATGACCAGAAGAGGTAACAAGAGGTCACTTCCTAATATTAAAAAGCATGCATTTGAAAATTCCCTAAGTATGTAATTCATAAACACACAATCCAGAGCCAACTACTTGTCATGTCTGTCCTGGGAAGCTGTTTGTGAGGAAATGTGACATTTCCCTCCACTTTACTAAGTAAAATGTTAGGGCCCAGTGGTTTATAACACGTCAAAAGGTTATGTTGGGAAAAAAAACTTTTCCTCTTCCACCTTTGGTCCAATATTTGGGGGCTTGCAAATGAACTGACAATAGATTAACATGAGAAAAGACAAAGGTTATTTACAAGTGTGCTTGCTATTGCAGAATATCCCAAAGTAAAGTTTTATATCTGTCAACTTAATAAAAGGCGGGGCTTTGGGACTTCAGTGAGAAAGTATAGAAGGTTCTATTGGGCTTTTTGATGGTAATGGTTATGGGTGGTCTATCTTAATGACAACTGATTTCCCAGGAAACTCTCACTCAAGGAAGCTACTGGGAACTGTATTTTCAGGAGGCTTTGTTTTAGTGTGATAAAGGAAGTTCAGGTAAGATTTATATCTGTATCTTTTGCAGCTCAAATGTTTCTACTTTACAGTAGTTTTTATACCCACTCTGGAGGTCTAAGTGGGCCCCCATAGATATTCCAAGGGATAAGATTAAGATCAAAGGGTCACATCTCATTTCACTCTGCTCTAATTAAACAATAATTGGTGTTGTAGGTTTTTTCCTGCCTTCATTTTTCAGGTTAGGAACTGTGTTTGTCATAGTCTTTTTTTTTTTTTTTTTTTTTTTTTTGAGACTGAGTCTCCCTCTGTTGCCCAGACTGGAGTGCAGTGCATTCTCTGCATACACTGCAACCTCTGCCTTCCAGGTTCAAGCAATTCTCCTGCTTCAGCCTCCTAAGTAGTTGGGATTGCAGGTGACTGCCACCGTGCCCAGCTAATTTTCTTGTATTTTTTGTAGAGAGGGGCTTTCGCCATGTTGACCAGGCTGGTCTCAAATTCCTGACCTCAAGTGATCTGCCCACCTTAGCCTTCCAAAGTGTTGGGATTACAGACGTGAATCACTGAAGCTGGCCTGTCACAGTCGTCTTTGTATCCTGGCATCTTGCATGGTGCCTGGCACATGGTACTAAATATATTGAATAAATGAAGGAGTGGATTGAAATACTTACTTAGGTGTGAAACTTATTTCCTTGAATTCTCCAATCCCCAGCTGCCCCTCAGAACCAGCTCCCCATGCGAAGACCCTTCCTTTGTGGCACACAGCCAGGGAGTGCTCCTTCCCGCAGCTCACAAGATCAACATTTAGGGTTTCCAATGCCTGAATTGGTTCTTTGGAAAACAAAACAAAACACCCCCCAACCACCACCACCGGATTATTAATTTAACACAAGTTTAAGACAGCACTTTTCTTCAAAAAGAAGGATCATCCAGATTTCTTGTCTCCTCCAATGGTCTTTTAACTCAAGACCTTAAGTCCATTCTAAATGTCTGACGGAAGTAAATTCCAATGTGTGTTACCCTGTCTTGATAGGATACAGCTCTGTTAAAATAATCAACTGGGAGACTATTAAGTTGAGATGGGTCCAGCGCCTTGGGTTCCTACCTAAGCAAACCAAAACTCAACTCAGAGTGATTGATCATAGCCTAGGAAAATGAAACTTAAGGTTAAGCAATCAGAAACCACCAACTAACATCTAAGAGACTTTACCAACCAGAAACAGTTGACTACTTCAAACAAGGGACTTTCCACTTTAACCAATCAAATATTTTCTTTGTCTTACTTCCTGGAACACCTTATCAAAGGTTACCCCTGGCATCTCCTTGCACCTCCCTTAGTGGAGCCCAACTGCTTGAGGTCTGGTGCTGCTCAATTCATGAACTGCTGAATATTCAAATTGACTCTTAAAAACATTTAGTGTACTCAAGTCTATCTTTTAATGGCTGCTATTTAAAGGATTAGGCATCATGGAGGGGGTAACTTCTAGGCACTATGACACATGACCAAATGTTTCTCTAGCAAAACCCAGCAAAATAAAGGGACCCAGAAAAAATTTAGGATCTCCTCCATTTTGCCATTCTGTCTTCCCACCCTAAACACTGAAAGCAGTGAATCCCTTGCTCAGAAGGAAATTGGAAGGGCGCCTACCTCATGAATGTGAGAGGCAGGTGCTGGATCCTCTCACAATGAAAAGTGAAAACTATGCCCCAATGGAGGCCCTAAATATGGCCACAAATGAAAACCGGATCACATTTCCCTACAAGCCAATCTAAACTGCTTTCCCAAGGTGTCTGTCTCTGAATTATTAGACGTTTGGAGTTGAGAACATCATACCAGTAACGTTTTTGTAACATTTAAGATTTTGGTTTTCCTTTTATCTTTGTAATCTTATCTTTTTCAACTATTTACAGTAAATTTATGCAAGGCTAAAATTTCCCAAAGATTCATGCACTCACAAAGATAGAAATTGGTACCATTTTTCTGGAGAACAATTTGGCGTTAACTATCATGTTGCCCTTCATTTCCAAATGAAGGTGATAAGACCTAAAAACTTGCTACTTTACCAAAAGAATTTGAGCTGAAGGCAATTAAAAATCAACAGATGAAGGAAGAGTTCTCTGCTCTCTTCTGATCTACCTAAAAGTAGGTCACAAATATCCTTTTGTGAGAAGCTCCCATCTCCTGCACCAAGAAGAGAAGGGTCGGCCAGGCGCGGTGGCTCATGCCTATAATCCCAGCCCTTTGGGAGGCCGAGGCAGGTGGATCACGAGGTTAGGAGTTTGAGACCAGCCTGGCCAGCATGGTGAAACCCTATCTCTACTAAAAATATAAAAATTAGCTGGGCATGGTGGGGCGTGCCTGTAATCCCAGCTACTTGGGAGGCTGAGGCAGAAGAACCATTTGAACCCAGGAGGCATAGGTTGCAGTGAACTGAGATCATGCCATTGCACTCCAGCCTGGCGACAGAACGAAACTCCATCTCAAAAAATAAAATAAAAAAAAAAAAAAAAGAAAAGAAGGGTCACCTAAGATGAAGACTTGGCCCTGAGGTGAGCCTGCATAAACAAGTCTAATTAAAATAACCTTATCGTCCATTAGATTTTCCCATATATTTTTCTAGTCACGTTCCCTGAGTTCATCATCCTTTAAAGTCCAAATCCCTTTTTCTTTGTTAAACATGGTACACAAGCTCCTAAGTCGAAGCACTTGAGTTTCACTTCTATTCTGTAAATTCCCAGGCATGTAAATTTCCCTATATGTAAAAGATTAATAAAATTGTATGCTTTTCCTCCTGTCGATCTGTCTTTTGTCAGTTAAGTTTGCAGGACCCAGGTGCTGAACCTAAGAAGGTAAAGGAAAAATTTTCCTCCTCCACACACCTTTTGAAACTATTCTCAGCAAGTCATCAGAAATGTGGTCAAATATTTGCTTACAAGAATATCAATCAGTATTATTTATAAAAGTCCCTAGTGGGAAACAATCTAATTTCCACAAAAAGAGAATAATTATGGTACTCTCAGAGTTTAGAATGTTATGTAGCAATTTAAAATATATTTTCAAAACATACACAATAAAAGGGTAATATGTTCATAAGATTATGTTTGATGAAAACACAGTGTTCAGAGTTGCATGAATACTGCATATACAAATCTATAATGACATGATTTTTATAAAGATTATATACATAGAAAAAAGTAGACAGGGAGAAAATGCATCAAAATGTTAGGAGTTATCTTTGGGTATTGGAGCTACGGTGATTTTGTTCTCGTATTTCTACAATAATCCATAACGATTATTGTATTATCATATATAAACAATATATATTTATTATTATTATTATTATTATTTTGAAACGGAGTCTTGCTCTGTCGCCAGGCTGGAGTGCAGTGGCGCGATCTCAGCTCACTGCAACCTCCGCCTCCCGGGTTCAAGCGATTCCCCTGCCTCAGCCTCCCTAGTAGCTGGGACTGCAGGCACACGCCACCACGCCCGGCTAATTTTTTGTATTTTAGCAGAGACGGGGTTTCAGCATATTGACCTGGATGGTCTCGATCTCCTGACCTCGTGATCCGCCGGCCTCAGCCTCCCAAAGTGCTGGGATTATAGGAGTGAGCCACTGCGCCCAGCCTATCACATATTTTTAAAGAAAAAAAAGGTCCCAGTGTATTTCTAAGGGAGATACAGGTGTCCAACCCACAAACCACGTTTGTAAGGTCAGGCTGCCTTCTCCAGGTAGAACCGTGCAGGCGAGGATTTGTCTGCAAGGCAAGCCGGAGGGACCACATCTCTGTCCAGAGCAGCGTTGACCAGGTTAGTTTCGGCTCTCAGTTTCGCTTTGAACTTGAATTGGAAACCGAAACAAATCCGAGGGGCATCGGGAAAACGAAACTGAGGAAGCTGCTCTTCGTAGCACAGGGCACCATTTTCCCGGTTCCTGTGGCTCTTCTGGTCCGGAGGGATCCGAGGCTCCCAACACCCCTCCCTGCCTGGCCCGCGGCGCCCAGCATCTGAGCCACTCCCTGCACCTGGGCCCCCGCGCCCCTCACCCGGGGTCCCAGCGCCCCGCACCCGGTTCTCTGCGCGCGGTACCCAAGCCCCCGCGCCCATGCACTGGGGTCCCCACACCCCGCACCTGGGGCCCCGCGCTCACCTGGCAGCTCCCCGCGCGGCGCTCTCCTGCGGCCCAGCTGGCCCCTGCTGTTGTCTCCGCACGAGAGGACCCTGTGGTTGGTCAGCAGCAGCAGAGAGTGGCGCTCCCCGCTGGCCGCCTGCAGTAGCTCAGCCCCCGGGCTGCGCTCCGTCCTCCGGCGCTGCAGCTCCCTGGAGTCGGTGCCCCAACAGAAATACATCCCGCTTCTGCGCCCTGTCGCCTGCTCCGGATTCCGTCCGTCCCGCTGCGACAGTCTCCCGAACGCTGGTGACTGGGTGCGCGATGATTTCCAGGATATCAAGATGCTCACCCTGTCTTCAACCCGCCCCAGGAGCGCAGCCCTGGCTCCACGTCAGCTCTCTCTGCTGCCTGAACTTCAAGTGCTGAAGAGCAGAGAGGGTGTCCCGGGTGTTGAACCTGGGTTTATATCCTAAGCCATTTATGAGTCATTAATGCCACTTTGAGTAGGTTACCTCATGATTCCGTGCTTCAGCTATCACATCTACGAAATATGGACAGCAATTCAGCAAATCTAACATGTTGGGATAATTTAATAGATATCTAAAGTGTTAGAATTGAAGCATCCGAGTGCCCACCTCTTTCCAGACCTTTTTTGGCACTGAAAATACAAGTTTGTTTTTTGTTTGTTTGTTTGAGACGGAGGAGTCTCGCTCTGTTGCCCAAGCTGGAGTGCAGTGGCACCATCTCGGCTCATTGCAACCTCCGCCTCACGGGTTCAAGCGATTCTCCACTCTCAGCCTCCAGAGTAGGTGGGATTACGGCCGTGCGCCACGACGTCCGGCTAATTTTTGTATTTTTAGTAAAGATGGGGTTTCCTCATGTTGGCCAGGCTGGTCTCGAACTCCTGACCTCAAGTGATCCCCCCCCCCCAGCTTCCCAAAGTGCAGGGATTACAGGCCTGAGCCTCCGCGCCCGACCTGCAAATACAGTTAGTGAAAGACAAGATCCTCTTGATGCGTTTACATAAAACACATAAGTGTAATATCAAGGGGCAACGAAAAATACAACAGGAACCAGAGGGTGGAGGCCGAAGGCACTGGTATTTGAGATATTAGGAAAGATCTCCCTGATGAAGTGATATTTGTGCAGAGAGCTGAGGGGACATGGGAAATGAGGGAATGAGTGATATTGCCTAAGGGCAGAGGATGAAAAGCAGCAGTTGGAAGGTTTTGAATAGAGAAGAGCCATGATCTGACTTTAGTTTTTAAAGATTCATCTGGCTGCTGTGTGAAAAATAATAGGACACAAATGGAAGCAGAAAGCCAATTAGCAGAGACTACTTCAGAGTCCAGGTCAAGTGATATCCTAGAAGGGAAGAGAGAAGTTATTAGATTCAAGACGTGTTTTGAAAGTAAGAGTCCACAGATTTGATGACGGATTAGAAATTGGGGGGAAAGAAGAAAAGGGATTAGGGATTACTCCAGGGTTGGCTTAGGGGTTACTGCAAGGTAAACTCTACTGGACTGGGAAACCGTGAGGAAGGTGCAGGTTTAGAGCTATGTGGGTCTGGAGTATAGATTGGTAATAACTGTGAGATGCTTGTTAATCAAGAAGGCAATAGGATAAACTGTTTTGGAGTTGTAGAGAGAAGCTGGGGTATAGTCAGAAAATTGGGAGCCATCAGTGTAGAGATGATGCTTAAAGCCAGATGGCTGAATGAGAACCCCCAGGGGGTGAATGTGGCAACAATGTGGCAGAGGCTAGAGGACTGATCATAGGAGGAAAACCAGGAGCGGGAGTTATAGACAGAGCAAGTAATGAATAAGGGAAGGATCAACTCTTGTCAATTTCTTGTAGAGCAAGGTAAGGATTGAGCACTGATTTGTATTTATTTATTTGTTTGTTTGAGACTGAGTTTCCGCTCTTGTCGCCCAGGCTGGAGTGCAATGGCACCATCTCAACTCACAGCAACCTTCGCCTCCCAGCTTCAAGTGATCCTCCCGCCTTAGCCGCCTAAGTAGCGGGACTACAGGCATGTGCCACTACGCCCAGCTAGCTTTTGTATTTTTTGAAGAGATGGGGTTTCACCATGTTGCCCAGGCTGATCTCGAACTCCTGACCTTAGGTGATCTGCCTACCTCAGCCTTCCAAAGTGCTGTGATTACAGGCCACCATGTCCAGCTGAGCACTGGTTTTTAGATTTGGCAACTTTGACAATGTTAGCCATCATCAGCATTATTGATTTTTTTAAAGAAACTATTATAGAACCTATTTATATAATTTCAGTTCACCACTCTTTATGACCATATTCCAAGTTCTTTAAAGAGAAGAACAAATGTTCTTTATTTTTCTACTTCAAGAGTACCTGGAACTTGGTAGATGCTAATAAGGGTATATTGGACAATTGGATCGTTGAGTAGTGAGTCAGTGAATAGTATTAATATTTCTGGTTCTGTTTTCTTATATACCAAATATAACCTTTTTCTGAATAGTAATTTCTTAATGTTTATTTCTTTTCTCAAGCACAGAATGTAAGAGTTTGGTATTATTACCATAAGACACTGAGCCCTCATATTATTTCTTTAAAAAAAAATTTTTTTTTGAGACAGAGTCTCGCTTTGCCACCTAGGCTGGAGTGTAGTGGCATGATCTCAGCTCACTGCAAACTCCACCTCCCCGATTCAAGCGATTCTCCTGCTTCAGCCTCCTGAATAGCTGAGATTATAGGCGGGCACTACCACACCTGGCTAGTTTTTGTATTTTTCGTAGAGATGGGGTTTCACCATGTTTGCCAGGCTGGTCTCGATTTCCTGACCTCAAGTGATCTGCCTGCCTCAGCCTCCCAAAGTGCTGGGATTACAGGCATGAGCCACCAATCTTGGCCTAAAACATTTTTTATTGATACATAATAGATGTACATGTTTTGGGGGTACATATGATAATTTGACACATTATCAAATTGGGATATCTATCTCCTTAAGTAATTTATCTTGGGCTAGCCACAGTGGCTCATGCCTGTAATCCTAGCACTTTAGGATGCCGAGATGGGAGGATCGCTTGAGCTCAGGAGTTGGAGACCAGCTTGGGCAACATGGTGAAACCCTATCTTTACCAAAAACACAAAAAATAGCTGGGCGTATTGGCACATACCTGTAGATCCAGCTACATGGGAGGCTGAGGTGGGAGGATTGCTTGAGCCTGGAGCCTGGGAGGTGGAAGGTGCAGTGAGCCCAGATCACGCCACTGCACTCCCACCTGCGCGACAGAGCCAGACCCTATCTCAAAAAAAAAAAAAAAAAAAGGAACATTCAAATTATTATTGGCTAGTGATTTTGAAATGTACCTATAGTCATTCTACTGAGCTGTTGAACACCAGGTCTTATTTCTTCTATCCAAATGTATATTTGTACCCATTAATCAACCTCTCTTCATTTTCCCCACCACCACCCCCATTCTTCCTGGGCTCTGGTTACCAACAGTCTACTCCTTATCTTCATGAGGTTCACTCTTTTTTTTTTTAACTCTCTGACATGTGAGTGAAAACACGTGATAATTGTCTTTCTGTGCTTGGCTTATTTCACTTAACATAATGACCATTCCACCCATGTTGTTGCAAAAATGACAGAATTTCATTCTTTTTTTTATGGCTGAAGAATATTTCATTACATGTATGTACCACATTTTCTTTATCCATTCATCTATTGATGGGCACTTAGCCTGATTCCAAATTTGGGCTATTGTGAATAGTACTGCAATAAATGTGGGAGTGCAGATGTCTCTTTGATATATTGATTTCCTTTCTTTTGTATATACACCAAGTAGTGAAATTGCTGAATCATACGGTATTTCTATTTTTAGTTTTTTGAGGAATCTCCATACTGTTCTCCATAGTGGCTGTACTAATTTACATTCCCACCAACAATGTATGAAATGTACACTAACTTAAGTGTACGTTTCTCTACATCCTCACCAGCAATCCTTACTCCCTTTTGGTAAAAGCCATTATAGCTGGGGTGAGATGATATCTCATGGTTTTGGTTTGCATTTCTATGATGATTAGTGATGTTGAGCATTTTTTCATATACTGGTTGGCTATTTGTATGTCTGCTTTTGAGAAATCTCTGTTCAGATCATTTGCCCATTTTAAAATCAGATTTTTTTGCTGTTGAGTTATTTGAGTTTCTTATAATAATATGGTTATTAATCCCTTGTCAGATAGATTGCAAATATTTTTCTCCCATTCTGTGGGTTGTCTCTTCACTTTGTTGATTGTTTCCTTTGCTGTGCAGAAGCTTTTTCACTTGATATAATCTCACTGGTCTATTTTTGCTTTTGTTGCCTGTGATTTTGAGATCTTCCACAAAATTTGTTGCCCAGACCAATGTCCTAAAGCTTTTCCCCAACGTTTTCTTCTAGTAGTTTCATGTCTTATATTAAGTCTTTAATTAACTTTGATTTGATTTTTGTTGGGAACAAGACCCCCAAAATCTGGCCATAAACTGGCCCCAAAACTGGCCGTAAACAAAATCTCTGCAGCACTGTGATATGTTAATGGTGGCCATAACGCCCACGATGGAAGGTTGTGGGTTTATGGGAATGAGGGCAAGGAACACTGGGCCCGCCCAGGGTGGGAAACCGCTTAAAGGCATTCTTAAGCCACAAACAATAGCATGAGCGATCTGTGCCTTAAGGACATGCTCCTGCTGCAGTTAACTAGTCCAACCTATTCCTTTAATTCTACCCATCCCTTTGTTTCCCATAAGGGATACTTTTAGTTAATTGAATATCTATAGAAACAATGCTAATGACTGGCTTGCTGTGAATAAATACATGGGCGAATCTCTGTTCAGGGCTCTCAGCTCTGAAGGCTGTGAGACCCCTGATTTCCCACTTCACACCTCTATATTTCTGTGTGTATGTCTTTAATTCCTCTAGCACCCCTGGGTTAGGGCCCCAACCGAGCTGGTCTCGGCAGATTTTTGTACATGGGTGTAGTTTCTTTCTTTCTTTTATTTTTTTGAGACAGAGTTTTGCTCTTGTCTGCCAGCCTAGAGTGCAATGGCATTTCTGCTCACTGCAGCCTCCAACTCCCAGGTTCAAGTGATTCTCCTGCTTCAGCCTCCTGAGTAGCTGGAATTACAGGCATCTGCCATCATGCCTGGCTAATTTTTGTATTTTTAGTACAGACAGAGTTTTGCTGTGTTGGCCAGGCTGGTCTTGAACTCCTGACCTCAGGTGATCCATTCGCCTCAGCCTCCCAAAGTGCTGGGATTATAGGCATGAGCCACCACACCCGGCCAGGGGTCTGGTTTCATTCTTCTGCATGGGGTTGTTGGGTTTTCCCAGCACCATTTATTGAAGAGACTGTCCTCTTTCCCTATTGTATATTTTTGGCATCTTTTGTCAAAAATGAGTTGGCTCTAAGTGTGTGGATTTATGTCTGGATTCTATATTCTGTTCCATTGATCTGTGTGTCTGTTTTTATACTAATATGCTGATTTGGTTGCTAGCTTTGTAGTATATTTTGAAGACAGGTAGGGTGATGCCTACAACTTTGTTCTTATGCTTACTGCTTTGGCTATTAAAGGTCTTCTATTTAAAACAAAACAAAACAAAACAAAACAAAAAACTTTTTTTATTTCCCTGAAAAGAGTCATTGGTATTTTGATGGAAATTGCATTAAATCTATAGATTGCTTTGGATAATATAGATATTTTAACAATATTGAATCTTCAAATCCATGAGCATTAAACATTCTCTCCCTTTCTTTCTCTTTTTCTTTCTTTTTCTTTCTTTCCTTCCTTCCTTCCTTCCTTTTCTTTCCCTTTCTCTGTCTCTTCCTCTCTTTCTCTCTTTCTTCTTTCTGACAGAGTCTCTGTCACCACGGCTGGAGTGCAGTGGCACCATCTCAGCTTACTGCAACCTCCACCTCCTGGGTTCAAGAGATTCTCATGCCTCAGCCTCGCAAGTAGCTGGGATTACATGCATGTGCCATCATGCCTGGCTAACTTTTGTATTTTTACTACAGACAGGGTTTCACTATGATGGTTAGGTTGGTCTCAAACTCCTGGCCGCAAGTGATCCACCTGCCTCAGCCCCCTAAAGTGCTGAGATTATAGGTTTGAGCCACCATACCTGGCCTCTCTTCAGTTTCTTTAATCAGTGTTTCATAATTTTCTTTGTATAGATCATTTTGGTTAAATTGATTTTTAAGTATTTTATATTCTTTATAGCCATTGTAAATGGGATTGCTTTCTTGATTTCTTCTTTGTATTGTTTGTTGTTGGTTTATATAAATGCTACTGGTTTTATATGTTGATTTTGTGTCATGTCACTTTAATGAATTTGTTTATCAGTTCTAACAGTTTTTTTGGTGGAGTCTTTGGGTTTTCTAAATATAATATCATGTCATCCGTGAACAAGACGAATTTAACTTCTTTCTTTACAATTTGGATGCTCTTTATTTTTTTCTTTTGCCTAATTGCTTTGGCCAGAACTTTCAGTATTATGTTGAATAAAAATGGTGAAAGTGGGCCAGGCACAGTGACTCACACCTATAATCCCAGCACTTTGGGAGCCTGAGGCGGGTGGATCACCTGAGGTCAGGAGTTTGAGACCAGCCTGGCCAACATGGTGAAACCCTGTCTCTACTAAAAATACAAAAATTAGCTTGGTGTGGTGGTGCATGCCTGTAATCTCAACTATTCGGGAGGTTGAGGAAGGAGAATCCCTTGAACCTGGGAAGCAGAGGTTGCAATGAACCAAAATCATGCCACTGTACTCCATCCTGGGTGAAAGAGTGAGACCTTGTCCCAAAAAACAAAACAAAACAAAAAAACAGAAAAGTTGAAAATGGGCATCCTTGTCTTATTTCAGATCTTAGAGGAAAGGCTTTCCATTTTTTTCACTTCAGTATGATATTGGCTGTGGGTTTGTCATATATGACTTTTATTATTTTGAACTATGTTCCTTCTATACCTAGTTTTTTGAGTTTTTTAATTATAAAGGAATGTTGAATTTTATCAATGCATTTTCAGCATCTATTGAAATGATCATACGGTTTTTTTCTTGCTTTTGTTAATGTAATATATCACATTTATTGATTTTTGTATGTTGAACCATCTTTGCATCCCTGGGATGAATCCTACTTGATCACTGTGAATAATCTCTTTAATGTGTTGTTGAATTTGGTTTGCTTGTATTTTGTTGAGGATTTTAGTATCTATGTTTATCAGGGATATTAGCCTGTAGTTTTTGTTGTTGTGCCCTTGTCTGGTTTGGTATCAGGGTAATGCTGGCCTAGTAAAATGAGTTTGAAAATATTTTCTCCTCTTTCATTTTTTTTTTTAAGCAGAGTTTGAGTAGGATTGGTATTAGTTCTTCTTTAAGTGTTTGGTAGAATTTAGTAGTGAAGCTGTCAAGTCCTGGGCTGTTTTTTGATTGGAGACTTTTTTCTTATGGCTTTGATCTTGTTACTGGTTTGTTGAAGTTTTCGATTTCTTCATGGTTCAGTCTTGGTAGCTTGCATTTGTCCAGGAACGTATTCATTTCTTCTAGATTTTCCTATTTGTTGGCATGTAGTTGTTCATAATACTCTCTAATGATTCTTTGTATTTCTGTGGTCTTAGCTGTTACGTCTCCTTTTTCATTTATGATTTTATTTATTTGGGTCCTCTCCCTTTTTTTCTTAGTCTAGCTAAAGTTTAGTCAATTTTATCTTTTCAAAGAAACTTTTTGTTTTGTTGATTTTCTGTAATTTTTTTAGTCTCAATTTCATTTATTTCTGCTGTGATATTTATTCTTTCTTTTCTGCTACTAATGTTGGGTTTGGTTTGTTTTTGTTTTTCTGGTCTCTTGGGGTGCATTGTTAGCTTGTTTATTTGATGTCTTTTTAGTTTTTTGGTATAAACCTCTTAGTACTGCTTTTGCCATATCACATAGATTTTGGTATGTTGTATTTCCATTTTCATTTGTTTTAAGAAATGTTTAAATTTCCTTAATTTCTTCATTGATCCATTGGTCATACAGGAGCATATTGTGTTTCCATGTGTTTGTGTAGTTTCTGAGGTTCTTGTTATTGATTTCTAGTTTTATTCCACTGTGATCAGAAAAGACACTTGACATGATTTTTATTTTTTTCTTTTTTTTGAGATGGAATCTCGCTCTGTTGCCCAGGCTGGAGTGCAGTGGTGCAATCTTGGCTCACTGCAAGCTCTGCCTCCTGCTTTCACACCATTCTCCTGCCTCAGCCTCCCAAGTAGCTGGGACTATAGGTGCCCGCCACCACACCTGGCTCATTTTTTGTATTTTTAGTAGAGACGGGGTTTCACCATGTTAGCCCCAGGATGGTCTCGATCTCCTGACCTCGTGATCCGCCCACCTCAGCCTCCCAAAATGCTGGGATTACAGACGTGAGCCACCGGATTTTTACTTTTTAAAATTTGTTGAGTCTTGTTTTGTGGCCTAAGATATGGTTGACCTTGGAGAATGTTCCATATGCTTAGACTATAAGAGTTTGATATTATCAATATAAGACACTGAAACCTCATATTGTTATTTCTTAAAAGGAAGTCTACTAAATAACTAAAATGTAAGTGCATTGTACTCATTTTGTATTCCCAGCACCTAGCACAGTGTCTGCCAAATTTAAAAAACAATGAATAAATGTTAGTGAGATAAGTGAATAAAATGTATATTAAAGAAACTGAGCATATCTTTTTTTAAGAAAGATAATTTTCACTTAATCTATGTTCATGCACTTGGAAACAGAAGATCCTGTATTTTGAGTATTTACCATGTGTTGATTATTTTATATAAAATATCTAACTATTTCATCACCTTTTTTTAGTTAAGATTCTCCAGCCTGGCCAATATGGCGCAACCCCGTCTCTACTAAATACAGAAATTAACCAGGTGTGTTGGAGGGCGCCTGCAATCCCAGCTACTCGACTTGGGAGGCTGAGGCATAAGAATCACTTGAACCTGGGAGATGGAGGTTGCAGTCAGCTGAGATGGTGTCATTGCACTACAACCTGGGTGACAGAGTAAGACTCTGTCTCAAAAAAAAAAAAAAGAATCTTTTGGTTGCAGGTGACAGAAAATGTGGCCCAAGCTCACTTAAGCAAAAGGGAAATTTACTTGTAGATTGCATTATTATTTTTCAAAGAACTTTGCTGCCCCTCTCCACCCTGTGACATCAATCTTGAGCATGTGATTTGTTCTGGCCAATTATATGCAAGTGGGAAGCAACTTCAGGCAGATAGTTTAGAGTGAGCACTTCTTTTCCTACTTTCGTTTCCCTCTGTTACAACAGGTGATTTTCTAGAGAGAGATTGCTCTATTTTACTGAGTCCCAGATTAAAAACAACAACCAAGCAGAGCTGCAGGTATACCATGTAACATCAGCAAGAAATAATTTTTGTTGTTGTAAGCCTGTGAGCATTTAGGAGGTATTTATGATTACAGCATAACTGTTTATGATTAAAGTCAAGTAACTGAAAAATCCACCAGAATGGCTGATTACAGGCACTGCTGTAAACAAGGACTTAACCAATGTCCTTAATGACTCCATTTCTCTGTCTCTTCACTCTGCCTTTTGCTATGAGGGCTTCATCTTCAGGCACCATGCAGTCTATCTTGCAGTTCCCGGAGCTCCTCTGAGATTGCAAGAGGGTTACAGTAGCTCTAAACTTTATATTTATCCAGCTCTCAGCTTCACAGCCTGTGGATAGAAAAAAATCTGCTCAAAAGTCTTGGCCCGATTTGGGTCATATATCTACCCCTGAGGCAATCACTGTGGAAGCCATTGGGGTAGTCAGTCTACCTTGTGGATCAGGATAGAATCTCATCCATGCACTTTCTGAGCAGAGGAGGCAGATCCCAGATGAAAGGCACGTTGCTGGAAGAAAGTGGAGACAGGTGCTAAGGAGTTAAGCAACAAGGACTTTCTATATCAATCATGCAAAATAAATATGATTATTATTTTTCCCTTTTTTGTGGGTAAGGAATTAAGGCTCAGAGAGTTTGGGTAACTTGCTTGAAGTTACATGATGTGTATAAATGGCAGGGGTTTTTTTTTGTTGTGTTTTTTTTTTTTTTTTCCTGGATGGAGTCTCACTCTATCACTCACCCAGGCTGGAGTGCAGTGCTGTGATCTCAGCTTACTGCAACTTCTGCCTCCCGGGTTCAAGCGATTCTCCTGCCTCAGTCTCCGGAGTAGCTGGAATTCAGGTATGTGCCATGATGCCCAGCTAATTTTTGTATTTTTAGTAGAGACAGGGTTTCACCATGTTGGCCAGGCTGGTCTCGAACTCCTGACCTCAAGTGATCCACCTGCCTCAGCCTCCCAAAGTGTTGGGATTACAAGTGTGAACCACTGCACTGGCCTAAAGGGCAGGATTTTAACACTGATCCATTTGACCAGAAAGCCTGTTTAATTTTTACTAAAAGAGTCTTATAATAGAACACTCTTTATTCCCTGATCTTTTCTTTCATGCCCACTAGTGGCACTTCCTTAAAACCATTCCAGCTAAAAACCTCCAATTCATCTTACATTTTCTTGCTGCTGCAAAACTCTCAGGCCAGGAGTGGTTGGTGGCTCATGCCAGTAATCCCCAAAATTTGGGAAGTTGAAGGGGAGGATAGCTGGAGCCCAGGAGTTCAAGTCCAGCTTGGGCAACAAGGCAAGACCCTGTCTATACAAAAAATCAAAAAGTTAGCCTGGCATGGTGGCGCACACCTATGGTCTCCACCACATGGGAGGCTGAAGCAGGAGGATCACTTGAGCCCAGGAGGTCAAGGCTGTAGTGAGCTGTGTTCACTCTACTGCACTCTAGCCTGGGTGACAGAGCAAGACCCTGTTTCAAAAAACAAAAAAGGAAAACCCTCCCCTAATGGATTAATTGCTGATTGGTTGATATCATCAACATCCCATTTTCTATCCACTTCTTTCTGTCTCCACCACTCCTACCAGAGTTCAGTTCTTTGGCAACAACATCTCAAATGTCTCTATATCTAACAACTGGGATCACTAATGGATCCTTTTTATTCTCCCGAGTGTTGCCTGTGAAAAACACAGGTCTGATCACATCACTTATTTTTCTTAATGGTTGTAGGCCTTTTGCCTACAGAAAAACAAAGAAAACAAAATCCTTTGCATATAATTAAAGGCCTTCTATGATCCACTTGTAACTAACCTTTCTATATTTATCTCACTGACAGTTATAGTTATGTATATCCCCCCGCACCCCACCACACATACACAGGACTACTGTCACAATGAACTACTTGCCTTTTCATGCTTGCTTTTTCCTAAATCCATGCCTCTGTTCATTCTGTGTTTTCTCTGTGGAATTTCCTTTTCCTCATTTCTTTTTATGAAAAAACATGTCTTAAATGTTTCATCTCTGTGAAGCCTTTCTTTTTCTTTCTTTTTTTTCTTTCTGAGACAGGGTCTCACTGTGTTCCCCAGGCTGGAGTGCACTGGTGCAATCACGGCTCACTGCAGCCTCAGTCTCCTGGGTGCAAGTGATCCTCCCATCCCAAGCCTCCCAAGTAGCTGGGGCTACAGATGTGTCTCACCACGCCCGACCAATTTTTAAATTTTTTGTAGAGACAGGGTCTCACTATGTTGCCCAGGCTGGTCTAGAGCTCCTGGCCTCAAGTAATTGTCCAGCCTCAGCCTCCCAAAGTGCTGGGATTACAGGTGTAAGCCACCACGCCCACCTTTGTGGGAGCCTTTCTTAGATTCCACCACATAAATTGCTCCTTTTTCTAGGCTCTATAACAAATAATGTCTTTTACACACATTCTGATATGGTTTGGCTGTGTCCCCACCCAAATCTCAAATTGTAGCTCTCATAATTCCCACGTGTTATGGAAGGGACCTGGTGGGAGGTAATTGAATCATCTGAGTGGGTCTTTCCTGTGTTGTTCTCCTGATGGTGAATAAGTCTCACGAGATCTCATGGTTTTTTTTTTTTTTTTTTTTTTTTTGAGACAGAGTCTCGGTCTGTCGCCCAGGCTGGAGTGCAGTGGCCGGATTTCAGCTCACTGCAAGCTCCGCCTCCCGGGTTCACGCCATTCTCCTGCCTCAGCCTCCCGAGTAGCTGGGACTACAGGTGCCCGCCGCCTCGCCCGGCTAGTTTTTTGCATTTTTTAGTAGAGACGGGGTTTCACTGGGTTAGCCAGGATGGTCTGGATCTCCTGACCTCGTGATCCGCCGGTCTTGGCCTCCCAAAGTGCTGGGATTACAGGCTTGAGCCACCGCGCCCGGCCAAGATCTCATGGTTTTATAAAAGGGAGTTTCCCTGCACATGTTCTCTCTCCTCCCTACTGCCATTTATGTAAGACATGACTTTGCTCCTCCTTTGCCTTCCACCATGATTGTGAGGCTTCCCCAACCAATGTGGAACTATGAGTCCATTAAACCTTTTCTTTATAAATTACCCAATCTTGAGTATGTCTTTACTAGCAGCATGAGAACAGACTAATGAACATCCCCCCTCTGACCAATTTAATACTAGTTTCATATTATATTACCATATTATTCTATATTTGGTCAATAGTTTAAAAAAAAAATCTTGGCCAGGCGCAGTGGCTCATGCCTGTAATCCCAACATTTTGGGAGGCCAAAGTAGGTGGATCACTCGGGGCCAAGACATCAAGACCAGCCTGACCAATATGGTGGAACCCCGTGTCCACTAAAAATACAAAAATTACCTAGGCATAATGGTGCACTCCTGTAATCCCAGCTACTTGGGAGGCTGAGGCAGGAGAATCGCTTGAACCTAGGAGGCAGAGGTTGCATTCAGCCTAAATGGCGCCACTGCACTCCAGCCTGGGCGATAGGTGAGACTCTGTCTCAAATAATAATAATAATAAAGTTTAAAAAATAAAAAATATAAAAAAATCTTTACTGAATATCCACTATAGGTATAACAAGGAACAAACAAAATGTAATAATTACTATTCATCAGCATTTACTTTAGACGTTACAAAATCTTTCCAGCTATTTCCCTCATGTGTCCTCATAACCACAGACTATAGGCATGAGAGGGCTTACAGAGCTGAGAGTAATTTGTCCTGAGCTTACAGATGAGTAAGTAGAATAGTGTCCCTTTATCAAAGAATCCCCACATGAAAAAACAGAAAATCAATAGAAATTCACTGTCATCATAACTCCAAAATCAAACTTTGAAAAGTATTTATACCTAATATTTTACTCCAATAGCCTATTTTCTTTTTTTTACTCATTTTCCCCTAACAGTGATTTATGGAAGGCAAGAGAATGAGAAAAGGAAAATAAAATGAAATGTCCCAACTGCCTACCACATCTGTCTCTTTCACAACGCATCGGCCAATTTGAGTAACCACCCTATAAGGTACGTATTATCCATATATTATCTACCCGGGTACAGATATGAACAACTTTAGCCTCAGAAAACTCAAGTGATTTGCTCAAGATAACTAGTAAGGAAGTAGGGGATCCCAGAATCAAACCCTCTTTCCACTAAACAGCACTGACTCAGTGTGAGATGAGGAGGACATTAGAAAGGGGATGAGAGAGGATGAGCTTACGAAAAGTCATCATGCAGTGAGTGGGGTTGAGGAGACACAGATAGACCAGTGAGGAAGCAGAAAAGTGGTCTGCGGGAAGTCCTCAAGAGGAAAGTAGAAGAACATCTAAGAGGAGGTAGGAGCGCTGCAAGTCTCTATTGTTCTTTTGCCCTTCTCTTCTTAGACTATCTTCTCTTTAACTCCATTGTTCTGAGTTCAAAGCCCACACTCCGTGCTTTCAGCCCTTGGGACAAATGAAAAATAGAACACACTCCCTAATATGCTTAGTTTTTTATTATACTCCAGCTGCCATCTCAGTCACCTCCAGGTGGCTCCCTGGAATGTTATCTAGTGTTTTTGTTTTTGTTTTTTTCACAAATGGACAAGACAATTAGGATGTCCCAGCACAAGTCAGTCGGGGGAAAGAAAACATTTGCTCAAACCGGACATTCTCCTTATAGACAAGAAAGCGTAGTTTTCAATTTGAACACTAGATGGAAGTATTAGTCAACTTAATCTTTTATCATGCTTCCTCTTTCGCGGTTGATATATGTCAATGGTTGACATCTCTTTTCAGTAGTAGTCTTATAATTATCCATATGAATTTTTATGACTCTGTACCCCAAATTTGTTGTATAATTTTAATATTTAAATTAATTTAAAAAAATAGGAAATGTTACACTCACGTTATTACTCTTACTATTTCTACTACAACATTGTCATTTTCAGAATACTGCATTTATCAGCAATCTCAGAAATCCAGATAATAGTCCTGACCTGGGAAGATAAAAGAAAAGGGCTTCTGAATCCTAGAAATGATTGTCATTCATAACAGCAGCTTCATGACACATTGCTGAACAATAAACTGAAGACTGCCTGAGATGTGTTTAAAATGTTGTGGGCCGGGCGCAGTGGCTCATGCCTGTAATCCCAGCACTTTGGGAGGCTGAGGTGGGTGGATCATGAGGTCAGGAGATCGAGACCATCCTGGCTAACACAGTGAAACTAAAATTCAAAAAATTAGCCAGGCGTGGTAGCAGGTGCTTATAGTCCCAGCTACTTGGGAGACTGAAGCAGGAGGATGGCGTGAACTGGGAGGCAGAGCTTTCAGTGAGCCGAGATCGTGCCACTGCACTCCAGCCTGGGGGACAAAGTGAGACTCCATCTCGAAAAAAAAAAATTGTTTAACTTGGCCTGGCGCAGTGGCTTCTGCCTGTAATCCCAGGGCTTTGGGAGGCCGAGGAGGGTGGATCACCTGAGGTCAGGAGTTCGAGACCAGCCTGGCTGACATGGTGAAACCCTGTCTCTACTAACAATATAAAAATTAAGGTCAGGAGATCGAGACCATCCTGGTTAACATGGTGAAACCCCGACTCTACTAAAAAATACAAAAAAACTAGCCAGGTGAGGTGGCGGGCACCTGTAGTCCCAGCTACTGGGGAGGCTAAGGCAGGAGAATGGTACAAACCCAGGAGGCGGAGCTTGCAGTGAGCTGAGATCCGGCCACTGCACTCCAGCCTGGGTGACAGAGCGAGACTGTCTCAAAAAAAAAAAAAAAAAAACAACATATATATATATATATATATATATATATATATATATAAAAATTAGCTGGGCATGGTGGCGGGCACCTCTAATCCCAGCTACTTGGGAGGCTGAGGCAGAAGAACCACTTGAACCTGGGAGGCGGAGGTTGCAGTGAGCCAAGATTGCACCACTGCACTCCAGCCTGGGCAACAAGACCAAAACTCCATCTCAAAAAAAAAAAAAAAAAAAAAAAAAGTTTAACTGAATTTCTTAACCTAGGTGAACTAGAGGAGACTTCCATGCAAGTTTAGATTAATTTTACTTGCACATAATAAAGCTGTAAATAATGGTTTAACAAATACAAGCTTATTTCTCTCACAAGTAAGAAGTTCAGAGGTAAGCACATCGCGGGAAGTCAGGGACTCCGAATGGAGGGACCTGCTGGAGCCGTGGCAGAAGAAACATAAATTTTGAAGATTTCATGGACATTTCTCACTTCCCTAATAATACTCTTATAATTTCTTACATCTGTCTTACTTTAATCTCTTAATCCTGCTATCTTCATAAACTGAGGATGTACGTCACCTCAGGACCCTGTGATGATTGTGTTAACTGAACAAGTTGACTGTAACACATGTGTGTTTGAACATTATGAAATCAGGGCACCTTGAAAATGAACAGAATAACAGCAATTTTAGGGAACAAGGGAAGACAACCATAAGGTCTGACTGCCTACAGGATCAGGCAAAAAGAGCCATAGTTGTCTTCTTGCAGAGAACCTATAAATGGACATGCAAGTAGGAGAGATATTGCTAAATTCTTTTCCTAGCAAGGAATATAATATTAAGACCCTAGGAAAAGAATTGCATTCCTGGGGGGAAGGTCTATAAACGGTCTCTCTGGGAGTATCTGTCTTATGCGGTTGAGATGAGGACTGAAATACGCCCTGGTCTCCTGCAGTACCCTCAGGCTTATTAGAGTGGGGAAAAAGTCCCACCCTGGTAAATTTGAGGTCAGACTGGTTCTCTGCTCTCAAACCCTGTTTTCTGTTTTTTTTTTTTTTTTTTGAGACGGAGTCTCGCTCTGTCGCCCAGGCTGGAGTGCAGTGGCCAGATCTCAGCTCACTGCAAGCTCCGCCTCCCGGGTTCACGCCATTCTCCTGCCTCAGCCTCCCGAGTAGCTGGGACCACAGGCGCCGCCACCTCGCCCAGCTAATTTTTTGTGTTTTTAGTAGAGACGGGGTTTCGCCGTGTTAGCCAGGATGGTCTCGATCTCCTGACCTTGTGATCCGCCCGTCTCGGCCTCCCAAAGTGCTGGGATTACAGGCTTGAGCCCCCGCTCCCAGCCCCTGTTTTCTGTTGTTTAAGATGTTTATCAAGACAGTATGTGCACAGCTGAACACAGACCCTTATCAGGAGTTTTTGACTTTGCCCTTTGCCTTGTGATCTTGCTTTGCCCTTTGCCTTGTGCTCTTTATTGGCCTCAGAAGCATGTGATCTTTGTTTTCCCTTTTGCCCTTTGAAGCATGTGATCTTTGTGACCTACTCCCTGTTTGTACACCCCCTCCCCTTTTGAAATCCTTCATAAAACTTGCTGGTTTTATGCTCAGGAGGGCATCACAGTCCTACCACTTTGTGATGTCACCCCCAGCGGCCCAGCTGTAAAATTCCTCTCTTTGTACTCTTTCTGTTTATTTCTCAGATCGGTCAACACTTAGGGAAAATAGAAAGAACCTACATTGAAATATTGGGGGCGGGTTCCCCCAGTATCTGGCACACCAACGTGGTTTTTCTTTTTCCTAAGTGCATGTGGGAACCTGATTCCCTTTGGTAGGTGCAGAGAAATGTTCATTGGTCTGGTCCATAGAAAGGCTTGTTCGGCTCCCTGATGATGAGTGCGTTGTCTGTATATTGTCCAGAGTAACTATGGGTCTCACAGAGTCTAAACATTATGCTTATCTCTGCTATATTAAACTCCTGTTAAAACAGGAGGGAGTTCGGGTTTCCATGGAAAATATGGTCACTCTATTCAGGGCAATGGAAGAACACTGTCGCTGGTTTCCTGAAAAAGGAACCTTAGATGTGGAAGTATGGGATTTTGTTGGTGCAAAATTCTGGGAACTGGTTCTGTCAGGAAATTATGTTCCTGTCACTGTTTGGGGTTATTGGGCCTTGGTACGTGCCATCCTAATGACATACCAATCCCACGAGCCCCTGTAGTTACCACAGTTTTCTGAATCTGGTGACCCTCTACTTCTTCCTCAGCTTTCCTCTCCCACTCGGCCTTCATTATCTGCTCAGCCTTTCCCTTCACCTACTCCTCCCCCACCTGACAATATTGAGGATTAAATATCTAACTCCAGTGACTTTGGCTTAACATCACCCCCTGATGATCTTATTTCTTTTCACAAAGAGTCGATACTTGTAGCTCCCGTGGCCCCAACTCAGACAGCCTGGGACCATAAACTTTTGGGTACCATTAATTATTTAAGACCTACTTTAGGCATTCCAACATATGCGCTGTCTAATTTGTTTTCTACGCTGCGTGGAGATTCCAATCTCCACAGTCCCGGGACTTTGACCCGAGGCTTCACTAGAACTGGAATTCGTAGAAGAATCCAAACTGCCCAATTGTCTAGGGTACAGCTGTCTCAGCCTTTTCAGCTTCTGGTTTTCGCTTCATTGCACTCCCCTACTGGACTAATAGTTCAACATAATGATTTAGTGGAGTGGTGTTTTCTTCCTCATTCTGTGTCAAAAACTGTCTTTTTGTCTGGACCAAATGGCCACCCTAATTGGACAGTCTCAGTGTACAATACTTAAAATTTCCGGATTTGATCTCAATTTAATTGTGGTTCCCTTAAATTGGCTTGAAGTTCAAGCCGCTTTTCAACATTCCATACTGTGGCAAATTCACTTGGCTGATTTTACTGGTGTTATTGACAATCATTACCCCCCAAAAAAATTGTTTGATTTTATAAAAATGACTTCTTGGGTGGTCCCCCAATTGACCAAAGATCAGCCCATTCCTGAGGCCGTTACAGTGTTCACTGATGACTCCAGTAATGGCAATGCTGGTTATGTGGGTCCTACAGACAAGCTTATTTCTATCCCTTATACCTGTGCTCAAAAGGCAGAGTTAATTGCTGTGATTACTGCCTTGCATTTCCCAAAACCTTTAAATATTGTTTCTGATTCTGCTTATGTTGTATATGCCACTAAAAATATAGAAACTGCTACTATAAAACATATTGATAATTCTGAATTGACTTATTTTCAAGGTTACAACAGGTGGTTCACCAACATAGACACCCTTTCTATATTACACATATTAGATCTCATGCCACTTTACCGGGACCCACGTCTGCCGACAACCATAGGGTCGACTGTTTGGTCTCTTTTGCAGCCCAAGAAGCTCAGGAGTTCCATAATCTCACTCATGTCAATGCTGCTGAATTAAAAGATAAATTTACTCGCACCAGGAAGGAGGCTAAGTTTATTGTTCACAGCTGCCCTCAGTGTCAGGTCTTTGCACTTCCACATCAGGAACCTGGCATTAATCTCAGAGGCCTAACTCCTAATGATTTATGGCAAATGAATGTGACTCATGTTAGCTCCTTTGGCAGACTTTCATATGTACCGTTTCTGTAGATGCCTTCTCAGGTTTTATCTGGGCTACTTGCCAAACAGGGGAAGGCACAGCCCATGTTAAAAAACATCTGTATTCTTGCTTTGCAGTTATGGGGCTTCCATATCAAATAAAGACAGACAACACCCAGGATATGTTAGTAAGGCTTTTGATTTATTTATGCAACAATGGGGAATGTCCCATATTACCAGAATCCCTTACAATCCTCCGGGACAGGCTGTGGTGGAATGGGCCAATCATACCTTAAAAACTCAATTGTCCAAACAGTCTGAACAACAAAGGCATAATTTGACCACTCTCTACTCCCAATTACGTTTAGCATTATTTACTTTAAACTTTCTAAATGTTCCTAAAGACAATAGTCTGACTGCAGCTGAATGCCATTATACAGGCAAAAAATTCTCCCTAAATGAAGGCAAGCCAGTGTTATGGAAAAACTCCCAAACCAATACTGGGAACCTGGCACAATTATAACATGGGGTAGAGGTATGCTTGTGTTTCACTAGGAGATCACCAATCCCCCGTCTGGGTGCCCACTAGAGACTTAAACTTTGTGTGAATACTGACAATGAAAACCGCAGGGAAAAGACGTTTGCATCAGAGACCGCTCTCATACCTGGTGAGATCTGTGCTGATTCCTCAGAAACTGGCACGCCAAATCAAAATGGGTCTGGTTCAATCCTCCCTAATGGCAACGGAGACCCCTCCAACTAATCCCACTTCTCCTAATTACCTTTTTCTCCTTACAAACCTAAAAATCTCACCATTTCTATTAGCCTGAAAATAACATCCCTCTGTTCTTTTCTTCCTCCTTCAGCACTGGATTTCACTTGCAATAGGTTTTATTTAATGATTCTCCTCCTTATACTTTCTGTCTCACCAGTTTCCCCTCACACTGATTTACCTGCTACACAAAATTATTCTTATTGGGCTTATGTGCCTTTTCCTCCACTTATTTGGCCCCTCACCTGGATGGATGCTCCTGCGGAGATCTATACTAATGATAGTGTGTGGATGCCTGGAGCTACAGATGACCATTGCCCTGCTCAGCCAGGAGAAGAAGGCACTGCATTCAATGTTACTATAGGTTATAAATACCCCCCTCTGTGCCTCAGACATGCACCTGATTGTATCCATCTAGAAAGTCAAGTCTGGGCTGCTTATCTTCCAGAGAGATTAGCTATAGAGAAACCAGGAAATTTCGTCTCCAGCCTCTCCCCTTCTCCTTTAAGACAAATAAAAGGGGGAGTAATAGGAGATACTCCATACTTTCAATATAAACCTGAAGGAAAACCATGTCCTAAAATTGTTGAGGGACCATCTAAAACTTTAATTTGGGAAGATGGTGTTAACTCACATGCAGTAGAATTAAAACATGGCTCATATGGTTTAGTAATAGACTGGGCACCAAAGGGCTATTTAAAAAACAATTGCTCCTCTGGCGGAAGGGAATGCCTGGAGGCTACTTATTTTATTTCTTACTGGGAGGACGAGGATCATCATCCTACTTTGCATAGGAGGTTCAGCTCATTCTTTCCCTTAAAATGGGAAGATAAAGGCATTACCCCCCGAGGCCTTGTATGGCCCATTCTGAGCCCAGAACACCCAGAACTTTGGAAATTGGCTATTGCCATGTCCGGACTGCGAGTATGGGAAGAGGAAACATTTCTGGTTGTTGTCCCCACTTCTGTCCCTTGCGTCCGTGATTCTGAACCCCATAATAAATCCCCTTTCAACCCTTTTCCTCTTTTTGATGCCAATCTTCCTTTATGAGACTCCAATTGGCATTATGATAATTCTCGACCCAGGTATGCCCCTCTACTTCTTCAGCATCCCCGGGCAACCTCAGATTGCTTCTTTAAGGCAGAGAACATCGGGCATGGCCACCACCACTTCTCTCCCTCAGTATCAACATAGATTCAGACATTCTGCTTTGTTTACCTCCAACCTGACTATCCCTATACAGAGTTGTATTAAGCCTCCTTACATACTGTTAGTGGGAAATATTAAAATTTGGACAATCAAACTGTCCGATGCATTAATTGTCATTTATTCACTTGTATTAACTCCCATTTTGACTCCAAGAAAAGTGTAATGTTGGTTCGAGCTCGAGAAGGAATCTGGTTACCGGTAACTTTGCCCAGACCTTGGGAATCCTCCCACTCAGTAAATTTAATTAATGAAGTGTTACAATGAATTCTCAAAAGATCTAAGAGATTTGTTTTCACTTTAATCGCTGTGTTCCTGGGCCTAATTACAGTCACTGCACTGGCCACCACTGCCAGAATGGCATTACATCAACCTATTCAAATGGCTCATTTTGTTAATGATTGGCAAGCCAATTCCACCCAAATGTAGAATTCTCAACAAGGCATTGATTAAAAATTAGCTAATCAAATGAATGATTTAAGACAGTCCATTATTTGGCTTGGAGACTGGCTAATGAGTCTCAAATATCGCATGCAAATGCAGTGCGATTGGAATACTTCTGATTTCTGTATCACACCATATTCCTACAATGAGACTGATCATTCACGGGAAATGGTCAAAGGACACCTTCTGGGTGGGGAAGATAATTTATCCTTGGACATAACCAGATTAAAGAAACAGATTTTTGAAGCCTCTTAAGCTCATTTATCCATTGTGCCCGGAGCTGAGGTGTTAGATCAGGTGGCAGAAAGTCTTTCTGGACTGTACTCCATGACTTGGATTAAGTCTATTGGGTGCTCCACTGTAGAAAATTTTGGAATTATGTTTCTCTGTTTAATTGGCTTGTTTTTAGTGTGCAGCACCAGTCAAATAATCCTGCGTCAAAACCGAGAGAACGAACAAGCCTTCATCACCATGGCACATTTGTATTAAAAGAAAGGCAGAGATGTTGCAGAAAGTCAGGGACCCCGAATGGAGGGACCCACTGGAGCCATGGCAGAGGAAACATCAATTGTGAAGATTTCATGGACATTTTTCATTTCCCTAATAATACTTATTACTCTTATAATTTCTTATACCTATCTTAATCTCTTAATCCTGTTATCTTCATAAGCTGAGGATGTATGTCACCTCAGGACCCTGCGATGATTGTGTTAACTGAAAAGATTGATTGTAACACATATGTGTTTGAACATTATGAAATCAGTGCACCTTGAAAATGAACAGAATAACAGCAATTTTAGGGAACAAGGGAAGACAACCATAAGGTCTGACTGCCTACAGGATCGGGCAAAAAGAGCCATAGTTTTCTTCTTGCAGAGGGCCTATAAACAGACGTGCAAGTAGGAGAGATATTGCTAAATTCTTTTCCTAGCAAGGAATATAATATTAAGACCCTAGGAAAAGAATTGCATTCCTGGGGGGAGGTCTATAAACGGTCTCTCTGGGAGTGTCTGTCTTATGCGGTTGAGATAAGGACTGAAATACACCCTGGTCTCCTGCAGTACCCTCAGGCTTATTAGAGTGGGGAAAAAATCCCACCCTGGTAAATTTGAGGTCAGACTGGTTCTCTGCTCTCAAACCCTGTTTTCCGTTAAGATGTTTATCAAGATAATACGTGCACAGCTGAATATACACCCTCATCAGGAGTTTTTGACTTTGCCCTTTGCCTTGTGATCTTTATTGGCCTCAGAAGCATGTGACCTTTGTTCTCCCTTTTGCCTTTTGAAGCATGTGATCTTTGTGACCTACTCCCTGTTTGTACACCCCCTCCCCTTTTGAAATCCTTAATAAAATTTATTGGTTTGGGGGCTCAGGTGGGCATCACGGACCTACTGATATGTGATGTCACTCCCAGTGGCCCAGCTGTAAAATTCCTCTCTTTGCACTCTTTCTGTTTATTTCTCAGATTGGCCAACACTTAGGGAAAATAGAAAGAATCTACATTGAAATATTGAGGGCGGGTTTCCCCGATATAAGCAGCCAAGGGCTCAGGTGGCAATGCTTTGGTTTTTCAGGGACTCAGTCACCTTCTGTGTTTCTGCTTCATTTCAGGACCTAGCTTTCATCCTGCAGGTCACCTCACTTTCTGAGATTCCAGTTGGAGTTCTAGCTATCACAACTCTATTCCAAAGCTACTAAAAGGAGAAATGAGACCATTATCCCAGAAATCCCATAAAACACTTCTGTGCACATCCAATTAACCAAAACTTATTCATGTGGCTATAGAAGCTGCACAAGTTGCTGAAAAAGTAGTTTTTAGCGCAGCACATTAAACCCCGAATAAAATTGGATTTCTATTATCAAGGAAGGAGAGGCCAGGTGCAGTGACTCACCTGTAATCCCAGCACTTTGGGAGGCTGAGTCAGGAGGATTGCTTGAGCCCAGGAGTTCAAGATCAGCTTGGGCAACAGAATGGAACCTCGTTTCTATTTAAAAAAAAAAAAAAAAAAAGGAAGGAAGGAGAGAAGAGATATTAGGTGGCAATGAGCAGTCACTCTACAACCTACCAACAAGGAATTGGAGGTATTTGGTCCAGCCAGACACAAGTGGTAGGCAGGTGCTGCTTCATGAGTGTGAAGAAAACTGAACTATTCACCTCAAAATATGCTTCTTTGACATATTTTGTGACCAGAGGGCCTGCAGACAGAATGGTCCTGCAAAGCTGTCTTTTGAGGGAGAGATTTGCATCTGTAGAGAAGATAAAGTGAAGGAAACAATGGAAGCAAACAAGCTTTCTTTGAAGCCCTCCCTTGTCCAGATTTAGGAAAGGTTAATGGAGAGTCTGACATCTATTTATCAAAATTTACCATCTATTCTCTTTGAGGGCTGCTACCTGCGTGGTTTCATCTATATAACAAGACCACCTTTGCTAGGCAAACCTCCTTGACCTTTCTGGCCACCACCACCAGATTTACTGCCGTAACTTGTGTGGACAGGCTCTGAGCCCTAACCTTTTTTTTATACATATAATTTTTATTTTATTTTTATTTTTGAAATGGAGTCTCACTCTGTTGCCCAGGATAGAGTGCAGTGACGCGATCTCAGCTCACTGCCATATCCACCTCCCTGGTTCAAGTGATTTTCCTGCCTCAGCCTCTGAAGTAGCTGTGATTACAAGCACGGACCACCATGCCCGGCTAATTTTTGAATTTTTAATAGAGATGGGATTTCACCATGTTGGTCAGACTGGTCTTGACCTACTGGCTGCAAGTGATCCACCCACCTCAGCCTCCCAGAGTGCTGGGATTACAGGCTGAGACACCACACCCAGCCGAGGTCACACTTCTGTTGAACCAGAACTTGTTTCCAACACAGAAAAAGGCAACAGCATTCCAAACACACAAAGGAAAGAAGTGAACCCTATTATTGTCTTACTTCTGTTACTTCTCAGGATTAGTCAGCCTCTTATGTTGAAAGTCATGACATAGAAAGAAAAAAGACAGGGCAACCCATACTTTTTTTCTCTTTCAATCTTTTCTTATCATTAAGCCAAAAGTAAGAGTGTTAGTGGAATATGTGGGGTATTAAGAACTGAAATAAAACAGATAAATTTTGTGCAGTGTTTCAGTAGAAAGAAAGACTGATAAGGATGAAATACAGATGCATATAAGGGCCGAAAGAAATGCAAATTGCACAATTTTGCTGATTTTGCATACTAATTAAATGCTCTTATATTTGCATTTAAAACTGGTCTAGAGAGGAAAAACAATTTTCTTCATCACTCTTCATGAGTTCTTAGCTGGGACTCCCTGTAATAAATGACAAATTAACAACAGAAAAACACACAGAGATGTAATAGCATGTAAACCTCTTGTACACGAGTGATAATCCAGAGAAATCAGTAAATCTCTAGAGTAGATCTTAGTCTTAGACTTCAGGCTTAAATACCATCATTTCTCTGAAAGAAATAAAAAAGAGTATAGGGAACAGCCAGTTAAGGTAAGACGGCCAGGAAAAACATTTTAAAGGTTAGCATTGTTATGCAGATTTACGAGCCTCTAGTGGTTTAGCCATCCCTCTTCCTCGTGCGGAGGAGACACTCCCAAACAGATATTTTCTTCATAGATGTAAATTTCCCGTACCAAAGGGCACCCTTCATCCTTGTTTTCAGAGCTACTCCTGTGTCTGGAGTTTCTCAAAATAACCAGCTTGTGTCTGGAATTGGTGGGTTCTTGGTCTCGCTGACTTCAAGAATGAAGCCGTGGGCCCTCGCAGTGAGTGTTACAGCTCTTAAAGGCAGCGCGTTTGGAGTTGTTCGTTCCTTCTGGTGGGTTGGTGGTCTCACTGACTTCAAGAGTGAAGCTACAGACCTTCCTGGTGAGTGTTACAACTCATAAAGGCAGCATGAACCCAAAGAGTGAGCAGCAGCAAGATTTACTGCTAACAGCAAAAGAACACAGCTTCCACAAGATGGACAGGGACCCCAGCAGCTTGCAGCTGCTAGCTCAGGTGGCCTGTTTTTATTCCCTTATTTGGCCCCAACCACATCCTGCTGATTGGTCCATTTTACAGAGAGCTGATTGGTCCGTTTTACAGAGAGCTGATTGGTCCATTTTGACAGAGTGCTGATTGGTGCGTTTACAAACCTTTAGCTGGACACAGAGTGCTGATTAGTGCATTTACAATCCTTTAGCTAGACACAAAAGTTCTCCAAGTCCCCACCTGTCCCAGAAGCCCAGCCAGCTTCACCTCTCACTGGCACTGGCAGTGGGACTTTGTGGCACCTAGCCTGGGCACTCCTGCACCCAGAGGGAGCTGTCCCAGACAATCAAGAGGAAAAGAGGGGAAGTGAGAAAGAGAGGGAGACCTGCTACCCTGGCCAAGGATCCTGTGAAGAAGGAATGGCGGTCCACACAGGGGATTCAGCCTCCCATGAAGCCCAGCAGGTGCCAGCTGGCCGCCCTGAGTGTGGGGCTTGATGAGCTGGTGCTCACCTGGAACCTGCGCCGGCCCACAGCACCCCCGCGCAGTCCCAGCTCCCGCCCCTGACTCTCTTTTCACTCTTCCTTGTGAGCAGAGGGAGTTGGCTCCAGCCTTGGCCAACCCCAGACAGGGGCCCTCATAGCATAGCAGCAGGCTGAAGGGCTCCTGGAGTGTGGCCAGAGTGGACGCCAAGGCCAAGGAGGCCCCGAGAGCGAGCAAGGGCTGCTAGCATGTTGTCACCTCTCAAGTTCAATATAATTATTATGCCAAAGAGGCATATTTGGTGTGGCATATTCTGGTTCCCTGGAGTCATATTTTGGGGTATAGTGTCCTGAGCCCCATCACTGGCATTGCACAATATAAAGATAACGGTGGGATTGATGCTAGTGGTTTAAAGTGATACTTTACTTAGAACAACATTAAGGAGCAAATAAAAAAATACTATGACAAGGTAGGATATTGTGGAATAAAAGAAAAAAAGCTTTATATTTTAGTCCCTCGAATTGCATTTTTTTTCTTACTTTTTGACCAAGAGGTTTTGCATTTTCACTTTGCACTGAGCTCTACCAATTATAAAGATGGTGCTGATGGCAGAGTCTAATAATTCACTCGGATTATGCAAAATCATTTTCTACTGTAAGGTTCTTGTATCGGTTCGAACCCCAAGAGCGTGCCAACAGACGACAGGAGGTGGTGTGGAGTAACATGCTGTTTTAATGAGCGCCTGGGTGCAGGCCTTAAATGGTGTCAGCCCCAAGTGAGGATGGGGCAAAGGTTTTATAGTCTCCTGTAAACAGGAAGTATCCTAGTCTGATGTAACTGCTACATTATACCCAGATGGCCTCTTTCTCGATGGATGTTCAGGGGTACGTGTCTTCCGGCCAGGGTAGGTGTCTTCCGGTTGGCTGTCTTCCTACTTCTGCTGTCTTGCTGACGCACGCTGCTGATGCAAGTGGCCTTGCGCCTTGGGACTGGGCCTGAGAAGGGAGGAGTTACTTATCCCCTTAGGCTTTCAGGCCCTGGGGAGAATCTTACATCTACAACTTACCTAAAACTAATTCTCAAGCCTCTATGCTAGTGAGTGGGAAAGGATCTTAAACTCATCATTTTAACTATCTCCATCTCCTATTTAATCTGCTTTTCAGGTAAATACTCCACTTTCCGGACATTCTCCTTTCTGTACCACCTGAGTGCAGTGCCAATATGGGAACTACAATGAAAGATTGGGGGGAAAGGATAAAGCAGTTTATTCAAGTCAGGAGAGAATGCTATTTCCTTGATAGTGTTTATCAATAGAGTTCATCATTGCACCACGAACTTTTATAGAAATTTCTTCACACTTTTGGCCTTTATCATCACCAGTTTATACTGAGGGAAATAAAAATATTGAGCCTCAAAATATATTTTGAGATGACTGTCAGACAGCAAACAGAAGTTTCCTTGAAAAGCTTAACTAGTTTGTATTTAAGCTTTTGTGGGAGGAATTTGCAGAGTAGGGAGGAGTAAAAGTAAATGAGAGAAAAATTCTTAAGAAAGGACATGAACAGAGAGATTGAGCACATAATTTTAAAAGGAATTTCAGTCAACTGAAAAAATTGTTCATAATGGGATCCAAAGAGAAAAAGCGGAAAAGATATATATATATATATATATATATATATATACACACACGCACACACAGAAGCAGCAAAGATATAAATATATATGTATACAAAAACAGAAAAGATATATATATACACGCATATATGTATATATATATCTTTGTGTGTGTGTATATATATAGAGAGAAAGAATATCAGCTTTTAATTGAGCTTATTTTAACCATAGAGCTTGCATTTAGTCCATTCTTGCATTGCTATAAAGAAATACCTGAGACTGGATAATTTATAAAGAAAAGAGATTTAATTGGCTCACAGTTCCACAGGCTGTGCAGGACGCTGGCATCTGCTCTACTTCTGGGGAGGCCTCAGGAAGCTTAAAATTGTGGCAGAAGGTAAAGGGGGAGCAGGCACCTTATATGGCAGGAGCAGGAGCAAGAGAGAGACAGGGGAGGTGCTACACACTTTTAAACAACCAGCTCTCATAAGAACTCACTCACTATCACAACAGCACCAGGGGGATGGTGCAAAACCATACAGGAAGGATCCACCACCATGATCTGACACCTGTACATGTCTGAAAGAAACAAACACCATCTATTCTCTCTGACAGCTGCTACCTATGAGATTTCCTCTACGTCACAAGACCATCTTTGCTAGCCAGGCCTCCTCTTCTCTCCTTCTCGTAACCTGTTTTGTCGTGATCCAAGCCCCCATTCTTTCTGTAACTCACGATGGTCTATGAGTTTCTGCATCCCACTGGGGCAGGGGTGGGTGATCATTCTGTGATGCTCCCCATGTACACGTTCATAAAATGTGTATGCCTTTTCTCCCATTAATTTGCCTTTCGTGAGTTGACTTTTTTGTAAACTGTCTGAGGGTAAAGGGGAAGTGCTCCCTTTGCCCTACAGTTTTGGCACTGTGGGCAGGATCACGAAAGCTGCTCTATTTATTTGGAAGCTGCAGTGAGGGGAATCTAAGCCCTGATTGGCTAGCATAAAGGTAAGAATTTATTTATTTATTTTATTTTATTTCATTTTATTTTTTGAGACAGAGTTTCACTCTTGTTGCGTAGGCTAGAGTGCAATGGCACGATCTCGGCTCACTGCAACCTCCGCTCCCAGGTTCAAGCGATTCTCCTGTCTCAGCCTCCTGAGTAGCTGGCATTACAGATGCCTGCCACTATGTTTGGCTAATTTTTGGTATCAGGTAAGAATTTCTTAAAAGTCATGCCTCTGGACCCACTCTCTCTCTCTCTGTGGAATCCTGTCAAGAACATGGTAAAGGTCACTTTTTTTACCCCTCTGAAATCTTGATTAATGTGAGAGAAAGATTTGTGTGAGTATTTGTAGGCATAGAGACTCTGGCATGCTTTTCGGTCCTTTGTGGTATGGAGGTTCCTATTGTTTGATCCCTTTCTTCCCAGAAATAATATTTTCCTTGGTCTTTGTCTTTCTATGTTGTTCTGTCGTAAAGAGGGGTATCAGATAAGGTTCCCTCTCATCTTGTTCTATGTCCTCAAGAGCTTGACCTGTGGCGAAGTGGAAGCAATCTCTCTGGGTCTCTACCATCTGGGGTGCATGATTTCTGGGTCATGTCAGGTGGTCACTCAGAAAGTGGCTGGGAACCAGAGACTTTGTTCTTAATGTGTCAAGCTCTTGAGTTTGTCATAAGAAGTCTCATCCATAAAGGGCTTTTGTCACTTCAACCCTTCTTGACAGGTTAGTGCTGGGAAAGTCCAATTCCAGAAGGGCCTACCTGATGTCGCATATTAACTGGTCTGTGATTGACAGTCTCCCACAAATTTGTGGACTACTGCCTATGGGCAACAAGAGTATTCTGCTGTCTTGGCCTATTCTGGGAGTTAATTTTTCAGGGAGGATCTTTGGGACAGCCTCTTCTGTGCCCTCTCTGAGAAAATACCTTCTCAACCTGGATAATTACATCCTAGGCTTTCCATAAAGAGGCTACTGGAATGAGTCACAATTGGAATAAAATGCACCATTGGAAGTTCAGTGGCCGGAAGATGGATCCTTTAAACCAGATTCCTAAATTTTTGTTTTGTTGTTAGAAACAGAGTCTTGCTGTGTCACCCAGGCTCTGGAGTGCAGTGGTACAATCATGACTTAAGAAAGCCTCAAACTCCTCATCACCTAAGTGGTCCCCTGCCTCAGCCTTCCAAATAGCTTGGACTATAGGTGCATGCCACCATGACTGGCTAATTTTTTTATTATTCTGTAGAGACAGTGTCTCACTATGCTGTCCAGGCTAGTCTCAAACTCCTGGCTTCAAGTGATTCTCCCATCTCAGCCTCCCAAAGTGCTGTGATTACAGGCATGAGTCATCATACCTGCCAACTCCTAAATTAAAAAAAAATTAGAGATATCTTATTTTAAAAAGTTAATGGAAGCTCAAATTAAAAGAGACATAATAGTGTTACGACTAGCCTTAGAAATTGTCCTGACAAAATTAAAGAGCAAAAATCTGTCCTAAAACAAAGTTAAAATCCTTTATAAGCTCAAACTTCCTGCTCTGATCCCTGCAGGGTTCACAATAAAGGTGGCTTCACTTTGTAGTCCTGTGCTTTTACAAGTGCAGCCTGGGTTTGATTCCCAAGCAGAGAATTAAATTGAGTGAAAATCAGTGAAATTGGTCTCCTTATAAAACCCTATGGTAAGTTCCCATTCTTCTGTGTAACCTTGGCATCCATTTCTAATATTCCTATAACACTCTCAAACTCCTTCTTAAAAAAGATTTAATTCTCTCTCTATGTGCTTTGAGATGTAAATTTGTTACCCTGTTTCCTCTAAAACCCAGTAGGGGCTTAGGCCATGTGAGATAAACTTTAACCTTTTTCGCGTACAAAGGCACAGTTTTAATCCAACTGTCCTTTAAAACTAGGTAGTTTTAGAAATCTATGGCTAAAAATTTTAAGTCAAAGATATAAAGTCTTTGTGTCTATCTTTATTTTTATGCCTACATGTCTATGTTTATATATTGTCTATATGTCTTTAAGTAAATGAGTACTCATGAATTAAGTAAATAAGCCCTAATGCTTGACAAGTTCATGTGATTTTGTTAATCTTTGGTAAAGAGAGTTACACAATTTTAATAAAATAAAATAGAAATGTCTTCATAATTTAATTTAGACTTTTTTGCTGGGTCTGTTGGTCAGACAGATTTATACTGTCTCTACTGTATGTTTTAAGGTCATAAAACTGTTACTTCTTTGGGAGGCTGAGGTGGGCAGATTATGAGATGAGGAGTTGAAGACCAGCCTGACCAACGTGGTGAAACCCCATCTCTACTAAAAATACAAAAATTATCTGGGTGAGTTGGCATCCTGTCATCCCAGCTACTCAGGAGGCTGAGGCAGGAGAATAGCTTGAACCTGGGAGGCAGAGGTTGCAATTAACTGAGATTATGCCTCTGCACTCCGGCCTGGGTGACAGTGTGAGACTCTGTCTCAAAAAAGCAAAACAAAACAAAACAAAACAAAAAAACCTGTTATTTCTGTGATATTTTTGATACTTGCTTTTTTTGATAGTTTGTAAGCTTATGTCTTTGGAGTTGAGCCTTTAGATTCTGAAGCCTAGGCAAATGACCATGGTGAGACATGGGACAATACCTGAGCCCTGTCCCCCCGGCCTAGCTATGCCTCTTGGCCATGCTGGGAGGGGTTAGATCCTCCAGGAATTGTCTTCATGGTTGTGCATCTGGTACATAATTAAAATTGCTTTTTTCCTAGGTTTTTCACTGAAAATTAGGGTTACTAAGAGTTAACATCATAATTAACATAGGTAATTACAACTACTAGATATAAGAAAAGCAATTCTATATGCTGAAGTATATAAGAAAAGTAAAATGCATTTTTGGTAAAAAAAAAAAAGTTTATAAAAAGGCATGAGAATATGCTTTTTGTTAAAGGAAAAGTAATTTTTCCTAGTTTAGAGGTTTTTGAAAGCTGCTTTAAATTTTAAGAATAAGAACATTGATAATACTGAATGAACATAGAAAGTCGAGGAAAAGAGAGAATGGAAAATTTGGAATGATTTATAAAAGGTTTGTGGAAATCGTAATTTGTGGTCAAAACTGACTGAGATGGATGAATTTGTTCATAAGGTTTTATTAAAATTAACTTTAGCATTAATAATATACTGATGTAGACTTTGGTTTTCTAGAGAATGAGATTTTTTGTAAATAATAAGAGATAGTAAAAAGGTTTGTTTACCTCTTAAGTAAACTGCAAAAGAAAGAGAGACAAAAAATAGGTTAAGTTTGCCTTGTGGTGGCTTTATTAGGTCTTATGATTGTTGGGGAAACTGAGTCTCTTCACTATCAAAGAGTAAAGATTTTTGCTTTTGAAATTTTTTTTTGAGACAGAGTCTTGCTTTGTCCCCCAGGCTGGAGTGCAGTGGCTTGATCTTGGCTCACTGCAACCTTTCCCTCCAGGGTTCAAGTGATTCTCCTGTCTCAGCCTCCTGAGTAGCTGGGATTACAGGTGCCTGACACCACAGCTGGCTAATTTTTGTATTTTTAGTAGAGATGGGGTTTCACCATGTTGGCCTAGCTGGTCTTAAACTCCTGACTTCAAATTATCTGCCCACTTTGGCCTCTCAAAGCACTGGGATTATAGTGTGAGCCATCATGCCTGGTCCACTTTTTGAAATCTTTTAATTATCATTTTGGATAATTAAAAGATAATTGAATAATTCATCCAAAATGATAATTTATCCAAAATGATAATTTATCCAAAATGATAATTGTAGGGACCTGCAATCCTATTTTGACCAAGTGTTTTAAAACTTTAATATTTGACATTCTTCCCAAAAACAAAATTTCAAATTCTATATTCTGTCATTTTTATCTCAAACTAACATTTTGGATATTAGGGTCTCTATAAATACAAGAGAGACACATTACGCTTATTTGATAAGTTAAAATCAAATGGGAAGCATCATCAAATAAGAAATGGTGTTTAACTTTCTTTGAGTTATATTTATATAAATGTGTCATTGATATATATTCCAGAATTGTATTTTGTTACTAAAATTCTGATTGTTTTAGTATATATTATTGGTAATAATTATAATTATTATGTTAAATTATTGTTTTACTTTGTTTCTTCTCAAAAAGCAATTTATAATTGGTTATAGTCCAAAATTTTCTTCTTCTTCAAGGAAATTTATGGAAAGGAACCTGACACTTATTATTGGATACAGATTTCTCATAACTTTGGAGGTCATACCATTGGTCTAGGTAAAAAACATCTAGGACTCTAAAAAGATGATACATTCATGAAGATTGCTAACCCAACATCAAATGGAACAAAAATTAATTACATGGGAGTAAATTATTAGAGGACTGAAATAAGTTTTGTGACTTTTTTTGGTTTGAAACATGGCTGATTCTTTTTGTTTTGTTTTCCATGGTCAAAAAAACTTTTTTTCTCCCTTGAGCTATTTATAACTTATAACGGTTTTGTTAAATATACCTTTGTGAGCACATGTGAATCATTTAGCTTTCTCTCAACCTAATTTCTCCAGAATTTGGAAACTATTTGTGAGTATTCTTAATTTATAGCAATATAATTATTATTATTATTATTATTTTTTTTTTTTTTTTTTTTTTTGAGACAGAGTCTCGCTGTGTCTCCCAGGCTGGAGTGCAGTGGCGTGATCTCGGCTCACTGCAAGCTCCGCCTCCCGGGTTCACACCATTCTCCCGCCTCAGCCTCCCAAGTAGCTGGGACTACAGGTGCCCGCCACCGTGCCCGGCTAATTTTTTGTATTTTTAGTAGAGACGGGGTTTCACCATGTTAGCCAGGATAGTCTCGATCTTCTCACCTCGTGATCCACCCGCCTCGGCCTCCCAAAGTGCTGGGATTACAGGTTTGAGCCACCGTGCCCGGCCGCAATATAATTATTTACATAAGTTCAATAACAATATTTTTTTCTTTAATAAAAGGACAGAGTTAGAGGCACTGGTTATTTTACCAAGGCTTTGACTAGAATGGCATATTTTCAGACATGAACAGACTGCTTTAAGGAATTCACATTGACTTTATTGAGCTGCTAAGACATCCCTTGGGCAGACTGGCCTGGTACTTTTTCTATGCAGTTCCTTTACAAGGTTTCTGAGCTATGGTGAGAATGTAACTTTCTGACAGGCCCATGCACCTCATGTTATTTTGAGACCTCAAGAAAAGAGAAATTCATCCAATTTGTACAGGTATTGAAGACAGTACAGTGGCAAATCCTTGGATTGGCTTTCCACCCTCAAGGCTTTTAAAAATGTAATCTGTCAGACTGCCACTGCAATCCAAAGATGCTCCCGAGACTCCAGAAAAATGATTCTATTGACTACTCCAGACATTAACCTTAATTTTTCTTCTGTATCCATAGGAATGCCTCTTATTAAAGACCTGTTTTCCTGCATCATATGTAGAGGCCTAGCCCATCTGTAATGTCGCCTCCTGGAATGGGACATAGCTGTTTAATTGAGCTGATCTATCCTCAGAACTAAGAGACTCACTAAAGAAGATGTGGAATTCTATATTTAACTGCTCTTTTCTGCTTATCCCAATTGTTTTTTCCACTTTTTTTTCTATATCCAACAACCTCTAACCAAAATCTCTCCAAAGCAATCAGCTTGGCTTTTAATATGTGAAACTTTTAAAAGTTTCAAAGTGGGAACTAAAGGATATCAAAATATTTTATCCCCCAAAATATATTTCTTTGACATATTTTGAGATGGCTGTCAAAGAGCTAGCATACAGAAGTAGCCCTGCAAAGTTATATCTTGTGGGGGAAATTTGCATCTGTAGAAAATCTGCATTGATGATGCCAGGCCTTCCCTTGCCTAGATCTGGGAAAGATTAACTGACAGTCTGAAACCTTTAAAGGTCTGAAAGAAACATTTGCCATCTATTCTCTAACGGGACTGCTACCTGTGAAGTTTCAACTACATAATGAGACCACCTTTGCTAGGCAAACCTCCTCTTTTCTCCCTCTCATAATCTGTTTTGCCACAGTCCAAGCCCTCATTCTTTTTGTAACCTCAAGATGGCATTTAAGCTGCTGCATTCCATGGTGGGGGTTAGGTAATCACTCAGTAATGTTCCCCATGTGTATGCTAATAAAATGTGTATGATTTTTCTCCAATTAATCTGCCTTTTGTGAGCTGATTTCTCATCAAACCTTCAGAAAGCAAATGGGAAGTTGTCCCTTGGGCCCCTACAATGATATCTAGGCACACTTGAATCAGAATGTAGCGATTCAAATGCTTGAGTTACAGAAAACTTTTGAAGGACTATAGTAAACTGCCTGTTCACATCAGTAGAGATTTGACTTGTTGAATTCTAAAAAATGCAAACCATGATTGCTTCTAATTCCCCCTAGTTAATACTCATTAAATGCTTTCTAAGTTGCAGACCCCATCCTTGGAGGTTCACGGAATTATTCTGTTGAATCATCATAGCAACACTATCAAGCAGGTACAGTTATTATGCTTGTTTCACATAAGATGAAACTGATGCATTAAGGAATAAAGTAACTCACACACCCAGGAAGTGATGTAGCTGGTATATGATACCAGACAGTCTGACTTCAGAGCCTTCACTCTTGGTACACATAAAACACATTAATTTTCTCAAGAAAGCACAGGAACTTATTTATAATTGAATTAAATTTATGGAACTTATTCTCGCTAGTGGATTGCCTTGTGATATTTGGCAGACTTGCAGAGGCATCTGAAGGATGTAAAATCATGTCATCAGAAGAGAGTCATAAACTTGGATAAATATGTCATCATTTGTGTTTATGGGGACTTCCATGAGAGGGCAAACCTCAGGATACATTTAAATCATCAAACATCTGGGGAGCTCTAAGTTTCAGGAAAATCTGAAAGGGACTAGGGATGCTAAGTAGCTGTAGTAATGCTGAAATGATAAGGGACTAGTGTTGGATCTGCCTAGAAACCCTAGTATCTCTGTTTTACAAAAATTACAATTTTTTTTGAAATTTTCTTAGAAAACAAAACAAAACCACCACCCATGAGATAAACCTGGAGTCAGAATGAAAATGTATCCCTATGGCTCAGGAATAAATCAATCCTTCAAATACTATTAGCTGTACTGACTTTGTGAGGACCTCCTGGGTCACCAGGTTGGTATAAAATTATCTTAAACTGAAGACTTTTATGATTCAACAGATGCAGAAAGAAGCCTTCTTGGAGCTTCACTTATCTGACTATCACAGAAACTTCTGAGACATGAAGACTGCCATAAATTCTCTTTTGGGGGAAGCTTCTACTCCCAGGAGAGAGACCAAGAGTATGCCTACCATAATTTCCCTCTGGGGTTGTGGGGAAGTTTTATGAACTTGAAAAGGACTAAGACCATGCATAGCAGTATAAACAAACAACATCACAAACTTTATCTACTGTTTGTCTTTCCTAAATGTACTTAATCTATTCTTCCATAGAAATCTTTTCTCCTTCCTTTCCTCTATTGAATTACATATGTAAGCCTTTGGCTTTAATCATTTAGTCAGACAGTTACTTCTTTTGTTGACTCCCGCCTGCATACAATAAACCTTTTTTCCCCTGTTAATCTGCCTTTTGTCAATTTAATTCACAGGCCTGCAGACACTAACTCTGAGAGAGTAGAGGAAAAGCTTTTTCCTCCCTGCAACTACATACATTTACAACATTGTAGTATAAAATTAAACCTACAACTATATAATTCTGTTTAAAATAATATTTTCTTTTTTTTTTTTTTTTGAGACCGACCCTTGCTCTGTCACCCAGGCTGGAGTGCAGTGGTGCAATCTCTGCTCACTGCAACCTCTGCCTCCCAGGTTCAAGAGATTCTTCTGCCTCAACCTCCCAAGTAGCTGGGATTACAGGTGCGTGCCACCACACCTGGCTAATTTTTGTACTTTTAGTAGAGATGGGGTTTCACCATGTTGGCCAGGCTGGTCGTCTCAAACTCCTGACCTCAGGCAATCCACTTACCTCAGCCTCCCAAAGTGCTGGGATTACAGGTGTGAGCCACTGTGCCTGGCCTGTATAAAATAATATATTTCTAATAAACTATTTTACTATTTATAAAAATTAGGAGCTGGTAATGGACACAAAGAGAGATAGACATGCAGATAGCCTAATTACCTCTAATGACTATGCCTATATTATGTTCCCTGCCTTCATTTCTTCTGTTTACTCCTGGTTAGAGGTGGGCACATTACCCATGACTATGCTAACTCTCCTGTCTCTGTAAATGACTGAAAGATTTGGCATGAAACCAAAATCAGGTCAATCAGAATTTGTTTCCTGAGATTTTTATTATTTTTGTTTTCTTTTCAAATCCCATTGAAACTGCCTTTGCAAAATTATGACAGTAAGAGAAATCTGATGTAGTTGACTCCATCTTGCTGTTGACCTCCAAGCTGTCCTTGGTTTTTCCTTGGAATAAGCCAAGCTAACATTGGGAGGAACTTAGTTTATAGTTTAACTTGAAAGTAGGGATGATAATAGTCTCTGTATTAGTCCATTCTCACATTGCTATAAAGAACTACTTACTGGAGACTTCGTAGTTTATTTAAATAAAATAGTTTTCAATTGACTCACAATTTCACAGATTGTACAGGAGGCATGGCTGAAGAGGCCTCAGGAAACTTACAATCATGGCAGAAGGCAAAGGGGAAGCAAGCATATCTTCACATGGTGACAGAAGAGAGAGCAAAGGGGGAAGTGCCACACACTTTTACACCAGCAGATCTCGTGAGAACCCACTCACTATCACAAGAAAAGCAAAGGGGAAATTCGACCCCATGATCCAATCACCTCCCAACAGTTCCCTATGTTGGGAATTATAATTTGACATGAGATTTGGGTGGGGACACAGAGCCAACCCATTACAGTCCCTCCCTAAAACTAATTCCCTCCTTTCACAGGGACTCAAAATCACCTTTGTAAGTCTAATGAAAGGCCACAAGAATAGGATTATGGGAGGGGCTTGAACCCTGCTAAAATGTAGGCATAGTTCCTATAATTCCTTACTGCTCAAGGGTCATGTGACCAGGCCAGAGGGCTATTATCATTTAAACTATAAACTAAATGTCTCCCAGAGTTAGCTTGGCCCAAGCCCAAGAACAATCAAGGGCAGCTAAAGGCAAGATGAAGGTTGGTTCAATCAGATCTCTTCTACTGCCAAAATTTTCTCACTGATAAAATTTTTGGAAAGGCAGTTTCCAGAGGATAGGTGGAGAATAGATGCAGTTGATAAGCTTTGTTCAGGCATGAGTTACAGTGCTGTTGGTTGTGAGTTGAATGTAAATAAATTAACAAGTATATTAAGGTATCTTAACAGAAACACACATAAAACCAGGTTATATATTGATCAATTGACAAAAAGGTGACAATTGATCAATTGACAAAAAGATCTTACAGGATCCTTGCCCTATATTTCCTTTAAGAACAATGATTCACCATTCACTAATTCGGTATTCACAACAACTCTGGGAAAGGAAAATATCTTGGGCCACCAAAATCACTAAGCTAAAAGGAAAATTCAAGCTGAGAACTGCTCAGGGCGCATTTACCTCCCATTCTCTTCAAGGTCGTCCCTCTGTTCACAGAGATAGATGTGTGTTCTGATTGCCTTTTTTGGAAAGGTTTATCAGAAACTCAAAAAATGCAACCACTTGTCTCTCACCTACCTGTGATCTGGAAGACCCCCAGGGCAGGGATGGGGAGCAGGGCAGGGGGGTGGGGGCTTGCTTTGAGTTGTCTCTGCCTTTCTGTATGGAACCAATGTACTTCTTACATATATTGATTGATGTCTCATTTCTCCCTTAAATATATACAACCAAGCTGTGCCCCAACCACTTTGGGCACATGTCATCAGGACTTCCTGAGGTTGTGTCACGGACATGCGTTCTCAACCGTGGCAAAATAAGTCTTCTAAATTAACTGAGACCTGTCTTCAATTTTTGGGGTTCACAACTTTATAGACCATAACTACCACAAAAAATGAAGACATTCTATATATTTAACTGTATATTTACAGTAGTCCTCCCTTATCTATGTGTCAGGCCTCTGAGCCCAAGTTAAGCCATCATATCACCTGTGACCTGCACATATACATTCAGATGGCCTGAAGCAAGTGAAGAGTCACAAAAGAAGTGAAAATGGCCAGTTCCTGCCTTAACTGATGACATTCCACCATTGTGATTTGTTTCTGCCCCACCTTAACTGATTGATTAACCTTGTGAAATTCCTTCTCCTAGCTCAGAGGCTCCCCCACTGAGCACCTTGTGACCCCCGCCCCTGCCTGCAAGAGAACAACCCCTTTCGACACTGTAATTTTTCATTACCTACCCAAATCCTATAAAACAGCCCCACCCCTATCTTCCTTGCTGACTGTTTTCGGACTCAGCCTGCCTGCACCCAGGTGATTAAAAAACTTTATTGCTCACACAAAGCCTGTTTGGTGGTCTCTTCACATGGACATGCATGACATTTGGTGCCATGACTCGGATTGGGGGACCTCTCTTGGGAGATCAGTCCCCTGTCCTCCTACTCTTTGCTTAGTGAGAAAGGTCCACCTACGACCTTGGGTCCTCAGACCAACCAGCCCAAGGAACATCTCACCAATTTTAAATTAGGTAAGTGGCCTCTTTTTACTCTCTTCTCCAACCCCTCTCACTATCTCTCAACTTCTTTCTCCTTTCAATTTTGGTGCCACCCTTCAATCTCTCCCTTCTCTTAATTTCAGTTCCTTTCCCTTTTTGGTAGAGACAGAGGAGACACATTTTAACCACGAACCCAAAACTCCGGCCTGCTCATGAACTGGGGGAGACAGTCTTCCCTTGGTGTTTAATCACTGCAGGGACGCCTGCCTGATTATTCACCCACATTTCAGAGGTGTACGATCACCACGGGGATGCTTGCCTTGATCCTTCACCTTGGTGGCAAGCATCACCTCCCCGGCAGGGGGGCAAGTATCCCCCCACCCCTTCTCTCCATGTCTCTACCCTCTCTTTTCTCTGGGCTTGCCTCCTTCACTATGGGCAACCTTCCACCCTCCATTCCTCCTTCTTCTCCCTTAGCCTGTGTTCTCGAGAACTTAAAACCTCTTCAACTCCCACCTGACCTAAAACCTAAATGCCTTATTTTCTTCTGCAATACCGCTTAACCCCAATTCAAACTCAACAATGGTTCCAATAGCCAGAAAACATCACTTTCAATTTCTCCATCCTACAAGATCTAGATAATTCTTGTCATAAAATTGGCAAATGGTCTGAGATGCCTGACGTCCAGGCAGTCTTTTACACATTGATCCCTTCCTAATCTCTGCTCCCAGTGCAATTCATCCCAAATCTTTCTTCTTTCTCTCTGGTCTGTTCCTTCAGTCTCCACCCCAAGCTCTGAGTCCTTTGAATCCTTTTCTATGGGCCCATCTGACCTCTCCCCTCCTCCCCAGGCTGCTCCTTGCCAGGCTGAGCCAGGTTTCAATTCTCCCTCAGCCTCTGCTCCCCACCCTATAATCCTTCTATCATCTCCCCTCCTCACACCCAGTCTGGCTTACAGTTTCATCCTGCGACTAGCCCTCCCCAACCTGCCCAACAATTTCCTCTTAAAGAGGTGGCTGGAGCTAAAGGCATAGTCAAGGTTAATGCTTCTTTTTCTCTATCAGACCTTTCCCAAATCAGTTAGCATTTAGGCTCTTTTTCATCAAATATAAAAACCCAGCCAAGTCCATGACTTGTTTGGCAACAACCCTTAGACACTTTACCGCCCTAGATCCAGAAAGGCCAGAAGGCCATCTTATTCTCAATACGCATTTTATTACTCAATCTGCTCCTGACATTGAATAAAGCTCCAAAAATTAGATTCTGGCCCTCAAACCCCATAACAGGACTTAATTAACCTTGCCTTCAAGGTGTACAATAGTAGAGAAGAGTTGCAATTACTTGCCTCCACTGTGAGAGAAACCCCAGCCACATCTCCAGCACACAAGAACGTCAAAACGCCTAAGCCACAGTGGCCAGGCATTCCTTCAGGACCTCCTCCCCCAGGATCTTGCTTCAAGTGCCGGAAATCTGACCACTGGGCCAAGGAATGCCTGCAGCCCGGGATTCCTCCTAAGCCATGTCCCATCTGTGTGGAACCCCACTGGAAATTGGACTGTCCAGCTCGTCCAGCAGCCACTCCCAGAGCCCCTGGAACTCTGGCCCAAGGCTTGTTGGAACCGAACTGTCAATTCCTTCCTGGGCAGGGGTGGCCGCGAAGGATCACCGACACGAGATTCACAGCAGAGAGTTATTTATTACTAGCGCGCTAGGGTCCCAAGCTCTAAGTTGGCCCTGGGACCCCGAGTGCTTGTTACAGGTTGTTTATATAGGCAAACACAAGTTCAAACACAGCTTAAGGCGCAAAATTCAAACAAAGCTTTAGGCGCGTGGTAATTGGGTCTAGCTATGGCCTGAGCAAGGTGTCTTGTTCTAATTGGTTAGAGCAGGACCTTATGAGGTTTCTTCTTGGAGTTGCTGATTCCGGGAACTTCGAGGCAGGGTGGGACCCCCGGAATTGGCAGGGTGGGACCCCATGAGGTTGTTTCCCGGAATTGGCAGGGTGGGACCCTATCAGGGTGGGACCCTATCAAGGCAGGGTGGGACCCTATCGAGGCAGGGTGGGACCCTATCCAGAGCCACCTGGTGTTAATTTTTTCTCTATATGAGGCCTAGTTTCTAAGTTTTATGAGGCCTAGTTTCATTCCCTCCTCTTTTTGTGTCAGAGGCTCAATCTTGAGCCTCTTCTTTAGTCCTGAGGGTCTGGTATTGTTGGGTCAGAACCATAGCATGTACTATGTTTAATCTATTTTTAATAAGGGTGAGTAAGCGGTTGAGTATGCACGGCCCGAAAGTCAGGATGAGTGTGAGCAGGATGAGGGGTCCTAAGATGGTGGAGATTAGGGTGCTAAGCCAAGGGGATTGGTTGTACCAATTTTCAAACCAATTTTGCTGAGATTTTCTCTTTTTTTTTTTCTTGTTTAATCTTTCTCTGTTTTGCCATAGAATCTTTAACTACTCCTGAATGATCTGCATAAAAACAACATTGCTCTTTCAGGGCTGCACAGAGCCCTCCCTCTTTCAGAAAGACAACTTCTAGTCCTCGTCGGTTCTGTAATACAACTTCAGACAGAGAAGTCAAAGACTCTTCAAGTTTTGTGATAGATTGTTCTATGGCTTTAAGGTCTTCATCTATGGCTATTCTAAGTTGTTGCAGATGATGGTTACCATGCACTAGGGCTGCTGTCCCGGTCCCAACTCCAGCCGCTACTCCAATTCCTAACATAACGGCGAGGGTGAGGGAGATAGGTTCTCTCTTTGGTCTAGTATGAGTTTTTTGCTCATACCGGAGATCAAAGGAGTCTCCAGAGTGATAGTATACTCGGGGAACAACTTGTACCAATACGCAATAGTGGGTGCCGCTGCTAAAAACGGCTGTGGATACACAGGGGGTGAGCCCAGTGTTGCAAGCCCACCAGTCCGTTTCGGAGGGGACCAAATAGTGATTGGAGCTGGGTACTGTCAAGGTTACATTACAAAGATGCTGGTGACTAGGGGGCACTCGGCCTATGCAGGTCCCCGACCCAGAAACCTCAGCCAGGGTTAGTTTTCTTTGTTGTTCCCACACGCATCCAGTAGGATTGGCGGAGTTAGTGAAATTATTAGTGGAGGCGATGCCTTCATAGTAAGGGGGGCCTGTTGCCAGACATAGCCAGCAAGAGGAGGTAAATTCTGGCTTTGTCTGGTTTAAAGCGAAGTAGGAGCCTTTTATGAGATTTAGGAGCCTGTCACCTATTCCCAGGTCAAGGGGCCCGCGGGTGACGTTTTGGGCTGAAGGTGTGTATTTAGAGGAGGTGGAGATTGGAGGCGGGGAAGTGCTTTTAGGAGCTCTTGGTTGGGGCTCTCTCGATGCAGGAACCAGGGGCTTCCCTGTTTCTGATAAAACTTGGTTTGGTCCTACTGCGACAGGGGCTGTGATAGGGTTGACTATTAATTTGATTTGGATGGGGATTCCATACAGTGGCTTTTGGTATAAATATAGGCCCCATATTAACCCGGATATCCAACGGTTATCAGATTTTGCTGCATCTTCAAACTTGATGCGGACCAGATTGCAAGTTTTTGAATATCGGGTTCTGGTGCAGCGCTGGACAAAGGACATGGTTATGTACCAGGGTTTCGTGGCCTATTTCCATTCTTTATCATTAGTAGTTATACAGGACCAACTAGCGCAAAACAGGGCATCTATTTCTCCATAAGTTTTTTTCATTTCTCCTGTCCTGAATCCGGGACAGGCATAGAACCCGTTCCGGCTTACGGACACCCTTCTAGCCTGTTTTCTCCATTCTCCCCCTTCCATGTCATCTATCTTTGCTATTTTGTCTAGGTGGAAATAGAGGTCAGGGAACCAAGTCCCCATAGGAGCAATTTTTGAGGTTTTATCTAAGACCTCATGAGTACTAAAATCAATCACCTGCCAGGTCAGGTTATATGGCCGGTGGGGGTTATTACTGCCAGCGACGCAGGGAAGGAGGGCTAGTAACAAGCAAGGGGCTAGATACGAGAGAGTCTTATCTTGAGCGGGTCCTCGGAGCGTCGGAGTTTCCATGTCTTAGGTGGTGTTGGTCCGGGCGTGAGCAGCCTTGGCGTGGGATGCGTGGATCCAAGTGGAGATTCCGTCAACCTTTATGGCTGTGGGTGTGGTCAGGAGAACAATGTAGGGTCTTTTCCACCGAGGCTCTAGTCCTTGAGTGCGATGTCGTCTAACGTAGACAGAGTCTCCCACCTGGAAGGGGTGACTGGTCTGTGGATGTCCTGGTTGGTACAGTTCTGCCAAGGGGGCCCAGATTTGGGCCTGTACTGCTTGGAGTCCTTTTAGCCGGGCCTGTAGGTCAGTCTTAGGATCGGAGGGGGAGAAGGAATTAAGCAAGGTTGACAAAGGGGGAGGTCCTCCGTAGAGGATTTCATATGGAGTGAGCCCAAAACGGTTAGGTGTATTCCGGGCCCTTAACAGAGCTAAGGATAGGAGGCGTCTCCAATCTTTTAAACCAGTCTCTAAGGTCAATTTAGTAAGGGTCTCTTTTATTGTTCTATTCATTCTTTCTACCTGTCCTGAGCTCTGGGGTCTATAGGCACAATGTAATTTCCAATTAATCCCCAATATCCTGGCGAGCCCCTGACTTACCTGAGAAATGAAGGCCGGCCCGTTATCTGACCCAATTACCTTGGGAAGTCCGAATCTAGGAAAGATTTCTTCCAAAATTTTCTTGGCTACTATGTGTGCCGTTTCTTGCCAGGTGGGGTAGGCTTCTACCCATCCTGAAAAGGTATCTACAAACACCAGTAAGTACTTATATCCAGCATAGTGAGGTTTTACTTCAGTGAAGTCTATTTCCCAATAGACTCCTGGGCGGTTACCACGAGTTCGTTTCCCTTCTGGCACTCGGGTAGCCCCAGCGTTTACCTGCTGACAGACCTTACGGGCAGATGTCACTTGTTCTACAAGGGTACTTGCCTTTGGGATTAGAAAGTCAGTTTTTTCAATCAGTAATTTTAGCTTTCGATTACTCAAGTGTGTCCAGGCATGCATCTGCTGGATCATTGCCAGGGCCTCCTTTTGGGGAAGGACTATTTTCCCTCCTTTTTCCCAGTTTTTAGTGTCTTTGTTTTCTATAGCCCCTATGGCCTTTGCTTCTTCCTGGTCTTCTGGGGTATAAGTATGTTCAATAGTTATGTGGCTGGTTTCGTCAGGTTCTGTGGCTAGGGTCAGTACTTCCGCCATGGCGGCTTGCCTGGCTACTTGGTCAGCCTGTCTGTTTCCTACTGCGACTGGATCCTGTCCTTTCTGATGCCCGGGGCAGTGAATTATAGCCACTTCTTGAGGAAGAAAAAGGGCTTTCAATAAGGCAATTATTTCAGCTTTGTTCTTGATTTCCTTTCCTTCTGAGGTTAGGAGACCTCTTCTTTCATAGATACTTCCATGAGTATGAGCCGTTGCAAAGGCATACCGGCTATCAGTATAAATGTTAGCTTTCTTTCCCTTGGACAGCTCTAGGGCCTTGGTTAGTGCTATTAACTCAGCCTTCTGTGCAGACGTGCCAGGAGGTAATGATTGTGCCCAAATGGTGTTGTGACCATCTACTACTGCCGCTCCCGCCCTCCGGGTACCTGAGTCAAGGTAACTGCTGCCGTCTGTGTACCAGGTGTGATCCGCGTCTGGGAGTTCTTGGTCTTTAAGGTCTTCTCGTGTTCCATGGGTCTCAGCCAGTACTTGCCGACAATCGTGTGGGCTTGGTTGGTCTTCTGGTACCGGCAGCAGCGTAGCAGGGTTTAAGGTGACCGGAGGGCCAAACTGGACGCGATCCGTGTCCAGTAGGAGGGCCTGGTAGTGGGTTAGGCATGCGTTGGTTATCCACCGGTCCGGAGGCTGCCGCACTATGGCCTCTAGAGCATGTGGGGTAATAACAGTCAGTTGCTGCCCAAGAGTTAACTTAGCAGAGTCCTTGACCAGCATAGCGGTGGCTGCCATGATACGGAGACACGGGGGCCAGCCGGCCGCTACAGGGTTTAGCTTCTTAGACAGGTATGCTACCGGTCTTTTCCAAGGCCCTAATTTTTGGGTCAAGACCCCTTTGGCAATTCCTTGCCTCTCATCCAGGAAGAGGGTAAAGGGCTTTGAGGTGTCCGGTAACCCAAGGGCCGGGGCAGACAAGAGTGCTTGTTTTAGTGCCTCAAAAGCCAATTGATGCTCTGTCTGCCAGGTGAAAGGGGTGCTCTCCTTGGTGAGTGCATAAAGGGGGGCGGCCAGTTCAGCAAAACCGGGTATCCACAAGCGACAGAACCCAGCAGTTCCCAAGAATTCACGTACCTCCCTGGGATTTCGTGGTGGTGGAAGGCGAGCCACTGTCTCTATGCGCCCAGGGGTGAGCCACCTTTTCCCTTCACTCAGGATATACCCCAGATATGTTACCTTGGTCTGACAGAGCTGTGCCTTCTTGGCGGATGCCCAGTATCCTTTTTCACCCAGTGCCTGGAGTAGATGCCTGGTACCTTGTATACAGATTTCCTTTGTAGGGGCAGCCAAGAGGAGGTCATCCACATACTGGAGTAGAGTCACGTCTGGATTTTGGGTCCGGAAGTCGGTCAGGTCTCGATGAAGAGCCTCATCGAAGAGAGTGGGAGAGTTCTTGAATCCTTGGGGAAGCCGGGTCCAGGTCAATTGGCCTGAAATTCCTTTCTCAGGATCCTTCCACTCAAAGGCAAAGAGTTCTTGGCTTTGGGGGGCCAGAGGTAAACAGAAGAAAGCATCTTTTAAATCTAATACTGTATACCAGTCATAGCCTGGTTTTAAGGTGCTGAGTAAGTTGTAAGGATTAGGGACCGTGGGATGGATGTCCATGGTTCTTTTGTTGATTTCTCTCAAGTCTTGGACAGGCCTGTAATCCTGAGTACCAGGCTTTTTTACTGGCAAAAGAGGAGTGTTCCAGGGCGAGTGACAAGGTCGCAACACTCCGAGTTCTAGAAATTTGTTAATGTGCTGCCAAATTCCTATATGAGCCTCTCGGCTCATGGGATATTGCTTGATAGACACGGGCACCGCCGTGGGCTTTAGATCAATTATGATTGGGGCTTGATACTTAGCTAGCCCGAGTCCTCCCGTTTCCGCCCAAGCTTGGGGAAAATCTTGCAACCAAATATCAGGGAGGCTAGTGATAACCGGAGCGTCGAAAAGCCGATGCTCATCTTGCAGAGACACAGTTAAGATTTGGATGGGCTGACCGTCCCGATTTAATACCTGGGCCCCTGTCTCGGAGAAATGGATTTGGGCTCCGAGCTTGGTCAGAAGATCTCGCCCTAGGAGGGGGTAGGGGCATTCAGGTACCACCAAGAAGGAATGTGTCACCATTCCTTGTCCAAGATTAACTGTCCGGTGGTTAGTCCACTTGTGCAATTTTCCCCCTGTTGCCCCCTGGACCCAGGATGTGCGGGAAGACAGGGGCCCGTCTGCCTTTGTCAAAACTGAATGTTGGGCGCCTGTGTCCACCAAGAAGGTGGTGGGTTGCCCCCCTACAGAGAGAGTTAGCTGGGGCTCGGGGGGGGGGCTCCAGAGCCTTGACACCCCTATTCGCTATCTTCACCTAGGGTGAGGACAGCGGCAGGTTTCTTTTGGTCTTTAGGACGCTTGGGGCAATCTTTAATCCAATGTCCCCGTTCTTTGCAGTAGGCACACTGGTCTTTTTCCACTTTTGGCCGCCTTCGCTTTTCTCCCTCTCTCCCTGGTCCTTTCTCTTTCACAACTGCCGCCAGGATTTTTGTTAAATGCTTATTTCTTACTCGGTCCCTACGATCCTCTCGCTCTATCTGTTCCTTTGCTAACCTGGCTTCCCTTTCCTCAGGGGTTTCTCTCTTATTATATACTTTTTCTGCCTCCCTAACCAATTCCTGTAATCCATAGGTTTGGATTCCATCTAGTCTTTGGAGTTTTCCTTTGATATCTAATGCAGCTTGATCTATGAATGCCATAGCTATGGTAGCCTTATGTTCTAGGGCCTCTGGATCGAATGGGGTATACATTCGGAACCCTTCCAGAAGCCTTTCCATGAAGGCTGCCGGGCTTTCATCCCTTTCCTGAGTTATGGTCCTTACCTTGGCCAAATTTGTGGGGCGCTTTCCTGCCCCTTTGAGACCCGCCAACAGAGCCTGGCGATAGATTCGGAGACTCTCCCTACCTGGTGCCGTTTCATAGTCCCAGTCTGGGCGGGTGAGGGGAAATCCCTCGTCTATTTCATTGGGAAGTTGGGTTGGGAGGCCTCCTGGTCCTGGCACATTTTTCCGGGCCTCCAGGAGGACTCGCTGCCTTTCTTCAGTGGTTAGGAGGACCTGCAAGAGTTGCTGGCAATCATCCCAAGTGGGCTGGTGAGTGAGGAGAATGGATTCTATTAACGAGGTTAGGGCCTGAGGGTCTTGGGAAAAGGAAGGGTTATGGGTTTTCCAGTTGTAGAGGTCAGAGGCAGAGAAGGGCCAGTACTGGACCGTGCGATTGACAGTACGGAGGGGAAAAAGGGAGGATTGCCAAGTAGAAGGGCCCTCTGGGTCCTCAGTCCGCCGCAAGGGGAGACGAGGAGGTGTCCGCGGCGGCGTCCGAGGGGTGAGTTTGGGCGGGGCTGGAGAAGGAGACGGGGTGGAGGGAGGGGCCGAGGGAGAAGTTGGAGAAAGGGTAGGGGCCGAGGTGGTAGAGGAAAGAGCTGGGGACAAGACAGGGGGCAAGGGTGAAGCATAAGGTGGAGGTCCCAGAAGGGGGTTCTGAGGTGGAGGAGGCAGGGGGTCAAGAAGGAGGAGATCCCTCTGGGGTTCATCTGGGAGGACTGGCTTAGGCGGGTCTGGATTCCGATTCTTTGGGGCTTCTAAGGCAAGGAGGGTAGATTGGGATGGGGAAGGGGGATGGAGGAAGGGTTTCACCCAAGAGGGAGGATTTCGGACCAGATCCTCCCAAATAATTATGTAGGCCACCTGGTCCGGGTGTCCGAGTGGCCCAGGATCCATCACTTTTGCTTTAACCTGCAAGATAATTGAGAGGTTAAATGTTCCGTCCCGGGGCCATTCCCCATGGAGGGTTGGCCATTCGGACGAGCAGAATGTTTTCCATCGTCCCTTACAGACTTCTACAGAGAGGTGGTGGGCTCGAGCCCGGACGTCAGGGAAGTGAGTCAGGGTTAGAGACAAAGGAGTCGTCAACGTCTGTCCCATTTCGTCCACATATAACAAGGACAAAACAAAAGAAACAAAAACAAAGACCAGACAAGTAAGGAGAAGCCGCGCGGCCAGAGAGTGGCGCCACAAGATCACAAAATATTCAGACGGCAGGGGCGGCCTGCCTACAGATTTGAAGAGGCTAACTGAGTCGTTAGCCTTCTCCCAGACTACCGCCAGGGCGTCCCCCACGGCGCAAGTGGGAAGGTGCGGGACACGTCTGTCCCCCTTCCCCACTTAATTCAGAAGGAGTACTCCCCAGAGTTCAGAGTTAGCCGGCAAGGCAGACAGAACAAAACGAAAGTACCTGGTAGGTCCGTTCAGTCAGCAGTCCATGGCCCGGGCCAGATGGGTCTCCGCCGGATGGGTCGGGGGTCCTCGGACGACCCCACTTCCCGGCCCATGCACCAAATGTTGGAACCGAACTGTCGATTCCTTCCTGGGCAGGGGTGGCCGCGAAGGATCACCGACACGAGATTCACAGCAGAGAGTTATTTATTACTAGCGCGCTAGGGTCCCAAGCTCTAAGTTGGCCCTGGGACCCCGAGTGCTTGTTACAGGTTGTTTATATAGGCAAACACAAGTTCAAACACAGCTTAAGGCGCGAAATTCAAACAAAGCTTTAGGTGCGTGGTAATTGGGTCTAGCTATGGCCTGAGCAAGGTGTCTTGTTCTAATTGGTTAGAGCAGGACCTTATGAGGTTTTTTCTTGGAGTTGCTGATTCCGGGAACTTCGAGGCAGGGTGGGACCCCCGGAATTGGCAGGGTGGGACCCCATGAGGTTGTTTCCCGGAATTGGCAGGGTGGGACCCTATCAGGGTGGGACCCTATCGAGGCAGGGTGGGACCCTATCGAGGCAGGGTGGGACCCTATCCAGAGCCACCTGGTGTTAATTTTTTCTCTATATGAGGCCTAGTTTCTAAGTTTTATGAGGCCTAGTTTCAGGCTCTCTGACTGAGTCCTTCCCAGATCTTCTCGGCTTAGGGCTGAAGACTGACACTGCTCGATTGCCTTGGAAACCTCCTGGACCATCACAGTTGCTTTGGGTAACTCTTACATTGGAGGGTAAGTCTGTCCCCTTCTTAATCAATCCACGTTACCTTCTTTTCAAGGGCCTGTTTCCCTTGCCTCCATAACTGTTGTGGGTATTGACAGCCAGGCTTCGAAACCTCTTAAAACTCCCCAACTCTGGTGCCAACTTAGACAATATTCTTTTATGCACTGTTTTTCAGTTATCCCTACCTGCCCAGTTCCCTTAGTAGGTCTAGGCATTTTAACTAAATTATCTGCTTCCCTGACTATTCCTAGGCTACAACCACACCTCATTGCTGCCTGTTTCCCCAGTTCGAAGCCTCCTTCACGTTGTCTCCTTGTATCTCTCCACCTTAATCCACAAATATAGGACACCTCTACTCTCTCCTTGGTGACCGATCATGCACCCCTTACCATCCCATTAAAACCTAATAACCCTTACCCCATTCAACACCAATATCCCATCTCACAGCACACTTTAAAAGTATTAAAGCCTGTTATCATTCGCTTGTTACAGCATGGCCTTTTAAAGCCTATAAACTTTCCTTACAATTCCACCATATTACCTGTCCAAAAACTGGACAAGTCTTACAGGTTAGTTCAGGATCTGCCCCTTATCAACCAAATTGTCTTGCCTATCAACTCCAGGGTGCCAAACCCATATACTCTCCTATCCTCAGTATCTCCCTCCGCAAGCCCTCCACAACACATTATTCTGTTCTGGATCTCAAACATGCTTTCTTTACTATTCCTTTCCACCTTTCATCCCAGCCTCTCTTCACTTTCACTTAGACTGACCCTGACACCCATCAGTCTCAGCAACTTACCTGGGCTGTGCTGCCACAAGGCTTCATGGACAGCCCCCATTACTTCAGTAAAGCCCTTTCTCATGATTTACTTTCTTTCCATCCATCTGCTTCTCACCTTATTAAATATTTTGACAACCTTCTACTTTACAACCACTCCTACAAATCTTCCCAACAGAACACTCTCCTGCTCCTCTAACATCTATTCTCAAAAGGATATCACATATCCCCCTCCAAAGCCCAAATTTCTTCCTCATCCATTACCTATCTTAGCATATTTCTCCATAAAAACAGACGTTCTGTCTCAGCTGATCTTCTGCTGATCTTCTCTGGCTAATCTCCCAAACCCCAACGCCTTCTACAAAGCAACAACTCCTTTCCTTCCTGAGCATGGTTAGATACTTTTGCCTTTGGATACCTAGTTTTAACGTCCTGACTAAACTATTATATAAACTCACAAAAGGAAATCTAGCTGATCCCATAGATCCTAAATCCTTTCCCCACTCCTCTTTCCATTCCTTAAAAACAGCCCTAAAATCTGCTCCCACACTAGCTGTCCCTGACACATCCCAACCTTTTTCATTACACACAGCCGAAGTACAGGGCTGTGTGGTCAGAATTCTTACACAAGAGCCAGGACTGCGCCTGTAGCCTTTCTGTCTGAACAACTTAACCTTACTGTTTTAGCCTAGCCCTCATGTCTGCGTGCAGCAGCTGCTGCTGCTTCAATACTTTCAGAGTCCCTCAAAATCACAAACTGTGCTCAACTCACTCTCTACAGTTCTCATAACTTCCAAAATCTATTTTCTTCCTCACACCTGATGCATATACTTTCTGCCCCCTGGCTCCTTTGGCTATACTCACTCTTTGTTGAGTTTCCCACAATTACCATTGTTCCTGGCCTGGACTTCAATCCGGCCTCCCACATTATTTCTGATACCACACCTGACCCCCATGACTGTATCTCTCTGATCCACTTGACATTCACTCCATTTTCCATATTTCTTTCTTTCCTCTTCCTCACCATGATCATACTTGGTTTATTGATGGCAGTTCCACCAGGCCTGATCACCACTCACCAGCAAAGGCAGGCTATGCTATAGTATCTTCCACATCTATCATTGAGGCTACCACTCTGCCCGCCTCCACTATCCCTCAGCAAGCCAAACTCATTGCCTTCACTCAGGCCCTCACTCTTGCAAAGGGACTATGTGTCAATATTTATACTGATTCTAAACATGCCTTCCATATCCTGCACCACCATGCTGTTATTGAGCTGAAAGAGGTTTCCTTGCTATGCAAGGGTCCTCCATCATTAATGTCTCTTTAATAAAACTCTTCTCAAGGCCACTTTACTTCCAAAAGAAGCAGGAGTCATTCACTGCAATGGCCATCAAAAAGCGTCAGATCCCATCACTCAGGGCAATGCTTATGCTGATAAGGTAGCTAAAGAAGCAGCTAGCATCCCAACTTCTATCCCTCATGGCCAGTTTTTCTCCTTCTCATCAGTCACTCCCACCTACTCTCCCACTGAAACTTCCACCTATCAATCTCTTCCCACACAAGGCAAATGGTGCTTAGACCAAGGAAAATATCTCCTTCCAGCCTTACAGGCCTGTTCTATTCTGTTGTCATTTCATAACCTCTTCTGTGTAAGTTAAAAGCTGCTATCCCGCCTCTTAAAACCTCTCATTTCCTTTCCATCGTAAAAATCCATCCTCAAAAAAATCACTTCTCAATGTTCCATCTGCTACTCTACTACTCCTCAGGGATTTCTCAGGCCACTTCCCTTCCCTACACATCAAGCTTGAGAATTTGCCCTTGCCCAGGATTGGCAAATTGACTTTACTCTCATGCCCTGAGTCAGGAAACTTACCTCTTGGTCTGGGTACACACTTTCACTGGATAGGTAGAGGCCTTTCCCACAGGGTCTGAGAAGGCCACCACAGTCATTTCTTCCCTTCTGTCAGACGTAATTCCTCGGTTTGGCCTTCCCACCTCTATACAGTCCCATAATGGACCGACCTTTACTAGTCAAATCACCCAAGCAGTTTCTCAGGCTCTTGGTATTCAGTGGAAACTTCATACCTCTTACCATCCTCAATCTTCAGGAAAGGTAAAATGGAATAATGGTCTTTTAAAAACACACCTTACCAAGCTCAGCCACCAACTTAAAAAGGACTGGACAGCACTTTTACCTCTTGTCCTTCTCATAATTAGAGCCTGTCCTTGGGATGCTACAGGGTACAGCCCATTTGAGCTCCTGTATGGATACTCCTTTTTATAAGGCCCCAGACTCATTCAAGACACCAGCCCAACTTGGACTGCACCCCAAAAACTTGTCATCCCTACTATCTGTTGTCTAGTCATACTCCTATTCACCATTCTCAACTACTTGTAAATGCCCTGCCCTTGTTTACACTGCCAGTTTACACTTTTCCTCCAAACCATCATAGCTGATATCTCCTTGTTTCACCTCAAACTGCTACCCTTAAGTCTCTCTTGAAATGGATAGAAGATCTTCAGTGGCAAGGTACACTCCAATACTTTCACTCTGATGAAGTCCTATTCTTTGCTTTTATATTCAGTCTTTTTCTCGTTCCCATTCTTATGCCACCCTCTACCTCTCCCCAGCTATCTCCACCACACTATCAATCTCACTCACTCTCTCCTAGCCATTTCTAAACTTTCTTTAACAAACAATTGCTGGCTTTGCACTTCTCTTTCCTCCAAAACTGCCAAGGCCTTGACTTACTCACTGCTGAAAAAAGAGTGTTGTTTTTACCTAAATCAATCTGGCCTGGTGTATGACAACATAAAAAAACTCAAGGATAGAGCCTGAAAACTCACCAACCAAGCAAGTAATTATGCTGAACCCCCCCTTGGGCACTCTCTAATTGGATGTCCTGGATCCTCCCAATTCTTAAACCTTTAATACCTGTTTTTCTCCTCTTATTCGGACCTTGTGTCTTCCATTTAGTTTCTCAATTCATACAAAACCGTATCCAGGCCATTACCAGTCATTCTATGTGACAAATGCTCCTTCTAACAACCCCACAATATCACCCCTTACCACAAAATCTTCCTTCAGCTTAATCTCTCCTACTCTAGGTTCCCATGCTGACCCTAATTCTGCTCAAAGCAGCCCTGAGAAACATTGCCCATTATCTCTCCACACCACCCCCAAAAATTTTCACCACCCCAAGACTTCAACACTATTTTATGTTATTTTTCTTATTAATGTAAGAAGACAGAAATGTCAGGCCTCTGAGCCCAAGCTAAACCATCGTATCACCTGTGACCTGCATGTATACATCCAGATGGCCTGAAGCAAGTGAAGAATCAAAAAAGAAGTGAAAATGACTGGTTCCTGCCTTAACTGATGACATTCCACCATTGTGATTTGTTCCTGCCCAACCTTAACTGATAGATCGACCTTGTGAAATTCCTTCTTCTGGCTCAGAAGCTCCCCGATTGAGCTTGTGATCCCCACCCCTGCCCACAAGAGAACAACCCCTTTTGACTGTAATCTATAATTTTCCACTACCTACCCAAATCCTATTAAAGATCCCCACCCGTATCTTCCTTGCTGACTCTCTTTTCGGACTCACCCCACCTGCACCCAGGTGATTAAAAAGCTTTAGTGCTCACACAAAGCCTGTTTGGTGGTCTCTTCACACGGACGTGCATGACACTATGGTTTTGCTTTCTGAGGTTTCAGTTATTTGCAGTTGACCGTGTTCCAAAAAAATTAAGTAAATTACCCAGAAATAAACAATTTGTAAGTTTTAAATTGTACTCCATTCTGGGTAGCATGATGAAATCTTATGCTGTCTGGGTCTGCCCCATTGCGTACGTGAATGATTTCTTTGTCTCATGTATCCACGCTGTTTAAGGTTGTGGTACCTGCCTGTGAGTCACTTGGCAGCCCTCTCATTTAACAGTTGGACAGTCACAATATCTCTGCATTCAGAGAACCTTTCTTTTCCTTAAGAATGGCCCCAAAGCACAAGAGTAGTGATGTTGGCAATTCAGAGATGCCAAAGAGCAGCTGGAAAGTGTTTCCATTAAGTGAAAAGGTAAGTTTTTTACTTAATACGAGACAAAATTATGTGCTGACGTTACTAAGATCTATGGTAAAAATGAATCTTGTAGCTGTGAAATTGTGAAAAAGGACGAAGAAATTTATGCTAGTTTTGCTGTCACACCTCATCCTGCAATGGGTGCAATGCATTATGGCTGCCATGTGTGATATTATGAGATAAAACATAGCTCATGAGTGTCAGCTTTCCACCCTGTGCTCAGCTCTGCTAGGTATTCTAAGGATTTACGGAGTCCAAGAAATCTCATCCAGAACATAATATGTATACATAGAAAGCACAGAGAAACAGGGACACACTAGCATTGAGAACTCAGTGGAATGTTACTGACAAGTGCAGTAGGCGTTCAGCAAAGAAGAGGAGGCCACTATAGGCAGGTGGAGTCAGAAAAGGGAATGACCTTGCGGGGTCGCTGGAATTTGGATCCGTGGAGAGAAGGAGAGGAGAGTTTCTAAAGAGAAGAGTGACAAGATCAGAAGCAGTTACCAAACCATGAACCTGGTTGGTTTAGAGGACAGTGAGGAGACCTTTCTGGTTGCACACACAGAGTGTGTATTTGGGGGAGGAGAGGAAAACAGGTTTCAGTGGAGAGAGACCAAAATACAAAGATCCTGAAAGTTTGTCTATGAAGGGGTTATCCAAAGATGTTTCAGCTGCTGCAAGAAGTGAGAAAACAGTACTTCTGTAAGAGCCTTCTTAGGGCATAAATAGATTAGATCAAGGGTTGCCAACCTAGCCTGCCTCCTGTTTTTGTATGGCCCATGAGTTAAGAATAATTTTTACATTGTTAAATGGTTGACAAAAAAAATAAAGAAAAATACTATTTTGTGAATGTGAAAATAATATGCAATTTAAATTTCAGAATCTATAAATAAAAGTTTTATGGGAACACAGCCACACTCATGTGTTTACTTACTGTTTATGGCAGCTTTTGTGCTACAATGGCAGAGTTGTGATGGAACTGTATGGCTTAAAAAGCCTGAAATGTTTACTATCTGGTCTTTACAGAATCTGTTTAAGGATCCTTGATTTAAGGGAGAAACAGGAAGAAGACAGTAACTAGGACTAGGGTAAAGCACATGAGGTACATGCCTTGGGCACAGATTTTAAGAGGAAGGGGTAGCAAAAAAACCCAAAACTGCCCTTGCATTAATCAAATAATATTTTAATGCAATATTTTTAAAAATAAAAATTAATGCAAAAATCTGTGATGAACAAAGTATCAGAATTTAAACACAGGATGGATAACAGTGCTGCACTATGCCATATCAAAGCCCAAGGCAAAAGGAAAATTGGTAATTATTAAAATTTTTGGTGCCCCCTTAAATTTTGCACAAGAGGCAAGTGCCTTCACCCAGCCCACCCTAATCCTGGCCTGGTGAGCTTTCTGTAGGATGTTACAGTGATATTCAGGGTGGGGAAGATTATGATTAGGGAAAAACAGGCAGCAGAATGTGTAGAGATTTAGGAGTGAATCTTAGATCTTAGATGTCATATCTCCACTTTTTTTTTTTTTTTTTTTTTTTTTTTTTTTTTGTGTGACAGGATCTCACTCTGGCTGGAGTGCAGTGGCACCATCTTGGCTCACTGCAGCCTGGACCTCTTGAGCTCAGGTGATCCTACAACCTCAACCTCCCAAGTAGCTGGGACTACAGGTGACACCATGCCAAGCTATTTTTTGTATTTTTAGTGGAGACAAGGTTTTGCCATGTTGCCCAGGCTAGTCTTGAACTCCTGGATTCAAGCGATCTGCCTGCCTTGGTTTCCCAAAGTGCTGAGCCTCCACACCTGGCTGTATCTCCACCTTGAAGGAAAGAATTTCACTTGAAGGAAGCCAGAGTATTTTTATCTTGATATAGCCTGGACTAAATAAACAGCCTCGAAGTCTGTCTGTCAGCCCCCCAGCACCCCCTGCCTCCCCACCACCCATCCTTGTCTCTTGCAAAGAACAGGATGAAACTATTCTTTGAAGTTTCTTTCATTGACCTAAAAGGTAGACCTGCCAAAGAGGAACTTCACTAACAGAGAAGATTAAAAATCACATCACAGAGGAGGAGACTGAAAATTAACCACCACACCTAGAGTCTAGTCGAACTTTGTCTCAAATCATTGTCTGTTCTCTAGTCCCATTCCATTTCCAAAGAGCAATTCAGAAGATAATGTCTTCCTGCTGGATCCATTCATTCTTCCTAAAACTCATTTACTCCTACACACCCCCACCTCCCCGTCTTCTATGAAGAAAAGTATATAAGCATCTGTACCTCATTGGATTATTGGGTAATCATTCTTAAAGGTATATAAGCATCTGTACCCCATTGGATTATTGGGTAATCATTCTTCTGTGATTCCCCCATGCCAAAATAAAATTGCATGCCTTTTTCTTCTATTAATCTTCCCTGTATCAGTTCATTTTCAGTGATTCTTCAGAGGGTGAGGAAGAAACTTTCCCTCTTTGCCGCTACATACTCATTTCACCTAAAGTGAAAGTCAAAGTCTATAAGGCTATACAATCCAGCCACCAGCCCCTTAACTCTCCAACTCCATTCCTGAGGATTCTTCTCCTCACTTGCTTCCTGCTAACCACCCTGGACTCCTTAGCATCCTTTCACAATGCCAGGTGTGCTTCATCTCGAACCTTTGCATTGGCAGCTCCCTTTGCCGAGAGTCTTGTCCCTGACATGCACATGCGATGGTTAATATTGTCAACTTGGTTGAATTGAAGAATGGAAAGTTTTTTTTTCTTGGTGTGTCTGTGCAGGTGTTTATTTCTGGGTGTGTCTGTAAGGATGTTTCCAGAGGAGACTGAAATTTGAGTCAGTGCACTGGGAGAGGCCAACCCACCCTCAATCTGGGTGGGTACCATCCAATCGGCTGCCAGCACAGCTAGAACAAAGCAGGAGGAAGAAGGCTGGGATAAGCTGGCTTGCTGAGTTTATTAATTGATTCTCACACTGTAAATAAAGACATACCCAAGACTGGGTGATTTCTAAAGAAAAGAGGTTTAATTGACTTACCGTTTTGCATGGCTGGGGAGGCCTCAGGAAACTTACAATCGTGATGGAAAGGGAAACAAACACATCCTTCTTTACATGGTGCCAGGAGAGAGAATGAGAGTCAATTGAAGGGGAAGCCCCTTATAAAACCAACAGATCTAGTGAGAACTCACTCACTATCATGAGAACAGTATGGGGGATCCCCACGATCCAGTTACCACCACCTGGTCCTGCCCTTGACACATGGGGATTATTACAATTCAAGATGAGATTTTGGGTGGGGACACAGCCAAACCATATCACTGAGTCTTCTGGCTTTTGTCTTTCTCCCATGCTGGATGCTTCCTGCCCTTGAACATCAGACTCCAAGTTCTTCAGCTTTTGGACTCTTGGACTTACCTCAGTGGTTTGCCAGGGACTCTCAGGCCTTCAGCCACAGACTGAAGGCTGCACTGTAGGCTTCCCTACTTTTGAGATTTTGGGACTCAGACTGGCTTCCTTGCTCTTCAGCTTGCAGATGGCCTATTGTGGGACTTCACCTTGTGATCGTGTGAGTCTTTTCTCCTTAATAAACTCCCTTTCATGTATTCATCTATCCTATTAATTCTGTCCCTCTGGAGAGCCCTGACTAACACAACATACTGAAGCCTCACCTCCTTTGAGTCTGCACATGTGTCACCCTGTCAGGCAGGCCTCTTCTGGCCACACTAAGATTATATTAAGATTACACCCACCCCTTCACCAGCGCCCCTCCCTCTGCTTTGTTTTTTCCATTGTTTCTATCAGCCTCTAAGTACTGTAGCATGTGCTGATTTAATGCCCCCACCTGACTGCACATCCCATGAATGCAAGAGTTCTGCTTTGCTGCTGTGGATGCTCAGCAGAGTGCCAGTGTTCCATCAATACTTGAGGGCCAACTGATGGATAGAAACCAGTAGACCTTGTGGTGGCAAAGGGAATAGCAAGGATTTTTTGTTTTTAATTTAATTTTAAGGTCTAAAGCATTACCTCTACTAACAGTGAGTGTCTTAGTCCATTTGTACTGCCATAAAGGAGTATGAGGTTGGGTAATTTATAAACAAAAGAGGTTTATTTGGCTCATGGTTCTGCAGGCTGTACGAGAAGCATGGCACTGGCACCTGCATCTAGTGAAGATTTCAGGCTGCCCCCACTCATGGTGGAAGGGGAAGGGGAACCAGATTGTGCAGGGATCACATGGAAAGAGAGGAAGTGAGAGAGCGAGAGGGGAGATGCTAGGTTCTTTTTAACAACCACCTTTCACAGGAACTAATAAAGTGAGAACTCATACCCCGCACCCACCCTCCCAGGGAGCGCATTAATCTATTTATGAGGGATCTGCTCCCATGACCCAAACACCTCCCATTAGGCTCCACTTCCAACACTGGAGATCAGATTTCATCATGAAAGGGGACAAACATCCAAACTATAGCAGTGAGCAGAAGCAAATAAGCTTCTCCCTTAAACAAAAAACACAGGGTACATAATGCTAAAACCTCCCAGCTGTACCTTCTGACCTGTTGACTGGGCTTCCCATACACTCATTTTTCCTGCCCCTTGGAATTTTTAACTTCCAGTAAAACTCCAAGTTAATTGCTTTTTCAAGGGCAACTTTAATCAGAATAGCCAGCTTTACAGACACATTACAGAAAAAGGAAAACCAGTTATTTAGTTATTTTTGTGTGTGTGTGTGTGTGTGTGTGTGTGTTAGGCTATTAAAAAAACCATAGTGGTGGTTTTTTTTTTCCCATTGGCTTTTTTTCCTCCATTATCAAGCACGCTTTTCTGTTCAGGATTGAGGTCATCCATCTGCTATCTCATATCCTCTTGTTGGGTTCTGCCAAGTATTATTAGTCATAAGGCAGTCAGCTTGCTTGTGTACACTTGAACAGCTCTTTTTCACATTAAGTCTTCCAGTTTTCCCTGCTTATTTTAGCCGGCTGCTCAAAGTAGCAGCTGGTTGCCTGGCTATTCCTAGGCAGCTAAAAGCATCGTGAGTAGAATACAGACGAAGCAGGAAGGAATAATCTGAGCTTGATGCTAAGGTTTTTGTCTAAGCCCTTCTGATCAGGGTCTGTTTCTTAACTGCAATCTGTCCAAAATGTTACTTCCCATCACTCCACATATTATAGCTATCTGATAATTATTAAAATCTGAATATCAAAGTCATTTTTGTATGGAGGGAATAATATATGTTCCTTTCCAATATGGCCTTAAATACTCCCCCAAATTCCTTAGCTGTTAATTTTTTTCTCCCATCTTAAAATATGTGTATTTTTAATATTTACCCTCCCCTTTTAATAGCAATAAGAGAAGTACATCAGTTACCTAAGTCAGAGATCAGCAAAATTCTTCTGTATGGGGCCAGACAGTCAAACTTGGTGGGCCATACATTCTCCAGTACAATTATTCAGCTCTGCTATGGTAGCATGAAAATATCCAGATAATACATAAATGAATGAGCATGGCTGTGTTCCAATGAAACTATTTATACTGCGGTATAATTTTAAAAAATCTATATTTAGTTTCTGCCCTGATTCCCAGCATACAGCTCCTAAAATATGCGGCATCTCTGGAGTGGTAAGAGTATCTTTTGTATACCAATGAGATGACGGGTGGCCCCTAAATAGCTTCAGGATGGGGATTGGTCAGAAAAACTAGGGCATGATTACAAAGTTGGAACTTTTAGCCACATCTCTTAATCTCTAGGGAGGGGAGAAAAGCTGACGTTTGAGTTGATCACTGATGGTCAACTGCAGGACCTAGATTTTAGTATCTGTGGGAGTCTTGGAAATAATCTCCTTCAATTACTATGATCATAATCAGTCATGTCTACGTAATGATCATAATTAGTCCATAAAAACCCAAAAGGACTGAGTTGGAAGAGTTTCTAGATAGCTGAACTCATGGAGGTGCCTGGAGGGTGGTATATCAGGAGAGGGCATAGAAGTTCTGTGCCCTTTTTCACATACCTTGCCCTATTCATCATTTCCATCTGGCTATTCATCTGCATCCTTTATACTATTTATTTATTTATTTTTGAGATGGAGTCTCACTCTGTCATGCAGGCTGGAATGCAGTGGTGCGGTCTTGGTTTACTGCAACCTCTGCCTCCCAGGTTCAAGCGATTCTCCTGCCTCAGCCTCCAGAGTAGCTGGAATTGAATTAAATTGAATTGAATTATAGGTGGCACACACCACCACACCCATCTGGTTTTTGTATTTTTAGTAGAGACAGGGTTTCACTATGTTGTCCAGGCTGGTCTTGAACTCCTGACCTCAAGTGATCCACTCACCTCAACCTCGAAAGTGCTGGGATTACAGACGAGAGCCACCATGCCCAGCCTGTACTATTCTTTATAGTATTCTTTATAATAAACCATTGAATATAATGGAAGTGTTTCCCTGAAATCTGCGAGCCACTAGCAAACTAATCAAATCTGAAGAGGTGATCAAGGGAACCTTGATTTATGGCCAGTCAGAAACACAAATACCAACCTGGGCTCTGTTTGTTTTTTGTTTTTGTTTGTTTGTTTTTTGAGACGGAGTCTCTCTGTCGCCTAGGCTGGAGTGCAGTGGCCGGATCTCGGCTCACTGCAAGCTCCGCCCCCCGGGGGTTCACGCCATTCCTGCCTCAGTCTCCCGAGTAGCTGGGATTACAGGTGCATGCCACCATGCCCAGCTAATTTTTTGTATTTTTAGTAGAGATGGGGTTTCACCATGTTAGCCAGGCTGGTCTCGAACTCCTGACATCAGGACATCCACCTGCCTTGGCCTCCCAAAGTGCCGGGATTACAGGTGTGAGCCACCACACCCGGCCCTACAACCTGGGGCTTTTAATTGGCATCTGGAGTGTGGGCAGTCTTGTGGGACTGGGCCCTTAACCTGTAGGGTCCGATGCTGTCTTCAGGTGGATAGTATCAGAATTAAATTGAATTATAGGACACTCAGTTGGTATCCACTGGAGATCTGATTAGTATGTGGGAGAAAAACCTTTACACAGCTGGTCACAGAAGTGTGCTATGGTGAAAAACAGTTTGTGCTTTCAAATTTGAATTTCATATAATTTTTCATGTATTACAAAGTATTTTTTTATTGACTGTTTATAATCAGTGAAAAATATAAAAATCTGTTCTTAGTTCAGAGGCTATACAAAAATAAGAGTGGAGGAAAGCAGGTCTGATCTGGTTCAGGGGCCATACTTTCCCTACCTCTGGCCTAGGTTGGCAAACTGTAACCTTGAGGTTACAGTTGTTAGAACCTAATATCCAATGTGATGGTATTAAGAGGTGGGGCCTTTGGGAAGTGATTAAATCATGAGGCGTTCACCCTCACAAAGGGAATTAATGCCCTTATAAAAGACACCAAGGAGAATTTGTTTGCCCCTCCTGCCACGTAAGGACACAGAAGTCACCATCTATGAAGAATGGGCCTTCACCAGACACCAATCTGCTGGTGCCTTGATCTTGGACTTCCCAGCCTCCAGAATTGTGAGCAATACATTTCTGTCATTTGTAAGTTGCCCAGTGTAAGGTATTTTGTTTTAGCAGCCTGAATGGACTAAGAGAGTAAGAATATATTATTTATGCATTCTGAAAGGAACGATAACACTATTTTTCCTTCAAAGAAAATGTTTAACTTTAATGTTCATTGAAGTGCTAATTCTAACATTAAAAAATTAAAAACAACCTAAATATCCAATAACAGAGAAGGCACTAAGTGCCTCTGTACATCAGAATACTAACTGACCTTTAAGGTGATGTTGTCAGTGGTAGAGAATGCTGGTTTTTGAAGTGGGTAGACCTGAGTATAAATCCAGACTCCCATTTACCCAGCTGAGGATCTTAAGCAGGCCCCTTCACATTCCTGGATTTTTCTCATATGTAAAATTGAAACAGTAATGTAACTTTGTTATCTTCATGCTTAACATACAGTACAGCCGCCTTTAATATTATCTATTGCAATTGTTATTTGGGGGAATTATATGGGATTTAAAATTTTTATGCAATGAATAGGTATTTTTTCATAGTAACACAAAATGACTTTTTTATTATAATGAATTTCCCTCTGTAGAGAGAAATCATTTCTAAAAATTACAGTCACTATGGCGTCTACAGCAAAGTACCTGTAGCAGTAAATGTAGGTTAGGCTTGGGAGAAAAAGGCTTGCTGGAGACACCAATGACAGGTGAAGTCCACATGTCTCTCTGGAGCATCCCAGGGAGAAGTGCTGGACAGGCCTACCTATGACAAGCCTCCTCTATGAGAAAAGACAGAAGTGAGGCCAGATGGAATAGTCACTAGAGAAAAAAATGAGTTCTATTCTCTAGTAGCGAAAAGGCAAGACACACTGTAGCTTGGTCAATAAATAGGTATGCAATGAATGAATGAATATGAAACTAGGCCGCATAAAACTTAGAAACTAGGCCTCATAAAAAAAAGAACTTAAAAAAAAATTAACACCAGGTGGCTCTGGATAGGGTCCCACCCTGCCAATTCCGGGAAACAACCTCATGGGGTCCCACCCTGCCAATTCCGGGGGTCCCACCCTGCCTCGAAGTTCCCGGAATCAACAACTCCAGGAAAAAACCTCATAAGGTCCTGCTCTAACCAATTAGAACAAGACACCTTGCTCAGGCCATAGACAGACCCAATTACCACACGCCTAAATCTTTGTTTGAATTTCGCGCCCTAAGCTGTGTTTGAACTTGTGTTTGCCTATATAAACAGCCTGTAACAAGCAGTCAGGGTCCCAGGGCCAACTTAGAGCTTGGGACCCTAGCGCGCTAGTAATAAATAACTCTCTGCTGTGAATCTCGTGTCGGTGATCTTTCGCGGCGACCCCTGCCCAGGAAGGAATCGACAGTTCGGTTCCAACAAATATCAAGATTGTTTATTTATAATCTGTTTGGACCATAGAGTGTGAATTAAGAAGAAAATTTCTTATTCTATATTTTTGAAGAGGAACCTGAATTTTGGTGAAATTGTATGGAAAAATATTCATAATCCGATTAAAGGGATTATAAGGATGTGACTGGTGTGATCCATTTATTCATTCAATCAATAAGTTTTATTGAGCATCTACACTGTGCCAGCACTCATGATATGCCCAGTCACAAATCAAGATAAGTCTTGTTTTTAATTTTGATAACTTTGCCCTCTAATCCCAGGTGTATGATATTTGTGTTCACTATGTGGTTACCTGTTGGGGTCCGTGCCGGGGGTGGTGGAGAATGAAAGAACACACAAAAGACAAAGACACAGAGAACATGGCGGCCGCGCTGGCGGCCGCGCTCAGAGCCTCCGCCTCACTTTATTTATACTCCATAAACCCCACGTCAGCAGAAAGAATGCAATGCAAAACAAACTTTCTTTTCCCAGATGTAACCTACTCAGTTCTTTGTTTCTATGCTCTTCCTTATCTGCCCGCCTTCTTGGCGCCTATGGGAGTTCATTAAAAGTTCAATTGGAGATACTGTCCTTGAGCCCTATCTATTCTCAGCATACTGTTTTCAAAGGCCCCTGCAGTTACCAGTTTAAGAAGACAATTTAAATGGTCTTTGGAACTTATCTTACTGGATGAGAGGCTGAGTTAGGATAAGTAAAATATCACTAACTGTAACTAGGCAGTATGATGTAGTATATACCCAAGTGTGAGCTGTGGCATCAGACTTCCTGGGTATCAAAATCTGGTTCTACCACTCACTGGCCATGTAATATTAAACAAGTTTCTGCATCTCTTTAAATTTCCATGTTTTAACTGTAAAATAGGGATAATAGTAGCATTGACTTAAGAGGATTCTTTTTTCTAAGTAAGAATATTATACAAAGAATGCCTTCCATGGCGCCTAACAATAGCAAGCACCAATGACTAATAAATGTCAGCTATTGTTATTATTTTACCCTTGTATAGCACTATAAAGAAGGAGACAATTGAAATGGAGCAAACTATGGCATGATGGTGCACAGCTACAGTCCCAACTACCTGGGAGGCTGAGGCAGGAGGATCCTCTGAGCCCAGGAGTTCAAGGTTGCAGTGAACTATGATTGTGCCACCTCACTCCAACCTGGGTGGCAGAGCAAGACCCCATCTCAAGGGAAAAAAAAGGGAGCAAACTGGAACTGGGCCCAAGAAGAAGATCAAAGTACCAAGACTACAGCTTGTTGACATCTCCTGCTCAAGACATAACTTCAATGAATAAACTTTCACAGAAGATTCTTCAAAGAGGATATTACTGTTTCGTATTCATAGATTTGGCCTTCTCAAGGGGCATGATTTTGGAACCACATGACTACTAGCAAGTGGTCTTCTTAGGGATGACCCACACTTAGAAAAGGGGATAACCATCAGCATCCTGGAGAACTTAATAGGGGGTAATTGTTAGGCAGAGCTTCTTCGAGAAACTTCCTTCCTTCCTTCCTTCCTTCCTTCCTTCCTTCCTTCCTTCCTTCCTTCCATACTTTTGTTTCTCTCTCTTTCTTTCTTCTTTTTTTTTTTTTTTTGAGACGCAGTCTCACTCTGTCACTCAGGCTTGAGTACAGTGGTGCAATCACGGCTCACTGCAACCTCTGCCTCCTAGGCTCAAACAATCCTCCCATCTCAACCTCCCACAGATCTGGGACCACAGATATGCGCTGCCACACCTGGCTAATTTTTTTGTTTGTTTTATTTTTTGTAGAGACAGGGTCTTGCCATGTTGTCCAAGTTGGTCTTGTACCCCTGGGCTCAAGTGATTGTC